>NC_141694.1:1250441621-1251701621 GCF_964263255.1 Lissotriton vulgaris | reverse complement strand
GCTTGTTTCCTTCCCAGTGTAAGAATTGGCTTTTGTAGTTTGGTTTGCCCTCTTCCCATCATGCACTGGGACAGGAACAGACTAATTTGCATACAGCCAGGTTCTGAAACTGGGATGGTGCAGTGAGCTAAAAAACGGTGTTGGATCTAGCCCTGATCTCTTGACTGGGTGAGAGCTTTCTGCTTAATTCAGAGACTCTGTCCCTCACCACCCCTTGTTGTAAATATTTTTGTCCACCCTAAGCGTGGAAGGGTATTCTCAGATGTGAGACCCTTGCTCATTGCACCATCAGGATTCAAGCAAACCGGGCCGAAGACGGCTGTAATGCCAGAAACCGGTCTCCGGGAGCTTGTTTCCTTCCCAGTGTAAGAATTGGCTTTTGTAGTTTGGTTTGCCCTGTTCCCATCATGCACTGGGACAGGAACAGACTAATTTGCATACAGCCAGGTTCTGAAACTGGGATGGTGCAGTGAGCTAAAAAAACGGTGTTGGATCTAGCCCTGATCTCTTGACTGGGTGAGAGCTTTCTGCTTAATTCAGAGACTCTGTCCCTCACCACCCCTTGTTGTAAATATTTTTGTCCACCCTAAGCGTGGAAGGGTATTCTCAGATGTGAGACCCTTGCTCATTGCACCATCAGGATTCAAGCAAACCGGGCCGAAGACGGCTGTAATGCCAGAAACCGGTCTCCGGGAGCTTGTTTCCTTCCCAGTGTAAGAATTGGCTTTTGTAGTTTGGTTTGCCCTGTTCCCATCATGCACTGGGACAGGAACAGACTAATTTGCATACAGCCAGGTTCTGAAACTGGGATGGTGCAGTGAGCTAAAAAAACGGTGTTGGATCTAGCCCTGATCTCTTGACTGGGTGAGAGCTTTCTGCTTAATTCAGAGACTCTGTCCCTCACCACCCCTTGTTGTAAATATTTTTGTCCACCCTAAGCGTGGAAGGGTATTCTCAGATGTGAGACCCTTGCTCATTGCACCATCAGGATTCAAGCAAGCCGGGCCGAAGACGGCTGTAATGCCAGAATCCGGTCTCCGGGAGCTTGTTTCCGTCCCAGTGTAAGAATTGGCTTTTGTAGTTTGGTTTGCCCTGTTCCCATCATGCACTGGGACAGGAACAGACTAATTTGCATACAGCCAGGTTCTGAAACTGGGATGGTGCAGTGAGCTAAAAAACGGTGTTGGATCTCGCCCTGATCTCTTGACTGGGTGAGAGCTTTCTGCTTAATTCAGAGACTCTGTCCCTCACCACCCCTTGTTGTAAATATTTTTGTCCACCCTAAGCGTGGAAGGGTATTCTCAGATGTGAGACCCTTGCTCATTGCACCATCAGGATTCAAGCAAACCGGGCCGAAGACGGCTGTAATGCCAGAAACCGGTCTCCGGGAGCTTGTTTCCTTCCCAGTGTAAGAATTGGCTTTTGTAGTTTGGTTTGCCCTGTTCCCATCATGCACTGGGACAGGAACAGACTAATTTGCATACAGCCAGGTTCTGAAACTGGGATGGTGCAGTGAGCTAAAAAACGGTGTTGGATCTAGCCCTGATCTCTTGACTGGGTGAGAGCCTTCTGCTTAATTCAGAGACTCTGTCCCTCACCACCCCTTGTTGTAAATATTTTTGTCCACCCTAAGCGTGGAAGGGTATTCTCAGATGTGAGACCCTTGCTCATTGCACCATCAGGATTCAAGCAAACCGGGCCGAAGACGGCTGTAATGCCAGAAACCGGTCTCCGGGAGCTTGTTTCCTTCCCAGTGTAAGAATAGGCTTTTGTAGTTTGGTTTGCCCTGTTCCCATCATGCACTGGGTCAGGAACAGACTAATTTGCATACAGCCAGGTTCTGAAACTGGGATGGTGCAGTGAGCTAAAAAACGGTGTTGGATCTAGCCCTGATCTCTTGACTGGGTGAGAGCTTTCTGCTTAATTCAGAGACTCTGTCCCTCACCACCCCTTGTTGTAAATATTTTTGTCCACCCTAAGCGTGGAAGGGTATTCTCAGATGTGAGACCCTTGCTCATTGCACCATCAGGATTCAAGCAAACCGGGCCGAAGACGGCTGTAATGCCAGAAACCGGTCTCCGGGAGCTTGTTTCCTTCCCAGTGTAAGAATTGGCTTTTGTAGTTTGGTTTGCCCTGTTCCCATCATGCACTGGGACAGGAACAGACTAATTTGCATACAGCCAGGTTCTGAAACTGGGATGGTGCAGTGAGCTAAAAAAACGGTGTTGGATCTAGCCCTGATCTCTTGACTGGGTGAGAGCTTTCTGCTTAATTCAGAGACTCTGTCCCTCACCACCCCTTGTTGTAAATATTTTTGTCCACCCTAAGCGTGGAAGGGTATTCTCAGATGTGAGACCCTTGCTCATTGCACCATCAGGATTCAAGCAAACCGGGCCGAAGACGGCTGTAATGCCAGAAACCGGTCTCCGGGAGCTTGTTTCCTTCCCAGTGTAAGAATTGGCTTTTGTAGTTTGGTTTGCCCTGTTCCCATCATGCACTGGGACAGGAACAGACTAATTTGCATACAGCCAGGTTCTGAAACTGGGATGGTGCAGTGAGCTAAAAAACGGTGTTGGATCTAGCCCTGATCTCTTGACTGGGGGAGAGCCTTCTGCTTAATTCAGAGACTCTGTCCCTCACCACCCCTTGTTGTAAATATTTTTGTCCACCCTAAGCGTGGAAGGGTATTCTCAGATGTGAGACCCTTGCTCATTGCACCATCAGGATTCAAGCAAACCGGGCCGAAGACGGCTGTAATGCCAGAAACCGGTCTCCGGGAGCTTGTTTCCTTCCCAGTGTAAGAATTGGCTTTTGTAGTTTGGTTTGCCCTGTTCCCATCATGCACTGGGACAGGAACAGACTAATTTGCATACAGCCAGGTTCTGAAACTGGGATGGTGCAGTGAGCTAAAAAACGGTGTTGGATCTAGCCCTGATCTCTTGACTGGGTGAGAGCTTTCTGCTTAATTCAGAGACTCTGTCCATCACCACCCCTTGTTGTAAATATTTTTGTCCACCCTAAGCGTGGAAGGGTATTCTCAGATGTGAGACCCTTGCTCATTGCACCATCAGGATTCAAGCAAACCGGGCCGAAGACGGCTGTAATGCCAGAAACCGGTCTCCGGGAGCTTGTTTCCTTCCCAGTGTAAGAATTGGCTTTTGTAGTTTGGTTTGCCCTGTTCCCATCATGCACTGGGACAGGAACAGACTAATTTGCATACAGCCAGGTTCTGAAACTGGGATGGTGCAGTGAGCTAAAAAAACGGTGTTGGATCTAGCCCTGATCTCTTGACTGGGTGAGAGCTTTCTGCTTAATTCAGAGACTCTGTCCCTCACCACCCCTTGTTGTAAATATTTTTGTCCACCCTAAGCGTGGAAGGGTATTCTCAGATGTGAGACCCTTGCTCATTGCACCATCAGAATTCAAGCAAACCGGGCCGAAGGCGGCTGTAATGCCAGAAACCGGTCTCCGGGAGCTTGTTTCCTTCCCAGTGTAAGAATTGGCTTTTGTAGTTTGGTTTGCCCTGTTCCCATCATGCACTGGGACAGGAACAGACTAATTTGCATACAGCCAGGTTTTGAAACTGGGCTGGTGCAGTGAGCTAAAAAACGGTGTTGGATCTAGCCCTGATCTCTTGACTGGGTGAGAGCTTTCTGCTTAATTCAGAGACTCTGTCCCTCACCACCCCTTGTTGTAAATATTTTTGTCCACCCTAAGCATGGAAGGGTATTCTCAGATGTGAGACCCTTGCTCATTGCACCATCAGGATTCAAGCAAACCGGGCCGAAGACGGCTGTAATGCCAGAAACCGGTCTCCGGGAGCTTGTTTCCTTCCCAGTGTAAGAATTGGCTTTTGTAGTTTGGTTTGCCCTGTTCCCATCATGCACTGGGACAGGAACAGACTAATTTGCATACAGCCAGGTTCTGAAACTGGGATGGTGCAGTGAGCTAAAAAACGGTGTTGGATCTAGCCCTGATCTCTTGACTGGGTGAGAGCTTTCTGCTTAATTCAGAGACTCTGTCCCTCACCACCCCTTGTTGTAAATATTTTTGTCCACCCTAAGCGTGGAAGGGTATTCTCAGATGTGAGACCCTTGCTCATTGCACCATCAGGATTCAAGCAAACCGGGCCGAAGACGGCTGTAATGCCAGAAACCGGTCTCCGGGAGCTTGTTTCCTTCCCAGTGTAAGAATTGGCTTTTGTAGTTTGGTTTGCCCTGTTCCCATCATGCACTGGGACAGGAACAGACTAATTTGCATACAGCCAGGTTCTGAAACTGGGCTGGTGCAGTGAGCTAAAAAACGGTGTTGGATCTAGCCCTGATCTCTTGACTGGGTGAGAGCTTTCTGCTTAATTCAGAGACTCTGTCCCTCACCACCCCTTGTTGTAAATATTTTTGTCCACCATAAGCGTGGAAGGGTATTCTCAGATGTGAGACCCTTGCTCATTGCACCATCAGGATTCAAGCAAACCGGGCCGAAGACGGCTGTAATGCCAGAAACCGGTTTCCGGGAGCTTGTTTCCTTCCCAGTGTAAGAATTGGCTTTTGTAGTTTGGTTTGCCCTGTTCCCATCATGCACTGGGACAGGAATAGACTAATTTGCATACAGCCAGGTTCTGAAACTGGGATGGTGCAGTGAGCTAAAAAACGGTGTTGGATCTAGCCCTGATCTCTTGACTGGGTGAGAGCTTTCTGCTTAATTCAGAGACTCTGTCCCTCACCACCCCTTGTTGTAAATATTTTTGTCCACCCTAAGCGTGGAAGGGTATTCTCAGATGTGAGACCCTTGCTCATTGCACCATCAGGATTCAAGCAAACCGGGCCGAAGGCGGCTGTAATGCCAGAAACCGGTCTCCGGGAGCTTGTTTCCTTCCCAGTGTAAGAATTGGCTTTTGTAGTTTGGTTTGCCCTGTTCCCATCATGCACTGGGACAGGAACAGACTAATTTGCATACAGCCAGGTTCTGAAACTGGGATGGTGCAGTGAGCTAAAAAACGGTGTTGGATCTAGCCCTGATCTCTTGACTGGGTGAGAGCTTTCTGCTTAATTCTGAGACTCTGTCCCTCACCACCCCTTGTTGTAAATATTTTTGTCCACCCTAAGCGTGGAAGGGTATTCTCAGATGTGAGACCCTTGCTCATTGCACCATCAGGATTCAAGCAAGCCGGGCCGAAGACGGCTGTAATGCCAGAATCCGGTCTCCGGGAGCTTGTTTCCTTCCCAGTGTAAGAATTGGCTTTTGTAGTTTGGTTTGCCCTGTTCCCATCATGCACTGGGACAGGAACAGACTAATTTGCATACAGCCAGGTTCTGAAACTGGGATGGTGCAGTGAGCTAAAAAACGGTGTTGGATCTAGCCCTGATCTCTTGACTGGGTGAGAGCTTTCTGCTTAATTCAGAGACTCTGTCCCTCACCACCCCTTGTTGTAAATATTTTTGTCCACCCTAAGCGTGGAAGGGTATTCTCAGATGTGAGACCCTTGCTCATTGCACCATCAGGATTCAAGCAAACCGGGCCGAAGACGGCTGTAATGCCAGAAACTGGTCTCCGGGAGCTTGTTTCCTTCCCAGTGTAAGAATTGGCTTTTGTAGTTTGGTTTGCCCTGTTCCCATCATGCACTGGGACAGGAAAAGACTAATTTGCATACAGCCAGGTTCTGAAACTGGGATGGTGCAGTGAGCTAAAAAACGGTGTTGGATCTAGCCCTGATCTCTTGACTGGGTGAGAGCCTTCTGCTTAATTCAGAGACTCTGTCCCTCACCACCCCTTGTTGTAAATATTTTTGTCCACCCTAAGCGTGGAAGGGTATTCTCAGATGTGAGACCCTTGCTCATTGCACCATCAGGATTCAAGCAAACCGGGCCGAAGACGGCTGTATTGCCAGAAACCGGTCTCCGGGAGCTTGTTTCCTTCCCAGTGTAAGAATTGGCTTTTGTAGTTTGGTTTGCCCTGTTCCCATCATGCACTGGGACAGGAACAGACTAATTTGCATACAGCCAGGTTCTGAAACTGGGATGGTGCAGTGAGCTAAAAAACGGTGTTGGATCTAGCCCTGATCTCTTGACTGGGTGAGAGCTTTCTGCTTAATTCAGAGACTCTGTCCCTCACCACCCCTTGTTGTAAATATTTTTGTCCACCCTAAGCGTGGAAGGGTATTCTCAGATGTGAGACCCTTTGTGAGAAGTTGGCCTGGTATATAATGCTCACTAATCCTTAGTGATCACTTTGTACCATGCCAAGCAACCCTTATGATGATGGTTGTAATTCAACCTTGTAGACCAGTTATCCTAGTGGTAACGTGGACAAAGCAGTCTTAGGCTAAACTCTGAAAGGCATGTGAAGCCAGCTGTTATACCATACACAACCCCCTTGAATACCAAATGAAAGGGACACCACACAGATATATATTGAAAATATATATTGATTTATTAACTATAAAATCCCCTGGACTCTTTAGGAGCACAGAAGCACAAGCGTTAAATCACAAGACAGTTTAAAATACACAAAAGTTGCACAATATGGATGAGCCCTAGGGGCCACCTAAACCATATACTAAGAAAGTGGTATAAGAGATACCAGGAGGAAAGTGAAGAGGCCTAGGGCCTTGGGAATCGCTGTAGCTATTCGAGACTGGAGTTAACTAAGTCAGGAAAGGCCCACGGGACTCGGGTGCAGTGTTCAAAGTGCACGCACTTCTCAATACAAAGTCTATGGTGCGTAAAAAGCACAAAGTTAGAAAGTTAGGAACCTTCCGAGTGACCTACGGAGCTGAAACTTAAAACACAGGCCCTTGGGATGTGTACCAGTGCAGGAGCACCGGCGGAGCTGAGTTACCTCACCCACAGGAAGCGGGTGCACAGGGTCGAAGATGTGTCGGGTTTCGTCACGCTGGTCGATGGTGCTTGGAGCTGAAGATGCTGCAGGCGGCTCGATGAGAAGAGTTCCGGTGGATCCAAGGGTGGATCTGAAGAGTTGAAGACCTGAAAGCAGAGGGGACAGTGTTCAAAGTCACTAGCCAGTGACTACCGTGGAACCAGAGTAGAACCAGGCGATGTCGGGTGCAAACAGGCGTTGTCGGGTAGCTTCTTTCTGCAGCCACGTGGATACCCGGGGTCGAGGACGTCCAGGAGTCGGTCACGAGCTGTCCCACGTAGGCTTCTCGCTGTTGGCGGTGTCGGCGACCTGATCGGAGCAAACAGGCCTTGGCAAATGCAAGCCACGCAGGAGTTGAAAGATGCTGTTCACTCGGACCAGCAAGGTCAGAGCGAGTGCTCCTTTTCACAGGAGCTTGGGTAGGTCTGGAGCAACCAGACCTGCTGTTTAAATCTTCGGGTTCGTCGCCAAGATGGCCGCTGGCCGCGTGGCTAGTGGCCGGGATGGCGCGTCGAGTGGCACAATGCAAAAGGGCCCCACGCAGATCGTGGAGATGCTGGAGGGCTGATCTTCGGTGCAAGGGCTGCTCGGTGGTGGGGGTTCTCAATCCCCAAAGCACAACGTCGAGGATGCCTCAGAAGCTGCGCAGTCAGCTTTTCGAGTGTCTTTCAAGAGGTCCGGTCCCACGTCACTCGGTGCCTCCACGGGTCCCTTCTTCGCAGGGACTGTGGATCGGGCTCTGAGAGGTCTGGGAGTCTGGTTCTTGTCGGGCTCTGGGCTCGGTCTCCGGCGGGAGGCGGCGGCAAAGCAGACGTCGAGTTACTGGTTGGTACCTGTGTTCACAGGGTGGTCACTCCTTGGCCACAAGGGAGATTCTTCTTCAGTCTTCTGTGCAGCAGAATGTCGAAGTCCAGTCGTCTTCTTAGTTTAAAGTTGATTTCAGGATGATCTGCTGTGCAATGGCACTGCTCCCCCTCTTATTCCCAAACTGGGGGTGGATCACCTACTAGGTCCCTCCTCTGGGAGGAACCAGGAAGGGGGGCGGTTACACCCCCTTTCCTTTGTCCAGCTCCGCGCCAGGACTGGGGCTGGAAGGCCCCAGAACCGGTTTGGACTGGCCTATGCACGGGGACACCTTGTGTGCCCCGGGCATGTCTGATTCTATTCAGCCCTGTCCTACCTAATACACAAAATCCTGTCTGGGGTGGTGCTCGCACCTCCCAAGGCAGGAAACCCTTTGTCCAGGCCACCATCTGCCGAGTTTCGGTCAGCAGCAGGAGGCCAGACTTGTGTCTGTGGTGGCAGCGTCCATTTTGTGAAGCTGAGGCTCTGTTTAACTTTAACCGGGGTTAAGGCTACACACATGTCGTGTCCCTCTAGAAGGGTGGAATGCTATCCCCGTCGCCAGAATTGGCGAGGGGATAGTATTCCAATTCGTATGACACCTTACTCGACATGTTTTGATAAAGCCAAACCAAAGATAGCATTTAACCGCGAGGATTATAATGCACTTAAGAGTATATGGTATGGCAATATCCCGGAACAGCTTAGGGAGTTGTTCCCGACAGCTGCAGACAGGCTCAGCTCATGCTAGAGCACCATCTCGCATATTTCCAAGCACTCTGCCTCCAGGATTGATGAGGCCTTCCATAGGAGTGGCTGATAGGAACATATGTGTCCAGTTTAGGGTTAGGCACAGACATACTGTACCTAAGTAAGAGGTGATTACACCAACTTACCCCAGCTGAGTGATCAGCCAGTTGTGTCAAATATGGAGGCCAGGCCAGGGGTGGCACAATACATGCTGCAGCCCCTGGCAGGCCTTGGCTACACCTATGCCCTGGGTACCTATGGTACACTGTTACAGGGGCCTATAAGGTGAACCAATTCCAATTGTGTTATGCACCTAAGGTACATGGAGTCCATTTTAAGGAGAGAGCAACCAGCCTGGGGCCCTGAATAGCAGGATCCCAGGCCAACTAAGTCAAAAACCAGCTAAACACCAGGCAAAAAGTTTGGGGGTAACCATAGTCAGATATCCACCTTCCTACATAACCCCCCCCCCCAAACGAAAGGAGATAAGGCTATCCTTGACCAGGTAAGCCTATATTGCCTAAGTGGCCATATATGGAAGTACCAGCTCTGGCTTGGTAACCCCCTGTCTCATGGTCCACTAAGCAATCCCTCACCCTAAGGGTATCGGAGGGTCTCCACCATAGGGAATCTCTACCTGTGGTGTGTCTTTGCAAAGTCAAAGGCTGGTGTTGAGATGGAGTACTGAAGTGAGTTTCCTCTGTAGGGCTCAGCTTCCTCCAATCACTCTCCACCATGTGTGCCTTTCTTTCTCTGACTGAGTTGCACTGTGCTCTCAGGGTCAACCTCTGGCTACCTAAAGCTGGAGGCTGGGTCCCTCTGTTTGGCTTACTGGAGGGACAGGTCAGGTTTGGGCCCTTAGGGTCCCAGGTGTGGCTGTGCCCAACAATATCCATCTGGGGGAGGTCCCTAACTACTTTTAAGGGGGATCCCTCAGGAGTTTTTAAAGCTTGCACCTCACTAGGGCTACTAGTTTCGGTGCCCCTAATCTGCTGATGGGGGTGCTTTATTTGACAGGGGGCCCTTTGGGTCTCACTGTCCTTCTTGTCCTCTGCAGCCCTGGGCTGAGTAGGGCAAGGTAGAGAGGGGCAGGTTACCTGCTCCAGACTGGGTCCCACCTGAGAAGGGTCCACTGCCATCAGAGGCTCTGTTAGGCCAGGCCTAACAACCTCTGGGACAGTTCCTTCATCAGGGGTAAGATCAGTTCCCTGAGGAGGCTGATCCTTTCCTAAAGTCTGGTGGGAGGGAGATTTCTCTTCCTCCTCAATGCTCTCTGTTTGGGTGGAGTGATCCATCATTTCAGGCTTCACTACCCATGTATCAGTTTGAGTTTGGGCTGTGGCCATCACAGCCCCACCAACCTTTTCAGGAGGAGACTCAGTTTGGGTATGGGCTGTTACTAGTACAGCCCTGCTACTCTTTCCAGGAGGGAAGTTATCTAAAGATGGGGCTGAGGTTTGCTCAGCCCTCCCAACCTTTTCAGGAAGGACATCTTGAATTGGGGCTGTAGCCATTACAGCCCCACTAACCTTTCCATGGAGATTTACCATTCTAGAATGGGTTTGCTGTTCAACCTCAGCCCAGGCTGAGATTTCCAAATCATTACCCAGTAGGCAATCTACAGGCAAGTTTGCTGACACTGCCACTCTCTTTGGGCCAGTGACACCTCCCCAGCTAAGATTGACTACTGCCATGGGATGATTGGATTCTATGCCATCAATGTTTGTCACCTGATATTTGGCATCAGGTAAAAGTTGCCTTGAGGGGACTAGACATTCAGCCACCATGGTGATGCTAGCCCCTGTGTCTCTGAAGGCCTCAACTTTCAAGCCATTGATGAGGGGCTCCTGTCTATACTTGCTCAAAGTGTTTGGGCAAGCTGTGAAATTGGCAAACCCCATGCCAGTCTCATAGACAAGAGTATCTGAGTTAGGGGACCTGGATAGGCCAGAGTCCACCTGTCCTCCAAAAGTAAACCCACCCAAATTCTTGGGGGTGCTCCCACCACCTGGGGGACCACTGCTAACAGTGACAGGAGGTGTTGGAGCCTTACCTGGAGGTATATTCTCCTTATTGCCATTCTTGGGACAACAGCTATCTGTTTTGTAATGCCCCACCTGTTTACAGGTATGACAATAAGGCTTTTTCTGGGATGTAGAAGTGTCTTGGGACCCACCCCCATTCTTGGAGTTTTGGGGCCCTGGGGAAGTCTTTTCCTTACTTTTATCCCCACCCTTCTCTTGAGGCTTGGTAGTCTCTTTCTTTTGGTCACCACCCTGGTTCTTAGGCCTGATCCTGGTTCTGACCCATTTGTCTGCCCTCCTACCCAATTCTTGTGGGGAGGTCAGATCAGAGTCAACCAGGTGCTGATGTAGAAGCTGATTTTGACAATTACTTAAGATTTGCTCTCTCATAATTAAATTATACAATCCTGTATAGTCAGGAACCTTACTTCCCAGCAACCAGCCCTCCAGAGCCTTAGTGGCACACTCAACAAATTCAGACCAGTCCTGAGTCTGTGTCTTCTGGGTGTCTCTGAACATTAACCTGTACTGTTCAGTGGTTAAGCCCAACCCATCAATCAGAGCACTCTTCAGGACCATGTAGTTTCTAGAATCCTCATCACTAACTGTGAGGAGTCTGTCTCTGCCTCTACCTTCAAAGGAGAGCCACAAGATTGCTGCCCACTGCTCCTGAGGGATCTGCTGTACCATGCAGGCTCTCTCAAGGGCAGTCATCCATTTATGGATATCATCCCCAGCTTTGTAGGGGGGCACAATCTTACTCAGGTTTCTTGTATCAAAGGACCTGTCTTTATCCTTCTGGATATTGCTGCCACCAGTGGATCCTAATCCACTCTCTCTAGGCTGTCTTGCTCTAGCAAGTTTCTCCTTAGCCAGGGCAACCTCTAACTCTTGCCTCTGGATCCTAAGCTCAGCCTCTCTCATCTTGGCCTCATGTTCCCTTCTCTGAGGGCTAGTCATCTCCTTTCTGGAGTGACCATGAGAGCCTCTAGAGACATGGGAGGTATTGGATTCACCTGAGTGATGCCTCCTCCTCCTATGGCCCTGGTTAAGTCCACCTGGGGGTCTGAATGGGTTGTTACCTGATTCATTCCCAAGTTGACTTAAGTTAGCCTGGTTCAGTCTACTGACCAGCACCTGACTATCTCTGTCATCATCTGACTCACTGCTTTCCACCTCCTCCTCCTCTTCTTCTTCCTCTTCCTCTACATCTACTTGAGGAGCTCCAGTGGTGGAGGCTTCCTCATCTACTAGGATGATAGGGGCAGGGGTGTCTACAGTGTCATCCTCTGAAGGATGGCCTCCTTCAGCATCCCCTGTGGGGTTTGCCTTAGAGGGCTTTAGAGTCTCAGACTGGTCTAAGAGCTCTCTTAGGTGGTCTGTAGTAGGGGAAGGCCCTGTCTTCAGACCCCTTAAGACACAAAGCTGTCTTAATTCCTTAAAGGAAAAAATAGCAAATTTGGATGGTGCCCTTGGAGGGTCACTCTCAACAGGAGTAAGTCCACTGGACCCCTCTGCTCCAGACATTGCTCTAGTGTGGGTGGATGTGTTGCAATCTACCTACACTGGTGTTTACCTACTAAACCTATCTAGTAGTTGTAGCTAGGGTGTGCTACTCCCTTTGCTCTACAACAACTAAGTTCAGTAGAACTTAAGTATACTAGTCTTGTTTTATATGTACCTAGCAGGTACCTGTATGATCTTTCAAATGATAATCTCAAAGATTGTAATGGTAAAACAACAGCAACTCAGATCCCAATCCGCTGCTCACCAATGTGAGAAGTTGGCCTGGTATATAATGCTCACTAATCCTTAGTGATCACTTTGTACCATGCCAAGCAACCCTTATGATGATGGTTGTAATTCAACCTTGTAGACCAGTTATCCTAGTGGTAACGTGGACAAAGCAGTCTTAGGCTAAACTCTGAAAGGCATGTGAAGCCAGCTGTTATACCATACACAACCCCCTTGAATACCAAATGAAAGGGACACCACACAGATATATATTGAAAATATATATTGATTTATTAACTATAAAATCCCCTGGACTCTTTATGAGCACAGAAGCACAAGCGTTAAATCACAAGACAGTTTAAAATACACAAAAGTTGCACAATATGGATGAGCCCTAGGGGCCACCTAAACCATATACTAAGAAAGTGGTATAAGAGATACCAGGAGGAAAGTGAAGAGGCCTAGGGCCTTGGGAATCGCTGGAGCTATTCGAGACTGGAGTTAACTAAGTCGGGAAAGGCCCACGGGACTCGGGTGCAGTGTTCAAAGTGCACGCACTTCTCAATACAAAGTCTATGGTGCGTAAAAAGCACAAAGTTAGAAAGTTAGGAACCTTCCGAGTGACCTACGGAGCTGAAACTTAAAACACAGGCCCTTGGGATGTGTACCAGTGCAGGAGCACCGGCGGAGCTGAGTTACCTCACCCACAGGAAGCGGGTGCACAGGGTCGAAGATGTGTCGGGTTTCGTCACGCTGGTCGATGGTGCTTGGAGCTGAAGATGCTGCAGGCGGCTCGATGAGAAGAGTTCCGGTGGATCCAAGGGTGGATCTGAAGAGTTGAAGACCTGAAAGCAGAGGGGACAGTGTTCAAAGTCACTAGCCAGTGACTACCGTGGAACCAGAGTGGAACCAGGCGATGTTGGGTGCAAACAGGCGTTGTCGGGTAGCTTCTTTCTGCAGCCACGTGGATACCCGGGGTCGAGGACGTCCAGGAGTCGGTCACGAGCTGTCCCACGTAGGCTTCTCGCTGTTGGCGGTGTCGGCGACCTGATCGGAGCAAACAGGCCTTGGCAAATGCAAGCCACGCAGGAGTTGAAAGATGCTGTTCACTCGGACCAGCAAGGTCAGAGCGAGTGCTCCTTTTCACAGGAGCTTGGGTAGGTCTGGAGCAACCAGACCTGCTGTTTAAATCTTCGGGTTCGTCGCCAAGATGGCCGCTGGCCGCGTGGCTAGTGGCCGGGATGGCGCGTCGAGTGGCACAATGCAAAAGGGCCCCACGCAGATCGTGGAGATGCTGGAGGGCTGATCTTCGGTGCAAGGGCTGCTCGGTGGTGGGGGTTCTCAATCCCCAAAGCACAACGTCGAGGATGCCTCAGAAGCTGCGCAGTCAGCTTTTCGAGTGTCTTTCAAGAGGTCCGGTCCCACGTCACTCGGTGCCTCCACGGGTCCCTTCTTCGCAGGGACTGTGGATCGGGCTCTGAGAGGTCTGGGAGTCTGGTTCTTGTCGGGCTCTGGGCTCGGTCTCCGGCGGGAGGCGGCGGCAAAGCAGACGTCGAGTTACTGGTTGGTACCTGTGTTCACAGGGTGGTCACTCCTTGGCCACAAGGGAGATTCTTCTTCAGTCTTCTGTGCAGCAGAATGTCGAAGTCCAGTCGTCTTCTTAGTTTAAAGTTGATTTCAGGATGATCTGCTGTGCAATGGCACTGCTCCCCCTCTTATTCCCAAACTGGGGGTGGATCACCTACTAGGTCCCTCCTCTGGGAGGAACCAGGAAGGGGGGCGGTTACACCCCCTTTCCTTTGTCCAGCTCCGCGCCAGGACTGGGGCTGGAAGGCCCCAGAACCGGTTTGGACTGGCCTATGCACGGGGACACCTTGTGTGCCCCGGGCATGTCTGATTCTATTCAGCACTGTCCTACCTAATACACAAAATCCTGTCTGGGGTGGTGCTCGCACCTCCCAAGGCAGGAAACCCTTTGTCCAGGCCACCATCTGCCGAGTTTCGGTCAGCAGCAGGAGGCCAGACTTGTGTCTGTGGTGGCAGCGTCCATTTTGTGAAGCTGAGGCTCTGTTTAACTTTAACCGGGGTTAAGGCTACACACATGTCGTGTCCCTCTAGAAGGGTGGAATGCTATCCCCGTCGCCAGAATTGGCGAGGGGATAGTATTCCAATTCGTATGACACCTTACTCGACAAATTATTTTGATAAAGCCAAACCAAAGATAGCATTTAACCGCGAGGATTATAATGCACTTAAGAGTATATGGTATGGCAATATCCCGGAACAGCTTAGGGAGTTGTTCCCGACAGCTGCAGACAGGCTCAGCTCATGCTAGAGCACCATCTCACATATTTCCAAGCACTCTGCCTCCAGGATTGATGAGGCCTTCCATAGGAGTGGCTGATAGGAACATATGTGTCCAGTTTAGGGTTAGGCACAGACATACTGTACCTAAGTAAGAGGTGATTACACCAACTTACCCCAGCTGAGTGATCAGCCAGTTGTGTCAAATATGGAGGCCAGGCCAGGGGTGGCACAATACATGCTGCAGCCCCTGGCAGGCCTTGGCTACACCTATGCCCTGGGTACCTATGGTACACTGTTACAGGGGCCTATAAGGTGAACCAATTCCAATTGTGTTATGCACCTAAGGTACATGGAGTCCATTTTAAGGAGAGAGCAATCAGCCTGGGGCCCTGAATAGCAGGATCCCAGGCCAACTAAGTCAAAAACCAGCTAAACACCAGGCAAAAAGTTTGGGGGTAACCATAGTCAGATATCCACCTTCCTACACCCTTGCTCATTGCACCATCAGGATTCAAGCAAACCGGGCCGAAGACGGCTGTAATGCCAGAAACCGGTCTCCGGGAGCTTGTTTCCTTCCCAGTGTAAGAATTGGCTTTTGTAGTTTGGTTTGCCCTGTTCCCATCATGCACTGGGACAGGAACAGACTAATTTGCATACAGCCAGGTTCTGAAACTGGGATGGTGCAGTGAGCTAAAAAACGGTGTTGGATCTAGCCCTGATCTCTTGACTGGGTGAGAGCTTTCTGCTTAATTCAGAGACTCTGTCCCTCACCACCCCTTGTTGTAAATATTTTTGTCCACCCTAAGCGTGGAAGGGTATTCTCAGATGTGAGACCCTTGCTCATTGCACCATCAGGATTCGAGCAAACCGGGCCGAAGACGGCTGTAATTCCAGAAACCGGTCTCCGGGAGCTTGTTTCCTTCCCAGTGTAAGAATTGGCTTTTGTAGTTTGGTTTGCCCTGTTCCCATCATGCACTGGGACAGGAACAGACTAATTTGCATACAGCCAGGTTCTGAAACTGGGCTGGTGCAGTGAGCTAAAAAACGGTGTTGGATCTAGCCCTGATCTCTTGACTGGGTGAGAGCTTTCTGCTTAATTCAGAGACTCTGTCCCTCACCACCCCTTGTTGTAAATATTTTTGTCCACCATAAGCGTGGAAGGGTATTCTCAGATGTGAGACCCTTGCTCATTGCACCATCAGGATTCAAGCAAACCGGGCCGAAGACGGCTGTAATGCCAGAAACCGGTTTCCGGGAGCTTGTTTCCTTCCCAGTGTAAGAATTGGCTTTTGTAGTTTGGTTTGCCCTGTTCCCATCATGCACTGGGACAGGAATAGACTAATTTGCATACAGCCAGGTTCTGAAACTGGGATGGTGCAGTGAGCTAAAAAACGGTGTTGGATCTAGCCCTGATCTCTTGACTGGGTGAGAGCTTTCTGCTTAATTCAGAGACTCTGTCCCTCACCACCCCTTGTTGTAAATATTTTTGTCCACCCTAAGCGTGGAAGGGTATTCTCAGATGTGAGACCCTTGCTCATTGCACCATCAGGATTCAAGCAAACCGGGCCGAAGGCGGCTGTAAGGCCAGAAACCGGTCTCCGGGAGCTTGTTTCCTTCCCAGTGTAAGAATTGGCTTTTGTAGTTTGGTTTGCCCTGTTCCCATCATGCACTGGGACAGGAACAGACTAATTTGCATACAGCCAGGTTCTGAAACTGGGATGGTGCAGTGAGCTAAAAAACGGTGTTGGATCTAGCCCTGATCTCTTGACTGGGTGAGAGCTTTCTGCTTAATTCTGAGACTCTGTCCCTCACCACCCCTTGTTGTAAATATTTTTGTCCACCCTAAGCGTGGAAGGGTATTCTCAGATGTGAGACCCTTGCTCATTGCACCATCAGGATTCAAGCAAGCCGGGCCGAAGACGGCTGTAATGCCAGAATCCGGTCTCCGGGAGCTTGTTTCCTTCCCAGTGTAAGAATTGGCTTTTGTAGTTTGGTTTGCCCTGTTCCCATCATGCACTGGGACAGGAACAGACTAATTTGCATACAGCCAGGTTCTGAAACTGGGATGGTGCAGTGAGCTAAAAAACGGTGTTGGATCTAGCCCTGATCTCTTGACTGGGTGAGAGCTTTCTGCTTAATTCAGAGACTCTGTCCCTCACCACCCCTTGTTGTAAATATTTTTGTCCACCCTAAGCGTGGAAGGGTATTCTCAGATGTGAGACCCTTGCTCATTGCACCATCAGGATTCAAGCAAACCGGGCCGAAGACGGCTGTAATGCCAGAAACCGGTCTCCGGGAGCTTGTTTCCTTCCCAGTGTAAGAATTGGCTTTTGTAGTTTGGTTTGCCCTGTTCCCATCATGCACTGGGACAGGAACAGACTAATTTGCATACAGCCAGGTTCTGAAACTGGGATGGTGCAGTGAGCTAAAAAACGGTGTTGGATCTAGCCCTGATCTCTTGACTGGGTGAGAGCCTTCTGCTTAATTCAGAGACTCTGTCCCTCACCACCCCTTGTTGTAAATATTTTTGTCCACCCTAAGCGTGGAAGGGTATTCTCAGATGTGAGACCCTTGCTCATTGCACCATCAGGATTCAAGCAAACCGGGCCGAAGACGGCTGTAATGCCAGAAACCGGTCTCCGGGAGCTTGTTTCCTTCCCAGTGTAAGAATTGGCTTTTGTAGTTTGGTTTGCCCTGTTCCCATCATGCACTGGGACAGGAACAGACTAATTTGCATACAGCCAGGTTCTGAAACTGGGATGGTGCAGTGAGCTAAAAAACGGTGTTGGATCTAGCCCTGATCTCTTGACTGGGTGAGAGCTTTCTGCTTAATTCAGAGACTCTGTCCCTCACCACCCCTTGTTGTAAATATTTTTGTCCACCCTAAGCGTGGAAGGGTATTCTCAGATGTGAGACCCTTGCTCATTGCACCATCAGGATTCAAGCAAACCGGGCCGAAGATGGCTGTAATGCCAGAAACCGGTCTCCGGGAGCTTGTTTCCTTCCCAGTGTAAGAATTGGCTTTTGTAGTTTGGTTTGCCCTGTTCCCATCATGCACTGGGACAGGAACAGACTAATTTGCATACAGCCAGGTTCTGAAACTGGGATGGTGCAGTGAGCTAAAAAACGGTGTTGGATCTAGCCCTGATCTCTTAACTGGGTGAGAGCTTTCTGCTTAATTCAGAGACTCTGTCCCTCACCACCCCTTGTTGTAAATATTTTTGTCCACCCTAAGCGTGGAAGGGTATTCTCAGATGTGAGACCCTTGCTCATTGCACCATCAGGATTCAAGCAAACCGGGCCGAAGACGGCTGTAATGCCAGAAACCGGTCTCCGGGAGCTTGTTTCCTTCCCAGTGTAAGAATTGGCTTTTGTAGTTTGGTTTGCCCTGTTCCCATCATGCACTGGGACAGGAACAGACTAATTTGCATACAGCCAGGTTCTGAAACTGGGATGGTGCAGTGAGCTAAAAAAACGGTGTTGGATCTAGCCCTGATCTCTTGACTGGGTGAGAGCTTTCTGCTTAATTCAGAGACTCTGTCCCTCACCACCCCTTGTTGTAAATATTTTTGTCCAGCCTAAGCGTGGAAGGGTATTCTCAGATGTGAGACCCTTGCTCATTGCACCATCAGAATTCAAGCAAACCGGGCCGAAGGCGGCTGTAATGCCAGAAACCGGTCTCCGGGAGCTTGTTTCCTTCCCAGTGTAAGAATTGGCTTTTGTAGTTTGGTTTGCCCTGTTCCCATCATGCACTGGGACAGGAACAGACTAATTTGCATACAGCCAGGTTTTGAAACTGGGCTGGTGCAGTGAGCTAAAAAACGGTGTTGGATCTAGCCCTGATCTCTTGACTGGGTGAGAGCTTTCTGCTTAATTCAGAGACTCTGTCCCTCACCACCCCTTGTTGTAAATATTTTTGTCCACCCTAAGCATGGAAGGGTATTCTCAGATGTGAGACCCTTGCTCATTGCACCATCAGGATTCAAGCAAACCGGGCCGAAGACGGCTGTAATGCCAGAAACCGGTTTCCGGGAGCTTGTTTCCTTCCCAGTGTAAGAATTGGCTTTTGTAGTTTGGTTTGCCCTGTTCCCATCATGCACTGGGACAGGAATAGACTAATTTGCATACAGCCAGGTTCTGAAACTGGGATGGTGCAGTGAGCTAAAAAACGGTGTTGGATCTAGCCCTGATCTCTTGACTGGGTGAGAGCTTTCTGCTTAATTCAGAGACTCTGTCCCTCACCACCCCTTGTTGTAAATATTTTTGTCCACCCTAAGCGTGGAAGGGTATTCTCAGATGTGAGACCCTTGCTCATTGCACCATCAGGATTCAAGCAAACCGGGCCGAAGGCGGCTGTAATGCCAGAAACCGGTCTCCGGGAGCTTGTTTCCTTCCCAGTGTAAGAATTGGCTTTTGTAGTTTGGTTTGCCCTGTTCCCATCATGCACTGGGACAGGAACAGACTAATTTGCATACAGCCAGGTTCTGAAACTGGGATGGTGCAGTGAGCTAAAAAACGGTGTTGGATCTAGCCCTGATCTCTTGACTGGGTGAGAGCTTTCTGCTTAATTCTGAGACTCTGTCCCTCACCACCCCTTGTTGTAAATATTTTTGTCCACCCTAAGCGTGGAAGGGTATTCTCAGATGTGAGACCCTTGCTCATTGCACCATCAGGATTCAAGCAAGCCGGGCCGAAGACGGCTGTAATGCCAGAATCCGGTCTCCGGGAGCTTGTTTCCTTCCCAGTGTAAGAATTGGCTTTTGTAGTTTGGTTTGCCCTGTTCCCATCATGCACTGGGACAGGAACAGACTAATTTGCATACAGCCAGGTTCTGAAACTGGGATGGTGCAGTGAGCTAAAAAACGGTGTTGGATCTAGCCCTGATCTCTTGACTGGGTGAGAGCTTTCTGCTTAATTCAGAGACTCTGTCCCTCACCACCCCTTGTTGTAAATATTTTTGTCCACCCTAAGCGTGGAAGGGTATTCTCAGATGTGAGACCCTTGCTCATTGCACCATCAGGATTCAAGCAAACCGGGCCGAAGACGGCTGTAATGCCAGAAACCGGTCTCCGGGAGCTTGTTTCCTTCCCAGTGTAAGAATTGGCTTTTGTAGTTTGGTTTGCCCTGTTCCCCTCATGCACTGGGACAGGAACAGACTAATTTGCATACAGCCAGGTTCTGAAACTGGGATGGTGCAGTGAGCTAAAAAACGGTGTTGGATCTAGCCCTGATCTCTTGACTGGGTGAGAGCCTTCTGCTTAATTCAGAGACTCTGTCCCTCACCACCCCTTGTTGTAAATATTTTTGTCCACCCTAAGCGTGGAAGGGTATTCTCAGATGTGAGACCCTTGCTCATTGCACCATCAGGATTCAAGCAAACCGGGCCGAAGACGGCTGTATTGCCAGAAACCGGTCTCCGGGAGCTTGTTTCCTTCCCAGTGTAAGAATTGGCTTTTGTAGTTTGGTTTGCCCTGTTCCCATCATGCACTGGGACAGGAACAGACTAATTTGCATACAGCCAGGTTCTGAAACTGGGATGGTGCAGTGAGCTAAAAAACGGTGTTGGATCTAGCCCAGATCTCTTGACTGGGTGAGAGCTTTCTGCTTAATTCAGAGACTCTGTCCCTCACCACCCCTTGTTGTAAATAATTTTGTCCACCCTAAGCGTGGAAGGGTATTCTCAGATGTGAGACCCTTGCTCATTGCACCATCAGGATTCAAGCAAACCGGGCCGGAGACGGCTGTAATGCCAGAAACCGGTCTCCGGGAGCTTGTTTCCTTCCCAGTGTAAGAATTGGCTTTTGTAGTTTGGTTTGCCCTGTTCCCATCATGCACTGGGACAGGAACAGACTAATTTGCATACAGCCAGGTTCTGAAACTGGGATGGTGCAGTGAGCTAAAAAACGGTGTTGGATCTAGCCCTGATCTCTTGACTGGGTGAGAGCTTTCTGCTTAATTCAGAGACTCTGTCCCTCACCACCCCTTGTTGTAAATATTTTTGTCCACCCTAAGCGTGGAAGGGTATTCTCAGATGTGAGACCCTTGCTCATTGCACCATCAGAATTCAAGCAAACCGGGCCGAAGGCGGCTGTAATGCCAGAAACCGGTCTCCGGGAGCTTGTTTCCTTCCCAGTGTAAGAATTGGCTTTTGTAGTTTGGTTTGCCCTGTTCCCATCATGCACTGGGACAGGAACAGACTAATTTGCATACAGCCAGGTTCTGAAACTGGGCTGGTACAGTGAGCTAAAAAACGGTGTTGGATCTAGCCCTGATCTCTTGACTGGGTGAGAGCTTTCTGCTTAATTCAGAGACTCTGTCCCTCACCACCCCTTGTTGTAAATATTTTTGTCCACCCTAAGCATGGAAGGGTATTCTCAGATGTGAGACCCTTGCTCATTGCACCATCAGGATTCAAGCAAACCGGGCCGAAGACGGCTGTAATGCCAGAAACCGGTCTCCGGGAGCTTGTTTCCTTCCCAGTGTAAGAATTGGCTTTTGTAGTTTGGTTTGCCCTGTTCCCATCATGCACTGGGACAGGAACAGACTAATTTGCATACAGCCAGGTTCTGAAACTGGGATGGTGCAGTGAGCTAAAAAACGGTGTTGGATCTAGCCCTGATCTCTTGACTGGGTGAGAGCTTTCTGCTTAATTCAGAGACTCTGTCCCTCACCACCCCTTGTTGTAAATATTTTTGTCCACCCTAAGCGTGGAAGGGTATTCTCAGATGTGAGACCCTTGCTCATTGCACCATCAGGATTCAAGCAAACCGGGCCGAAGACGGCTGTAATGCCAGAAACCGGTCTCCGGGAGCTTGTTTCCTTCCCAGTGTAAGAATTGGCTTTTGTAGTTTGGTTTGCCCTGTTCCCATCATGCACTGGGACAGGAACAGACTAATTTGCATACAGCCAGGTTTTGAAACTGGGATGGTGCTGTGAGCTAAAAAACGGTGTTGGATCTAGCCCTGATCGCTTGACTGGGTGAGAGCTTTCTGCTTAATTCAGAGACTCTGTCCCTCACCACCCCTTGTTGTAAATATTTTTGTCCACCCTAAGCGTGGAAGGGTATTCTCAGATGTGAGACCCTTGCTCATTGCACCATCAGGATTCAAGCAAACCGGGCCGAAGACGGCTGTAATGCCAGAAACCGGTCTCCGGGAGCTTGTTTCCTTCCCAGTGTAAGAATTGGCTTTTGTAGTTTGGTTTGCCCTGTTCCCATCATGCACTGGGACAGGAACAGACTAATTTGCATACAGCCAGGTTCTGAAACTGGGATGGTGCAGTGAGCTAAAAAACGGTGTTGGATCTAGCCCTGATCTCTTGACTGGGTGAGAGCTTTCTGCTTAATTCAGAGACTCTGTCCCTCACCACCCCTTGTTGTAAATATTTTTGTCCACCCTAAGCGTGGAAGGGTATTCTCAGATGTGAGACCCTTGCTCATTGCACCATCAGGATTCAAGCAAACCGGGCCGAAGACGGCTGTAATGCCAGAAACCGGTCTCCGGGAGCTTGTTTCCATCCCAGTGTAAGAATTGGCTTTTGTAGTTTGGTTTGCCCTGTTCCCATCATGCACTGGGACAGGAACAGACTAATTTGCATACAGCCAGGTTCTGAAACTGGGATGGTGCAGTGAGCTAAAAAACGGTGTTGGATCTAGCCCTGATCTCTTGACTGGGTGAGAGCTTTCTGCTTAATTCAGAGACTCTGTCCCTCACCACCCCTTGTTGTAAATATTTTTGTCCACCCTAAGCGTGGAAGGGTATTCTCAGATGTGAGACCCTTGCTCATTGCACCATCAGGATTCAAGCAAACCGGGCCGAAGACGGCTGTAATGCCAGAAACCGGTCTCCGGGAGCTTGTTTCCTTCCCAGTGTAAGAATTGGCTTTTGTAGTTTGGTTTGCCCTGTTCCCATCATGCACTGGGACAGGAACAGACTAATTTGCATACAGCCAGGTTCTGAAACTGGGATGGTGCAGTGAGCTAAAAAACGGTGTTGGATCTAGCCCTGATCTCTTGACTGGGTGAGAGCTTTCTGCTTAATTCAGAGACTCTGTCCCTCACCACCCCTTGTTGTAAATATTTTTGTCCACCCTAAGCGTGGAAGGGTATTCTCAGATGTGAGACCCTTGCTCATTGCACCATCAGGATTCAAGCAAACCGGGCCGAAGACGGCTGTAATGCCAGAAACCGGTCTCCGGGAGCTTGTTTCCTTCCCAGTGTAAGAATTGGCTTTTGTAGTTTGGTTTGCCCTGTTCCCATCATGCACTGGGACAGGAACAGACTAATTTGCATACAGCCAGGTTCTGAAACTGGGATGGTGCTGTGAGCTAAAAAACGGTGTTGGATCTAGCCCTGATCCCTTGACTGGGTGAGAGCTTTCTGCTTAATTCAGAGACTCTGTCCCTCACCACCCCTTGTTGTAAATATTTTTGTCCACCCTAAGCGTGGAAGGGTATTCTCAGATGTGAGACCCTTGCTCATTGCACCATCAGGATTCAAGCAAACCGGGCCGAAGACGGCTGTAATGCCAGAAACCGGTCTCCGGGAGCTTGTTTCCTTCCCAGTGTAAGAATTGGCTTTTGTAGTTTGGTTTGCCCTGTTCCCATCATGCACTGGGACAGGAACAGACTAATTTGCATACAGCCAGGTTCTGAAACTGGGATGGTGCAGTGAGCTAAAAAACGGTGTTGGATCTAGCCCTGATCTCTTGACTGGGTGAGAGCTTTCTGCTTAATTCAGAGACTCTGTCCCTCACCACCCCTTGTTGTAAATATTTTTGTCCACCCTAAGCGTGGAAGGGTATTCTCAGATGTGAGACCCTTGCTCATTGCACCATCAGGATTCAAGCAAACCGGGCCGAAGACGGCTGTAATGCCAGAAA
The DNA here is from genome assembly GCF_964263255.1 of Lissotriton vulgaris. NCBI lineage: Eukaryota > Metazoa > Chordata > Amphibia > Caudata > Salamandridae > Lissotriton > Lissotriton vulgaris. The sequence continues at coordinate 1,251,678,208 of NC_141694.1, read as the reverse complement.
CCGGTCTCCGGGAGCTTGTTTCCTTCCCAGTGTAAGAATTGGCTTTTGTAGTTTGGTTTGCCCTGTTCCCATCATGCACTGGGACAGGAACAGACTAATTTGCATACAGCCAGGTTCTGAAACTGGGATGGTGCAGTGAGCTAAAAAACTGTGTTGGATCTAGCCCTGATCTCTTGACTGGGTGAGAGCTTTCTGCTTAATTCAGAGACTCTGTCCCTCACCACCCCTTGTTGTAAATATTTTTGTCCACCCTAAGCGTGGAAGGGTATTCTCAGATGTGAGACCCTTGCTCATTGCACCATCAGGATTCAAGCAAACCGGGCCGAAGACGGCTGTATTGCCAGAAACCGGTCTCCGGGAGCTTGTTTCCTTCCCAGTGTAAGAATTGGCTTTTGTAGTTTGGTTTGCCCTGTTCCCATCATGCACTGGGACAGGAACAGACTAATTTGCATACAGCCAGGTTCTGAAACTGGGATGGTGCAGTGAGCTAAAAAACGGTGTTGGATCTAGCCCTGATCTCTTGACTGGGTGAGAGCTTTCTGCTTAATTCAGAGACTCTGTCCCTCACCACCCCTTGTTGTAAATATTTTTGTCCACCCTAAGCGTGGAAGGGTATTCTCAGATGTGAGACCCTTGCTCATTGCACCATCAGGATTCAAGCAAACCGGGCCGAAGACGGCTGTAATGCCAGAAACCGGTCTCCGGGAGCTTGTTTCCTTCCCAGTGTAAGAATTGGCTTTTGTAGTTTGGTTTGCCCTGTTCCCATCATGCACTGGGACAGGAACAGACTAATTTGCATACAGCCAGGTTCTGAAACTGGGATGGTGCAGTGAGCTAAAAAACGGTGTTGGATCTAGCCCTGATCTCTTGACTGGGTGAGAGCTTTCTGCTTAATTCAGAGACTCTGTCCCTCACCACCCCTTGTTATAAATATTTTTGTCCACCCTAAGCGTGGAAGGGTATTCTCAGATGTGAGACCCTTGCTCATTGCACCATCAGGATTCAAGCAAACCGGGCCGAAGACGGCTGTAATGCCAGAAACCGGTCTCCGGGAGCTTGTTTCCTTCCCAGTGTAAGAATTGGCTTTTGTAGTTTGGTTTGCCCTGTTCCCATCATGCACTGGGACAGGAACAGACTAATTTGCATACAGCCAGGTTCTGAAACTGGGATGGTGCAGTGAGCTAAAAAACGGTGTTGGATCTAGCCCTGATCTCTTGACTGGGTGAGAGCTTTCTGCTTAATTCAGAGACTCTGTCCCTCACCACCCCTTGTTATAAATATTTTTGTCCACCCTAAGCGTGGAAGGGTATTCTCAGATGTGAGACCCTTGCTCATTGCACCATCAGGATTCAAGCAAACCGGGCCGAAGACGGCTGTAATGCCAGAAACCGGTCTCCGGGAGCTTGTTTCCTTCCCAGTGTAAGAATTGGCTTTTGTAGTTTGGTTTGCCCTGTTCCCATCATGCACTGGGACAGGAACAGACTAATTTGCATACAGCCAGGTTCTGAAACTGGGATGGTGCAGTGAGCTAAAAAACGGTGTTGGATCTAGCCCTGATCTCTTGACTGGGTGAGAGCTTTCTGCTTAATTCAGAGACTCTGTCCCTCACCACCCCTTGTTGTAAATATTTTTGTCCACCCTAAGCGTGGAAGGGTATTCTCAGATGTGAGACCCTTGCTCATTGCACCATCAGGATTCAAGCAAACCGGGCCGAAGACGGCTGTAATGCCAGAAACCGGTCTCCGGGAGCTTGTTTCCTTCCCAGTGTAAGAATTGGCTTTTGTAGTTTGGTTTGCCCTGTTCCCATCATGCACTGGGACAGGAACAGACTAATTTGCATACAGCCAGGTTCTGAAACTGGGATGGTGCAGTGAGCTAAAAAACGGTGTTGGATCTAGCCCTGATCTCTTGACTGGGTGAGAGCTTTCTGCTTAATTCAGAGACTCTGTCCCTCACCACCCCTTGTTGTAAATATTTTTGTCCACCCTAAGCGTGGAAGGGTATTCTCAGATGTGAGACCCTTGCTCATTGCACCATCAGGATTCAAGCAAACCGGGCCGAAGACGGCTGTAATGCCAGAAACCGGTCTCCGGGAGCTTGTTTCCTTCCCAGTGTAAGAATTGGCTTTTGTAGTTTGGTTTGCCCTGTTCCCATCATGCACTGGGACAGGAACAGACTAATTTGCATACAGCCAGGTTCTGAAACTGGGATGGTGCAGTGAGCTAAAAAAACGGTGTTGGATCTAGCCCTGATCTCTTGACTGGGTGAGAGCTTTCTGCTTAATTCAGAGACTCTGTCCCTCACCACCCCTTGTTGTAAATATTTTTGTCCACCCTAAGCGTGGAAGGGTATTCTCAGATGTGAGACCCTTGCTCATTGCACCATCAGGATTCAAGCAAACCGGGCCGAAGACGGCTGTAATGCCAGAAACCGGTCTCCGGGAGCTTGTTTCCTTCGCAGTGTAAGAATTGGCTTTTGTAGTTTGGTTTGCCCTGTTCCCATCATGCACTGGGACAGGAACAGACTAATTTGCATACAGCCAGGTTCTGAAACTGGGATGGTGCAGTGAGCTAAAAAACGGTGTTGGATCTAGCCCTGATCTCTTGACTGGGTGAGAGCTTTCTGCTTAATTCAGAGACTCTGTCCCTCACCACCCCTTGTTGTAAATATTTTTGTCCACCCTAAGCGTGGAAGGGTATTCTCAGATGTGAGACCCTTGCTCATTGCACCATCAGGATTCAAGCAAACCGGGCCGAAGACGGCTGTAATGCCAGAAGCCGGTCTCCGGGAGCTTGTTTCCTTCCCAGTGTAAGAATTGGCTTTTGTAGTTTGGTTTGCCCTGTTCCCATCATGCACTGGGACAGGAACAGACTAATTTGCATACAGCCAGGTTCTGAAACTGGGATGGTGCAGTGAGCTAAAAAACGGTGTTGGATCTAGCCCTGATCTCTTGACTGGGTGAGAGCTTTCTGCTTAATTCAGAGACTCTGTCCCTCACCACCCCTTGTTGTAAATATTTTTGTCCACCCTAAGCGTGGAAGGGTATTCTCAGATGTGAGACCCTTGCTCATTGCACCATCAGGATTCAAGCAAACCGGGCCGAAGACGGCTGTAATGCCAGAAACCGGTCTCCGGGAGCTTGTTTCCTTCCCAGTGTAAGAATTGGCTTTTGTAGTTTGGTTTGCCCTGTTCCCATCATGCACTGGGACAGGAACAGACTAATTTGCATACAGCCAGGTTCTGAAACTGGGATGGTGCAGTGAGCTAAAAAACGGTGTTGGATCTAGCCCTGATCTCTTGACTGGGTGAGAGCTTTCTGCTTAATTCAGAGACTCTGTCCCTCACCACCCCTTGTTGTAAATATTTTTGTCCACCCTAAGCGTGGAAGGGTATTCTCAGATGTGAGACCCTTGCTCATTGCACCATCAGGATTCAAGCAAACCGGGCCGAAGACGGCTGTAATGCCAGAAACCGGTCTCTGGGAGCTTGTTTCCTTCCCAGTGTAAGAATTGGCTTTTGTAGTTTGGTTTGCCCTGTTCCCATCATGCACTGGGACAGGAACAGACTAATTTGCATACAGCCAGGTTCTGAAACTGGGCTGGTGCAGTGAGCTAAAAAACGGTGTTGGATCTAGCCCTGATCTCTTGACTGGGTGAGAGCTTTCTGCTTAATTCAGAGACTCTGTCCCTCACCACCCCTTGTTGTAAATATTTTTGTCCACCATAAGCGTGGAAGGGTATTCTCAGATGTGAGACCCTTGCTCATTGCACCATCAGGATTCAAGCAAACCGGGCCGAAGACGGCTGTAATGCCAGAAACCGGTTTCCGGGAGCTTGTTTCCTTCCCAGTGTAAGAATTGGCTTTTGTAGTTTGGTTTGCCCTGTTCCCATCATGCACTGGGACAGGAATAGACTAATTTGCATACAGCCAGGTTCTGAAACTGGGATGGTGCAGTGAGCTAAAAAACGGTGTTGGATCTAGCCCTGATCTCTTGACTGGGTGAGAGCTTTCTGCTTAATTCAGAGACTCTGTCCCTCACCACCCCTTGTTGTAAATATTTTTGTCCACCCTAAGCGTGGAAGGGTATTCTCAGATGTGAGACCCTTGCTCATTGCACCATCAGGATTCAAGCAAACCGGGCCGAAGGCGGCTGTAATGCCAGAAACCGGTCTCCGGGAGCTTGTTTCCTTCCCAGTGTAAGAATTGGCTTTTGTAGTTTGGTTTGCCCTGTTCCCATCATGCACTGGGACAGGAACAGACTAATTTGCATACAGCCAGGTTCTGAAACTGGGATGGTGCAGTGAGCTAAAAAACGGTGTTGGATCTAGCCCTGATCTCTTGACTGGGTGAGAGCTTTCTGCTTAATTCTGAGACTCTGTCCCTCACCACCCCTTGTTGTAAATATTTTTGTCCACCCTAAGCGTGGAAGGGTATTCTCAGATGTGAGACCCTTGCTCATTGCACCATCAGGATTCAAGCAAGCCGGGCCGAAGACGGCTGTAATGCCAGAATCCGGTCTCCGGGAGCTTGTTTCCTTCCCAGTGTAAGAATTGGCTTTTGTAGTTTGGTTTGCCCTGTTCCCATCATGCACTGGGACAGGAACAGACTAATTTGCATACAGCCAGGTTCTGAAACTGGGATGGTGCAGTGAGCTAAAAAACGGTGTTGGATCTAGCCCTGATCTCTTGACTGGGTGAGAGCTTTCTGCTTAATTCAGAGACTCTGTCCCTCACCACCCCTTGTTGTAAATATTTTTGTCCACCCTAAGCGTGGAAGGGTATTCTCAGATGTGAGACCCTTGCTCATTGCACCATCAGGATTCAAGCAAACCGGGCCGAAGACGGCTGTAATGCCAGAAACCGGTCTCCGGGAGCTTGTTTCCTTCCCAGTGTAAGAATTGGCTTTTGTAGTTTGGTTTGCCCTGTTCCCATCATGCACTGGGACAGGAAAAGACTAATTTGCATACAGCCAGGTTCTGAAACTGGGATGGTGCAGTGAGCTAAAAAACGGTGTTGGATCTAGCCCTGATCTCTTGACTGGGTGAGAGCCTTCTGCTTAATTCAGAGACTCTGTCCCTCACCACCCCTTGTTGTAAATATTTTTGTCCACCCTAAGCGTGGAAGGGTATTCTCAGATGTGAGACCCTTGCTCATTGCACCATCAGGATTCAAGCAAACCGGGCCGAAGACGGCTGTATTGCCAGAAACCGGTCTCCGGGAGCTTGTTTCCTTCCCAGTGTAAGAATTGGCTTTTGTAGTTTGGTTTGCCCTGTTCCCATCATGCACTGGGACAGGAACAGACTAATTTGCATACAGCCAGGTTCTGAAACTGGGATGGTGCAGTGAGCTAAAAAACGGTGTTGGATCTAGCCCTGATCTCTTGACTGGGTGAGAGCTTTCTGATTAATTCAGAGACTCTGTCCCTCACCACCCCTTGTTGTAATTATTTTTGTCCACCCTAAGCGTGGAAGGGTATTCTCAGATGTGAGACCCTTGCTCATTGCACCATCAGGATTCAAGCAAACCGGGCCGAAGACGGCTGTAATGCCAGAAACCGGTCTCCGGGAGCTTGTTTCCTTCCCAGTGTAAGAATTGGCTTTTGTAGTTTGGTTTGCCCTGTTCCCATCATGCACTGGGACAGGAACAGACTAATTTGCATACAGCCAGGTTCTGAAACTGGGATGGTGCAGTGAGCTAAAAAACGGTGTTGGATCTAGCCCTGATCTCTTGACTGGGTGAGAGCTTTCTGCTTAATTCAGAGACTCTGTCCCTCACCACCCCTTGTTGTAAATATTTTTGTCCACCCTAAGCGTGGAAGGGTATTCTCAGATGTGAGACCCTTGCTCATTGCACCATCAGAATTCAAGCAAACCGGGCCGAAGGCGGCTGTAATGCCAGAAACCGGTCTCCGGGAGCTTGTTTCCTTCCCAGTGTAAGAATTGGCTTTTGTAGTTTGGTTTGCCCTGTTCCCATCATGCACTGGGACAGGAACAGACTAATTTGCATACAGCCAGGTTCTGAAACTGGGCTGGTGCAGTGAGCTAAAAAACGGTGTTGGATCTAGCCCTGATCTCTTGACTGGGTGAGAGCTTTCTGCTTAATTCAGAGACTCTGTCCCTCACCACCCCTTGTTTTAAATATTTTTGTCCACCCTAAGCATGGAAGGGTATTCTCAGATGTGAGACCCTTGCTCATTGCACCATCAGGATTCAAGCAAACCGGGCCGAAGACGGCTGTAATGCCAGAAACCGGTTTCCGGGAGCTTGTTTCCTTCCCAGTGTAAGAATTGGCTTTTGTAGTTTGGTTTGCCCTGTTCCCATCATGCACTGGGACAGGAATAGACTAATTTGCATACAGCCAGGTTCTGAAACTGGGATGGTGCAGTGAGCTAAAAAACGGTGTTGGATCTAGCCCTGATCTCATGACTGGGTGAGAGCTTTCTGCTTAATTCAGAGACTCTGTCCCTCACCACCCCTTGTTGTAAATATTTTTGTCCACCCTAAGCGTGGAAGGGTATTCTCAGATGTGAGACCCTTGCTCATTGCACCATCAGGATTCAAGCAAACCGGGCCGAAGGCGGCTGTAATGCCAGAAACCGGTCTCCGGGAGCTTGTTTCCTTCCCAGTGTAAGAATTGGCTTTTGTAGTTTGGTTTGCCCTGTTCCCATCATTCACTGGGACAGGAACAGACTAATTTGCATACAGCCAGGTTCTGAAACTGGGATGGTGCAGTGAGCTAAAAAACGGTGTTGGATCTAGCCCTGATCTCTTGACTGGGTGAGAGCTTTCTGCTTAATTCTGAGACTCTGTCCCTCACCACCCCTTGTTGTAAATATTTTTGTCCACCCTAAGCGTGGAAGGGTATTCTCAGATGTGAGACCCTTGCTCATTGCACCATCAGGATTCAAGCAAACCGGGCCGAAGGCGGCTGTAATGCCAGAAACCGGTCTCCGGGAGCTTGTTTCCTTCCCAGTGTAAGAATTGGCTTTTGTAGTTTGGTTTGCCCTGTTCCCATCATTCACTGGGACAGGAACAGACTAATTTGCATACAGCCAGGTTCTGAAACTGGGATGGTGCAGTGAGCTAAAAAACGGTGTTGGATCTAGCCCTGATCTCTTGACTGGGTGAGAGCTTTCTGCTTAATTCAGAGACTCTGTCCCTCACCACCCCTTGTTGTAAATATTTTTGTCCACCCTAAGCGTGGAAGGGTATTCTCAGATGTGAGACCCTTGCTCATTGCACCATCAGGATTCAAGCAAACCGGGCCGAAGACGGCTGTAATGCCAGAAACCGGTCTCCGGGAGCTTGTTTCCTTCCCAGTGTAAGAATTGGCTTTTGTAGTTTGGTTTGCCCTGTTCCCATCATGCACTGGGACAGGAACAGACTAATTTGCATACAGCCAGGTTCTGAAACTGGGATGGTGCAGTGAGCTAAAAAACTGTGTTGGATCTAGCCCTGATCTCTTGACTGGGTGAGAGCCTTCTGCTTAATTCAGAGACTCTGTCCCTCACCACCCCTTGTTGTAAATATTTTTGTCCACCCTAAGCGTGGAAGGGTATTCTCAGATGTGAGACCCTTGCTCATTGCACCATCAGGATTCAAGCAAACCGGGCCGAAGACGGCTGTAATGCCAGAAACCGGTCTCCGGGAGCTTGTTTCCTTCCCAGTGTAAGAATTGGCTTTTGTAGTTTGGTTTGCCCTGTTCCCATCATGCACTGGGACAGGAACAGACTAATTTGCATACAGCCAGGTTCTGAAACTGGGATGGTGCAGTGAGCTAAAAAACGGTGTTGGATCTAGCCCTGATCTCTTGACTGGGTGAGAGCTTTCTGCTTAATTCAGAGACTCTGTCCCTCACCACCCCTTGTTGTAAATATTTTTGTCCACCCTAAGCGTGGAAGGGTATTCTCAGATGTGAGACCCTTGCTCATTGCACCATCAGGATTCAAGCAAACCGGGCCGAAGACGGCTGTAATGCCAGAAACCGGTCTCCGGGAGCTTGTTTCCTTCCCAGTGTAAGAATTGGCTTTTGTAGTTTGGTTTGCCCTGTTCCCATCATGCACTGGGACAGGAACAGACTAATTTGCATACAGCCAGGTTCTGAAACAGGGATGGTGCAGTGAGCTAAAAAAACGGTGTTGGATCTAGCCCTGATCTCTTGACTGGGTGAGAGCTTTCTGCTTAATTCAGAGACTCTGTCCCTCACCACCCCTTGTTGTAAATATTTTTGTCCACCCTAAGCGTGGAAGGGTATTCTCAGATGTGAGACCCTTGCTCATTGCACCATCAGGATTCAAGCAAACCGGGCCGAAGACGGCTGTAATGCCAGAAACCGGTCTCCGGGAGCTTGTTTCCTTCCCAGTGTAAGAATTGGCTTTTGTAGTTTGGTTTGCCCTGTTCCCATCATGCACTGGGACAGGAACAGACTAATTTGCATACAGCCAGGTTCTGAAACTGGGATGGTGCAGTGAGCTAAAAAAACGGTCTTGGATCTAGCCCTGATCTCTTGACTGGGTGAGAGCTTTCTGCTTAATTCAGAGACTCTGTCCCTCACCACCCCTTGTTGTAAATATTTTTGTCCACCCTAAGCGTGGAAGGGTATTCTCAGATGTGAGACCCTTGCTCATTGCACCATCAGGATTCAAGCAAACCGGGCCGAAGACGGCTGTAATGCCAGAAAACGGTCTCCGGGAGCTTGTTTCCTTCCCAGTGTAAGAATTGGCTTTTGTAGTTTGGTTTGCCCTGTTCCCATCATGCACTGGGACAGGAACAGACTAATTTGCATACAGCCAGGTTCTGAAACTGGGATGGTGCAGTGAGCTAAAAAACGGTGTTGGATCTAGCCCTGATCTCTTGACTGGGTGAGAGCTTTCTGCTTAATTCAGAGACTCTGTCCCTCACCACCCCTTGTTGTAAATATTTTTGTCCACCCTAAGCGTGGAAGGGTATTCTCAGATGTGAGACCCTTGCTCATTGCACCATCAGGATTCAAGCAAACCGGGCCGAAGACGGCTGTAATGCCAGAAGCCGGTCTCCGGGAGCTTGTTTCCTTCCCAGTGTAAGAATTGGCTTTTGTAGTTTGGTTTGCCCTGTTCCCATCATGCACTGGGACAGGAACAGACTAATTTGCATACAGCCAGGTTCTGAAACTGGGATGGTGCAGTGAGCTAAAAAACGGTGTTGGATCTAGCCCTGATCTCTTGACTGGGTGAGAGCTTTCTGCTTAATTCAGAGACTCTGTCCCTCACCACCCCTTGTTGTAAATATTTTTGTCCACCCTAAGCGTGGAAGGGTATTCTCAGATGTGAGACCCTTGCTCATTGCACCATCAGGATTCAAGCAAACCGGGCCGAAGACGGCTGTAATGCCAGAAACCGGTCTCCGGGAGCTTGTTTCCTTCCCAGTGTAAGAATTGGCTTTTGTAGTTTGGTTTGCCCTGTTCCCATCATGCACTGGGACAGGAACAGACTAATTTGCATACAGCCAGGTTCTGAAACTGGGATGGTGCAGTGAGCTAAAAAACGGTGTTGGATCTAGCCCTGATCTCTTGACTGGGTGAGAGCTTTCTGCTTAATTCAGAGACTCTGTCCCTCACCACCCCTTGTTGTAAATATTTTTGTCCACCCTAAGCGTGGAAGGGTATTCTCAGATGTGAGACCCTTGCTCATTGCACCATCAGGATTCAAGCAAACCGGGCCGAAGACGGCTGTAATGCCAGAAACCGGTCTCCGGGAGCTTGTTTCCTTCCCAGTGTAAGAATTGGCTTTTGTAGTTTGGTTTGCCCTGTTCCCATCATGCACTGGGACAGGAACAGACTAATTTGCATACAGCCAGGTTCTGAAACTGGGCTGGTGCAGTGAGCTAAAAAACGGTGTTGGATCTAGCCCTGATCTCTTGACTGGGTGAGAGCTTTCTGCTTAATTCAGAGACTCTGTCCCTCACCACCCCTTGTTGTAAATATTTTTGTCCACCCTAAGCATGGAAGGGTATTCTCAGATGTGAGACCCTTGCTCATTGCACCATCAGGATTCAAGCAAACCGGGCCGAAGACGGCTGTAATGCCAGAAACCGGTTTCCGGGAGCTTGTTTCCTTCCCAGTGTAAGAATTGGCTTTTGTAGTTTGGTTTGCCCTGTTCCCATCATGCACTGGGACAGGAATAGACTAATTTGCATACAGCCAGGTTCTGAAACTGGGATGGTGCAGTGAGCTAAAAAACGGTGTTGGATCTAGCCCTGATCTCTTGACTGGGTGAGAGCTTTCTGCTTAATTCAGAGACTCTGTCCCTCACCACCCCTTGTTGTAAATATTTTTGTCCACCCTAAGCGTGGAAGGGTATTCTCAGATGTGAGACCCTTGCTCATTGCACCATCAGGATTCAAGCAAACCGGGCCGAAGGCGGCTGTAATGCCAGAAACCGGTCTCCGGGAGCTTGTTTCCTTCCCAGTGTAAGAATTGGCTTTTGTAGTTTGGTTTGCCCTGTTCCCATCATGCACTGGGACAGGAACAGACTAATTTGCATACAGCCAGGTTCTGAAACTGGGATGGTGCAGTGAGCTAAAAAACGGTGTTGGATCTAGCCCTGATCTCTTGACTGGGTGAGAGCTTTCTGCTTAATTCTGAGACTCTGTCCCTCACCACCCCTTGTTGTAAATATTTTTGTCCACCCTAAGCGTGGAAGGGTATTCTCAGATGTGAGACCCTTGCTCATTGCACCATCAGGATTCAAGCAAGCCGGGCCGAAGACGGCTGTAATGCCAGAATCCGGTCTCCGGGAGCTTGTTTCCTTCCCAGTGTAAGAATTGGCTTTTGTAGTTTGGTTTGCCCTGTTCCCATCATACACTGGGACAAGAACAGACTAATTTGCATACAGCCAGGTTCTGAAACTGGGATGGTGCAGTGAGCTAAAAAACGGTGTTGGATCTAGCCCTGATCTCTTGACTGGGTGAGAGCTTTCTGCTTAATTCAGAGACTCTGTCCCTCACCACCCCTTGTTGTAAATATTTTTGTCCACCCTAAGCGTGGAAGGGTATTCTCAGATGTGAGACCCTTGCTCATTGCACCATCAGGATTCAAGCAAACCGGGCCGAAGACGGCTGTAATGCCAGAAACCGGTCTCCGGGAGCTTGTTTCCTTCCCAGTATAAGAATTGGCTTTTGTAGTTTGGTTTGCCCTGTTCCCATCATGCACTGGGACAGGAAAAGACTAATTTGCATACAGCCAGGTTCTGAAACTGGGATGGTGCAGTGAGCTAAAAAACGGTGTTGGATCTAGCCCTGATCTCTTGACTGGGTGAGAGCCTTCTGCTTAATTCAGAGACTCTGTCCCTCACCACCCCTTGTTGTAAATATTTTTGTCCACCCTAAGCGTGGAAGGGTATTCTCAGATGTGAGACCCTTGCTCATTGCACCATCAGGATTCAAGCAAACCGGGCCGAAGACGGCTGTATTGCCAGAAACCGGTCTCCGGGAGCTTGTTTCCTTCCCAGTGTAAGAATTGGCTTTTGTAGTTTGGTTTGCCCTGTTCCCATCATGCACTGGGACAGGAACAGACTAATTTGCATACAGCCAGGTTCTGAAACTGGGATGGTGCAGTGAGCTAAAAAACGGTGTTGGATCTAGCCCTGATCTCTTGACTGGGTGAGAGCTTTCTGCTTAATTCAGAAACTCTGTCCCTCACCACCCCTTGTTGTAAATATTTTTGTCCATCCTAAGCGTGGAAGGGTATTCTCAGATGTGAGACCCTTGCTCATTGCACCATCAGGATTCAAGCAAACCGGGCCGAAGACGGCTGTAATGCCAGAAACCGGTCTCCGGGAGCTTGTTTCCTTCCCAGTGTAAGAATTGGCTTTTGTAGTTTGGTTTGCCCTGTTCCCATCATGCACTGGGACAGGAACAGACTAATTTGCATACAGCCAGGTTCTGAAACTGGGATGGTGCAGTGAGCTAAAAAACGGTGTTGGATCTAGCCCTGATCTCTTGACTGGGTGAGAGCTTTCTGCTTAATTCAGAGACTCTGTCCCTCACCACCCCTTGTTGTAAATATTTTTGTCCACCCTAAGCGTGGAAGGGTATTCTCAGATGTGAGACCCTTGCTCATTGCACCATCAGAATTCAAGCAAACCGGGCCGAAGGCGGCTGTAATGCCAGAAACCGGTCTCCGGGAGCTTGTTTCCTTCCCAGTGTAAGAATTGGCTTTTGTAGTTTGGTTTGCCCTGTTCCCATCATGCACTGGGACAGGAACAGACTAATTTGCATACAGCCAGGTTCTGAAACTGGGCTGGTGCAGTGAGCTAAAAAACGGTGTTGGATCTAGCCCTGATCTCTTGACTGGGTGAGAGCTTTCTGCTTAATTCAGAGACTCTGTCCCTCACCACCCCTTGTTGTAAATATTTTTGTCCACCCTAAGCATGGAAGGGTATTCTCAGATGTGAGACCCTTGCTCATTGCACCATCAGGATTCAAGCAAACCGGGCCGAAGACGGCTGTAATGCCAGAAACCGGTTTCCGGGAGCTTGTTTCCTTCCCAGTGTAAGAATTGGCTTTTGTAGTTTGGTTTGCCCTGTTCCCATCATGCACTGGGACAGGAATAGACTAATTTGCATACAGCCAGGTTCTGAAACTGGGATGGTGCAGTGAGCTAAAAAACGGTGTTGGATCTAGCCCTGATCTCATGACTGGGTGAGAGCTTTCTGCTTAATTCAGAGACTCTGTCCCTCACCACCCCTTGTTGTAAATGTTTTTGTCCACCCTAAGCGTGGAAGGGTATTCTCAGATGTGAGACCCTTGCTCATTGCACCATCAGGATTCAAGCAAACCGGGCCGAAGGCGGCTGTAATGCCAGAAACCGGTCTCCGGGAGCTTGTTTCCTTCCCAGTGTAAGAATTGGCTTTTGTAGTTTGGTTTGCCCTGTTCCCATCATGCACTGGGACAGGAACAGACTAATTTGCATACAGCCAGGTTCTGAAACTGGGATGGTGCAGTGAGCTAAAAAACGGTGTTGGATCTAGCCCTGATCTCTTGACTGGGTGAGAGCTTTCTGCTTAATTCTGAGACTCTGTCCCTCACCACCCCTTGTTGTAAATATTTTTGTCCACCCTAAGTGTGGAAGGGTATTCTCAGATGTGAGACCCTTGCTCATTGCACCATCAGGATTCAAGCAAACCGGGCCGAAGACGGCTGTAATGCCAGAAACCGGTCTCCGGGAGCTTGTTTCCTTCCCAGTGTAAGAATTGGCTTTTGTAGTTTGGTTTGCCCTGTTCCCATCATGCACTGGGACAGGAACAGACTAATTTGCATACAGCCAGGTTCTGAAACTGGGATGGTGCAGTGAGCTAAAAAACGGTGTTGGATCTAGCCCTGATCTCTTGACTGGGTGAGAGCCTTCTGCTTAATTCAGAGACTCTGTCCCTCACCACCCCTTGTTGTAAATATTTTTGTCCACCCTAAGCGTGGAAGAGTATTCTCAGATGTGAGACCCTTGCTCATTGCACCATCAGGATTCAAGCAAACCGGGCCGAAGACGGCTGTAATGCCAGAAACCGGTCTCCGGGAGCTTGTTTCCTTCCCAGTGTAAGAATTGGCTTTTGTAGTTTGGTTTGCCCTGTTCCCATCATGCACTGGGACAGGAACAGACTAATTTGCATACAGCCAGGTTCTGAAACTGGGATGGTGCAGTGAGCTAAAAAACAGTGTTGGATCTAGCCCTGATCTCTTGACTGGGTGAGAGCTTTCTGCTTAATTCAGAGACTCTGTCCCTCACCACCCCTTGTTGTAAATATTTTTGTCCACCCTAAGCGTGGAAGGGTATTCTCAGATGTGAGACCCTTGCTCATTGCACCATCAGGATTCAAGCAAACCGGGCCGAAGACGGCTGTATTGCCAGAAACCGGTCTCCGGGAGCTTGTTTCCTTCCCAGTGTAAGAATTGGCTTTTGTAGTTTGGTTTGCCCTGTTCCCATCATGCACTGGGACAGGAACAGACTAATTTGCATACAGCCAGGTTCTGAAACTGGGATGGTGCAGTGAGCTAAAAAACGGTGTTGGATCTAGCCCTGATCTCTTGACTGGGTGAGAGCTTTCTGCTTAATTCAGAGACTCTGTCCCTCACCACCCCTTGTTGTAAATATTTTTGTCCACCCTAAGCGTGGAAGGGTATTCTCAGATGTGAGACCCTTGCTCATTGCACCATCAGGATTCAAGCAAACCGGGCCGAAGACGGCTGTAATGCCAGAAACCGGTCTCCGGGAGCTTGTTTCCTTCCCAGTGTAAGAATTGGCTTTTGTAGTTTGGTTTGCCCTGTTCCCATCATGCACTGGGACAGGAACAGACTAATTTGCATACAGCCAGGTTCTGAAACTGGGATGGTGCAGTGAGCTAAAAAACGGTGTTGGATCTAGCCCTGATCTCTTGACTGGGTGAGAGCTTTCTGCTTAATTCAGAGACTCTGTCCCTCACCACCCCTTGTTGTAAATATTTTTGTCCACCCTAAGCGTGGAAGGGTATTCTCAGATGTGAGACCCTTGCTCATTGCACCATCAGGATTCAAGCAAACCGGGCCGAAGACGGCTGTAATGCCAGAAACCGGTCTCCGGGAGCTTGTTTCCTTCCCAGTGTAAGAATTGGCTTTTGTAGTTTGGTTTGCCCTGTTCCCATCATGCACTGGGACAGGAACAGACTAATTTGCATACAGCCAGGTTCTGAAACTGGGATGGTGCAGTGAGCTAAAAAACGGTGTTGGATCTAGCCCTGATCTCTTGACTGGGTGAGAGCTTTCTGCTTAATTCAGAGACTCTGTCCCTCACCACCCCTTGTTGTAAATATTTTTGTCCACCCTAAGCGTGGAAGGGTATTCTCAGATGTGAGACCCTTGCTCATTGCACCATCAGGATTCAAGCAAACCGGGCCGAAGACGGCTGTAATGCCAGAAACCGGTCTCCGGGAGCTTGTTTCCTTCCCAGTGTAAGAATTGGCTTTTGTAGTTTGGTTTGCCCTGTTCCCATCATGCACTGGGACAGGAACAGACTAATTTGCATACAGCCAGGTTCTGAAACTGGGATGGTGCAGTGAGCTAAAAAACGGTGTTGGATCTAGCCCTGATCCCTTGACTGGGTGAGAGCTTTCTGCTTAATTCAGAGACTCTGTCCCTCACCACCCCTTGTTGTAAATATTTTTGTCCACCCTAAGTGTGGAAGGGTATTCTCAGATGTGAGACCCTTGCTCATTGCACCATCAGGATTCAAGCAAACCGGGCCGAAGACGGCTGTAATGCCAGAAACCGGTCTCCGGGAGCTTGTTTCCTTCCCAGTGTAAGAATTGGCTTTTGTAGTTTGGTTTGCCCTGTTCCCATCATGCACTGGGACAGGAACAGACTAATTTGCATACAGCCAGGTTCTGAAACTGGGATGGTGCAGTGAGCTAAAAAACGGTGTTGGATCTAGCCCTGATCTCTTGACTGGGTGAGAGCTTTCTGCTTAATTCAGAGACTCTGTCCCTCACCACCCCTTGTTGTAAATATTTTTGTCCACCCTAAGCGTGGAAGGGTATTCTCAGATGTGAGACCCTTGCTCATTGCACCATCAGGATTCAAGCAAACCGGGCCGAAGACGGCTGTAATGCCAGAAACCGGTCTCTGGGAGCTTGTTTCCTTCCCAGTGTAAGAATTGGCTTTTGTAGTTTGGTTTGCCCTGTTCCCATCATGCACTGGGACAGGAACAGACTAATTTGCATACAGCCAGGTTCTGAAACTGGGATGGTGCAGTGAGCTAAAAAACGGTGTTGGATCTAGCCCTGATCTCTTGACTGGGTGAGAGCTTTCTGCTTAATTCAGAGACTCTGTCCCTCACCACCCCTTGTTGTAAATATTTTTGTCCACCCTAAGCGTGGAAGGGTATTCTCAGATGTGAGACCCTTGCTCATTGCACCATCAGGATTCAAGCAAACCGGGCCGAAGACGGCTGTAATGCCAGAAACCGGTCTCCGGGAGCTTGTTTCCTTCCCAGTGTAAGAATTGGCTTTTGTAGTTTGGTTTGCCCTGTTCCCATCATGCACTGGGACAGGAACAGACTAATTTGCATACAGCCAGGTTCTGAAACTGGGATGGTGCAGTGAGCTAAAAAACGGTGTTGGATCTAGCCCTGATCTCTTGACTGGGTGAGAGCTTTCTGCTTAATTCAGAGACTCTGTCCCTCACCACCCCTTGTTGTAAATATTTTTGTCCACCCTAAGCGTGGAAGGGTATTCTCAGATGTGAGACCCTTGCTCATTGCACCATCAGGATTCAAGCAAACCGGGCCGAAGACGGCTGTATTGCCAGAAACCGGTCTCCGGGAGCTTGTTTCCTTCCCAGTGTAAGAATTGGCTTTTGTAGTTTGGTTTGCCCTGTTCCCATCATGCACTGGGACAGGAACAGACTAATTTGCATACAGCCAGGTTCTGAAACTGGGATGGTGCAGTGAGCTAAAAAACGGTGTTGGATCTAGCCCTGATCTCTTGACTGGGTGAGAGCTTTCTGCTTAATTCAGAGACTCTGTCCCTCACCACCCCTTGTTGTAAATATTTTTGTCCACCCTAAGCGTGGAAGGGTATTCTCAGATGTGAGACCCTTGCTCATTGCACCATCAGGATTCAAGCAAACCGGGCCGAAGACGGCTGTAATGCCAGAAACCGGTCTCCGGGCTTGTTTCCTTCCCAGTGTAAGAATTGGCTTTTGTAGTTTGGTTTGCCCTGTTCCCATCATGCACTGGGACAGGAACAGACTAATTTGCATACAGCCAGGTTCTGAAACTGGGATGGTGCAGTGAGCTAAAAAAACGGTGTTGGATCTAGCCCTGATCTCTTGACTGGGTGAGAGCTTTCTGCTTAATTCAGAGACTCTGTCCCTCACCACCCCTTGTTGTAAATATTTTTGTCCACCCTAAGCGTGGAAGGGTATTCTCAGATGTGAGAACCTTGCTCATTGCACCATCAGGATTCAAGCAAACCGGGCCGAAGACGGCTGTAATGCCAGAAACCGGTCTCCGGAAGCTTGTTTCCTTCCCAGTGTAAGAATTGGCTTTTGTAGTTTGGTTTGCCCTGTTCCCATCATGCACTGGGACAGGAACAGACTAATTTGCATACAGCCAGGTTCTGAAACTGGGATGGTGCAGTGAGCTAAAAAAACGGTGTTGGATCTAGCCCTGATCTCTTGACTGGGTGAGAGCTTTCTGCTTAATTCAGAGACTCTGTCCCTCACCACCCCTTGTTGTAAATATTTTTGTCCACCCTAAGCGTGGAAGGGTATTCTCAGATGTGAGACCCTTGCTCATTGCACCATCAGGATTCAAGCAAACCGGGCCGAAGACGGCTGTAATGCCAGAAACCGGTCTCCGGGAGCTTGTTTCCTTCCCAGTGTAAGAATTGGCTTTTGTAGTTTGGTTTGCCCTGTTCCCATCATGCACTGGGACAGGAACAGACTAATTTGCATACATCCAGGTTCTGAAACTGGGATGGTGCAGTGAGCTAAAAAACGGTGTTGGATCTAGCCCTGATCTCTTGACTGGGTGAGAGCTTTCTGCTTAATTCAGAGACTCTGTCCCTCACCATCCCTTGTTGTAAATATTTTTGTCCACCCTAAGCGTGGAAGGGTATTCTCAGATGTGAGACCCTTGCTCATTGCACCATCAGGATTCAAGCAAACCGGGCCGAAGACGGCTGTAATGCCAGAAACCGGTCTCCGGGAGCTTGTTTCCTTCCCAGTGTAAGAATTGGCTTTTGTAGTTTGGTTTGCCCTGTTCCCATCATGCACTGGGACAGGAACAGACTAATTTGCATACAGCCAGGTTCTGAAACTGGGATGGTGCAGTGAGCTAAAAAAACGGTGTTGGATCTAGCCCTGATCTCTTGACTGGGTGAGAGCTTTCTGCTTAATTCAGAGACTCTGTCCCTCACCACCCCTTGTTGTAAATATTTTTGTCCACCCTAAGCGTGGAAGGGTATTCTCAGATGTGAGACCCTTGCTCATTGCACCATCAGGATTCAAGCAAACCGGGCCGAAGACGGCTGTAATGCCAGAAACCGGTCTCCGGGAGCTTGTTTCCTTCCCAGTGTAAGAATTGGCTTTTGTAGTTTGGTTTGCCCTGTTCCCATCATGCACTGGGACAGGAACAGACTAATTTGCATACAGCCAGGTTCTGAAACTGGGATGGTGCAGTGAGCTAAAAAACGGTGTTGGATCTAGCCCTGATCTCTTGACTGGGTGAGAGCTTTCTGCTTAATTCAGAGACTCTGTCCCTCACCACCCCTTGTTGTAAATATTTTTGTCCACCCTAAGCGTGGAAGGGTATTCTCAGATGTGAGACCCTTGCTCATTGCACCATCAGGATTCAAGCAAACCGGGCCGAAGACGGCTGTAATGCCAGAAACCGGTCTCCGGGAGCTTGTTTCCTTCCCAGTGTAAGAATTGGCTTTTGTAGTTTGGTTTGCCCTGTTCCCATCATGCACTGGGACAGGAACAGACTAATTTGCATACAGCCAGGTTCTGAAACTGGGATGGTGCAGTGAGCTAAAAAACGGTGTTGGATCTAGCCCTGATCTCTTGACTGGGTGAGAGCTTTCTGCTTAATTCAGAGACTCTGTCCCTCACCACCCCTTGTTGTAAATATTTTTGTCCACCCTAAGCGTGGAAGGGTATTCTCAGATGTGAGACCCTTGCTCATTGCACCATCAGGATTCAAGCAAGCCGGGCCGAAGACGGCTGTAATGCCAGAAACCGGTCTCCGGGAGCTTGTTTCCTTCCCAGTGTAAGAATTGGCTTTTGTAGTTTGGTTTGCCCTGTTCCCATCATGCACTGGGACAGGAACAGACTAATTTGCATACAGCCAGGTTCTGAAACTGGGATGGTGCAGTGAGCTAAAAAACGGTGTTGGATCTAGCCCTGATCTCTTGACTGGGTGAGAGCTTTCTGCTTAATTCAGAGACTCTGTCCCTCACCACCCCTTGTTGTAAATATTTTTGTCCACCCTAAGCGTGGAAGGGTATTCTCAGATGTGAGACCCTTGCTCATTGCACCATCAGGATTCAAGCAAACCGGGCGGAAGACGGCTGTAATGCCAGAAACCGGTCTCCGGGAGCTTGTTTCCTTCCCAGTGTAAGAATTGGCTTTTGTAGTTTGGTTTGCCCTGTTCCCATCATGCACTGGGACAGGAACAGACTAATTTGCATACAGCCAGGTTCTGAAACTGGGATGGTGCAGTGAGCTAAAAAACGGTGTTGGATCTAGCCCTGATCTCTTGACTGGGTGAGAGCTTTCTGCTTAATTCAGAGACTCTGTCCCTCACCACCCCTTGTTGTAAATATTTTTGTCCACCCTAAGCGTGGAAGGGTATTCTCAGATGTGAGACCCTTGCTCATTGCACCATCAGGATTCAAGCAAACCGGGCCGAAGACGGCTGTAATGCCAGAAACCGGTCTCCGGGAGCTTGTTTCCTTCCCAGTGTAAGAATTGGCTTTTGTAGTTTGGTTTGCCCTGTTCCCATCATGCACTGGGACAGGAACAGACTAATTTGCATACAGCCAGGTTCTGAAACTGGGATGGTGCAGTGAGCTAAAAAACGGTGTTTGATCTAGCCCTGATCTCTTGACTGGGTGAGAGCTTTCTGCTTAATTCAGAGACTCTGTCCCTCACCACCCCTTGTTGTAAATATTTTTGTCCACCCTAAGCGTGGAAGGGTATTCTCAGATGTGAGACCCTTGCTCATTGCACCATCAGGATTCAAGCAAACCGGGCCGAAGACGGCTGTAATGCCAGAAACCGGTCTCCGGGAGCTTGTTTCCTTCCCAGTGTAAGAATTGGCTTTTGTAGTTTGGTTTGCCCTGTTCCCATCATGCACTGGGACAGGAACAGACTAATTTGCATACAGCCAGGTTCTGAAACTGGGATGGTGCAGTGAGCTAAAAAAACGGTGTTGGATCTAGCCCTGATCTCTTGACTGGGTGAGAGCTTTCTGCTTAATTCAGAGACTCTGTCCCTCACCACCCCTTGTTGTAAATATTTTTGTCCACCCTAAGCGTGGAAGGGTATTCTCAGATGTGAGACCCTTGCTCATTGCACCATCAGGATTCAAGCAAACCGGGCCGAAGACGGCTGTAATGCCAGAAACCGGTCTCCGGGAGCTTGTTTCCTTCCCAGTGTAAGAATTGGCTTTTGTAGTTTGGTTTGCCCTGTTCCCATCATGCACTGGGACAGGAACAGACTAAT
Organism: Lissotriton vulgaris; assembly: GCF_964263255.1. Lineage (NCBI taxonomy): Eukaryota > Metazoa > Chordata > Amphibia > Caudata > Salamandridae > Lissotriton > Lissotriton vulgaris. Next base: position 1,251,657,978 of record NC_141694.1, on the reverse strand, counting down.
TTGCATACAGCCAGGTTCTGAAACTGGGATGGTGCAGTGAGCTAAAAAAACGGTGTTGGATGTAGCCCTGATCTCTTGACTGGGTGAGAGCTTTCTGCTTAATTCAGAGACTCTGTCCCTCACCACCCCTTGTTGTAAATATTTTTGTCCACCCTAAGCGTGGAAGGGTATTCTCAGATGTGAGACCCTTGCTCATTGCACCATCAGGATTCAAGCAAACCGGGCCGAAGACGGCTGTAATGCCAGAAACCGGTCTCCGGGAGCTTGTTTCCTTCCCAGTGTAAGAATTGGCTTTTGTAGTTTGGTTTGCCCTGTTCCCATCATGCACTGGGACAGGAACAGACTAATTTGCATACAGCCAGGTTCTGAAACTGGGATGGTGCAGTGAGCTAAAAAACGGTGTTGGATCTAGCCCTGATCTCTTGACTGGGTGAGAGCTTTCTGCTTAATTCAGAGACTCTGTCCCTCACCACCCCTTGTTGTAAATATTTTTGTCCACCCTAAGCGTGGAAGGGTATTCTCAGATGTGAGACCTTTGCTCATTGCACCATCAGGATTCAAGCAAACCGGGCCGAAGACGGCTGTAATGCCAGAAACCGGTCTCCGGGAGCTTGTTTCCTTCCCAGTGTAAGAATTGGCTTTTGTAGTTTGGTTTGCCCTGTTCCCATCATGCACTGGGACAGGAACAGACTAATTTGCATACAGCCAGGTTCTGAAACTGGGATGGTGCAGTGAGCTAAAAAAAACGGTGTTGGATCTAGCCCTGATCTCTTGACTGGGTGAGAGCTTTCTGCTTAATTCAGAGACTCTGTCCCTCACCACCCCTTGTTGTAAATATTTTTGTCCACCCTAAGCGTGGAAGGGTATTCTCAGATGTGAGACCCTTGCTCATTGCACCATCAGGATTCAAGCAAACCGGGCCGAAGACGGCTGTAATGCCAGAAACCGGTCTCCGGGAGCTTGTTTCCTTCCCAGTGTAAGAATTGGCTTTTGTAGTTTGGTTTGCCCTGTTCCCATCATGCACTGGGACAGGAACAGACTAATTTGCATACAGCCAGGTTCTGAAACTGGGATGGTGCAGTGAGCTAAAAAACGGTGTTGGATCTAGCCCTGATCTCTTGACTGGGTGAGAGCTTTCTGCTTAATTCAGAGACTCTGTCCCTCACCACCCCTTGTTGTAAATATTTTTGTCCACCCTAAGCGTGGAAGGGTATTCTCAGATGTGAGACCCTTGCTCATTGCACCATCAGGATTCAAGCAAACCGGGCCGAAGACGGCTGTAATGCCAGAAACCGGTCTCCGGGAGCTTGTTTCCTTCCCAGTGTAAGAATTGGCTTTTGTAGTTTGGTTTGCCCTGTTCCCATCATGCACTGGGACAGGAACAGACTAATTTGCATACAGCCAGGTTCTGAAACTGGGATGGTGCAGTGAGCTAAAAAACGGTGTTGGATCTAGCCCTGATCTCTTGACTGGGTGAGAGCTTTCTGCTTAATTCAGAGACTCTGTCCCTCACCACCCCTTGTTGTAAATATTTTTGTCCACCCTAAGCGTGGAAGGGTATTCTCAGATGTGAGACCCTTGCTCATTGCACCATCAGGATTCAAGCAGGGGGCGTGGCTTGGGCGCCGATGGCGATGGTCGCCTGAGAGCTCGGCTCCGGGACTGAGCCTGGATTTATCCTGAATATCGGAGGCTGAGGGGCACCCCAGACCCCGCATTCGGTTGAGCGAGGCGACGACACCCGCCCGAGGGCCCTGGTGGAGTTGGGTCGGAGGTGGCTTTGAAGAAATGCCGAAGTTTGCGGAGTGGCGGAGTGCGACCCAATATGGCGCCCGGACCCCTTTGTCCCCTGGATCGGACCTACGGAGTTGAGGAGGTCTCGCGGGTGTCGGCCGACACCCGGCTTCACCAGCCTCAGGAGTTTTAGACATTAGACACTGGCTGGTTCGGACCCTCTACAGCGGGACCATACTCGATTGGACGTCCGGGCGGGTGCCCACGCACTGGAGGGCGCCGGGCACGGGCGCACACAGCACTAGGCAGTGGTTGACACCGCGACTCCGCAACGGGCTGCGGGTTCCTTGCCGCCCCAATTACATGGCTGGCGCGACGCTCGGGCGCCACAGGACAACCGGGGGAGCTGATGGCCCGTGCCCCAGAGCTATAGTGGGTGAACGGGCCTGCCCGACTCGGAGACGGGTATCTCCGCCCCCTTATCGGTGCCCTCGGACGCCGTGGCGGTGGCGTGAGCCGAAGCGGCGGAGTCTCCACAGGCTCTGGAGAAGGAGATCGCCCATTCCGGACTGGAGAGCGGAATCCCGGGGAAAACGTGCTGGACACTTGCCCACGGAGGTGACTACTCCGGGTCCTTTGCGGAGAGCCCCTGGCAGCATGGGGAAACCTAGAGGAGCCAAGGGGTCCAGCCAGGCCACCTCGGACTCTGAGGCCCAGGACAAGGAAGAACATGGAGATCCTAAAAGACCTGGTGGCGCACCACTCCAGCAACAATTTGACCGTGTACTGGAGGCTATAGAGGCGACTCGGTCGGCCCTACAACAGGACATTGCCCAGGTGGCGACTGGCCTGGGTCTCCTTAGGGCAGACCATGGCAAGCTTTCGGACCGGGTCAAGGAGGTGGAGAGCACGGTGAGGACTATGGAACCGGCGCAGAGAACCCTGGCTGCGACGATAAAGGATGCCATGTCCCGAATCGAGACCCTCGAACGGAGGGCGGAAGATGCGGAAGGCCGAAATAGGAGGAATAACATTCGGGTAGTGGGCCTGCCGGAAAAGGTTGAGGAAGGCGACATGGTGCGCTACCTGGAGACCTGGCTCCGAGACACGGTGGTCCCGGAGGGCCTGTCCTCCTTCTATACTCTGGAACGTGCCCACAGAGTTCCAGCGCGACCCCCGCAACAGGGACGAGCCCCGAGGCCGGTGGTGGCGCGGTTGCTACATTTCCGGAACAGAGACCTGATCCTCAATGCCGCCAGACACAATGGCCCGTTCCAGGTTGCAAACAGCCAGGTGAATATCTTCCCTGACTATACCTACGAGACGCAGCGCAAGCGGTTCTCCTTCCTGGCGGTTAAGCGTGAACTCAGGAGTGAAGGCATCCAATATTCACTTCTATTTCCCGCGAGGCTCCGAGTCATTGTCGACGACAAAACCCAGTTCTTCGACACCCCGGAGGAGGCCTGTGACTGGCTCGAACTGTACCGAACAGGGAAGGATGGTTATAGCACCTCGACCCATCAGGCGGAGGAGCCGGAACAAAGGAGGCGATCTAAAAGGGACAGGAACCGCCGCGGCCGCACAGGAGGACCCTCGACAGCGGAGACATCATCTGAGCGGAGGGGAGTGTTGGAAGTTCTGTCGGAGCTGTCGAGAGCGAGGGGCGAAGTCATCGAAGAGGAGGAAGAAAACCCGGGTGCTCGGGGGGCTCCATCGGACTCGGAAGACTCAGTGGCAGACAGTACCCACACACCGGTGATCACACCGAAATCGGTGGAGGACCTTCTGGACGGTCAGGGGTAATGGGATCGATTGCCTTGTTTTGGGTGGGGGCCCGGCAGGGGGGAGGCGGCTGCCGTCCTTCATTGCTGACAATGGGAGAGGGAGGGTCGGGAGGCTTCTACTCTTGCCCCGAAAGAATTTGATACGGGGGGGCTCATGATAGTCCTAGTAGCCTGGGCGACGAGGGCCCACTGCCTCCGCTCAGCCCGCACCTGGCCCATAAGGCCTTCCTACGGTGGCGACCGTAGGGCTAGTGGGGTTTGTGGGGTTTTTGGGGTTGTTCTCCGTAGAAGTTTGGATGGGATCTAGATGGTGCAGTTTGGGTCCTGTTCTGGGGTGGTTGGGTGGGGGTTCTGTTGGGTTTTGGGGGGTTTGGTTCTGGTTGGGGAAAATGGCCGCCGACAGCGCTGGGAGGAACGATGTCTTTTCTTTGTGGGGACCCGGACGGGGGGACTGTGCAAGAACACTTTGGGACAATGGCTGATGTTGCTAACTTGAAATGTATTACTTGGAACGTGAGGGGGCTTCACACTATGTCCAGGCGTCACAAGGTCCACGCTTATTTAGTGCGTAGGGGAGTGCAAATGGCGCTGCTGCAGGAAACGCATCTGAACAAGGCGGAAGGGGCGGCGCTTCAGCGTAGGTGGCGAGGGCAGGTCTTCTCCACGGCGTACTCTGCTTATGCCAGGGGGGCGCTTATATGGATCAGGGCGGGAGTCCCCTTTCAAGTCACGAGGACAGTGTTGGACCCGGAGGGGCGCTTTGTGGCCATATCAGGGACGCTAGGAGGGAGGGACTTGAATGTTTGTTGTGTGTATGCCCCCAATGTGGATCAGACTGCCTTCCTTTCTGGGTTATCGGGCTCGTTGGCCCACCTTTTCACCGGTCCCCTCCTGCTGGGGGGAGACTTTAACTCCGTGGTAGATGTAGATATGGACCGCTCGCATCCCCCGCTCCCCGACTCCCCGGTCCGGCGGGTGGCAAAGGGCCGTCGAGATTGGCAGACCCGATGGGGTTTGACGGACATCTGGAGGGCGCATCACCCCGCGTCTAGAGATTATTCGTACTTTTCGAGCCTTCATGAGCTGCATGTTAGACTGGATGGCTTTCTTGGTTCGTCCGAATTAGTCTCGTCGGCGGTCCGATCAGAGTATTTATCGCGGACCATTTCGGACCATAACCCCCTCCTACTGGACATTCGCTGGTTCCCTGGGACGCCAGCGGTACCCACCTGGAAGATGCGCCCCGAGATCCTTGAGGACAGTGTCTTCAAGGCAGACCTAGGGGAGAAAATCACGGATTATTTTGCATCCAACGGCGGTTCCGCGAGTACTAGGGCGCTCGAATGGGACGCTTTCAAGGTGGTGGTGAGGGGGTACTGTATCTCTAAGAGGGTGGGCATGCGGCGTGTTATCCTGGCTGATTTAGACGCAGCGGATCGGACGCTTCGCGAGCTCGAAATTAGCCGACCCGGACACCCGGAATTGCAAACACGAACGGTAGAGGCGAGGGAGAAGGTGGCGGTGGAGGTCGAGCGGCTCCGCTGTTTCGATTATAAGGCCTACACGGTCCGATCTATAGCGGAGGGCGACAGATCGGGCGCATTACTGGCGTGGTTGGCCAACCCTACGCGCCAGTCCCAAACGACGACTGGGATGCGTGGGGCGGATGGGACAGAGGTGTACACCCAACCGGAGATTCTTACTTGCTTCCGGCATTATTACGAATGCTTATATCGCAGTCGCTCCGCACGCGACCCGGACCGGCTTGTTGACTATCTTCGCCCGCTGGAACTCCGCACGGTGGAACAAGAAGTGGCAGACGCCCTGGGATCTGACATAGGCTTGGGGGAGATCCGCGGGGCCATCAAACGGATGGCGAGGAACAAGACCCCGGGCCTGGATGGCCTGCCGGTGGAGTTCTATGCAGCTTATGCTGACCTTCTGGCCCCTCGTTTACTGGTGGTCTACAGAGAGGCGAAGAGGCTGGGTCGCCTCCCCGGCTCGATGTGTGAGGCGTTGGTGGTTCCTCTTCTCAAGCCAGGCCGAGACTCGTCTGACCCGGGGTCCTACCGTCCCCTCTCTATGTTGACGGTGGACTACAAGATATTGAGCAGCATCTTGGCCTCGAGGCTGTTGGGACACATGCGCTCCCTAGTACACGAGGACCAAGCCGGTTTCATCCCACGGCGAAATACGACCATGAACATCCGACGGTTGTTCCGCTTGCTTGGGGAACCGCTTGTGGATGCCCCGTCCCCGGTAGTTTTGTCGGTGGACCTGGAGAAGGCGTTCGATAGCCTAGAATGGGACTATTTGGACGTGGTATTGCGAAAATTCGGCCTTGGGGAGGGATTTGTTAAATGGACGGCAGTTCTTTACGCTTCTGCTTCAGCCAGGGTTAGATCGGGCCCCTTGATTTCATCGCGTTATCCGGTGGAGCGTGGCACGCGGCAAGGGTGTTCCTTGTCCCCGCTTCTTTTTGCACTAGCGGTAGAGCCACTAGCGATGCATCTCCGCTCGGGAGCCCACTATACGGGCTTATGGACAGCGGCGGGCCCGCATTACGTTTCGCTCTATGCGGACGACCTGTTGCTCTTCCTGGAGGATCCGATCGACGCATTACGGGGAGCGGAATTAGCGTTAACGGAGTTCGGGGAAGTTTCAGGACTACGAGTGAACTGGTCTAAGACCTGCCTCTTCCCGATGCGAAGGGGTGTCCCCATTCCGGCGCTAAGTAGAGAGATCAGATGGGAACCCGACTGCTTTAAATACCTTGGGGTATTTGTGTACCACGACCAGCCCGACCTCCTGGACGGAAACATTGCCCGGTGCATGCGAGCACTCCAAGGCAGCATGGATTTTTGGGCCACGCTGCCGCTCTCCGTGGCAGGACGCATTGCCCTGCTCAAAATGGTGGCGCTCCCCCGACTATTGTATTACTTTCGAACTTTGCCGATCTGGGTTCCACCGGCTACGTTTCGCCGCTTGCGTTATATGGTGATCGGGTTCCTTTGGGGCACGGGCCGGCGGCGGGTGGCTCTCAATACCCTGATGAGGCCGAAGGACGAAGGGGGGCTCGCTGTGCCGGACTTTGAGAAGTACTATCTGGCGGCGCAGCTCCAGACATACACCCAGGAGATAGCCAGGGAGTTCAGAGGCCCGGAAGACGATAGGAGGACGGGTATAGCCAGGCACGTCCTATCGTTTATCGCGCTGCGACAGCGTTTAGTCCTTCGGGACCTGTCGATGGAGGAGCGGACTATCCGACTCTGTTGGAATCGGGCTCATAATAGAGGTCACCTGCGGACCCCATATGCACCTGAAATACCATTGGGGATGCTGACGGCCCTCCCCCACGGAGGAGACTGGTCGCGACTGGCGGACTGGGAGGAGTCGGGTTTACAGCTCGTCGGAGACCTGTATGAGGACGGAGTGCTCCTGTCCTTTCAGGATCTCATTGACCGCTTTGGGATCCCCCGGGGCGACTTTCTGCTGCACTCGGCCATTGTGCGAGTGATCCAGGCGTATTGGCAGAACGGACTAGAGGAACCTCAGTTGTCTCAGGTGTGCCAGTATGTAATGATGTCGGCAGGAACAGTGAAGGCGGTCACATGCCTTTACGGCAGGCTGATCGCCGAGGGGTTGGTCCCTCTCACCACACTGAAGTCCCGCTGGGAAGAGGACATCGGTAGGGAGATCCCGGAGACGACTTGGTCCCAGCTGGTGAGGCGAGCATGGAAGGGTACGCGTTGTGCCCGTTTCCAACTGGTCCACTACTATGTTCTCCATAGGGCGTACCTGACCCCGGTTAAGATCAGGCGTTATTTTGCCACAGCCTCGGCGGAATGCCCTAGGTGCCCGGCTCAGGAGGCGGACCTCCTACACATGCTATGGGCCTGTCCCGGATTGACGGCCTACTGGCAGGAGGTGGCGGCGACCTTAGAAGAGGTGACGGGGAGGCGCTCATCGTTCGACGCGGCGGTAGGGCTACTGCACTGGTTCCCCCATACCCCCCGGAATAAAATCTCCAGTAAATTTATTGACCTGGGGCTCCTACTGGCTAAACGAGAGGTGACCAGGAATTGGAAGGCACGTGCTGGTCCTACGGGCAGCAGATGGCACGGTGAACTTTTGAAATGGGCGGCGGGTGAGAGCGCGCTGCGATATCAGTTGGCTTGGAGGCAAAGCAATGAGAAGGCGCAGGAGGCCGCGTTAGAATGGGAAACGCTGGTGCAGGCCCTCAGGGATTATTGTACCCCCAGCGATTCCGAAAACGAAGAAGCAACTAGACCCGAGTCCCTTTAAACACTAGCATTACCAGCACTATTATCTTCCCCGGGGGTCAAACAGTGGATCCTACAGTGATAAACTCCCTAGCGCTGATGGTTGGGGGGGGGGGCGGGGGGGGGGGGGAGTTTCATACTGTCTGGTAGTTGAGGGGGGGGGGGTTTTCTTCTTGTTGGGGGTTGGGGTTTGTTTAGAAAAGCAGATGACGGACAGTGTGTTATCCGGACCAGCTCCAGCACCCTATTGACCCCAGCTACATTCACCGCCTAACCCCAAGAACACGAGCCGCTTGGCTGCATAGCAATATTATGGAAGGGGGTCGGCGGGCTGTGTTGTGTAAGAGTTGGCTGTAATATGATGCTGGTCATTACTGTATTGTTGTACTAATTCCTGCAATAAAAATATATTTAAAAAAAAAAAAAAAAAAATCAGGATTCAAGCAAGCCGGGCCGAAGACGGCTGTAATGCCAGAAACCGGTCTCCGGGAGCTTGTTTCCTTCCCAGTGTAAGAATTGGCTTTTGTAGTTTGGTTTGCCCTGTTCCCATCATGCACTGGGACAGGAACAGACTAATTTGCATACAGCCAGGTTCTGAAACTGGGATGGTGCAGTGAGCTAAAAAACGGTGTTGGATCTAGCCCTGATCTCTTGACTGGGTGAGAGCTTTCTGCTTAATTCAGAGACTCTGTCCCTCACCACCCCTTGTTGTAAATATTTTTGTCCACCCTAAGCGTGGAAGGGTATTCTCAGATGTGAGACCCTTGCTCATTGCACCATCAGGATTCAAGCAAACCGGGCCGAAGACGGCTGTAATGCCAGAAACCGGTCTCCGGGAGCTTGTTTCCTTCCCAGTGTAAGAATTGGCTTTTGTAGTTTGGTTTGCCCTGTTCCCATCATGCACTGGGACAGGAACAGACTAATTTGCATACAGCCAGGTTCTGAAACTGGGATGGTGCAGTGAGCTAAAAAACGGTGTTGGATCTAGCCCTGATCTCTTGACTGAGTGAGAGCTTTCTTCTTAATTCAGAGACTCTGTCCCTCACCACCCCTTGTTGTAAATATTTTTGTCCACCCTAAGCGTGGAAGGGTATTCTCAGATGTGAGACCCTTGCTCATTGCACCATCAGGATTCAAGCAAACCGGGCCGAAGACGGCTGTAATGCCAGAAACCGGTCTCCGGGAGCTTGTTTCCTTCCCAGTGTAAGAATTGGCTTTTGTAGTTTGGTTTGCCCTGTTCCCATCATGCACTGGGACAGGAACAGACTAATTTGCATACAGCCAGGTTCTGAAACTGGGATGGTGCAGTGAGCTAAAAAACGGTGTTTGATCTAGCCCTGATCTCTTGACTGGGTGAGAGCTTTCTGCTTAATTCAGAGACTCTGTCCCTCACCACCCCTTGTTGTAAATATTTTTGTCCACCCTAAGCGTGGAAGGGTATTCTCAGATGTGAGACCCTTGCTCATTGCACCATCAGGATTCAAGCAAACCGGGCCGAAGACGGCTGTAATGCCAGAAACCGGTCTCCGGGAGCTTGTTTCCTTCCCAGTGTAAGAATTGGCTTTTGTAGTTTGGTTTGCCCTGTTCCCATCATGCACTGGGACAGGAACAGACTAATTTGCATACAGCCAGGTTCTGAAACTGGGATGGTGCAGTGAGCTAAAAAACGGTGTTGGATCTAGCCCTGATCTCTTGACTGGGTGAGAGCTTTCTGCTTAATTCAGAGACTCTGTCCCTCACCACCCCTTGTTGTAAATATTTTTGTCCACCCTAAGCGTGGAAGGGTATTCTCAGATGTGAGACCCTTGCTCATTGCACCATCAGGATTCAAGCAAACCGGGCCGAAGACGGCTGTAATGCCAGAAACCGGTCTCCGGGAGCTTGTTTCCTTCCCAGTGTAAGAATTGGCTTTTGTAGTTTGGTTTGCCCTGTTCCCATCATGCACTGGGACAGGAACAGACTAATTTGCATACAGCCAGGTTCTGAAACTGGGATGGTGCAGTGAGCTAAAAAACGGTGTTGGATCTAGCCCTGATCTCTTGACTGGGTGAGAGCTTTCTGCTTAATTCAGAGACTCTGTCCCTCACCACCCCTTGTTGTAAATATTTTTGTCCACCCTAAGCGTGGAAGGGTATTCTCAGATGTGAGACCCTTGCTCATTGCACCATCAGGATTCAAGCAAACCGGGCCGAAGACGGCTGTAATGCCAGAAACCGGTCTCCAGGAGCTTGTTTCCTTCCCAGTGTAAGAATTGGCTTTTGTAGTTTGGTTTGCCCTGTTCCCATCATGCTCTGGGACAGGAACAGACTAATTTGCATACAGCCAGGTTCTTAAACTGGGATGGTGCAGTGAGCTAAAAAACGGTGTTGGATCTAGCCCTGATCTCTTGACTGGGTGAGAGCTTTCTGCTTAATTCAGAGACTCTGTCCCTCACCACCCCTTGTTGTAAATATTTTTGTCCACCCTAAGCGTGGAAGGGTATTCTCAGATGTGAGACCCTTGCTCATTGCACCATCAGGATTCAAGCAAACCGGGCCGAAGACGGCTGTAATGCCAGAAACCGGTCTCCGGGAGCTTGTTTCCTTCCCAGTGTAAGAATTGGCTTTTGTAGTTTGGTTTGCCCTGTTCCCATCATGCACTGGGACAGGAACAGACTAATTTGCATACAGCCAGGTTCTGAAACTGGGATGGTGCATTAAGCTAAAAAACGGTGTTGGATCTAGCCCTGATCTCTTGACTGGGTGAGAGCTTTCTGCTTAATTCAGAGACTCTGTCCCTCACCACCCCTTGTTGTAAATATTTTTGTCCACCCTAAGCGTGGAAGGGTATTCTCAGATGTGAGACCCTTGCTCATTGCACCATCAGGATTCAAGCAAACCGGGCCGAAGACGGCTGTAATGCCAGAAACCGGTCTCCGGGAGCTTGTTTCCTTCCCAGTGTAAGAATTGGCTTTTGTAGTTTGGTTTGCCCTGTTCCCATCATGCACTGGGACAGGAACAGACTAATTTGCATACAGCCAGGTTCTGAAACTGGGATGGTGCAGTGAGCTAAAAAACGGTGTTGGATCTAGCCCTGATCTCTTGACTGGGTGAGAGCGTTCTGCTTAATTCAGAGACTCTGTCCCTCACCACCCCTTGTTGTAAATATTTTTGTCCACCCTAAGCGTGGAAGGGTATTCTCAGATGTGAGACCCTTGCTCATTGCACCATCAGGATTCAAGCAAACCGGGCCGAAGACGGCTGTAATGCCAGAAACCGGTCTCCGGGAGCTTGTTTCCTTCCCAGTGTAAGAATTGGCTTTTGTAGTTTGGTTTGCCCTGTTCCCATCATGCACTGGGACAGGAACAGACTAATTTTCATACAGCCATGTTCTGAAACTGGGATGGTGCAGTGAGCTAAAAAACGGTGTTGGATCTAGCCCTGATCTCTTGACTGGGTGAGAGCTTTCTGCTTAATTCAGAGACTCTGTCCCTCACCACCCCTTGTTGTAAATATTTTTGTCCACCCTAAGCGTGGAAGGGTATTCTCAGATGTGAGACCCTTGCTCATTGCACCATCAGGATTCAAGCAAACCGGGCCGAAGACGGCTGTAATGCCAGAAACCGGTCTCCGGGAGCTTGTTTCCTTCCCAGTGTAAGAATTGGCTTTTGTAGTTTGGTTTGCCCTGTTCCCATCATGCACTGGGACAGGAACAGACTAATTTGCATACAGCCAGGTTCTGAAACTGGGATGGTGCAGTGAGCTAAAAAACGGTGTTGGATCTAGCCCTGATCTCTTGACTGGGTGAGAGCTTTCTGCTTAATTCAGAGACTCTGTCCCTCACCACCCCTTGTTGTAAATATTTTTGTCCACCCTAAGCGTGTAAGGGTATTCTCAGATGTGAGACCCTTGCTCATTGCACCATCAGGATTCAAGCAAACCGGGCCGAAGACGGCTGTAATGCCAGAAACCGGTCTCCGGGGGCTTGTTTCCTTCCCAGTGTAAGAATTGGCTTTTGTAGTTTGGTTTGCCCTGTTCCCATCATGCACTGGGACAGGAACAGACTAATTTGCATACAGCCAGGTTCTGAAACTGGGATGGTGCAGTGAGCTAAAAAACGGTGTTGCATCTAGCCCTGATCTCTTGACTGGGTGAGAGCTTTCTGCTTAATTCAGAGACTCTGTCCCTCACCACCCCTTGTTGTAAATATTTTTGTCCACCCTAAGCGTGGAAGGGTATTCTCAGATGTGAGACCCTTGCTCATTGCACCATCAGGATTCAAGCAAACCGGGCCGAAGACGGCTGTAATGCCAGAAACCGGTCTCCGGGAGCTTGTTTCCTTCCCAGTGTAAGAATTGGCTTTTGTAGTTTGGTTTGCCCTGTTCCCATCATGCACTGGGACAGGAACAGACTAATTTGCATACAGCCAGGTTCTGAAACTGGGATGGTGCAGTGAGCTAAAAAACGGTGTTGGATCTAGCCCTGATCTCTTGACTGGGTGAGAGCTTTCTGCTTAATTCAGAGACTCTGTTCCTCACCACCCCTTGTTGTAAATATTTTTGTCCACCCTAAGCGTGGAAGGGTATTCTCAGATGTGAGACCCTTGCTCATTGCACCATCAGGATTCAAGCAAACCGGGCCGAAGACGGCTGTAATGCCAGAAACCGGTCTCCGGGAGCTTGTTTCCTTCCCAGTGTAAGAATTGGCTTTTGTAGTTTGGTTTGCCCTGTTCCCATCATGCACTGGGACAGGAACAGACTAATTTGCATACAGCCAGGTTCTGAAACTGGGATGGTGCAGTGAGCTAAAAAACGGTGTTGGATCTAGCCCTGATCTCTTGACTGGGTGAGAGCTTTCTGCTTAATTCAGAGACTCTGTCCCTCACCACCCCTTGTTGTAAATATTTTTGTCCACACTAAGCGTGGAAGGGTATTCTCAGATGTGAGACCCTTGCTCATTGCACCATCAGGATTCAAGCAAACCGGGCCGAAGACGGCTGTAATGCCAGAAACCGGTCTCCGGGAGCTTGTTTCCTTCCCAGTGTAAGAATTGGCTTTTGTAGTTTGGTTTGCCCTGTTCCCATCATGCACTGGGACAGGAACAGACTAATTTGCATACAGCCAGGTTCTGAAACTGGGATGGTGCAGTGAGCTAAAAAACGGTGTTGGATCTAGCCCTGATCTCTTGACTGGGTGAGAGCTTTCTGCTTAATTCAGAGACTCTGTCCCTCACCACCCCTTGTTGTAAATATTTTTGTCCACCCTAAGCGTGGAAGGGTATTCTCAGATGTGAGACCCTTGCTCATTGCACCATCAGGATTCAAGCAAACCGGGCCGAAGACGGCTGTAATGCCAGAAACCGGTCTCCGGGAGCTTGTTTCCTTCCCAGTGTAAGAATTGGCTTTTGTAGTTTGGTTTGCCCTGTTCCCATCATGCACTGGGACAGGAACAGACTAATTTGCATACAGCCAGGTTCTGAAACTGGGATGGTGCAGTGAGCTAAAAAACGGTGTTGGATCTAGCCCTGATCTCTTGACTGGGTGAGAGCTTTCTGCTTAATTCAGAGACTCTGTCCCTCACCACCCCTTGTTGTAAATATTTTTGTCCACCCTAAGCGTGGAAGGGTATTCTCAGATGTGAGACCCTTGCTCATTACACCATCAGGATTCAAGCAAACTGGGCCGAAGACGGCTGTAATGCCAGAAACCGGTCTCCGGGAGCTTGTTTGCTTCCCAGTGTAAGAATTGGCTTTTGTAGTTTGGTTTGCCCTGTTCCCATCATGCACTGGGACAGGAACAGACTAATTTGCATACAGCCAGGTTCTGACACTGGGATGGTGCAGTGAGCTAAAAAACGGTGTTGGATCTAGCCCTGATCTCTTGACTGGGTGAGAGCTTTCTGCTTAATTCAGAGACTCTGTCCCTCACCACCCCTTGTTGTAAATATTTTTGTCCACCCTAAGCGTGGAAGGGTATTCTCAGATGTGAGACCCTTGCTCATTGCACCATCAGGATTCAAGCAAACCGGGCCGAAGACGGCTGTGATGCCAGAAACCGGTCTCCGGGAGCTTGTTTCCTTCCCAGTGTAAGAATTGGCTTTTGTAGTTTGGTTTGCCCTGTTCCCATCATGCACTGGGACAGGAACAGACTAATTTGCATACATCCAGGTTCTGAAACTTGGATGGTGCAGTGAGCCAAAAAACGGTGTTGGATCTAGCCCTGATCTCTTGACTGGGTGAGAGCTTTCTGCTTAATTCAGAGACTCTGTCCCTCACCACCCCTTGTTGTAAATATTTTTGTCCACCCTAAGCGTGGAAGGGTATTCTCAGATGTGAGACCCTTGCTCATTGCACCATCAGGATTCAAGCAAACCGGGCCGAAGACGGCTGTAATGCCAGAAACTGGTCTCCGGGAGCTTGTTTCCTTCCCAGTGTAAGAATTGGCTTTTGTAGTTTGGTTTGCCCTGTTCCCATCATGCACTGGGACAGGAACAGACTAATTTGCATACAGCCAGGTTCTGAAACTGGGATGGTGCAGTGAGCTAAAAAACGGTGTTGGATCTAGCCCTGATCTCTTGACTGGGTGAGAGCTTTCTGCTTAATTCAGAGACTCTGTCCCTCACCACCCCTTGTTGTAAATATTTTTGTCCACCCTAAGCGTGGAAGGGTATTCTCAGATGTGAGACCCTTGCTCATTGCACCATCAGGATTCAAGCAAACCGGGCCGAAGACGGCTGTAATGCCAGAAACCGGTCTCCGGGAGCTTGTTTCCTTCCCAGTGTAAGAATTGGCGTTTGTAGTTTGGTTTGCCCTGTTCCCATCATGCACTGGGACAGGAACAGACTAATTTGCATACAGCCAGGTTCTGAAACTGGGATGGTGCAGTGAGCTAAAAAACGGTGTTGGATCTAGCCCTGATCTCTTGACTGGGTGAGAGCTTTCTGCTTAATTCAGAGACTCTGTCCCTCACCACCCCTTGTTGTAAATATTTTTGTCCACCCTAAGCGTGGAAGGGTATTCTCAGATGTGAGACCCTTGCTCATTGCACCATCAGGATTCAAGCAAACCGGGCCGAAGACGGCTGTAATGCCAGAAACCGGTCTCCCGGAGCTTGTTTCCTTCCCAGTGTAAGAATTGGCTTTTGTAGTTTGGTTTGCCCTGTTCCCATCATGCACTGGGACAGGAACAGACTAATTTGCATACAGCCAGGTTCTGAAACTGGGATGGTGCAGTGAGCTAAAAAACGGTGTTGGATCTAGCCCTGATCTCTTGACTGGGTGAGAGCTTTCTGCTTAATTCAGAGACTCTGTCCCTCACCACCCCTTGTTGTAAATATTTTTGTCCACCCTAAGCGTGGAAGGGTATTCTCAGATGTGAGACCCTTGCTCATTGCACCATCAGGATTCAAGCAAACCGGGCCGAAGACGGCTGTAATGCCAGAAACCGGTCTCCGGGAGCTTGTTTCCTTCCCAGTGTAAGAATTGGCGTTTGTAGTTTGGTTTGCCCTGTTCCCATCATGCACTGGGACAGGAACAGACTAATTTGCATACAGCCAGGTTCTGAAACTGGGATGGTGCAGTGAGCTAAAAAACGGTGTTGGATCTAGCCCTGATCTCTTGACTGGGTGAGAGCTTTCTGCTTAATTCAGAGACTCTGTCCCTCACCACCCCTTGTTGTAAATATATTTGTCCACCCTAAGCGTGGAAGGGTATTCTCAGATGTGAGACCCTTGCTCATTGCACCATCAGGATTCAAGCAAACCGGGCCGAAGACGGCTGTAATGCCAGAAACCGGTCACCGAGAGCTTGTTTCCTTCCCAGTGTAAGAATTGGCTTTTGTAGTTTGGTTTGCCCTGTTCCCATCATGCACTGGGACAGGAACAGACTAATTTGCATACAGCCAGGTTCTGAAACTGGGATGGTGCAGTGAGCTAAAAAACGGTGTTGGATCTAGCCCTGATCTCTTGACTGGGTGAGAGCTTTCTGCTTAATTCAGAGACTCTGTCCCTCACCACCCCTTGTTGTAAATATTTTTGTCCACCCTAAGCGTGGAAGGGTATTCTCAGATGTGAGACCCTTGCTCATTGCACCATCAGGATTCAAGCAAACCGGGCCGAAGACGGCTGTAATGCCAGAAACCGGTCTCCGGGAGCTTGTTTCCTTCCCAGTGTAAGAATTGGCTTTTGTAGTTTGGTGTGCCCTGTTCCCATCATGCACTGGGACAGGAACAGACTAATTTGCATACAGCCAGGTTTTGAAACTGGGATGGTGCAGTGAGCTAAAAAAACGGTGTTGGATCTAGCCCTGATCTCTTGACTGGGTGAGAGCTTTCTGCTTAATTCAGAGACTCTGTCCCTCACCACCCCTTGTTGTAAATATTTTTGTCCACCCTAAGCGTGGAAGGGTATTCTCAGATGTGAGACCCTTGCTCATTGCACCATCAGGATTCAAGCAAACCGGGCCGAAGACGGCTGTAATGCCAGAAACCAGTCTCCGGGAGCTTGTTTCCTTCCCAGTGTAAGAATTGGCTTTTGTAGTTTGGTTTGCCCTGTTCCCATCATGCACTGGGACGGGAACAGACTAATTTGCATACAGCCAGGTTCTGAAACTGGGATGGTGCAGTGAGCTAAAAAACGGTGTTGGATCTAGCCCTGATCTCTTGACTGGGTGAGAGCTTTCTGCTTAATTCAGAGACTCTGTCCCTCACCACCCCTTGTTGTAAATATTTTTGTCCACCCTAAGCGTGGAAGGGTATTCTCAGATGTGAGACCCTTGCTCATTGCACCATCAGGATTCAAGCAAACCGGGCCGAAGACGGCTGTAATGCCAGAAACAGGTCTCCCGGAGCTTGTTTCCTTCCCAGTGTAAGAATTGGCTTTTGTAGTTTGGTTTGCCCTGTTCCCATCATGCACTGGGACAGGAACAGACTAATTTGCATACAGCCAGGTTCTGAAACTGGGATGGTGCAGTGAGCTAAAAAACGGTGTTGGATCTAGCCCTGATCTCTTGACTGGGTGAGAGCTTTCTGCTTAATTCAGAGACTCTGTCCCTCACCACCCCTTGTTGTAAATATTTTTGTCCACCCTAAGCGTGGAAGGGTATTCTCAGATGTGAGACCCTTGCTCATTGCACCATCAGGATTCAAGCAAACCGGGCCGAAGACGGCTGTAATGCCAGAAACCGGTCACCGAGAGCTTGTTTCCTTCCCAGTGTAAGAATTGGCTTTTGTAGTTTGGTTTGCCCTGTTCCCATCATGCACTGGGACAGGAACAGACTAATTTTCATACAGCCAGGTTCTGAAACTGGGATGGTGCAGTGAGCTAAAAAACGGTGTTGGATCTGGCCCTGATCTCTTGACTGGGTGAGAGCTTTCTGCTTAATTCAGAGACTCTGTCCCTCACCACCCCTTGTTGTAAATATTTTTGTCCACCCTAAGCGTGGAAGGGTATTCTCAGATGTGAGACCCTTGCTCATTGCACCATCAGGATTCAAGCAAACCGGGCCGAAGACGGCTGTAATGCCAGAAACCGGTCTCCGGGAGCTTGTTTCCTTCCCAGTGTAAGAATTGGCTTTTGTAGTTTGGTTTGCCCTGTTCCCATCATGCACTGGGACAGGAACAGACTAATTTGCATACAGCCAGGTTCTGAAACTGGGATGGTGCAGTGAGCTAAAAAACGGTGTTGAATCTGGCCCTGATCTCTTGACTGGGTGAGAGCTTTCTGCTTAATTCAGAGACTCTGTCCCTCACCACCCCTTGTTGTAAATATTTTTGTCCACCCTAAGCGTGGAAGGGTATTCTCAGATGTGAGACCCTTGCTCATTGCACCATCAGGATTCAAGCAAACCGGGCCGAAGACGGCTGTAATGCCAGAAACCGGTCTCCGGGAGCTTGTTTCCTTCCCAGTGTAAGAATTGGCTTTTGTAGTTTGGTTTGCCCTGTTCCCATCATGCACTGGGACAGGAACAGACTAATTTGCATACAGCCAGGTTCTGAAACTGGGATGGTGCAGTGAGCTAAAAAACGGTGTTGGATCTAGCCCTGATCTCTTGACTGGGTGAGAGCTTTCTGCTTAATTCAGAGACTCTGTCCCTCACCACCCCTTGTTGTAAATATTTTTGTCCACCCTAAGCGTGGAAGGGTATTCTCAGATGTGAGACCCTTGCTCATTGCACCATCAGGATTCAAGCAAACCGGGCCGAAGACGGCTGTAATGCCAGAAACCGGTCTCCCGGAGCTTGTTTCCTTCCCAGTGTAAGAATTGGCTTTTGTAGTTTGGTTTGCCCTGTTCCCATCATGCACTGGGACAGGAACAGACTAATTTGCATACAGCCAGGTTCTGAAACTGGGATGGTGCAGTGAGCTAAAAAACGGTGTTGGATCTAGCCCTGATCTCTTGACTGGGTGAGAGCTTTCTGCTTAATTCAGAGACTCTGTCCCTCACCACCCCTTGTTGTAAATATTTTTGTCCACCCTCAGCGTGGAAGGGTATTCTCAGATGTGAGACCCTTGCTCATTGCACCATCAGGATTCAAGCAAACCGGGCCGAAGACGGCTGTAATGCCAGAAACCGGTCTCCGGGAGCTTGTTTCCTTCCAAGTGTAAGAATTGGCTTTTGTAGTTTGGTTTGCCCTGTTCCCATCATGCACTGGGACAGGAACAGACTAATTTGCATACAGCCAGGTTCTGAAACTGGGATGGTGCAGTGAGCTAAAAAACGGTGTTGGATCTAGCCCTGATCTCTTGACTGGGTGAGAGCTTTCTGCTTAATTCTGAGACTCTGTCCCTCACCACCCCTTGTTGTAAATATTTTTGTCCACCCTAAGCGTGGAAGGGTATTCTCAGATGTGAGACCCTTGCTCATTGCACCATCAGGATTCAAGCAAACCGGGCCGAAGACGGCTGTAATGCCAGAAACCGGTCTCCGGGAGCTTGTTTCCTTCCCAGTGTAAGAATTGGCTTTTGTAGTTTGGTTTGCCCTGTTCCCATCATGCACTGGGACAGGAACAGACTAATTTGCATACAGCCAGGTTCTGAAACTGGGATGGTGCAGTGAGCTAAAAAACGGTGTTGGATCTAGCCCTGATCTCTTGACTGGGTGAGAGCTTTCTGCTTAATTCAGAGACTCTGTCCCTCACCACCCCTTGTTGTAAATATTTTTGTCCACCCTAAGAGTGGAAGGGTATTCTCAGATGTGAGACCCTTGCTCATTGCACCATCATGATTCAAGCAAACCGGGCCGAAGACGGCTGTAATGCCAGAAACCGGTCTCCGGGAGCTTGTTTCCTTCCCAGTGTAAGAATTGGCTTTTGTAGTTTGGTTTGCCCTGTTCCCATCATGCACTGGGACAGGAACAGACTAATTTGCATACAGCCAGGTTCTGAAACTGGGATGGTGCAGTGAGCTAAAAAACGGTGTTGGATCTAGCCCTGATCTCTTGACTGGGTGAGAGCGTTCTGCTTAATTCAGAGACTCTGTCCCTCACCACCCCTTGTTGTAAATATTTTTGTCCACCCTAAGCGTGGAAGGGTATTCTCAGATGTGAGACCCTTGCTCATTGCACCATCAGGATTCAAGCAAACCGGGCCGAAGACGGCTGTAATGCCAGAAACCGGTCTCCGGGAGCTTGTTTCCTTCCCAGTGTAAGAATTGGCTTTTGTAGTTTGGTTTGCCCTGTTCCCATCATGCACTGGGACAGGAACAGACTAATTTGCATACAGCCAGGTTCTGAAACTGGGCTGGTGCAGTGAGCTAAAAAACGGTGTTGGATCTAGCCCTGATCTCTTGACTGGGTGAGAGCTTTCTGCTTAATTCAGAGACTCTGTCCCTCACCACCCCTTGTTGTAAATATTTTTGTCCACCCTAAGCATGGAAGGGTATTCTCAGATGTGAGACCCTTGCTCATTGCACCATCAGGATTCAAGCAAACCGGGCCGAAGACGGCTGTAATGCCAGAAACCGGTTTCCGGGAGCTTGTTTCCTTCCCAGTGTAAGAATTGGCTTTTGTAGTTTGGTTTGCCCTGTTCCCATCATGCACTGGGACAGGAATAGACTAATTTGCATACAGCCAGGTTCTGAAACTGGGATGGTGCAGTGAGCTAAAAAACGGTGTTGGATCTAGCCCTGATCTCTTGACTGGGTGAGAGCTTTCTGCTTAGTTCAGAGACTCTGTCCCTCACCACCCCTTGTTGTAAATATTTTTGTCCACCCTAAGCGTGGAAGGGTATTCTCAGATGTGAGACCCTTGCTCATTGCACCATCAGGATTCAAGCAAACCGGGCCGAAGGCGGCTGTAATGCCAGAAACCGGTCTCCGGGAGCTTGTTTCCTTCCCAGTGTAAGAATTGGCTTTTGTAGTTTGGTTTGCCCTGTTCCCATCATGCACTGGGACAGGAACAGACTAATTTGCATACAGCCAGGTTCTGAAACTGGGCTGGTGCAGTGAGCTAAAAAACGGTGTTGGATCTAGCCCTGATCTCTTGACTGGGTGAGAGCTTTCTGCTTAATTCAGAGACTCTGTCCCTCACCACCCCTTGTTGTAAATATTTTTGTCCACCCTAAGCGTGGAAGGGTATTCTCAGATGTGAGACCCTTGCTCATTGCACCATCAGGATTCAAGCAAACCGGGCCGAAGGCGGCTGTAATGCCAGAAACCGGTCTCCGGGAGCTTGTTTCCTTCCCAGTGTAAGAATTGGCTTTTGTAGTTTGGTTTGCCCTGTTCCCATCATGCACTGGGACAGGAACAGACTAATTTGCATACAGCCAGGTTCTGAAACTGGGATGGTGCAGTGAGCTAAAAAACGGTGTTGGATCTAGCCCTGATCTCTTGACTGGGTGAGAGCTTTCTGCTTAATTCAGAGACTCTGTCCCTCACCACCCCTTGTTGTAAATATTTTTGTCCGCCCTAAGCGTGGAAGGGTATTCTCAGATGTGAGACCCTTGCTCATTGCACCATCAGGATTCAAGCAAACCGGGCCGAAGACGGCTGTAATGCCAGAAACCGGTCTCCGGGAGCTTGTTTCCTTCCCAGTGTAAGAATTGGCTTTTGTAGTTTGGTTTGCCCTGTTCCCATCATGCACTGGGACAGGAACAGACTAATTTGCATACAGCCAGGTTCTGAAACTGGGATGGTGCAGTGAGCTAAAAAACGGTGTTGGATCTAGCCCTGATCTCTTGACTGGGTGAGAGCCTTCTGCTTAATTCAGAGACTCTGTCCCTCACCACCCCTTGTTGTAAATATTTTTGTCCACCCTAAGCGTGGAAGGGTATTCTCAGATGTGAGACCCTTGCTCATTGCACCATCAGGATTCAAGCAAACCGGGCCGAAGACGGCTGTAATGCCAGAAACCGGTCTCCGGGAGCTTGTTTCCTTCCCAGTGTAAGAATTGGCTTTTGTAGTTTGGTTTGCCCTGTTCCCATCATGCACTGGGACAGGAACAGACTAATTTGCATACAGCCAGGTTCTGAAACTGGGATGGTGCAGTGAGCTAAAAAACGGTGTTGGATCTAGCCCTGATCTCTTGACTGGGTGAGAGCTTTCTGCTTAATTCAGAGACTCTGTCCCTCACCACCCCTTGTTGTAAATATTTTTGTCCACCCTAAGCGTGGAAGGGTATTCTCAGATGTGAGACCCTTGCTCATTGCACCATCAGGATTCAAGCAAACCGGGCCGAAGACGGCTGTAATGCCAGAAACCGGTCTCCCGGAGCTTGTTTCCTTCCCAGTGTAAGAATTGGCTTTTGTAGTTTGGTTTGCCCTGTTCCCATCATGCACTGGGACAGGAACAGACTAATTTGCATACAGCCAAGTTCTGAAACTGGGATGGTGCAGTGAGCTAAAAAACGGTGTTGGATCTAGCCCTGATCTCTTGACTGGGTGAGAGCTTTCTGCTTAATTCAGAGACTCTGTCCCTCACCACCCCTTGTTGTAAATATTTTTGTCCACCCTAAGCGTGGAAGGGTATTCTCAGATGTGAGACCCTTGCTCATTGCACCATCAGGATTCAAGCAAACCGGGCCGAAGACGGCTGTAATGCCAGAAACCGGTCTCCGGGAGCTTGTTTCCTTCCAAGTGTAAGAATTGGCTTTTGTAGTTTGGTTTGCCCTGTTCCCATCATGCACTGGGACAGGAACAGACTAATTTGCATACAGCCAGGTTCTGAAACTGGGATGGTGCAGTGAGCTAAAAAACGGTGTTGGATCTAGCCCTGATCTCTTGACTGGGTGAGAGCTTTCTGCTTAATTCTGAGACTCTGTCCCTCACCACCCCTTGTTGTAAATATTTTTGTCCACCCTAAGCGTGGAAGGGTATTCTCAGATGTGAGACCCTTGCTCATTGCACCATCAGGATTCAAGCAAACCGGGCCGAAGACGGCTGTAATGCCAGAAACCGGTCTCCGGGAGCTTGTTTCCTTCCCAGTGTAAGAATTGGCTTTTGTAGTTTGGTTTGCCCTGTTCCCATCATGCACTGGGACAGGAACAGACTAATTTGCATACAGCCAGGTTCTGAAACTGGGATGGTGCAGTGAGCTAAAAAACGGTGTTGGATCTAGCCCTGATCTCTTGACTGGGTGAGAGCTTTCTGCTTAATTCAGAGACTCTGTCCCTCACCACCCCTTGTTGTAAATATTTTTGTCCACCCTAAGCGTGGAAGGGTATTCTCAGATGTGAGACCCTTGCTCATTGCACCATCAGGATTCAAGCAAACCGGGCCGAAGACGGCTGTAATGCCAGAAACCGGTCTCCGGGAGCTTGTTTCCTTCCCAGTGTAAGAATTGGCTTTTGTAGTTTGGTTTGCCCTGTTCCCATCATGCACTGGGACAGGAACAGACTAATTTGCATACAGCCAGGTTCTGAAACTGGGATGGTGCAGTGAGCTAAAAAACGGTGTTGGATCTAGCCCTGATCTCTTGACTGGGTGAGAGCGTTCTGCTTAATTCAGAGACTCTGTCCCTCACCACCCCTTGTTGTAAATATTTTTGTCCACCCTAAGCGTGGAAGGGTATTCTCAGATGTGAGACCCTTGCTCATTGCACCATCAGGATTCAAGCAAACCGGGCCGAAGACGGCTGTAATGCCAGAAACCGGTCTCCGGGAGCTTGTTTCCTTCCCAGTGTAAGAATTGGCTTTTGTAGTTTGGTTTGCCCTGTTCCCATCATGCACTGGGACAGGAACAGACTAATTTGCATACAGCCAGGTTCTGAAACTGGGCTGGTGCAGTGAGCTAAAAAACGGTGTTGGATCTAGCCCTGATCTCTTGACTGGGTGAGAGCTTTCTGCTTAATTCAGAGACTCTGTCCCTCACCACCCCTTGTAAATATTTTTGTCCACCCTAAGCATGGAAGGGTATTCTCAGATGTGAGACCCTTGCTCATTGCACCATCAGGATTCAAGCAAACCGGGCCGAAGACGGCTGTAATGCCAGAAACCGGTTTCCGGGAGCCTGTTTCCTTCCCAGTGTAAGAATTGGCTTTTGTAGTTTGGTTTGCCCTGTTCCCATCATGCACTGGGACAGGAATAGACTAATTTGCATACAGCCAGGTTCTGAAACTGGGATGGTGCAGTGAGCTAACAAACGGTGTTGGATCTAGCCCTGATCTCTTGACTGGGTGAGAGCTTTCTGCTTAGTTCAGAGACTCTGTCCCTCACCACCCCTTGTTGTAAATATTTTTGTCCACCCTAAGCGTGGAAGGGTATTCTCAGATGTGAGACCCTTGCTCATTGCACCATCAGGATTCAAGCAAACCGGGCCGAAGGCGGCTGTAATGCCAGAAACCGGTCTCCGGGAGCTTGTTTCCTTCCCAGTGTAAGAATTGGCTTTTGTAGTTTGGTTTGCCCTGTTCCCATCATGCACTGGGACAGGAACAGACTAATTTGCATACAGCCAGGTTCTGAAACTGGGCTGGTGCAGTGAGCTAAAAAACGGTGTTGGATCTAGCCCTGATCTCTTGACTGGGTGAGAGCTTTCTGCTTAATTCAGAGACTCTGTCCCTCACCACCCCTTGTTGTAAATATTTTTGTCCACCCTAAGCGTGGAAGGGTATTCTCAGATGTGAGACCCTTGCTCATTGCACCATCAGGATTCAAGCAAACCGGGCCGAAGACGGCTGTAATGCCAGAAACCGGTCTCCGGGAGCTTGTTTCCTTCCCAGTGTAAGAATTGGCTTTTGTAGTTTGGTTTGCCCTGTTCCCATCATGCACTGGGACAGGAACAGACTAATTTGCATACAGCCAGGTTCTGAAACTGGGATGGTGCAGTGAGCTAAAAAACGGTGTTGGATCTAGCCCTGATCTCTTGACTGGGTGAGAGCCTTCTGCTTAATTCAGAGACTCTGTCCCTCACCACCCCTTGTTGTAAATATTTTTGTCCACCCTAAGCGTGGAAGGGTATTCTCAGATGTGAGACCCTTGCTCATTGCACCATCAGGATTCAAGCAAACCGGGCCGAAGACGGCTGTAATGCCAGAAACCGGTCTCCGGGAGCTTGTTTCCTTCCCAGTGTAAGAATTGGCTTTTGTAGTTTGGTTTGCCCTGTTCCCATCATGCACTGGGACAGGAACAGACTAATTTGCATACAGCCAGGTTCTGAAACTGGGATGGTGCAGTGAGCTAAAAAACGGTGTTGGATCTAGCCCTGATCTCTTGACTGGGTGAGAGCTTTCTGCTTAATTCAGAGACTCTGTCCCTCACCACCCCTTGTTGTAAATATTTTTGTCCACCCTAAGCGTGGAAGGGTATTCTCAGATGTGAGACCCTTGCTCATTGCACCATCAGGATTCAAGCAAACCGGGCCGAAGACGGCTGTAATGCCAGAAACCGGTTTCCGGGAGCTTGTTTCCTTCCCAGTGTAAGAATTGGCTTTTGTAGTTTGGTTTGCCCTGTTCCCATCATGCACTGGGACAGGAACAGACTAATTTGCATACAGCCAGGTTCTGAAACTGGGATGGTGCAGTGAGCTAAAAAACGGTGTTGGATCTAGCCCTGATCTCTTGACTGGGTGAGAGCTTTCTGCTTAATTCAGAGACTCTGTCCCTCACCACCCCTTGTTGTAAATATTTTTGTCCACCCTAAGCGTGGAAGGGTATTCTCAGATGTGAGACCCTTGCTCATTGCACCATCAGGATTCAAGCAAACCGGGCCGAAGACGGCTGTAATGCCAGAAACCGGTCTCCGGGAGCTTGTTTCCATCCCAGTGTAAGAATTGGCTTTTGTAGTTTGGTTTGCCCTGTTCCCATCATGCACTGGGACAGGAACAGACTAATTTGCATACAGCCAGGTTCTGAAACTGGGATGGTGCAGTGAGCTAAAAAACGGTGTTGGATCTAGCCCTGATCTCTTGACTGGGTGAGAGCTTTCTGCTTAATTCAGAGACTCTGTCCCTCACCACCCCTTGTTGTAAATATTTTTGTCCACCCTAAGCGTGGAAGGGTATTCTCAGATGTGAGACCCTTGCTCATTGCACCATCAGGATTCAAGCAAACCGGGCCGAAGACGGCTGTAATGCCAGAAACCGGTCTCCGGGAGCTTGTTTCCTTCCCAGTGTAAGAATTGGCTTTTGTAGTTTGGTTTGCCCTGTTCCCATCATGCACTGGGACAGGAACAGACTAATTTGCATACAGCCAGGTTCTGAAACTGGGTTGGTGCAGTGAGCTAAAAAACGGTGTTGGATCTAGCCCTGATCCCTTGACTGGGTGAGAGATTTCTGCTTAATTCAGAGACTCTGTCCCTCACCACCCCTTGTTGTAAATATTTTTGTCCACCCTAAGCATGGAAGGGTATTCTCAGATGTGAGACCCTTGCTCATTGCACCATCAGGATTCAAGCAAACCGGGACGAAGACGGCTGTAATGCCAGAAACCGGTCTCCGGGAGCTTGTTTCCTTCCCAGTGTAAGAATTGGCTTTTGTAGTTTGGTTTGCCCTGTTCCCATCATGCACTGGGACAGGAACAGACTAATTTGCATACAGCCAGGTTCTGAAACTGGGCTGGTGCAGTGAGCTAAAAAACGGTGTTGGATCTAGCCCTGATCTCTTGACTGGGTGAGAGCTTTCTGCTTAATTCAGAGACTCTGTCCCTCACCACCCCTTGTAAATATTTTTGTCCACCCTAAGCATGGAAGGGTATTCTCAGATGTGAGACCCTTGCTCATTGCACCATCAGGATTCAAGCAAACCGGGCCGAAGACGGCTGTAATGCCAGAAACCGGTTTCCGGGAGCTTGTTTCCTTCCCAGTGTAAGAATTGGCTTTTGTAGTTTGGTTTGCCCTGTTCCCATCATGCACTGGGACAGGAATAGACTAATTTGCATACAGCCAGGTTCTGAAACTGGGATGGTGCAGTGAGCTAACAAACGGTGTTGGATCTAGCCCTGATCTCTTGACTGGGTGAGAGCTTTCTGCTTAGTTCAGAGACTCTGTCCCTCACCACCCCTTGTTGTAAATATTTTTGTCCACCCTAAGCGTGGAAGGGTATTCTCAGATGTGAGACCCTTGCTCATTGCACCATCAGGATTCAAGCAAACCGGGCCGAAGGCGGCTGTAATGCCAGAAACCGGTCTCCGGGAGCTTGTTTCCTTCCCAGTATAAGAATTGGCTTTTGTAGTTTGGTTTGCCCTGTTCCCATCATGCACTGGGACAGGAACAGACTAATTTGCATACAGCCAGGTTCTGAAACTGGGCTGGTGCAGTGAGCTAAAAAACGGTGTTGGATCTAGCCCTGATCTCTTGACTGGGTGAGAGCTTTCTGCTTAATTCAGAGACTCTGTCCCTCACCACCCCTTGTTGTAAATATTTTTGTCCACCCTAAGCGTGGAAGGGTATTCTCAGATGTGAGACCCTTGCTCATTGCACCATCAGGATTCAAGCAAACCGGGCCGAAGGCGGCTGTAATGCCAGAAACCGGTCTCCGGGAGCTTGTTTCCTTCCCAGTGTAAGAATTGGCTTTTGTAGTTTGGTTTGCCCTGTTCCCATCATGCACTGGGACAGGAACAGACTAATTTGCATACAGCCAGGTTCTGAAACTGGGATGGTGCAGTGAGCTAAAAAACGGTGTTGGATCTAGCCCTGATCTCTTGACTGGGTGAGAGCTTTCTGCTTAATTCAGAGACTCTGTCCCTCACCACCCCTTGTTGTAAATATTTTTGTCCACCCTAAGCGTGGAAGGGTATTCTCAGATGTGAGACCCTTGCTCATTGCACCATCAGGATTCAAGCAAACCGGGCCGAAGACGGCTGTAATGCCAGAAACCGGTCTCCGGGAGCTTGTTTCCTTCCCAGTGTAAGAATTGGCTTTTGTAGTTTGGTTTGCCCTGTTCCCATCATGCACTGGGACAGGAACAGACTAATTTGCATACAGCCAGGTTCTGAAACTGGGATGGTGCAGTGAGCTAAAAAACGGTGTTGGATCTAGCCCTGATCTCTTGACTGGGTGAGAGCCTTCTGCTTAATTCAGAGACTCTGTCCCTCACCACCCCTTGTTGTAAATATTTTTGTCCACCCTAAGCGTGGAAGGGTATTCTCAGATGTGAGACCCTTGCTCATTGCACCATCAGGATTCAAGCAAACCGGGCCGAAGACGGCTGTAATGCCAGAAACCGGTCTCCGGGAGCTTGTTTCCTTCCCAGTGTAAGAATTGGCTTTTGTAGTTTGGTTTGCCCTGTTCCCATCATGCACTGGGACAGGAACAGACTAATTTGCATACAGCCAGGTTCTGAAACTGGGATGGTGCAGTGAGCTAAAAAACGGTGTTGGATCTAGCCCTGATCTCTTGACTGGGTGAGAGCTTTCTGCTTAATTCAGAGACTCTGTCCCTCACCACCCCTTGTTGTAAATATTTTTGTCCACCCTAAGCGTGGAAGGGTATTCTCAGATGTGAGACCCTTGCTCATTGCACCATCAGGATTCAAGCAAACCGGGCCAAAGACGGCTGTAATGCCAGAAACCGGTTTCCGGGAGCTTGTTTCCTTCCCAGTGTAAGAATTGGCTTTTGTAGTTTGGTTTGCCCTGTTCCCATCATGCACTGGGACAGGAACAGACTAATTTGCATACAGCCAGGTTCTGAAACTGGGATGGTGCAGTGAGCTAAAAAACGGTGTTGGATCTAGCCCTGATCTCTTGACTGGGTGAGAGCTTTCTGCTTAATTCAGAGACTCTGTCCCTCACCACCCCTTGTTGTAAATATTTTTGTCCACCCTAAGCGTGGAAGGGTATTCTCAGATGTGAGACCCTTGCTCATTGCACCATCAGGATTCAAGCAAACCGGGCCGAAGACGGCTGTAATGCCAGAAACCGGTCTCCGGGAGCTTGTTTCCATCCCAGTGTAAGAATTGGCTTTTGTAGTTTGGTTTGCCCCGTTCCCATCATGCACTGGGACAGGAACAGACTAATTTGCATACAGCCAGGTTCTGAAACTGGGATGGTGCAGTGAGCTAAAAAACGGTGTTGGATCTAGCCCTGATCTCTTGACTGGGTGAGAGCTTTCTGCTTAATTCAGAGACTTAGTCCCTCATCACCCCTTGTTGTAAATATTTTTGTCCACCCTAAGCGTGGAAGGGTATTCTCAGATGTGAGACCCTTGCTCATTGCACCATCAGGATTCAAGCAAACCGGGCCGAAGACGGCTGTAATGCCAGAAACCGGTCTCCGGGAGCTTGTTTCCTTCCCAGTGTAAGAATTGGCTTTTGTAGTTTGGTTTGCCCTGTTCCCATCATGCACTGGGACAGGAACAGACTAATTTGCATACAGCCAGGTTCTGAAACTGGGTTGGTGCAGTGAGCTAAAAAACGGTGTTGGATCTAGCCCTGATCCCTTGACTGGGTGAGAGATTTCTGCTTAATTCAGAGACTCTGTCCCTCACCACCCCTTGTTGTAAATATTTTTGTCCACCCTAAGCATGGAAGGGTATTCTCAGATGTGAGACCCTTGCTCATTGCACCATCAGGATTCAAGCAAACCGGGACGAAGACGGCTGTAATGCCAGAAACCGGTCTCCGGGAGCTTGTTTCCTTCCCAGTGTAAGAATTGGCTTTTGTAGTTTGGTTTGCCCTGTTCCCATCATGCACTGGGACAGGAACAGACTAATTTGCATACAGCCAGGTTCTGAAACTGGGATGGTGCAGTGAGCTAAAAAACGGTGTTGGATCTAGCCCTGATCTCTTGACTGGGTGAGAGCTTTCTGCTTAATTCAGGGACTCTGTCCCTCACCACCCCTTGTTGTAAATATTTTTGTCCACCCTAAGCGTGGAAGGGTATTCTCAGATGTGAGACCCTTGCTCATTGCACCATCAGGATTCAAGCAAACCGGGCCGAAGACGGCTGTAATGCCAGAAACCGGTCTCCGGGAGCTTGTTTCCTTCCCAGTGTAAGAATTGGCTTTTGTAGTTTGGTTTGCCCTGTTCCCATCATGCACTGGGACAGGAACAGACTAATTTGCATACAGCCAGGTTCTGAAACTGGGATGGTGCAGTGAGCTAAAAAACGGTGTTGGATCTAGCCCTGATCTCTTGACTGGGTGAGAGCTTTCTGCTTAATTCAGAGACTCTGTCCCTCACCACCCCTTGTTGTAAATATTTTTGTCCACCCTAAGCGTGGAAGGGTATTCTCAGATGTGAGACCCTTGCTCATTGCACCATCAGGATTCAAGCAAACCGGGCCGAAGACGGCTGTAATGCCAGAAACCGGTCTCCGGGAGCTTGTTTCCTTCCCAGTGTAAGAATTGGCTTTTGTAGTTTGGTTTGCCCTGTTCCCATCATGCACTGGGACAGGAACAGACTAATTTGCATACAGCCAGGTTCTGAAACTGGGATGGTGCAGTGAGCTAAAAAACGGTGTTGGATCTAGCCCTGATCTCTTGACTGGGTGAGAGCTTTCTGCTTAATTCAGAGACTCTGTCCCTCACCACCCCTTGTTGTAAATATTTTTGTCCACCCTAAGCGTGGAAGGGTATTCTCAGATGTGAGACCCTTGCTCATTGCACCATCAGGATTCAAGCAAACCGGGCCGAAGACGGCTGTAATGCCAGAAACCGGTCTCCGGGAGCTTGTTTCCTTCCCAGTGTAAGAATTGGCTTTTGTAGTTTGGTTTGCCCTGTTCCCATCATGCACTGGGACAGGAACAGACTAATTTGCATACAGCCAGGTTCTGAAACTGGGATGGTGCAGTGAGCTAAAAAACGGTGTTGGATCTAGCCCTGATCTCTTGACTGGGTGAGAGCTTTCTGCTTAATTCAGAGACTCTGTCCCTCACCACCCCTTGTTGTAAATATTTTTGTCCACCCTAAGCGTGGAAGGGTATTCTCAGATGTGAGACCCTTGTTCATTGCACCATCAGGATTCAAGCAAACCGGGCCGAAGACGGCTGTATTGCCAGAAACCGGTCTCCGGGAGCTTGTTTCCTTCCCAGTGTAAGAATTGGCTTTTGTAGTTTGGTTTGCCCTGTTCCCATCATGCACTGGGACAGGAACAGACTAATTTGCATACAGCCAGGTTCTGAAACTGGGATGGTGCAGTGAGCTAAAAAACGGTGTTGGATCTAGCCCTGATCTCTTGACTGGGTGAGAGCTTTCTGCTTAATTCAGAGACTCTGTCCCTCACCACCCCTTGTTGTAAATATTTTTGTCCACCCTAAGCGTGGAAGGGTATTCTCAGATGTGAGACCCTTGCTCATTGCACCATCAGGATTCAAGCAAACCGGGCCGAAGACGGCTGTAATGCCAGAAACCGGTCTCCGGGAGCTTGTTTCCTTCCCAGTGTAAGAATTGGCTTTTGTAGTTTGGTTTGCCCTGTTCCCATCATGCACTGGGACAGGAACAGACTAATTTGCATACAGCCAGGTTCTGAAACTGGGATGGTGCAGTGAGCTAAAAAACGGTGTTGGATCTAGCCCTGATCTCTTGACTGGGTGAGAGCTTTCTGCTTAATTCAGAGACTCTGTCCCTCACCACCCCTTGTTGTAAATATTTTTGTCCACCCTAAGCGTGGAAGGGTATTCTCAGATGTGAGACCCTTGCTCATTGCACCATCAGGATTCAAGCAAACCGGGCCGAAGACGGCTGTAATGCCAGAAACCGGTCTCCGGGAGCTTGTTTCCTTCCCAGTGTAAGAATTGGCTTTTGTAGTTTGGTTTGCCCTGTTCCCATCATGCACTGGGACAGGAACAGACTAATTTGCATACAGCCAGGTTCTGAAACTGGGATGGTGCAGTGAGCTAAAAAACGGTGTTGGATCTAGCCCTGATCTCTTGACTGGGTGAGAGCTTTCTGCTTAATTCAGAGACTCTGTCCCTCACCACCCCTTGTTGTAAATATTTTTGTCCACCCTAAGCGTGGAAGGGTATTCTCAGATGTGAGACCCTTGCTCATTGCACCATCAGGATTCAAGCAAACCGGGCCGAAGACGGCTGTAATGCCAGAAACCGGTCTCCGGGAGCTTGTTTCCTTCCCAGTGTAAGAATTGGCTTTTGTAGTTTGGTTTGCCCTGTTCCCATCATGCACTGGGACAGGAACAGACTAATTTGCATACAGCCAGGTTCTGAAACTGGGATGGTGCAGTGAGCTAAAAAAACTGTGTTGGATCTAGCCCTGATCTCTTGACTGGGTGAGAGCTTTCTGCTTAATTCAGAGACTCTGTCCCTCACCACCCCTTGTTGTAAATATTTTGTCCACCCTAAGCGTGGAAGGGTATTCTCAGATGTGAGACCCTTGCTCATTGCACCATCAGGATTCAAGCAAACCGGGCCGAAGACGGCTGTAATGCCAGAAACCGGTCTCCGGGAGCTTGTTTCCTTCCCAGTGTAAGAATTGGCTTTTGTAGTTTGGTTTGCCCTGTTCCCATCATGCACTGGGACAGGAACAGACTAATTTGCATACAGCCAGGTTCTGAAACTGGGATGGTGCAGTGAGCTAAAAAACGGTGTTGGATCTAGCCCTGATCTCTTGACTGGGTGAGAGCTTTCTGCTTAATTCAGAGACTCTGTCCCTCACCACCCCTTGTTGTAAATATTTTTGTCCACCCCAAGCGTGGAAGGGTATTCTCAGATGTGAGACCCTTGCTCATTGCACCATCAGGATTCAAGCAAACCGGGCCGAAGACGGCTGTAATGCCAGAAACCGGTCTCCGGGAGCTTGTTTCCTTCCCAGTGTAAGAATTGGCTTTTGTAGTTTGGTTTGCCCTGTTCCCATCATGCACTGGGACAGGAACAGACTAATTTGCATACAGCCAGGTTCTGAAACTGGGATGGTGCAGTGAGCTAAAAAACGGTGTTGGATCTAGCCCTGATCTCTTGACTGGGTGAGAGCTTTCTGCTTAATTCAGAGACTCTGTCCCTCACCACCCCTTGTTGTAAATATTTTTGTCCACCCTAAGCGTGGAAGGGTATTCTCAGATGTGAGACCCTTGCTCATTGCACCATCAGGATTCAAGCAAACCGGGCCGAAGACGGCTGTAATGCCAGAAACCGGTCTCCGGGAGCTTGTTTCCTTCCCAGTGTAAGAATTGGCTTTTGTAGTTTGGTTTGCCCTGTTCCCATCATGCACTGGGACAGGAACAGACTAATTTGCATACAGCCAGGTTCTGAAACTGGGATGGTGCAGTGAGCTAAAAAACGGTGTTGGATCTAGCCCTGATCTCTTGACTGGGTGAGAGCTTTCTGCTTAATTCAGAGACTCTGTCCCTCACCACCCCTTGTTGTAAATATTTTTGTCCACCCTAAGCGTGGAAGGGTATTCTCAGATGTGAGACCCTTGCTCATTGCACCATCAGGATTCAAGCAAACCGGGCCGAAGACGGCTGTAATGCCAGAAACCGGTCTCCGGGAGCTTGTTTCCTTCCCAGTGTAAGAATTGGCTTTTGTAGTTTGGTTTGCCCTGTTCCCATCATGCACTGGGACAGGAACAGACTAATTTGCATACAGCCAGGTTCTGAAACTGGGATGGTGCAGTGAGCTAAAAAACGGTGTTGGATCTAGCCCTGATCTCTTGACTGGGTGAGAGCTTTCTGCTTAATTCAGAGACTCTGTCCCTCACCACCCCTTGTTGTAAATATTTTTGTCCACCCTAAGAGTGGAAGGGTATTCTCAGATGTGAGACCCTTGCTCATTGCACCATCAGGATTCAAGCAAACCGGGCCGAAGACGGCTGTAATGCCAGAAACCGGTCTCTGGGAGCTTGTTTCCTTCCCAGTGTAAGAATTGGCTTTTGTAGTTTGGTTTGCCCTGTTCCCATCATGCACTGGGACAGGAACAGACTAATTTGCATACAGCCAGGTTCTGAAACTGGGATGGTGCAGTGAGCTAAAAAACGGTGTTGGATCTAGCCCTGATCTCTTGACTGGGTGAGAGCTTTCTGCTTAATTCAGAGACTCTGTCCCTCACCACCCCTTGTTGTAAATATTTTTGTCCACCCTAAGCGTGGAAGGGTATTCTCAGATGTGAGACCCTTGCTCATTGCACCATCAGGATTCAAGCAAACCGGGCCGAAGACGGCTGTAATGCCAGAAACCGGTCTCCGGGAGCTTGTTTCCTTCCCAGTGTAAGAATTGGCTTTTGTAGTTTGGTTTGCCCTGTTACCATCATGCACTGGGACAGGAACAGACTAATTTGCATACAGCCAGGTTCTGAAACTGGGATGGTGCAGTGAGCTAAAAAACGGTGTTGGATCTAGCCCTGATCTCTTGACTGGGTGAGAGCTTTCTGCTTAATTCAGAGACTCTGTCCCTCACCACCCCTTGTTGTAAATATTTTTGTCCACCCTAAGCGTGGAAGGGTATTCTCAGATGTGAGACCCTTGCTCATTGCACCATCAGGATTCAAGCAAACCGGGCCGAAGACGGCTGTAATGCCAGAAACCGGTCTCCGGGAGCTTGTTTCCTTCCCAGTGTAAGAATTGGCTTTTGTAGTTTGGTTTGCCCTGTTCCCATCATGCACTGGGACAGGAACAGACTAATTTGCATACAGCCAGGTTCTGAAACTGGGATGGTGCAGTGAGCTAAAAAACGGTGTTGGATCTAGCCCTGATCTCTTGACTGGGTGAGAGCTTTCTGCTTAATTCAGAGACTCTGTCCCTCACCACCCCTTGTTGTAAATATTTTTGTCCACCCTAAGCGTGGAAGGGTATTCTCAGATGTGAGACCCTTGCTCATTGCACCATCAGGATTCAAGCAAACCGGGCCGAAGACGGCTGTAATGCCAGAAACCGGTCTCCGGGAGCTTGTTTCCTTCCCAGTGTAAGAATTGGCTTTTGTAGTTTGGTTTGCCCTGTTCCCATCATGCACTGGGACAGGAACAGACTAATTTGCATACAGCCAGGTTCTGAAACTGGGATGGTGCAGTGAGCTAAAAAACGGTGTTTGATCTAGCCCTGATCTCTTGACTGGGTGAGAGCTTTCTGCTTAATTCAGAGACTCTGTCCCTCACCACCCCTTGTTGTAAATATTTTTGTCCACCCTAAGCGTTGAAGGGTATTCTCAGATGTGAGACCCTTGCTCATTGCACCATCAGGATTCAAGCAAACCGGGCCGAAGACGGCTGTAATGCCAGGAACCGGTCTCCGGGAGCTTGTTTCCTTCCCAGTGTAAGAATTGGCTTTTGTAGTTTGGTTTGCCCTGTTCCCATCATGCACTGGGACAGGAACAGACTAATTTGCATACAGCCAGGTTTTGAAACTGGGATGGTGCAGTGAGCTAAAAAACGGTGTTGGATCTAGCCCTGATCTCTTGACTGGGTGAGAGCTTTCTGCTTAATTCAGAGACTCTGTCCCTCACCACCCCTTGTTGTAAATATTTTTGTCCACCCTAAGCGTGGAAGGGTATTCTCAGATGTGAGACCCTTGCTCATTGCACCATCAGGATTCAAGCAAACCAGGCCGAAGACGGCTGTAATGCCAGAAACCGGTCTCCGGGAGCTTGTTTCCTTCCCAGTGTAAGAATTGGCTTTTGTAGTTTGGTTTGCCCTGTTCCCATCATGCACTGGGACAGGAACAGACTAATTTGCATACAGCCAGGTTCTGAAACTGGGATGGTGCAGTGAGCTAAAAAACGGTGTTGGATCTAGCCCTGATCTCTTGACTGGGTGAGAGCTTTCTGCTTAATTCAGAGACTCTGGCCCTCACCACCCCTTGTTGTAAATATTTTTGTCCACCCTAAGCGTGGAAGGGTATTCTCAGATGTGAGACCCTTGCTCATTGCACCATCAGGATTCAAGCAAACCGGGCCGAAGACGGCTGTAATGCCAGAAACCGGTCTCCGGGAGCTTGTTTCCTTCCCAGTGTAAGAATTGGCTTTTGTAGTTTGGTTTGCCCTGTTCCCATCATGCACTGGGACAGGAACAGACTAATTTGCATACAGCCAGGTTCTGAAACTGGGATGGTTCATTGAGCTAAAAAACGGTGTTGGATCTAGCCCTGATCTCTTGACTGGGTGAGAGCTTTCTGCTTAATTCAGAGACTCTGTCCCTCACCACCCCTTGTTGTAAATATTTTTGTCCACCCTAAGCGTGGAAGGGTATTCTCAGATGTGAGACCCTTGCTCATTGCACCATCAGGATTCAAGCAAACCGGGCCGAAGACGGCTGTAATGCCAGAAACCGGTCTCCGGGAGCTTGTTTCCTTCCCAGTGTAAGAATTGGCTTTTGTAGTTTGGTTTGCCCTGTTCCCATCATGCACTGGGACAGGAACAGACTAATTTGCATACAGCCAGGTTCTGAAACTGGGATGGTGCAGTGAGCTAAAAAACGGTGTTGGATCTAGCCCTGATCTCTTGACTGGGTGAGAGCTTTCTGCTTAATTCAGAGACTCTGTCCCTCACCACCCCTTGTTGTAAATATTTTTGTCCACCCTAAGCGTGGAAGGGTATTCTCAGATGTGAGACCCTTGCTCATTGCACCATCAGGATTCAAGCAAACCGGGCCGAAGACGGCTGTAATGCCAGAAACCGATCTCCGGGAGCTTGTTTCCTTCCCAGTGTAAGAATTGGCTTTTGTAGTTTGATTTGCCCTGTTCCCATCATGCACTGGGACAGGAACAGACTAATTTGCATACAGCCAGGTTCTGAAACTGGGATGGTGCAGTGAGCTAAAAAACGGTGTTGGATCTAGCCCTGATCTCTTCACTGGGTGAGAGCTTTCTGCTTAATTCAGAGACTCTGTCCCTCACCACCCCTTGTTGTAAATATTTTTGTCCACCCTAAGCGTGGAAGGGTATTCTCAGATGTGAGACCCTTGCTCATTGCACCATCAGGATTCAAGCAAACTGGGCCGAAGATGGCTGTAATGCCAGAAACCGGTCTCCGGGAGCTTGTTTCCTTCCCAGTGTAAGAATTGGCTTTTGTAGTTTGGTTTGCCCTGTTCCCATCATGCACTGGGACAGGAACAGACTAATTTGCATACAGCCAGGTTCTGAAACTGGGATGGTGCAGTGAGCTAAAAAACGGTGTTGGATCTAGCCCTGATCTCTTGACTGGGTGAGAGCTTTCTGCTTAATTCAGAGACTCTGTCCCTCACCACCCCTTGTTGTAAATATTTTTGTCCACCCTAAGCGTGGAAGGGTATTCTCAGATGTGAGACCCTTGCTCATTGCACCATCAGGATTCAAGCAAACCGGGCCGAAGACGGCTGTAATGCCAGAAACCGGTCTCCGGGAGTTTGTTTCCTTCCCAGTGTAAGAATTGGCTTTTGTAGTTTGGTTTGCCCTGTTCCCATCATGCACTGGGACAGGAACAGACTAATTTGCATACAGCCAGGTTCTGAAACTGGGATGGTGCAGTGAGCTAAAAAACGGTGTTGGATCTAGCCCTGATCTCTTGACTGGGTGAGAGCTTTCTGCTTAATTCAGAGACTCTGTCCCTCACCACCCCTTGTTGTAAATATTTTTGTCCACCCTAAGCGTGGAAGGGTATTCTCAGATGTGAGACCCTTGCTCATTGCACCATCAGGATTCAAGCAAACCGGGCCGAAGACGGCTGTAATGCCAGAAACCGGTCTCCGGGAGCTTGTTTCCTTCCCAGTGTAAGAATTGGCTTTTGTAGTTTGGTTTGCCCTGTTCCCATCATGCACTGGGACAGGAACAGACTAATTTGCATACAGCCAGGTTCTGAAACTGGGATGGTGCAGTGAGCTAAAAAACGGTGTTGGATCTAGCCCTGATCTCTTGACTGGGTGAGAGCTTTCTGCTTAATTCAGAGACTCTGTCCCTCACCACCCCTTGTTGTAAATATTTTTGTCCACCCTAAGCGTGGAAGGGTATTCTCAGATGTGAGACCCTTGCTCATTGCACCATCAGGATTCAAGCAAACCGGGCCGAAGACGGATGTAATGCCAGAAACCGGTCTCCGGGAGCTTGTTTCCTTCCCAGTGTAAGAATTGGCTTTTGTAGTTTGGTTTGCCCTGTTCCCATCATGCACTGGGACAGGAACAGACTAATTTGCATACAGCCAGGTTCTGAAACTGGGATGGTGCAGTGAGCTAAAAAACGGTGTTGGATCTAGCCCTGATCTCTTGACTGGGTGAGAGCTTTCTGCTTAATTCAGAGACTCTGTCCCTCACCACCCCTTGTTGTAAATATATTTGTCCACCCTAAGCGTGGAAGGGTATTCTCAGATGTGAGACCCTTGCTCATTGCACCATCAGGATTCAAGCAAACCGGGCCGAAGACGGCTGTAATGCCAGAAACCGGTCTCCGGGAGCTTGTTTCCTTCCCAGTGTAAGAATTGGCTTTTGTAGTTTGGTTTGCCCTGTTCCCATCATGCACTGGGACAGGAACAGACTAATTTGCATACAGCCAGGTTCTGAAACTGGGATGGTGCAGTGAGCTAAAAAACGGTGTTGGATCTAGCCCTGATCTCTTGACTGGGTGAGAGCTTTCTGCTTAATTCAGAGACTCTGTCCCTCACCACCCCTTGTTGTAAATATTTTTGTCCACCCTAAGCGTGGAAGGGTATTCTCAGATGTGAGACCCTTGCTCATTGCACCATCAGGATTCAAGCAAACCGGGCCGAAGACGACTGTAATGCCAGAAACTGGTCTCCGGGAGCTTGTTTCCTTCCTAGTGTAAGAATTGGCTTTTGTAGTTTGGTTTGCCCTGTTCCCATCATGCACTGGGACAGGAACAGACTAATTTGCATACAGCCAGGTTCTGAAACTGGGATGGTGCAGTGAGCTAAAAAACGGTGTTGGATCTAGCCCTGATCTCTTGACTGGGTGAGAGCTTTCTGCTTAATTCAGAGACTCTGTCCCTCACCACCCCTTGTTGTAAATATTTTTGTCCACCCTAAGCGTGGAAGGGTATTCTCAGATGTGAGACCCTTGCTCATTGCACCATCAGGATTCAAGCAAACCGGGCCGAAGACGGCTGTAATGCCAGAAACCGGTCACCGAGAGCTTGTTTCCTTCCCAGTGTAAGAATTGGCTTTTGTAGTTTGGTTTGCCCTGTTACCATCATGCACTGGGACAGGAACAGACTAATTTGCATACAGCCAGGTTCTGAAACTGGGATGGTGCAGTGAGCTAAAAAACGGTGTTGGATCTAGCCCTGATCTCTTGACTGGGTGAGAGCTTTCTGCTTAATTCAGAGACTCTGTCCCTCACCACCCCTTGTTGTAAATATTTTTGTCCACCCTAAGCATGGAAGGGTATTCTCAGATGTGAGACCCTTGCTCATTGCACCATCAGGATTCAAGCAAACCGGGCCGAAGACGGCTGTAATGCCAGAAACCGGTCTCCGGGAGCTTGTTTCCTTCCCAGTGTAAGAATTGGCTTTTGTAGTTTGGTTTGCCCTGTTCCCATCATGCACTGGGACAGGAACAGACTAATTTGCATACAGCCAGGTTCTGAAACTGGGATGGTGCAGTGAGCTAAAAAAACGGTGTTGGATCTAGCCCTGATCTCTTGACTGGGTGAGAGCTTTCTGCTTAATTCAGAGACTCTGTCCCTCACCACCCCTTGTTGTAAATATTTTTGTCCACCCTAAGCGTGGAAGGGTATTCTCAGATGTGAGACCCTTGCTCATTGCACCATCAGGATTCAAGCAAACCGGGCCGAAGACGGCTGTAATGCCAGAAACCAGTCTCCGGGAGCTTGTTTCCTTCCCAGTGTAAGAATTGGCTTTTGTAGTTTGGTTTGCCCTGTTCCCATCATGCACTGGGACAGGAACAGACTAATTTGCATACAGCCAGGTTCTGAAACTGGGATGGTGCAGTGAGCTAAAAAAACGGTGTTGGATCTAGCCCTGATCTCTTGACTGGGTGAGAGCTTTCTGCTTAATTCAGAGACTCTGTCCCTCACCACCCCTTGTTGTAAATATTTTTGTCCACCCTAAGCGTGGAAGGGTATTCTCAGATGTGAGACCCTTGCTCATTGCACCATCAGGATTCAAGCAAACTGGGCCGAAGACGGCTGTAATGCCAGAAACCGGTCTCCCGGAGCTTGTTTCCTTCCCAGTGTAAAATTGGCTTTTGTAGTTTGGTTTGCCCTCTTCCCATCATGCACTGGGACAGGAACAGACTAATTTGCATACAGCCAGGTTCTGAAACTGGGATGGTGCAGTAAGCTAAAAAACGGTGTTGGATCTAGCCCTGATCTCTTGACTGGGTGAGAGCTTTCTGCTTAATTCAGAGACTCTGTCCCTCACCACCCCTTATTGTAAATATTTTTGTCCACCCTAAGCGTGGAAGGGTATTCTCAGATGTGAGACCCTTGCTCATTGCACCATCAGGATTCAAGCAAACCGGGCCGAAGACGGCTGTAATGCCAGAAACCGGTCACCGAGAGCTTGTTTCCTTCCCAGTGTAAGAATTGGCTTTTGTAGTTTGGTTTGCCCTGTTCCCATCATGCACTGGGACAGGAACAGACTAATTTGCATACAGCCAGGTTCTGAAACTGGGATGGTGCAGTGAGCTAAAAAACGGTGTTGGATCTAGCCCTGATCTCTTGACTGGGTGAGAGCTTTCTGCTTAATTCAGAGACTCTGTCCCTCACCACCCCTTGTTGTAAATATTTTTGTCCACCCTAAGCGTGGAAGGGTATTCTCAGATGTGAGACCCTTGCTCATTGCACCATCAGGATTCAAGCAAACCGGGCCGAAGACGGCTGTAATGCCAGAAACCGGTCTCCGGGAGCTTGTTTCCTTCCCAGTGTAAGAATTGGCTTTTGTAGTTTGGTTTGCCCTGTTCCCATCATGCACTGGGACAGGAACAGACTAATTTGCATACAGCCAGGTTCTGAAACTGGGATGGTGCAGTGAGCTAAAAAAACGGTGTTGGATCTAGCCCTGATCTCTTGACTGGGTGAGAGCTTTCTGCTTAATTCAGAGACTCTGTCCCTCACCACCCCTTGTTGTAAATATTTTTGTCCACCCTAAGCGTGGAAGGGTATTCTCAGATGTGAGACCCTTGCTCATTGCACCATCAGGATTCAAGCAAACCGGGCCGAAGACGGCTGTAATGCCAGAAACCAGTCTCCGGGAGCTTGTTTCCTTCCCAGTGTAAGAATTGGCTTTTGTAGTTTGGTTTGCCCTGTTCCCATCATGCACTGGGACAGGAACAGACTAATTTGCATACAGCCAGGTTCTGAAACTGGGATGGTGCAGTGAGCTAAAAAACGGTGTTGGATCTAGCCCTGATCTCTTGACTGGGTGAGAGCTTTCTGCTTAATTCAGAGACTCTGTCCCTCACCACTCCTTGTTGTAAATATTTTTGTCCACCCTAAGCGTGGAAGGGTATTCTCAGATGTGAGACCCTTGCTCATTGCACCATCAGGATTCAAGCAAACCGGGCCGAAGACGGCTGTAATGCCAGAAACCGGTCTCCGGGAGATTGTTTCCTTCCCAGTGTAAGAATTGGCTTTTGTAGTTTGGTTTGCCCTGTTCCCATCATGCACTGGGACAGGAACAGACTAATTTGCATACAGCCAGGTTCTGAAACTGGGATGGTGCAGTGAGCTAAAAAACGGTGTTGGATCTAGCCCTGATCTCTTGACTGGGTGAGAGCTTTCTGCTTAATTCAGAGACTCTGTCCCTCACCACCCCTTGTTGTAAATATTTTTGTCCACCCTAAGCGTGGAAGGGTATTCTCAGATGTGAGACCCTTGCTCATTGCACCATCAGGATTCAAGCAAACCGGGCCGAAGACGGCTGTAATGCCAGAAACCGGTCTCCCGGAGCTTGTTTCCTTCCCAGTGTAAGAATTGGCTTTTGTAGTTTGGTTTGCCCTGTTCCCATCATGCACTGGGACAGGAACAGACTAATTTGCATACAGCCAGGTTCTGAAACTGGGATGGTGCAGTGAGCTAAAAAACGGTGTTGGATCTAGCCCTGATCTCTTGACTGGGTGAGAGCTTTCTGCTTAATTCAGAGACTCTGTCCCTCACCACCCCTTGTTGTAAATATTTTTGTCCACCCTAAGCGTGGAAGGGTATTCTCAGATGTGAGACCCTTGCTCATTGCACCATCAGGATTCAAGCAAACCGGGCCGAAGACGGCTGTAATGCCAGAAACCGGTCTCCGGGAGCTTGTTTCCTTCCCAGTGTAAGAATTGGCTTTTGTAGTTTGATTTGCCCTGTTCCCATCATGCACTGGGACAGGAACAGACTAATTTGCATACAGCCAGGTTCTGAAACTGGGATGGTGCAGTGAGCTAAAAAATGGTGTTGGATCTAGCCCTGATCTCTTGACTGGGTGAGAGCTTTCTGCTTAATTCAGAGACTCTGTCCCTCACCACCCCTTGTTGTAAATATTTTTGTCCACCCTAAGCGTGGAAGGGTATTCTCAGATGTGAGACCCTTGCTCATTGCACCATCAGGATTCAAGCAAACCGGGCCGAAGACGGCTGTAATGCCAGAAACCGGTCTCCGGGAGCTTGTTTCCTTCCCAGTGTAAGAATTGGCTTTTGTAGTTTGGTTTGCCCTGTTCCCATCATGCACTGGGACAGGAACAGACTAATTTGCATACAGCCAGGTTCTGAAACTGGGATGGTGCAGTGAGCTAAAAAACGGTGTTGGATCTAGCCCTGATCTCTTGACTGGGTGAGAGCTTTCTGCTTAATTCAGAGACTCTGTCCCTCACCACCCCTTGTTGTAAATATTTTTGTCCACCCTAAGTGTGGAAGGGTATTCTCAGATGTGAGACCCTTGCTCATTGCACCATCAGGATTCAAGCAAACCGGGCCGAAGACGGATGTAATGCCAGAAACCGGTCTCCGGGAGCTTGTTTCCTTCCCAGTGTAAGAATTGGCTTTTGTAGTTTGGTTTGCCCTGTTCCCATCATGCACTGGGACAGGAACAGACTAATTTGCATACAGCCAGGTTCTGAAACTGGGATGGTGCAGTGAGCTAAAAAACAGTGTTGGATCTAGCCCTGATCTCTTGACTGGGTGAGAGCTTTCTGCTTAATTCAGAGACTCTGTCCCTCACCACCCCTTGTTGTAAATATTTTTGTCCACCCTAAGCGTGGAAGGGTATTCTCAGATGTGAGACCCTTGCTCATTGCACCATCAGGATTCAAGCAAACCGAGCCGAAGACGGCTGTAATGCCAGAAACCGGTCTCCGGGAGCTTGTTTCCTTCCCAGTGTAAGAATTGGCTTTTGTAGTTTGGTTTGCCCTGTTCCCATCATGCACTGGGACAGGAGCAGACTAATTTGCATACAGCCAGGTTCTGAAACTGGGATGGTGCAGTGAGCTAAAAAACGGTGTTGGATCTAGCCCTGATCTCTTGACTGGGTGAGAGCTTTCTGCTTAATTCAGAGACTCTGTCCCTCACCACCCCTTGTTGTAAATATTTTTGTCCACCCTAAGCGTGGAAGGGTATTCTCAGATGTGAGACCCTTGCTCATTGCACCATCAGGATTCAAGCAAACCGGGCCGAAGACGGCTGTAATGCCAGAAACCGGTCTCCGGGAGCTTGTTTCCTTCCCAGTGTAAGAATTGGCTTTTGTAGTTTGGTTTGCCCTGTTCCCATCATGCACTGGGACAGGAACAGACTAATTTGCATACAGCCAGGTTTTGAAACTGGGATGGTGCAGTGAGCTAAAAAACGGTGTTGGATCTAGCCCTGATCTCTTGACTGGGTGAGAGCTTTCTGCTTAATTCAGAGACTCTGTCCCTCACCACCCCTTGTTGTAAATATTTTTGTCCACCCTAAGCGTGGAAGGGTATTCTCAGATGTGAGACCCTTGCTCATTGCACCATCAGGATTCAAGCAAACCGGGCCGAAGATGGCTGTAATGCCTGAAACCGGTCTCCGGGAGCTTGTTTCCTTCCCAGTGTAAGAATTGGCTTTTGTAGTTTGGTTTGCCCTGTTCCCATCATGCACTGGGACAGGAACAGACTAATTTGCATACAGCCAGGTTCTGAAACTGGGATGGTGCAGTGAGCTAAAAAACGGTGTTGGATCTAGCCCTGATCTCTTGACTGGGTGAGAGCTTTCTGCTTAATTCAGAGACTCTGTCCCTCACCACCCCTTGTTGTAAATATTTTTGTCCACCCTAAGCGTGGAAGGGTATTCTCAGATGTGAGACCCTTGCTCATTGCACCATCAGGATTCAAGCAAACCGGGCCGAAGACGGCTGTAATGCCAGAAACCGGTCTCCGGGAGCTTGTTTCCTTCCCAGTGTAAGAATTGGCTTTTGTAGTTTGGTTTGCCCTGTTCCCATCATGCACTGGGACAGGAACAGACTAATTTGCATACAGCCAGGTTCTGAAACTGGGATGGTGCAGTGAGCTAAAAAACGGT
The DNA here is from genome assembly GCF_964263255.1 of Lissotriton vulgaris. NCBI lineage: Eukaryota > Metazoa > Chordata > Amphibia > Caudata > Salamandridae > Lissotriton > Lissotriton vulgaris. Next base: position 1,251,614,503 of record NC_141694.1, on the reverse strand, counting down.
GTTGGATCTAGCCCTGATCTCTTGACTGGGTGAGAGCTTTCTGCTTAATTCAGAGACTCTGTCCCTCACCACCCCTTGTTGTAAATATTTTTGTCCACCCTAAGCGTGGAAGGGTATTCTCAGATGTGAGACCCTTGCTCATTGCACCATCAGGATTCAAGCAAACCGGGCCGAAGACGGCTGTAATGCCAGAAACCGGTCTCTGGGAGCTTGTTTCCTTCCCAGTGTAAGAATTGGCTTTTGTAGTTTGGTTTGCCCTGTTCCCATCATGCACTGGGACAGGAACAGACTAATTTGCATACAGCCAGGTTCTGAAACTGGGATGGTGCAGTGAGCTAAAAAACGGTGTTGGATCTAGCCCTGATCTCTTGACTGGGTGAGAGCTTTCTGCTTAATTCAGAGACTCTGTCCCTCACCACCCCTTGTTGTAAATATTTTTGTCCACCCTAAGCGTGGAAGGGTATTCTCAGATGTGAGACCCTTGCTCATTGCACCATCAGGATTCAAGCAAACCGGGCCGAAGACGGTTGTAATGCCAGAAACCGGTCTCCGGGAGCTTGTTTCCTTCCCAGTGTAAGAATTGGCTTTTGTAATTTGGTTTGCCCTGTTCCCATCATGCACTGGGACAGGAACAGACTAATTTGCATACAGCCAGGTTCTGAAACTGGGATGGTGCAGTGAGCTAAAAAACGGTGTTGGATCTAGCCCTGATCTCTTGACTGGGTGAGAGCTTTCTGCTTAATTCAGAGACTCTGTCCCTCACCACCCCTTGTTGTAAATATTTTTGTCCACCCTAAGCGTGGAAGGGTATTCTCAGATGTGAGACCCTTGCTCATTGCACCATCAGGATTCAAGCAAACCGGGCCGAAGACGGCTGTAATGCCAGAAACCGGTTTCCGGGAGCTTGTTTCCTTCCCAGTGTAAGAATTGGCTTTTGTAGTTTGGTTTGCCCTGTTCCCATCATGCACTGGGACAGGAACAGACTAATTTGCATACAGCCAGGTTCTGAAACTGGGATGGTGCAGTGAGCTAAAAAACGGTGTTGGATCTAGCCCTGATCTCTTGACTGGGTGAGAGCTTTCTGCTTAATTCAGAGACTCTGTCCCTCACCACCCCTTGTTGTAAATATTTTTGTCCACCCTAAGCGTGGAAGGGTATTCTCAGATGTGAGACCCTTGCTCATTGCACCATCAGGATTCAAGCAAACCAGGCCGAAGACGGCTGTAATGCCAGAAACCGGTCTCCGGGAGCTTGTTATCTTCCCAGTGTAAGAATTGGCTTTTGTAGTTTGGTTTGCCCTGTTCCCATCATGCACTGGGACAGGAACAGACTAATTTGCATACAGCCAGGTTCTGAAACTGGGATGGTGCAGTGAGCTAAAAAACTGTGTTGGATCTAGCCCTGATCTCTTGACTGGGTGAGAGCTTTCTGCTTAATTCAGAGACTCTGTCCCTCACCACCCCTTGTTGTAAATATTTTTGTCCACCCTAAGCGTGGAAGGGTATTCTCAGATGTGAGACCCTTGCTCATTGCACCATCAGGATTCAAGCAAACCGGGCAGAAGACGGCTGTAATGCCAGAAACCGGTCTCCGGGAGCTTGTTTCCTTCCCAGTGTAAGAATTGGCATTTGTAGTTTGGTTTGCCCTGTTCCCATCATGCACTGGGACAGGAACAGACTAATTTGCATACAGCCAGGTTCTGAAACTGGGATGGTGCAGTGAGCTAAAAAAAGGTGTTGGATCTAGCCCTGATCTCTTGACTGGGTGAGAGCTTTCTGCTTAATTCAGAGACTCTGTCCCTCACCACCCCTTGTTGTAAATATTTTTGTCCACCCTAAGCGTGGAAGGGTATTCTCAGATGTGAGACCCTTGCTCATTGCACCATCAGGATTCAAGCAAACCGGGCCGAAGACGGCTGTAATGCCAGAAACCAGTCTCCGGGAGCTTGTTTCCTTCCCAGTGTAAGAATTGGCTTTTGTAGTTTGGTTTGCCCTGTTCCCATCATGCACTGGGACAGGAACAGACTAATTTGCATACAGCCAGGTTCTGAAACTGGGATGGTGCAGTGAGCTAAAAAACGGTGTTGGATCTAGCCCTGATCTCTTGACTGGGTGAGAGCTTTCTGCTTAATTCAGAGACTCTGTCCCTCACCACCCCTTGTTGTAAATATTTTTGTCCACCCTAAGCGTGGAAGGGTATTCTCAGATGTGAGACCCTTGCTCATTGCACCATCAGGATTCAAGCAAACCGGGCCGAAGACGGCTGCAATGCCAGAAACCGGTCTCCGGGAGCTTGTTTCCTTCCCAGTGTAAGAATTGGCTTTTGTAGTTTGGTTTGCCCTGTTCCCATCATGCACTGGGACAGGAACAGACTAATTTGCATACAGCCAGGTTCTGAAACTGGGATGGTGCAGTGAGCTAAAAAACGGTGTTGGATCTAGCCCTGATCTCTTGACTGGGTGAGAGCTTTCTGCTTAATTCAGAGACTCTGTCCCTCACCACCCCTTGTTGTAAATATTTTTGTCCACCCTAAGCGTGGAAGGGTATTCTCAGATGTGAGACCCTTGCTCATTGCACCATCAGGATTCAAGCAAACCGGGCCGAAGACGGCTGTAATGCCAGAAACCGGTCTCCGGGAGCTTGTTTCCTTCCCAGTGTAAGAATTGGCTTTTGTAGTTTGGTTTGCCCTGTTCCCATCATGCACTGGGACAGGAACAGACTAATTTGCATACAGCCAGGTTCTGAAACTGGGATGGTGCAGTGAGCTAAAAAACGGTGTTGGATCTAGCCCTGATCTCTTGACTGGGTGAGAGCTTTCTGCTTAATTCAGAGACTCTGTCCCTCACCACCCCTTGTTGTAAATATTTTTGTCCACCCTAAGCGTGGAAGGGTATTCTCAGATGTGAGACCCTTGCTCATTGCACCATCAGGATTCAAGCAAACCGGGCCGAAGACGGCTGTAATGCCAGAAACCGGTCTCCGGGAGCTTGTTTCCTTCCCAGTGTAAGAATTGGCTTTTGTAGTTTGGTTTGCCCTGTTCCCATCATGCACTGGGACAGGAACAGACTAATTTGCATACAGCCAGGTTCTGAAACTGGGATGGTGCAGTGAGCTAAAAAACGGTGTTGGATCTAGCCCTGATCTCTTGACTGGGTGAGAGCTTTCTGCTTAATTCAGAGACTCTGTCCCTCACCACCCCTTGTTGTAAATATTTTTGTCCACCCTAAGCGTGGAAGGGTATTCTCAGATGTGAGACCCTTGCTCATTGCACCATCAGGATTCAAGCAAACCGGGCCGAAGACGGCTGTAATGCCAGAAACCGGTCTCCGAGAGCTTGTTTCCTTCCCAGTGTAAGAATTGGCTTTTGTAGTTTGGTTTGCCCTGTTCCCATCATGCACTGGGACAGGAACAGACTAATTTGCATACAGCCAGGTTCTGAAACTGGGATGGTGCAGTGAGCTAAAAAACGGTGTTGGATCTAGCCCTGATCTCTTGACTGGGTGAGAGCTTTCTGCTTAATTCAGAGACTCTGTCCCTCACCACCCCTTGTTGTAAATATTTTTGTCCACCCTAAGCGTGGAAGGGTATTCTCAGATGTGAGACCCTTGCTCATTGCACCATCAGGATTCAAGCAAACCGGGCCGAAGACGGCTGTAATGCCAGAAACCGGTCTCCGGGAGCTTGTTTCCTTCCCAGTGTAAGAATTGGCTTTTGTAGTTTGGTTTGCCCTGTTCCCATCATGCACTGGGACAGGAACAGACTAATTTGCATACAGCCAGGTTCTGAAACTGGGATGGTGCAGTGAGCTAAAAAACGGTGTTGGATCTAGCCCTGATCTCTTGACTGGGTGAGAGCTTTCTGCTTAATTCAGAGACTCTGTCCCTCACCACCCCTTGTTGTAAATATTTTTGTCCACCCTAAGCGTGGAAGGGTATTCTCAGATGTGAGACCCTTGCTCATGGCACCATCAGGATTCAAGCAAACCGGGCCGAAGACGGCTGTAATGCCAGAAACCGGTCTCCGGGAGCTTGTTTCCTTCCCAGTGTAAGAATTGGCTTTTGTAGTTTGGTTTGCCCTGTTCCCATCATGCACTGGGACAGGAACAGACTAATTTGCATACAGCCAGGTTCTGAAACTGGGATGGTGCAGTGAGCTAAAAAACGGTGTTGGATCTAGCCCTGATCTCTTGACTGGGTGAGAGCTTTCTGCTTAATTCAGAGACTCTGTCCCTCACCAGCCCTTGTTGTAAATATTTTTGTCCACCCTAAGCGTGGAAGGGTATTCTCAGATGTGAGACCCTTGCTCATTGCACCATCAGGATTCAAGCAAACCGGGCCGAAGACGGCTGTAATGCCAGAAACCGGTCTCCGGGAGCTTGTTTCCTTCCCAGTGTAAGAATTGGCTTTTGTAGTTTGGTTTGCCCTGTTCCCATCATGCACTGGGACAGGAACAGACTAATTTGCATACAGCCAGGTTCTGAAACTGGGATGGTGCAGTGAGCTAAAAAACGGTGTTGGATCTAGCCCTGATCTCTTGACTGGGTGAGAGCTTTCTGCTTAATTCAGAGACTCTGTCCCTCACCACCCCTTGTTGTAAATATTTTTGTCCACCCTAAGCGTGGAAGGGTATTCTCAGATGTGAGACCCTTGCTCATTGCACCATCAGGATTCAAGCAAACCGGGCCGAAGACGGCTGTAATGCCAGAAACCGGTCTCCGAGAGCTTGTTTCCTTCCCAGTGTAAGAATTGGCTTTTGTAGTTTGGTTTGCCCTGTTCCCATCATGCACTGGGACAGGAACAGACTAATTTGCATACAGCCAGGTTCTGAAACTGGGATGGTGCAGTGAGCTAAAAAACGGTGTTGGATCTAGCCCTGATCTCTTGACTGGGTGAGAGCTTTCTGCTTAATTCAGAGACTCTGTCCCTCACCACCCCTTGTTGTAAATATTTTTGTCCACCCTAAGCGTGGAAGGGTATTCTCAGATGTGAGACCCTTGCTCATTGCACCATCAGGATTCAAGCAAACCGGGCCGAAGACGGCTGTAATGCCAGAAACCGGTCTCCGGGAGCTTGTTTCCTTCCCAGTGTAAGAATTGGCTTTTGTAGTTTGGTTTGCCCTGTTCCCATCATGCACTGGGACAGGAACAGACTAATTTGCATACAGCCAGGTTCTGAAACTGGGATGGTGCAGTGAGCTAAAAAACGGTGTTGGATCTAGCCCTGATCTCTTGACTGGGTGAGAGCTTTCTGCTTAATTCAGAGACTCTGTCCCTCACCACCCCTTGTTGTAAATATTTGTGTGGAGCTTGGCCTAGTACTGTGACTCCTTGCCTCTGGTGCTGCCCTTGCGTCCTGCGCGTGCTCCCTGCTTGGGTTTGTTTCCTCCCTTGTTTTTATTTTCTCACCGGCTCCGTTTGTGCCCAGCTCGTGTTTCGCCGCTGCGCGGTATCTGCTTCGGCCCTCCGTACTGTCCTGTGGCCCCTTATGACTCTCCCCCTCTGCCACGCTCCGAGGTATACGTTCGATTTATTTCTTTCTTTATTTTCCGTTTTGACTGTGTGCTGTTCGTGGGTCCTCGTTGTTTCCTGGATCCCGCCTCGTCGCCATTTGTAGAAGGGCCCTTCCACCTTAAATAAACACACACAGTAGCCTGAGTTGTGGGTAAGTATCTGTTTAATCCTCGGAGCGCCGGGGAAACGCTCTCGCTATCTCGGGGTCCAGCCGCTAACTAAAATGGCCGCCCTTCTGGTTCCGGTCTCCGCCTACATGGCACACTAGACCGTCACCACAGTCCAGGGCTCGAGTCGGGGTACCACGCGGGTCGACGGCGTCCCCCCACTTATTTTACTGGGGGGATGACGTCTTCCCTGCTAAACAGCTGGACTTCACTCTTTGGCCTCTCTGGGACGAGGAGCTCGGCACCTTCCGTGACGCCACTTCCTGTCGTGACGTCACTTCCGGTGACAGCGTCCCCCCGCTTATTTTTTTACAACTTGTGCCCTAGAAATGTCACACATGATCACAATGAAAACTTGGCAGCTATATACAACATCCATTTTCTTCTTGCTGTTTTCATTAAATAGAGCTGAATTGTGAATATTTTTCATCCATTATCTTCTTGCGTTTTTATTAAATAGAGCGGAATCGTGAAGGTTTTTCCGACAATCGTTCTATGCTCTTCGTAGACGGACCGTCCTGGTCTGCTGACAATTTGCGTTGTGTTGCATTTAACCAGCAGTAAAGCGTTTCGAAGTTTTTGTGATTATGTACACGTCCGCTGCTTGGGCTACTATTAAGCGTGCACGGCTGTCTTGCTATTTGAATCTCTTCCTTGAATGACTTTACTATTTGTACATTTGCAATTTTTCTTTCTGTTTGTATCTCTTCCTTGTGTGAATTTACATCTTGTACATTTGCATTTTTTTCTGTTTGTATCTTTTATGTAACGCATGTAATCCTAAATCCTTATGTTTTGCAACTGGTTCTTATGTAAAGCGCTCTGACACCTTCGGGTAAAGTTCGCGCTATATAAAATCGGATTAAATAAAAAAAAAAGTAGAACTACACTGGAAGAAAACGTAAAAAAAGCCGAGCCCACGACGAGATATCAAAGACACCCCCCACCCCCACCCTTCACTCTAAAAAAACTAAAAACACACTAATTTAGAAATTAGCAGAACATCGATGGGCTAAACCCAACGTGTGTGATCCAGCCAGCCAAAAAAACAAGCATTTGCAATGCAATAGGGCTCGCATTAGTAAAGTTAGAGGTATTAGTATTGTAAATGACAATTTTTTTATTTTGAAAATAGCTAAATTAATAACGTTGTCATTTACAATGCCAATAGTGTTAACTTTTGCAAACGTGACACCTATAGCATTTGTAATGAAATATGTGTTGTCTTTACATGACTTAGATGTATTAAATTTAAAAATAACAATGGGTTGTATTTTTTTCAATATTTAATACTTAAATAAAAGTTATTGTAATTTATAATGGCAATAGCTTAAACTTTTGCAAATAACTTTTTGGAAGATTATGTTTAGTGTATTTTATTGTGATGAAAATACAAGAACAGAAGTGAAATATTAACTTTTTTGTGACATTTGTAATAAAGTTTGAAACATTGAGAGAACATATTTGAATCAGTTGTTGTTGAGTGGTTGCACAGATTGATGCTGTGGTGGCTCTGAATGATGTTGTGGCGGCGACGAGTGACGCTGTGTCATTCAGTGATGCTCTGGTAGCGCATAGTAATGTTGTGGTGCCCCTGAATGATGCTGTGGTGATGCGATGGATTGTGAGGACAATAGACAGATAGAGGGAGGGCGAGAGATAGAGGCAGGGTGGGTGAGAGATAGAGGCAGGGCAAGAGGGCAAGGGATGGAGTGTGGGCGAGGTATGGAGTGTGGGCGAGGTATGGAGTGTGGGCGAGGGATGGAGTGTGGGCGAGGGATGGAGTGTGGGGTGGGGGAGGGATGGAGTGTGGGGCGGGGGAGGGATGGAGTGTGGGGCGGGGGAGGGATGGAGTGTGGGGCGGGGGAGGGATGGAGTGTGGAGCAGGGGAGGGATGGAGTGTGGGGCGGCGGAGGGATGGAGTGTGGGGCGGGGGGATGGTTGGAGTCGGGGGAATGGATGGATGGATGGATGGAGTGCGGGGATGGATGGATGGAGTGGGGGGATGGATGGATGGAGTGGGGGGATGGATGGGGCGGTGATGTGGATTGAGCAGTTATGTGGAGTTGAGCGGTGATGTGGAGTGGAGCGGTGATGTGGAGTGGAGCGGTGATGTGGAGTTGAGCGGTGATGGGTATTTGAGCGGTGATGGGTATTTGAGCGGTGATGTGCAGTTGAGAGGTGATGTGGAGTTGAGCGGTGATGTGGAGTTGAGCGGTGATGTGGAGTTAAGCGGTGATGTGGAGTTGAGCGATTGATGTGGAGTTTGAGCGGTGATGTGGAGTTGAGCGGTGATGTGGAGTTGAGCGGTGATGTGGAGTTGAGCGGTGGTGTGGAGTTGAGGGGTGGTGTTGAGTTGAGGGGTGGTGTGGAGTTGAGCGGTGGTGTGGAGTTGAGCGGTGGTGTGGAGTTGAGCGGTGATGTGGAGTTGAGCGGTGGTGTGGAGTTGAGCGGTGGTGTGGAGTTGAGCGGTGGTGTGGTGTGGAGTTCAGTGTGAGGCGTGCAGCAGTGTGTGGCGTGCAGCAGTGTGCAGCATGCAGCAGTATGAGTAATGCAGCAGTGTGAGGCATACAGCAGTGTGAGGCGTGCAGCAGTGTGAGGCGTGCTGCAGTGTGAGGCGTGCAGCAGTGTGAGGCGTGCAGCAGTGTGTGGCGTGCAGCAGTGTGTGGTGTGCAGCAGTGTGTGGCGTGCAGCAGTGTGCAGCATGCAGCAGTGTGCAGCATGCAGCAGTGTGAGGCATGAGGCAGTGTGAGGCATGAGGCAGTGTGAGGCGTGCAGCAGTGTGAGGCGGGCAGCAGTGTGAGGCGGGCAGCAGTGTGAGGCGGGCAGCAGTGTGAGGCGTGCAGCAGTGTGCAGATTGCAGCAGTATGAGTAATGCAGCAGTGTGCAGCATGAGAATAAGTGTTAATGGAGAGTGAGGGGCAGAGGTATTGGCACGGAGAGTGTGGCGGAAGAAAAGGTAAAGTGTGCGCATATGTGTAAGTGGCAGGAGAGAGTGCGTGGCAGAGTAAAAGGCAGAGCAGGGAATATCAATAGGATAGGTGGCAGGATAGAGTACAGGGTATAGTAAGAGGCAGGGGAGGCTAAAATATAAGGATAGGTGGCAGAATAGGGTGCACGGCAAAGGGAACAAAATACTGACTGTTGTGTGTTATGGCAAGAAAAGTGAAAACAAAACGACGCCACTGGAAGCGTATAGCATTGCAAATGTTTGTTACATGAGGGGGCGCTGCAGTGCATTAGCCAGCTCGATGGCATTGCCTCCATAAAAATGTATAAAAAGCTCAACCATATGCAAACAAAAGTGAGCCAATGGAGAGACTAACATGTGCATGCAGTGCATATACACCCCCAAAAAATTACTGGCAATAAGCACTGGTAAATAGATAGAAAAACGGAGGATGGGGGTGAGAGTTTAGGATTAAATGAGTTTATCCTGGTTGCGATTTTTTAAAATAGCAGTCCTGGCACCGAGGCCAAAAATTGTATGGGTAGGAGCTTCAAATAACTGATTTAGTCGTAGGCTGAAAGGGTAATGTGGTGCACTGGTATTCAGATGGTTTGTGATTCGTGGTGGGCATGCTGGGCACGGAGGGAGACAGGATTGCAGGAGATATGTGTGGGGAGGTGCGCTTCCTGGGAATGGAGGATGGGTGTTGTGGCGCTTTTTGAAGAGCTTGGAGCGTGGTTGGGTATGCTATGTTGGTTCTAGAGGGTAGGTGCCGGCGGGTAGTGGTGAAGTGGTGGGGGCTGCTGCAGGAGCATCGGCTTGGTACTAATGCATTTGGTGGTTGGATGCAGGAGCGGAGGGGCCCTGTGTTCAAAACTGCTGTCGTTGGAGCGGGGGAATAATGTTTAGGTCTTGGCGTGGCTCAACAACATCCGGTGATCCTGGGCAGATTATTAATGACCCACAGTTTTGAAAAAGAGGAATTCGGTGTGGTGTGGGGTGAGGCAACGGGATGGCATAAAGGCACCTGGCACAGTGTTTAAAGTCCCACGGGGAGTATGGGTGCCACCTGACGGAGTCGCATGGCAGGGGAGGAGGCGCAAGGGGGATGGGTACAGGGGGAGGCCTTTGAAGCGGATTTTTTCCCGGACTGCAGGAGGCTCAATGGAGGTGAAGGAATGCTGGGGGGAGGGGGGGTCAAGGGTTGTGAGCACGATGTTGTGGAAGACAGGAAGAAGGGTCGGGTTTCAGGGCGAAGGGAGGGCGAAGTAAAAGCATGAGTATAGGTAACAGGACAGAGTGCGGTAGAAAGTTACAGGCACATAGATGCAATACCATGTGGCATATAATAAAACACGTGAAAGAGGCACAGGGAGTTAAAACATAGAACAAAGATCAGAGAGGCAGCTCTTGCTGATTTTTCTCATCCCCGCTGCCTCCTTTTGTCATCATTGTCTACATTTCCCTCTCCTACTCCCTGTCAAAGTCTGATCATGACACATTCCGATCCCCAGAAAGGAGTGCCAGCCATCAGCACAAATTAAGCCCTGTCAGCTGCAGCCACAATGGTTGGTGAGCCCCCTCAGATCACGAGCTACATACAAGGCTTCGCACAAAGGACGCACTTTAAACCTGCACTGTAGAAACCTTGTGCACAATTCCTGCACAGTGCTTCAGGACCACCAGTGGTAGCAACGTGGTGTGCAATACGGAAGCCAACAAAATGCCACCCCACTCAACACAAATAATGTTTCCATCATTTGCAGGGTATCAATTATTTCGCTCATGGGGGTCCAGTTCTGCGAAACGAAAGTGTCCAGAGGTCCTGCTTTCCAAACATGTTGATGCCCAACAGGAAAAAGACGCAACACTCATTACCCGTGTAACCCACCCTGCTGGATGTTTGTTTAAAGTCAAATTGGAAAACTCCTCCTGTCTGGGCATCAGCAGCTCCCCTGCGTCAGTGTGTGTCAACACAAAGGCCGCATACCGAAGCTGGGCCTCCAGGCAAAAGCAACTATGCAAAAGCAATGGGTAGAAGGGCTGGCGAGCCACAAAAAATAAAACATAGCATGTAAATATCATCAAACACAAAGGGCTTTTGTTTTTTACAGGTTTACCAGGATACACAGTAAGGTGTCACTGCCACCTTTTAACACACAAAGGAGAGCGGAGGAACCAGACAGAGCGCCGCAGAGGTGCGCCTGTCTCACGGCAAGCTCCCGCCAGCAGGGAGGCCTGCGTGGCCGACCCTTTCGGCTTTGAGCAAACATTCCCAAAATTCACAAAGCGACCGACTGGTGCCAACTTGTTTCATGCGTTTGTGCAAGAGATACAACTAGCGTCTTCTCCTTCCATTCCTGAAACAACTATCCGGTGAAAGTGCAGAAATACAGTGTAGGTTCGTCATGGGATTGGAACCGACATTCGAGGGATGGTTATCGTCAAGATACTCAGGGGTGCTGAGATTCGTAGGCTGTTATTTGAATGGGATTTATAGGACGAGTTCCATAGGGGCAGAGATTACAGGGGATTGGAGGAAGATGGGAAATGTTTCATGTAAATAAATTGACAATGGAGACAATGTTTTCAAAACACGTATGGTATTCTGACGATTTAGCTAGATTTTTTTTTTTGGTAATCAAGACCATAGCAACCAGGATGCTTTAGGTTATTTCTTAAAGCATAGGACCAGAGCTATGTGTCTTGGGTGGCATGGAATCCATCACTTACTTCGGGGGCACTCTATTTGCATCACCAAAATGATATGCACAGAGAGTACTTTGGAGGAGGGACTCGTCATTAGAATGGTGGCTATAAAGTTGCAATGTTTTGGGAGTATACGAAAGAAAACATTAGCTCTTAGCTTGTGACGGATGAGGATAGAAACAGACTAAAAGGACACAATAAGGGACGTAAAATAAAGGAACCAACAGATTGAGAACAAAGCTGTGAATGGGGATCTGAGCAAAAGAGGGCGAGCGGAATTGGTGAAAGAATGAAAGACAAGCACTAACGTAAAGGGCAGGAGTGATCGTACAACAAATGGTGGGGGCCTGAAGCAGTGGAGTGGGAGAGGTGAGGGGGGAGTCACGGGGAGATTAAGGGACAGAAGGCAAGCAGCCGTGAAGTGCAGGCGGGGGGCAGGGAGCAGAGCCTTTGAAGAGCCAGATTGAGTGAAGTGAATAATTAGGGGAGGAGAACTGTCAGGCTGATAGGCAGAAGGCTCAGGCAAGCTCGTGCACGAGGCGTGCACTTCCCAAAATCCTCTGGGGAGAGCCCTTGGCCTTAAGAAATGGTTTGGATGCATTAGGGCTCTTTTCCTATTCCTGCGTAATAGGAAAGGACGAGCCCTAAAAAGGCCACTAGAGTGGATGCCTGCCTTTGCCCCGGGGAGACCATAGAGTGTGTGTTGCTACGGGAGCACTTTAGTCGGTCCCTACTTGTGTCCTGGGGCACTGTAAAGTGCACGCTCGATCGGAGCAAAGGAATGGGCAAAAGAATGCTCAAAAATAAAGCGCGGCGTCCCTGAAGCAGGCGCTGCACTCAGCTTTTGTCAATGTTCACTCCCCAGTTTTACAGGACTGCTTGTGGACTGTAAATTAGTTGCTCACGAACTCTGATGGAAGCGTAAGGCACACCTATGCAGCCAATAGAAAAACACTAATGCCAAAATATTCCTCAGTCTAAACCAATGGGTGAATGACAATACCAGCAAGCCAATGGCTGAATGTACGAAAGCAAAGAAGTCCCGAGCTTAGAGAGATGGACCCCAACCCCCTTAAGGTGTAGAATACAATATGTTCACCATGAATAGTGCAAGCACAAAACACAGAAACCTAAAAAAAAGGGGACCGAGGATAAAAATAACACACAAATTCAGCTGCCACAGTGGAATTCAGTGTGTCCTTATTCCATGATTACTGGTCCTCGGTCCTCAACAAAGTTCTCCTATGGCCACAGAATAGAGGCATTCTTTACAGATATATGAGGAGTAAATTCCGGCAGACAGTACTTTGAGACCCTAATAAGGTACAGTCCATGCTGTATATAAATGCATTGAGACAAGCCAGTATGTCAGGTCTGACAAACTTGACTCACCAAACTTGACATGTACCAGTACTGATTGGGAAGCCTGAAGGGAAAAAAACAACACCAATGAATGTATTTAATGCCACTTAACCATTTATAAAAGTAGAAAGGCAACATTTTTTTTAAAACACAGGCGGTATTGGTGGATGCCAGGATTCAACAAGCAACACTTTTAATGTGTGTGCTGCACTTAAAATGCACTTTAAAATACACTACTTAATTAAAGGCCACCTACACATGACAAATCAGATGCAAAAGATGCAAATTCATAATGCACAAATAAGTCACAAACGCGAAGCAAAAACATCCAGGTACAGACACCACGCAAATAACGTGAAAAATGTGGTACTTTGAAATACTCAGTGTGCCTTGTAAACAGCGTGATGCAGCAACGGACTAAACCTGTGCATTGTTTAGCAAGAACGAGCAGAAGTGAATCTGGAAAGCCTCCCCTCCTCACATGTCAAAACGAAAGTGAAATTATGCGGTCAACTGAAGCATGCTTTATTTATATAAACGATATGGCTCCTGTTTGTTGACACAGGCCGTATCTAGTCAACAGTGTGGCCGGTACACTTGGAGTAGCACACAAGTTAAGCGAAAATAAGTTCTTGCTGATGACGTCAGCAATGAAATACCTTGAAACCTTGCCAGTCTCGGCTGAAGTGCCCCAGGCAGTTTTATGGTATTTTAAGGTGCTCCATGGTGTCCGAGAAACTGTTGATAACACACACTTTAAAGGCATCCGTTTTACATTAGTCGGTTCACAAACGAAAGTACTTTGCCTTTTCCGTGGTATTGTAAATTATGGCAGAAATTACTATTCTGTTACAGTATTCATTATTCTTTGTGGTTCTTCCGGGAACTCAATCAATCATAAAAGTGAGCTAGCTTTGCACCGTACACAGTGCTCTTACCTATGATGGGTCTGTCATTGACACCGCCATGGCTCAGGCTGACAGCTGAGCCGCAGAGGAGCAGAGCGCCCCCTAGCAGCAGGAGCCACATAGGTCTCGGTGCCGTAGGCATTGGGGTCCTCATCTTGTGTATTGCTGTCCCTCGTCTGTTCTCGGCCACCTGAACTAACTGCTTTCAGCACAGCTGAAGCTACAGTGTAGTCGACATTGCATCACCCAGCATCAGATTCCTTTGATGTAAGCCTCGACCTGTCAATAAGCGAAGGAACTCTGGGACATGTAGTCAGCCTGTGCACAGGATCGGGTGCACACCTCTGTGTGTGTATTGAGTCTGTAGGGGCCATATAGATGGTGTAATCAACAATTCAATGATTTGTATAGAGCTGCTTATCAACCCCCCTTGAGGGTATCTAGGCGCGAGGAGGGGGGGGGGGGAGGAGGATGATGGTGGGGCTGCTGGGTCTTGTCAGTCAAAAACAATATCAAATTCTTGGAAAACGAACAAATTTCCCGTCCTAGATAGAAAGTCCATCCGTAAGTTAAACTACCATTTACAGCATGCAATTATTTTTCAGTCCCGCAACGTAGGGGGCAGGGTGAGAGTCTATCACGGGCTTCATCGAAAGATTCAATAAAATCTTGGTCATAGTAATTCCACTACAGAGTGCTTTCACTAAACCACGGAATCCAAAACAGTCAAATATCTTAACCGCTATGCTTGGCTTCTTCTGAAAATGTCGTGCTCTGTAGGACAGCGCCCTATTATTATGTTATTTGTCACAACTGAGACCCCAATTCAGTATGATAAAACGTAAACAACTAAACAAGGACTACATATTGTTAGTAGTTTTAAAGTGCTATATGCCTTGTCAAGTCCTTTCAAATGCGCTTAATAATGCGAAAGTAAACAAGCAATGTCCTGAGCAAATGGTGGGGGCCTGAAGCAGTGGAGTGGGAGAGGTGAGGGGGGAGTCACGGGGAGATTAAGGGACAGAAGGCAAGCTGCTGTGAAGTGCAGGCGGGGGCGGGGAGCAGAGCCTTTGAAGAGCCAGAGTGAGTGAAGTGAATAATTAGGGGAGGAGAACTGGCAGCCTGATAGGCAGAAGGCTCAGGCAAGCTCGTGCACGAGACGTGCACTTCCCAACATCCTCTGGGGAGAGCCCTTGGCCTTAAGAAATGGTTTGGATGCATTAGGGCTCTTTTCCTATTCCTGCGGAGTAGGAAAGGACGAGCCCTAAAAACGAGTTGCGGAAGTAGAATTTGATTGGAGCACTAGCTTGACTCGTACCCTTATTGGAGGACTTGTTCTGAACCATCATCTGTTTATTAGATTCTTCTGTATTATGCCCATTGTTTACTAGGGTAGGTGTAAAAAAACAAATTACACATCCGCGAACAGACAAAATTAGCGGTAGATCTGGGTAGAAGTGAGCATACTAAATCTTAATCCTAATTATAAAAAATTGAAGGTTGTGGTGTGGGTCTGAGCATGCGTGAGAGAGCAGTGTTTTTCTTTTGGGCATGCGCTGTCTTTTCTCGGTTAAACGGGTTGTGTCACTTAGGTAAACGGGCATTTGACAGCTCACAGAGCTGTGTTTCCGATGGGGTTTTAATAGAAGAAACTTGTGTATGCGGGGCTTGTTTTTTCGTTTTTCACTGTCGCGCTTTCCACACACACAACTGCACTCTTGTTCGTCTTTCATTTGCCGCCGAAGGACAGCTAATAAACTAAAATATTCAACAGTTATTACGATGAAAGTCAGAAAAGAAACATCTCAGCAAAAGGTGAGTAAAAATTTGCCGGAATCTTGTGGGTTTATCTGAAAAAATTTGAAGCACAATGGGAGTGATTGCAGAACTATTCGCAGCGTTAATATTCTTAGTTTGTTTAAAATTGAGTGTCGTGCGTCTTAGTGTTATTTCATTGAGAGGATGTGGTGTTATGGCCAGAGTTGTCCACTTTAGAACTGGGAAACCAGGTTCCGGTTACGAGTTAGCTCAACCTCTTGTGATTGCGGACAAATCACTTCATATCTGTACCGCAAAAAATGAATGTGATCTTGTGTAATGTAACTGGTGCTCATTTAAGGCGCCCCAATGCTGTTTAGTGAAGTTCGCGCTATATAAAGCTGCAAAATTAATAAAATAAAAAACGTGGAAGTTGCAAACGGAGTTCTTCTCCCGTTAGTTTTGGAGTATGAGAAGTGAATGGAAGACAAGGCATCTAATCGCATTTGTAATAGTCTTAATGTGGGCACAAGTAAAAGCAGTCGTTCTTTCAATTTAGGTGTGCATTTAAAGCGCCACCTCTCAGTGTTCTGCAATTTTGGATTTTTTTGGCTTCTGTTGTTTGACTTTTTAACTAAATCATTTAGTGGCCCACAAGGCTTAACTAAACCAAATTGCTTCTCATCACATCTGTACAAAGCGCAAGCAGTTTTAAGCCTAGTGGTAATTTTATTCATATTTATGTTGCCATACTTTAATTGTATGTGTCTGAAGTTGTTATAGATGTGTATGTGTGTGTGTGTTTAAGTGAATGTTGATTGTGTAGAATAGGTAGGCCCTTGTCTTTTTTTTGTAGAGGTACTATTGCTCCAAGGAAGTATTGAAACTGTAGGGTGCAATATAACCTATCTGTTTGACGTCGTTCAAGGCTACAGGGTAAGGCGGGCCTTCTGGGTCATAGCCATGAGAGCTAGGGCTATTTACCTCCAATGTCCCAGTGTCGGTCCGGCTGCAAACCTTACCATGTACAACCCCTTCAGCACTTCACTCTAAGTGGTAGCAATGGCAATCACGAAAAGGCGTCTCAGAGGTAGTATGGGGTTCATCAATCGCAGAACTTTACAATCACCCAGTAACGAATTAACTGATTGTCTGACCCAGCGCTTATCTTTTTAGAAAATAAAGTAGTTCCATACACTTAAAATTGAGATTCTACACACTACAATATAAAGGTAAAAAAAATCACTGTCGCCGGGCCATTGTAGGATTTAAGTTCTCTCTTCTCTCACACCTTCCGCTTTACTTTTGTATATGGATAGTGCGTTTGGGTCAATGGTACCCTTTTGGCGTTTAGACTATGTGCGCTCAGTTTTAAAGTGTCTAGTATCAATGTCACTCTCCAATGAAAGTCTTTTAATCCTCTGCAGGGTGCGGTCAGGCCTGCAGCTGGCGTTCTTACCCCTTCAGGGAAAACTACATGCTGTGCAAGCGCAGTGGTATTTCAATTTTCGATGTAGCATCTGTAGGCTACTACATGGGGACTGGCTGTTGGCAGGCTCATATGTCACTGAGGGTCCTCTTTCAGGTATGAAGGGTGTCAATCTGAGGTTCAGAGGTCCCCTAGACCGCTGTTGAATCTTTTCAGGCAGCAGGGTTGCTCTGACTCCACTCTACAGTGACACAGTAGGCCGGTCCTCTTTTAGGCATAGTGTTAACAATCCTAGCACCCCATCTACTCGGGCACACTTTGCCAGTGTCACGATCTTGCCACTTTGGAATTACAGCTGTTCAGTCCCTTTCGGGCACTCTTCAGGACAGTGTCACGGCACAGGCCACTATAGGCAGGAGAAACAATGCTCTCGATCAGGAGCACTCTGGTTGCTCCCTCTCGAGCCTCTTCTGGTCCGACAGACCCACAGCTCTGGAGTTAGCTGCCTCGTGCTTGCACTGGTAGTCAAAAGCAAAAGGAACCAATGATGGACTGAATGCTGAACAATGAAAACATTCATCCCCAGTCACAAAGATCTTGGTTTAATCCATTGTTCTTTTGCTCACCACGCCACCCCAGTTTGGACCCATTCATATGCAAATCAGTCTTGACCCTGTGCCTCATGGGAGCAGTCCAGTACCAACTGCCAAGCCAGGTCCTCCCTGGACCAGAAAGAAGCATCCTGGGACCGGTTTCAGGCCATCACCCCTTATATCAGCCAGGTTATCTTGAATCCAGTGGCACAGTGAGCACAGGACCCACGTTTGGGCATACCCTTCCCACTTAGGGCGACAAAAATGTATGGTGGTCAGCACCTCCTGCAGGGTCGGCTTACTCCTTCCCTCTTCTTCTTAGGCAGGTTAATTTCCAAGCACTCAGGACAGGGATGCAGATTTTCCTTCCAGGTCAAACTCTAGGTGAAGTTGTCTCACTTGTGGAAAGCAGGCTGTCAGGCAGACATCACCTCTGTTTATACACTAGTCCTCTAGGTATGCTGCAGAGCAACCCCTTCATCAAAGAGAACATGTAACTAGAACAACAAGTGGGTCAGAAGCTCCCACTTTTATACATATAAAGAAGACAGGGAATGTGTATTCGCTGTCTTCACCTCCTCCACTCTGGGTCAGCTCTCCTTTCATGTGTCCTTTCTAGAATGTCTTCAGACCTAGCTTTTGTGTAGAGTAATGCTTCTCACAGCAAGGCCATCACTACGTTGGAGCACCCACAATGGAGACACAAATTAGGTGTGTGTGTTCAGCATCTGGCTATCGACAGCCACACTTAACATTGCTGAGAGAGCGAGAGACAAATGGCTGGCCTCACCCAAAGGACCCTTCCCACTCTGAACAAAAGTGACTGCAGTCCCACTCTTAATCTAACTATCTACCAAACAGCTCTGTTCAGGAAGCCTACCCAGCAATCCCATTTTTAAAGGAAAGCCTATCTCCTTTTTCCCCACATTAATGGACTCATAAAAATGTGTGCACTAGGTACAGTCTTGTTAGCTATTACTAGTATGCATTCTTGGAAAGTACTTGTTTTATCATATACACAAATTCACCTTTTTAGTGTATATGCAATACCTTCTATTGTGTGTAATAAAATAATGACTTAAATTCTCACAGTGCTTTCTGTTACTTGGTGGGACCTCATAGCACTATAAGTAATTAAGGTACTCTTCTTCACTGCGCTAAGCAGGATTAAATTCGGTGACTCTGTCTTTCAAACGGACATCTGCAGTGATTGCATTAAACAACTAATATTTCATAACGTAAAAGGGTGCATTTACCACCAAATAGTGTAATTTGTATTTTTTTCTCATTTTTTTCTCATTCAAGGTGTGTGCATTACTTCATATAGAGTTGCCATGAAGGTGAAAAAACAACAAAATACTTATAGAATATTTTGTTGTTTTTAGTCATGTCCAAGCCATTATTTGTTCCTGTTATTAGTACATACTTTAAACAGAAAACATTGGAACAAAACACTTTAAAATGCTTCTACAGCTGCGTTGATGACCTCTGACTGATGATTAAAGTAAACAAAGACAGAAAAGCTATGTTAAGAATGAATACAGAGGAGTTCATGTAAAGGTCTACTTAGCCATGTTTGAGCTTTTGTAAAATTCTAAAAGGGGAACAGATGGCTGACTTTTTACTCTGCGGCATCCCTAACTTGAATTGCGTTATGAAAATGAGGAAAGTCTGCAATCCAGAAAAATAAACAAAGACGCGCTTCCAGGAGATCTTCATTTACAAGTAAATACTGAGGGATGTGCGTCCCCCATCCACCCCGGGAATGCTGCCATGGACACCCAGGGGGATGTGCCCCACAGTTTGAAGACCTCTGTGCTAGTACCTGTAGCATGCTGGCGACCAGGGTGGGAGGGGCGTACACGCTGCAATGAAGCCCTTTAACCCCTTCCGTGCTGCCGTCGGCCATTGGCCGACGGCAGCACTACCTCCCCAGTGCTGCCGTCGGCCAATGGCCGACGCGGCCCGCCCGTTTTGCGGAAGTGCCGCACTGTTGCGAAATCGCGGAAGCAGCAAAGGGGTTAAGGCACCTTCTAAAATTACGAATCTACCCAGATGATCCTGGTGCATGCTAGTTGATATAAAAAGGGAAGGATTTATGTAGAAATATTGTGACCCTCCTAGGACTCCTAGTGAAACTGGAATGATACACCCTTGTAAAATCATATATCTCCTGAGAAAGACGCAGTGTTTGCAAGGCGGTAGGTCTCCTGTAGTAGGCGCATGGTGCCGGACATATGTCAGAACTGTCTCTTAATCTTGTTTAGTAAACTATTTACCTACCTGAACAGGATCTTGAACTGTTATGAAGTACACATCTGAGATGCCATTGTCTATCTTTCCAAATTAAAAAGTCATAGCCATGAAGTGTTTGCCTGCCAGTCGAACTGAGAAAAAGAACACTATCAAAACATCCCCCCACCCAACAACCCCCTCCCTATACTTCCATCCTGTAGTATCTGTTGCCCAAATATATCAGCTATCAAATCAATATACCATTAAATCAAATCAAATAAACAAAAAGAAGGGGGTCAAGCGCCTCCAGAAAAAAAATGTATGCGCCTCAGGTAGATGGTGCACAGGGGGCTGGTCTATGCAAACCGGACCAGGAGAGACCACCCGTCCACTACCATCCGTGCCCATTGAATCATGATTCCACTCAGCTTTGAGGCCTACAGGCATGGACTCTCTCCTCAAACTGTGGCTGCAGTGGGGACGACGGTGTCTCCCATGCATAGATACTCTTCACAGCTCAGTTGCACCCTGACCCCTATTGGACCGCTCTTGGCGAGAAACCTGTGTCCAAAGGGCCGGAGGACGCTCCCCCACCATCTCCCAAGCATTGTAGGGATGGTCAAAGATCAGGGACCTCCCCTGAAATATCACTTTCAGCTATGCCGGGTATAGGAGCATAAATTGTAGGTCCATCGCCCAGAGTGTCTGACACAGCATTATGTAAGCGGTCTATCAGACCTCCTAGCCTCCTCAGGGCCGTGCAGGCCTCCAGATAGATTAAGTTAGGGAGGGGGCGCAAGAAATAAGCAATCCAAAGCAGTGCAGACCAGCTGGTGTCCCCGTGGGCAACAAGCAGGGGGAAGAGCCCCCAAGGGGTAGAAACAAAGAATACAGTGGGTTGGGAATTCGAGCACTGCAGCCCCACCTCCTACCTCTTAGCAGTCTAGCATGGATCAGCCGTGTCTTGACTGCCATTTTGTATACAGGAATCTAGACAAGCTGAACCACATTAGGCCTGGACACGCCTGTGTAGCACCAATTTGACACCCACTCCAACTGAATCTCCCATGGCCTTGTGTCTGTGTAGTGATTAGTCATGTGTAGCCACGAGACTCATTAGTTCTAAGTGCGTGGCCTCATGAGGTTGTGCGTCTCTCTTTGATAAATGTACTAATATTGTTTGAACTGTGTTCCAAGCTTGGGTAGTGGAATGTCGTCTGCGAGGCTCTCAGCAACGTTAATCATTTGCAGGAGATGCTCGCATGTGACGAATGCTCACAGTCATAGGTATGTACACTCCTCGAATAAACCCACCTAAACAGTTACAATTGTGTACCGTATCCTTATTACACAATTGGCTGTGAGCGGAACTTTAGACACACCCACCGACCTTAATCTGGCTGATCTTTAAAATCTGTCTCCTGGGGTTAGTGAGACACCAATGCTTCTAGACAAGTCAACGCTTTTGCCTCCAAAGTGAGTTGGGGTCTCTGAGGACCTCTGCCGCTCTCGAGAACTCTTCTGATGTACCACAGGTATTTTGTGGTTCCCCGTTGTCCCTTTAGGCTTCATGGCTCGTTGAGGAGGCTTGCATGAGAATGCATGGGATACGTGCACATACGCCCCTTGTTCCCAAGGCAACGTAATACTCCTTTTCCTCATTTGTATGCGCATGCTCTAATGTATTTAGCCTGCCCCTTCGGTGAAACGCTGCACATGATGCTTGCATTTGCCTGAGTACTGTGTAATGGCAATTTGGCTGCAATTTAAGTAAGTGCTTCCCAAGTGTTTTACTGATTCCATGCTGTGCTCTATTGGATCTTCTTGCACATTTATTCCTTTCGCTGCCCTCTCCAGGGCTGTGCAACACAATGCTCAGCCACCACCTTTCCTGCAATTACCTGGCAAACCAAACATCAAGTGGCAGGCAGTGGCTAGGAATGTTTGAAAATTACCTTGTGGCTATTGGTGCAGTGAAGTTTGCACCAGCGAGCAAAGCAGCAATCTGGTACAGTTGTATGGGTTTCCCTGCGCAACGAGTATTCGACAACATGCCACATTTTGCACATCAGGGGGCATCAGGAAATGATAAAGATCAATATAAGGAATCACTAGGGTGTGTGGGGAAGCAATAGGAGGAGGAACCTAGTATTATGCTTGAATGCCACAACATTTTCAAGAGGAAGCAGAGCGCAGATGAAGACCTTAAGGAATATGCTGCCACTCTGAGAATTTTAGCTGCAATCTGCGAGCTTGGCATGACTGCTGACATGTATACGCGACCAATTTTTGTTCTCATGCTTCTCAAAGAAAATTCAAGAAAAATAACTTAGTTGTAGGAATCCCACTTTGTTGGAAACGATTGACCGTTTAAAGGGAATTGAGCGATCCATGATTTCCACACAAGCAATTTATGAAGGTCAATCTGTGAGCATGGTTAACACTCTTGAAAATGAAACTGTTACTGTGGTAAACATATGTAACAATGCATCGAAACAACCTTATAGGAAATCTGTCATGGTCTGCTTTAGGTGTGGGTCCAAAACACACATTAGTAATAATCCTAATTGCCCTGCTGTTGGCAAGAGATGCATGTCTTGCAAAAAAAATAGGCAATTTTCAGGCGGTCTGCAAAGGAGGTAAGAAATTTACCAAGGTCAACAGCATTGAACTTGTTGAGGATATGGACACTTGCA
Organism: Lissotriton vulgaris; assembly: GCF_964263255.1. Lineage (NCBI taxonomy): Eukaryota > Metazoa > Chordata > Amphibia > Caudata > Salamandridae > Lissotriton > Lissotriton vulgaris. Next base: position 1,251,592,188 of record NC_141694.1, on the reverse strand, counting down.
CTGAGAAACTTAGTAATGTGGTGTTCACTGTTGAATGTAACAGTTTTAGAAGTGCACAATGTTAAAGGTCCATGGTGTGATGAGGTTATTGGTGAGGTATTACTTCAGGTCATGGCTGACTGATTCGCCAATCACCATCCTGTCTGACATTAGATTTCATGAAAATTGGATGGGTGATGTGGTTCGCACACAGTCTGACGTGAATCCCAAGACATTTGGCAAAACTGAAATGTTGGGATATTTCTTATCCAAATCGCGTGCTTGGATAGACATACAATTGTTAAGGTGTATGTGGTAATAAAAGGAAGGAACATCATTGGTTGGCAGAATTTGGTCAAAATGGGGTTGTACTTAAAACCAGGAGTAGAGGTTCCTGGGCTGGCTGGTGAAATCCCAGAGGGTTACATGGAGGACGACGTGTGTGGTTAGTGTTGACAACACCCCATCTTTCATAGACATTGACAATATTCTAGGTCAGTTTTCCCCTGTATTTTCTGAGAAGGTGGTGACTCTAAAGACAGGGGCTCAACCAGTTGTACACAAAGTCCGTCCCTTGCTCTTGAGTGCCAGCGATGAGTTCAAAGGAGTTCTGAAGAGTCTGTGCTCTGAGCGGATCATTGTGCCATGTGATTCCTCGCAGTGGGTTTCCCCCATCGTAGTAGCCAGGATGAGGTGTGGGGAGGTCAGGCTCTGTGCTGACTTATGCTCATTAAATAGGAATATACTTATTGACTGTCCCTCGCTCCGCAAAATTATTTATTTGTTGGCCACCGTACAGGGTTCCAAATTTGTTTCCATCATAGACCTGCACTCAGCGTACCACCAAATTCCCCTCACGGCTGATTCACATGAGCTAACCACCTTTGTGACCCCATTTGTAGGAGACTAGTCCCTCAAGTTACATTTGGGTTGGCCTCCGCTGCTAGCGTTTTCCAGAAGCTAATGGACAGTCTCTTAGAAGACATACATGGGGTTCAAGCCTACCAGAACGATATATTGGTATTGGCTAGTTGTTGGAAGGATCATAACAACACTTTGAAAAATGTTCTGGACAAGGTTGCCAGTGTTGACATGACTGTCAGACGTGAAAAATGTATATTTGGTGTACAGGAGTTTATTTATTTGGGACACACCTTAACACCTGAAGGAATTGAACCAAAGGTTTCCCTAATCAAAGCGATCTGGGACGCTGCTCCACCCAAGGATAGAGAGGATCTCTGCTCATTCTTGGATTCAGCAGAGTATTATGCTCTCTTTATGCAAGGCTATGCACAATCCTTCGAACCCTTGAAGGGATGGAGCTAAATTCACATGGACTGATGAACTGCACAGTACATTTGACAAAGTACAGAACCTCATTGAAGATGCCCCTGCACTACACTCATTTCAGGATGTTCGCAAGTGTTTTGTAAATGTTGATGCTAGCTTGTCTGGTCTAGGTGCAGTTCTTGGTCAGTGGGTTGTAGGCAAAGAACACACTGTTGCCTTCATGTTCAACACATTGCTTGATGCTGAAACACACTACAGCACCATTGAGCGTGAGGCTCTTGCATGCATATGGGCCATACAAAAATTCAGATCTTCCATTCGGGGGCTAGAGTTTGAGGTGTATACTGACCACAAACCCCTTATGCACATAATTAGTGGTGGTGGGGGTGAATAAAGCTTCAGTATGTCCACGTTACAAAAGTACCACTTTGTCATCAAGCATCTTCCAGGGGGTAAGAACTTCAGAATGGACTGCTTCCCACATATGGCTCTGGAAGATGAACAAGATATTGAGTGTGTTGTGGCACCCAGGATGCAGTGTTTGAATGTGCACCCTTTACTGAGAGGAGTTGGAAGGAAGCATACTCCAAGGATGTTAATATTGGTCAAGTCAAAGATTACCTAATGGGTGTTTGGCCTGTAAGCCTAGCTCTGACTGGAGAACTGAGAAGCTTTTCAGAAGTAACCACTGAACTTTCAGTGGTGGATGATATGGTAATGCGCCATGACAGGTTCATTCCCCCAGAGAGTTTGCGGAAGGATATAATTCTGACAGCACATAAGGGACACCTTAAGCAATTTTATAGGTGGCCGTATCTTGAGTCTCAAGGGTCATTGTTGATGGATGCTTTGAATGTCTTTTATCTGATAAACATGGAATACCCCACTTCATCCTGTACCATTTCCACAGGGACCATGGGACAAGTTGGTCTGGATTTTTCTGGTCATTACGACATGCTACCCTGTTGGAACATGTACTTAATTTTGTTAGTGAACTACCACACAAGGTGGATGTATTACCTGTTTTGTGATGGTCCCACAACTGATGATGGGAGCCCATTCTGCGTTGCTATATCAATAGCACCAAATAGCTCATGTGTTAATATGTGCAACTGCCTGCCCCTAATAAAACCCTTCTGATCCAGATGAATTAAGTCTCCTACGACCTCCCCTAATCTTGTTGCCAAAATCTGAGTAAAAATCTGGTAGGCCGAGTTCAGTAATGAGATGGGTCTATAAGACTCGCAAAGCTCGGGGTCTTTCCCTGTTTTGTGTAGCAGGCAGATCGTGGCTTCCTCAGAGGATGCTGGAATATTTTCGCCCTCAAGGAAAATCAAATTGAACAGACTTGTCAAAAAGGGTGCAATCTCCTTTTTTAGGGACAAGTAAATCTAATTTGGGAGAGAGTCTTGGCCAGCTACTTTCCCCCTTTTTAGGTCTCGCTAGCGAACGCAGCGCATGCGCTGCTTTGCTAGTGAGACTCTATTGTTGCCGCTTTGGTGCTGCAAGGGAGACAGGAGGTGGCACGCGCAGACCAGAGATGTGCACGCATACGCACAGATGTGCACTCTGTACGCGTGCACATCTCCTGTCCCCGGAGGCTGGCAGCGCGCGCATCGTGCTCTTTCAGTATCTCTCCCCCCATAGGCTCCAAGGAGCAGGCTTGTTAACACAGTCTGCGATGCCCTGCTACACACTCTAGTAACACCCATTCATACTGTTATAATCTGTGCTGTGCAATTTCACCACTGTGTGCAGTGTCCCTGTACACTCATATAATATGTTTCCATACTGTTATACTCGGTGCTGTGCAGTTTTTAAAACTGCACGTGTATTCCCTGTACACACACCCCTTCATAGTGTTATGCTTGGTACTGTGCAGTTGTTATCACTGAATGCGGACTCCATGTACACACTCAAATAACACCCCTTCATACTTTGTCGTACTTGGTGCTGTGTAGTTTTAAACACTGTATGCGGACCCCATGTACTCACTCATATAATACCCTTTCCTACTTTTATACAGTTCTGAACACTGTATGAAATGTGGATGTTCACACACTCGTATAATACCTCATCATAGCGAGTTATACTCTGTGCTGCATAGTTCTTACCCACACAGCAACTGTGTGCGTGTCCTCCCCCTCATGTGCCGCCCTAAGTTATGACACATGTATGACTGTGCACATTTCCCTTGTATCTTCTGTGTACCACCTACCTGTACACACTCGTGCTGTACCATAGTCAGTGCTGTACTATTTCTTACACGTCCAGCTACTCTTAAGAGGTTCCCTGCACACACTCAGATAAAGCCCTTAGCACTATGACATGCTGATTGTTGTACAATTTCTTGCACACGCAGCCACTGTGCACACTTCCCCTGTGCACACTCATAAACCGTCCTGCACACGCAGCCACTGTGCACACTTCCCCTGTGCACACTCATAAACCGTCCTGCCATGACATGGTCATTGCTCTACACTTTTTCGCATGCAGTGCTGTTTTATGCAAATCCCTATACCCGTCATATAATGGCCCTGCATACTGTGACACACACATTGCTGTATGGTTTCTTAGAAATGTAATGATTCTGCGTGCAGGTACACCCCCTGCACTGATAAACGTCCCCCATAGTACGGCACACTTTTTTTTTCTCCATAATTTATTTATTGGCATTTTCAACAAAATGACACAAAGAAAAAAAAACGAAAGCATCAAAGTCAGGCATTGGCACATACATAAATCGTACGAAAACAAAGGCAAACAATCGACAATGTAGTACAATTAAAGTGTAGACTGCAGCAGTGTGACAGCGTCATCTCAAAATAATCATGTGTATATCAGTGTATCATCCTTGAACTTCACGCAGCCCCGGCCAACAGTATAACCCCGCCTATGACTCATACCTATATTTCCCATGCATGCATCCGACCCAGAAAGTGTGCATGGCGCGAGGCTGTGACCCTCCAATAGGGCTATTATATGGTAGTGGCTGAGCGTTCTTCCCCAGTAAGTGTGTCTGTCTCCCCCACCACTGTCTTCACCTGTTTGGGTCTCCTGTCCAGGAATAAGGACCAAAAGTTCTTAGGTCTGTTACGTGGGGGCAACAATTCGCTATATAATTCTGTCTGTGTGCTGCTATAAAGCATTTCATTAGTCCACTGTGCTAACATCCGCGTATGGAGTCTTTCGGGGGTATAGTACACCCTATTCAAGAATTTAAAATGGATCAGCCTGTGACGTCCATTAAGCGATATTCGCTTAGTGCTCGAGCAGCAGTACTGCCACCTCTCGTCCGTCATCTCCACTTCTAGGTCTCTCTGCCATTCCAGCCGTGGTTTAGCGTATTCAGCGTGCCTCTCCGAGAGGTCAACACAGTACAAATTGGATACCAGTTTAGTGGGCGATTTTGCCCCTATAATGTATGTTAAGGCTGTGACCTCCGGAGGTTCCGCCATATCCTCTCCTTAGAGGTCCCTGAGTGCATGTCGCACCCTATGGAACTGGAAACGCGATATCAACGAATAAGATTCTCCCTCCACCGCGACTTCATCCCAGGAGCGGGCAGTGCCTTCAGCAAAGAGATCCCCCATGTGTGTATTTCCAATGTTCTCAACACAGCTATTACCCCTTTTTCCCTGCATGGGGCGAGCCAGGAGCACCAAGCGAGAGGTGCCACCAAGGCATACAGTAAACTGAAAGCTTGTAAGTCCATCATATGATGCCACGCGTGTGTAACCGCGTTTAGCGAGTCTATGATGCCGGTGCGGAGATCTCGGAGCAAAGACAATAGCGAAGGAAGAGGGACAGGGTCAGCGACAATAGTTTCTATACAAAGGTGTGGAATCTCAGCAGGGCCGTGGATCCAGTGATAGGCGTGTGAGCTTTGCACCGCCCTATAATAGAGTTCCAGGTCAGGGGCGCCCAGTCCCCCCGCTGAGTATGGTCGGGTGAGTATGTTCCAAGCCACCCGTGGCTGTTTGCCCACCCAGGCCAGGCGGATCATCGAGTGTAGCTGTTGAAAAACATTTTGGGACAACACCATGGGTATGTACAGCGTCTCCAAGAGTTGAAGGAAGAGCGCCCCCACCCCCATTCGACTAAGAACCTGTCTCATGAAAGGCCATTTAACAGAGTCAAAGGCCTTTTTCATGTCTAAAAAGACTGCCACTGCGGGGACCTCCGGTCGAGTGTGCTGCATTGCTGCAAACACCATCCTAAGGTTATAGGTAAGATTGCGACTGGGCACAAAACCTGCCTGTTTCGGAGCGACCAGTGAGGTGACCAAGGGGCTGAGGTGATTGGCTATCAGCTTTGCAAATATCTTCGCATCAGCATTCAGTAGCAACAAGGGCCTGTATGAGGCGCATTCCTCAGGGGCTTCCCCGGCTCGAGTATAGCTACCAGTACCACCTCACGCATAGTAGGCGGCATTACTCCGGAGTTGGCAATGTCCTCAAACAGTGTAAGTAACTGCGGCAACAGTGGGTTCTCAAATGCCTTATAACAGGCTACAGTTAGGCCGTCACTACCCGATGCACTCCCGGCCTTCATAGCCGACAGCGCCCAAACCACCTCTTCCCGTTCTATCGGTCGCGCCAAAAATTCCCGGTGCAAGTTCGATAACCACAGCAGTTCAATGTGGGTAAGATAATCTAGGATACGTTCCTCCGGAGCAGGACCACGGGAGGCATATAAAGCAGTGTAGTATTCCCAAAACCTCTCCGCCACCTGAGCTTTAGTAAGCAGCGGATCTGTCGGCAAAGCCCGCATGTCCGGTACCGCCATTCTGCTCCGACGCTGTCTGACTAACTGCGCAAGGACCGTCCCTGGGCGCTTCCCTCACCATAAGTTCTAGCAGTGGCGTACTTCCCAAGATATTTTATTTCCGTGTCCGCTTCCTCGTGGTAGTCACACAGTGTCTGAGCCAGTTCCTGCGTGAGCACATCACTCTGGTCTGTTATACGCCGGACCTCTATCTCTTTAAGTTTTTTCTCCAAAGTCTCCAGTCCGCCCGAATCCATTTAAGCATCCCCGCGTGATTTGATATAGCGATCCCTCTAATAAACGCCTTAAAGAACTCCCAAACTGTCTGAGATTAGTCCACCGTTCCCACATTTGTTTCAAAAATTGACTCAATTGACGTGGCCAGTTCCTCCTTAAAGGAGCTGTCCAATAGAGAATAGGGTGGAAAGTGCAACATGAATGGGGGGATTTGCCTTTAAGGTGAGGCAACAGTCAATAGAAGTGGCAAGTGATCCGAATAAGTGCGTGGCAATATCGTGCAAGCGCGGACATTTTGGATTAAGTGAGAGGAGACCAGCCAATAGTCAATTCTAGTATGGATATTATGTGGAGCGGAGTAATGTGTATAGTCACCCTGTGATGGATGCCGGTGTCTCCAAACATTGCACAGGCCCAGTCTCATCATTGACGTCTCTAGTACTCTGGCCGAGGCCGAAGGGTGTCTGTCAGGGCCATCGGATCTGTCGATACCGGGTTGTCTAGTCAAATTAAAATCACCCACCCAAAGAATAGAACCCCGCGAGCGTGCCTGTGCTTTAGATGTCAGGGAGGTATAGAAGGCAGGATGATCATAGTTAGGGCCGTAAATATTCAGAATGCAAATCTCCAGGCCTTTCCCGCAGCATTTAGAAATAGTGAAACGTCCCTCCCTGTCCGTCTCTAGTGGCGTCAGTGTCAACAAGGCTTTTGGGTTAACCCACGTCATTACTCCCCTAGCATGTGAGGTAAATCCCGCCGAGTGTACGTTTCCCAACAGACCCCTGGTACACAGTATAGGGCCGTCCGGGTGCAGGTGGGTCTCCTGCAGAAGAGCGTTGTCAACGCTGTGCCTGGTAAGGTAGTGCAGTACCTTCCAGACCTTGCGGTGATTGTTAAGACCTCTGACATTCCAAGTCAATAGGACCAGTGAATCAAGGGGCTCCCCAGTAGGTGTCATCGAAGAGTTATAAGCAAGTAGATGAGCCCTGGTGTGGTGACGTGTACATATGTGATCGTAACATTCAGTATCTCAGTTGTGCCATAAAACCAACAAAAACCAAAGAATACAACACAAATACCTCCCTCCAAAACTGACAAGGAGTTGCTCTCCCCACCCCTCCCAATACCCTCCCACGCCTGCTCAACCCCAATTTGGCTGCGAAAACCCACCCTCCCCCACAATGCCCAGATCCCCCCCCTCTACATCCCTCCAGGACCAAAATCATCAACAACATTTTACTAGTGTAATTCCCGCTGGGGTGGCCTGCAAAAGACAAAACGTTTCCTTGTCCAGCAATTACCTTCCCCCATGCCTCACAAAAGGAGACAAACGTGAGCTGCACTGATATACGTGGGTATTACTTTACCTGCGCCCAGCTATGAACATTCCTATAGAGTGACATATTCTGCGGCTCATCCCACCTCTCTCCCGAGATTCCCCAACCTCAGGGGCCCGCGAGCGCCACACCAGACCACACCGCCACCCCTCGATGGGGTTGCACCTCAAAGAATTAACGCAATCGGTGTGTCACATTAACAAGCCATGAATAGCCAAGTCAAGTCCTCCCCCCCCCCCCACCCACCCCACCAGGCAAAGTTTCCTCCCAACATCACCAAACTTGTCAAGGACAACAATGGGGGAGACCCCCATAAGGGCCAAGGTACAACACTCAGTGTCAATATCATCTCTCCAAGTCTCTCAACAGTCAAAAACAGATACTCAGTTATTTGTGTCACGAATCGAGCATAGTCCAGTTCATCCAGGGCGCCACCGCCGCCTCGTCCAGCTGCGCGCTCTCCGGGGAGGATCGTTGTTCCTTGCGCCATTCTTTAAGGGCCTTTTTGAAGTGCTTTAGGATCAGTAAAAATCATGGATCGCCCCTGGCGGTTGACTCGCAGTTTTGCAGGGTACAACATCTCGTAGTCAGTCCCCATATCACGAAGTTGCTGCTTCATTGGTATAAACTGTCGCCTCGCCTCCTGAACTCTGGCCTCGAAGTCCGAAAACAGCGAGATCGCTGGCCCTTCATATTGTAGCGGTTGTTTCTCTCTGGCAAGTTTGAGCGCAGTATCTCGGTCCCTGTAGCTTAACAATTTTGCAATTATCGGCCGGGGAGGCGCTCCAGGCTTCGGTCTCGGGCCCAGGGACCGATGCGCCCTCTCGACTACGAACATTTCAGAGAAAGGTGTGTCCCCTAGCAAGGTCTTCGTTGAAAAACTTCTGAACAGCTCCATATTCCCCGTTTGGGTGGTTTCCGGGAGGCCAGTGATGCCGAGATTGCATCTTCGAGAGCGGGCTTCCAAGTCCTCTCTCTTGTCCTGCATGATTTGGAGGACCCTACCCAGCTGTTTGTGCTCTGATTCCCGGGCAGTATGGGCCTCCTCCACCTCAGTCAGCCTCCGTTCGGACATGTCGATGCATTCCGCGTGTTTATCGAGCCTCTCGGCCATGCGGTCCAGTCGATAGGTGAGCGCATCCATCTTGGTTCCCAAAGAGGCGATCCCTCCCTGTAAGCTCTTCTCCATGGCTACCAATAGACCGCGAATGTCTTGCTGTTGACTTTCTTTGGTCGGATCTAATTCGCTGGCACCCCCCCTCCGGAGTAGTCTCGTTGGGCTTGGGCCTCTTAGGGTCAAATGATAATTTTGTTTGATTCCTGTTGACCCGTCCCATCATGCTATCGCTGTGCGTCTTCTAACAAGGGGATAAACTGTATAGCTCCAGGGGCGACCCCAGTCGGCAGCACCTCAGCACAGGCGACACCAAGATCCCTAGCACAAGGCTCGGTTCTCCGCCTCGGAGGCGTCTAACCCTCAAGCAACACACAGTCTACAATTACTGCCACCAGGGCCCTTCAGGGAGGTTGTCGTGGTTCTTCTGGGCCTTTCCCTACCTCACCACGGGATAGGCAGGCTTGCGCACAGCTGGGGCAGCGTCCAACTCCTCAGCTACACATGGCTCACCATTCTCCCAATGCCGCACAGTCTCAATCTCCTCACTCTCCACCCTGCAGAATCTTCACCTCGCAGATCCCCACTGCAAGGCAGCAAGCCCCGAGCCAGCACAGTGCACGTGGGGAGAGGCGTATCGCACGCCCTTTGGCAGCACCTCCGTTCGCTCCAGATGACGGTGGGGCCAACAGACCTCTCCAGTGGCCACCAGGCCTGCCAGAAATCCGGGCACCGTGGTGGTGAAGTAGTGCCCGCTGCAGCACTAGTGCTTTTCTAAGGTTGAACCCCTCCTTCGGCGTTCCTAGTCTCTGGGAGTCACCTCCTCCTCCGATCACCGCTGAGGGAGGGGGACCGAGATGCCCCCCTCAGGCTGATTGGAGCAGGCCTACCTCCGGGGCTCTGCCGCCATCAGGCCGCTACTCAGCGCCTTTCTCTGCCCTCGTCAAGCCGGGCTCACCGCATCCATGTCTGTGCTCACCCTCTTGGAGTCGGGCTGCGCCGGGAACCGTCCCCTAGGCCCCGCCGGGGCCGCGCGTCACCCCGGGCAGCATCTTTCAGGCCAGTCAGCCGCAGCAGGCTCTGCACCGCAGGCGGGGCTCACGGCGATTCTCGGTGCCGGGGGGGGGCGAACTCTTCACACTCCTCGCCGATCCCAAGGCTGGCACCAATGCTCACCTTCTCTTCCAGCTCGAGGCCGGAGCAACGAGGGTTTTCCAAGGGCCGTCGCAGCCCTTCCGCTCTCTCCGATCACATCACATGGGGCCTCGAGCGGCGCGAAGGAGGCGGGTAAGAGGCCCGCTCCTTCAGCAATTTTGCTCAGCAATAGTCGGAGGAACCGTCCGTAGGCATCGGACTGAATATAATTGTGCAGAACACAGGATTATTGACGGATTATACAGTGAGGCTAGGGAACTCTCGGCTCAAGTGGCCATCTTGGTCGCGAGCTAGCTCCGCCCCCTCCTAGTACGACACACTTAATGTAGTTTATTACAGTCCCGACACTCACTCATACACTGCCGTTGTTTTAAGAAACACCTATTCTGTGCAGTTTCTTACACTCTGACACCACGTGCAGTTTCCATGCACACACACCCTACCCCGCACATTCCGTGACACACTCACTGGGATTCACTTCCTCGTGCGCGGACTCCTCCCGCCAGGTCCTTTTATATTACATATACATGTGTCGCTGTAAACCAAGACTCGCAGACTCTCCGGGGGTTCCAGGCGCTGCAGCACTCACCTGCCTGTGCCCCGAAGTCCATCCTCTCGGCTGCGGGGCGCATGGGGCGCTCAGGAGGAGGCACAGCAGCTGGGCACACCATGGGTGCCCAGGGCTGAAGGGCTCCCCTGAGACACGCGCGCCTCGCTCGCTGGAGCCTTTGTGCAGTGCGTGGCTCACTGGCTGCTGCTGCAGGGAGCAGCTCCCTCTGGCACTGATGCAGACAGTGAGCAGACACCACACAGCCTGAGTGTGAGCAGCACACGTGTCTGTAGCGCCGACTGTGAGCATGTGTGTGTGAACATATGTGTGACGGAGGATGCGTGTCCGCGCCAGGGCGTGTCTGTCAGTATGTGTTTCTGTGTATCCTCTGAGCACTATGTGCTGTGTCAGTGCGAGGAGTTGTGTGAGTGTCTGCGTCCAGACAGATGTCTGTATGCAGATGAGTGTGTGTGTCTTTCGAACACTGTGATTCTCAGTGACTGTGCACGTGTGTTTTTGGCTAGGTGTCCGCGTCAAGGAGTGTTTTGTTTCTAAGAGTGTTTTTTGGCACCTGTCTGTTAGATTGTAGGTGTGTGGATATGATTGTGCATGGATGCTGGCTTGGAAGTGGTGCAGATGTTCTTGAGTGTCAGCGTGTACTTGTTGTTGATCTATGCATGCGTTTTTTTTTTTTAAACCTTTATTAGATCTATGCATGTGTGCATGTCTATAAATCCATGTGAGCGTGTCTGTGTCCGTATACAGATGTTTGTGTGCGTGTATCTGTATACAGATGTGTTTGTGTGCATGTGTCTGTAAACAGATGTGTTTGGGTGCATGTGTCTGTGTCCGTATACAGATGTTTTAGTGTGCGTGTGCCTGTTTCAGTATACAGATGTGTGCCTGTGTCAGTATACAGATGTCTTGTGTGTGTCTGTATGCAGATGTGTTTGTTTGCGTGTGTCTGTATACAGATGTGTTTGGGTATGTGTGTCTGTGTCCGTATATAGATGTTTTTGTGTGCATGGGTCTGTGTCAGTGTACAGATGTGTTTGTGTGCGTGTGTCTGTATACAGATGTGTTTGTGTGCATGTGACTGTATACAGATGTGTTTGGGTGCATGTGTCTGTATACAGATGTGTTTGTGTGTGTCTGAATACACATGTTTGTGTGCGTGTGTCTGTATACAGATGTGTTTGGGTGCGTGTGTCTGTCCGTATACAGATGTGTTTGTGTGCGTCTGTCTGTGTACAGATCTGTTTGGGTGCGTGTGTCTGTGTCCGTATACAGATGTTTTTGTGTGTGTCTGTATATAGATGTGTTTGGGTGCGTGTGTCTGTGTCAGTATACAGATGTGATTGTGTGTGTGTCTGTATGCAGATGTGTTTGGGTGCGTGTGTCTGTGTCCGTATACAGATGTGTTTGTGTGCGTGTGTCTGTGTCCGTATACAGATGTTTTTGTGTGCGTGGGTCTGTGTCAGTATACATATGTGTTTGTGTGTGTCTGTATACATATGTGTTTGTGTGCATGTGACTGTATAAAGATGTGTTTGGGTGCATGTGTCTGTATACAGATGTGTTTGTGTGTGTGTGTGTCTGTGTCCGTATACAGATGTGTTTGTGTGTGTCTGTATATAGATGTGTTTGGGTGCGTGTGTCTGTGTCCGTATGCAGATGTGTTTGTGTGCGTGTGTCTGTATACATATGTGTTTGTGTGTGTGTGTCAGTATGCAGATGTGTTTGTGTGTGTCTGTATACAGATGTGTTTGTGTGCGTGTCTGTATGCAGATGTGTTTGTGTGCGTGTCTGCATACAGATGCGTTTGGGTGCATGTCTGTGTCCGTATACAGATGTGTTTGTGTGCATGTGTCAGTATGCAGATGTGTTTGTGTGCGTGTGTCCGTATACAGATGTGTTTGTGTGAGTGTCAACAAAGAATGGTACGCAGTTCCCCAATGAGGTATACCAAGGGAGAGATAGAAGGGGGCAAGGTCCCCACGTAGGAAGGGGAGGAAGGAAGGGAGGAGGGGAATCCTCCCTTGCGGGACTAAAACCCTCAGACACCCAGCAAGCTAGGTGTCATGCTTCATCATATGGGTTTTGCTCCTCGTCAAACTGGCTGTGCAATGTCTGACGGACACCCAAATGGGGCTCTTTGACTGAGATCTTTTGTCCCTGCCAGTTAGTGCATGCGGGTGTGAGGGCTCTAGTGAAAAAGTGTAGATGTAAGGAAGTGGTGGTGATTAAAAATGGTTAGGTTGTCCACTGTGTGGCTTTATTAATGTGGCTATCTACCTTCTTAAAAACAGTGAGGAGAGATGGCTTTCTGGTGTGAGGATCCAGAAAAGTATACTCTACCTAGTGGTCGGTCAACATGTTTCATGCATTATGTTCAGAAGGCTATAGCGCAATTCATCAGGACCAAAATGCTAAAGAACTATCTACACGCTGTGGAAGGAGAATATTACCTACTCCACAGGGAATTCTGGGGTAGGCCGGGGGTCCTCCCACTTCTTAGCGGAACCTGGGAGGGGTGGAAAAACAAAAAGGATTATAAGGAAAAAACAGGGTAATTACTGTCGAGTCCCCAAATTTCCCCTAATGTCTCAGAAGGTGTGTTAGGCTTACGGGCCTAGCGTGGGAGTAAGGGAAACGTAATGTCACAATAGTCGCCATTTTGAAATGCAAAGAGCCCGCGGTAGTCGGGAGAGGTACAAGGCAACGCAATTGGGGGGGAGGGCAATCTGAAAGGGAGAGTGGGAGTGATGTAATATGTGACGTCATCAGCAGTGCATTGCAGGCGCGCAAGTTATAGTGAGTCCAACTAACTATAACGTGGAATTTCAATGGTTTTATGTCAGTAAAATTTCCAGCTAACTAAAACTGGTGTGAAACCTATGGTTTTTTCAGTGAATTTAATAGGTTTTTTAAATGCTAATCCCTAACTATAACTGGTGTGAAACCTATGTTTTTTTCAGTGAATTTAATAGGTTTTTTAAATGCTAATTCCTAACTATAACTGGTGTGAAACCTATGTTTTTTTCAGTGAATATATATATATATATATATGCAGCTCGCACTCGTTTCCTTACGGGCCAGCGCACCACCGCAGTTGAACAGGCACACAGTCCAGAAACGAAAGTCGACCCAGGCTGAGGCGAAACGAAGTTTTTTATTTAATCAGGAATATCGCCACCAGCATAACGTTTCGGCCTTCACGGAGACCTTGATCATATATATATATATATATATATATATATATATATATATATATATATATTCCAGTACTCTATCTTTAAGAATCCACTCGACAACAGGACTCGGATAGACAAGCGCGGACCCAGTATTTCGTGCTTTCTTCAAAGTTTATTCAAAGAAAAGTTTCGCCTGCATCAGTCTGCCGCCATGACGCGTTTCGGTCCGACCTGGACCTTGATCACATGACGCGTTACTCATGGACCCATGCCTCTTTTAAAGTGACAAGCAATCAGTAATAAAAAACAGCTGTAACATTTGCACAATAGAACTAAAAAACAGACTGTGCAATGATGTAAATGTAGACAAGACCGCTGATAGGATACATATGTACAATCCATATTGATATTATATACAATAAAAATGGATAATATTTACAAATGAATTCATAAATATACACCTGTACAATAATACAGAAAAATCTATATAATTACATCTCAATAAGAAATCATGTATAAAAAATATATAAATATACATATTTAAATAAGTTAGAGATATATTAAAAGACGATTCTCCAATGTTATAAGTAAATCATCCAAAGTTATATATATGTATCCATTCACTTTAAAAGCAGTCTAGAAATTTGCTGTTTCTTTAAATATAGCCCAAGTGGGCGAGCACTTCAAAATAGGCAAAGGGGTCCTGGGATATAAAGGGATCGATGTTATCAGCTGCCTAAAATGTCTAGGCGAATAAATAAAGTGATAACAAGTGCAACAGTGAAAAAAATATATAATATAATCAACAAACATATCAGACCCTGTACAAATAACAGAGATACCATGTAATGTAATGTGTATAAGTGATTTAAAAATTTGAGTGATACTCAAATATGTTGTATAGCGCAGAGATGTAGACTAGCAAGAGACATCTAAAAAGGCGACTTAAAAGATTCTGGGACATGCTGACAAGCAAAAGTTACTATATAATTATACAGTTAATTTATTAACAAATTGGCCTGTAAGCCTGTAAACCCCAGTGTTCAGTATGGAGACAATAGAATTGAGATATTATAGTTTATATACAAGTATATAAGTCCTCCGTGGTATTAAGACCATTTGGGACCTTGGAATTAAATTCCAAAATATATCTAGTTTCTAGTACTCTTAAAGCACTATCCCTATTGCCTCCTTTACGTGAAAAGGGTATGCAATCCACAGCAAAGTACTGAAGCAAGGTGTTGTCACTGTCATGCTTAGCTTGAAAATGTCGTGCTACAGGGTAAGCCTGATCCTTGTTATTAATGGCCCTGAGATGTTGCAGGATTCTCATGTGTACCGGTAGCTTTGTACTGCCCACATAGCGTAATGCACAGGGGCATTCCAACACATATACGACATATTCACTTTTGCATGTTATGCGTCGCTTAATTTTAACAGGGTCAGGCAAGAATGGAACACTGTATTCTTTGACATTTTTCGCATGTTTACAGGCTTTACATAGGAGACATTTGAAAAAACCTTTTTGCTTGGACAGCCAATTGGATGGAGGTCTAACCTCAGGATTGCATTTGTTTAAACAGTTTCTCATGGACCTGGCTTTCCGAAAAGTTATCAAGGGAGTGGGATTGTCTTTAAGCAAGTCATTGCCTATGACTGGATCCTTCAACAGTAAATCCCAATGTTTCCTGAGAATCTTTCTGATAGCCATTTGTTGTTTATTATAAGTCATGATGACCCGTAATTTACTGTTTGGGTCATCGGCCATAGCAGGAATTTTCGGGGCTAAGATGTTATCACGAATCAAAGTTTCAGTTTTGCGAATAGCCTTGTCAATGATTCCGGGTTTATATCCCCTTTGAAGGAACCTTTCCTTGCAACTTTCCTGAGCCAGTTTGCATTCCTTGTTGTCACTACAGATGCGTTTAATCCGCAGCATCTCCCCATAGGGGATGCTGTTGATTAGGTGCTGGGGGTGATGGCTGGAGGCGTGGAGAACAGAGTTACCAGCTGTAGGCTTTCGGTGGAGTCTAGTGCTTAAGGTGTTATTGTTGGTATATACTTCCACATCAAGGAAGACTACAGAGGTTTTGCTCATATTTGCAGTAAATTGCAAATTCAAAAGGTTGTCATTTAACATTAGTATGAACTCCCTAGCTTTTACCTCCGACCCTCTCCATAAAATGAAGAGGTCGTCAATGTACCTCAGCCATAAAGGGACATGTGTCTTCAAAGTATTTTCGTGTTCCCTTTTCAAGACCTGCTCCTCCCACCAGCCCATATGGAGGCAGGCATAACTGGGGGAGAAGCAGGCCCCCATAGCTACTCCCCTTATTTGCTGGAAAATGGTGTTGTCAAAACAAAAGTAGTTATGTTCTAAACAAACTTTGACCATTTCTACTAGCATTTTATTGTGAAGGGTAAAACATGCCGGTCTGCGATTGAGGTAATATTCAATCGCTCTAATGCCATCTTTGTGACCGATCGATGTATAAAGGGATGTAACATCCATAGTGATTAGAATAAGATCATCCGACCAAGTAATATCATTGATTTTTCTTAAAAAATCAGAGGTATCTCTAACATAAGATGGAAGGTTGAGCACCCATTCCTGTAAGAAAAAATCGACATACATATATATATAAAATTTCTATGGCAAAATGAAACCCCTCATTTTGTTCCTTTTCAAATTAAATGTATTAAGTGTTACCACTTTATTCCAATCAAGATGACTTCAGGTGTGCCATACTTTTGTCATAAGTAAGACTGTTAGCGTTCTAGTTGTTCTTTAGAACACTCTGGGACATTCTGTCATTGGGATATAGTTGGGCTACATCTGGCTGATATTTGGGCTACATTTGGGCTCTTTTGTCTCTGGTGGCCATATTGGGAGACTGCATATCAGAATTTTTTTAATGAAATATAAGAGGATTTGAGAAGTCACTCAAAATGTTCCCTAATTTTTCTTTCTTCAGCACTAATCATAATTTCTATGGCAAATGAACCCCCTCATTTTGTTCCTTTGCAAATTAAATGTTTTAAGTGTTAACACTTTATTCCAATCAAGATGACTTCAGGTGTGCCATACTTTTGTCATAAGTAAGACTGTTAGCGCTCTAGTTGTTCTTTAGAACACTCTGGGACATTCGGTCATTGGGCTATAGTTGGGCTACATCTGGCTGATATTTGGGCTACATTTGTTTTTTTTTGTCTCTGGTGGCCATCTTTGGGCTACATTGGGCTACATTTGGGCTCTAACATATATATAGCCCAATGTAGCCCAATATATATTTTTTCAAAGTTAATTTTCGTAAAAACCACTGGAGCACATATCTTGAGACATAGCAAAGGCACATCGGGCTACCAGTCCCTACAATTTTGCCAAGTTTGGTGCAAATCCATTCAGCCGTTCGGGCTAAAAGTGAGTTCGACCGCCCTATGGAAATTAACATGGGGAAAACACGTTTTGGGACCCCCTTTTATCTCAGCCCCCGCTTGACAAATCCCCCCCAAACTTTCAGGGAAGGACCGAAGCGGAGCGGGCCACCTACTTTGAGAAATTCGCGAAGATTCGTCCACCAGCGCCAAAGTTATTCCCAATAGAATGTTGCGGATTTCCTATGGAAAGTAGATCCTAACTATAACTACCTACTGGCGACCGCCAGTAGGTAATGTGTATATATATATATATATATATATATATATATATTACCTACTGGCGATAGCCAGTAGGTATATATAGTTAGGATTTTTTCTCTATGGAAGTTTTGAAAATTCTATATCTAATAACTTTGGCGTTTGTGGACGGAATTGGCTGAAATTTTCAGGAAAATGGCACATTTTGTTTCTGAGCAGCCCCTGAAAATTTGGGGGGGTTCCGTCAAGGGGGGGACGAGAAAAAAGGGGGGTCCCAAAACGCGTTTTTCCCATTAATTTTTCCATAGGGCGTTTGGCCTCACTTTTAGCTCGAACGGCTGAATGGATTTGCACGAAACTTGGCAAAATTGTAGGGACTGTTAGCCCGATGTGCCTTTGCTGGGTCTCAATATATGTGCTCCAGTGGATTTTGAGAAATTAACGTTTAAAAAAACAGATATATCTGTGACAGCGTACCGGATAGCGCACCAGTTCGCGTACTTTTCGCGTAACGGAGCTTTGCGAAGCGAAGCTGATTGGCTCTCCGGTGTCTGTCAACATTCTAAACAGTCCGGAGCGGCCGCCATCTTGTCTCTCGGTAGGATCGAGAGACAAGAGGAGGTCAAAACGAAGGGGGAAATGAAGGAAAGGGGGCAAGGTAGACCTCTTCTGACCCCCTAGGATTGATGAGGGGGATATTAAAGTGGCCCGCGGGGCAAAAAAAAAAATGCGATTTTACGCCGTAGAGGCGCGTTCCGGTACGCGAACCGGGCAGCTAACTGGGCAGCTAACCGGGCAGCTAACCGGCAGCGTAACGGGAGTCCGACATCTTGTGTTTTTGGAGCGTCCGGTTTGCGTACCGGGTAGCGTTCCGGTAAGCGTAACAAGGGGAAAACCAAGAGAAACAGTAAAATAAAATTTAAAGGAATAGATTTCCACCAAACTTGGCAAAATTGTAGGGACTGTTTGTTTGATGTGCCTTTGCAAGGCCTCAAGATATGTGCACGTGTGGATTTTGTCTAATTAAGGTTAAAAAAAAATATATATATCTGTAAGCGTGCTCTGGCGCGCTTACGTTACGGGTTTTGTTTGCGCTGCAGAGACGATACGTCACGTTTATGCGACGCGTCATGAGGCGTCTCACGTGGCTACGTGATACGTCACATAATAAAGAATATATTTTACAGCTATAGATATTAGCTTTTAAAAAACCAATGAAATTCACTGAAAAAACCATAGGTTATAGACCATATATAGTTAGGAATTTGCATTTACAAAACCATGAAAATTCACTGAAAAAACCATTGGTAATAGACCATATATAGTTAGGGATTAGCATTTACAAAACCTTAATTTACTCGCACAAAACCATAGAAATTCGCATATATAGTTAGTTGCAATAACTATATATCGCGCACCCGCAATCCACTGCTGATGATGTCACATATTACATCATTCATGACATGGTCAGTGACATCACTGATGACATCACTGATGACATCTCAAATGACATCACTGATGACATCTCAAATGACATCACTGATGACAACATCCAGTGACTGTATGTTTCTGTAGGTGCATGACTGAGTTCCTCATCCCAGTGGCATATTATTGCAAACTTACCTGCTATCTGGACCTGCTTGGTCCATCCATTGAAGATCTTGCTGGAAGAGGTATTGAAGATGGAAACGCTTGATGCATTGCACAAGGTCATCCCTGGAACAGAGTGCTTGATTGGGATTCTCTTGCATGCATTCATAGTTGGCGTAAATGTTCTAGACTGGAAGAGAAGCAACAAGCTGAACATCTGCGATATAATCCTAATCAGCCTGGGCGTGGTCAGGTTGGTCCTGCTTTCCACCAAATTGGTGCAACATGCCATCTACCTGTCTCACCGTGATCCTGGTGCTGCTGAAACTGTGGGAAGGGTTTTGCTAACTGTAGCTATGAGCCTAGGCTACATCTGTTTCTGGTTCACCACGTGGCTGTATTAGTTCTACTGTGTGAGGATTGCCAGTTTCACTCACCCGGTGTTCCTCTGGCTCAAGGAAAGGATCCCAAGACTGATACCCCTTTTGATGGCATTTGATGGCATTGTCTGTGGCGATTTTACTGGCGTTTAGTCTACCAGTTCTGTGGTATTTCTATAACATGTGCTACTACAATAGCAGCGACGATACCAGCATCAGCGAGCCCAATGGGCAGGATCCTGACGGTTTCTATGGGGAAAGCTGCTATGATGAGGAAATGATCTATGTCTATACAGTGGAGTATGCACTACCTTTCCTCATCTTCTGCATCTCGTCAAGTCTCTTGGTGGCATCCTTGAGCAGGCACACCTTGCGGATGGGGCAGAACAATCATGTTGGTTTGGGAAACTCTCACAAGGAGGCTCACTACCGGGCTGTCAAGAGTGTACTGGCTGTCACCTTCATCTTCGTGGTCTATTTCATCATCCTCGTCTTCAAAGTCATCCACAGCATAACAGCACATAGTTGTTGGGAATGGATCTCCCCCATAGTGGAAGTGGCTTACCCTTCTGCCCACTGTGTTATCCTGATCCTCAGTAACTCCAAGCTTAGAGCGGTGGCAAATGCCATACTCTGTTGTGTGAGCTTTAGGGCTAAGCAGAGTGCTTCCAGCAACAATTCACAGATTTCCACCCAAAGGACATCTGCACATTAATTCAATTAAAAATAAATGCCAATTACTGAATCATATAGAACAGCATTAGCCCTTGGTCCGTGCACACGTTCAGGTTCACAACTCAAATGGTCTGGGGCTATTTAGAAAATTAATTAGTAGTAGCAGATATATACCTATGTCTATATATATATATATATATATATATATATATATATATATATATATCTATATATATATATATATATATATATATATATATATATATCTTTTTTTATCTAGAGCGATAGATAGATAGATAGATAGATAGATAGATAGATAGATATTCAACCTGATCCAGAGTCCACGCTGGATACAGCACGTTCCACTTCTGACAGACTTCGACTCTGCTGGGTCCTGATCACACACCCAGCAGGGTCAAGACTGGTCACGTTTCTCGGCTAACACAAATGAAAGCACTTTAACCGAAACTCTAGATTTGCTCGATTTGTATGCAATATGGACTGTAGATTAGGTAGAAAGTTTACAGCGGCTCAAAAAAATACTGTGGACAAGCACTGCCCATGAGCAGTGAATCTTAGCTTCCCAAACTTCAAGTGAGCGATATACATCTATGTATATAAATATATTATTTACAACACATTATTCGTGATAGGTGTTTGTCCCACCACCAAAGAGGTGATGTGTGTTCACAGGTCAAGTAACCTGTAATGTATTTGGAAATGTTGAAGCTCAGTGACACACAATGACACACTGACAGATGGGCTTTGATTGCATATTAAACATTTCTCCTGGTATGCCAGGGTAAGACCAGGATTTCCCTGGTCTTAATTTTGGCCCTGCCCCATATTTACGCCACACTTTGAAGTATATGGCAGCATCAAAATCAATGGTGTTGCGGAGGAACGCCCACCACAACATACCTTGCCAGCCCCTTTCACGCTAAGTATAGCATGAAAAGGTGCCTTATTCACAAGGCGGCGTTAACCCACATTAAGTGGCTTAATGCTGCCTTGTGAGTAAGGCAAATCCCCTATTGCCACCACAAGGAAGAAAAGTTGTGGACATTGTGGTTGGCGATAGGGGCTTGTAAATATGCCCAATAGCCTAGTATGGAGGATTGAAGCACTGGTATTTGCAGATAAAAAGGGAGCATGCATTAAGAGCAAAGAAGACAAAGTGGTATGCTAAAGTCCAGAAGATAGCTTTGCCTTTCAGACTTTTAGCAATAAAACCACATTTTTAAAAGCTCCACCGTTCCCATTCAAATCAATGTCTTGATATTTAGTTAATGTTTGTGTGTGAATCAAATACAGTAGTTTATGGTTTGTGTTCATTTGATATATACTTGCTTCCTTATTTTTTGAGTGTTGTATTGAGGTTAAAGTAGTAGAAATTGCTTAAGGTGGTGTCCCAAGCTTCCAATAGTGATACAGAGGAGGTCCACAGAAGTCAAAGATGAAGAACTAGTGATATAGAACATTAATCCAGCAAGATTGTAGTTGTTGGTCTATGCACCATAATAACTGGTTCTGGAGGAAAATGGCTTGACGTAATAAGACAATGATAAAAGTAGTGCATACAAATTGTAATTATTGGTGCTTTAACAGTTTCCTACGGGCACAAACAACGATAACACCCAGAACATAAATGGGTGTCTGAATTTTTGTAATTATGATTAATGATGAAACATGCTCACCACAATTTTTGGCACAATCATGATTCATGAGCTAAAACAGAGTAGTAATGCTTCAGCTGTGTACAATGTAGACCTTTATGAGTCCTTACCAAGGATGGGCCAAGAGTTGAGAAAATGCTTGGACTCTTGATAAATTATTGGATTTACTAATAGTAGTGGTTTTAAGGTATAAACAGTGGCCATGTTTAGTGGGTCCTGATAGAGATAGTGGATGGTGCTCATGGCACCGGATGGGTAGTATTGGTGGTGTATCTAAACAAAAAAGGAATCCACTCTGGTAGTGGTGGTGATCCCTACAATGGTGGGGATCACACAGTGTTGTTTTAAATACCCCTCACACACCAACAGGCCCCTTGGTGTCATGCTTCATCATCGGGGTCTTCGCACCCCTCTACGGGATGCGGCGTGCTACGACTCACGACTACGTAGGAGCACTGAAAGTGGACTATGTGTTGATGTGTGTGAACGAAATAAGTGTGTGTGGTGAGGTGATGGAAAGTGATGGTTATAAGATACCTGGCTCGTAGGAGAAAAAATAATAAAAACTTTTTATTAAGCCCTCGGCTGGTATCGTTAAAAATGTGCAGGGTGAGGTTGTCTGTTACTGGTTAGGGTACGTCAACCTCAAAAGTGCGTCAACATGTTTCGGAGTGTGAAAACTCCTTCTTCAGGACTAGGATATGCACATTTATCCTAACCTTACTCACATGGAAATGTAGATGTCAAAGTGTGCTTTACAAAGCCTGGTAGGCTGTCTTCCCCTCAACGAGGCTCATACCGTCGGAGCCGCGTTGAGGGGACGACAGCCTACCAGGCTTTGCAGTAACCGTTGCTAAATTGAGCAGGAAGAAAAGAACCCCCAATACTACGCTTTGGCTCATGAGGCCAGTTAGCCTTTGTCCATAAGTTCTGTACTATTAACGCCAATTGGGTGCAACAGACTTCATTCATCATAACACGATTAGGTACATTTCACCTTTTAACTTTTGTAGAGCACACTTTGACATCTACATTTCCATGTGAGTATGGTGAGGATAAATGTGCATATCCTCGTCCTGAAGAAGGAGTTTTCACACTTTGAAAGGTTTGAACAAACAATGAAGTGACAGCCTGGTTCTGTCTTATGTTCTGGGAATCCGGTGATAAGGAATGTTGACAGCTCCAATCAGCCAATCCTGACAGAATGCAATCTGCATTTTATTCCACAACAGCTTCTCAAAGGGATCAGTCCCAGTAAGTCCTTTAGAAGTAAAATGGGCGCACAAACAACCAGCAGTCTCAATCCATGGCAAAAATACCAGATCAGTGCTTGCAAGAGGTCTGCATCACGTTGATCATGAGGGGGCCACAAGAGATGAGCAGTAAAAAAGGCTAGAAATCAGGGAGAGGGACATTTGGACAAGGTCCTCCAATGCAATTTTGGAAAGACAGAAAATATGACTGTGTGATAGGTTAAGGCACAGGAACTGAATAATATTGTTGAAAAAGTGCACAGGGGATTGTGTGGGAATTTGGATATGATTCATTTAGGGAATCCAGCCTATCACTAGTGGTACAGTCCTATGAAATGTTGTTCCCATCACTCACTATTCAGATTGATAATGGAATGTGAGAAGACAAGGAGAGAACTGTGGAAAATTCATCCATGTTTGGGAAGGTACTGGAAACTGTTCTTACAGTCCCTGGCTGCTCTCAAGGTCAGATAAGCTCACCTTCTGATGGTGCACAGAGGGAAGAAAGAACATTCAGGACATCTCTGCAAGAAAAACCAGCAAGACCAACTGGAACTGGACTTTTGGCTCTGGTCCAAACTCAAAGTGGTCAAAGGCTTTTCTCGTGGTGTCCAATGAGTACTCCCTGGAGATCTGGGGTCATTTGAAGTGCCAGAAAAGAATGCATAGAACTTTCGCAACAAGTTTGGAAGGAGACATTTGTTTTCATCAAACCTTTAAATCTGGATATTTGCTGCTGCAAGCATGTTTTTGAAGAAAAGCATTTAAAAAACCTCAGTTTAAAACCATTCCGACAGTTATTGTTCTGTTTGAATGCCCAGAAATAAATGCGGTGTTTAGAGCTTGTTTTTGAGACCCACAGCCATAGCGTTGGTGTGCTTACTTTTTCACTGACATGGATTGGTTTAAAATGAAAAAATATCCAAAATCTTTTGAGACCTCTATCAGATGTGCCCTGATTTTATGACATTTTAATCATTAAATAGATTTCCCTAAAGTAAACTCCTCTGGGAAATTTGTTGGTCTTATATCTTAACTGTAATATTTTGTACTGTAATGGATCATGGTGGCTTTTATAGCACATTCACCCCCTGGTGAGGCTCTGAATGGCTTTTATGGAAAGGTGGCACACTACTCTTTAATGCATATTGAGTTAAGATTGTCAGGAGGTTTATTACCAAACTATCACACAATTTGTAACTTGTCTGCTACTCAATTTTTCATACAATATGTTATGGATGCTTTCATACACCCTTGTGCGGCCATGCAATATATGTACTTAGGAGGTTATATTATAGTTAATGCCGGTAGCAGTTCAGCTGATTACGCATGTTGTCGCCTTGAGATAGGCAATGGCTCTTCTGGTGAACAGGTTCAAAAATAGGGATAGCACTCGACTAAAAACAAATAATGAATCATTTATTAAATCAGGAGGTATCGTAATATTTCATGCACTCATTGGGCGATATGTTCTGAAGAGTGGGTTATTAATATCCACGTGTGGCGGAAGCAGACAGAAGAAGTTACGTCCCTCCCTCCCCGTCATAACGATCGCGAGCTGGCGGCGTTTAATTAATCACATCCCCTAAAATACTCGAAATTTCCTCTCCAACCGGCTGTTTGAGACTTAAGGAATATTTCTACTTTGTCCCAGACCACAACCACCTGGTGTCTGTCTACCTATGCGAAATACATTCAGATTCTACACTGTTTACTTCATAGGATCCCCTTCAATTATTAATTGCGCCTCTCAACTATTGCTCACCTACCCCTTGTCCTGATGAAGACCCGCCCTTGACGCATGTTAAGCAGCGCTATTTCCTAAGGTCGAAACGTCGACGTTGCAGTCACGCTAGTCTACGCAGTTGCTCAGGCCCCAACACAAAGTCATTCTTGGGCTGTATATTCATGCATTGAGAACATTGGACAGTACAACATTACTACTGTTGCCTATTTGTATAATATATGTATAGCACATTTTTTAACGTATCACCACAAAGTCACCTTTGCACTTTAATCACTTTATTATTCTGCATTATATTGTTTTATTGACAGCCATGTTCAGTAATTTGTGTGCATAATATTCATACAATACAAAATGCCACGTTTGACTAAAAAATAATTGGCCTTGTAATGTGTTCAAGCAGTACGGTTTGGTTCTCCAATAGGTATGTTGAACCTTTCTTAAAATCATATATTCTTCACAAAAAGTTGAATGTTGTGGATGCATTGATTTCATTTGAACAAAGCAGTTGACACCTTCCCGACAGAACCACTTCTTTATATATCATTAGAAAAAGTAAAGCGCTATTGAAAATGATTAGTTCACAGTTTACCATGACCTAGACATAATTTCAGGCAACCTGCAAGTGAAAAGACGTCAGCTACACCAATTGGGTCATCATGGTCACCATTTTTACATTTGGATGAAGTCCTTTTTAATGGAAGGCAAACTCTTCAAGCAGGGCAAGGCCCAAAGCTGAAGCTGTAGCTAGCATGGCTGCACAAAGCTAGATACCTTCGCTGCGAGGTTCCACTAAACCATTTTCAGAGCAGCCATAAGCTCTGAGTTGGATAAACTTGCTTCTTCCTGGCCGACTGGGTGTGCCCTTCCTTGTACCAGTACCCTTTACCAGAGCTCCAGAAGTGGACAAAATTGACTCCGCTCCATTTTTCTTCAACTGCTGGAAAATTTATATTTGATTACTCTTGCAGCCATCAGGTCTTCAAGAAAGGCTCCTAGGCACCAGGTCAATCTCTAGCCAGGGATCCTGCAAGGACCTGTCCTTGGAGGTCATCTTGCACTCTAATAGTCAGCAGCATTCCTGACTCTTGTGTCCTGGAGCATGCAAACAGGAGGTCACCACATCCTATCAGCCGACTTTGCACCTCCAACTCAAAAGAAATGTTAAGGTGGTTCTTTGTTCTGCCTACATTTCTGACTCCTCCCACATTGCTACAGCCTGTTAAGTGTGTGTTAGAACTGGGGACTCTAGTTGTCTGATGTAGGTACCTTAGGCCAAAAAGGGACCCTTGCTTCTAAGTCAGGGAAAGGAAGTACACCTTCTCAGATAGCCCCTGCTCACCCCCTCGGTAGCTTGGCACGGGCAGCCAGGCCTACCTCCAAGGCCACTATGTAAAGTATTTGCAACCCCGCTCTCAGTAACCCAATGATGACACCACAAATGGACTCCGCACGAGTTTCATAAAAAACAAGTATAGGTTTATATAAAAAGATATACGATTAGACCACACAATGAAAATCCAACATATGTGTATTTGTAATACTTCCCCTGGCCGGTTATTAGGCCAGCAAGCCCTTGAAGGCTCCTGCAGTATTAATCAGCAATTGTACATGATCCAATGCAGTCCTAATGCAATGCAAGAATCAGGCACTTTGTGATGTAACAATAATGCAGTTCGTTATGCAACAATCAGGCAGTTCGTAATGCCAAAGCAATGCTATGCGTAATGCAACAATTAGGCAGTGCGTTATGCAGAAATAATGCAATAGGAAATGCAACAATCAGGCTGTTCGTAATACCAAAATGATGTAATGCGTAATGCAACAATCAGGTAGTTCGTTATGCAGAAATAATACAATGCGTAATGCAACAATCAGGCAGTTCGTAATACCAAAATTATGTAATGAAACAATCAGGTAGTTCGTTATGCAGAAATAATTCAATGCGTAATGCAACAATCGGGCAGTTCGCAATACCAAAATGATGTAATGCATAATGCAAAATCAGGTAGTTCGTTATGCAGAAATACTGTACTCTGGCACCGATCACGCTGCTCCAACCAGCTCTATGCCACTCCGGCTGACTCGCGGTCAGCTACTGCCAAAATATGCTCCCAACACAGGTATGGTGTAAAACAACATGGAGCTCCATACTCCGGCCCGGGTACTGCCACTCCTCCGCAAGTACAGGCCGCAATACGGACTTTACGGAGGCTCGCGCTGCGAGAATGGGAAAGGCCTAGAGCGTTTCTCTCCGAGCCCGCACCAGCCCCAGGCGTGACACACGCACGCTTGCTGAGCGTTACCTGGGGTGCGCGACCTCGCTCTCCTCTCGACTTGGGCCTCCAATACAGCTTAGCTGATTCTGGGCAGTGGAACTCGGGGGCCCCCCCACCCCCGACACTGGGATGGTTTGAGGTCTCTCCTTGGCAAAGACGGGCTCGGACCGGCGGAACAACTCCTCTGGGGAAGCCGGTCTGGGCCAATGGCAATGACAAAGATCTCAGGCTGCAACAGGACACACGCACACAGCGTCGCTGGGACTCACTTGAGCTCCGGGTGTGCACGATCACAGGGCACTCCTCACGAAGGTCTCAGGCTGCATGAAGTACACGCACCCAGGGTCGCTGAGACTCCCTCGAGTTCCGGGTGCACACGATCACAAGGCAATCCTCAGGAAGGTCTCAGGCTGCACAAAGCACACGCACACAGCGTCGCTGAGACTCACTTGGATTCCGGGTGCACACGATCACAGGACGATCCTTACGAAGGTCTCAGGCTACACAAAGCACTTGCACACAGCGTCGCTGAGACTCACTTGGACTCCTGGTGCCCATGATCACAGGACAATTCTTAATAGGGTCTCAGGCTGCAAAAAGCACATGCACACAGCGTCGCTGAGAAACACTTGAGTTTTGGGTGCCCACGATCACAGGGCAATCCTCACGAAGGTCTCAGGCTGCACAAGGCACATGCACACAGCGTCGCTGAGACTCACTTGGACTTTGGGTGCACACAATCACAGGACAATCCTCACGAAAGTCTCAGGCTGCACAAAGCACACACACAAAGCGTCGCTGAGACTCACTTAGATTCCTGGTGCCCACAATCACAGGGCAATTCTTGCGAGGGTCTCAGGCTGCAAAACACACAAGCACACCACGTCGCTGAGACACACCTGGAAACTTTTGTGTTCCTGAGTTTCCACAACAGGGAGCCAGCTCTCCTCAGGCTCTTGGGGTTAAGTTACTTCAGGACACAGCACACAGCAAAGTCCTTTCAAGCAGGGGGACACAGCAAAGTCCCTTTAGCCTCTTCCTTGGTTAAAGCAGCAAACTGCAGGCCAGCCCCAGAACACACAGCAAGGGTCAGTCCTTTCCTTCAGTCTCTTCAGCTGTTTCTTCCTTAGCAGAGGCTCTTGACCACTAAGTAGGTTCAATCCTTTACCGTCTTGATCATCCAATTTTTCCAAAGTTCGGGGGCTTCAGCTCTCATAGTTATACCCCTCAATGTCTTTGAAGTCTTTGGGTTCAGGGGGCACTGACCCCTGTCTAAACCAGTTCTGGGTGTCTCCCTGCCAGTGACACCTTCTTCCTTTGATAGTGGGGGTCTGGATCCTCAATCACTCAGAAGGAGATGGAGCCATTGTTTTATGGCGGCAGTACAGGCCTCTTCACCTCCAGAGGCTACTCCTCGCCCCTACACTCCAGATACAGGTCAGGCTGTTGCTGTCTCACCTCCTCCCCTGGTTCAAGACATTCCCCAGAGCCTATCATATTCAAATCCAGACAGTCAATCCAAAACCCGGCAGAGACCCACAGAAATGTTAAAACACAAAAATCCAGCCACTTCAAAAAGAGTGGTTTCTAAACACACAATGCAAAAACCACCTTCACAAAAAGATGTGTTATCAAATTGTGAGGTCAGGCACCCTACACTTCACCTCTCCATCTTAAGCCTATGTGAAGATAGGCTGGACACATATTACACAGCCTCCACCATTCTGTCCTATAGGCAAGATGGCCGTTCAACAGTTAAAAACAAAATGGAGAGTTTTTCACTGTCAGGACATGGTACACACCTTAGTACATCTCCTACCTTTCACATACACTGCACCCTGCCCAGGAGGGTACCTTGGACCTACCATAGGGGTGTTTGATGTGCATAAAAAGGGAAGGGTAAGGTCTGGTAAGTGGGTGCACTTGTCAGGACAACATGGCAGTTTAACAAACTGCTCGCAGGCACTGCAGTGGCAGGCCTGAGTTCTCTCTTTAAGGCTATTTATGTGGGTGGCACAAATAGTGCTTTAGGCCCACTAGTAGCATTTGCATTACCAGCCCTGGCACACATAGTGCACTTTATTAGTAAGGCAAACACATACCAATCATGGACAACCAATTACCATTACACTGTACACAGGGAGCACTTGCACTTTGACCCTGATCAGCAGTGGCAAAGTGCCCAAAGCATCTAAGTTGGCAACACCATGTCAGAAAAAAGGTCTAGGGGGAAGACAAAAAGTGTAGGGAACTTTAGCAAAAAAAGGGCAAGTCCAACAGTGGGCAGTTGTTGAAAACATCCTTGCCTTTCTGGGTCAACAGGCCACGCCTTGCCCTGTGGTGAGTACATTTGCATACTTCAGCCAACAATATGTGTATTGCCTTTGGAGGTGAGATGAGAGGCAGAACTTGTTCTAAGACAGTTTTGGCTCAAGCAGCACAAAGTACATTTTAATACAGTTACTTATCCACTAAATCTGATTTCAGCAATAAATTTGATTCGGAAAACTGAGTAGAAAATAACTTTGATTTAGTTTGCAAGCGTTTTCACAGCCAGACATACCAGTTAAGAATTTTAATTATACCTTGTCCTGTTCATGGAAAATGTACCCCAAAACTATACAGTAAAAACAGCTTTTGGACATTTGGTCACTATGAGGGCATACTTTTTCAAATATATAGTGCTGTACAGCACCAGTAAACATAGGGTCCAGAACAAGGCGAAAAATCCTGATGACCATGCAAAAATGGCATGTTTCCAAAAGTTATGAGTCTATCATGATGGTGGTTATTCACAAGATTGTGCAAGCTGTTAAATAGTGGTTGTACACACAAGCAGGCATGCCTGTGGACAGCACAGTGCTCATGTCTAAAGTCATGGGTGTAGCTTCTGAGGGGGTGTTTGGGGTGTTACTCCCATCTAATAAATGTATTATGTAGTAAATACTTGGGTATGGGTGCTGTAAGTCAGGTATAGTGAGGTGTTTATCGGATTTCTCTCTGGACTTTTACATACACATGTAGACAAAACATACACACACTCTTGTCTCTGTTTTAAAGGTCTTAAAAAAATTATTTTACACAATAGTGAGTTATAAGTACACCTCACAATTCACACTCCTCTTCCTTCTTACTGCCCCTTAAAGTGCTCCCCTGCTTCTCGTATAATGAATTTTATCATTATATACCAGCGTGACTTTTGAGAAATCTGAAACTCACCCCACCCAATCTTTTTTTTATTTTATATTTCTTTTTATTTATATACAAAAACAAAATGAAACACAGACGTATCAGGGACAGTACATTCGGTTACAGTAGTAAAGCAAACAATTTCAGATATCAGGATTTCTGTAAGATGATGAGGGAGGTTACTGAGACACCGATGCCATGATCGCTCGACAATATTCGACTACATACAATTTAGAATGCGTTTGATGCGCTACAGCTCTCAGACTCCGCCACCCAATAAAACAGGATAAGAAAGCTGCATTACCCCTGGATACGAAAACATAATCAGGATAAATGATAAGAATTTATACACACCATAAAAATAAAATATCTACGCTAACGCAAACCCCATCCCCCCACCCTGCACCCCTGCATGTAGCTTCACTCGTCCTCAACTAGCAGTGTGCCTGTCGCCCCAAAACTAAACGAATACATCTAAAAAATAGAAAATGGAGGAGGACCTTGGAACCGGCCACTCCCCCCCTCCACAGCTCAGCTTCCCCTATGCTAACGGGTCTAATAATCAAATGTCAAAATATACGAATTAAGGGGGATCATTATTCGCCTGCCTCACCTCCCGCATACTAATCATATAAGGATGGAGCCCCGCACCGCCACCGAGTCTACTAATGCCATACAATAATCGTATATTGCTCAACCTTGGCCTGTCCGATCAGGAGCATAAAGACTCCCCAGCCCATCTGCTGCAACTTCAGGAGAGTCAGAGTACCATACTTGTTCGTTAAGCTTCGCCCGGAGGCCAGTTGGAAACAGCAAAGCATATTGGACCCTGTTTACTCTGCAGTCCCATTTCCCCGACAAGAATTCCTGACGTTGCTGTTGAAGGAATGGCGCAGAGTCCGGGAGAGAAGAAAGAGCCACATTTGTACACCTCAAGCCAGATGACTTGCTGTCCACATTCTCCTGCACCTCTTGCTCCACGGAATTCCCGACATCTGTTAAGAAAGCTGAGTTGAGTTCCAGGACTTTCGTTTCACCTTTCGATTCAACGGGGTCCGCACTTTTTAGCCCAATCCCAGGCGAATACCATCCAATTTAGAATCCAGGGCTAGCATTCTCAGGCTCATGGAGAAGTGAAATCCAACAACAGCCTCCATTACATCTCCCAGTGTCGGTCCCGTCTCGTCTCTCATAGTAGTGACAGTTCTCGTCTCTACCGGAGACCCTTCGGGCAGGATATTTAGTTCCGGAGTGTTCATTTGGGCCTCTTTAGTCCCTTTGGTGGGGCGGGTCTGGGTTTCACTCGAGTCGCTTAGGGGTGCCATGTCGTGCACTACGTCTGTTAATAGTAATCCGCGTCCAGAGGCAAGATCTTCGGATCAACACTATTTAACGGTCAACAACCGAACTCGCTGAGGTCCGGGATACCTCAGGCTGTCTCAGAGATACACTCGCTCTGGTCGGGCGAGGTTGAAAACAGTCTCTGTACCATCCACTATCAGGATCTTTAGTAAAAGCCCTTGGGGACATTCGGAGTGATATTGCCTTACTCCGCTGTTGCTGCTGTTCGGATTAGAGGTCCACCATTGAAATTAGCAAATCTCGGCTTACTTCCGGGCCGACCGGTTCTTCTCGATCTCTCATGGCCGATGTTGTTCAACTCTCCTCCGGCCTCTCCATTACTCAAGGCCCCGGTTCCGAGTCTGGTACTGGCCGCAATCTTTACATCGACATTTCTCCGTCCACAAAGCTGGTAGATCACTCGGAATCACACGGTCGGGCATCGTCTTGTCTCATCTATGCGGGGGCATGGCATAGGGGCAGGATAAGTAGCAGGATCTTGTGGGAGGAGAAGGAGGTCGACGGAGCCAGGAGCCTAGGCGGCCTTATTGGTCGCCAGCTTGACTCCTCCCCCACCCCACCCAATCTTACAGACCAAGCTACGTCCATGGGAAAAGTTTATGCAAGGGTTATGCCTATAAACAAGACAAAGTAGTGTCACTTTACAGATTACCGAATGGGCTAGTTTATGTAAAAAGCACATTTTGTTTGATTTCAGTACAATAGCAGTCATTATCAAAGCGGAATAGTCAGGAAAATCTAACCTACTGTACTGCTCTATTAGATTTATTCCTCAGATCAGTTTTGTAGGACTCTGTGTGGTCTAGTTAACGTCCACCGTTCCAATTAACACTAGTTTTCAATGATGTCTGAAGTTAGTCAATGAGAGACTTTTGTTTGTGACTGTAACTGACATTTATGTGTAGTCCCTAGTATTTCCTGTCCACTTAATGCTTTATGCAAAGCTATAGTACGGATGTTGCATATTGCGGCTAGTATGTGGAAACACAATTATTATTCTCTAGCCCTTATTATGACAGTGTGTACTTTTGTTGAGGCCCTACTTCTTGTGGCTTCCTCTACAAAAGAGCTAGGTCTTCCACAACCTTTGTAAATTCTCAGTAGTTTTGATGGTTCTTTTTCCTGCAGGAAGTGAGTTATAGGGTTTAGCAGCTTAAACAGAGAAAGAAGTACTCCCCCCGAAGTTTGT
Organism: Lissotriton vulgaris; assembly: GCF_964263255.1. Classification (NCBI taxonomy): domain Eukaryota; kingdom Metazoa; phylum Chordata; class Amphibia; order Caudata; family Salamandridae; genus Lissotriton; species Lissotriton vulgaris. The sequence continues at coordinate 1,251,559,592 of NC_141694.1, read as the reverse complement.
TTTTTAAAGGCACAGTGTTCTTTCTTCAGAGTATCTTTTCAGCTATAACGGTACAAAATCTGGTTAAATGCAAATTATGGCCTTAAGTATAATGCCTAGGATCTTGAAAATAGACTTTCTATCAATGATAAGACAGGGAAGTGTTACTAAGGAATGGGAAGTTATGATCCAGTCGATTTACATGTAGGAGTTGTCTTGCTGCAGTGTTCTGCATTCTTCGTAGCCGGTGAATAACAGAAAGTGAGACGCTATGGTACAGAACATCTGTATAATCCCGATGTGAATTGATGAATGAGGTGGTATCAGGAATAACCCAGGTTTTCAGAGATGGTGACTTTCTGTGGGGGGAAAAGCAACATAATCTGCAAAAGAATTCTTGCGAGACTGTGGCGTACCTTCCTATGGTGGCTGAGGAGCCATGACTACTAGCCTGGGAAGGCCAACGGGTGGAATTTACAGATCACGAATTGCAGCATTGCTTTATAAGCAGTTCACTTCCCATGGGAAGAGGGGTGGAACTTCCAGGTCACGCGTAGCAGCTGTGTTTTATCAACGGTTCACTTTCCTTGAGAAGGTGTATAGCAGCTTTCTGTGTTATATTAGCTCCTCCGCTGTCACTCGTTTGTTCACCCTAGTATCTGTCCTTCATGTTTTTTGTTTTGCTTCTTGTTCCCTGAACTTTGACCTGGTTGTGGATTACGATTTAGTTTGGTTTGCTTTGTTTGCTTGTCTCTTTCTTCCTTTTACCTTTGTTGCAGGATTACTTACAATCTTGAGCTCCCCATTCCTTATGTCGGCTTTCTCCATGTTGGCTTTGTCTTGACGCCTGCAATTCTGAAGCGAGTAAGCATAATAACAAAAATCACCTTTGCTTCTTTATTCCGTAACATATATTTGTCTGTTTTTCGCCTTTATAGCGCTTGATGTTAACCTGTAAGAACACGGGAAACATCCTTTACGACGCAACTTTTACCACTCAGTACCTTTACAACGCAGGTTTTTCAACGCAAGTCACTACACCGACTTGCGCTGGGGGGCGCTCTAGGATAGGTAATAGTTTAATTTACTATCCAACACCTTCCCTACTATCCACCGGGACTGGAGTTGGAATAGTAAATTAAACTATTCACTATCCAGAACCCCCCAACGCAAGTCATTGTAATGACTTGCGTTGAAAAACCTGCGTTGTAAAGGCATGCATGGTAAAAGCATGCGTTGTAACAACGTACATCCTAAGAACACTATTGTAAATCTTCTCAAGTCTGAAAGATGTGCCCCTTACAAGAACATGATGCCCCGGCTCTCTTCTCTCACTCACATTCCCACTTCTTCCCTGAGTTGGTCCTGCTATCCATGCTTACTCATGTATGAGCAGAATTATGTCCTGAGGAATGAGGTGGATTGTCACCAGACTATGCCATTCGAGATCTACAAATCCTGACAGGTAGTTACCTAGATCTTTTGTGGACAACCCTGATCTGAAAAGATAGTACAGCCATGGAGAGGTAAAAATCTGTGATAGCTCCCAGGTTGCACATTTCTGCTGAGGTCAATAGACACGAGAAAGAGATAGGTCTATATTTTATTTGTACGGGTTACTAGTAAGTATGCAAGGTGAAATTCTTCAGTTTTGGAGGTTATAAAGGTTCTTTGTATATCACAACTTCGCCTCCTCTAGCTTACCCTTGGTGACTTTGTTTATGATTTTGATATCATGATGGGATTTAATTGTGGAGCTGCAGTGCAGTGTCACTGCTGAGCTATGTTTCTGTAATGAGAGGCATGCCTGTTTTTCAGTCTGTTAACAAGTCAACAATATTCTGTCTACTCTTGGTCACTGACTGAACGTTCATCAGCAAACAGCATTAGTGGAAGGCTGATGTAGGTGGAAAAGAGAAAGGTAGGAACCATAAAAAGTTGTTGTGCTGTTGCTAATCCTTTAACAAGGGCACTTTCCCCTGATGAGGGCCTTCCTGCGTTTGCCAATCTATGTGTGAGGCTCTCCAAATAAACCTTCTTTTACTTGTAGGCTCTAGGTTTTTTTTAACTTTGTGGGAGCTCAGCCACTTGGCATATCAAAACTGAGGTCTGTCCCCCACATAGTCTGAGAATTCAGTTTCCTACATTGACGTTTTAAGGTAAGGGCAGGATTGATATACTCTATTTTATTAGCTAGGTTTCATATTAATCTGCAAATCAGTATAGCGGGGCACATGTTGATTGTAAGCACAGTGCCGTCCCATTAAAATAGACTATTCCAGACCAATTGAGCAAAGGGACTGTGCGGTCATGTCCAATGTATTTCCCATTTGTCAGTTATTTCTTTATTGTTATGGCTTCTAATGTCATGTTTCATCTTCACAATGTCTTCCACTGGTGTTACTTCCGCTAATAAGCAGACCAGCTCGCCGCTTCCCTGAGCCAGCACCCTCCCGCCAGCTCAGCGAACCCCAGCCAGGCCGCCGACAACCTCACGAAGTGGATCAGCAACTGCGCAGACGACCTCGCCCCACAGAGGACCCCGCCTAGCAGACCCGGCAGCAAGAAGGCCCCATGGTTCACCGACGAACTCAAGAGCTCCAAGAAGAACTGCCGAGCCCTCGAGAAAGCCTGGAGAAGGGAGCCAACACCGGACAACATGACCACCCTCAAGCTCGCCACCCGGAAGCACCATCAACTGATCCGCGCCACCAAGAAAACAGCATTCAAGGACCGGCTGGACAACAACGCACACAACTGCAAGGAACCCTTCAACATCGTGACAGAGCTCTCCAACCCCAATGCCGGAAACAACAACATCACCCCGTCGCAAGACCTCTGCAACTCCCTCGCCTCCTACTTCCACAACAAGATCGCTGACATACACAACAGCTTCAGCCCACAAACAACGCTCCCCACGACCGCACCAACGCCCCCCACCACCACCCTCAGCGCCTGGACCCAGATCAACACAGAAGACACCATCTGCACGATGAACTCTATCCACTCCGGATCTCCGACCGACCCCTGCCCCCACCACGTCTTCAACAAGGCCAACGCTGTCATCGCACCCCACCTGCGGGACATCATCAACACCTCCTTCGACACCGCCACCTTCCCTGAGAGCTGGAAGCACGCCGAACTCAGCGCTCTACTAAAGAAACCAACAGCGGACCCCACCGAACTCAAGAATTACCGCCCCATCTCGCTCCTCCCGTTCCCAGCCAAAGTCATCGAGAAGACCATCAACAAGCAGCTGGCCGCCTTCCTCGAGACGAATGGATCCCTCGACCCCTCACAGTCTGGCTTCCGAGCCAACCACAGCACCGAGACCGCCCTCATCGCTGCCACCAATGACATCTGAGCCCTGCTGGACAACGGTGAAACAGCGGCTCTCATCCTCCTAGACCTCTCCGCGGGGTTCGACACTGTCTGCCACCGCACCCTAGTGCAGCGCCTCAGCAACATCGGAATCCAGGAGAAGGCACTGGAGTGGATCATCTCCTTCCTCGCTGGAAGGACACAGAGAGTCCGCCTACCACCGTTCAGATCTGCAGCCACGGAAGTCATCTGCGGCGTTCCTCAGGGCTCCTCGCTCAGCCCCACCCTCTTCAACGTCTACATGAGCTCCCTTGCGGCCATCGCACGCCAGCACAACCTCAACATCATCTCCCACGCCGACGACACCCAGATGATCCTCTCCCTGACCAACGACCCCGCCTCCGCCAGAACCAACCTCCACGAAGGGATGAAAGACGTAGCCGAGTGGATGACGACCAGCCGCCTGAAACTGAACTCAGACAAGACGGAAGTCCTCATCCTGGGTTCCTCGCCCTCCGCCTGGGACGACTCCTGGTGGCCCCCCGCCCTGGGCACCGCACCCAAACCGACAGACCACGCACGCAACCTGGGCTTCATCCTGGACTCCTCCCTCTCCATGACCAGACAAGTCAACGCCGTCTCCGCGTCCTGTTTCAACATCCTGCGCATGCTACGGAAGATCTTCCGGTGGATCCCCACCGAGACCAGGAAGACGGTCACCCAGGCCCTCATCACCAGCCGACTGGACTACGGCAACGCCCTCTACGCCGGAACCACCGCCAAGCTCCAGAAGAGACTCCAGCGGATCCAGAGCGCCTCAGCCAGACTCATCCTCGACATCCCCGACGCAGCCACATCTCCGGACATCTGAGAGACCTGCACTGGCTCCCCGTCAACAAGAGAATCACCTTCCGTCTCCTCACCCACGCACACAAAGCCCTACACGACCAAGGCCCGAGCTACCTCAACAACCGCCTCAACTTCTACGCTCCCAAACGCCACCTCCGATCGACCAACCACGCCCTCGCCGCCGTCCCCCGCATCCGAAGAGCGAGAACAGGAGGAAGGTCCTTCTCCTACCTGGCCGCCAAGACCTGGAACACCCTCCCTCCCGACCTTCGCCTGACCCAAGACCACCTCTCCTTCAGGAAGAAGCTCAAGACCTGGCTGTTCGAGCAGTAGCTGTACCCCCCCCCCCCCCCCCCCCAAGCGCCTTGGGACCCTCCGGCTGAGTAGTGCGCTCTATAAATGCCTTGATTGATTGATTGATTGATTGGTTAACGTCTCCATTATTCACTTACTTTAACTTGCATATTAAGTGCCCTGCATATTGAATTTAATGCAGATATTCTGGTTTCATCGGCCATTAACAGGTGTCATTATCATGCCTTTCAGTCCTACAGACGTGCTTATTTAATCAAGCCCTGCACAATTTCTCTAATATTGTGCCTTCTTTCCTATTAATGCATCGCCTATGTTTCCTAGAGTGCCCCTTAATTCAGCTTGTATTCTATAAATCTACCTATGGCACACTGAGCTTGCCAAATTGTCATCGCGTTGCACTTTTTCCACTGCATTCTTTTATATAAAGGAACTTTAATGTCCTCTCTCTTTCTCGCACCTTCCATAAAAGACCCAGCGGGCATGCTCATTTTGTGCCCAACGTAATATGTATACATTGTACACATTAATATTGTCACATAACAAACTTCTTTATGCACCTTCAATGAATCTCGAAAATAGGCATTGTATGTTTCCTTAACCCTAGTATTTTTATTATTACCTATATAGCTAGTAGAGAAGTTGTGCAGGTAAAGCACCCACTTTCTGCTCCAGAATACAGTTTGAAACGTGGTGTGTTATATGTTAAAATGTCCATCCATATCTATTGGCTGTCACCCAGGGAACATTATTCAGATCCAGATTTTACTTCCTGAGCTCTTGAGCTTCCCAGGTTCATGTATGAGTAGCTCATCCAATCCAGGTTTTTAGGTCGAGCCTGGGCAGCGCATGCACTGCTCTGCGAGCCATGCTGCATTGGGAGTATGGACTTAAATCCCCGCCCACTCTCCGCCCATATTTGTCATTGGTTTGTGTCATTTTCCTTCGTAAATGCTGGCCTATGATTCATTAATAGGGTTGTTAGTCCCTTCTTAGTACCGCCTTGTCTTCACTTGAAACCTCCAATGAGTGCTGGCCCTTTTACTTCGATTGGTACACTGTACGTCTTATTTACACTGTAAGCACTATTTTCTTTAATGGTTTCTCCTATTGCAGGCACTACATGCTTTACTGAAACATACAGCGCGCCATGCACGCTTTTACTAGGCGATTTTACTACAACAAAAAAAGCATTTCTTTATCAACTTGACAAAGAAATGCTTTTTGGGTAAAAAGTGTCCCATACCGTACTTTCACCTTAATAGAGGCCATGGACCTTTCTTTAGACACGGCTTATCTGAAGAAAGGGGCATGGCCTCTATTAACATGAAAGTGCTTCATGGGGAGCTTGTAAACAACAAGCATTGCAATCCAATAGGTCTTGCATTTTGGAAACTTTGCCCTATTGCTATTATAAATGACAGTGTCTTTTATTATTTCAGTTTTTTTTTAAAGACAAATAAAAGGCATTATAGATTATCAAGAAGGACTAGCTGAGTTTTGTGAAAGGACTCAATGGGTACGCATGTTGACAAACCATTTGGTTTGGTCATAAAGCCCTCACCCACCAACCTAGTTGGTGGAATGCTTCATCATCGAGCCCACCACAGTGACACCGAATGTGTCCCGGGTGTGCTGCGACTCCAGATTACTGAGGAGCTGGTATACTTGCTGAGTGTGCAGAGTTGGTGAATGTGAAAGTGAATTTAAAAGCTATACAGTGGGTCCCAGTACCCGAGGGTATATGGATAGACTTTAATTACTGGGCACACTCAGCAAGTATACCAGCTCCTCAGTAATCTGGAGTGGCAGCACACCCGGGACACATTCGGTGTCACTGTGGTGGGCCCAATGATGAAGCATTCCACCAACTAGGTTGGTGGGTGAGGGCTTCATGACCAAACCAAATGGTTTGTCAACATGCGTACCCAGTGAGTCCTTTCACACAACTCAGCTAGTCCTTCTTGATTATCTATATATAACTTAGGGGATCCGGACTGGCTTATCTAGTCCTCTCTCTCTATTTTGATTTGATGATAAAATAAAAGGCACTGTCATCTACAATGTCAATAGCTTAAAATCTCGCAATTGTGGGACCTATTGCATTGCAAATGCTTGTTAGCTTTCCTATTGACCTTGGTACCTCTTCCGTTGTTGTTTCTGCATTTAGCTGTTCCCTGTGCTCCTCCGACAGCGCTGATATATGCATATCTTCTACGTACCTCTCCATTTGCTTCTTTGACACATATACCTCCTCTGTGTATAATATCTGGAAAAACTCTGCGAAGGCTTCTCATACCCCTTAGAGACTAGCAGCTATGTACATGGACTAGCAGTCTCAAACCACTGACTGCAACCCCACACTTCTCACACTAGCAGTCTCATGCTACCAGAAGCACTTGTACTCTCCTCACAGTCTAGCTGTCTCACACAGACACTTTGACACCACCTCTGAGGGGCTAGGTAGCAACTAAATAATCCAGCAGGGCATTTTAACACCTTATAAATCTGCCTCCAAGGACTGTTTTGTGCCTTACCTATCCTGCTGGATTTACATATATTGGAACAACAGCACAGTAGTACCTGACTGTGTTGGATTCATACATGAAAGAGTTTGCACTTGTAATTTACAAGGAATATACATTGTGGAGCAAAATTATGTATTCAGGACATGTAGGTAATTGATTGATAAGATATATGTTAAGAATCACTTCACAGAATGATTACTTTTTTCTCACATGTAATAATACGTTGATGGTTTAATATGCATACACCAGGTCTGTTATTGCCTTTTTTCGGCAGTTGTTAACAACCTTTGTTATGACAAAACTATATGTCATAACAATAAAAGAATAATTTGATGGTTGATTTAATTTTTTGGAACATTTGTCAATTCCCAAATGTGACATGATTGCTGTGGCGGTGTTTCTGTGGTTACTTTGACAACAGCACTCTTACATCCCTCACAGAGTAGCAGTCACACAAAGCTGGAAACTCTCTTACCGACCAATAGATTCTCCTTATAACTGAAAGTGTCTATTCATTTACAGGTACATTTTTGTGCTTGGTATTGTCAATGGGTGAGGGGGTGAATGCAAGAATGAAGCAATGGGTAGACAAATAGATGCATGAGTGTAAAAGTGAATGACTGCACAAATGAGTGATTGAGTGTATAGATGGTGAATTCATGACTGCATATCTGAAAGCATCTAGGCACCTCCTGTTTCAAGCTAGACAGGTTGACTTTTTCAGTGGTCTGGCAGCTTCCTCACAATCGGGATTTGCGAAACTGCGATAAAGACCTAGGGGTAGATGTATCAAGAAATCGTTTTGCACTTCTCTAATAGCGATTGGTAAGGAATCGCTATTAGAGAAGTGCAAAATGGTATGTATGTAGGAATTCGCTATATTTTAGCGATTCCTTAACATTCCTTAATTGCGATTAGCAAATTGCTAATCGCAATTAAGGAATAATTTTCCCATTCATTCCTATGGGCCAGGAGGCCCATAGGAATGAATGTGCAGTAATTCTCAAATTGCGAATTCGCAATTTGCTATTCGCAATTTGAGAATTATTTCAAGGGTGCAGGGGTGTCTTATGGACACCCTGCTGCACCCCTGAAACTTACATGTGTGTGCATATGGCACACATACATGCCCTATGGGCATGTATGTGTGCCACATGCCACCTTCAAAATAGTGATATTTTGTTGTTTTAAAGGATTTCGCAAATTAACACGAACCTCAAGTTCGTGTTAATTTGCGAGTCCTTAACCTCAATTCGCTAAAAAAAAAAGCTTCATACATGGCATTTAAGGAATCGCACATTTGCGATTCCTTAAATGCTGATGCAAAATAAGGAATCGCAATTTATTGCGATTCCTTATTTTGCTAATCACACATACATCTCAAAAGATGCAAAATTTCAGTTTACGATTCGTTAAGGCCGAAATTCTGCGAATTTCGGCCTTAACGAATCGCAAACTGCTTGATACATCTAGGCCCTAGTGCTTGTTTCTACATTGATTCTTAACACATTGTGTTGCTTAACACTTAAAGTCCTTTTTCACCGCTGCATCATCAAGTCTTAGGAATGATCATGTATAATATCTCCAGTTTGCTTTTCTCAGGTGCCAGTAACATTCCGTGATGTCACTGCCTGTTTCTCTGAAGAGGAATGGAACCTTTTACATGTGTGGCAGAAGGAGCTTTACAAGAACGTGATGAATGAAATTCACCAAGCTATGATTTCCCTAGGTACAGTTAAAGTTTTAGCATTTGATGTATAATCTTTGTCTCATGCATTCATATTTCATCCACATATGTAGTGTTGGCAAAAGCACAGCCCCATCATGCATTACTCTTCACGCAGTCAATACTGCTTAAACTTAGCAAGAAACCTGCCATGGTGGTGCCTTAAAAGCGCCTAAGTTGTATCTGTCATGAATAATGGATTGAGGCCAGAATTATCAGAATTATTTTAAACGATTTGATTCCTTATATTAGTAATTCATATTACAGAGAATCATTGTTTCCTGGTCACATATTGTTTGTGGTGCATCTAGACCCAGATCTATAGGTATCCAGCTGCTTTCCTTCTTTCTTATAACCTTGCTCTATTACTACAAAAATAGGTCTTCTTTAAGAGGAACCACCAACGGAGATTCCTCCTGTTTGTCTACCCAAAGCAGAAACTAGTGATAAAGCCTGTACATATACAAGGGGAGAAGGGGGGGGATTCATAAATACTGTGGTGTGGAAAAATTGCCAGACGTATGCGTATTGCAGAACCTCCACTATCATACTTCTCACACAGTAATTACTGTAGGTTGACATTCCAGAGTAGAAAAAAGCTGCTAGTTACAAGAAGAAACACAAACACCTGGTAATATATGCTTCAGCTGTGGATTCATCAAAAGCCCAGTGAAGTAGAATAAGTTAATCACTGCTTAGAGTACTCAACCATGAACATATATTGGCTAGCCTACATCTCTGTCCTGCAAGTGACTCAGATTGATATTGATTGATTTGATATTGATATTTTCATGACTGCTTGCGGATGGACTATCTCTAGATTGCCAAAGTCACTTTCTGCTGAACTTAAGCATATGCCAAAGTAGCAGTCACCATATCTATCTCCTAAGGAGTTGCGAAGAAGGTTTAATCGCTTCCAAGCAGAACAAAATGCCACAAAATGATTCTCACAGTTGTATGTGTGTGTAGGAAATTGAGTTACTGGTTGAATGGGGTGAAACCCTGCTCAAACAGCAATCACAATGCCTTTCAGGGTGAAACACATGCAGACCCCAAGTTAACCTGTGCTCCGCCATCTGGTAGCTTGGCTACAAAACAGTCAAGCTTAACTTAGAGGAAATGTGTAAAGTATTTATGCAGCACTTCAAACAGTAATAAAGTGAAAACATAACACAAGAAAAATCCCACATCAATTTAAGAAAATAGAATAAAATTCCATAAATTATTTGACACCAAAACAACAAAAAATCCAATTAGGAGAACTAGAGTTATATAATTTTTAGAGGTTTAAGAAAAAAATAATGCTACAAAGCACCAACAATGGTTATCTGGTTCCGCTAAACCTGGACAAAGTCACATGTTAAGGCTGACTGCTATGGAGTGCGGGCCGGATACGTAGGCCAAGTTTAGGCCTGATGAACAAAGTTCATTAAAATCCTTGTTGCGAAGCGTTCCGAGATCCTGCATTGAGGATGCTTTGCGCAGTGGCGGTTCAGAGGATCTGCGGGCTGTGATGTGAGGTCCTGCGTTGAGGATGCATTGTGCAGTGGCGGATCAGAGAAGTTGCAGTATTGAGGCGTCGTGCAGTAGTAGTTCTGATGCGTAGCTGCTCAGAGATGCAGCATGCTATGTCAGTACTGCCCAAAAAAACACATCTGAACTGGCAGAGCACCTTCAGGCCCACTTCGAAGGGTCCAGGAGATGGGTGGCACCACTTATTATTATAATTATTATTATTATTATTATTATTATTATTATGTTTCTTATATAGCGCCTGAATCGACCCCCGAAGGGGTATCTCCGCGCTTGCCTTGGGAACCCGTTCTGGCTTTTCCCTGTGAGATAGCCCCTACAGGGCATCCCCAAGGTGAAAGCCAGGCATCCCGCCGCGGGGGGCCGTTGTGGAGATTAAGCAAGCTTAATGCCGAGAGTTGCAGAGTGTGAACCCATGATTAGGTCAGGCACCGAAGCGAGAATTATCGAGTCCATGGACATTTGAGCTCAAGACCCTGCCGCGTCGGGAATTGAACCCTGGTCCCGGGTCTGACCTCTGCTTCAGGGTCTGCCTGCTCTAACCAGTGAGCCACACTTCTCCACTTAGAGGGTAGGACTTACAGCAGGCAAAGTACAGGTACAGGGTTCAAGGTGGTTTGACTATTTTTTGTCCCTGAGACTCTGATTAGGAGGCCTGCCAAACAGCCCTTGCTGTCACTCAGATTCAAGAAGTAGGTGCAGTCCTTTTTACTCAGACAGTATGGCAGCAGAGTACCAGGGCAACAGAGTAGCCGTCATTCTTGCAGCAGAGCACCACAGCAGTCCTTTTGAGTCTTCCACAAGTCCAGAGGTGTACTGAAGAGTTGGTTCTGAGGTTGCACTATGTATACTTGGTATCAGGTTTGAAGTAGAAAAAGTTTGTAGAATGTTTCACCCCCAGAGGTGTTTGGAATTTCCTTCCTCCCTGCCCTGGCCCCAGGTTGTCTAGGGGCGCAAAAGACTAGTGTGAAACCCTTTGTGAGTGTGCTGAGGCAGAGCCTTTGTGATGTGCAAGTGTGGTAGGTGACAGCTCTGCCCCCTATCAAGTCAGCGATGGCCGAACCTGCCAATACCTATTTCCCCTTTGTCTCACTGTCTGGGAGTAATACGCATGCCAACTGCCAGCTACACCTAGTTATGTGACCCAGGATCCAGGCTGCAGACACCAAATAGTTAGGACAAGAACATTACAGCTTTCTAAAAGTGCCATTTTCAGAATTGTGGCTTAAAATCCGACTTTCTCATTAACAAGGTTTTTAAAATATAATTCTTCAGACACCAAACTCAATATTCATACATGCTCCCAATTAAATAGTATGCCTTATTAAATGTAATAAGGTAACCCAATGTTATCTTATGGGAGCGGAGGGCCTTGCACTAGTGAAAAAACGGATTCAAGAGTTTTTCACTACCAGGACATGTAAAAGATAAAACTTTTGAAATACAATGCACCCTGCTCTCTTGGCTGTGTAGGGCCTACCATAGGGGTGACATAATGTTTTCAAAAGTGCCAGTTTAAAACTCCACACATTTTTAAAAGTCTACTTAAGAGGGTGGCACAATGAGTGCTGCAGGCCCACCAGTAGCATTTCATTTGCAGGCCCTGTGTACCACTTTACAAGGGGCTTACAACTAAATTAAAGGTGCCAATTAGGTGTAAGGCAGTTTTATCATGTTTAAAGAGGAGAGCATAAGCACTTTAGCACTGGTTAGCAGTGGTAAAGTGCACAGAGTCCTAAAAGCTAACAGAAACTGGTTCCAAACATAGGAGGGTGAAGGCAAAAAGTCCAGGGATGATCCTGCAGAGAGGACCAAGTCCAACACTGTGTGTAGAGGGTGTATGTGGTATTTGCAATGCATAACCTAGCCGAAGGGGGTGGAGCACTGTACAGGATCAAAGACCAAGATCTAGCCAAAGATTATTTGATGGTATAGTTGTTTTCTAAAGCACAGAGGACTTGATACCGCAACATTATGATGTATTCTTTACAGATATGTGTCTTCAACTGTTTCCTAAATTAGAACAGAATCCTTTACATGGATGTTGTTCCGAGTCATGGGTGCACAGATGAAGAGGGTATGTAGCTTTGTTTTCTTCCTTCTTGCCCTTTATTTCCAGTCTGATGGAATCCTGATTGCGGGTGTGCTGATGGCCACCAGAGATACTGAGCTTTTCAGTCAAATAGGGTATTGGTTGTGATGGTCTTGTAAGATGAAACAGCTGGTACTAAGCATGATATGGCAACTAAGGGGAGTCAGAGAATTTAAATTAGAGTGGGGTGATGTAGTCATATATCTTCAGGTCCTTACTGATGTGTGCTGCAACATGTAGGAAGTTCATAAGAAAGGCCATTGTGGAATTTGTGAGGCCATGGAGAAAAGCGGTACCACCGTTCAGAGAGGTATACTTTCTGGGAGGAGCTGTTCCACTTTCTTTATGTAGGGTACTAGACTGTCTTGTGTTTTTTGACGGTGTGTACTTTGAGGGTGATGTCAGTTTCCTTATTAAATCCAAATGAAATAGCATTGAATGGTAGTTGGTGTACAACTCTCTAAGTTTATGTCTTATAGGCTCTGTGTGGCGTAGTTCTTGTTTGTTTTTCTTCAGATATACCAGGAATTCTGTTTCGGTGGGTTTAAGCTTCTGTTAGGTCCTGGACATCTATGTCTGGATAAGATGCAAACAATGTTTGAGGACTTTGAAATATATTTTTAATATAAAGGAAATCTTTCAAATTGTAAATAATGCTAGCAGACTTTCAAATGGTCAGGCAACGCCTGAGCGGAAGAGGAATTCTAAAACAAAATTTGAACTTGGACAAACACCCCCTTTGTGAACAAGCATTAGAAATGCAATAGGTCTTGCAGCATTAGAGTTAGTGCTTTTAGAATTGTTAATGGGTTTTTTTGTAAATCTTTAGCATGAGGTTGAGGGTGAGTGAGGGTGAGTGAGGGTGAGGGGTTGAGGGTGAGTGAGGGTGAGGCTGAGGGTGAGGGTGAGGGTGAGTGAGGGTGGGTGAGGGGTTGAGGGTGAGGGGTTGAGGGTGAGGGGTTGAGGGTGGGTGAGGGGTTGAGGGTAAGTGAGGGTGAGGGGTTGAGGGTGAGTGAGGGTGAGGGTGAGTGAGGGAGGGTGAGGGTGAGTGAGGGTGAGTGAGGGTGAGTGAGGGTGAGTGAGGGTGAGTGAGGGTGGGTGAGTGTGAGTGTGAGTGAGGGTGAGTGTGGGTGAGTGGGTGAGGGGTTGAGGGTGAGTGAGGGTGAGGGGTTGAGGGTGAGTGAGGGTGAGGGGTTGAGGGTGAGTGAGGGTGAGGGGTTGAGGGTGAATGAGGGTGAGGGAGGGTGAGGGGTTGAGGGTGAGGGGTTGAGGGTGAGTGGGGGTGAAGGTGAGTGAGGGTGAGGGTGAGTGAGGGTGGGTGAGTGTGAGTGAGGGTGAGTGTGTGTGTGGAGCGATATGAATTAAGGGACTAACTGCTTGCCCGCATAAACATGTGTATATTGCTCAGTGTTCACACCTTCCAAAATGTGCGTTCACTTCGACACTATCACTTCATTCCATATTCCTCATGAAAAGTTGCATACAGAAAGGAAATAACTAATGTGTAGAAAGATGGTGTTCCTTTGCCATATTAGTAGGAATAAATAGGACTTACTGCTGTGACCATTTGTTTGTATGTAAGTACACTCTTGCAATTCAGACAACAGGGCCTAGAATAAGGAGGCCCAGTAACCAGGGTGCAGCACGGTCCTCCTCGCACCCGAGGGCGTGTGAAGGACGTGCACCCCTCACCCTCGAGCCTCGATGGATCTGTCCCGCTCAGACTCCCTCAGCATAGGCCCGGGCTCCCATGGCTCTGTCAGATGCGTTGTACATTCTAGGAATATCTCAGCCAGAGGGCTGGAGCGACCGACGGACGGAAGCTGCGTGCACGAAGCGCGTCACTGATGCTTATATATCATATACGAACAGTAGCGTCTCTGTTGAGATAGGAAACCATTAATAACGTATCGGTTATGTGCACTTATCTAGACAGTGTGTACACACAACCCATGATAGACGGGGACAGCTGACAGACATCTCTTTGTGTTGCTTCACTGTCTTTATGCATTTATGCTGCATTTAGGTTTGAAGACTCCTATATTTGATCACACTCAGTACATTTTGATTTATTTTAAGGGCGAAACGTACATTACGTGACGGCTGATGTATGAACGTAAACAGTGGCAATTGTGGGAGAGGCGGGTGTGAACTTGCGTGGTGTGTGTCTGTATACGTGTGCTTGTCTGGTAGGGGCATGGTACAGAAATGTAAGAATGTGTGTGTGTAAGCGTGCGTGTCTGAGTGTGTATCTAAGTGCGTGTTTATATCTGTGTTTGAGCGTGTGAGGGCAATGTGTGTACGTCTGTGTTTTTGTGTGAGTGCATGTGTGTTTGTTAATAAGATCATCTGCGTTTGCGTGATTGTGTATCGATATATGTGTGTGTCAGTGTGAGGATGTTTGTGCGTATCTGCGTGTCGTAGAGGGTAGGTGTATGTATTCGTGTGTGAGTGTGTCTTTGGGTGTGTGTCTGGGTACTTGTTTGTTTATTTGTGTCTTTGGGGGCGTGATTTGCTATATATGTGTGTATTCGTTTTTGTGTATATCTGAGTGTGTGCCGGTGTATATGTTTGTGTAATATGTACGTTAGCTTGATTGTGTATTAGTGTGTGAGAGAGAGAATGTCAGCGTTGTTCAAATAATAACACTGTTTTGCAGGTTACTCTGTCATTGATTCAAAATTTCAGACCGGTTTCTAGAGCCATACGCACGCTGTAATTATGGTGTACATTGCAACTGCATAGGATTCAAAATTGAGGACCATTTCGACACTAAACAGTTTTTGAGGTATTTGCAGCGTTTACAAATGTACTGAGTAGGTGTACAACGTCTGTCATTGCCAGTGGGGTGTACATGTCAAGATGAAATTTGCATATTGTACATTGCTCATTGGTGAGCCTATTTAGTGCGGTTGTGTAGATTTGCCGGCGGTTAGAGTGCGCAGGGCCGCCTGCAGCGGGGAGTGAAGCCAGCAGGCGTGTGAGGCGGCCGGGGAGCCGGGGAGGAGTGCGGGAACAGACGGGAGGAGAGTGGGAGGAGAGTAGGAGGAGTAGGGGAGGCGAAGCCTTCAACAACAGGAAAACAAAAGGGGAACAGCGATACGAGGCAGACATCAGCAGTATTCAAATTATCGGACGTCTGCTCAATGTATACCCCAGACCCCGGGTTTACATGGGTAAATCCACGCAAACTGTATAGTACCTCATCGGCTAACACGCATCTCTGTCAGCGCTGCCGCGTGGGAGTTTCTTTTTGCGTGCATAACAATCAGGAGATTCCAAGCAGCATGCCAGTGTGTCGGAGTGCCAAAGGAGCGCTGTGTTCCGGACGGGGTGCATGCATGACGTCAAAGCGCACAGCCATTTTGAAAGCAAAAGTTTGCAGTATTTAATGCAGCGCACTGGAACAGTGATGTGCACACTTATTTGCATATTGTTTTAGCTGAACGTCTGAGTCAGTGACGTGAACACTATCTACATTCACTACTTTGCGGGTTATCCGGTCAGTGACTAGTACACTTTCTTACCCGTTTTATCAGTAACACACTTTTTGTAGCTTACTAGTGTTGGGAGTAGCGTGTTAGAACAGTGGCGTGCACACTTAATTACAATTTGTTTTGATTGACGGTCTGAGATTGTGATTTGCGCTCTTCAAATAATAACACTGTTTTGCAGGTTACTCTGTCATTGATTCAAAATTTCAGACCGGTTTCTAGAGCCATACGCACGCTGTAATTATGGTGTACATTGCAACTGCATAGGATTCAAAATTGAGGACCATTTCGACACTAAACAGTTTTTGAGGTATTTGCAGCGTTTACAAATGTACTGAGTAGGTGTACAACGTCTGTCATTGCCAGTGGGGTGTACATGTCAAGATGAAATTTGCATATTGTACATTGCTCATTGGTGAGCCTATTTAGTGCGGTTGTGTAGATTTGCCGGCGGTTAGAGTGCGCAGGGCCGCCTGCAGCGGGGAGTGAAGCCAGCAGGCGTGTGAGGCGGCCGGGGAGCCGGCGGGGGAGTCTGGTGCGAGGCGCGGGGGGGGGGAACAGACCACGGACAAACTTTGTGTTACCTTCTGTTCTGTGTGTCTGCGGTGTGTAATGCGTATTCAGGAAGACTGGTACACAGATCCCGGCTTATTTGCTGAAAAACAGGATATGATCGTGGTACACGGTGGGCCGTTAGCAAGGGGTGCTTGATAGCTCACAGGAAACAAGCCTTTCACCGTAACACGGCGGGCAGGGGAGGGGGCGGAGAAGGGAGAGGAGAAATGCGACACGGAGGGAAGGGGAGGGGGCGGAGCGGGGAGGGGGCGGAGAGGGGAGAGGTGCGACACGGCGTTAGACGGAAGGAAGAGAGGGGAGGGGGAGGAGAAAGAGAAATGCGACACGGCGGGAGGGGGCGGAGCGGGGGAGAGGGTGTGTGTGTGTTGTTAGGAGACGGACGTGCACGCGCACGCGCTTTTAAGGTCAATGCGCATGCGCATAAGCTCAATGCGCATGCGCATTGACCTTAAAAGTCACGGGCACTGCAAGGAATCGCCACGATTCCTTGCAGTGTGGATAAAGAGTGGATAACTCGCAATAGTCTCGCTTGCTCGATGCGCATGCGCATCGACAGGCGAGACCTAAAAAGGACCCAGTTGCTCAACCATTTTATCTGGAAAGACTTCAGATATTTGTACCTGCAGAGAAGAGCGCTCAAGCCAAAATCTCCCTCAAGTCTGGTGCAAGTAATGTCTCTGGGCGCTAATTTCAGTCCATCTGATATAATTTAGAACTGAAAATAGTAGTTGAATTGCATACCCGACACATAATGGGTCTCAGATAAATCACATTGTTTAACTATGTTTGTAATAAACTCAGATCAGTAGTGAATTCTACCAGGAGTACAAGCATAATTATTTTCTGAAGAGTTTCCATCTTTAAATGGATGGTCCACCCTCTTCAAATCTATCACTGGAAGAACACCATATAACACTTTCAGGAACAGAAATAGCCTCTCCCTGCATAGGAAAGGTTACAGTATAATGAATTTCTTTTGCAGTAAACAAAAAATTCCACCCTGAACGTTTGCCTCAATCACCAGTTTCCTGCACGTTTGATGCTGTCCCCATTAGCAGCAGAAAACAAAATGAAACAAGCCTTGGCAAAGCCAATAAGTCTCACCTATGCGAGAGCTATTGGCTTTGCCAATGTCTTTTAACCATGTTGTACAGTAGTGTGGCTGCTATTCAGCATGGCTAAATGTTAGTGGTATGGCAAAGAGGAGAGTGGAGTGAAACAACGTGGAGTGGCTTACAAAGGGTTGGAGTAGGATGTATGACGGTACGACGCGTCCGTCACAACGCGTGCTTTTACAACGCGTCCCTTACAACGCATGTCGTTACCACGACTTGCGTTGGGGGCGCGGATTGAGAATAGTATAATTTACTATTCTAACACCAGTCCCCGTGGACACTAGGGAAGGTGTTGGAATAGTAAATATACTATTCTTAATCCTCTAGCGCACTCCAGCGCAAGTCGTAGTTACGACTTGCGTTGTAACGGACGCGTCGTAAAAGCACTGTGGAGTAAAATCCGCGTCGTAAAGGATGTTCCCCGTTGGAGTAGAGTGGTGTGGAGTAGAGTGCCATGGAGTGGCGTAGAGCAGAGTAGTGTAAAGCGGAGTGGAGTTCTGTGGAGTAGATTAGAGTGGGGTGGAATAAAGTGGCATGGAGTAGAGCAGAGTGGCATGGATTGTAGTGGTGTAGAGCAAAGTGGCATTGATTGGAATGGTGTAGAGTGGAGTAAATTATAGCGGCGCAGAGTAGAGTGGCCTAGAGTCTCATTATGAGGGTGTGGGATGGAGTGAAGTTGGGTAGAATGGAGAGGCATAGAGTAGATTGGTATAGAGTGAAATTGCATTGAGTGGCATGGAGTAGAGTAGAGTGGCATAGATTGACGTGTAGTGGTGTGGAATAGAATAGAGTAGAGTGTTGTGGAGCAGAGTGATGTGGCATAGAGTAGATTGGAGTAGAGTAGACTGGCATAGAGTGGAGTGGCGTGAAGTGGCGTAGAGTCCCATAGAGTGGCATTTCGTGATGTGGAGTAGCATAGAGTTGATTGGAGTAGCTTAGTATGGAGTGCCATAGAGTAGATGGGAGTAGAGTAAAGTGGAGTGGCGGAAAGTACATTGGAGTTGAGTAGATTGGCATAGAATGGAGTGTTATAAAGTCAAGTACAGTAGAGTACTATTGTAGTGGAGGTAAGCAACTAACTCAATAGGGGCAATAGATTAATAAGCTGTATGCCTGTGTTTAAAGTAGGAAAGCACATTGCATTTTCAGGAATAATACCAAAACACTAAAAAAAATAGTGCATTGCAAAAAGTTGAGGAAGAACACACATACTTGGCCCATGCTCCAGTGAGGACCTAACACAAGAACGAAAGGAGAGCCTACAAGACCCAAGCAATCGAAAGAGAGTGGTAACAAAAACAAGTGAACTTAGGGAAATAAATAAAATTCAATTGGTGTCTTGGAAAAAAGTGTTATCGAATCAATTAAACATTTTTCTCCAAAATTGCATATAATATTTTTGTTAAAGGAAAGCTCTAGAAATAAAGGACAATTCTCCTGACATCAGATTGTCGAAGTTCAAGCCCATAATTTGTAAAACAACCTTATATACGCACCATGAATTGCAGTTAGTGTGAGTCTGTATTGAGCCTGTGTATCAACCCAGCACAATTTATGCCCACTGTATTTTGAATAAGCACTCCGCTTCAAGGCAAGGTAGGGTTATAATAATAACAGAATTGTTATGGAACGCAGTCAGCATCACTATTCCTGACCACCATAAATGAAAAAGGTTAATATTGAGTTACTCTGGAATCTACTCTAACTTGGAAATGACTAACCCAGTGCTTAATTTGAGCCGGTGGTTGCTGGTGGGAGGCACCTGCACTTATTTTTGGGGATCAGCAGTTATTTCATCACATCGGACATTCCCTGAGGCCAACAGAGGAAAAAACAAACAAAACGAAAAGACAGGAAAACAAACACAGAAAATCGATCAACCAAGGGAGAAAGCTGACACATTTGAGTGTGAGATAACGTGACAAGGAGTGACTGGCAGTGAATTAAAGAGACCTGAGGTGGATTTGGAACTGTGCACCTTTGCTGCTTGAACTCTGACTTTTTATAGCGCCAGCGGCAAGTGTCTCAGCAGCGCTTTGAGCACCAGCACCTATTATTATACAAATAAAGCATTGGACTAACCATTTAGGATATGAGATTACATATCAGTAACACAGGCCATCTGGAATTTTGACTTACTCATAACTGGGCCCTGGTAGGAGGATTCCACGTCCACGGGTCCACCAATAGCATATTGGTTGGTTTTGCCTTTTAGGTGCTGAAAAAGAGCATAACTAAAAAAGCATCTGTAAAAATAAAATAAAAACATAATACAACCAAATAGCAAAAGACTCCAGGTAAAAGTAAAGAGATGAATCTTGTTGGACTTTGATCTGCACAACACTTGTACTCATTTTTTAAGTTCAAATATATTTTATTGACAGTTATGTAAATCACTTGTACAATTTAGAAGAGAAAATAAAACTAAAACAAAAAATTCAATATAAAGAGAAAATGTACAATAAAATGTGTAAAAGATACATTCCATAGGAGTTAAACTGTAGATATAACCAGCAATAATGAAATATGCTAAAATTATTAATGTATTGATATACTAAAGGATGATAAAATGATTGTTAACAGAAACTAGGGAAAATAATGAAGGGAACTCAAGGAGGTTTAGCGACTTCCTGTTGAAAAGGGGATTGAGGCAAAGAACGGAGAGCACATGTATCAAAAAATGAGATGACTGGATCCCACAACTGTTTTCGTTTTGGAGCTAAAGTGAGTGGATAAAGAAACGTTGTGTCCAGCCTATGATTGTAACATACAGCATACCACCAAGCCTGATACAAGAGTTTAGTGAGATCCTTCCAAGCCTTGGTAATCTCCTGAAAAGCCACTGCAATAAGCAGGTCAATTATTTTTATGCTGAAAGTGCAGTGTGCCCAAATGGGGGAAATGCTGCCTAAAAAAATATGAGATATGTGAAATGGGTGTGTAGTGGAGAAGATGTTAATTTTAAACCACACCTTAACCCAAAACGTATGAACCGGAGTGCATTTAAAAAGTAAGTGTAGCAAATCTGCATGAGGAGCCGAGCAAGTCCAACATGAATGTGACAAATCAGGGTATCTTTTACTAAGAATAAGTGGGGAAAGTAAGAGTCTGTTATAAATGAAAAACAAAGTCTGAATAGTATTTGCAGCCCCGGAGGACTTTCGTAACCTCACCCACAGCCTATCCCATACCTCAACAGACCATGAGAGACCTATGTCTATTTCCCATGCTTCCTCCACTTTAGTCTTTGTGCGTGGTGATGCTGGAGCGTGTAGCAAAGAATACATCTTGGATGCCCTAGTCCCTCTAATAAGTAGAGTGCGCAATTGAGATATAAGAGGAGACTCCTGGGGTGATGTGGAAGGCAACATGATGTACGATTCATATGCTGATTGGAGTGCTTGTGATAATTTAAGATATTTAGCACGAAACGAAGAGGGGAGATGGAAAGATGCCGCAGCTTCTGAAAAAGAAATAATACGAGATTGCTGGAATAGTTGATGTACCCAAACAAGACCAAGACTTCTCCAGGACTTCCAGAAAAATGGTTTATTATTTATTAAAATCGATGAGTTATACCAAATAGGTTTGTCATAAAAGGAAGAAATTAAAGGGGATGGCAGAATTTTAGAAGTGTATTTGAGGATCGGAGTGGAAATAGACTGCGGTGGACGAAAAAAAGAGAGGTACTGCAGAAAAGAGAAGGGAGAAATATATGCCAATTCTAGCGTTGTCCACAAGGGAGAGAACACGGAAGAATCTTCAATCCATCTAGAAGCTTGATTTAATAGAAAGGATTTGTGATACAAAGAAAAATTCAGAAAATTTACCCCACCCTCTGCTTTCGGGCGCGTTAATTTAGATATAGACATACAAGCCTTTTTGCGACCCCATAGGAATGAAGATAAAATGGAGTTAATTTTCTTGAAATGAAATAAAGGGATAGAAAATGGAATATTGGAAACTGTGAACAAAACCAAGGGGGAAAGCATCATTTTAATAGTATCCAATCTGCCCCACCAAGATAAATATAAAGGGTGCCATTTCGTGGTAAGGTCCGTCAATTTCTTTAAGCAATCTTCCATGCAATGTGAAACCGTACCAGAAAGAGTAGGAGTAAAGTGAAGACCCAAATATTTGATACAATTAGGATTCCACGTGAAACCCGAAGAAGTGAAATCTGATTTATAATGAATTTAGTCAAGGGCAAAATCTCACATTGTCTTTATTTAATCTGTAACCAGACACTGAGGCAAATGAATTAACTTCAGTTAAAAAAGCAGGTACCGAAGTCGTGGGCTCAGACATAAATAATAGAACGTCGTCCGCGTACGCCGCCATTTTAATTGTGGACTGCTGGAATGAAAACCCCTTTATGGCGATATTTTGACGAATTCGCAACAGGAAGGGCTCCAAGGCAAGACTGAATAAGAAAGGCGAAAGAGGACAACCCTGACGCACTCCTCTACCAAGAGAGAAATAAGAAGAAATACCACCATTCGCCGCGATAGCAGCTCTTGGGTGTGAGTATAGGAGAAAGATGAGGGTAGAAATTTTTGGCCCAAAGCCGAACCACTTCAACGTTTGGAAAAGATACAGCCACTCGACTCTGTCAAAAGCCTTTTCTGCGTCTAAGGCAATTGCAGCGATAGAATGAGAAGAATGGGAAGTCTTAGAGAGAATATCGAAGAATAGTCTAGTGTTATCAGAAAGTAGTCTGCCCTTGACGAAACCGGACTGCTCTTTCCCTAGTAAGTCTGGTAAAAAGGATTCCAAACGGAGAGCCAAAGATTTAGAAAAAATGTTGTAATCAATATTCACTAGGGAAATGGGTCTATAATTTTTACAATACTGTGGATCTTTACCTGGTTTGGAAAGAATGTAAATAAGAGCGTCAGAAAAGGAACCGGAGGAAGAACCGGAATCTAGAAAAGTTGAAATAAGTGTACGTAATTTTGGGATAAGTAATGCAGGGAAATGGAGAAAAAATTCCACTGTAAAACCATCTGGACCCGGGGCCTTATCTTTTTTGAGAGATTTTAAAGCACCAAGAAGTTCTTTCTGGGTTATATCTGATTCTAATGGGGAAAGGTCAGGAGGAGAAGCGAAAGTTGACTCGATGACTGAAAAGTATTGACAGATATCCTGGGTCGTAGAAGTTGCTTCAGAAGAATATAAAGTTTTGTAAAATTGAAGAAATTCCGTTAAGATGTCTTCATCCTTATGTCTCAAAACAGAATCCTGACCATAAATATTATCTATATTAGTCCTATTCTTCTTGACTTTCTAATAATTTGCCAATAGTTTTCCGGCCTTATTTTGACCCCCGTAAAATTTAGCACTGGAGCGCAATAGATAATTGGAAGCATTATTTGTGGTATCCTTATTGAATTGCAATTTAGTAGCTATGAGTTCATTCAAACATACTTTAGATTTAGAAGCAAAGTAAGAATGTTCCAATTGTTTAATTTTGGCGAGAAGGTCATTTGTGACTTGCTCTGCTTTCCTACGCTTGCGGGAGACATATCCAATAATAAAATCTCTTGCGGATGCCTTAAAGGCATCCCACACAACAGGAAAGGGCACCTCAGTGGATTCATTGCGTAAGAAAAAGCCATGAAAAAAGGCAGTAAAGAGTGAAACAAAATCAGAATCAAGAAGCAAAGAATTATTGAAACGCCATTTCCTAGTGAGGGGTGATTTCTGCAAAATGTCAAGATGAATGGAAGCTGGTGCGTGGTCCGAGATTAAAATAGAGCCAATGTCAGAAGCGAACAAAGATTGAGAAAGATGATGTGAGATAAAAAAGTAATCTAAACGAGATTGGATCTGGTGAGGCGGAGAGAAAAAAAGAGTATTCTCTTAGAGTGGGATTACATAACCTCCAGGCATCAATAAGTTTAAACTGATGAATGAGTTGTTTGAAAGATGTATGTGACTTATGGGGAGTGTATGTGCTGGTAGAGTGCCTATCTAAAAAGGGGACAATAACCTCATTACAATCTCCTGCCAGAATGAAATTATCCTCATAATGTTGAGTAATGTGAGGAGATAAAGAAGACCAAAAAGAGGCATCCCCTTTAGTTGGAGCGTATATGTTTAGAAGGGAAACTGGAGTATTATCCATAACACATTTAACCAAGGCCCATCTACCAGACTGGTCTGCTGAGTTGGCGAGTATCTTGACTGAGAGGGATTTATGAAATAAAATGAGAACCCCATTACGCTTTCCATCGCCTGGGGAAAAGAAGACCTCCCCAACCCAACCTCTTTTGAGTTTGACAGATTCTTCGGGTAAAAGGTGTGATTCTTGTAAACAAGCAATGTCTGTTTTAAGCGTGGCTAGTTGTGTTAAGACTCTCTGCCTTTTTATGGGGGAGTGCAAACCTCTAACGTTCCATGAAACAATTTTTAAAGGCATTCAACAAGATATAAAAAGTACAGACTAAGCTGGTTAATGTAAAGCAGCAATATAAGGGAATCAAAAATTAATGTATAGCAATCAATGCAAAGTATTAAGAATGAACAGCAGAAAACTCTTAAAGTGAGAATACATGAAAAATACAAAATACAACATTTTCTTATGCAGATAAAATTAAGTATAATCAAAAAATAGCATTCAATATAATTACCTATGAAAAAAAAACTGTATTCAATGACAATGAAATCAAATGAGAGCGCAGATGATGAGATACATAAAAGTATGAAGAAAACAGGAGAAAAAAAGAGAAAACAGGAAATCATCCAGGAAGAAACAAGATAAGAGGAAAAAGCCGAAAAAAGATTTGGATCGAAGGGACAAGAAAAAGAGAAAAGCAAGAAAAGAAAAAGATATAGAAGAAAGATATGAAGGAAGAAATATGACTTACAGAACATCCAGGACATATATGGGTAGGGAGGATGGAGGCCACATAGGACAATGACGGGATCGCAACTCGTAAGGGAAGGCGGGAGGGAGAGACGACTCGGCAGACTCCATGAATGAAATGAGGAAAAACAAACAGGGTAATGATCTATAGAAATGGAGACAAAAGAACACATGAAAAACAATAACAACTAAAGATTAGAAATAAAAATCTAGATAAGCAATACCTATGAGCTAGCAATCAAAGGCAATAAATGCATATGGAATAAACCTTAAGATAACAATAAAAAACATCAAGTAAATTGAGATACAGATGCAACGTCCATCTCAGCAGGGCTATGGGAATAGAGAAAACTCTTCAGCTTCAATGGGTCCTCATAAGTGGTGGTTTTGTTGTTGAGGGTCACCCTAAAGAGACAAGGATGAAACAGACCAAAATGCGCTCCAAGCTAGCGCAGTTGCGGAAGTAAGTACAAAAACTCCTTGCGCCTGTCAGCGGTAGCCTTGGCATAGTCCTGAGAGAAAAAAAGAGGATTGCCCGACCATAAAACTCGCTTCATGGCTCTTGCAGCTGAAATAATTTTGAGCAAATCAGTAAATTCAAGGAAGTAGATGATAACACCACTTGGTTTTCTAACAGCCGAGTTGGACATCGTATTAGGAGGGGGGCCCAAACGGTGCGCCCTTTGTATATTGAGATTGGTGCTGTCCGGTAATAAAAGAACCTTTGGTAGAAAAGTCTTGAAAAACACCAGGGGGTCCGACCCCTCTGTCCCCTCCGGAAGACCATAAATTCGTAGGTTATTCCTTCTATTTCGATTTTCTAAAGTTGCTTATGCATGGCAGATATCTGTGCGCACAACGGGTCCACCTTAGAGACGGACGAGGTCAGGGAAGTAACATCTTGTTCCAATTTGGTAACACGACCATCAACAGATAACAATTTATCCGTGATCGTTTGGAGTGTAGCTCTAGACTCATCAATGAAAGGGCGCAACACCCTTATTTCCTCCAATAGGATATCCATGGTGGCTAAGTTGGGCTGCTTAGGAGGAGAAGGAGGATCTTTTAGAACCTTTTCATAGGGCTTTTAGTGTTTGAGGACGAGGACGGATTTGATGATGACGATGAATGTTTAGAAGATGACTCCAGCGAATCCTCCATTGCAAGGCAGTGATATCTGGAGCTCGTATGAATTAGGAATTTACGTGAGGAAGATGAGGGTTTATGCAGATCCTTGTATAATTTGCCCATTAAGATATGTAACACCAGTAAGTTTGTTTAAAGATATATACGAGGCATGCAATGAGAGAACAGTAAATTAGAATAAAGATGCAAATGCCACTAATGCAGAGATAGTGAATTCAAAATCCTACTATGCATCTGGTACTGACATATAGAAACATAGCATAATGTAATAATAAGGCAAATTTCAAACATTTACTGCAAAAACCAACCATTGCATAATAGAAAAGGATGCGAGGAAAAACATGTACATAAATACTCCAGAAAACATTTGATAAAAACCTCAATGAAGTAAATAATGCATAAAGAACCTGTGAGGAAAATAATAAAAGTCAATGTAGCATGTAAAAATAACCAAGCGCCATCTTGAATGAATGAGAGATATAAGGCGCCAAAAATTCAGGTAAAAAGATGAAGGTGAGGCGTCAAATGCAGGCTAATGCACAGTAAAACATCAAGGCTGTAGCAGTAGTATTGAAAGTTAGCCTAAAACCAGCTGAGTCCTGAAGCAGCGCCAAGGAAATGAAAAATAATAAATAAACGATTTCCTCAAGCAGAATTCAGGAACTGTGCTATGAAACAGGCTGTCGTGCTGAAGAGATAGGGAATGACTTCATCAAGTCAGTTAAACGAAGCACAGTGAAGGAAAAGAATCGTGTAGCAACAAATAGCAGAAGGGACCATACTTCTAATACGCAGCAGCAGACATGAGGCTGAATTAACAGAGCGTGCAGCCCACAACAAAGAAAACGAGTTACCGCTAGGAGCCGAGCTCCGTCAGCGAGGCTCGTAAAATGGCGTCTGCACTACCTCATATTTACAACAAGGGGTGGTGAGGGACAGAGTCTCTGAATTAAGCAGAATACTCTCACCCAGTCAAGAGATCAGGGCTAGATCCAACACCGTTTTTTAGCTCACTGCACCATCCCAGTTTCAGAACCTGGCTGTATGCAAATTAGTCTGTTCCTGTCCCAGTGCATGATGGGAACAGGGCAAACCAAACTACAAAAGCCAATTCTTACACTGGGAAGGAAACAAGCTACCGGGGACCGGTTTCTGGCATTTCAGCCGTCTTCGGCCCGGCTTGCTTGAATCCTGATGGTGCAATGAGCAAGGGACTCACATCTGAGTATACCCTTCCACGCTTAGGGTGGACAAAAATATTTACAACAAGGGGTGGTGAGGGACAGAGTCTCTGAATTAAGCAGAATACTCTCACCCAGTCAAGAGATCAGGGCTAGATCCAACACCGTTTTTTAGCTCACTGCACCATCCCAGTTTCAGAACCTGGCTGTATGCAAATTAGTCTGTTCCTGTCCCAGTGCATGATGGGAACAGGGCAAACCAAACTACAAAAGCCAATTCTTACACTGGGAAGGAAACAAGCTACCGGGGACCGGTTTCTGGCATTTCAGCCGTCTTCGGCCCGGCTTGCTTGAATCCTGATGGTGCAATGAGCAAGGGACTCACATCTGAGTATACCCTTCCACGCTTAGGGTGGACAAAAATATTTACAACAAGGGGTGGTGAGGGACAGGGTCTCTGAATTAAGCAGAATACTCTCACCCAGTCAAGAGATCAGGGCTAGATCCAACACCGTTTTTTAGCTCACTGCACCATCCCAGTTTCAGAACCTGGCTGTATGCAAATTAGTCTGTTCCTGTCCCAGTGCATGATGGGAACAGGGCAAACCAAACTACAAAAGCCAATTCTTACACTGGGAAGGAAACAAGCTACCGGGGACCGGTTTCTGGCATTTCAGCCGTCTTCGGCCCGGCTTGCTTGAATCCTGATGGTGCAATGAGCAAGGGACTCACATCTGAGTATACCCTTCCACGCTTAGGGTGGACAAAAATATTTACAACAAGGGCTGGTGAGGGACAGAGTCTCTGAATTAAGCAGAATACTCTCACCCAGTCAAGAGATCAGGGCTAGATCCAACACCGTTTTTTAGCTCACTGCACCATCCCAGTTTCAGAACCTGGCTGTATGCAAATTAGTCTGTTCCTGTCCCAGTGCATGATGGGAACAGGGCAAACCAAACTACAAAAGCCAATTCTTACACTGGGAAGGAAACAAGCTACCGGGGACCGGTTTCTGGCATTTCAGCCGTCTTCGGCCCGGCTTGCTTGAATCCTGATGGTGCAATGAGCAAGGGACTCACATCTGAGTATACCCTTCCACGCTTAGGGTGGACAAAAATATTTACAACAAGGGGTGGTGAGGGACAGAGTCTCTGAATTAAGCAGAATACTCTCACCCAGTCAAGAGATCAGGGCTAGATCCAACACCGTTTTTTAGCTCACTGCACCATCCCAGTTTCAGAACCTCATAGGCAAACCAAATGCGTGTTAGGGCATTGAAAAAGCTACGCATACAAAGTTAATTAATTTGTCCACAGAAATGAAGGCATTAGAGCACTTGGGCAGGAGGGAGGTAAACCAGAAGACGCTGCTCGCAGTGAGCGTAAGCAACCCGGATAACCGCTAGGAGCAAGGCTCCGTCAGCGGGGTCCAGGAAATGGCCGCAACCTCGCCAGGCTCCGTTGTACACTTGGAGTGTAAAAGTAGACCTTTCTGGCCTCGTAAGCTCCAGCCAAGGTGTCGCTCCGACACTACAGTCCTTCCCTCAACCAGACCCGCATTTTTGGCATCTCAGCCACAGGTAGGAGTCACGTCATGCCCTCCTTCGCAGCAGCTTCCCGGGAGAGTCACAGAAACACCGCCATCTCCTGCGGGCGCTAGCCCGTCCCCCCCCCCCCCACCCCCAACACTTGTACTCATACAAACTAAAAGCAGTGTTAGTGAAAATTCGATTATTTAGATGTTTCTTTCCATATGATCAAAACACTACAATGCACAGATTAAAATTTGAACAAAAAACGTTGTACACACATTAACAACAATAAAAGTACTTAAAATCACTGCATTTAAAAAATAGTAACACAGATTACAAACAATATTGTTATGTAAGTAGGTATATGCTGGTATTAGTAGAGGGAGAACACACCTGGAGACAATGGATTGCTGAACAGGGTGCATGCACCCGGATAAATAGAATTATTTTGGTAATGGCAAGATTAAAGTGTTGGGTAAGGTGTAGTTCTTCGTAAAGATGTGTGTCTTCAGTTTTTTCTGAATTGTAGTAGAGTTGATGCTGATCAAATGTTAAAAACTAAAAATTTATTAAAATCTTCTTATATAAATTCAAAAATAGTAAGTCGGAAATAGCGACCTTACTAGACTGTAATTCCAAAAGATATTCCAAATCAGATGTAGCAGTGAGTTTTGTGTCTTAAGTAAAGAACGGTCTCTGATATTTTATCTGCATTGCATTATACAATGAACGTACAAGCATAGTATGAATACGTCAGAGATTTTTTATTCTTAATATATTGTATGTCTGCGATAAACAACATATTAAAGGCATTCTCCTCCAACTGACTGTCCAGTGTTGTCAACTTCTGACCCTTTAAAATTGCCTTTGGATCAAAATGCTGGCAATACTTTAAAAACGAAAATTTTAAATTTCTGTCTGAAGGACAAAACTTGTTTTACTTTTGCACAAGTCCATTTGATAAACTGAAGCCAATGAACTTGTCCAGTTAATGACGCTAG
Source organism: Lissotriton vulgaris (assembly GCF_964263255.1). Classification (NCBI taxonomy): domain Eukaryota; kingdom Metazoa; phylum Chordata; class Amphibia; order Caudata; family Salamandridae; genus Lissotriton; species Lissotriton vulgaris. Next base: position 1,251,530,340 of record NC_141694.1, on the reverse strand, counting down.
AAAGTTTATACAGGCCTTCTCATTTAATAGGGCCAGAGAACACAAACCCAGTTTGAGATGTAGTGCCTCAACTTCTACCACTACAGCCACATTTAGATCAGTCTTTAGTGCATATCCCTCAAAGATTTTAAAGTTTTGGTTGACGTCTAGAAACAAGAATTGGCAAAGCCCATTGGTCTCACCTGTGCAAGAGCTATTGGGTTTGCCAATGTGTTTTAGCCTTGTTCTATACCAGCGTTGCTGCTGTTAAGCAGGGCTAACAGTGGTGTTGAGGAGAGTGGGGTGTTGTAGATTGAAGTAGAGGTTGTGCAGCAGAATGGCGTAGAGTGTAGGAGAGTGACTTAGAGAGGAGAGAAGTGTCATAAGGTAGAGTGGAGTGGTGTAAAGTGGAATAGTGTGCCATGCAATGGAATAGCATAGAGTGTAGTGTAGTAGAGTGTCATAGACTGTAACGTAGTTCAGTGTTGTAAAGTTGAGTAGAAAAGAGTGTTGTAGAGTGGAGAGGCATAAAGTGGTGTAGAGTGAATTGGCACAGACAGAGGGGGTGTAGCATGGCACAGAGTAGAGCAGAGTGTCACAGAGTACAGTGGCATAAAGTGGCGTACAATGTCATAAAGTGTCGTTGAGTGAAGTAGTGTAGAGTGCTTCATTTGTGCTTTCCTAATTCTGAAATATTTGTACAATTAATTTACAGGTACTTAAAGTTTGTTGTGTGGTAGAAAAAATATAACACCCTACAGCCCTTTTACATTCCCATCCCGGCTAGATTGTCACATATATCCTCTCACCTTGCAGTGGAGAAAGAAAACTAAACACTAAGCTGCCTGGGAGACAGAGCCTAACATTTGACCTCTGTCTTTGAATGCACAGCAAAACAAGATAAAGACAAAATTTAAAGGCCCGTTTATTGCTTAGTCTCTTCTAAACGCCAGTATGGTTATTTTGGGGGTGCTGTTCATTGACCGTCAACGCCCACATAGTTGTGCAGTAGGGATACAGTAAGCTTTAGTTTAATAATCTAATCTTGTACAGACTAAATACTAACTACAAATTATGTTTGCCATACTTTTATTACACAGACTACAATAGCCATACTCAAATGGATTTAGCGCTCGCTCTCTTTTACTTTGGTGAAACCACTCTGTCTGTGTTTGAGAATGAAAATAAACTTTTTCAAAAACAATGGCATACAGTAGTAGTAATTCGTGTGTTCCCTCAGTTATTGCCTACATGAAAGCACACTACAGTTTGCCAATTCAAATTGGTCATGCAGTAACGTACATACGGTATACAAGGTATGGCAATTTGACATGCATGTTTTGCTTACTTGTAGCTCCCCCTTTCTTTCCTTCAGTTCCACATTGCAACACCATGAAATAAAATAATGGTGTATTACAAAATTGACTGAAAATTTCAATATATTAATAATAAAAACGATTTTTTCAATTAATCATAACGTATAGTGCAAACTTTTCAACATAAATAATTTCCTTCATGAAGTTTTAAATATAATTTTCACTATTTTTTACAGGATAATTATTGTGATCACTAGCAGAATGAATAAGAGTAATGCTCAGAATGTATGGGTGAGTTCATGATATAGACTAATAGCTAGCTGCAAGGACTATTTTTAGTTGTCGAAGGCCTGCCACGAGTTACAGGGCAGCCGTTATTGTGTCAGATGAGGTCATTTATCACTGGTTTCTTTGGGTGTCCATACACACTAAATTTAAAACCAAACAAGCCCTTTCAGTGCCTGACCCTCAAGGTTGTGACAACACAGCAGTCCAAAGGCTCCCTCAAGTAGGTGATGTGGGTTGGTAACTTGAGGCCAGATGTATGAATCCTTATTTTGATTTCCTAAATAGTGATTGCGTAGGAACACAAAATGGTATGTGCAAAATTTGCGATTTCCTGATAGAGATTCCTACAGAGTAGGAATCGCTTTCAGGAAATAACAAATAGGAAATGCTAGTGCATTCCCAACTATTGACCAAATAGGAAATGGTTTGCATTTCCTAAATTGCGATTTCCTAATAGGAAATTGCAGTTTTGGAAATCCAAACCCAAGGGTACGTATGGGGTCAAGGCTCCCCTGGAGGTGACCCAAAAATTTGTAGTGCACATGTAAGTGCATGTTAGACCTGTCTGCTTCTGGGGATGTTCTAACCATCATTATTTATTTTTGTCCCCCTTAGCCTCCCAGAGTTTCTATTTTTATTTTTATATAACCACCAGGAATTTTTCAGTGCTGTCAGGGGGCTAGGTGTTCCTTGGCTATGACGCCATTTTTCCCTCATAACCTGTGAGGCCTAGTCAAGCCCCTTGAAAATCTAGGGACATCCAGAAACCTAAAATGGTGTCCACCAACTGCCATAACGGACACTACTGGAGAACAGGCCCATAGGCTAACATGAGGAACTTTCCAGAACCAGCTAGTGACTTCTGCAGGTCTCAGGCCACCCTATAAAAGGCCAGTGACCAGCAGCCATTTTGTGCTGACCCAAGAGTGGAGGAGTGAGGCAGTGGTGAGAGGAGGTGGACGCACTGGGAGCAGCTAGTTTGTCTTTGAGGCAGACAGTCACTACAGAGAGACGTTCCCCCTTCAGCCTCTGACCAATCCCTCCCCAAACATCAACTGCTGAGAATGAAAATAAGCTACGTGTGAAGGAAGACCCTTCTAAATCTGAGCCCCAACGAATCCTGACAGGTCGCTCTTATTAGAGGATTTCCCTAACTTCCAATTCCCAGCGCTGCACCTACCAGCGTTGAAGAACAGCTGTGAGCCCCGTGACGTGGCTGAAGTTCCTTGAAGTGTTCTGGTGAAGACGTGTGTCTGTGGAGCCATAACGTCCTGGGGAGCGAGGGCGTCGCTCGAGAACATACTTCTCCTGGAGCCGGTGAGGGAAGTGACTGGGTGAGAGCGGCGGCGCTGCTCCGATCGTCTGCGGGACCCCGGGGGCACCGGCCGCGTCAGTATCACACCCCAAGGCTTGGAGAGTACAGAGGCGCTTCCGCGCATGCCCTGAGCACGTCCGCTCCTGAAGGCAAGAGGGGCCTGGAACTGAGCAGGTCCAGGCGAGTATCGTCCTTCCTGGGAGCGGCCGCCGGGAGAGGCGGGAGAAGAGCGAGCGCTTCCGCGCATGCCCGGTGAGGAAGTGTCTGCCCTGAGGAGAGGCGCCGAGGGAGCGTCTCCGGATCGTCGAGTTGACCGCCGCGCAGTGGGCGCAAATCCTTCCCGGTGAGGAGCAGAAGAGAGGCCGACGTGTGTGACTTCGTCTTTACCCCCCCCCAGCTCGAGTGCCTCGGAAAGGAGCTGACGCGAGCAGGAAGGGGGGAGTTGTGCTCACCGTCGTTCCTCCGCCCCAGCCTCAAGTAAGCAGCTGGTACGGCGGGAGGAAGAAAAAGTGAGGCATTGAAGCCAGAAGGAGCCTTAAGGCAGCGGTGACGCGTGGGGACTGGGACAGCATCGTCCCCACGCTAAAGTAAGGAGTAGGGAAGAGGGCCCCTGGGGAGTTCTGAGTAACTGGGGATAACTTTACTCTGGTTAGTGTTCTCAGCTGTAGAGAGGAGGAATAAGAGCACTCTACGGAATCCAAAGTTAATTAATGCTGAGGTCTAGCTGTATATCCCAGGTTATTTACAGAATTGCATGAGGAGTAGTGATTCTGGAGTCTGATGCAATGTCTTATTGAACACAGCTACTGAAGCAGGTTAACATCTCTGCAAGTGGCACACTGAATCTATAATGTGAATGTACCCTTCTGTAACCAGGGATTGAGGGAGTAGACTGGTAGAGTTAACTATAATTAATCCCAACTGTAATGTACCTTTGATTCGTATTTACTGACTAGGAAAAGTATTGGATGTGACTTGAGAGCTATGAGAACTGTGTAAATTATTTGTGTACTGTTTTTATTTAAAACAAGAACAGGAAAGTATATTATTTTTATAAAAGGTACTGGTATTTTCCTAAGATTGGTGTTGTGTCTTTTATTTTAGTGGTTAATCACTGAGTTACTGTGAGTGGGTTTTGTAAGCACTTAACCAACGCCTTGAGTTTAGCTGTGTCCACTACTGTGCCAGGCTACCCTATGTAGTCTAGGATACCCTAGGTCTAACAGTGCACATATGCGCTAGGGGTATATGTGCGCTTCATGTCACATTAAAAATGCATTTTTTAATTTTGCACATGGTTCCCACGACTTTGAGTCAATGCAGTCAAGCCAGACCTGAAAAGGAAGGCGGATATTACAAAGATAACCTAGGACATCTATGCACCTCCTCTGCGTGATATATTTTCCTTATCCCTTCTCTGTGCAGTCACAGAACAGCTCTACCTTGGATCAGGATACCAACGCAGTGCACAGTGGAATAAAGGGGGCATGAACTTGGCATAACTCACAGGACACTCATTAATACCTGAGCAGCTTCATTATCTTTGTGGCATCATAGTTTGGCTGTTTCAGAAAGAAGTCGGCCAAGATCCATATTTTCAAACTCCATCCTTGTACTCAAGTCTGTTACTACCACTTGTGCCAATCCCCGAATTAGCACTTTATACCTTTGCTCTGTTTGTTGCTAGGCCCTTTTGAGTTCTATTTTCAAATTTCATCCCTGTCATTAATTGTTTTAATGACGTCTGCTTTCATCAGTATATAAATGAAAAGCTCGAATATGCTTTCTGAATCTTATCACTACAGTTAAAGTCCATCTGTTCACTTAGTTACTTACTTGCATCTGGATATACGAAAAATCCCACATCCATTTTATTTTGAATTTCTCAGTCTCTGGAAGGTTCCACCGTGACCTTGGGTTTTGCAATCAATGCTTATTGTAATCTAGATATGAATAGCACATGTTACCACGCATGCCAAAACCATGCGTGGCTTAACACCACAATCAATACCACAACTGTGTCTTTACCACGAGTTCCATTTCAACGCAAGTCATTACAGCGATTTGCTTTAGGGAAGCACTGGACTTTGGAATAGTTTAAATTACTATTCCAACACCAGCCGTCGGTGTATCAGTAGGGAAGGTGTTGGACTTAAAATACAACACCGCATTCCCTGAAGCAAGTCGTTGAAATGACTTGCGTTGCAATGGAACTTGTGGTAACAACACAGTCGTGTATTGACTGCGTTGTAAAGGCACTATGTTGCAATGCCGGCGTTGTAATAGATGTTTCCCTCTAGACATTCAAGCTTGTACACAGTTCACTGTCCACAACTTGCTTTTTCTCTTATCCCAGTTTTAGTTATTTAAAATTTCATCCACAGTTTACTATTCCCCATGTTTCTTCCAGTGTTCACCATTGTATATGATGAAGATCAATTGCTGCATGCTGCACATGATGACGCTGATCATTACCACGCCAACTTTGTGAGCTTTACGTTTCTCTGTGGTGTCAGCCTGCGTACGTTTGGTAATGTTTTTTGAAGTTGTTCAGATTTTCAATGTGCTCATTCCTCAAACAGGCCCACTTATTGCCACCTCCATCTTCTCACTGCAACCTAAAGAAAATGAACATCTGTATGCTGTGAAACCTCTGGAATCAGGAAGTTTTGATCATAAGACAAGTAAGTGAGAAGTGCAATGTGCTCCAATGTTGGCTTCTTTCTTGAATATCTATACTGGGACATGTGCATAAAGATCTCCGCACCTATACATGCGCACATGCGCACATGCGCTCACAGTCTGCAAGCGCGAGCACATCACATCAACTTACAGCACTACAGTGGAACTTGTATTGTGAACCTTCCTCCCTACTCCTAATCTCAGTGCCAGATTTCTGTTTGTATTGTCCAGGAATTGGGATTCAAGGAGTTATATATTAGCAAGTGTTATGGTGATGTGCTCTTCCAGAATTCACTATCAGTACAAATTGAGTCTTATGTAGCTGTAAATAGGTATCTGCTGGAACCTCCCTTTCTTTAGGCCATTGATTAGGTGATGTCTTCCCAATCATGTGTATGTTTCTTTCCAATACATACAGGCATGTTTTACAATTTAAAAACATTTGTATTAAAGGTTCTATAAAATGTTTTTGCTCTCCTTTAACATATTTAAGCTGAATTGCCCCTCTTAGCCTCTTCCAAATGAGTCATTAACATACGCCTTGTCTTGTGTTTTTCCCCTATACAGGCTTATCGGCGGCGCCCAGATAGCTATTCGCTTAGTTCTTTGATTTCTCCCTCTAGTTTTAACATTCACTTCAGCCTTGTTCACAATTTATTTTCTTCTCCCCTTTTCCTTTTCAAACAGCACTAAAAAGTGATTTGTGCATCTCTGTCCTGATGATGACCTGACATAATACAGGTCGAAACACTGTTGACATAATCCAGTGTAATTATGGCTTCTGGCACTTAACATGCTTCTGTAAAATTAAACCATCCAGTTTTCATGTTTTGTACCATTTCAAGTAACGCTACCTTGCTGTTTATTTTCACTTTGTCACGTGGCTCACATGCACCTTTCACTTTTTTCACGAGCACTATGTGTGCACTTTATATCGATTACACATACATAACGTAATTATATTATTGCTGCCCAAACTTATTCATATGCATGTCAATGAATACAGACTGTGATAGTCAACCCTTGGTGTTTTTCTCTTCCTTTTCTAGGTAATTAATTTACTTTGTACAAACTATTGCAATAGTTATACCTGTTGAGACATTGTCGTATGCTATTACTCTCACCTAGGTCTCATCTGAGTAAATTGTTTTTCTCCTGTTGTTTATTGTTACATTGATTGTACTTGTGGCCTGCAGAACTTGATCCAGGTTCATTGTTTTGAATGAGAAAAATTCCAGAATTAGCAAGGAAATCGGAATGAATTGTAAATATTTTATTAGACTATTTGGCGACTTAGGTTCATTGATCTTATGACAGATTTACTCGCATGCCAATTGAGGCTGTATGGTAGGGTTTTTGCCCCCAATGTAATTTTGCTATCATGTATTTGCTCTATTCACCACTATATGCATGCTGTCACACAGATGATGACAGTATAGCAGGCATTCTAAGGAGTTTGTAGGAATTTGCATGCATGACGAATGGCGAGAAGGAGGTAACTTTAAGAATCTGTTAAGACAAAGTCTGGAAGTTCAATGCCTTGCCTGTGCTTTTATAAGCAATATGTACTAAATAGAAATTAAATAAACAAAATGTTTCATACATAAAAAAGTAAAGTTCATACGTGGTGCTAGCTAATGTGAAGTTAAACATTTCTACCTTGCAGGTAATAATGATGGCAGTTTTGAAATTTCCTTTGGAATAAACAGAGAGAAACACACCTTGGATCCTCCGGACTCAGGCAAAAGGGACCATGGCTGCAGCCGCTCAGGCCAAGAAGAACGTAGGTCAACATTGAGTCGTTTAGATATTCTTAGAGTAGTTCCTGCTTCCCATTTTTCATAATTGAGCAGGCACTGAGGCCTATGGCTATGCATGCATTCCACTGCAGGGCTTCATACTTCCTGATCTGCACACTTTAAGCACTGGGCCACTCACAAAGAAGTAAATATGCATGGAGGCATATACATGGACCAATGCTATCTCTTGGAGCTGCAAGTACAGGATCCTCTCAACCCCAACTCTTGACATGGCACCCCACTTGATGACTCAAGGATTTTTGGTAAATATTGTTCAGTGTACCAACTGGGTAAAAGGATGGGCACTCAGGTCCCATCTTTTACAATCAGTTAAGCATCCCACTAGTTACTAAAAGGTCCAACTCTATGACTCTGCAGTCCCTTTTATGGTATGTAATATTATTAGGCTGTTGTAAAAATATCACTAAGGAGATCCCTTGGCAAAGAGGATTATGTCAGGGAATGAGAATTAAGTTCTGTGGCTGGAGAGCAGGGTTTTGAGTTCTTTTAGGCATAAGGGAATTTTGCCTTTCTCACAAGGGAGTGAATTGTATAAAAAAGGGGCTAGGACAGAAAAAAAAGCATGGCTGCCTTATCTGGTTTTGCGATGTCTGGGCACACACAGTATGGCTAGTAATGTTGATTGGAGGGCTCTAAGTAAAGTATAAGGAAATAAGGCTATGATTTGAATTTTGGAGCAGTTCCTCTGAGAGTCAAATGGGTGAGACAATTGGCCCTAAATGAAATTGGGGAACATGGAAAGCCAGGTGCCAATTGAATAGCAAAAGCGAAGAAACATTAGCAAACGTAACATTTACCAGTCTCAGTGTTCGACTTGTGGTTAAATATGGCCACCATTACTAACAAATTGAAAGTAAAGTCGCTTAATGCAGAAGTGATAGTTCAGAGCTGGTCTCTAAAAACAATAGAGCTCTTTTTTAATTTTATAGCCACAAGCATAAATACGTTACATTGAGAAAGACGAAAAAATTCAAAAACCAAATGTCGGTGATCATTAGCTGAGCACATAAGAGCACAAGAAACAAATCAAAGTTATGGACATATCCATTTACAAGCTCCACACCTATAAACTAAAGGAAGACATTTATGAAAGTAATATTTTAAATCCTTAATCCCGTTGAAGACTAGACCACACCCTTTTAAATTTTCACCAGGACCGGGGACCTCTAGCTTTGGCTAACGCTATCTCCATTTCATAAATTTCCCTTAGTAAGACCCAAAATTCATTAATATTTGGGCTCCCACTTTGAATCCAAGATCGAGCGATACATTAGCAGGCGCAGGCCGAAATGATTGATGCAAAAGGTTTCGTGAGACAGCCCGGCTCTGAAAATACTCCCAATACCATCTCCTTCGCTGAAACCGGATTGTCATAGCCAACCCATGTTGCAAGGGCAAGGCTTATATTGGACCAAAATGCTTTCAGCATTGGACAGGTAATAAACTTATGGTGTAAATCTGCAGCATATTCTTGACACTTCGGACAATATGATTTGGCTGCTGTTTGATTATTGGCCCATTTAGAAATTCACTCTGGGGTGTAAAAAAGCATGAATATAGATCTATATTGCTGAAGTTTCAAGTTAACTGACTTTACTGCAGAGTCTATAATTTCCAGAGATTTCTGTACTTCCTCTTTAGTTATGTTACAGTGTAAAATCCAACTTAGTTTAGCCGCTATCTGTATACCGTCATCACTGACAGCTGATATAAGTTTCTGATTCTGGTTTTGCCAATAGTTCCTCAACCTCTAGTACGAAAAAATACAGACAAAACCTCAGAGGGATTAGATAACTCTAATAGACCCCGCCACGAATTAAATAATCCCTTACTTGCAGTAAAAATGAGTCTGTAACAGCCCAAATTCTTCTTTCAGAGATAAAAAAGATCGGAATCCCTGTCCATCATATAAATAACCAAGCTGTGCAACGCCCTTACATTGCCATTCTTTCCAAACGCAGTCGTGAAATATATTAGGCAGCATGTGATTTCCCCATAATGCAGTATATACATGTATGTCTGGTAGTGTGTATACCGTACAGATTTCATGCCATATCCTGGTGATGTCCCTGACTACCTTGAATCGAACCTGCTTATAATAATTGGGGTCAGATGTCTTATACAATAAAAACCTGGTGCTAGGTCCACAAGCCAACTGGTATGAAAGCCAATTAGTGCTAGTTTCAGGTCCTTTAAGTAAGCTCTGTATTCTACCGTAAATGCAGCCCAAAAATACAGTTTAAAACGCCTTGCTTGTAAGATCATTTTATATATCGAATAGCTCTCCCTGCACGCCAGTAACCCCAGATAAAACTGCCAATGGCTCTATCTAAATGCTTTGAAAAAGTCGGAGGTACCCTTAATGGAATCGTACGGAAAAAATACAAAAACTTCGGGAGAACATTCATTTTAACAACATTACACCTCCCATATATACTAAGAGGAAGCCAGTGCCAACATCAGTTTTGCCACCACCTTCTTCAGCAGTGATTCATAGTTTAGTGCAATAACATCGTCAACTTGACTTCAGAGGCAGACTCCCAAATAAATTGCCAGTCTTGTAACCCCTGAATGCTGCTGGAGGCATTTCAAGTTGAAAATTCAAAATCGTCTTCTTCTTGTTTAGGTTTAATTTATAGCCGGAAAAAGAACCGTATCGCTGAGCCTCTTGTGTAATTGCAACCAAAGCAGTTGCTAGATTAATAGAAAAAATAGCGATATCATCCACATATGCGGTTAGTTTTAAATCAAGCCCATTAAAAGGAACCGGCGATATATCCGCATTAAACAGTAAGTAATTAATAAAAGGCTTAATATAAAGGGCAAACAATAAAGTTGATAGCGGACAACCCTGTAGTGTACCCCTTTAAACAGAAAAATGAGATGAGGAATGACCATTAAGTTTAACTGCAGCTATTAGGCTCCTATACAGCTTCTGTACCGCCAAGATAAACCTTTGACCGAGACCTGTTGATGACATTGTGGCCCATAAGCCTCCCCAAGTTACCCAGTCAAAGTCCTTCTCGGGGTCCAACATCAACATCCCAAACTGCTAGCCCAGCTGACCCGAAACATCGAATGCAGCAATCGCCGTGTTGATGTGCACGGTCGTGTCTCTTCCGGGAACAAAACCCTGCTGCGGCTCCGAGACTAATAAATGAATAACAGGGGCCAGTCGAGATGTGAGAATTTTAGAAAAACGTTTGAATCAGCATTAATCAATGCTATAGACCGATTGGAGCTCATATCATCTATAGGTTTCCTCTTCTTAGGAAAAACAATAATATTAGTAGTATTCCAAGAAGAGGGAACATGTTCCCCTTGCATAATTTCATTGCATAATGCAAGAAAGACAGGAATCAGTATAGTTTTAATTTTTTTATAGAATTTGAGCGGTTTTCTAAAGTGCCATTCTCCAGTCCTCCTTAAGCACCAGTTAGTTGTCTGGGAACTCTCCCTGCAGTACATGTTGCTTTTTTCTATGTCAAAATAACCAAGATCCAATTCTTCTATGTCTTTTTATCATTAGAACTATCAAAAATAAAGTAAGGTAATTTTAGCAGCTTGCGACACGATTCTCTAGTTTACCGCTTAGATAAAAGGTTGTACAAAAGGAACCCTCCTTTTAAGGCATCTATTGCAGTTAAACTGCTGGAACCTGTGGTACAGAATCCTGATGCTAGATGATGTCATTGAATAGTTCTAGTGTCATTTGGACCTGAAGAAAGATGTTTCAGGATTGAAATTAGGCAATAGTGCTAGTTTTACCATTTGGTAATCCCTAGTTCCTTTCCAGTTACACAACTCATTATTTCACCTGGCAAAACGTAACTAGGCTGGATCTCGCACCATACATACTGGCTAAAAAGAGGGAAAGCCTTTAATCTCAAAACTCATATTTACTAAAAAAAATCTCTGCTCTATTATAAATTGAAACTCCATCTTCCTATGGAGCCGAAGTACAATTAAGGTTGATACAGTAACTGTGAATCGTGCGCAAGGTTACAATAGGTTGTTTGCTGCAGAGAGCTGCCTTCAGTAATATGAAATAACTTTTTGTGCTTGTTTACGTTCAAAGTGGCAAGTAGATAACTGTACCATTATAAGTATTCTTTAGTGTTGCATGTTTAGCTTCTGCCAGTGGTCATCAATTATTTACTCTCGGTGATCTTGGCATACCATACAACAATAATTGCCAGTATACTTCTACTGGAGTTTACATACATAGTTCATAATTTACACAGACAGATAACTCTTTGTGGAAATGAAAACAAAGAAGTGCTATAGAATGTATAATCTTAAGGGATGGCTCCTACTAAGTGCTACAGAGATTGGAATCCCAATGGATAACTCTCTTAACAAGTTGAAGTCTGTACCCTTGCTAGATACTTATCTGGTTCCAATATGTTTGTTGTTGACTTCACCAAAGCACCCAACAGGATTTCAACAAAAAGTCCCAGGTCCAGCAACTATGTATTATGAATGTATAGCAAGGACACAATGGATCACAAGGAACTTCTACTCTGGTCTTTAAAAATGGCTGCCACCATTGGCAAGTTTTTTGAGAGCATATTTTTATGCTCCTTAAGACTAGCACATTCATGAGAAACGGAGAAGAGAGTTGCGTAGGACCAATACATAAGAGTAAGTGCGTCCCACGCCCCATCCTGACATGTACACTACTGATATCCCTAGTACTTCTATCGGATGATGTGCAACTGTATCAGCTTCTTAATATAATTCATAAACCCCGAGTGCAAGATGACTCACCTTGCAACTCCTTGTTTTGGTCTTTAAGACTTCAAAAGTAGAACATTGCTTTTGCTCATTTCTGATAAAAACTAAACTCTTCATCTTCGCTATCAAATCAGCTTGGCTCCATGCATCCTAATCTAAGTTCTCACACATCTCAGAAGGCATCTATTTATTTTGTTTTCATTCTGATTGAATGAATAGTATGCTCGATGTTCAACACTTCAGTAGGCTTCAACAAGGTTCAGTATGGAAACTGAATTGGTTTATTTCAGAATATAATTTTCATGTTTCAAGATTTATTTTGTTTCAATAAAATTTGAGGAACCCATAGTAAGTTTCCTCATTTCCCATGAATGAGTTGTATGTTTGATCTGGTTCCTGCAGAATGCTAATTCAGCTGTTATGTATTGATCAGGTTGAATTATAGGTCAATCAGTTTAAGTAGTCGGTGTAAAGGTTTCATTTACCCCTATTACACTGCTTTTGTCACTAAGTGTTGAATGGAGCTCTGAAGGCCAGAATTATTTAATTGTATTATGCTCAGTAGGCCACAGTAGAGTCTGTTTCTGATTTAACTTTGCTTTATTAAGTAAAGGTCCACTGTGGGTGAAGTCTTAAGGCGGCTTCAGAACGGCACTGCATATATATGAGTTTTTATAGAATCTACAAAGAAATATACACCAAACAAGCTGTGTAATATCCAAAAAGCTGTCAATCTTTCTCATTTGACCAATCTGTGGAGTGTGCAAAATCATTGTACTTGGACTAGTTCTCCTGGGAGAACACCCTGAGCTATCTCGTCCTGCCATCTTCCTAAATTATATTTATAATCCCACATCATGTTGTACATGAGGGGTCTGATCTCAGCTATTTCATACTAAGTGTTGCAATGTATCTTTTTTCCAACATAATCCCTTCCACGAGCAGGATGACAGAGCTGGAGAGATCGTATTTCGCAGGCGGAGGGCTCTGGCAGAACATCAAGGTTTGGAACCCACAGTGTAGAACATCACACCTGCATTGATAACATGGTTTGGCCACAAAGTCTACCCTTCGACATTGTTGCTGTGAACTCTATAAGTTATGGGCAGATTTGTTTACCTAATGACATTCATCTCACAGCCCTATCACTCTCTTTCCAGTGAACATCGTATCTGCGCTATAGCTGAAATTCAAACGCTAAGCGAAAATATTCATGGAAAGCTAACGTAACTACTCTATTTTAGTCGCTATTCTCGCCATCACTTTGTCCTGCTTATGCTCTCCAGCTTTGCAAAGCATAGCATTTTCCCACTTTTCATAACAAAGGGGAAGGGCTTTCGCCCTAATTATGTTTAAGCTAGGCCACTGAAATGCAGTGTACCTTAACATTCTATAGAAAACAGTAAATAAGTTATACCTCTACAAAATCAGGGGCCAGCTTAATTTTTGGCCTGAGGGGCAGGACTCACGATGGCTATGCTATGAGAGTGTCACTAGTACTTGTGCAAAGACTGCCAGGATCCTGGCAATTGCAAAAGAGGTTGTGGCAGCAAGTGACAGTCTCCCAGACTTGTTGCACCGCAATGAAAAAGTAGATGATGAATCGGACTTAAGAACAACAGATATGGTGCAGAGGGCTATTGGAGCTGTTTGTGCAGCTCTTTCACTCACCCCACAGTGGAATCTTGACTGTGCACATGATAGACACCACCAGCACTGCTTGTCAAAGTCTGGGATTGCCTCAAGGTTAAGAGTCATTTAGGGCTACCTGAGTTGGTGGGCCAGTCCTACAGTACAAGTGCATCAGCAAAGGTCTGTGGACCTCTGCTTTTGCATGGACTATTCGGTACATTCATGAAAATGGATGCCTATCCTATGCCTCATGCCAACGAGCTGGTGGACAGATTGGGTGCAGCTAAGTGCCTAAGTTCATTTGATTGGTGCAGTGGTAACCGGCAGATTGCACTGGCACATGGTGCCAAGGAGAAAACTCTATTCTCCATCCCAGAGGGAATGTTTCAGATCCGGGTCATGCCTGTTGGGCTCACGAATGCTCTTGCCACCTACAAGGATCTGGTCCACTTTGTATTGTGTGACCTGGAAGAGTTATGAATGGACTATCTAGACAACATTGCTGTCTTTAGCAATTCATGGAGGGGCTATCTGAAACATCTTGAGCTGATGGCGATGTGGATGCAGGGGACCAAACTGACCATCAGGGGTATGAAGTGCCAGGTAAGTCATGTGGTCGATCTTGGACACCCAGAGGGGAATAGAAAGAGTCAGCCCTTGCTGGTGAAACCACTGGTAGTCCTTGATTGTGAGGCTCAATCACTCAGGCCCAAATGAGAGTTTTATTAGCCCTCTCTGGATACTGTGGGTTGCGAGTTACCCCTGTTAAAGCCCTGACCTTGAAGGTTCACCACTCCCGAGACCTCTTACTACAGTCAAAAATGTTTGTGCAGATGGATGCTTTAGAGAAAGTAGTTGGGACAGTCCTCGTCCAATTCAATGAGGGTGGTAGGGAGCAATTGGTTGTCTTCATCAGCCACAAGTTGTGGACTAGAGATCAGAACTGGGCTGCCATTGAAAAGGAGTACTTTGCCACAGTATGAACCTTTGGCCGGTTCAGGTCTTGCTTTTTTAGTATCAAGTTTGTGGTCTAGACATGCCAATAACTCCTCACATGGCTGATGGTTGAGAAGGAGAAGGAGAAGGGAGAGTTTACCACATTGCTCCAGTGATCTATCTTTTTGCAGGATTTGGAATTCACTGTGAAACATGATGCAGGGTTACAGCACAGGAATGCAGACAAACTTTTCAGATAGTTTTCCCAGTCTGATGATTACAGTTCTCCAATAGTGGATTAGATCCCACACATTAAGACCTGGCAGGGGAGGAGGTAATCTGTTGAGACATGGAAGTTCCCCGGCATGGCTTTAGAGAATGTCCATCCCTGCCAGGAGTTTCTCATGTATCATGTCTCCACGCATTTTTGATTTTTGGCCTCAAAGCAAGCAGTCATTCCGCTATGCCTAGGACCCACTATCAGGAATGCAACCTAAGCTAACTCTGTGGTCTGGAAGAGCACATCATGTGCTGCCCCATCTCTCTACTCTTTTAGTCTGGGACTACTGTCATCTCACTAGGCTGTGGAGGACTGACTGTGATGACAGTCACTTATTATTTCTACAGGACAAGCCTTTTACCTGTTGACTGCACCTACTGGCTTCTCCTGTTTTACATTGTCTGCCCTGCCCTGCAACTAGTTCCTTCCCTTCATCCATGTGGGATATAATTTGTGCATTTGGTTTATGTATGTATATTTACTTATAACAGGATGAGCATGAAACATGTTGTATTTACCTGCTGCAGCACACAAATATATTTTGGATCTCCTGTGTGGAAATGGTGCAAAAGATAGAGGTTGGAGGGAGCGTACCGAACAGTAATGTGAAATTCAGTGCTCCTCCAAAGAATGCATGCTGGCCTTTTAACTGTGCCAGAACCTAGGACAACTTGAAGTGTAGGGACAGCCATTACCTCTTGCTCTGTTCTTTCCCAGAGGTGTTACCCCTAACAGGTTGAGCACGGTTTATTTAGGGTCACATGAGAAGAAACTTCCTCCCCTACTCATTTTTCCTGCTGAAGCCAGAGGGTGAAGACTGTGACTTGACCAGTTTGGGAGGAATGTTTGAAAAACAGGAATTGCCTGAAACTGGTCCTATAATGCGACCTGTGGAATACACTGTGAACGGCTGCAAACGGGATCTAAGTTTGGGGCAGAAGCCCATGTCCGGGGTGCCAGGAGTTCTCACTGACCAGTGCCAATATACACTTGAAAAGACTTGTGTTCTCAAGACTTGGAGTCACTGACCGTGAGTTCCCTTCACCAGGTTTGGGACCAGCAACCTGGAGATGTTACATCCTGCCAAGGACAGCTGCCATGAAACTACCTTGAGGGGGATGCAGCCCACTGCACTGCTCGTTTCATGTTGAAGTCTGAGCCAGATTAGTATTAGTATTGATTTATTTTTATAGGCAGTTTTCTGCATTATCACTCACTAAGCCTCTGCTTGCATTTGCTACGCATGAAATCCCTGTCCCAGTCCAATAAGCCGTGCGGCAAGGGACCAGTAACAGCAAAGTGTGCCTAAAAGATAGAGGCATAAAAGAAGTTATGTGACAAAGTAGGCACTACGAAACCTCGTAACCGTATTTAGCATTTTTTGTTTCACACCAAGAAGCAGAGTCTGTGACAACATGGTGGTACAACAAATTAATACTGGATTCAGTTCTACGCAACAGCAGGTTCACCACTGTTATCTGGACTAAGCTCCTCATTTGTTGGGTGTTGAGCATAACTTTTGGGCTTGAGAACATTCCCCAAGGAAAACTTTGCTCTCTCCAAATGGCAAGAATGTAGGGCCTACTTACCTGTTTCTGAAACATCCACTCCTCAACTGGCTTGAAGGTGCACACCTGTGCACATCCATGCATGCGGAGGGCTGACTAGAAGACCATCATGCCAGGGCAAAGTCCTCTGCTGCCAGTCATCTGAAAAACATGTGCAAATGAGCACATGGCCAGATGCAGCACCTCTGCTGACGACACACTGCAGGAGAACCATGCACTGGACTAAAGATGTACAGTTTACAACCAAGACTGTGGAGGGAAATGATCCTTGCAGACACCTGGCCAGCTACACTAAAGGAGCTTGAAGCATTGAAAACGTGACAGTGTTCAGTTTAGTGTGTGTCTGCTGCTTGGGTGGGGAGATAGGGGGAATCGAAATGTTACACCCCAAGCATTCGGGGCTTAAGAATGCGTTCTCGTTCGGACGACAGTTCTAGCTATCTGGGAAGATTTCTTATACGCATTCAGAAAGGGGCTTTAGGACAATTCATATAAGCCATTGCCTTATTTGGATAAACCTGTTTCAAGAATTGGGCCGCTGGGTTGTCATTCACATTCTGGAATCAACCTACGGTATTTCAAAGATGTATACGTTTGTGGGAGTAGTCCATCTCGCAACTCAACCTCTTCTCTTGGGGAACAGTGTACAGTAGTCACTAGGAGTCACCATCTTAACTGAAAGTCGGACCGTTCGATCCAATGGAAGCCTCCAAAGAGAAAAGAGATGCCAGGGCCACCCAATTACCACAGAAAATGGAATTGTCGCTTCTTACATTGAAAAAAAGGGAAGAAGCTACTCTCTCATTCATATGAGAATATTTCAGCCATTTTGGAACCACTGTGCACATAGCAAGTAATTTATTAAGATATGACGCTAGCAGTGCTGGTTGCGTCATAGCGCTTTTTTTGTGACGGGATAACGGGGACTAGCAAAAACACAGGAGGGGGACAGGGCAAGCAACAACTCCGAGTACGAGAGGAGGGGGAGAGGGCCTGCAAACCCTCCGCTCTTAACGAGTGCTGCAACTAAAAGAAAAAAGTAACTCCAAAAGCATGAGCAGTGGAAGGACACTGGGCAAGGAAGCAGTACTTTCACCATGCTCCATGGGAGGGACAAACACACGAAGAAGTGAAGACGGCATACGATGACCAAAGATAAGCAAGGAAAAGAGAGTAATGATTAAGCCAACCAATGGTAAGTAATGGGCATGCTCTAATTCCCCTTAAGTAAACACATTGTCTTGCAAGCCACAGTGCGTGGCTGTAACAGGTAAGACCTTAAAACTCGAGTGTGAGAGAACGCTTATTACTCTAACCTGTATATTCTCACGTAGGGCTCTATTTCTCTTACCTCTGTCTCCTTGGACATATTCCTTTGTATTTGCTTTTCCTTCATTATGTCCCACTCACTCAGTGTCCTCCCATCACGAGGTATGTTTAAGATGGAAACACTTTCTAAAGTCAGAGATTCATATTCTGTCTAAATCGTCGTGGGTATTCTGTCCGCTGAAATAATTTCTAAGACCACTTCCCACCCACTTGTCTGTAGTGTTGATGTATTCTTTTAGGTCAGGCACTTATGTATCATGGGTTGTGCATTCTATGCCTTGTTTTATCATGGGTTTCTTTTTAAGAATGCTCACATCCTATTTGTGTTTGTATTTGCATCTTGTGTCGTGCAGAAATGTTATATGTTTCTCCCTGACTATCCCTAACCAAAATGTTATCACAAAGTGCACACCTAGCAAAACAAGTGTGGAAGCTGCCTTTGCATAATGGTGGTAATTCTTCACAACTTGTAGCATTCATGGGATAGTGCTCCTTCCCCACTCCTGATACCCTCCTGGCTCTGGGGCAGTGGTGGTAATTCCTTACAAGCTTGTGGGCATCCTTGGCAAGTTACTCACCCATGGCCAGATGCTAACCTTTGCACAATGGCTGTATTTCTTGGCAACTTGAAAGCAGACATGGCATGTTGTCTACCCTTGGAAACATGCTTGCTATGGCATAATGCTAGTAATTTCTGACAAATTAGGGGGCATTCTTGGTGCCTATTGCTGGAATTATACTGGTCCTGACAAAATGTGGTAATTCTGGACTTATTGCGCTCTTCCATGGGGCAATGATGCCCATCATGGCATAATGACTAGTTTTGTCTAACCAACAGTTGGACAGAATGCAGAACAATGTCATACGTTCACCCCAGTACAGAGATCTGGGCCTAAATCCATCGTTTTTTTGCACTCCACACCACCCCAGTTCAGACATGGCCATATGCAAATCAGCCTTGACCCTGTGCCTCATGGGAACAGTCCAGCCCGAACTGCCAAGCCATGTCTTTCCTGGACCAGAATCAAGCATCCTAGGACCGGTTTCTGGCTATCAGCCGTCTTCAGCCAGGATAGCTTGACTCCACTGGTGTGGCGAGCATGGGACTCACGTCTGAGCATACCCATCCCACTCGGGGTGACATTGCAAAACCAACAGTTGATGGACAGAATGCATGACTAGTTTTGTCTCCCTGCGCCAGTCTTTGTTTTTATAATTTGACTTGATTTGGATGTCGAAATGTTGCTGTTGGGTTAAGTGGGTCACTAGTACGTTGCTTGGCACAAGCGTACTGTGTGTGATGAAAAGAGGGTCCGTGGGAGCAACCGAGTAGGTTGAAAGGCGGCGAGTCTCGCGGTCTGAAATCCTGACAGCGAGTGAAGATCTGCTGTTCCCACTGAGCCCATGTAGCGGTTCACTAAAACGAGCATTATACAACGCCTGATGATTAACAGGAGTTGGATGGGTAAACCGTGAGTTATCCAGAGGATAGTATAAATTTGTTATTTCTTCCTCACTTTTCATGTCCTAACGGTGTGGGCAGGCCTTAGCGTGCTTGGACCCCCGTAGGATTGTGTTATTTATTTAAAAAATTTTTGGTCCTGAAGAAAGCTGAGCTGACTTGAGCGTTTTTACAGCAGAAACATGTTGACCAGTCACCTATTGATGTCCCTGGACTAAAATTAAAACATCCAGTGACCATGTCAATTTTTAATGTGAAACAACTGGCCCCGAATAAAGTCTGTTGAGGCACAGTTGTGATCTTTTAACCACACACACTTTTTGCACTGATCACCACCTTTTCACACATACCTGCTCCGCTGCACTTGCAGGCGTGGTAGCACACAGGAGGGGATAGTCAGCCCCCCCTGTGAACAAACCCTATGATGAAGCATGTCACCTCTAGGGTGAGTGAGGGTTCTTTTAGGAAATAATTAATTTCCCCTTTCCCTTCACATGATTTTGTACCAACCTGACCACTCTCTTAAAAATTAGGGCTTTCACTTAGTCTGCACAGAAGAATAGAGTTCTTTAAGATGATAGTGTCTAGGGCGCTCTTTTGTTGATTATAGGCATTCATACTAAGGGGTAGGAGAGCAGCCTTCTTTCCCTTTCTCTCTTGTTGTAGATACATGAAAAGAGGAAAAGAACAAGGTAGGGGAAAGTAGCCGTGCCCAACTTAAGGCCCTTTGATACAAAGTTTGTGACAGCTCGTAACAGGAGGGTTCTGGAGCGTTCGCTAAGGAAGCACTTGGCCACAGTCTTGGACTGGATGCCTGATGTCGACAATTGTAATGATTTGCGATGAAATGAAATGAAATTAAATTAGATTTGTAAAGCGCATGGCTGCCCGAAAGCGTCCCAGCGCTGCCTAACAGATAACAGAAAACTCAAAAGGAACTGGAATTTTTAAGGAGTTTAATTTAAGCAGCTTTCGGAACTTAAGAAGGGAAGGTTCAGTCAGAATATGCCTGGGGAGAGCGTTCCAATTTTTTGCCGCATTTACAGAAAAACGGTGGCCTCCTGTGCGGGCCTTCCTTACTCTAGAAACTATGCCAAGATTATCAAGGTCCGATCGGAGGGCCCGAGGGGGTCTATAGGGACAAATCAGGCTCCTCAGGGCCGGAGGACCTTTGCCTTGGAGTGTTTTATGGACCATGCAAGATGATTTGAAGGCGATTCGCTCACGAACTGGAAGCCAGTGGAGAGCTCTCAGCAATGGTTTGGCAGACGCTCTTCTTGAGGCGCCCATGAGCATCCTGGCAGCAGCATTTTGCACCCGCTGTAAGGTGTTAATGGTGGCTTCTGGTGCTGCCAGGAGTAGCGCGTTGCTGTAGTCCAGTCTGGATAAAATTAATCCCTGGATCAATAGTTTCCTGGACTGAAAGGGTAACAGAGGGAGAACTTTCCGCACTGTCCGGAGCAGGCCAAAACACACGCCTGCGACTTTCTGGGCATGTGACCTAAAGGTTAGTTCGGGCTCAAACCAAACCCCTAGGCTTTTGATTTTCTCTTTCGGTGGGGGCAGCTCGCCCATACAGGGCGGCCAAAAGGCTTTGGGCAGAGATGTAAATTGGTGGCCCAGAATAAGGATCTCAGTTTTTGCTCCGCTCAGTTTGAGCTTTGAACTGGTCATCCAGGAAAAGATTCCGGTGAGGCAGGCCGAAAGGTTATCCGAACATCCCACTTGTTGCGTCAGCGAGACGACTAATTGGGTGTCATCTGCGTAGGTGACGGATTTAATCCCGAAAGGGGCTACTACCTCCTCCAGTGGGGCCATATAAACGTTAAACAAGGTAGGGCTCAGGGATGAACCCTGGGGGACTCCACACTGGAGGGGAGTAGATTTGGACATGACGCCATTTTCCCAGATGGGCCCCTACGTCCACTGCCAGAGGCTGCCAGCTCACCAAGCAGTCACAAACCCCCTGTCCCCGTTTGTTGCTCGCCGCTCTCACCTGCAGTGCCCCTTGCCCAGCAGTCTCCTGCAGATAGCTGCTCCACTACCCCTCCTCCCCGCTGCTCCCGGGAGCCCCCAAAACAGATGCTGCAGCTCCGCTCCGCTCCGCTCTATCCACTCTCCAGGACCACAGAAGCAAAGCGGGGCCGAGGCACTGAGTCCCAGAGGGCAGCGAGAGTATCGCTGTAAGCGATGGTGAAAGCGGCAGCAGAGGCGATGGAACAAGATGGAGCAAAAACGCCCAGCTGCTCTGCTCTGCGACCACAGCGGAGCGGAAGCGGGTGGGCGTGGGAGCACCCAGTCAGCTCCGGTCAACTCACCGCCGAACCTCCAGTTCGAACGGCCCCCACCGGGAAGGGGAAGCCACAGCAGCAACCCTGCAACATGTCCTTCAGTGGACCTCGCCGGACCTCTCCAGGCCCCCTGGGGCTTCTTTGGACCACTCCGGGCAGTGCGCTCCCCGTGGTGGAGGAGGAGGTGAGGTCGAGAGGAGGAGGACGGGAGACTGAGGGCGGTGAGTCGTGTCGACGTGCTGAGTGAAGCAACTCTCGCAAGTCCGCAACTCTCGCTTACTGACTACACCCATAAGGTACCTGAGACCGTAAATTCGGTTTCCCTACTTTCCCAGTTTGAGTAGACAATGTCATGCAGACGACATACTGCCTGATACATCGAGCAGTTATCGTGAATGATGTTTATACCAGAGGGCATACCTGAGTGCTGTTTTTTTAAGTAGACGACGACCCAAATGATTGAGCAGGTATTTTGTGGATATTTCGTGTGGGTAGGGCCAACATCCTGTACATTTTGCACGCAGTCTACAGCCTTGTGTAAATCAGCCATCCCACAAAAATTCCACGAGGAATAAACACGCGAGTTCACCCACTACCTTTACAATCACAGCATCTATAGTTAGCTAATTGCACAGAGTCCATAAGAATGAATGATCATCCATGCTCCTTGGTACACTCACACATGCATGCTGCAAAGACTGGAATCACAGACGCCTTGAGAGTCTGGGTTATGGAAGTTATCAGATAAATGACAGTTAAAGTAGCACTGGTTCAGGATAATTGTTCAACTAAGTGTGTGTGTGTGGCGCTCTGTCTGTGTGTGTGGCGCTCTGTCTGTGTGTGGCTCTGTGTGGATAGCTTTTTTTGTAGGTTGCTCTGTGTGGGTGGCTCTGTCTGTGTGAGGGTGGCTCTGTGTAGGTGGCTCTGTCTGTGTGAGGGTGGCTCTGTCTGTGTGAGGGTGGCTCTGTGTGTAGGTGGCTCTGTGTGTAGGTGGCTCTGTGTGTAGGTGGCTCTGTGTAGGTGGCTCTGTGTGTGGGTGGCTCTGTATATGGGTGGCTCTATGTGAATGTCTGTGTGGGTGGCTCTGTATGTGTGTGTGTGTGTGGCTCTGTGTGGGTGTAAATGCAATAGGTCATGCATTTGCGAGCGATTAAGCTATTGGCATTGTAAATGACAATGCCATTTTTTTTTTGATTGAATATCTTTATTAAATTTTCCATTTATAGTCACAATACCAAGCAATATATCGAGGAGAGTAAAGCAAAACAACCTTCCCAGTCACAGCAACGATCATGTACAGTATTATACATTAGTGTGCTCATATTTCAGCCATTGATGTGGAAAGGATGTTTATCGTTTTTTTTTTTACAATTGCTGTGTACATTTCATGTTTGTCCTCTCTTCCAACCTATTGTAAAGCGCTCTGATATCCTTCGGGATCATGTTCGCGCTATATAAAACTTTATAAATCAATAAATAAATAAATGATAACCCTGGGATGATGTTATCCTTGTCAGTATTGTGATCATTCTTGCCGTATGCTGGCACCTAGGGAAGTGTTTTTTTTAAAATTGTTTTTATTGCAACACTGCACAGATATCACATTACATATCAACCTTGCAATTTTTTATGTATCAGCGGTAAGTAATTATATTATATCTGTGTGTTATGTCACAGCGGTCTACATGTGTGCCCATATGCTTCGCTCAGTAGCTTCATTGCTAGGCACATGATAACTGTACGGTATACAGGGCCATTCCCGTAAAGGAGAAATATGTGCAACAAAACCTAATATAACTTGTAATAAAGAAATAAAATAAAGAGAAAAAGAACCCTGGCAGCGATTGGGGGCGGGAACCTTTCCCATAGGGAATAAAAAACAGGACATCTAAAGCTGGACTATCAAGCGGCATGCAGAGATTCCAGGGGTGTAGGGGAAGGCCCCTCAGGCTGTAAGAACCCAGGGCTCCCACACCTGCTGCAACACTACCTCCTCCATTTTGGTGATAATTTATGATATATTGTGGCTATGCATGACATGATGTTGCCCACACTATCATAATATAATGGTGGTTGTGGCTTTAGAACGTAAATTCGAAGCATACTGTTGACGGCCATGGTATTATAGTGCCAAGAAACTAATGTGAATAACCTGGTATATGTTACATTTTAAGCCAGCTCAGAAGAGAGGAACCAGTGCAAGTGAATTTATTTAATGGGCATGCTAAGCCAGCCATCTCTCCCTAACACTGGATAGTTATTGATGACGCTCCCGTTTTGGAGAGCGGATTGGATATGGCAATACTTCTTGCATTAGTAAATGTTTGTTTGAAAGCAGCAGGAACATTGGGACTCCAACGTGTATTATTTTCCAGGAGTACAGCAAATGCAAGAGATGGTTCAACACAAACAGACTGCTCATATCCCTACAGTCCTAATCATGCGCCTTGCACCACTATATCCCAGTAGCACAGTTACGCTAATAATGCATACGTTTGTTTGCACATTAAAGCCAAAGAAAAGCCACTAGGCCTGTCTTCAATCAAAGAATGCAAGTTAGTCTTACAGGCTTTGCCAGGGCTTATTTACTGTGTGCTTTTGTAACCTGGTTCAGGGCATGTAATCCCAGAACAGTAGCAAATCCCCAGGACCAACTGATTTTCTGTGTGCTATTTAACTGTTTGGTAAAATTTAAGTACTTTTTCTATTAAGTATAATCATTAGCTGGGCAGTGATTTATTGACTTATTATTCCATCACAGATTTCCTAGTTTATGCTCCAAAACTCCACTACTGCACATCACCTTCTTGAGTAAGCCTTGGATTGCTTGACTTTATTACCCTGAGAATCAAGTGCTGAAGAAGCGGATAAATGTGGTGCTCAGTTTGGGGCCCATCAGTAAGGTTAAGCCCCCAGATCTCCAGAGGTAAAAGGTGCTCATTGTTCCAAGCATAGCCCAGTAACCACTGATTATCCTAGCGCTTTTGAAAAAGTTCCAGAAAATCTATGGGATTAGAGGCCTCCCCGTATCTCCCCGCTAGATTGCAAGTGGAAGGACAAGAAAATCTACTCTTTTATGACACCTGAGGCAGGAAAGGACTTTTCAAATGCAAAGAAGGACTCCAGAATGCGTTTCATAGAAGGCGAGGATGGTTGACATACCCTCCGTTGCAAATACCTTAAACTCCAGCCTTGGAACTAGGCTGATTGTCCACTCACACATAGCCGGAAGGGATCCAGCCAGTGTTGATAGTGGATAGACATGTGGTGGTTATCTCTTATTGAAAGTGAATTATGATGTTGTTCTTTTTTTCCTCTTCTACCACGTTCAGTGCCCCCAGAGCTCCTCACAAACCTGGTAGGTCTATTAGATGTGACCTATTCCAGGACGAACTTCAAAAACACGTTATAAACAGTAAAACATTGAGTTGTAGCGTTTTTTATTGTTAATTGGTTCGGGTAATATGGGAATATATTTGTGGAACGTTTCTGTTATGATTTCAGCTGCGTTTGTTATGCTGTTGCTCGAATAAAAATAAAATGTAAAACCAAAAAAAATTTGTTTGTTCAGCCATTTATTTATGCTGTAGGCCTCAACTCATAAAACAAAGATTTTAAGTCACATACTTTTTTTTGATCAATATGTGTAATAACAAGATTCACTATGCAATTTTTTTGTGCAACAGGAGAGCAGATTTTAAATGTTGGCACTGGCTTGCATGTGGATCAAGATTTTGAGTCGAGCTCAATGGAAAAACAATGTGCAGAAGACGAAGAAGGCACCACTGGCCCGAACTCAGGTAAATTACAAATGGACCTCACCATTTACTTGGCTGGAACAATTACTTGAGCGGCCTTCCTCAAAAGAGGTGCCATGAACAGTAGCAGTTCAGTTACAAGAAGTAAATGCTTTGTAAGGCCTACCGTTAGGAAAAAAAGGACTGCAGAGCATAAGCCAGTGGGGTATTTGTGACCAACCACGAGAATCTCTCAAATTATGTTTAAATGCCACCATCTATATTTTTCGTCTTAAATTAGGTCACTTTGAGACGAAGTAGAAGTGCTGTATTTCCAAGGGGAAACGCCCTTTAGAACGAAGCCGAAATCCCGCTGTGCCTTCACAGCGCCTGTAATGGAACAAACGCGTCTTTAGTACGCATTCGTTCAGCACACAAGTCGTTAGAACAACTTGCTTTAGAGGGGCACATTGGTGGAATAGTGTTGGATTTAAAGCCCAACACCTTCCCTACTGTTGTGCAGACTGGAGTTGGACTAGTAAATTAACCTTTACCAAAATCCAGCACCCCCCTAAGGCAAGTTGTTATAATGACTTGCATTCTGAACGAATGTCTAATGGCGGTGCTGTGAAGGCACAACATGATTCTGGCTTGCAGAATATCGTCTACATTCATTTCCTAGTGCTCTACACATACCACTTATCCTGGTTTCATAAAAGAGCTGGAGAATGCATAAAAAAGACCAACCTCCCTGTAATGCAGTCAATCCTAGCTGGGTTGTATCCATAACTTGGCCCAATCCATATAGGCCTGATCAACATGGTTGGTTTAAACAAACCATGTTTTCAATGAGGCTGGCAAGGCACCTTAATCTGATGGAGATGCACTGCTATATGATATTGTGATGCTTTTGGCTATGGTTTGCTCTGCCAAGGGTTAGAAATCCCCCATTTAAATGGCCACATAGGAGATATTACTAAGACTACTGTATTCAGGAATGTGGGACACAGGTTTGATGTTTTTCTTAGTTAGTCCTTGGTTCATATAACCTCAGGCTTCAGGATCCACACAGCTATTGTCCAGATCCTAAAGCCACCTTGTGCATCTAATGTAGTTTAACAAAGAAGGCCGTGACCCAAGGCCGTGATCTTTGATATATTCTTATTAACATATGTAGCCCTACGACAGTAGGGATACATATGTTAATGAGATTATTTCAAAGATGTTCTGGTCGGAGATGGATATCAGCCTTGGGAGTCACAGACCACTAAAGAGATAGTGATAACTAGCCATAGTCAGTCAGAATTGAATGTTGCCCAATAAGCCAGAAGACTGCAGTCCTAAATTCCCTGTCTGAAGGGACCCTGGAATGCCAGGTAAGAATACGATAATTCGGGTTTGACAACCTTGGGTCACGGCCTTCTTTGCTAAACTACATTAGATGCACAAGGTGGCTTTAGGATCTGGACAATAGCTGTGTGGATCCTGAAGCCTGAGGTTATATGAACCAAGGACTAACGGTCGGGTCAAAAAATAAGACCTTGTGATACTTGATATATTTAAGGGTAAGAACCCCGTCCATATGGATCTTTGATTGAGTGGAATTCCTTTCTTTCCTGACATACCGAATAAAACAAGTTTGCAATTTAAGAAAGGTTCAAGCAGCTAGAAAAGTTTTCAGAGAGCTCAGGATTCATGTGACGACAATTTGTCCTTCAGATTTGAATCTGCATAGGAAAGTGAGTGAGCTACTAATAACGTACTAAGTAAAGATAATGACTAATGTTAGCCAGGATAAAAATAGACAGCGTTTTAACGAAAAAATAATAGTTGAGTAACACTGGGGTACATATAATAGAAGAGGCCCAAATGAGATTGAAATGTTAAACAGATCAAGTGAAAAGACTAGGCTTGCTTCAGACTCGATTAGATGGTGAATTCTGAATTTGCCAGTGCACTGTGAAAATTAAAAAGGTGGAAGATACAGCAAATAGAAAAGGAAGATAGCTGAATGGAAGGTACATTTACATAGTTTGCAGAAACTAGTCAATCATTTTAGAAGAGACTCTGACGTAAGACCAGGTTGTAAGTTTAAGTTTGCTAAAGCTTTTAATAATGGATCAGAATAGTTTGCTATAAAGTAACTGCAATAGTGATGGTTTAAAGTGATTTTACAGAAAACCTAGAGGATAAATTGTAGGCAAATGAGAATATTACTTGGAGTTGGTGGCAAGGTGGTATTGTATAGCTATGCTTAAGTCACTTTTCTTTTCTTTTTAATGCAACAGAGCATGTAGATATCCGACCAGTTGTTTCATTCAGGATTAAAGAAGAGGATGATCCCTACAATGTAATTGATGACAACTCGGAAAGAGAAGATAGCACGGGTAGCCCCACAAGTGAGTAAATGTGTGTTCATTCTAAGACTGGATCTCCTGAACAACTCACTCCACCGAGGTCATGTCTGGACAGATCCAGCATTCGCCTCAATGTGAGATTGTGCTGCTCAGCCACATCTCAGCGGTACACCGCTGAAGTGTAACATTCCTAATGTTGTCTTAATTTGAGTGGTGCTCCCTTAATATATCAGTCGCCAGAAGTTTGCACAGGATTTAAAGCATTTCTGTTAGTATTAAGCTCTGAATACCCCACATTCTTTTCCGTGAGTGTTGTGCACTGTGGCAGTGGGTTCAGATTGAAGAGCAGCAAGGCACAATTTACTCACAGCAGATAATAGCCTTTGCCATCTGTTGACTCTGCATCAGAGATCTTGCTGGCGAAGCAGTACATTAGCATGCACTAGGAACCTGTTCCCTGTGCAACAATATTACTAATGTCTGCAGGATTGCAAAAATGCATGCATGCCACAGCCCTTGCCCCACGCCTGGCAGGGGTTTACTACACTGATATTCGATTAAGTCCTGCGCAGCCTGAAATGTTGAATTTAAACTTTCTCGCTCGTGGTCTCATTTTTTCTTGCCTCCTATATGTAGCCCTTTTGTCTTTAGTGTATTTGCCATTTCACTGATTGATATATTTAATTACTTTAATTTGCATTTCATAAACCTGTCTGCTGTGAGGTCACATATACAAGGCAGATAGGTCAACACTCGTTCCTGCCTAAGCAAGAAAGAACGGACAAGTTTTAATAATAGTCGGCTTTGGAGCCACGTTATTAGATACCTAGGGCCCGATGTAGGTAAATCTCATTTACCGACTCTAGAATACCGAATTTTACAGATGTAGGTAATAATTCGGTAATTTATACCGAATAGGTATGATTCGGTAATTACCGATTCGGTATTTACCATTGATTCCTAAGGCATCGGTAAATATTAGGCCCCCTACATCTCAATCTCCAAATACCGGTCGGTAACGGCCGAAATCGGCCGTTACCGACCGGTATTTGGCGACTTACATCTGGCCACTAATTCTGACTTTCCTAAACTATTGCCCTGTGCACCCTATCTGTTTCCTGGCAGGCAGAGTAATCTCGCTTGGCCTGGCACAGGATTTTACGTCTGCCAGGCCGAGACAACTCCGCCCGCCAAATTTATAAATCACCGCCTAGCTGGTCATTATTTATAAAGGCATTGGCAAGGACCGCCATCACGGCTGTTCCTGACAATGCATTTTACTGTTTCCTACAGGGCTGCATTGGAAAGACGCAGCTCTAGAGCAAACAGTATTCTTTTCTTCTTTTCAAAACAAAAGTCCTGTAACAGGATTTTCTCTTTTAAAAGAAAAAATTAACGCTCCCCTCGCCATAGGAGGCTTCTTCAATGGTGGGGGGAGCATTCTAATTGTTTTTACAGTTTTTTACCACCTAGTTTTACCTGGCGGTAAGGAACAGTAAAAAATGATTACATGTCCACCCATAGAAATTGGGCAGCCATTTCTCTGACAGCCAAAGGCCTTCAGAGGGGATTAATCACAGCAGAGACATAGTAGTCTCTGACGAGATTAACCCTAATATTTGCCCGCATGTAAATGTGGTGGGGGATCACATTCTTGGCAATAAGGATGTTCCATCGCCTTACCGGCAAGAAATAAATCGGCCTCTTCTTGTACAAAAATGTAACATTATTAGAAACCGTTAGCAAACAACTGGTACTAAGATTATTATAAAAGTAACTAGTACGCTTACCTTATTATACATTGTTTTTACAATATGAATCTACTTTTCTTCGAGAACTGCTAGAATGCCTCTGCCATAGTGTTCCTAAATGGTCATTAATGATCCTGTTTCATTTCTCTCTGTAAATACATGAAAGCAACACAAGTTCCTGAAGTGCAATGACTAGTAAAATTATAACATAGGCCACTAACAATACAAAAATGAAATTCCTGTAATATGTAGCAATAAATTGGTTCCATATTGAATTTCTCTTAATTGAATTAATGAAACATCCTATCTTTTGCAAGTTTAAGTTCAAGTTTATTAACAATCGATTTACACCACAACAGAGCTCAAGAATACCTAAATAAATTACTAGTAAAATATAGAAAATAAAAAGAAATCTGAACATATATATACATTTGCAGTAAAAATATATATTTTTAAACTTTAAAAAAAAATGATGGACTGAAACTTACTTGCTCATTCAGAGGCGACATCATAAAATTAATACATTTAATAAAAGTTTTTTATATTGTACTTCAAAAGTATTGAATACATATACTGTCTATGTGGGGCAGATCATGCCGGACAATAATATGGTGCATGATATAGAAATTCTTTTCCTCCTTCACAGAGGTGTCAGTTATATAGGCAATGTGTTTTTCTTACCCACTTCTATGTTAACACTGTTCTAAATGCATGAGTCTGCTAACAATGTACTCAAGCAAAAATTAGAGGTACGACTGAGCCTGGTTAATCAATACTTTGTCAGGGTATGTGTTATATTTTTCAAGTTTACACAATAGTCACCATTAAGAGAGTATCTTACTGAAGGGCTGGATTTTTCAAGAATAATCGTAACTGCACTGTATACCAAGTTCAGTGTAGTTCAGTTCGACAGTCAAACCATTTCAGCGCGTATTGAAAATTAAGCAGATACATGCCTTGGTTGCTAGCAATATTAGACATTTCTTGATTTAAAAATGATCTTGGGGATCCTTTCAGGGTATTAGCAATGCAACTGCCCCTTTGGATTACATTTGCAAGTGCCTGGACATAGATGCTAGAAAGGCTGAATTCTAAACTTGAACTTGAACTGGAATAGCAGAACCTCAGCAGCAAAATTTCCGTTGGCACTTTCCCTCATGAATATTTAAGAAAGACCATTTTCCAATAAGAGTATATTCTGAAACATAACTCAGAGCGGGAGGCATTTTGTTTTATAGACTTCCAATAGCTAATTAAAATGTTTTCTCCCCAAAGATGTATACAGCGATTTGAAGCATGAGCCAAAGCCTTACTTCCTAAATGACTGTAATGATGTTCATTGCTCAAATTATAGTAAAAGCTTCTGCCAAAATTCGAATATATCTTAACTGTCTCAAGTTTTTCCTGCCCAATGACCCAGGTGTAGAATTTACATTGCTTCCTACCCCTAGTTTACCATTTGGTTACATTGCAGACCTATCCAGATTAGATCAAGAATAACCATGTTGTCTGCATATATATATATTATGTTGTGTGAATTTGTGTAGCACGCAGCTCACCCAGGAGTGTATTCTGGTGCAGAAGTAGTAGCTGTATGGGCCGAGCCAGGGTCCGGGCTACGTGAAGAGCCAGGTCTTCCGTTTCTTGTGGAATTCAAGAACTGAAGAGGACTCTCTGATGTGCAGGGGCAGGCCGTTTCAGTCTGTAGGAGCGTGGTAGGAGAAGGAATGACTGCTGAACCTGGTTCTGCATTTAAGGGGATATGTGCGAGTAGGAGTGCAGCTGAGCGGACTTGTCTGGTAGGTGTGTGGAAGCTTATGCAGTTGAGGTACGTGGGGCAAATGTTGTGTAAGGCTTTTTATGTGTGCGTTAGGAGTTTGAAGAGTGCTCATTTGTGGATTGGGAGCTAGTGGGGCTCTTTGAGATGTGGGATGATGTTAGTGCGGGGTGGGAGACTGAGGGTGAGTCTGACCTCTGAGTTTTGCACTGTCTGGAGTCTTCCAGTCAGTTGAGTGCTGATTGTAAATGTAAATGTAAATGTACAGGAATTTATATAGCGCAAATCACTGAGCGGTTTCTAAGCGCTTGCTTAGGGAACCCGTCCTGGTATTCCCCTGTGAGATAACCCCGGCAGGGTATCCGCAAGGTGAAAGCCAGGCATCCCGCCTCGAGGGGCCGTTGTGGAGATTAAGCAAGCTATTGCCCAGAATCGCAGAGTGTGAACCCGTGAATCAAGTAGGCACCGGAGCGAGAATTGTCGAGTCCATGGACATTTTAGGACTCAAGAACCCGCTGAGCCGGGAATTGAACCCTGGTCCCGGGCTGACCTCTGCTTCCAGGTCTGCCTCCTCTAACCAGTGAGCCACACTTCTCCACGATGATTCCAGCATACAGTGCGTTGTAGTAGTCCAGCCTGCTGGTGATGATGGTTTGGGTGATTGTACTAAGAGCATGTGTGGGAGCTGTTTGAAGATCTTCATGTGAATCCTGAGTATTTGGGATGCAGGAGACAGAGACTGTGTTCACTTGGCCGGTCATGGTGAGTTGGTTGTTGATTACTATTCTGAGGTTCTTTGTGTGGGTCGCTGGTAAGGGTATGAATCAGAGTTTGGCAGGCTTCCAGAGGGAGTCAAAGAGCTAGGTGTCTTTGCTCAAGATTGCTACTCTTGTCTTGTCTGTGTTGAGCTTGAAGCAGTTTGGTTTGTAATCATCTGGCAACTTCGGCATGCAGGAATAGAATTGATCCCGATTTTTGGCATCTTGTTGGAGAGGGAGAGTAGGAGCTGAGTCCCATCAGCATAGGATATGATATTGATTCCATAGGCGCGGATGATGCTGGTGTGTGGGGTCATGTAGGCCTTGAATAAAGTGAACCACAGTGAAGATCCTTGTGGAACTCCGCAAATTAGGTTGAGAGCGTTCAAGGTGAAGGCTGACCGAGTTCGACATTTCAGAAAGGCATACATCCAATACATGCGGAGTATGAGTACGTAGTTACAGCAGGACATTTTTCAGATTTAAAAACTGAATTGGCAAATCGTGCAGATATAGAAAACAAAAGAGGATCTGGTAGGCTGCCTTGTTGTAGGGCATTTTGTATTTTTATCAGTGATGACAAATCTTTAATAATAAAAGTAGCAAAGGCGATTTGACTTCTGGTAACTACATATTGGTCTACAATAGTTTTTAGCAATATTCTCAGTTACTAAGCAGTTAGGTCTGAAGCCAATTTGCTCATAAGAATAATATCTTTCTTCATGGTCCAAGACTGCATGTTTTTCAAAATAATCTTTGCAAAGATCTTTCCAACCACATCAAGGAGAGCATGATAATTAATATATATGTTATTGCACAATAGGATTTCCCTTCCTTAACTCTGAGTTGGCGGAGGGTTTTGTGGACCATTTCTGTGTTGAAGAAAAAGACAGCAATGGCAGATTTAACTCTGGTAAGTATGTAAAATCAGAAATTTTTATTGAAGGGGATACAATACGACAACTCTTACATTTAATTTAATTGCAATTGTTTCTTAACAAATAAATGATTGGCATTAGAAAGTGATCCAGAATGTCATCTTCCATTTGTTCATTAAGTAATTAGCATTTTTTGCATGTTATTACTCTAGTGGTATTTTACCATGGTTGCTCTTGTTTTATATCTGAACAGTTACAAATGCATCTGAAGTTTTATGTTCCAGGGAACATCTAGTAGATGATCGTTCTCAGCTCAGTATTTCTTAAGAGCTTCACAGTCTATTCCTTGCTAGAATAATATTCCCCTTTTAGGTCGCAGCCTGCCAGACAGAGCAGATGTCCGGTTTGCTAAAGCCTTCTTGAGTACATTCAGAAATCTGACCTAGGAATGCATTCTGCCCATTGCTTACCATTGGCTTTGTGGTTTGTAATTAATATTTTCTGCTTTTAATGTGTTGGCTTTATTTGATTTAGGCTGTCCAGCTTGAGTTTGTCCCTCTCGCTGAGCAACCTTTGTTTATACTGTATTCTTCCACTAACTCGCTTTCTGTTAATTCTTGTTCTGATCTTGTCATATTTGCTGTGCATTCAAAGACAGAGGTGAAATGTCAAGCTCTCTTGGAGCTTTGCTTTTAATTTTCTATCTCTGATTTCAAAGTGAGAGAATTTATGTGACGATCCTGCTGAATATTCATGTAAGAGGAGAGGGTTTGATTTTTCTTTTTGTAGCACACAACAAAAAATGAACTGTGCGGTTGTTTCAGAATATATCATAATTAGTTCAAATGAAGCCCATTATTTTTTGTAATTCTAAAGTGTGGTGGAAACAAATATTTGAATATGATCAAAACACATCAATATACTAGGTGATGACATTTGCACACATTATCGTTTGTGTGCCGTAAAACCGTATTTCGGTGCAGATGCAAAAGTCATTTCAATTGAAAATGTGTTGCCTATAATGGCAGTGCGCTACCACGCTATGCATACTCCACACTACGCCACTCCACTCTATTCTATGTCATGCCATCGATTTTAAGACACTTCACAGTCCACAGTCCAATTTACCCCACTCCACTCCAATTTGCCCCACTTTATTCCAAACCCCACTACAATCTATCCAACTTCTCTCCACTCTAATCTACCCCACTACACCACTCCATACACCACAATCTACTCCAATACAGTCTATCACAATATACCCCACCCCACTCACTCGAATCTACCCATTTGACTCTGCCACACTCCACTACAATCTAACCCACTCCACCTACTCCAATCCACCCCACGCCAATCTACCCTAACCCAATATATCCCTCCCCAATATACCCCCCTCAATCTACCCTACTGCAATCTACCCCTCTACTCTACCCCACTCCACCCCAATCTACCCCACTGTAATCTACCCCAACCCACTCCACTCCAACCTTCCCTTTTAAATCTACCCACTCTAATCTATTCAATTCTACTCTACCCCAATCTAGCACACTCCATTCCACTCTACCCAATCTACCCCATTCCACTTCACTTCAGCCTACCACATGCCGCCCCAAATCTACCTCACTCCAATCCAATCTAACCCACTCCACCCCACCCCAATCTACCCTACAACATCCACCCCAAACTACCCTCCTCCAATCTACCCCATCCAATCAGACCCACTTCAATCTACCCTACTCTAGTCTACCCCAATCTACTCCACCCTAACCCAATCTCCCCCCTCCAAACTACCCCACTCCTATCTATCCCACTCCAATCTGCACCACTCCATTCTACCATACTCCATCCTAATCTACCCACTCTACTGCAATCTACTCCTCTCCACCTCTGTCTACCCCACTCTAATCTACCATACTCCAAACAACCCCATTCCACTCCAGTCTTCCCAAGTCCACTGAATTCTACTCTTCTCCAGTCTACCCCACTCTACCCCATTATACCCCACTCCACTCTACCCCACTCCACTGCACTCCACCCCAATCTACTCCACTTCACCCCAATCTACTCCACTTCACCCATTCTACCCCAATTCAATCTACCCTAATCTACTGTACTCCAGTCTACTCCACTGCAATCTATCACACTCCCTCAATCTACTCCACCCTAATCTACCCCACTCAAAACTACCCTCTCCAAACTACCCCAATCTACCCCTTTCTATACTACCCTACTATAATTCACCTAATCAATCCCACTCCAATCTACCTAATTCCAGTTTATCCTACTCCACTTCATTCCAATCTATCATGCGCCACCCAAATCTACCCCACTCCAGTTCAGTCTAACACACTCCACCCCATCTCTCTCCATCCCAATTGAATGTACCCTACCCCACTCCAATCCACCCCATCCCAATCTAACCCACACCACTCCAAACTACTCCACTCCAATCTACCTCATTCCAAAGTACAAAACTCTTATCTCTCTCACTCTAATCTACCCAACTCCACCCTAATCTACCCCACTCCACTCTAATCTACTCATCTCTACCCCACTCCACCCCAGTCTACCTTAATCTACTGCACTCCACTCTTCCCCAATCTACCCCACTTCACTCCAATCTACCCCAATATATCCCACTCCTCTCTACCCCCTCCACTCTGATCTCCTCATCTCTACCCCACTCCACCCGTCTACCTTAATCTACTGCACTCCACTCTTCCCGAATCTACCCCACTTCACTCCAATCTACCCCAATATATCCCACTCCTCTCTTCCCCACTCCACTCTAATCTACTCAACTCTACCCCACTCCACCCCAGTCTACCTTAATCTACTGCACTCCACTCTTCCCCAATCTACCCAACTTCACTCCAATCT
Organism: Lissotriton vulgaris; assembly: GCF_964263255.1. Taxonomy (NCBI): domain Eukaryota; kingdom Metazoa; phylum Chordata; class Amphibia; order Caudata; family Salamandridae; genus Lissotriton; species Lissotriton vulgaris. The sequence goes on along the minus strand of NC_141694.1, from coordinate 1,251,494,567 downwards.
ACCCCAATATATCCCACTCCTCTCTACCCCACTCCACTCTGATCTACTCATCTCTACCCCACTCCACCCCAGTCTACCTTAATCTACTGCTCTCCACTCTTCCCCAATCTACCCCGCTTCACTCCAATCTACCCCAATATATCCCACTCCCCTCTACCCCACTCCACTCTGCCACTCTCCACCCCAATCTACCCCACTCCACCCCAGTCTACCTTAATCTACTGCACTCCACTCTTCCCCAATCTACCTCACTTCACTCCAATCTACCCCAATATATCCCACTCCTCTTTACCCCACTCCACTCTGCCCCACTCCACCCCAATCTACCCCACTTCACCCAATCTACCCCAATTCAATCTACCCCACTCAAATCTATACTAATCTACCACACTCCACTCCACCCTAATCTACCCCACTCAAAACCAAAACACCATTCTATTCTACCCTACTGTAAACCACCCAATCAACCCCATTCCAATGTACCGTAGTCTTCTCCAATCAATCAAACCAATCAATCAATCAATCAATCAATCAATCAGGGGCTTGTATAGTGCAGCTACTCAAACCCGACTACACTCCAGTCTACCCCACTCTACTCCAATCTACCCCAGTCCCCCCCACTCCACTCTTCCCCAATCCATCCCAGTCCACTCTACCCCAATCTACCACGATCTACCCTACTCCTATCTACCCCCCTCCAGTCTGCCGCACTCCACCCCAGTTCAATCTACCCCACTCCAATCTACCATGCTAATATACCCAACTGCCCCACTACACCCCTCTCCAATCTACCCCTACCAGCCCCACTCCATTCTACCCCACTTCAATTTACGCCAATCTATCCCACTGCAATCTACCCTATTCCACTCGACCCCAATCAACCCCACCTCACTCCATGCCACAAACTTTTAGCCATGCTGACTAGCAGCCACACTGGTGAACATGATGGCTACAACTCATTGACAAAGCCAATAGCTCTCGCACAGGTGAGACCTATTGTGTCAACTCAGTTCTTATCATTGCTTAGTTTTCTTGTCACTCACAGCTGCTTGCTTCTTACTCAATGGATTGTTATTTCTCTTCTCTTATTTGTCTCCCAGTGGAGCATATTTTCTTTAGCATCCTTTTGAATGGGTGACTTTTATCTTTCCACAGCTTACATTCAGGGAACTATTTCTTGCCCTCACCCCATGTGTTGCTTCCTCAACAGCCTCTCCCCCTCTGTGATGTCAATGTTGCTTTCCCCTCCCGTCCAGCATGTCCCCACACTCCCTATTTTTTTCATAATTTCTCAAGACTGCACAGCGGTATTCTGTTGCTCAATTTCCTCTGTGGCCCGGTACGCCTTCCCAGAGTTTTCCAGTTTTGTTTTTAGTCTGTTCAGTGGGTCTGTAGTATCATTATGTATTCATGCACATGTGTGAAAATGCATGCGCGGGGATACATCACAACTCTGGGGCTTTTTATTGCCAAAGCTCTTCAGCATCGGCAATAGCCATTGTTATTTTCTTTTTTGCTGATGCTGAACAGCACTATCAAAAGACCTATTGGTGTTGACAATGCTTGTTGGATAATCAGATTGAATAAAGTTGTAGAACACCACCAATGGAACCTATTTTTCAGTGTAGGCAATTGAATTACTAGTTGAGGGGGGTGAAGCCACAATTCTTGCCAGAATGAAACTCCAGCATCCCTAAATTAACATGCTTAACCCTCTGGTAGCTTGTCAGAAAAGGCCAACAGCTTAACTTAGAGGCAATGTGTAAAGTGTTTATGCAGCTCACAAACAAAAACAAAGTGAATACACAACACAAGAAACATTATACACCAATTGACAAAAATAGAATAAAATGTAATTAATTATTTGACACCAAAACAACATAAATCTAATTAGTAGAACCAGAGATAAGCAGTTTGAAAGGTTTTGTAGAAATCAAGCACTTAGAAACAAAAAGCACCAACCGCGTATTTATCTGTTCATGGTAGACTGGGTCCAAGTCACAGGTTCAGACTGACTGTGATGGTGTCCGGGCTGGATACAGGACTGAACTCTGAAAAGTACCTTGTGGCCTGAGCATCGAGATGTGACGTCCTTGTATGGAGCTGCGTAGGCCAGCATTGATGAACCGTCGTCGAGGAGTGCGATGCGAGGTCTGGCATCGTAATGTGCCATGCAGCAGTGGAGTCGATGACTGCCAACAAAGTCCTGCATCGTCATCAATGAAGCCAGAGGAGCTTGCAGAGATATGAACTGTGTCTGTGCAGAGGACGAGATATGCGTCATGCTGGGCCAAAGTCCGCTTGCATCCGCATCAAAGGAACCGCCTGTGCTTGCGAAGACTTGTGCTGAGATATATCAGCGTCTAAGACAAGCGGCTACATGCTGGGCCAGTAATATCTGACTACAGGAGGTAGCTCATATATCCTTATTAAACTAGGGCAAATATTTTTGTAATATACAACAATGTCTCAAAGGGGTGCCAATAGAGGGACAATATAACTAGTACCAAAAGTTAGTAAAGGATGAATCCAGAAGGGGGGAAAAAAAGGAAGAAACCAAATTTTTTTTGCAAACAAAAATGGTATATTCACACATTTGACATATTAAATATCATATGATCAAACTGAAAGGTTGTGCTGCGTTACATTAAATGGTATGTAACCTGTTGGATACTGTGCACAAGTGCTTGTGAAGGCTTGTGACGGCGCAAGTGACAACGTGAGGTGGTATGTACTGCGACTGTGGAGGGCGCAACGGCGAACAAGTGAACTAAAATTGTACAAATTCAGGATACCCTAACAGTCAATGAAAGTGTAATATACAATTAATTTGTATAGGTATCCTTGAAGAGAGCGCCGGGTATTTCGCTGTGGAGTCGACGGCGTTTCGGCCTGTAGGAATGTTAGGCCATCATCAGGACCAGGTTACATTGGTTTATATCGCAGTGGTCTGGGGCCACACCATCAATAGTCCGAGGCGGAGGGGTGTAGGTTCAGTGGGAACCTAAGCATGTCAAGGCTGTGTGAACTCGGAAGGCTGGAAGCCCCCAACGAGAGATGGAGACACACTCGGTGCTGTGTCTCAGAAGAGTTCAAGGCTGCAATCCTTGAAGCTAGGGCTGCTGGTGATTTTGGTGCTAAAGTAAGAGCCGGCATGAGTCAGGCTCAATGTGGCTGGAGTCAATGCTACTAGGCCAGCTTCTGTCAGGCTAAGTCAGAGTCGATGGTGGGCTGCTTTGTGCTGAGTCTAGATGCATCGAGTTCTGTCTACGTTGAAGAAGCCTATTATGTCCCTGTGGCTTGAGTAGGGGCGAGCCAAGTCACCCTTGGAAATTCCTTACAGTCCTGGGACCACACAGCCAGGTTGCGTTCAGCAGGGAATCTCACAGCAGTAGAAGAGTCCTGGTGCTGCTGGAGCAAGTCAGCAGGGCAGGCTTCACAGCTGGGCAGTCCTTCTTCCTGGCAGAGTCCACAGGTCCAGAAGTGATCTGAAGAATGGAGTCTGAGGTCTGTTACTTATACCTTGTGTCCACTTTAAAGTGGGAGAAGCTTTTAGAGTCCTCCCCCTACAGAGGTGTCTGGAATTTGTGAGTGTGCTCAGGCACAGAATTTGTGATGTGCAAATGTGGTAGATGGAAGCACACTCCCCCCTCATCCTAACAGAGATGGCCCATTCAGGCACACCAATTCCTCCTTAGAGTAACACAAAGACCAACTTCCAGCTACAGCTAGGCAAGTGACCCAGGATACAGGCACCAACTGGTTGGGACAAGAAAATGCAAACTAGAATTTTCAGAATTGTGACTTAAAATCCAGCTCTACCATTAAAGAGGGTTTTAAATTACAATTCTTTAGAGACCAAACTTGACGTCCCCATTTGCTCCCAATGGATAGTTATAATTTATTAAATGTAATAAGGTAATCCAGTGTTATCCTATGTGAAAGGTAGGCTCTGAAGTAGTGAAAAATAAACGTAAGAGTTTTCATTACCAGGACATTTCAAAGTTGAACAGTACGTGGCCAACTTTTTGCCCTATTGTGACGAGCGAAGGACCGACTTCCGGGCAGCTCTTGAAGTTCTTTAAGATTTGTGGAGGTGATTTGTTCCCCTTGGATGGTATTCATCCCTCCTTCATGCGGTATTTTGACTGGCTGTTTCTGGGTTCCCCGATACCTGAGATTGAAATTAGTGCTACACTGCAACTACGATGCGGACTGTCCAACCCAGAGAGCTGTGATCAGGGCCAGTAACCCTCGGGCACCTGAAATAGGTTGCCTCCTACCCTTCCCCTGTCCTGAGGAAGATCCACAAGCTAAGGATTCAATTACCCTCCAGGCACAAAGTCGGGTCGAAACGTCCACATTCGTCCCTAATGGGCCTGTACCTTATGCCAGTGTTGTCCCGTCCAACTTACAGATGATACCTCTGTGAATTGCTTGTTAAATTATTAAGAGCAAAAACGTAAATGACTATTGAAAGACAGGCCCTAATGAACTGGTGTTGATTCTATTTACAACCAGTTTTGATTAGAGTTATTGTATACTTTGCCATTTGAACTACTTTCACTATGTAAAATCCCTTTCTTTGTTTTTTTTTGTATATTACACATGAGCACTACTTCTTCACCCCTTTCCCTTGGAGCAACCTCTCCAATAACTCCTATTATTCGTGGTAATGTGTTTACCTTTTCAATATGTTTCTGTGAATAAATGATTGGGTTACTGTAGTGATCCAGTCCAGTTTTTATGAAGAAAGAAGATTTATTGTAGCAGAGGAACACAGTACAGCATCTGCTCAGCAGGACAGGTCCAGTTAGAAAACACTATAGAATGTAGAACACACAATCCATAGCAACAGATTGCAGTACAGGATTTGTAAATCAACTAATGACTAAATCTACTTAAAGTAATACACTATAGCATGTAAATATGAAATATAACACATCTTATCCCTAAAAAAATGAAAAGAGAGAAGAAAGGAACAAAAGAGAAAGAGAAGAAAAAGAAAGAAAGAAAGAAAGAAAGAAAGAAAGAAAGAAAGAAAGAAAGAGAAAGAAACAAAATGAAGAAAAGAAGAAAATCAATTTTTAAATCGAAGAGGCACATTGACAATTCTCTTATTAGTCTTAAATCAATTTTTAAATCGAAGAGGCACATTGACAATTCTCTTATTAGTCTTAACTCTTGAAGAAACAGTATCATTCTTTATAGGTAAACTAACATTGTCAGGACTAAAAGTGGAAAGACTTGGGCATTTGACAGTGGAAACATTAGGGCACTTTACAACGCGTCTAACATTCCATACTTTACCATCATTAGTTACAATGCTGTTAATGTTAACTTTTACCACTTTTCGAACAGGACCAAATTTTGAAGCAACCTTAATCAAGAAACCAGGTTTACGTATCCTGACAAAATCTCCCACTGTAAAATCAGGAATTCTCACTTTGTGCTTAGAATCATAGTATTCTTTCATCTTCTCTTGGTGGTGTTTGACCCTTAGAGAAGTACTTCGAATATCAACAGGGGTAGAAGTATTAGAAGTACTAAACTTCTCTTTCATCCACCAAGGACACAATTTTGACACTGGTTCCCTCCCTCTCAATAAACGAAAAGGACTAAGTTCAGTAACTGAGTGAGGAGTTATTCTGTACAACCATAACCTTTCTCTAATAACTTTTTTCCACACATTGGGAGTTTTTCTTGCCCATTCAACAGAGTCCTTCAAGACGCGATTAAACCTTTCTACCTGTCCATTACCTTGTGGTTCGTAAAGGGGTGTTGTAATGTGTTTGATTCCACAAGAACTAAGATAATCTTCCACTTCATTAGATATTAATTGTACCCCATTATCAGTAATTAATACCTCTGGACTACCTTCTCTTGCAAACACCTCCCCAAGAAATTCAACAATGACCTGCGAAGAAGCAGAAGAAACAAATCTAACTTCAGGCCATTTTGAATGGTAGTCTATCAACACCAAAGCAAAACGGGCATCCTGAGGTAAACAATTGAAAGGGCCAGATATATCAAATGCTAATTTCCTCCAAGGATTCTCTGGCCAAGAAATAGGTATGAGAGGAGCAGGAAAAGTTTTCAACATTTTATCACTATTAAGGCATATGGAACAATCACAAACTACTCTGTCAATCATTTTATCCATTCCTGGCCACCAAAAACTGGTTCTCACTAATCTCTTCATAGAAGACATTCCCAAGTGACACTCATGAGCAAGTCTGATGATTTCTTCTTGCATATCTTCAGGAGGTACACATTTTCCACTCTTAAAAATCAGATTATTGTCAATCTCCAACTCACTGAGAACCTGATGAAAAGATTTCAACTCTGGAGGTACTATATTCCCATTAGGCCAACCTTTCAAAATATAGTCTTTGATGATTATTCCAACTCTTGTCACGTGTAACAGCATTTCCCCAGAAGGATTCTGAAATGGCAGAAAATTCATGAGCCACAAAATCTTTTAATGAGGCAACAAAATCAACATCCTCTTCTTTGTTACCTCCAATAGATTTAAGATCACAAGGCAGCCTTGAAAGACAGTCAGCTGTTACATTGCTTCTTCCAGGAAAATACTCAACATCAAAGCTATACTCTTGCAAACGAGACATCAATCTGGCAATCCGTGCTGTAGCATTCCGACCACCACCAGGAGAAAGTATGGAAACAAGTGGTTTGTGGTCTGTTTTCAACAGAAAACGACTACCCCATAAAAAGTTGCGGAAATGTTCTATTCCCCAGACACATCCCAACAACTCTTTCTCTATGACAGAATATTTCCTTTCTGTTTCACTCAATGTCCGGGAAGCAAACGCTACAGACCACTCATCGTTCCCACATTTTTGTGATAAAACTCCTTCTAAGTCATATTCACTAGCATCCACAGTAACCACACAAAGCTTGTTTATACAGAAAGGTTTCAAAGTAGGAGCATTGGCAATCTCATGCTTAATAGTTTGAAAGGCAGACTCCTGTTTCTCTCCCCAATAAAACTCTACTTTCTGTCTGGTCAATTCTCTCAAAGGCTCCATTTTAGTTGCAAAACCTTTGATAAACTTACTATAATATTCACACAAGCCATTAAAAGAGAGTAGTTTTTCCTTATTGTCAGGACATGGCGCTTTAACTATAGCTTCAACCAAGCATTTCTTGGGAACAACACCATTACCAGAAAGGGTATGTCCTAAATATTCCACAGACTCACAAAACATTTTGCATTTGTTATCCTTCAAAGTGAGACCATGCATCCCAAGTCTTTTGCAAACTTCTATGACGTGTTCCTTGTGAGATGCGTTATCAGGAGAAAACACTAGGATATCATCCTGAAAACATCTTACAAACTTGTACAGGTCTTTGAAAATATGATGCATAGTACGTTGGAAAACTGATGCCGCAGAGGCTAACCCAAAGGGCATTCTTTTATACTGGAATAGACCTTCAGGAGTGAGAAAGGCTGTCAACTGGTGTGATTCATCCGCTAGCACAATTTGATGATATGCTGAACGCAAATCAAATGTAGAAAAAACCTTTGCTCCCTCTAACATACATACTACCTCATTTATATTAGGTAGGGGATGGCAGTCTACTATGATATTAGAATTGAGAGCTCTCAAATCTACACACAACCTGAGACTTTGATCGGATTTTCAGGCTAAAACGATGGGCGAAACCCATTCAGAAGATTCAACTTCTTCAAATATATCATCATCAATCAAGTTTTTCAACAGTGCTCTAAGATCATCTCTAACATTTATGGGAACATTTCTTAACTTCTGTGTAACTGGAATAGTTCCTTTTTTTAGTCTAATCAAATGTTGAAAATTGTGCAGTTTTCCTAGGTTTTTTGAAAAAACTTTAGGAAACAAGTTAATGATCTCATGAATCCATTCGCTGGTACTAATAATAGTCTTGACAGAATGAGTTTCATTGGAATAATCATCAACAATGACAATGGGATCAAGTCTTCTGGGATTGAGAGTTATACCAAAACTCCATTGATCTCTCCATCCAAGCACATTCACTCCTTTTGTAGCAATATACAATCTGACAAACCTTATTTGACCTCTAAATTGCATGTCTACTCCCAAATATCCTTCCATCGGGATGATAGACTCATCAAAAGTCTTGGCAATTATGTCAGATTCTTTAAGATCTTTAAAAGTGACAATACCTTCAAACATTTCAGTGAAATACTGTTTAGTAATAATTGTCCAAGGTGATCCTGAATCAACCATCAACTTAAGGTCAACTCCTAAAACATGCACTATGCATTCAGGTTGCTTAAGGTAAATCAAATCTTGTTCATTGGCATCAATGATGGAAACAACTATACCCCTCTCACAATTATTTCCATTGTCTTTGTCAGCAGTATCAGATTCTTGCACACCATCGGTAATAAAAGAAACTCTATTCTTATTATTATTTCCTGTAGCTGTATTATTCCCTATAGTAGTCTTGCATACACTACTGAAATGTCCTTGTCTACCATATTTGTTACATTCTTTCCCGATAGCAGGACACTTAGGAAACGAAGCAGCATGGTTAGTACTACCACATCTAAAACAATGGAAACATTTGTCATTCTTTTTGTAAGAGCGTTGAAAAGAATTACTAATGCGTTGTGCATTGTTGGAAGACGAAGCAGTAGACAAATCTGATTTTACAGCGCATACTTCAGAAGACTTGTCTTTGTCTTTCTTATCCAAACACTTTATCCACTTATCAGATTGTTCAATAGCTTTTGCTGCAATAATAACATCCTTCAAATCTGGATCTCCCATAATCCATAGTTTTCTTGGATTTTCTTGCTTTTGGTATGAACTATAATCTGATCTCTGATCATCTCGTCAGATATAGGACCAAAGTTACAGTTAGTGGACAAATAACGTAAGGCTGTTAGAAAATCATCAAAAGTTTCAGATTCTTCTTGAGCTCTGGTATAAAACTTATAACGATTCAAAGCAACACTAAAAGTTGGTTTAAATCTAGCTTCAAGACGAGTCATTGCATCATCAAAAACATTTCTGTCTCCCCCTCCATCATGTAAAGGAAGTGTTCTGAATACAACTTGGCCTTCAGAACCCAAAGAATGTAATAAAATATTTTTTTTCTCTCTTGTGAGAATCTATCCCCATCTATGGCTTTTTAAAAAGTTAAGAACTCTTCTTTCCAGCGAATCCATGGGAAAGGAGGCTCTCCTTTGTTTTGTAGGAACTTAGGGGGAGGATCAAACTGCATGTTTGATAAAAATGTTTATGAGTAGAGAATAAATAAAATGAACATGGAATATAAAGTAAAAATAATGTGGTAAAAAATCGTCAATAAAATGAGATAATGAAATAAACTCAAACCTGTTGAAGAATGATGTCTTAGATATTTTTGATGAAAAGTACGCTGCTTCGTGTTCAAAACAATGTTTTCTTAAATAGAAGGGCTTGCTGCGCGTTAGAAACGCGATAAAATTTACACGGAGCTTCGTTGCTAAGACACAGGTAAACAAAGATGGCGTCGACGTGTGGGCGATGACGTCAAGCGCACACGTGCAACCATCGAGTTTTGAGTAGAGGAGTAGAGTTGAAAGAGGACGCGTAATCCAAGACGCGTGACGAGATCCAAATGACGTGTAGCAGGAGGAGAGCGCGAACAGGAACAGTTACCGTTGGTGTAAGGCAGCAGTTCAAAAGTAAGCAAATGGATAATTCGAATAAAATTAATGCAATGTGAATGGTAGAAAATCACAAAAATATCAAATAAACATAGCGAAAAAGCGGGAGTACTTGCAGAACATAAAGAAGTCTTCCCAATGTTTCCTTCGAGGTGAAGAGGCAGAGTAGAAGGAAAAATAATCAATAAAAGAGAAAAAAAAATATTGTTTGTGGTAATAACCAAGAAAGGTGGAAAATTAAGTAAACATATTCAAGAGTTTTGAAAAAACAAACAAATAATTTCTTACATGAAAGTCCAAAAAGTTGAAGAAATGGAGAAAAATGCAGCGCAGGTTAAGATCCTTTAGTTGCTCCTGTGTTCCCAAAAATGTAGCAAACCAGTAAAATCGTCTCCAATTTTGTAGTGATCCAGTCCAGTTTTTATGAAGAAAGAAGATTTATTGTAGCAGAGGAACACAGTACAGCATCTGCTCAGCAGGACAGGTCCAGTTAGAAAACACTATAGAATGTAGAACACACAATCCATAGCAACAGATTGCAGTACAGGATTTGTAAATCAACTAATGACTAAATCTACTTAAAGTAATACACCATAGCATGTAAATATGAAATATAACAGTTACCCCAGTAGTTTATAATAGGTGGCCTAGTAGTAGCATTTAGGTTTTACAGGCCCTTTGTACATGTAGTACCACTTTTCCAGGGACTTGCAAGTAAAATAAATGTGCCAATTGAGTGTAAGCCAATTTCACCATATTTTAAGGATAGAGCGTACACTCTAGCACGGGTTAGTGTTGGTAAAGTGCACAGAGTCCTAAAAACCAACACAAACAGATTCAGAAAACCAGAGGGTGAATGCAAAATGATTGGGGATGACCCCGCAGAGAGGGCTAAGTCCAACATTCAGCCTGTCTGCAAAACTGTTTGTCAATTACAATTTAATGTAATTTAAAAAGTCTCCTTCTCTTGGCACTTTATGAAATCTTTTATTAGGCTGAAATTAAAAGAAACCAACCCTGTTTTTTTAAATCATATTAGTGCTTACTGTTGTGGAATAATCAACGTCAACTTCTGCTATAATCAGAAAATGCTTTATGAACTTAAATAATCCTAAAATCTCAAAACGCAAAGGTGACCTTTCAGGTATTTCCTGATGAAGCACATTAGGCAGGAGATTATGTTAAAGTTCCCACATTTTGAATTTTTTCCCTGTCACCACTACACTAATAAATCTATTTTACTTCCAGGCTTTCCAGTAACTAAGCATCTTGATTCTTTGCACATTAAAGAAGAGCAAGAAACCTACTGTATAGATGACTCTGACCGAAGCGAAAGCATCAGCAGTCCTAAATGTGAGTAAACTGTGTTTTCTGACATCAAAAGAGAATTCTTCACCCATGTTTAAGAGAGTTTCTTACTACTGACAATATTCTAAAGCCTTGAATTCAATAGCTATCCTTTCGCCTTATCTTATCGGGGGAAAAACATGCTCCTTTTTGCAGTTGTATCTGCAGCACCTCGATTGCCATGTAAGCTTATTTATTTACATATTTGGAAGTTTTGTAAAGCATTACATGTGCCTTTCTGCCACTCTTTAAGTGTTTGCAGAGTTAAACATTGTGTACAGACACGATGAGGCTAAGTAAGTGGCCATTCAGATGGAAGTGGGGAACCTCGTTTCTTACTGAGTTGATACCTCCATTTGTTCACGATGTTCGGTTGAATACTAACGTGAATAGGCCAGTTTCCATGCACCTCTTGAAATGCATGTAGTTAGGTTCTGACCTCAGGCTTACATTCAGAGTATTCTTCAGACTAGAGCCATGGGTTCCCAGGGACTAGTTTCTGAGTTTGTTACTTGAAAGGTCATTGGTTGATCAAGCGTGCAGTTGAGGAGCACAAGTTACTGGCTACCGTGTGTTGAGGTTTTCTGCTCCAGCAACCCTTACCTTTGGGTAGGAGAATTTTACCATAATTCTTGCATTCACTACCAGCCAGGGAAGTACTTTCACAGCGGGTTTAACACAGTAATTCTTTTCTAGTTTTTGACTCACTCAGTCTGCTTGGTTTTGTAACCTGACAGTGGGTTTCTTTAGAAGCTTGGTGTGAATATTGCTGTATTAGTCCTAGAGTGTCATCACCAGTATGGACTCACTTCCTATCCAAAGGTCAGTTTTTAAGGAGTGGGTGGATTTTCTTTGCAGCATGAAAACCTCAAAGTTTCTGCCATTGGCTACGGTGTTGTCTAGGGAATTAGAAAAAATGAACAATGTTGAACAAGAATTCCAAATTTCTTACCATTAGGGTGCAGCATTAGGGAGGTTGCTGGAGGAATGTGTTTGTGAGCCAGTTGAAAAACAGCGACTCTGACCACAGTCCTTGACCTTTGCTCCATTCATGAAAAGCAGGCTCCTTGTCATCCAGTCAGATGTGTGGTCTGAGCTTTTGGTGATGCTATTGTTCTTCTGTAGCTCATTTTCCAAACATAAGTAGATGTATGTGTCATCATATACTTTTCAAGGATTCCTTTTCCTATTCGTATAACTGTACCACACAGAGATATTTAACAACCAGCATGATGTGCATATCCTGTGTGCATTCTGCATGACGCTGTACCAGTTAATGTTTCCACAGATTTAATCCCTAGTTGCTGGTTGTGAATGCAGAAAAAGGTACAGGTCACTGCAGGGAAGATCTGGATCCTTAGCCATGCTAATAGTATGTTGTCATGGCACTGCATGCTATTGAAAGGTCAAAACACATTAGCTGTTATTAGGTATAGTTATCCAGGAATAAGAGGAGCTCTTCTTTGATGTTCAGGAGGGCAGATACAGTATCTCAGGCAGACCTAAACCTTGACTAAGGAGTGTAAAGTGGGTGGTTCAGGTCCACTAGATCTTGTAGATGTCTCATACCTCTTTCAAGACTTTACTTGGATTAAGATTGTGGGAGGTTGTAGTTTATTAGGATCTTTGGATTCTGTGTTCTTTTTACAGTGAGCATGATGATGGTATTTAAGGGGCTGATAACTACTTCCAGATATAAGGCATTTATCATGGCTTGTGATATGCCCTTTGAGTCAAGGGATTATTTGCTTCATGAACAAGGCAGGACATGTCTACACCAGAAAGATAATTTATTTTAAGAGACGGTCTTAAAGCCTCCTCATTTTTAGGGTTTAAAGTGGTGATTGCAGATCGTAGCAAGGGTGTAATAATGTTCCCATGGGAAAGGGGTTGAAAAGGTGATGGTCTTGGTTTGTCTTAGATGTAGGTATGGGTTATAGCATTTTGGATTCAAAGATTACTACAACAGCCTCATCTTATTGTGTTGCACATGGACTGCATTTTCTAGGTACATCCAGGTCAAATGGCTCCAACGTAATGTAGTGTAGTTCCTCTTTTCCCTATAGGCCCTGCGCATTGGAATAACATAAACAGCAGTGTAGACGTAGGACTGAGGTCATCTAGGTCTCTACTGACTATGTTAGACTTAATTTAGGTTTGCGCCAGCTAGCTCAGAGGTCACTGGAAACTTTCTTGACTGAATTGGAAGGGATCAGCTTCCCTGGCTCAGACAAGAAGGGGTTCAGCTTCCGACAACCGCATAAACATCTCAACTTTGCTCCCTCAGAATAAGAGTCAATCTCTAGAGTCGTGTGAAAACAATAGACAGCTATTTCACTCAGTCAGATGTGCATTTTTAGTTTCACCAGAGTGCAGAGAATAGAGAGACGGGCGTTTTCAATAAAAGGTATTATTTATTGAGCAGTCTTCCTTCTCATGCAAGAGAAATGAATTGCCACAATTGCATTACTTAATGTAAAGTAAAGTACGTACAGTAAAAGGAGTACTATGAAATAATACTGTAAAAGCATTGATATGGTTTCTTAGCCATAAGACACTTTAAAATGGATAAAATATATATATATATATATATATATATATATATATATATATATATATATATATATATACATTACCTACTGGCTATCGCCAGTAGGTATATATAGTTAGGATTAATTTCCTATGGGATTTTTGAAAATTCTATGTCTAATAACTTTGGCGTTTGTGGACGGAATCGGCTGAAATTTTCAGGAAAATGGCACATTTTGTTTCTGAGCAGCCCCTGAAAATTTGGTGGGGTTTCGTCAAGGGGGGGGCTGAGAAAAAAGGGGGGTCCCAAAACGCGTTTTTTACATTGAGTTTTCCATAGGGCGGTTGGACTCACTTTTAGCTCGAACGGCTGAATGGATTTGCACGAAACTTGGCAAAATTGTAGGGACTGTTAGCCCGATGTGCCTTTGCTAGGTCTCAATATATGTGCTTCAGTGGATTTTGAGAAATTAACGTTTAAATCAAGATATATATCTGTAACAGCGCTCCAGGCAGCGATCCGGTCCGCTTACTTTTCGCGTTTCTGAACTTTGCGCGCAGAAAGCTGATTGGCTCTCCGGTGTCTGTCAACATTCTAAACAGTCCGGAGCGGCCGCCATCTTGTCTCTCGGTAGGATCGAGAGAGAAGAAGAGGTGAAAAACGAAGGGGGAATTTAATGAAAGGGGGCAAGGTATCCCCCTCTTGACCCCCTAGGAATGTTGTTGGGGTTATTAAAGGGTCCCGTGGGGAAAAGAAAAAAAAATGATTTTTCACGGTAGAAGCGCTTCACGGGCCGCGAACTGGGCCGCAAACTGGTAGCGAAACGGGAATTCGCCATTTTGTGCTTCGTTAATTAAATTACTAGGTATAAGGGGGTGCGGGAGACGTATCCTAATCCCCTATGTTTCCTGAGGGTGGCTGAGGAGGCTGATATATGTTGATACATCTCTTCCAGCGGCTGCGCCATCTTGCCTTTTTTCCAATGCCACAATTTTGTCGTGCACGGCAGCCATTTTAGATGCCAGGCTGGTCCCAGACTATCACCTACCCCTGCGGATGTAGTTTATGGCCCCAGCTGTAGAGAATTCAGACATGCCAACCCTCCCGATTCAGGCGTGAGACTACTGATTTCAGTGCTAGTCTCCCGCCTCCCGATTTCTGCAAGCAAAAACCCGGGGGCATATTACGAACAACTAGCGATAATTTTTGTCTCTAACTTGTTTAGAGACAAAAATTATCGCCGCACATCGGCGATTTTTATCGCAGATAAACCTTGCTATTATCGCAGAAAAGTCAGCGATATTCATGTATTATCGAGCAAATGCTCTTAGCCATGTTATCCACCTCCCATTGGATAACATGGCTAAGAACTGCTCAGGGCAGGTGTTAGATTTTGGAGATATTCGCGCTTAGCGCGAATATCTCCAAAAGTTGGTAATAGGAGAAAGCGATGTTAGGGACTGTTTCCAGTCGCTAACATCTTGGCACGCCACTTTGCATGTTATTAGTGATAAGTATCACTGACATGCAAAGCGGGGCCCAAGATGGTCGCTATCTCCTTTTAGCTGTCACTAACTGGTGTTAGCGACAGCTTGGTAATAGGGAGATAATTTTATCTCCGCTTTCATGGCTTTTAAAGCCAAAAAAGCGGAGATAAACCCCCTTGATAATATGCCCCACGATTCCTTGGGGGTTTCAGCTGACAGGGCTTGGTATTGTGTTACATGGTAATTTTTCCAGGAAACGTCAGAGGGTCGATGCAGGGGTTCTAGAAGAGGTGATAAACCATTTAAGCCTCATGAACAAGCGCATGGTCTTTTAAAGATTTGTGAAGTACTCGGGGCGGCGGTGTGTGTGTGCCCTCTTTCAGGAGCGGGCGGGGGGGCACTGCCAGCAACTTGCCAGGTCAGGTAGGGTTCAACACGTGCATCACCCTTTCTCTGCCTGCTATTGCGCTCCATGCTTCGGAAAGGTAAGAAAAAGAACGTGCATTTGAGTTTGAAATGTCCGATCCTGCAGCAGCACACTTCCAAAGCCCACACATGACAATAACCCGATTCAAGGCCCTATTCACCCGTTTTTAAAAAAATAGATAACACTCCAACAAAGTAAGATTATAAAACTTTATTAACTTTTAACTATAATGAACGGAACAAAAACTAAAAACATTTAAACATTTTTCAACTCAAAAAGCAACAATGGTTAGAAGCTGTCTTTTGTGCGAATAGTCCCAAGGCAGCACAACGTGCAGAGTTCTGGACGGCACCCAGGTGATGTCGCCTGGGTGCCGCACTGGTTTTGGGATCCTACAATGCAGCACAGAAAAACAGCGTGGGGCGTCCCGGGTGGTGCGGGGGGAGGCCTCGTCAGTAGCGGTCTGTTGTGCGAATAGTCCCAAGGCAGCAGAACGCGTTGAGATGTTGATGGGACTGTGTCCAGTGTCCCATGGCTGACACAACATGTACGACAGGCACCCAGGTGATGTCCAGTAAACTGCCGCACTGGTTTTGGTATCCTACAATGCTGCTCCGAAAATTGGCGTGCGGCGGCCCGGTGGGGGGGGGGGGCCGTGGGGGAGGCGGCGTGAACGGGCCTCCCCAGGTGGCGGCCATCTAGCTGAGTTGCGCCCGCTCTTGCGGCTACAGCGTCTCGCTCACCATGTTGTTGAGTTGCTCCCACTCTTGCAGTGCAGCGATAGGCGGCTGCCACATGGCTCTTAAAATGGCGGACGGCTCCTCGGTTTTGGGCCTGGTCCACTGAAATGGCCCTGGGACACCTTGGAACTCGGACGCTTGCCTGCTAGGGCTTGGGCTCCATTCTCGAAAAGCGTCCCCTCAGCCGTGAAGATTCTACAAAAGTCTTGGGGGCCCCCGACTCCCGCAGGCTTCCGGTGGGGAGCGGCTGCCATGATTGCTCGCGGAATGACCACGACGGAGCCACGAGATGGTGGTGCTCTCATGCTGACGCCAGCTTCAGTCTGAATGATCCAGAAACAAGGTGGGGCTTTCATCGTTTGGGAAAAAAAATGTTCTAAACCAATGAAAAGTGTTATTTTTAGGTCATATGACCAAGACTTCCATCTTTAGGAAACCAAAAGTAAAATGAACCAATGAAAAGTTTTATAAACAAGTCACATGACCTGTTATGCGGCATAGGGCTACAGAAAGCGTAGAAAATCCGTTGGCACGTGAGGCGGCGTCAGTAGCGGACCGATGTGCGAATAGGCCGAAGGCAGCACAACGCGCCGAGATCCGGATGGCACCGAGGTGGTGTCCAGCAAATTGCCGCACTGGTGTGGCCCTCCTACAATGCTGCGCCGAAATACGGCGTGTCCAGCTGAGTTGTGGTCACTGTTGCGGTACAGTGACTCGAACGCGCCGAGATCCGGATGGCACCGAGGTGGTGTCCAGCAAATTGCCGCACTGGTGTGGCCATCCTACAATGCTGCGCCGAAAGACGGCGTGTCCAGCTGAGTTGCGGTCACTCTTGCGGTACAGTGACTCGAACGCGCAGAGATCCGGATGGCACCGAGGTGGTGTCCAGCAAATTGCCGCACTGGTGTGGCCATCCTACAATGCTGCGCCGAAAGACGGCGTGTCCAGCTGAGTTTCTCCCGCTCTTGCGGTACAGTGACTCGAACGCGCCGAGATCCGGATGGCACTGAGGTGGTGTCCAGTAAGTTGCCGCACTGGTGTGGCCATCCTACAATGCTGCGCCGAAAGTCGGCGTGGGGTGCCCCGTTGGCTTATGAGGTGATGTCAGTAGTGGACCGATGTGTGAATAGGTCGGAACCAGCACAAGGCGCCAAGATCCGAATGGCAAGTCCTGGATGTTGAGTGCCTCAGTTGAGAGTTCTGAGCAGTGCTTGTAAGACTGTCTGAAGCTTATTTGCACCTGCTGCAGCTTCACTATTGCCCTGGTGTGGCCAAAGGTCGCACATGACATAGGCGGCCGGCTCCCGAGGTCCGGCGGAACTTTTTTCCTTTTCCTTTCTGCTTCTTTTCCTACAATCCGTTTCATCTGAAGACACGACCAGGTCCCTGAATGTGTGCAGGGGGACGCTATTGATTGAATGAAAATGGCGGCTTGACACAAAGCTGACTCAAGCGTTACTGTTGATGCTATACAGACAAAAATTGGTTTTCAGTTTGTACATTCTTCAGGTTTTTTTTTTCCATCCAAGTCTGATTGAGAGTTTGTAGAAAAATGGCTTCAGATTTTCCACATACTACTCTTCAACATTCTTCCTAAATGTAACAATGTGAAACTCACTAGGAGAACGGCTGTTTCTCTTTCCTTTCAAAATGCTGCCAACAATATTTTCTGAATGGAAGACACCATCTTGTAGCATAAAGGGCCGAAAGGGGTTCTGGTCTGGCCGATGGTTGGTGGAGACATTTTGACTATATCTTGGACCTGCCCGGCCTCGCCCAAAATGGCACCGGTATAAATGGGACTCGTAACTCCTTGCCCGCAAATGTATATCTAGAAAATGTTATTGTAAGTGGCCCTGTCGTATTTTAATTACAAAATGTACGTCCACCGATTCCGCAACTGTTAGACACCTTTGTTCTTGCAACCTAATGGCCCGCTCGTTACGTTCTTCTACAGTGTAAATGTCTCCTCATCATATACGATTTCAGTTTGCTCCGTGGCCGGCCCACGTGGTTATAGGCCCGTATTTGTATACTGACATTTTCACAATAAAGGTTTTTAAAACAAAACACGGTAGTAGTATTTACATTGGTAAAGTTTTTACTTTTAGTCACTGTTTTCGAATCAGTAAAAGGCAAGTGAAATAAAGCAGTCCAATTACATGACGGATAAAAGGTATAATATGTAGGAACGCAGTAAAGATAAATGGTCAAGGGCAGTTGTGTTTTTCATGTCTGCAACATAAAGTGATCGATAAGAATCTGATAATCAGGCGTATCGGCGACTAAGACAGCAGGCCGAATCTCTTTTACTCAACGGCTCCGTCATGGAAGGAAGAAACGTCCTTTTTCTCGAAAAAGGAATATATTTTACTTGCAAGACAGTTGTAAATTTTCCGGGAAAGTACATTAGCCTGGAATATTATAACATATGTTTGAAAAAAAAATATTGTTCGAAAACAATAAAAAGCGTAATTTTTAGGTCATATGATCAAGCTTTTCATCATTAAATTAACAAAAGTAAAATGAACCAATGAAAAGTTTTATTAACAAGTCACATGACCTGTTATGCTTACGTTACGCGCTGCGCGCCTCGCCTCGGATCACTTCCGGGTGCGCTAACGCGGCGTGTCATATAACGCATTACGCGACAACGTAGGTCAAGAATATAGTCAAAATGTCTCCACCAACCAGCGTTCGGAACACAACCCCTTTCAGCAGTCCAAAAAGTTCTGTTAAATGACAACAGAGGGGACAGGCAACAAGAACCATCAGTCAAAGAGGGGAGGGCAAGTTCTTCTCTTCCGGGTCATGTTGGGGCGCTACCGGAACTGATCGAATTGGTAGTCTACAGTGTTTCTGGATGTTTCAGACTAAAGCTGGCGTCAGCATGAGACCACTACCATCTCGTAGCTCCGTCGTGGCCATTCCACGAGCAATCATGGCAGCCGCTCCCCACCAGAAGCCTGCGGGAGTCGGAGGCCCCCAAGACTTTTGTAGAATCTTCACGGCTGAGGGGACGCTTTTCGAGAATGGGACCCAAGCCCTATCAGGGAAGCGTCCGAGTTCAAAGGTGTCCCAGGGCCATTTTAGTGGACCAGGCCCAAAACTGAAGAGCCGGCCGCCATTTTGAGAGTCCTGTGGCAGCCGCCTATCGCTGCACCGCAAGAGCGGGAGCAACTCAACTACATGATGAGCGAGACGCTGTAGTCGCAAGAGCGGGCGGTAAACAGCTGAATGGCGGAAGAGGCACAGTGTAGCAAAAGCGGGCGGAATGGCAACTGAAACGGTAAAGGGGCGCCCCACTACAGCGTGTCTTCAGGTCAAACGGATTGTGGGACAAGGTTCAGAATTGAAGAGTCATCAAAAGGCAAAAAGTTCTGCCGGACCCCGGGAGCCGGCCGCCAATGTCGGGGGCGATCTCAGGCTACACCAGTGCTATAAGACTTGGGGAGGGTGTCGGAGCCAAGCGTCTTCTCCGAGTCCATGGCCATCACACCGCCCCTCAGGGGCCTCCGTCAAGCTGTTTAGGAAGGTAACATATCACATTGTTTTCTAATGCAGTCAGGTCCACAAACGACACTCACTTACTTTGAGAATAGTGAAGCTGCAGTAGGTGGAAATAAGTTTCAGACAGTGTTACAAGCACTGCTCAGAACTCTTAACTATGGCACCCAACATCCAGAACTTATGCCATTTGAGAATGGCAGTGACATCGAAGCAACTCAGGGACCAAAACCATTAACGTACTTTCACGTATGAAAATCTTACTTGGGGAGGGGGCAGGAGCGAAGCGCCCCCTCCCAGTCAGCGCCACCACACCGTATGTTGAAAATTTGAAGCCATCGTTCTACAAAGTCAACCAAACTTGGATTGAAAAATCTAGAAAAATGTACAAACTGAAAACCAGTTTTGGTCTGCATAGCATCAGTAGCAACGCTTGAGTCAGCTTTGTGTCAAGCCGCCATTTTGATTCAACAAAGCACAGGCATTGAAAAAGGCTCAAACTCAGAACTCTGAACTATGGCACCCAACATCCAGGAGGTTGCCATCCGGATCTTGGAGCCTTGTGCTGCTTTCGACCTATTCACACATCGGTCCACTACTGACATCATCTTATAAACCAACGTTATGTAAATAGTTTTTTAATAAAATGTTTTACCCTGTTTCTTTGCTGGTGTGTTGTCTATATTTTTAATATTTGCATAGGGTTTGTCGTTATTTTGTGCGGGATGGGTGATGGAGCCGAGCTGTCTTGCAGCCCTCATGGTGTGGAGCTCAGTTCATCTCACTATTTTCGTATTTCTCATGAAGGGTTGTTCCTAATATTTCTATTTTAGCGAGGTCAAAAAGAGATCCAATTAGTGGCCTACTGATTTTGCTCGATTACTTTTATTTTTTTACACGATTTTTCACTATCTGCAAAGACTAAACAGAGTATTGCGACTTTGTGCTTTTTTGTAAATAGAGAATGATCCAAAGAGAACCAATTCTAAAACAGTAAATGCTTGGACAACAATCAATCAAATGGAGAGACAAGCAGGCACGACAGATTACAACGGGGGTAAAGGCCTGCGTTAACTACCCTTCAGTATCTGCAAAGAGAGAGTACTACTAAGACAAAAGAGGGGAGGGGGGGGGGTGCAGCGTTCAAAGCACATCAGCGTGCATAAATACGAAAATGTTTTTATCTATCACGTACTTGACATTTTAAAGCTTTTCATATTTGCTATTAAAAAACCAATGAAATTCACAGAAAAAACCATAGGTTATAGTGGATATATAGTTAGGAATTTGCATTTACAAAACCTTGAAAATTCAATGAAAAAACCATTGGTTTTAGGCCATATATAGTTAGGGATTTGCATTTACAAAACCTTATTTTACTCGCATAAAACCATTGAAATTCCATATATAGTTATAAGCGCTAACTATATATCGCGCACCCGCAATCCACTGCTGATGATGTCACATATTACATCATTCATGACATGGTTAGTGACATCACTGATGACATCACTGATGACATCTCAAATGACATCACTGATGACATCACTGAAAACATCTCATTTGACATGACTGATAACATCACTGATGATATCATTCATGTGATAATACGATGAACCTCTTCAGACTCTAATATAACCTTAGATACAATCAGTGTAAAAAGACCCTCACAGACTGTCACTCATCCATGGAGTTACTCACACACCTAGTCAGTCATGCAAAGAATCAATCACACCTCCATTTTCTCAACTATACAGTTATACACACCTTACTTATTCAAACATATACTAACACATATTTACTTTACTCTCTTATACAATCCCTGATACATGTTCATAATGATCCATACAGCCACTCACACATTCACTGGCTCTTATGCACAGTTATTTATAGATGTCAACTCTCACATGTACTGTGTTTTACATATGTACTTACTTTGACATGTAGCACTGAGATATCCATTCACTCACTAATACACTCATGCACAGTCAACCGCCCATACAGCTGTTTCCACATACACTTTTGAACCCATACATATAGTGAATCAACTACTCACACATCTATGTACAGAGTCACACACCTCCCAGCCACCCATACACACACACTCAGTTTCCCATACAAATACTTGGACAACCAATGAATAACCCATACAGTTACTCATATAGCTACTGATCAATATATGCAGCAGTTTGTAGAACAACAGATAAAATGATGCACAAATTAAAACAGTTTAGTCACTAACCCATGCACTCAGTGAGACACATTTAATCACTCACTCATACAGTCAGTCATGCACCTACTAAATCCTTCATCCAGACACTTATACATCCACTCATTCTTCAATATATAAGACATATTTTAACTTTACAGAAACATACAGTCACTGGATGTTGTCATCAGTGATGTCATCAGTGATGTCATTTGAGATGTCATCAGTGATGTCACTAACCATGTCATGAATGATGTAATATGTGACATCATCAGCAGTGGATTGCGGGTGCGCGATATATAGTTAGCGCTTATAACTATATAAGGAATTTCAATGGTTTTATGCGAGTAAAATAAGGTTTTGTAAATGCAAATCCCTAACTATATATGGCCTAAAACCAATGGTTTTTTCATTGAATTTTCAAGGTTTTGTAAATGCAAATTCCTAACTATATATCCACTATAACCTATGGTTTTTTCTGTGAATATACATATACATAGGCTAACGTGCTCAACTGGTGCTTCTAAAATACGCCTACCCCGGTGTACCTGACCTAAGCCTAATACGTGGGAAGGAGTAAGTAAGTAGCAGTTTAAGTTAAGTAGTTTTTTTGCCAAGAATCAGATTCAAGAATTCTCTCTAAGGGTTTAGTCAGCACTGTACCTTGGGAATAGAATGTAAGAGGTCTGGTATCTCTCTCTCAGGACTCGATATCCCAGTCACCCGCAAGGGTAGGCTGGAAACGTCGGAGTTGGATTTTCTCGGCAGGAGAAAAGACAGCGTCTTTCTCAGCGTGTCAAAGAGGAGGGGCAGCGTCCGTGGGCTCTCCGCGTCTGCTGGGCTCTCGGCAAGTAGATTAGCTGCTCTGCTCCAAAACCACCACCGTGTGTTTGCTTAAGGCAACGTTGGTATATTTATACCTGAAAGGTGCCGAGTTTGACGTAAGGTTTGGACATAAGATGTCAATAAAGATGTCACTAAGAACTGGCCGTTCTTACAGTGCTCGCAGGAGTTCTATTACAAATCAAAACAAAGCAAGCAGGGATTTCCCAGGATGCTGGAGGTTTGGTGTGTTGAAAGAACTCGTTGTGCTTTCTAGGAATCTAAGGAAGTAGCTTTTGCCATGCCTTGGGCTGCAAGGGCGATTTACTGAAATATGGATCTGTTTCTTATGCCATTATAGGGATATTTATTGATTATAGCCGTGTAAGGGCATAAAATGGTAATATTGATTCAGGTTCCTAGATAAAAACACTACAGTAAAACATAGCCATAGTTTGGTTGGGATTGTTGCAGCGGTACTCCAAAAATAATGTTTAAACCAGCATCACCGTTTCCCTGAAATGTCCAGTCACACATTCATTCACCAGTGGGGCCCATAACACTGGACACTTTCCTCTTTATCTCTATTTCAGGGATTGGTGAAACATAAAGGAGTAATGCTGTAACATTGGCGGAGTGTTTAAACCTATTTTAACTATTTATTATTCACACCTGCAGTTTTAAACAATTTACCATGGTTTCTCAACAAATGTAAATTTTTATTCAGTCACACTGCCATAGTGGCAATGTATTAGCTAGTAAGAAAAATAGGCGTAGGAAAATACAAGACCAGCTTTAATTTTCCATTTATCTAATCTTTATTAAAAGCAAACTTTTAGCATGTCTGACATTTAGGCATTTTTATTTATTCTTTATTCAGGAAAAATCTTAAAACTTTATTTCAAAATGATCATTTATTTTAAAGCTCGAAAAATAGACATTTATTTCAAAGTTCTGTGGAAAGTTTAGCAAAGAACAAATAGTTCCAAATTCCTTGTCTCCTAACATCCCTAACTAACGCCCTCATCTTATCCTTCAGTCCTGCAAAGAAAACAAGAAATAATTCAAAGAGTCTTACATCCAAGAATCGATCTGCAATCCGACAGCACTTTGAGATGAAATCGAAAGGAGCGATACTTCGAAGCAAAATCAGGGGTTTTTATACACTAATTTCCTAACTTAATCTATCTAAAAAGTATATAACATCACCAATTCGGGTTCTGATTGGACAAATTTGGGGTGGGTGAGCATCTTCTCACCATTACAGCATCATGTTCACGGTGAATCAGCAAATGATTAAAAGCGCATTGTTTAGGAAAGTCTTTGGCCTAGGCACATTCTCGATTGGCAACTATGCTCTACTTTCTCACGTTCGGAACACTCGAGTGTCCATGTTTTGGCAACCATCCTGACTTCCAGGGTACAGCGGCCTTGAACTTCCCATCCGAGCACAGGCAGCTCACTCTCACTTGCAGGCTTTGGGCGCACATGCGCAGTCCAGCATTCACTCGCAGTTTACTAGAGCAGCCATGTTTTCACTAAGCCTCAGAGGCCTCTTTTGGAACTATCGTAGAAACAAACACAAATTCATGTTAAATATGGAACTAAAGCCCTTCTGTTTACCTCCCACCGTACTAATGTTTCCCCATTAGTTATTACCTAGCAGATAAGCCACATAAATGTGTTTTATACTTACATATCCAATGACTTTCTAGCACAAAAACGTGTACAACAAGCATATTCAGGCTGCATTTGTTTATATTTAAGCTGTGCATTAGTTCACATCACAATAATAATACAAATGAGTTAATTATATTGCTTCATGCAGGCAAAATTAGTATTCCCACGTGTGCAACTTATACTATCGTTGATTATTTCATCACAACACACAATTAGTAAATATTAACGTTATGGAACATTTACTTCACAAGGGGTACACACAATTTTGCTTTAGTACCTCGCTCCATCAGGATCTTGCTGATGCTTTACTAAATAGGTCTTCCTTTGCCTATTGACCGCATTGTGATAGCCCCTCCCGTTTCTAGTACCAATTTGTTTTCTCTTCTCTTAACAAATTGGACTTCAGGCATATTCCTTTTAGCTTGACCTTCTGCTCGCTGGACACCTTGGTGGATTTAAAGGCCAGCTTTAATGTTCTTGTTCTGAATTTAGAAAACTTGTCTAGAGAACTAATATGTTGTTTAAATGGTTTTTATGGTGGAATCATCACTGATGTTAATGAACACTAAATATGCTACATGTATGTGCAGGATCTCAGAACACTTTGAAAGAGAACACCGACCTATATAAAGATGCACATTCTTTCTGTTTTCAAAGTTAGCAAATTAAAACATTAAACTGACTTATGGGCACCTTTTGGCTGAAACTTTCCTAAGATTTCAATGAATAAATGAATATCAGTAGTCATATAGACATCACAGGCTTACAGAGAGAACAACAACAATGTGAATTCAAGGTCCCAGACTGACGACGATTTTAGCGGTCTTTTTTCTCTTGATTAACAGACAATTCATTTTTCCACACTTAGAACCTTGGATCCTCGAACACTAGGCACTCTCTTGTTTTTCTTCACAGCTGACAAGCTTTCAGTCGAGTTTCAGAGTTTTTTATATTATTTGACATATTTTGATTTGATATTTTACCAATAGGTACTGTAATAACCTACGTGTCATCTTGTTCCTTTACTCTGTGTAATGATGTCGTAATCACCTGTGTGACTTGTTATTCTATTCCTTCCATCTCATGGAATTCTAGAGTCTTTATCTTGTTTAAGCCACATTAGAACTCCGAGATTTCAGTTGTTGCTTGGCCCGTGTGGATGGGACGTCTTGTCTGTAGACACCTGCAACTTCTACAATAAAGAACCAATTGTTACTTCAATCAGTGTGTCCTCAATGTGCTTCATTTCACTACACTACATTACGCTGTCTACCCGCTTCTTCTACAGACGTCTCGTCTCAACACAATCCTCCTACATCAATGGAATCCCTGCATGACGAAAATTACTTGCTCTACATCATTAACAAGGTACTCTGTGCCAATACTAAGATCACTGATTTATTCCAATTAATGGCCAAACAGGAAAACCTTCCAAAAACTGCCAGCACATCCAGAAAATTACGGAAGGAGGCCTTGGGCTTTGTAAGATAGAGTAGGACGTCATCGGCGTACAGCGAGTTCTTATCCTCCCAGTAGGGCGTCCAGCGCACGCCACGTATTGTGATATCCCATCTGACCCATGCCGCAAGCGGTTCCATCGCCAACGCAAAAAGCAGCGGAGACAGAGGGCATCCCTGCCTGGTGCCTCTCCCTAAGGAAAAATCACCAGACTTACACCCAAATGACAAACTCTCGGCCAATACCCAACTTCACCAACACTGCAAACAAATAGGGCCATTCCACCCTATCGAAGACCGGTGTGGCGTCCAGGGAGACCAGAACCGCCTGTTCATGTATTTTCGTGGCTCCTCCGAGGACGCCATGTAACCTATGCAGATTCAATGCCGTGTTTTGGCACGGCATAAAACCGGATTGATCCGGATGGATCAAGGTCGTGATCACTTTCACAAAACTGGTAGCCAGGAGTTTTGGCAGTATTCTAGGCTCTGCATTGAGAAATGATATGGGCCTATAAGAGGAGCACGACGTCTTCGGCATGCCAACCTTGTGTATGACCACAATGTTAGCCACACGCTGGTCATACAGAAGTACACCTCTCTCCCTGCTCTCTTCAAACATGGCACGGATGTAAGGGGCAAGTTTGTTGGCATTCAATTTATACATTTCAACGGGAATCCTGTTGGGGCCCGTGGCCTTACCGGATTTGACCTGCCGGATCGCCTGGGCAACCTCATCATCGGATAATGCTGAGCCGAGATAACGCCTATCATCCTCTGATAGGCGCGGCATGATAATATCTTTAATCATTTCGCCGCTCTCCTGTTCACTGAAGTCATTGCCTGCCGTATACACCCCTCTATAGTACTCAGCAAACTCGTCCGCCACAGCCTGCGGATCCGTGATCTTAGAAGACTCCGGCCCGTCTAGTTCAGGTACTAACCTAGACGCTCTCTCCCCCCGTTCGAGCCACGCAATCAACTTGCCCGCCTTGTCACCATGTTCGTATATACGGCTCTGAGTGACGTTTTGTTGAGCCACCGTACTGTCTCTGACAAGGTTCCTATACTCCTCCTCTCGGAGTCGCAATAGGTGTAGGTCTTCCATCGTGTGTGACTCAGCAACTTTCTCCTCCAGAAGTAGAACCTCTGCCTCCTTTTGAGCCACTGTGGCCTGAACCTCCTTCTTCTTCTTAGACACTGTAGAGAGCACCTCATCTCTTTCTACAGTTTTGTACGCCTCCCAAAGGGATCCAGCGGAATCCACCAACCCCGCATTCTCCAAAAAATATCGGTCTGACATCTGGAGAACCTCCTTCTTAACCACAGGGTCTTTCAACCGCCAGGCCCCAATGGGGGCTACCCTGCCCACCGTCAGCAACTCAAGAGCAAGACTAAGCCACAGCGGGGAGTGATCAGATATCCCCCTTCCAAGATATCTAACTTCGCGGACCGCGGGGGGCCACCGCCGCCGGGAGCAACATATAGTCCAACTGAGATAGAGTGTCATGAGCAGCTGAAACGAGTGTGTAGTTGTGGGATTGCAAATACGCCAACTTTCTACCAACCCCATTGTGCCAAGAAAGTCAGAAAGCCATCTCTGTGTCTGCGCAAGCACCCGGGGCGGATAACGATCAACCCCCCCCCCCACACCCCCCCATCCTGCACTGCATTAAAATCGCCACTGAGTACGAGGCCGCCAAGAGGTAGAGTGAAGAAAATGGTGCTCAAGTCTCGGAAGGTCTCAGTCTGAAGACCAGGTGGCACGTAGATGGACAGGAGAGTGACCATCCGGCCCCCCACTTGTCCCGAAACACCAGCGTATCTGCCCCTCTGATCTATCCAAGTTGATTGCACAGATAGTGGGAAGGAATTCTTAATCAGTATCCCAACTCCTCTGGGACCGGAGGTGAAGCCTGCGTGTACCACCAGTTGGTATCCCCCCCTATGGAGGGCCATGCACTTATTACCGACTAGGTGTGTCTCCTGAAGCAAGACCACATCTGGGGAATGCCGCTTAATGAGTTGACTGACCATTCCCCCCTGGTTCTTGATCTTATCTCCCAAGCCATTCACGTTCCAACTCAGCACTTGCATCCCCGACCCACGGCTATCATGTGCCCCCGAACCCATGTACAAAGCAGGTCAGTAAGATATTGTCACCTGAGACAAAGAAAAAATAACTAAAGAAACCACACACATACATAAACAAAACATCACTCCCCCCCCCACCCCTGCACTCGGCTATCGCCAACCCCCAACTCGCAGTGTGCCTGTCGCCCCGTAATCTAACTAACCTACTATCTAAAAATAGATCTGAGGAGGAGTGCACTCCACTACCCCGCTCGCCCCTAGGATGCTCAACGCCAACTAAGACCCAGATTCAATGACATATTGGCGGTGGTTTCTCATGACTGACCCCCCGCCCAGTAGTCCCTTGGTGCCAAAAAGACAATAATGTATGTCAGTACTGATCCTGCGAGCCCTAATCGTCTTCGCCGCTCTGTCTCTGAGGGCCTTCCCGGGGGGGAAAGACTTCACCCATTCTGAGGCAATTTCGGGATTGTCAAAAAACCAGACCTTCCCCTCTATTTCGACATGCAGCTTGGCAGGGAAAATCATGGCATATTTAAACCCCTTATCACGGTGCCGCCTCTTGACCCCAAGGAAACTTTGCCGCTGAACTGCTGCGTAAAGTCCGGGAAGAAATTACGGGTGGAATTCCCATATTTCAGGGGCCCCTCAGTCCTGGAGGCTTGCAGGATCGCGTCTCTGTCCCTGAAGTTGAGCACTCTTGCAATCATTGGCCGAGGCGGTGCCCCGGGTCGCGGTCGACCTCCCGGGATTATGTGCGCCCGTTCCACCGTAAAAAAGTTCCCCAATCCCTTGGGCTTCAAGTGGTTAAGAATGATGTCCTCAACGAAGAGTTCAGGAGTCTGACCCTCTGCTCTCTCCGGTATACCAATGATGCGAACGTTGTTTTGCCGGGCCCTTCCTTTATATTCGTCGAGCTTTCGGCTCGCCTGTTTACTAGAGGCTTTAAGGTTCCGGACCTCCTGCTGCAGTTCCGCCACGTCGTCAGTCAAGCTCGCCATTTTAATATCCAGTGACTTTACCTTCTCACTGGTTTTAGTGAGATCTGCCCGGATTAAGTTCACCTCAATGCTGACTGTGTCCAACTTATGATCCAGAGACTCCATCTTCTGTCCAAGGGAAGATTTAACACTCTCAATGGCGGCCATCGCGTCCGTCAATGTCGGCTCCATTGAAGGGCCTGAGGCTTCACCGCCTCCATCCTGTGGCTTCCCCAAACCGGTGGGGGAACCCCGAGGTTGTGTGTACCTATCCAGCTTGTTCGATTGGACAAGTCGGGATCCCCTAGCGGCCTTAGATTGCTGCTTCTCAGTCTCCGGCTTGGTCACCATTGCGTTTCGGGTCTTGGCCAGGCCGCTCAACCACGAGAGAACAATGTCACCTCACCCGCGGGGACACTTTCTGCCGTCCAGACGTTCACATTGTGTAAGAAAACACTCAGGCCGTCTGAGCTCAAGTCTATCTCTGGGTCTAGGCTTTTTTTCGTCGGCCGCACTTCAGTGATCACCGTGCCAAATGGAGCAGAGTCCGCAGTACTGTTTTGAGTAGTCGTTACAACGATAATGTGGGCATGGGTCCCTCCTGAACCCGGCAGATGGTATAGACAGTTCTGGCCAAGACACACTACCGGGCCGGTGACTTCCGGTAGCCGACCCCGTTATTGTTGCACTCGCGGTGGGAATGGTAGCCCACTCGAGCTCCCGGCTTCCGGACCAGCAGGCCACAAACTTGCAGTCGATGTTTCGGGGGTCTAAACGCACCCAGAGAGGAGCCCCCAATACTACTCCTTCTCTGCCACAAGGTCCCACAACTTGGCGACAGGATCAATTACAGGATATCTCCGTGGGCGGCGAGGGTCTCTGGAGCCCTAAGC
This sequence comes from Lissotriton vulgaris, assembly GCF_964263255.1. Lineage (NCBI taxonomy): Eukaryota > Metazoa > Chordata > Amphibia > Caudata > Salamandridae > Lissotriton > Lissotriton vulgaris. Next base: position 1,251,464,712 of record NC_141694.1, on the reverse strand, counting down.
TCACGCGGCCATCTTGGACTCGCGCGAGGCTCCTCTAGAACTGTTATTTTAATGCGGACTTGATATTCAGATATGTTAAAAGTCACTGAGATCCAAGTGCATTTGAACATTATTTGTAAGTGTTTTATGTGGATCTGTCAGGGTTCCCCCAACTGACAGAACAACCTCTCAGCATGTTTATGCAGTGTTACATCGATCAGGCTCAAGACGCTCACGTATGGGGAGGAGTTTTTAAACCCTTCCTGGGCCCTCAAGATTCACGGAAGAACCCGGAAGCAGTCAAGACGTGCAACAGTGCTTGCAGGTCTAGTTTCTCGCAGACACAAGAAACCACGAGAACAGGCAAAAATATTATGTGTGTTTGTAGCGTTCTAAGCCGTGCACTTCGCCTTGGTTTTCTCAGTGGTAGTGTCGTTGGCATTGCGCTTCTTTAGTCAGATAGTTGGTAGTGTAGTCCTTTCTGAGTTCGCACATAGAAAATTAGAGTAGGGTGGTGTCTTTTGTGTGCGTGGGTTCAATCAGTCGGGGAACATCCCGGTCAATCGTCTTCAAAAGTGTGGCGGCTTCTGAAAGAATTGAGAAGGAAGAAGTGTTACCTGGGTCCCCAAATTCTAGTAGCAGTGAAGAAAATACATAATCTGAACCAAGTACCCGACCTGAAAAAAAATTGTAATTGATGACAGAAGAAATCATATTAATATCAGTATATCTAGTCTCAAAAGAAAAAGTGAGAAATGAAAAGTGAAGTGTGAAATTAAAAGTTCTTAAAAAAAAGAAAGTTAAAGAAATATGATTAAAAACTGTATTTTAAGATAAGTAACAACTAAAACTTCAAATTTTCATTTTACTAAAACAAAAGAAGAGATGCTAAAACCTTAGTTTAGAGGGTAAGAACATTAATGTTATGAAAATATAGTTAAATACTTTAGAGTTGGTGGCTGGGGAATCGGTGTACACTCCAGATTGGTCTACAACTGTCCATGGAAAGATACCAATAATAACGCTGGTGCTTCAGGAGGTCGGAGAGCCACAAAATCTTCCTCGACAGGAAAAAACAAGTCTTCTCCTCAATAAATTCACAATTAACTCCAACCACTCCAAAATCAAATCACAAGTTCATATTAGTACGTAGATATTCAATCTCTTTTATTCAGACATTGTGCTTCTTGTTCACAGCAACAATTCTTCTGTACATATTCTTAGTCAACAACAGCTTCATGCCTCATGCCAACACGCGTTTTGTCCGTTTAATAGACCAGGACTTCGACAGGGCTGGGTAATATCTTATTAACTTCCTAATCTAACTGAAAATAGCACTCCATGTAGCGCTTCTACGTACCTAAGTATTGGTCTCAGTCTAAAATAAATGCAAGTTTAGGGTGACATAGTAAAAGGTGTCCGCAATCAGTCGGAAGAGTACTCCCATCAAACGTGGCCACAAATACCGTGTATGATGGGAGTAATACTTCAAAATCGTCTTATACTTTTATCTGTCTGTTTGTTGCCTTTGCTAACAAGTGCCTTTGCTCGAAAGTACAACAAAACCTGGTAGGACATCAGTGTAACACCTTAGTATGGGAAGAAAAGGGAACATTGTTTCATGCTTTCCATACGAGTATGACCTATTTTATAAACAGATAACAACATGATTATACATATAGAGTATATGGATAATGGCAGAAAACATGATCCTCTCATCTGGACCATGAGGTGTTATAGGTAACTAATACAAACTCATCAAAAGTTTCACTTTTCCAAGCGAAGGAGAAAAAATCACAAAAATGGAAAACCAATCATCCATGACAGTTTAATGCAGGCAGTGTTTTCTAGTCCGGTCATGGTCTGCAGGCAGGTTACCGAAACTGGAAGGAGGATAGGGAGAGCAGTGCCAGACCTGGGAGTTGGGAAAAAAACATAATACAGCGGAAATGGATGACAACAGATCCAGTGGCGAAGCTAGCCCTATGGAGGAGGAAGGGCTTGCTGTTGCCGCCCGAGACGGCACACGATAGCGGCGGTGGCCGCCGCCCCAAGAACTTGGTCCGCCCTGGCTAGACCGCCAACCCCCCCATCCCCGCTAGCTATGCCACTGAGCAGAGCTGCAGGCTGGAATGGGCAGTCTCAGAAAGGTTTAGGAGGGAACGGAGACTAGCCATAAATGAAAAGGATTCAGTTAAAAAAATATGGAGATGCACATAACCTCAGTCATATCAAAAGGGAAGAAAAAGCTTTTATTTCATGTTTGTTTATGATCATGTGATGCAAAATATCAACTATGTTGTTGCAGTATTGATCTAATGAAATTATATTTTTATTGACATGTTCTTCAAATGATAATCTGAAACATTGGCTCATGTTTTATTGCAGTGGGCAGTGGCATCATGATCAAAAGTGCTGAAAGAACATCAGGACAAGTTTTATTGGGAGCTATGAAGAGTCCGCTGATCAACAATCAAGAAATAATCTCTAAAAGTTCCACTTGGTCACAATGTAATGAGGTCCTGGAAGGAGAGAGCACGACTCAGTGTGAAAGTGTTTTTGGTTATCAGTCGCATTCCAATTCAAATCCAACTGCAACCAACATACAGACGGCAGATAAATATAAGATGAGCAATATTAATCTTGTCAATCCAAACCTCCCCGTACATCAGTCAAGCCCACAGTCAAACTGTGGAACGGACATAACTGCTCGATTTGACATAAACTTTAGTCAATGCACTGGTCGTTTTAGTGACCAAACAAAACATAATGGTTTTAGACCATACAAGTGCACCAAATGTGAGAAGAGCTTCAGTCAGAAGGGAACTCTCAGTAGACACCAGAAAACACATTCTGGAGACAAACCTTATAAATGTGCTGAATGTCCGAAAAGGTTCAGTCGGAATGGAGACCTTATTATTCACCGGAGAAAACATACGGGGGAGAGACCTTTTCAGTGTACCATCTGCAAAAAAGGCTTTAATCAAAAAAGAAGTCTCACTAGTCACCAGAGAACACATTTGACAACATTGCCCCCTAAAGGTATGTCCTACAGAGCATATGAATGTAGCTACAATCAAAGTGTAGAAATTATTTGACCTTGGAAACATAGTAGCTAGAAATCTTAGAGCTCTGCAACTGAAAATAATTTCAATATTGTGATTCTGTGGAAGATGCAATGCTACCGAAGTTCCAGAAACTATAATAACAACTTGTTTTTTAATAAAGCGCTAAATACTGCACTTCTGCTGTGTCTTAGTGATGTAAATAACAGGTACTAATTTAACAAGCTTGAAAGGATTGACGGATGGCGTTCAGCTCACTAAATCATGCTGCCTACTTCGAAGAGCTTTAAATTGCATTTCATCTGTAGTACATACCTAAATGTAACCTAGTACAAAAATTAACACCACTTTGAAACCCAAGCTATGGGATAATACTCTTGTACTTTTGGCAACACATGAATTTCAACCTATATACAGTTACCTTAATGCAATGCAGGATTGGATGAGACTGTACAGGTATTCTTGTCTCTTAAATTTAAGTGGCTTCATCAGGTTGTTTCTTAAAACATTCAAATTCTCAATGATGGCTTAACAGCAAATAAAGAAAAACAGTTGTTGTTAAATATATTTTGTTGTTTAATGTCATTAATTGAACTTTGCAAAAAGGATTGAAATGTGTCTGTCTCGATTTAGTAGTAAAAGAATTGTTGAACAATGAGAATCACCATGGGGGGACCCATCCGTAAGGGAATTTGAGGGGTTGAATCTGTGGGTTATTCATTACTTGTTTTCCCAGGTTTTTTCTCAACTTTAGCTTTGAGAATGCCCACTATATATATATCTTTATGCTACAGAAATGCTAAAAAGATAATGCATACAGCATATTAACAATTTTATTGTACTGTGGTGATTGTAGTGGACTTGGACGATGGGCTAACTCTTTGTGAACCAACCCAAACCAGTTCTGAAAGTGCAGACTAAGAATCAACACTCCGTCTTCTTAAATGTGAGCCACTGACCTGCTTGTTTTTCCAGTTCTAAGTTCTCTTGATGATGGAAGGGGTGCTCCACAGTCTACCTAGAGAACTGCTGTGCAGCTAGAAGCCGGTGTCTGTCTCACAGCTATCTTCCTAGAAGTGAGGGGACATTTCTGGAGTCTCACTTGGCAGGGAGAAGCTGAATCTCAGACCTGATTTGATGAGCCTGGAGAGAGGGAAGGAACCTGCCGAGGTGTGACTGATCTGAATCACCAGAACATTTGATCCTGGGTGATGTGTGGATCCCCCAGCTGAAGGAAGACTTAGGAGGGTGAGGCATTTGGATGGTTCTGAGAGAAATCTCGGACAGCGGTCATCGCTGTTTCCCATAAGAAACCTGTGCCCAATACGCAGCATGCCACTGTTATGTAGTCTGTGTCCAGGTGAAGCATGCCGCCACAACACATTTTATGCCCAAATGTAGTCCATTCAGAAGGTTGTGCCAAGGTGAAGTGTGCTGCCGCTGTTCAACGTCTGTACCTGAGGAGTACAGTGCTTATCCACCCATAACCTCTGTGGTGGCTGCCCTCATTCTTCTGTGACTGCTGACCTTGACGGCCTCCCGACTGCAATTCACAGTAGACCTGCAGGAGAATCCTTTGTTCACAAGAATCAACGCTTGCCAGACGAACATTAGCACCAGTTCTCGTTCTGCTGTAGTCATCTTCAGCTCACAGGTCAAGCCGCCAGCCTGCAAGTCTCTCCTAGTGAGAAAGCACACCTTACACTTTAACTTGTTTATGAGATTGGTGGGGGCGTAGCTGTTCGCAAAGGATATTGCTTCAGTTATTCTTAACTACATGTTCCAACTGCTTAATGTCCTTGGTAAGGTTTGTTTGTGTGTCCATTGTAGATGAGTGAAAGGCAAAACTGTAACTGCTCCCGGTGACGCTGCATCCTTTCAAGGATGTTTGTGATTGTTGATGATTTCTTTCTGCTGTAATTATTATTTTCTGTTAATTTCTATGTGCTTGCAAAGGTATAAAAGCTGAGTAGTCTCTAAGCTAAAGCTTCAGAGATCCCCCGCTGCAGCAGAACTTAAATAATATGCTGAAGGATCCTCATGACTTACTTCTTCTTTCTCTTGGTGGTGTCCAAATTATTCCAGCTTTGACACCAGAAGCGGTGTTGAAACAAGATATGTGCTGCAGGCCCCTGCCACCACCATCTTAATCGAACTCTTAGGCCTGCACTGTGGTGAGACCTAAAACCAGAGTCTTGCTCAAAGTGGTGAATGCTAAGAACTTCACTTAATGGGTAATCTGCACCTAAGCTTTGATACATGCCTGAGAGACACTCAACCCGGGGTGGGGAAATGGGGAGTTGGGACACCTACCTAGACTTGCCACAGAGGGAAACCCAAAAGACAACAGTGGAAAGCAGAATTCAAGGTGCAGTAGTCAAAGCAGCCAGACAAGAATGCTATCTCTTTTATCTGCTGTGAATATTACATTTTAAATGTATAGCTGAAAGTACTTTTCTTTGATCAGGGTAAATCACTAGGTGGGCTATTCAGTTATTGTTCTGTTAGGTGATTTTTGAATGCTGAGATTTGAGCACCCCCACGCTAACTCCCTGAGAAGCCCGTGGCTGCTCTCCTTCACTACCACTGAAAGTCAAGTGCTGAAGGGGTTGTACCTGACCTAGTTTGCAGAATCATAGTAGGCTGGAAGCTGGTACACCAGAGGCAAACAGCCGCAGACCCCTTAGCTGAGCCCCAATAACCCCCGATTGCCGTATGGACCCCCGCACCCAAAATGGGGTCTGCCATACACAAATCTGTTTCTTTTGTCCTATTAACTATGCCTATTCCATTTTAGTCATTTAAATAATGTATACATCCAGGTTCTCCATACCATATATAAACAGATAGTTAAAGTACAAAATATATTTTTCGATAAGATATTATATATGAGATAAAGAACCCGTGCTGCGAGGGACGTGGCCTAGTGGGCCAAGATGGCAGTTTCTCTTCACTAGTGCCCCTGACCGGCCGCGCACGTAGCTGAAGATTCCTGGGTGCTGATGGGAAGCTTATTGGTAAGAATACTCCTGCTGTGTCAGTCTTTGGCTGGAGAACTCAAGGAGGTGGTGCCCCAGCGCCTCAGGCCCGCAACAAGGATGGTGACTGCGCAGTACCAGGGCTGAGCTGGGGCAACGCATCAGTGGCAGCAGTTGGGCGCCCACCCAAAGGCTTTGATTTTGGGCCCCTTCCTGCACAGTCGGGCTGAGCCTGCAGTCCCTGGGGATGAGGGGCGGGGGCAAAGCTTCACTTTGCTTCCTGCCCAGCAAAAGATGCGCAGTGCCAAACACGGGGTAACGCCAAGGCCCAGGGGCCTACCAGGAACTCAAAGCTGACCACCTGCACCACCTAGTGCAACTGTGTGGGCCCTTGCTTGGAGATCAATGAAGCATCACAGAACTTTTGGGCGTGGAGGTGCAGCTGAGGTGCTGGGGAACAGTCACGTGGAATGGTGAGGCGGGGGGAGATGAAGGGGCACTGCTATCTGGACTTGCGGAGGGGAGAAATCCCACATACGTGATAAGATCTCGGCCAGAATTGGCTTGGCCATCAGAAGTCCACGGGGGCCATGCCCAGGACTTCATAACAAAGGATCCCACAAGTGCAACTCCCGGTCCAGGTGCGCTGGGTGGGACTGGACTCAGGGGGCAGTCTCCAGCTACCTGTGCTGCCCAACTTGTGGTTTGGTGAAGCAAGCGCGCTGTAAAAAGCCTCCTCCCCCGTTCTAAGAGCACACACCTGCGGCCCACCTCCCCTCTAGTTACCCTGCGGGCGGACCCACCAGACCGCACTGCTCAGCCATGGGCCATGACAAACTTACAGGCCCCCTCCCTGACTTAAGACACTGGAGCCAACCTGCTGGTGACCAGAATGGTGCTCAAATCAAACATCGGAGAAATGGGCCTGGAGGTGTCCATCCTATGGCAGATTCTGCAGACAGGGTCACAGAGGCAGAGGGACGAGTCTCGGCAGTGGAGGACACACTGGGCGAACTCCAGGCCACAGTCTCCAGGCTGGAGGCCTCCAGAAGACGTCTGGAGGAATGAGCCGAAGATGCGTAAAATAGAGCCCACAGCTGCAACCTTTGCTTTGTGGACTTTCTGGAGGGTGTGGACAGCTCTGACCAGGAGCACTTCTTGGAGGATTGGCTCACCTCATGGATGCCAGCCTCCCACTTCTAAGCCTGCTTTGTGGTCGAAATGGCCCACAAGCCTTTGATGCCTAGGATCCCCCCAGAGCCCCACCCCACCTTATCAGTGCAAAAATTTGCAATTACAGAAACTCTGACAGACTCCTGCAGAAAGCCCAACATTCTGGTAAGCCCACCCATCAATCACAGAATTCCTGATATTGCCAGACTATTACAGCCAGGCTCAAAGGGACTGAAAATCCAATGACAAAGTCAAAGCAAAACTCTAGGCAAAGAATTTGTGGTACATGTTGATGTTCCCAACACGACTCAATGGCATCCATGTCTTCAAGGCTGTCTTTTTTTGGCACCCCCAAATTGTCATGGGAATGGGCAATGGAACTGCTGGCTCTAGCCGCAAATAGGGTGCTGGAGTGGGGGATGCAGGGGGTGATCGGCAGGGTCCTCTTTGGAAGCAGTGGAGACTGGACCCCTGGTCGCCAGGGGCAAATACTGCAGCAGCTGCCCACCCGGGCCACAACCTGCTAGCATCATCAGACCAGACGGATGACATAAGGCCTCCCTGACTCTTCTTTGTTGCACCATGTCAGCCCTAGAGTCTCCTTAACTCCTACTGGGTCAGCGCGGATGTAGGCGGACAACTATTTCCTGGACTTACACCTATGTTTGTGTTCAGTGTTCGGGAAGGGGGGGAGGGCGCAATAGATGTTACCGGGGGAGAAGGAGGGGGAAGTAAGTGTGTGGTAGACGGTTGTTGTGGGATACAAATGTTTACCAAGGTTGTTGATTTCTGTTTTCTAGTGTTACAGTTTATGAGTTTTCTTACTTGACACGACACCACAGTGGCCACACCGAGCACAGAACTTCACACTCTACTCCCAGACTGGCCTATGTCACTTCTAGCCAACTGCGCACAAAAGACTGGTTGGTGCCCACCAATTATGCCTCCTCCTTCGCAATGTCCCCCTCCACTTTGGTGATGTGGAATGTCAATGGCCTTAATGACCGTATTAAACGAGGGCCATTTCTTCGCTTTGCCAAGCGGCATTTTCCTGTGGTCCTGGTCTTACAGGATACCCACCTGCTAGGTATCAATTGATCCTTCCTCGCTAGATACGGGTTCGACAGAATTCATCATGCCGGGTACCCCCAGGGCTCAAGAGGAACAGCTGTACTTCTTTATAAGTCATCCCCCATAGTGGTCTCGCTGGTCCACCTAGTTTTCCTGGGGTGACACATCATGGTGAATGGCACTCTAAACGGGCACATACACCACTTTATCAGTCTGTATGTCTGTCAGCTTCCCAGTCTGTAGGTCTGTCACCTTCCCACCCTAGCACAAGGCACTATGGACGACTTGTGGAAGCAGGTCGTCCGACTCCCTCAGGGGATAAGTCTTATTGGACGGGACTTTAACAACATTGTGGTTCCCAAGATTGATTCAATGGGGCTGGGTGCCACCAGGCTAGAGATGAGAGGTGGCTATAAATTTGGACAGAAAGCTTGGGTCTTTGCGATGGGTGGAGAGCGTGGAACCCTAGAACATAAGCATACACCCATCTTTCCGCATCACGCATATCCCTGCCAGGAATCGACTTTTAATCCTGCTTCCGGCATCAGATCTCCCTTACACCACAAGCTCACAAATACTACCTTGGTACATTTTGGACCATTGCCCTGTAAACCTCACCTTTGGCTGACAACACACAGGTCCACACTCAATGTTGTGACACAATGCCAGGCACTTGTAACAATACACATTTAGGGAACTGTGTATTCTCCGGGTACCCTATGGATGGTCGGTAAGGCCGCCCTGCAGGGAGGTTTGTGAGGTTGCTTTCCTTGTTGATCCAAGCCATCTTCCCAGGCCCGCTGCATTACAGAGCCATTTAACGACTCAATGCAATACACCTCAGGAGGGGATTGACATACTTGGAACTGATCCCTCTGTCATTCAAAGCCAAGAAGGAGCTCTAGTGGTGCATAGACCACATGAAGGCCTGGAATGGCCAGGTGATATTCAGATTCTTGACTGACTTGATCATACAATTGGATGCTAGCCATTGGGATTGGCGAGCCATATGTGGTGACCTCTCCATGGGTAGGAGTGGCAGATGGACTGAGGAGGAACTTGCGCTCCACATCAACTGCCTGAAACTCCTGGCAGAAACCTTTGCGATCAAATCCTTGTCCAGGGACTTGATCTCTTGCTGCATTCTCTTGAGGATGGACAACGGTCAGACCTAGCAAAGGATTTCTGGCATTACTATTCAGAGACCGCTCTCTTTAACGGCTTAATACCTCACAATTACGCTGAGGTACATTATTGGCCGATTAGAAAATATTTAACAGGAGGACCCCAGTGAGACCAAGTGGGATGGACCAGCTGCTGTTTGCATAACATTAAGTCAGTCAGTGCTCCGCTGTGCGCCTCGGAATATTGGCACCTTGGGCCTGGACCTAGCTTGCCCGTGCCCAATGCCGGCCCTGGTACCGACCAAAAGCTTGATAAGGAGAATTTCAAAGATTAACTTCCTCAGGCAAAGAAGAGGAACAGGAAGGGACGTCATTGATAACTATACAAGGGACCGTACTGTGATTGGAGGACTGTTGCAATGGATACTTATGCCCCCGATTTTGCTGAGGGATGTAGTTCAATATTTTGTTTTTTTATTAGGATGGCCTTTGATGATAACTGCTATCCGGGCACAAGTCCTCTAAAAAGAAGTTGGGGGGGGGGGGGGGGGGGTGGCTGACAATATGCAAATGACTCTCATGAAGTCACGCGCTGAACGTGTCCCGGTGTCTGAAAATTCACATTCAGCATATTTCTGTGGGGCCCAGATTCTTAGAAGGGGGGACGCCATGTACCTGCGTGTACCCCCGACTCGAGCCCTAACTGCTATATAACACAGAGTACAAAGATATGCATGCAGAAGCCTCGCCTCCTAGTCCTTCATAGAAATGAAACTTTTCTTCTCTGTAGCTAGGAATTTTTACATTAGCATTTCCGCAGTTGCACCAACCTGACAAAAAAAAACCCAAAAGCACAACCTTGACGTGTGGAGCGTGGCCAGCCGATGGCCAGAAGCACGCCTAGAGTGACAGCGCAAGCGCGGAAGGATAGTGCTCTTTTATTTAGAAACCTGTACCTGTAATTTACCGTAGTGCTGTCCCTTTAAAGCACAGTGCATGCGCGTGCGCAGTGATCCAATGCGATCGGAGAGGGAGGCGTCCTGGTGTAGTTCACGTTCGACGCTCCCTGTACTGTGCGTCTGACGTCACCAGGATCGTTGTTGTCATGTGTATGGACCTCTCTGTCCAGCGCTTCACTTTTCAATTGTCGAAAGTACTTAGTCTGTACCTAAACAGCTGTCAGTGCCGAGCCTTCACAAGCCATGGAGAAGAAGAGCCTGGGCCTTCCCCTGGCGCCGGAGAGTTTATGTTTTGACAAGGATGCGTTCATGAAGGTCTGTATAGTATTGGAAGAGAAGCGACAGTGTGTACGTGGATGTCTACGTAGAACCACAAGTTCCAGAATGCAGCCTTATATATTGAGGGCTCACCAATGTAACTGGTGCTTCACAAGACCTCAAGCTAAAGGTTCACCATGTTCCTTCAAACTGGCTGCGTCTAGAGAAGGGTAATTAGGGTACTGGACAAGCTGCAGGGAGGAGCCACAGTTTACTGTGCATTTTTTTGACCTGTCACTATAAGGACATTTACCTGTGACTGACGTGGCACGTCCCATCGTAATCCTAATGCTAACAAGGAAAGCGCCTATAGCGGGCAACGTGTTATGTTGGCAGAACTATGTGTAACGTCGTATTTATTGCGATTACTATCGCCTGAGTTTGGCATTGGCTGGGAAGGAGGGGTTAGGCAAATGTAGATGTTTGCAAGATGGGGAGAAAGTTGTACGTGGATGCATGTGTAAGAACCCATTTTCTTGTCTGTTACCGATGCGGATGACTCGTGGAACAGTGCCGGTATTACATTATTTCAGTTTTATGAGGAGAGGACACTACAGGAGAGCAGTAAAGGGGGTACTGATTCCCATATCTTTATGTGGAGATGAGATCGAACCAAAATCGTTTTTTTTTATTGGGAGGAATTTTATGAGAGTAAGCATGTAGTTTTGGTATCCGAGCAAGTCTTCTTGTCTCCCCCTTCACCACAGAGTTGTTGGCAATTGAAATCTTCCTATACTAAAGTATGCATTTTAACTGTGGCTTCACGCAGTGCCTGATAGCACCTAGTTCCATCACTTTTATCTCGGACATTTTTGAGCAGGACATAGGAAGTGGATTATTTGAGAATTTGGAGTTTCTAACTTTCTTTAGAGTGGCCAGTGTACTTTTTGAGTACTTTATGCAAGGATTATTCAGTGCAAACTACTACTAATTTCCGTGACCTTGCGTGGTTGAAAGGTTGTGTGACCAAGCAAGTATTGTCACCTTCATGATCTCAGAAGCCTGCTTAACCGACTCACCTTTAATTGAACTTTAACGGGGGGTGTTTACATTTTTAGATATTTTCTTTTTCACACACTCTTCCTATTTCGTTCTGGCCACTTCCCTGTTTGTGCCTGAGAGTCTAAACGTGCATATAACTTGATAAAGGTCTTGTTAGCATGGTAGTGGTATTGACCTTCACTGCAGTAATGTTTGCTAACATTATTCAACATAAACGAATTAAAATTTGAATATTACCCAACCTATTCACTTTGAGAGCTGTGGTACAAGCTGGCTACTGGTGGGGAAGGAACATATTTGATTATATTACACCGGATTTGAGATTACCTCACTGGGCTCTTTAACACACATCATGCACTTTGAACCGAGTTTCTTAGTGTATATATAGTCCGGTTACTCACTTGGGTTCAATATCTTATATAGCTTCTAATCTATATCTCTTGGGCAGTCCTAAAAGCTTGAGAAGTAATAACGTACTATGCTTTGAGTATCTTTTCTTTTGGAAGAAAAACTGATTTGAAAAAGAGGTTTCCTTGTTTTTCGACATACTTAAATTCCTACTTCTTTATTATATCACCCCCTCGATGACCCCGCATACGCTCTCGACAAGTTTCAAACTGATCACTCCGGTTACCTAGGGGCCTTATACTCCAGTGATAGGAAGAATAAAAGGAAATTCTTTGGACACACCCAACATACACTGGAAATATGACGCATAGCTAATTCTCGTCTGGGATGGGTGGGCGTTCTCTCTAGAGCAACGGCGCTATGGTATACACACAAGCTGGGCATGCTGTGCTATCAGCCTGGGTTCGACAAATGGGACCTCATAGGTATCTCAGCAGTGAAGGACCTGGTTAAAATGGGTTCAGTACTTACATTTGGAGAACTTCAGAGCCAATACCGCCTGGCTCAGGGAGAAATATTCAGATATTTGCAAATAAGACACGCAATTCAGGCTGCATTTCCAACCCTTAAAGACATACCGGAGTCGTCCCCACTGGAGGACCGTTTGCGGGATGGGCCTCTGCTCTTCAAAGCGATATCCCTCGCATATAAAAAGTTGAGTAATAACCTGCCAGACACCTTTCCAAAGCTCAGAGAGCGGTGGCAGGATGACCTAGGCCCGATAAGTGGCGAGCATTGGCAATTGGCTCGTATGTCCCCCAGGGAAGCGGTCATCACACTTACATTTAGGCTTATACAGCTTAGGATACTTAACCGATCATACATGACAGGGAAGACTTTGGCGAAAATAGGGTCTAGACCTGATGACCTTTGTTTGAGAGGGTGCAGACAGCAGGCCACCTTTTATCATATTCTGTGGAGCTGCTAAGCTATACGTACCGTCTGGGAGGGAGCCTCGGATCACATGCAGACAGCCTTGGGAAAGGAGGTTGTATTGAAGCCACAACTGGGACTGCTAAATATATGGGATGCAACTGACCTCACTGAAGTCGAACAGCAATTCACAACACTGGGGTACACATTAGTCAAACGGGAACTGGCGAGAGGGTGGGGGGGTGCAAAGCGCCATCCAATACCTTGTGGGCAAAAGAGCTAGATAGGTGCATGTTGGCGGAGACGGAAGTCTTTGTAACTAGGAAGTGCCCCAAAAAATGGGACCGGAAGTGGTCAATGTGGAATAAATATCGTGGAGATATTTGTGTGTTCCCTACGGTAGAACTGGAGATGCGCAGAAATGCAGAGAGAGATGGAAATGTTTGATGTATACCTTAAATCAATATATGCCCATGTACTGTATTGAATAACTAGAAAAAATGTTGTCTAACTATTTCTGTACGGCTGTAATTAAAACCAATAAACACATTTATACAACAAAAAAAATCCTACCTCTTTGAAGAATACTTTAGATAGCAGTATGCTTTTTAAAAATAATCCACTCTGCAAATCATTTTGTCTGGTCCTCCTGCCATACTGCACTAGATTTCGAAAAGCAAATTCGAATTAGGCCCAATCTCCTGAAGTTTATTATTAACATTTGGTTCAGACCACAGGGGTGTCTCTCTTGAGAATATAACAGCACTATATTGAGTCCAATACATCGCATGTCCCATGATCTAGAGGTGACACTGTAATGCCCCCCATGTGGTACTCAATGTAGATATAGAATTCCTTGTGACAGTTCTCTGTCATATTTATGTCTCGGAGCCTTACACCAGTAATTACAAACCCAGTAGTGGGAGAAATATCTACAGACACTTGCCTTCCATCTAATACATTTAGTAGGTCAATGCAAATTCCAATCTAATAGCCAGATCATCTTTATGTTCATACAACCTGTCATTTATGGGTGAGGCAAGCTGTCTGTTTCATACAACCTGTCATTTATGGGTGGGGCAAGCTGTCTGTTTATACAATTGAAAGTCTGCCATGTCAAAGCGCCTGTAATACACTGCTTGCTAGCTTTTATTTGATGCCACTCTTGACGCCTCATAGGAATGTCCACACATCTTTTTTAAGCTTTTGAGAGAAGAGTTTCAGCACCATATACGGATAGCCTGCAAAACATATTGAACTTTGGGAGAGTCTCAACCCTGCCCATAAATAAGATAGCGTGAGGAAATGGGGTGTATTATATGGTGTAGTTGTGAAACCTCGCCGTGTACTACACACTGCAAGAAATTGGGTTGTTGGTTGACTATGGTGTGAGCCCTGGTCAAGCAGCAACCACAACCCTTGTTGGGGTGAGAACCAAGCGAACCCTAAATTAACGTGTGCTCAGCACTGTTACAGCATGGCACAGAGCAGCCAGGCTTAACTTCGAGGCAATTTCTAACACTTCAAACAGTAATAAAGTGAAAAACACCGCACAGATAGGATCCCGCACCAAGTTAGAAAAATTGAGATTTCTTTAATAAATAAAACAACACCGAAATGACAAATAGCTAATCAGTAGAACCGAAGATATGCAATTTTAAATATATTAGTGAAAATCTAGACAAAAACTAAAATGCGCCAACTGTGGATATCTTCTCACGCCAGGACAAAGTCAGAAATTCAAGCTGACCGCGATGGAGCTGGCTACAGGGATCCAGTTATGCCAGCTGAACAAAGTACCCTAAATTCCTGGTTTGCAGAGTGTTGCGAGGATCTGCGTAGAAGATGCTTTGCGCAGCCACAGTGATACGTCTGTTCCAAGGTGCGGTGAGTCCGCGAAGTGAGTTCCTGTGTTGTCGTCAAGGATCCCGCTGACGAGGGCTTGCGATGTGGAAGTCTGGTGCTGAGAATGTGCCGCGCAGACATAGAGATGCATCTGTTCTGAAGAACTGCGATGCTACAATGCCGAATCAGATGTCGTTGTTGAGGCTGCCATCGATGAGGGATGTGAGGGCTTGCATCATGGATGCGTCGTGCAGCAGCTATTCCAAAGAGGGTGCAGAGGCAATGAGGTACTTAACGACAGATCCAACACACACAGCAGTGCTGATGTGTCAGTTCTGCTCTGGGTAACTCTATGCAGCAAAGGAGCTATGTCGGTCTCGCTGGATCCACAGAGGCTGGCAGAGCACCTTAGCCCACTTCTAAAGGTCCAGGACTTGGGTGGCACCAATTGGCAAAGTAGACTCACAGATGGCAGAATCCAGGTGCTGGGGTTAAGGTTGTTGGAGCCTTCTGTCCCTAAGGCTTAAGTCAGGAGGTCAGCGAATTAGCCCTTGAAGTCACTCTGTTGGTCCTGGGTTCAGCACAGGCAAGTCCAGTCCTCTCCTGATTTAGAGGTCAGCACAGCAGGACCGCAGTTAATCAGGGCAGCAAGTCCAGCAGAGTGAAAGCAGCACATCAGCCGTTCTTCGGGGCAGAGTGTCCATAGGTCCAGAAGTGTACTGACTAGTTGGTGTCTGACGTCCATTAGTCATGCCCAGTTGTGCCATCTAGATGCTTGCCTTTAAAGTGCACAGGTGCCCTTCATTCCTGGACCTGGCTCTAGACTAACTACAGGGGGTACACAGTCAATTTAAGTGTAAGTGGGGCTGTGCCCAGCTCCTCACTCCCATCCTGTCAGTGATGGTTCATCCAGGCACACCTAAGGTCTCTGTTATGTTTGTCTGTCTAGGAGGAATACACAAAGCCCAGCTTTCATTTATACCCAGTCATTTGACCTAGAGACTGGCTTCTGGCACTAAATTGCTAAGGTAGGAAAATGTAAACTTTCTAAAAGTGGCATTTTCCAAATTGTAATTTAAAATCGGATTTCAGCATAAATTAGGCACATTCATTACATTTCCAAAGACACCAATCATGAACTGGTTTCCTGCTCCAATATCGAAATTACAGCTTATTTAATATAATAAGGTCACTGCAGTGTTATCCTATGAGAGGTAGGCCTTGTAGCAGTGAAAAACGAATTTGAGAGTTTTTTACTACCAGGACTTGTAAAACCTAAAAGTGCAACTCCTACTTTTTAAATACATTGCATCCTGCCCAGGGCCTACCCTAGGGGTGACTTTTGTGTATTTGAACTATAGGTATGGGCCGGTCAAAAGGTTTATTTCGCCAGGACGAAATGGCAGTTTAAAACTGCCCCTTCAGGCTACAATGGAAAGCCCGAGACATGTTTAAAAGGCTACTTAAGTGAGTGGCACAATGACTGCTGCTCGCCTTTTAGTAGCATTTAATTTTACTATGGACTTGCAAGTAAATTAAATATGCCAATTGGTGTAAGCCAATGTCACCATGATTTAGGGAGAGAGCAGAAGCACTTTAGCACTGGTTCGCCGTGGTAAAGTGTGCAGAGTCCTAAGGCCAGCGAAAACAAAGTCCAGAAAAACAGAAGGATGGAAGGCAAAAAGTGTGGGAAAACCACACCAAGGATGTCCGGTCCAACACAGGCAATGCTAATCCCAAACAGTCTTGCCTGTGCTTTCACAAAAGCGTTACCATATATATACATGAATGATAATCAGAAGTATAATGGAGAGAAGTCTGAATTGAGGAAATCCACTCTTCAAAGGCCATATCTTTAGTGTCACAAGATACCTTAGAGGTTACTAAAACTTAAGGCACTTGGGCTTGATATAGGCTTGTCCATACCATTGATTGGACCCAGAAGACACTGTAGGTCGCAAATTATTTTGAGGATAGTTGATATGCACTGCTAGTGGAAAATCTGACCTGATTGCATGGGCAAAGGAAGTGCCACTTTACTTGGGACTTATAAATACATTAAATATCCCAATGTGGTGTAATCCAATTCTACCAAGTTTTAAGAGAGCACAAGCACTTTAGCTTTGGTTAGCAGTGGTAATGTGTCCAGAGTCCTAAAGTCAAAGAAAAAAAAGTTAGCAGACAAAAAGGAGACAAAACGTTAGTGGGAAAACCACTCCAAGTATGCTTGGTCTAAAACTTACCAACCTCTTTACGATCGTTAGGTTTTGTTTGTTAAACCTTCAGCTCAACCCTGGGTATATGTGGCACTAAGTAGCAAGGCTTACACAAAGTTGCAAATGTAAAGAATTAGGAATGCCCCGGATCTCCTCTCCTTTCGGAAGGGCTTGAAGACATGGCTCTTCTCTCAGTAGCATACACTCAATTTCCCAGGTAACCAGTACTTAGCGCCAGGACACCCCAGGGTAACTGTGCGCTCTACAACTGCAATTAACATAAAATATCAGCATCAAAACACATAAAGAAGAAATCGACACAACACCAAAGAAATCCAACCCCAATTTATAAAAATAGACAGCATTTTCAGACACCACCATGAAACAGTCCACGGAGGGTTCTGGAGATATAGAATTTACAAAGTATAGTAAATCAGAATATTTCCCTTAACCGTGAACAAGCACTGGTAAATTCAACAAATTATACACTTTAAAAACCTTTTCATCAAAAGATTTGGGCTAGTTGGAATGTGGTCACTTTGAGTCCTTTAGGCAACCAACTCCAGTAGTGAGCCAGTCTGGGGAACCAGCAAGGCCCAGGCACTTTTTTCCTATGCAGGGCTTTACTGTGGAAATGGTCCTGATGCAAGTGATTAAGGATGCTTCATATGCTCAAAGGATGCTGTGGATGTGATGCAGTCAACGGGGGGCGGGTCTTGCTGCAACAAATCTTCGGTTCACGAAGAGGGTGAGTTGGTCCTGGTCACACACACGTTTGGCAGTCCTCTTGCTGCTGGCAGAAGTCCATTCACCACTGGATTACTGGTCACCCAGTATTAGTCACAGGCCAATCCTTCCTGGGTCAATAACTCGTCCTCTGGGGGTCCCTGCTGCATCTCAGTGACCCTCCTGGACTCAGTGAACTCTGGTGCCCCTTTGTACGTTGGGTTCTGGTCCCTGGTGCTGTACAGTGGCGTTTGGCTGTGGGTTGAAGACTTTGGGCTACCAACTTGCCCCAGCAGGCTTCTCAGCTGTTTTGTCCCTGTGATGTGAACAAGGGCCGGCTCACTGACTCTTTGAGACTTTTGGCTTGGCTCTGGAGATGGCTTCTCCTTGAGGAGGACAGCAGCCCCAATGCCTCTCCTTTGCAGATTCAGTAGGTGCAGCGCCCGCTGGTGCAGTCTATCTTTGCTGGTTCCACGGTGCAGCTGGGCAGTCATTCTTGAGCCATTCTTCCAGCCCAGTCGAGATCTGAGTTTTTGGTACCATACTTATGCTCAAAAAATGCTCTCAGGTCAGGGTGCAGTTAGTAGGCCGGGCTAAAAGGCTTCCTCTCACATCTGATGACCACTTTCTGCAAAGTGTGGCACCTGGGCATACCAGGATGCACCGTTCTGGTCACTCCCAATATGGCAAGACCCCTCTCCCAGCGTATGGAGCTCCCTAGCTCAACCTGGAGGTTGGGCTACACATCTGTTAGGATTTGGCAGTGATAAAGGAGGCAGATAACAATTCTTTTTTTCTTGTTTTTGAGTTTTATTTAAAGGTATGCTTTTGCTGGCTTCTCCTTCTCCGGCTATAGGGAACGGGGTCTTTTCCTTACTTTTCTTGCTGTCTCGTGCAGGGAGGGAAATCTTTACAGAATACCAGCGTCTCTTTCCCCTCAAAAGAAAGATGATGCTCAGGTAAGTGTTGGTCACACTTAATTCCTGGTTTTATGGATAGGGGTGAAGGACTTTCACCTTTATTAAAGACCTTCTTCCATGTAAAAAATGAGAGAAAACCAAAATGTAAAAAAAGGAAAATATCCCCTTTTAAAGCAGATCTAGTTTCCTGCATCTGGCTTATCGCCTTCTGCCGGTGGACGCATAGAGGCTATGTTCCCCCATCCACCCTACTACCAACTAAATGCTGCATACAGGTACGTACCTGATAAAGCCACCCTCCTCCAGGAATGTGGCGAGAGACTCTGTCCTGCCACTGGTCTCTGTACGGTTTTCGGGTAGCCTGGGAGGGCTCCGGTTCTGCGTGGTTTTCTCCTCCGCCGCGTAGATCTCCTTCAGCGTTTTCTCCCACGTCGACCCAAAGCATTTCTCCCCCATCAGCTGGTCTTCTCCGCGTCCTCCCGACGAACCCCAGCTGCAAGTATGCTGAACACCCTCCCCCTCCACGGGACTTCTGGGATATTCCCCTGGATGGGTCGTGCCCGCCCTGATTGATCCAAATGATTCTGTCAATGTCATCGTTGATATTTCCCTTCTTAAGCGGGTCCTCAGCATGTTAGGGTTTCTCGATCCCGAAAAGGACAGAAAGTCAACAGGGGGAGGAAAGTAAAGGAGAGGGGTGAAATAGGGTGGAATGGGTGAGTCCTCCTCTTCTGTTCCACGAGAATTATGGGTACTGTTTGTGGTGTCCTGACACAGTCCCTGGAAAACTGGTTTGTCAACTGGTTTCATCTCTCCTGGCCCAAGTGCCACCCTGTCTGAGTGAACAGTGGAGCAGCTCCTCTCCCAAGCATTGTCCATTTGCCCGTCAACGGAGGCTCTTCCTTTTGATGATCGCCTTTTGGGGTCTACACCAATGTGGCTTCCTGCAGGAGGGAGGTGACATCTCCTTCCAAGGCAGGCCCTATTGTTTCCTTTCCTGGAAGTTGTTTGCACGTCTCCCCAGGAGGGCAGAGAGCTTTCTCGGCTACAGGACCTAATGTGCATACATAATAGCTGCAGAGGCCTAAAGCCAACATAGTGGTGAGTTTACTTAAGTTGTAGATGTTACAACTTGTTACATTATTAAGAATCAAGTCTGGCCTAACGAGTTCTTTGATACCTTGGACGTCCCACTTTGGTTGCAGCGTTTCAGAGTTAGCACAACGGAGGGGTCAGCGTGTATCTCTGCACTCTCCGGTTGGGCGACCAAGCTTTCCCATAGTAAAATCAGCAAATTGTTGTTTTTACTATCAGAACATGTAAAATACATGTTCTACCCTTGAGTTGTTGCACCCTGCCTTAGGACTCGGTAGACCTGCCATTGGGGTGACCTATATACCGGGGGAAGTCTGGCTTTGCCATTGCTTTGAAATGGCAACATCGGGCCAGCAGTTAAACTACTCTTCCAGCCTTAACATGGTGGGCTGGGAGTCTAGTTCTACTCGTGTCCGAGCCAGAGTGGCACAACCAGTGCTGTATCCCCTAGTGAGGACACTCTAGCTTACATGACTTTTGTACCCTGGGTACCATTTACTAGGGACTTACAGGTAAGCTAGCTCAGCCAATTGGGTAGAAGCCAATTCGACATATCAGTTTAAGGGTAAGAGCACAGGCACTGAGGTCTGGTTAGTAGGCCCCAGTGCACTCTCAGAGTTGAAAAACCAGCAGCATTAGTCCAAAAACTTGGGGGTGACCATACAAAAAGAGGCATTTCCTTAGAGATGGGGATGTATGTTCCAGTCTTGCAGGTCCCAGTGTAGCATCTTCAGTAAGTGTACTATGTTGCATGTCAAACACAGTCTCTGGTCACAGCCTGCCTGAACATAAAGATATTTAAAGCACACATTAATGACTTAATAACGAGTCTGCCAGTTTGTTGTCAAATCTACAACCTGAACCAGAAAGATTACAGTGTTTCCGATGTAACTCCAGTCTCAAACATCTTGAAGTGGCTGACTATTTCTATTAATATCTGCCTTGTACATTGGTGATGTCTTAGGAAGAGTAGTATGACATCAGCATAATGACACAGTCCTCCTCCGTTGTTACCTCCCATCTGAAACCTTGCACCAGAGCATTCCAGCGGATACATCTGGTCAAAGGCTCTACGTTCAAGGCAAACAGTAAAATTGAGAGGGGACAACCTTTTTGGGTCTTCCTCTCAATGGGGTGTTGGAGAGAGCCCCATTCACTCTGCCTCTCTCTATTGGATGCTTCTAGAATTATTATTGATATATTTCAATGCCCAATATTTGTATTCTTTACACCGTCTGGCAGCGTAGACTTGATCAACATACAATCATGAGATGAAGTATCTGGTGGACTGTAACCCAATGAACTTCGTGAGCACTACAGGACGAAGGTGCGTATAAGACAGCATTCAGTTCTGTGAGACTTGCAGGATTATTTGTTATTAGTGGCCTCCAAACCTTCTTTTACCATCAGTAAACACAATCATGAATTCACACTAGGACTAATTTTACAATTTTATTAAAATCAAAAACCTATCCTAACGCACAAATTATGTACTGTATAACTATGAAAATAAACAAGATAGTGGCAATAATATTTGCTAATAGAGAGAAAATTAAAAAAATTGCACCATTATAACAGCAATTCAGAGTTTCTCTTTATCAGTTCTTCAACCCCTAACCTTTGCGTTTCAAACTAAGCTAAGCCTAGTATTGCAAAGGAACCAGTCTGAATTTCTTATATGGCCTTGCTCTCACTTACATTCATTAATGGAACTACAAAATGTTTGTTCTGTAGGTTAGAAATTTACTTTTTAACCTGGCTATTGATAATGTGTGTCCTCAAATAATCTAGAAGATATGATCAAACTTCAACACCTCTGCTTTCACTGACCGTCCAGTCTTCAACAATTGTGCAAAAAGTAAAGAGCAAACAAAAGCAGGAATTAATGTAACCCGTTCATAGAAAGAGTATGCATTTGTGTCATGAGACAGATGCTTATTTAGTTAACAGTTCTCAACCGAAGGTTTAGACTATTGCTTTCAAATAGTTTAGCATTTTAAGAATGTTGCTAGGTCTAATTTGTCCATCTTTCCAGAGCAACATCCACACCCCTGGGTAGGCACACAAATATTTTGTAAACTGTTTTGTCAACTGTTCCCCATATTGTCCCTGATCCTTTTCTCCTGAAGTTTCCAAAAATGAGATTCATGTCCAGTAAGATAAGACACATCTATTTCGTGTACAGGAGCATAGCTATCTTTAATATAGCAGGTGCTTTGGCACACAGTCACAGGTGAGTGAAGATCTCATTGCACCCAATAATGACTATATTGTACTCGCTAGGGCTGCAGTCATGCCTATTTTCAGTGTTTGCATCCAGGTACATGGCATCCTTCCTAGGAAAATATAAAATCAGCCTTCAGAGTTGTCTTCTGCTGAATTTGTTGTGTTATAAGCCATTTATTTATTGAGAGTCAAAACCCTCTTCTTCAAGGGCCCTCGGGCAGGGGGGTGGTAGTTGATGGTATTGCTTGTCTTCCTTGGAAACACTTAGTTTGACTCAAAATACTTTGTTGCTGCAACCCCAGTGAGACACTTTTTTCTGTTCTCTCTGATGGTATCACTGCTTGTGTCTGGTAATAAGTGAATAGTGTGCCCATCCATCGATGGCCTCATTCTCTGTTTTGCCTCTTGCAGAAATGTATCCTTGATATTCTCGTCATTGGTTTTAAACTGAATATTTGGTCCTTTTATATTTTTTCAAGTAGCTGACATTGCATGCCACTAGGTTACCATTTAATTTTTATTTTTAACCTTTTGGGTTAGTTCTTCTATGTTCAGACCCACCAATTGAGGAATATTCTATTAAGCAGGTCATTTCCTACATGCTTTAAAATGATTTAACTACAATCCGAACTATTAAATAAGTGTGAATTAAGCGTGTTTTTTGCCATATATAAATGCACTAGGATCTTAAAGCCAGTCTAGCTCATAATTGTACCATTGGTGCAGGGCGAAGCACAAATATTCGTGCTTAATTGTAATTGCTCTGTTTCAAGTTTCAGAAGCATGTATGATTTCATTCCCATTAAAATATTTGTCCTTATTTTTGTTCTGCAGGATGGATTTGATGTTGATCACTTTGTTTCGGAATGCAGAAAACGCGTCCAGCTTGAAGAGCTACGTGATGACTTGGAGCTCTACTACAAGCTTTTGAAGACTGCCATGGTGGAACTCATCAACAAGGACTATGCAGACTTTGTTAATCTGTCCACCAACCTGGTATTTTCCTTCTTAGATTATCTTCAGAAAGGTTTCCATTCCAAGCTCCAGTAGTCTTTAATTTTTCTAAAACCACGTGCCCATGTACATTTTGCTAATAATGCATCGATTTAAGCATTAATGCAATCTAATGGGGCCGTTCACCTCTGTCCATGTATACCATGCTTTCAGCAACTAGTAAATAATTTTGTATTTCTTGACATGTTATTATTGTGTCTGCCATTTAATCAAAAACTCAGTTATTATAACTGCATAGTACGTTTTTAAGCTTCCTCTTTAAAGACACCCCAGGCTTTGTTTTCTCTCTTTCTTTTATTTACCTGTTTTTATTAGTTAATATATTTATTAGTACTAAGTGCTCAGTGTTGACGTTTTTATTGTTGTGGCAGGAGGAAGGTTTTGTGTCCTAGTGCTTTTAGATCCATCTCGACTGTCTTTTAGGGGCAGCCTCAATTTTGTTCTGCTCTGTGAGTGTTTGGAGATACTCCAGAATTTCGTAGTGGATGAAAATCTGACCTATTTTACCTGCAAGTTGAGGAAATCTTCCCATCTTCCTTATTTGAGTTAATGGGTTTCAGTCAAAAATAGCATTTGCCACTTTGATGAGAATAGCATTCAAGTTAATATTTGCGAAAATCAGCTGTCTGTTACCCAGTATACAAGAATTCTGTTGGAAATGTCCTGTTAAACCTGATTCTTGCTTAGCCTTTTCAAAAAATGTAACCCTCTCATCCGAAGGGTGCATCAACCCCATTCCAATAGCCACAACTCAGCTAATAGCAAATTTCGCATTGTATTTTATATGGGTGCCACCAGGAAGTTGATTACGAGACTTATTACTAAACACATTTGTGGTGTGTTGGACAGGCCTCGGGGAAGGCCCGCTCCCTCCCCGCATGACGGGGACCGGACCCCTGCTCTCCCTGTATCCCCGACAAGAACCATCCCGGCAACCCGCTGGGGTAACCCACGACCCGTCCACAACGGAACTCCAGCCCCCGAACACCCCAGTATCGGCTGGGCCGGGCCCCCGTCAGCACCACTGCCCCGGCCCAGCCGCCATCTTTGGACACTACATAACAAGGCCGCGTGGCCTCGGCTCGACCCCAACCCTGGGCCTGGCCAGGCCCCGACATCGAGGCACCACCATCCACCTAGGGGGTGAAGAGACCACTTGGCAGGTCAATGGGAGAAGGAGTGTCAATGGCTCCTCTCCGCCAGTTGTCGATCGCCCCCGGCCTCCCCGGGCGCTGGCTCCACCCCCCTGCTGGGTGTCTGGACTCCCTCATCCCGGACCTCCCGACCTCCAAGTGCGAGGGTCCGGACATCAAAGGAGACCAGACCTATAACTGGGGCAGCTCCAGAGCAGGAAGGCAGTTGTATCTTGGAGTCGAGAGACACCGTGAGGAACTCATCCTTGGAGGCCTGCTGGCGCTGCCGCGGCCCTTTCTTGTGAACCATCTCCGTAGCCTGCTGGCGCTGCCGCGGCCCTTTCTTGTGAACCATCTCCGAAGCCTGCTGGCGCTGCCGCGGCCCTCTTCAACGTGAACCATCGTCTTGGCCTGCTGGCGCTGCCCCGGCCTTTCTCGTCGTGCACCATCTTCAAAGCCTGCTGGCGCTGCCGCGGCCCTCCTCGTTGTGAACCATCGTCCTAGCCTGCTGGCGCTGCCGCGGCCCTCCTCGCTGTGAACCATCATCCTAGCCTGCTGGCGCTGCCGCGGCCCATCTTTGCGGACCCCCAAGCTCGAGGATTGTGAGCTCCCTCTTACCGCACCTGTACCGGACCGGTACTAAGACTGTCCCGCTACCCCTTTCCCCTGCAGAGACTAGAATTGGGAGGATCCTCGTATCCTGACCCCACTGTATCGTTCATCCCCTTGCCTCAAGATTCTTCTATAAAGTGTGTTGAACTCATCCTTGTGTGGTGTCCATCTGTGGGGGGGAAGTTACTTGTCTGTACGATTGTCGGAGACGGCCCTCACCGGAGGCCTCTCCCCCTGTACTCGGCCAACCCTCCGGGTCCCCGTCTAACATTGGTGGCGAGTGGCGCGATCCGAGCCAACGCATAATCGTACAGAGAGTAACTCACCCCACGACACACAACCACCATGACAACAAAAGAGAGCGGAACAACGGAAAAATTCCAGATGGAAAAACTAGAAGAATACAGCCACAGAGAACTAAAACAATTCTGCATAGAACTGGGCATTGCTACCACAGGACTGAGCACGAAAGAGGACTTCAAACACGCCCTGGAATCTTGGGCAGAGACGGGTACGGCCGTACCCCAAAACCAAAGCCTCGAGACAACCGAAACAAGCACCGCGCCGACAGAAGAAAGAAGACCGGGTCTCTCACCAGAGGAGGCCCGAGAACGAGAGAAGAGCAGGCTCCACGAATTGGAACTGGCTCGACTTCGCTTAGATGGAGAACTCAAATTGGCGGAACAAAAAATAACTTTGGAACACTTACGGCTCAGAGAGGAGCGAGAAGAGAAACCAAGGCAGAGAGAGTTAGAAGAGAAAAAGCTAGCCTACGAGCATGAGCGCAGCTTGAAGGAACTGGAGATTCGGAGGCAGAACAAAGATCTCGGGGTCCCCGGGCACCCGAGCCCCCCTGTCACTACGGACCCCAAGGTCCACATCCCCAAGGATGTCGTCAGAGAATATTACAGGAACGATGATATCCAGCAATGGTTCAAAGCCTACGAAGTAGCCATGACCTCCCACCGGATTCCCCGGAGCGACTGGGGAGCCGAGTTATGGGGGAGGTTTGTCAACGAAGGGCGAGACGCCCTGCTGCAACTCCCGGACCATCAGATGACATCCTACGACCACATGAAAGCCGCCCTCCTCACTCGATACGGATTCACACCCGAGATGTACCGCCAGAGGTTCCGCGACTGCGAACGGATGCCGGGTACGACTTGGGTGGAGTACATGAACTTCTTTAGCCGAGCCTTCGAGGGGTGGATCAAGGGCAGCAAGGTGACCACTTACGAGCAACTCTTTGACCTTATTGTATGGGAGCACCTTTCTAACAACTGCTTCATCGAGCTCAGGCAGCACCTCCTTGACAGTAAACTGACTGAACCTCGGCAACTCGCCGTCGCAGCTGACTGATGGGAAAGCACCCGAGTTCCCCGAAACGGGCCCAGCGAACAGAACAGAGCCGCCCAAGGGCTCCATCGCCCCCGAGGTGGAGGAGGAGGCCAGGGTCGGGGCAGAGACACCGTCCCGGTGGCTCCCGCCAGCAACACCTCGCCCCCGGCCGGCAGAGGGAGCCTCCCGATGCGACCAGGTTTCCGCGCCAACGTTACCTGCCAGCGACCCGGCCACTACGCCAATGATCCCAACTGCCCAAAGAACCAGAGCCCTATGCCCCGCCAGGTCGCTGCCGCCGCCCTGGGAGAAGAGCAAACCCAAGAAGACACTGAAGAGTACGAGCCAGACCAGCCCGAGTGGGAACCAGCCGCCATGTCCCTGGTCTGCCTAGGGGAAAGAGACCTGATCCCGCCGGCACCCCTTCCCGCCAACACACAGAAGTACAGCCAGTGGGTCAACATTAATGGGCACCGGGCTGAAGCCCTCCGCGACACCGGGGCCAGTGTGACCGCAGTCCGCTGCCATCTGGTGACCCCGGACCAGATCTTGCCAAATATCCTTTGCCCCGTATGGTCGGCCGACAACTCAGAAAGCCTATGTCGGATGGCCTGCGTCCCCTTCGAGTGGGGAGGAGTATCCAGAATGCTGAAAGTGACTGTCCGCGATGATGCCCCCGTGGACTGCCTCCTGGGGAACGACCTCGAAAGTTCTCCCTGGTCAGCCGTCGAGAGAAGAGAGCACCTGGGGATGCTGGGCCTCCCTGAATGGGACTGCGTAACGACCCGGTCTATGGCCGCCTGCGCCATCCCCAGTCCCGAAGAACCCGAATGGCCAGAGCCTCCTCCCCCGATCATCCAAGAAGGAGCCACCCTGGAAGCCAGTGCTACGGAACACAGCGAAGAAGGACTCGATCGGCTCCGGGACCTTCCCGAACTGGCCCAGTGGCGTCAAGAGGGTGGCCCCACCCAGGAACAATTCCGACAGGAGCAGAGAACATGTCCTTCCCTCGAGGGACTCCGGCAGCAAGCCCTCGCCCAGAGCACAGGAGACACCTCAGGGGCCCACTGGATTTATTGGGACAATGACCTGCTCTACAGTGAGCAAAAGATTGCTGAGCTGGGGGCCAGCCGGGTGCTGGTGGTCCCCCTCCGTTTCAGAGACTTCCTCTTGAACCTAGCACACGATGTGCCCCTTGCCGGACACCTGGGGCAAGACAAGACGTACAGCCGCCTGGTGACCCACTTCTACTGGCCCAAAATGCGGAATGATGTATCCAACCACTGCCGGGCCTGCCCAACCTGCCAGGCCAGCGGGAAGAGCGGCCGAAAGATCAAAGCACCCTTGCAGCCTTTCCCCATCGTCACCACCCCGTTTGAACGGGTGGGAATAGACATTGTGGGGCCCCTGGACCCCCGAACAGCACAAGGGCACCGGTTCATCCTAGTCCTGGTGGACCACGCCACCCGCTATCTCGAGGCCATCCCTCTTCGGACCGTGACGGCGCCCGTGGTAGGCCGAGCCCTGATGGGGATCTTCTCTCGGGTGGGCTTCCCCCGGGAAGTCGTCAGCGACAGGGGCACGAACTTTATCTCTAAATACATGAAGTCTCTCTGGCAACAGTGCGGGGTCACCTACAAATTCACGACCCCCTATCACCCGCAAGGAAATGGACTGGTCGAGCGGTTTAACCGCACCCTCAAGGGGATGATCATGGGCCTAGAAGAACCCCTGCGTCGCCAATGGGATGTGCTGCTCCCGTGCCTCCTGTTCGCCTACCGAGAAGTCCCCCAGAAATCCCTGGGCTTCGGCCCATTCGAACTCCTGTATGGACACCCCGTCCGGGGTCCCCTCAGCCTGGTCAAAGAAGGGTGGGAGGTGGCCCCCCAGAAGACTCCTCCGGATGTATACAAGTATCTCCTGACCCTCCGCAACCAGACCTGGCGATTCAGGGAACTCGCCAAGGCCAACCTTGAGGCCAGTCAAGAGGACATGAAGAGATGGTATGATCAGCATGCCTCCTCCATCGAATTCGAGCCGGGACCACAAGTCTGGGTGATGTCCCCGGTTGAACCCTGCGCCCTACAGGACAAATGGACCGGGCCCTTCAAGGTGATAGAGCGCAAGGGTCCCGTCACCTACCTGATCGACATGGAGTACCCCCGGAACCCCCTACGGGTCCTCCACGCCAACAGACTCAAACCCCACTTCGTACGCTCAGAACTCAGCCTCCTGATGGCTACCGATAGTGGGACGGAAGAAGACTCCGAGCCCCTTCCTGACCTGCCGAGGGCACTCGAGCAGGACGGCTCAGTGGAAGGGGTCAGACTCTCCGATGCCTTATCCCCAGAGCAACGCCAAGACTGTCGAGATCTCCTGCTACAATTCGCAGACCTGTTTTCCCTCATCCCCGGGGTCACCCCCTGGTGCCTTCACGACGTGGACACCGGGGATAGCCCCCCTATTCGACACAGGGCGTACCGAGTGCCGGATCGAGGGCGCGCCTGCATCCAGAACGAAGTCTCCAAAATGGTGGCTCTAGGAGTGATCGAGCCGTCTGACAGCCCCTGGGCCAGCCCAGTCGTACTGGTCCCCAAGGCTGCCGCCCCGGGCGTTGCCCCCGAGCTCCGGTTCTGTGTGGACTATCGGGGCCTGAACGCCGTTACCAGAACCGACGCTCACCCCTTCCCCCGGGCGGATGAGCTGATTGACCGGATTGACCGCATGGGGGCCGCCCGCTACCTGAGCATCTTCGATCTAACAGCGGGCTACTGGCAGATCGGCCTCACCCCCGAGGCCCAAGAACGATCCGCCTTCTCTACCCCGGATGGCCACTACCACTTCAAGGTGATGCCATTCGGCATGAAAAACGCCCCAGCCACCTTCCAGAGACTCGTGAACCAGGTACTGGCGGGCCTCGAAGAATTCAGCGCCGCCTATCTGGACGACATTGCTGTATACAGTCGCCACTGGGCAGACCACCTCCACCACCTCCGGGAGGTCCTGCACGCCCTCCGGCAGGCCGGGCTCACCATCAAAGCCAGCAAATGCCAGATTGGCCAAGGCTCCGTGACCTACCTGGGACACCAAGTGGGGAGCGGTCTGGTGGCCCCCCTCCAGCTCAAGATCGCTGCCATCCAGGCCTGGCAACCACCTGTCACCCAAACTGAGGTCCGAGCCTTCCTGGGGCTCACCGGGTACTACCGGCGGTTTGTAAAGGACTATGGCAGCATTGTGGGGCCCCTCACAGAACTCACATCCAAGTAAAACCCCAAAACGGTCAACTGGACTCCGGACTGTCAAGCGGCCTTTGAGAAATTGAAGGCCGCCATGTGCACCGCCCCCGTGCTCCAGGCCCCCGACTACAGCCGGGAGTTCATAGTGCAGACGGACGCCTCAGATCATGGCATTGGGGCCGTCCTCTCTCAACTCAACACCGAGGGAGTCGATCAGCCAGTGGCCTTCATCAGCCGACGCCTGCTGGCCCGAGAACAGCGCTGGAGCACCATCGAGTGCGAGGCCTTCGCCGTGGTATGGGCCCTCAAGAAGCTCCGGCCCTATCTCTTCGGTACCCACTTCCGGGTGCAAACAGATCACCGACCCCTGCAATGGCTGATGCAGATGCGGGGAGAGAACCCAAAACTGTTGCGATGGTCCATCTCCCTGCAGGGGATGGATTTCACTGTGGAGCATCGTCCAGGCCAGGACCACGCCAACGCAGACGGACTGTCACGCTTCTTTCTCCTCGGCGAGGAGAGTACCCAAGAGGATGGGTGACTCTCCCTGCCTTCAGCTGGGGGGGACGCATGTTGGACAGGCCTCTGGGAAGGCCCGCTCCCTTCCCGCATGAATGGGACCGGACCCCTGCTCTCCCTGTATCCCCGACAAGAACCATCCCGGCAACCCTTGGGTAACCCACGACCCGTCCACAACGGAACTCCAGCCCCCGAACACCCCAGTATCGGCTGGCCCGGGCCCCCGTCAGCACCACTGCCCCGGCCCAGCCGCCATCTTTGGACACTACATAACAAGGCCGCGTGGCCTCGGATCGACCCCAACCCTGGGCCTGGCCAGGCCCCGACATCGAGGCACCACCATCCACCTAGGGGGTGAAGAGACCACTTGGCAGGTCAATGGGAGAAGGAGTGTCAATGGCTCCCCTCCGCCAGGTGTCGATCGCCCCCGGCCTCCCCGGGCGCTGGCTCCACCCCCCTGCTGGGTGTCTGGACTCCCTCATCCCGGACCTCCCGACCTCCAAGTGCGAGGGTCCGGACATCAAAGGAGACCAGACCTATAACTGGGGCAGCTCCAGAGCAGGAAGGCAGTTGTATCTTGGAGTCGAGAGACACCGTGAGGAACTCATCCTTGGAGGCCTGCTGGCGCTGCCGCGGCCCTTTCTTGTGAACCATCTCCGAAGCCTGCTGGCGCTACCGCGGCCCTTTCTTGTGAACCATCTCCGAAGCCTGCTGGCGCTGCCGCGGCCCTCTTCAACGTGAACCATCGTCTTGGCCTGCTGGCGCTGCCGCGGCCTTTCTCGTCGTGCACCATCTTCGAAGCCTGCTGGCGCTGCCGCGGCCCTCCTCGTTGTGAACCATCGTCCTAGCCTGCTGGCGCTGCCGCGGCCCTCCTCGCTGTGAACCATCGTCCTAGCCTGCTGGCGCTGCCGCGGCCCATCTTTGCGGACCCCCAAGCTCGAGGATTGTGAGCTCCCTCTTACCGCACCTGTACCGGACCGGTACTAAGACTGTCCCGCTACCCCTTTCCCCTACAGAGACTAGAATTGGGAGGATCCTCGTATCCTGACCCCACTGTATCGTTCATCCCCTTGCCTCAAGATTCTTATATAAAGTGTGTTGAACTCATCCTTGTGTGGTGTCCATCTGTGGGGGGGAAGTTACTTGTCTGTACGATTGTCGGAGACGGCCCCTCACCGGAGGCCTCTCCCCCTGTACTCGGCCGATCCTCCGGGTCCCCGTCTAACATGGTGAATGTTCATTTATCATTCTCCCTTTCCAGTCTTACTAGTTCTTTCCTCTCTTTAAAACATGTATGGAAGATGAGTTTGAACTCATTCAGTACTTTAAGCAAGGAGGTCTCTTCTTACCATTTAAAAAAGTTTGCTTTGGCACATCAGTGATAAAGAGTTGTTTTGCTTTTTGTTTAGTGTATGCTTTTTTCTCTATAATCACTGTCATACAGCACATCTACCATATAGAGCCCGGAAGTGTAAGCTTCTATCATATCCAGAAAGCGCAGCTTAGGAAACGGCATTGCAAGATTTCCTTACTCGCTTACTAGCTACAACACAAGCAGTAACAAGTGCAATTTCCTCTGCATTGGCACAGTAAGGACAGCACAGTGCAGACCACACAGACGCAACATGGGTAGCATCAGGTCATGCCCTGCTAACACACACAGTAGGTCCACAGCATCAGTGCAGTCAATCGGCACAGCCAGAACAGGTACAAAACCATATAAAGGAAAGGCAATGTTCAGACATGCAATGCTACATGGAGATGAAAAACATGGAGTTATGAAACGATAGGCATTCATATAGACTACAGCTTAGCTCACAAAGTAAACAAAACTACGCCCAGGTACTTTGCTAGCCATTGCCCCTCACAACTAAATGGCGTTCATCGAAAACTTCATGTTTACAAAGAATGGATGAAATGCTGATTAGCCCTGGCAGAGTTCAAACCGCGGACTTTTAAGTTGAACCCAGACTACACAGGAGCAGTCAATACCCACTAGTTTATTAGGCCTATTTAAATTGGTTGGTAGCTATGACCCTTTAGAATTTAACTGTGTCCTTGTGTCAGAATATTCAAAGAATAATAGGTGAAAACTGTAGATTAGCAACTTTAATGTAATTAGCAGAAATTAAATGGGCAGATGTTTCTACCAAGAAGATATTTTGTTTTGTTGCCAAGACAAAAATAATCACACACGCAAGTTAAGAGTTTCAAGAAATTATTGAAAATTGAGGATGGGAGTATTCCGTAAAAATGAAGAAGTTTAGCATGAGAAATATGTGCCCTCTGTCTGTGTTACACCAGACATTAAATCTGCATGCTTGGAAAGTAGGATGCTAGAATCCAGCTATTGACTGCCTCATGTTTAAGATGTGGAATTTACCTCGAGGAGACGGCCCACTAAAGAGGAATCTTATGGTAGGTAGTGATTTTTAAAGAATAGAATTGTATTTTAAAAGTTGACAAACTTTCTCAGCTGAAATTACCAATGCTATCCTATGGAAGGAAATTCAAGTTGCAGGTAAAGTGGGTTCTCGTTACTTTTGTAATCCAGTACTGGACTCCTAGGTTCAGCACTGGGTCCCTTATCTAAAACAGGTAAGTAATTATGTTTTGGTAGTTGGTACGATTTTTAAACAATATTTGTAGTTTGCAAAAATCGACACAAGAAATTTCACAGAAAAATAGTCAATGGTTTCCTATGGAAGAAAGTTCAATTTGCAGGTAAAGTATGTTCATGTTACTTTTGTTAACCAGTACTGGACTCCTAGGTTCAACACTGGGACCTCTACCTTAGACAGGTAAGTAATTACGTTTTGGTAGTTGGTACGATTTTTAAACAATATTTGTAGTTTGCAAAAATCGACACTTAGAAGAAATTTCACAGAAAAACAGTCAATGATTTCCTTTGGAAGAAAATTCAGGTTACTGGTAAGTACGGTTAAAATTACTTTTCAGGGCTTGTGCTGGGCTAGAAGGTGCCGCACTGAGGTCTCTCCTGATCACAGGTGAGTACATCGGAATTCGTTGTTTGGCTGATTTTAGGTGAATATTTTAAAGTTACAAAACTCCACACTTCAAAGATTTTCTGAGTGAAACCAGTCTATGGAAGAAAAGTGAGTTACCTGCTTTTAGGTAAGTACTCGACAGGCAGAGTTAAGGTTCTGGGCATAGACTCCAGGGTCAGGTAGTTACAGTTGGTACACCCTCAGCGGCACGGGGGCAGCCGGGTGCAGAGGTAGTTAGGCCCAATGTTATCCAATGAGAGGCAGGGGGGGGGTCTTTGATTGGTGGCTGCTGGCTAGCAGGCCACGCGGCTGTGGGAGCTGGGCTCCTGGTCACTTGCTCAGGTCAAATGGGGAAGTAGGCTAGGACACAGGTTGCACTGCCAGGGGCATTTGGGCGGTTGGGTGCAGGGTGCTTTTGAGCTGTCGGCCGCTCAATGGAGATCTTGAAAAGGGAACAAAGGCAGCAGGCCGGCCTGGGGACGGTGGATCTTCTGGAGCGACGAACACTTCGAGGGGTAAGTTGTGATCTTGGAGTGTAGGTAGGCACCCCAGAGTTGGACACAGGAGGTGGGGGGGCGCCGGGTGCAGGGGTGTCTTTGGACGTCGGGAAATCTTACTCTCTGCTGGTCGCTGTAGGAGGGGCCCAGGTTCTAAGTCTGCAGGCGTCGTCTGGGTCGTCGAGGAGGGTCCTTAGGCACTGGATTTCAGGTCAGAATCGCCGGGGGACGTCCTCAGGGTCTTGGTCCACTTGGGCACAGGCTGGATCGGCAGGTGCAGAGTGAGCTGGATTCGCGGTTCCTGGCTGGCACCAGGGGTATTGTTGTTTAAGCAGAGCCACTGCTTGTGCGAGTCCTAGTCTCTAAGAGGGTCAAGGCAGGCAGGTCCTCCGGGTTTCTCAAGGTTGCTGTCCCCAGGAGACGCC
Source organism: Lissotriton vulgaris (assembly GCF_964263255.1). NCBI lineage: Eukaryota > Metazoa > Chordata > Amphibia > Caudata > Salamandridae > Lissotriton > Lissotriton vulgaris. The sequence goes on along the minus strand of NC_141694.1, from coordinate 1,251,430,952 downwards.
GGGATTTAGCAGGAGCAGGTTCAAGGATCAACAGGCCTGTAGGGCTGGTGCCAAGTCAGTTGGTGTTGTCCTCTTGTTAGCAGCTGCACGGCAGGTCTTCTTCTTCTTGGACTTCTTTCTTGTTTTTGAAATCGAGATCTGAGGAAGGAAGGTTCAGGGTGCCCCTAAATACTACGTTTAGAAGCGTTACAGGTAGGGGAAGGGCAGGGACCAATAGGTCCCTGTCCTGGGGTGAGTACAACCCTATCCTACTCCTCTCCTGTGGGAGGGGGCAGGAGCCTATCTCTAATCGGGCAGAGCTCCCCATCTTCAAGATGACCAGAGGCCGGAGTTGTGCTTCACCTCGCCTCTTCCACCTGAGGGGTGGAGTTGGCACAGGCTGACACACCCCCTTTCCTATCATAGGTTTTCTCGCCAGTCTTCCCGCAAGAGTGGGGGTCAGAATGGGTGGGGGCAAATGCTGAGTACAGCAAGTGGTCTGGAGAAGCTCACAAAGGCGGTATTCCTTTGAAGCTTCCCCCTGCCCATCCTGGGGGAGGATGCCTAGCACCTCGCCCAGGATGTGCATTGTTGACGGCCCAGGAGAGCGGGGGCTCTCCACCGAGGGGTCCAGCAACATGTCTGCTGTGTGGCAGCCTAGGCAGCCTCTCAGACCAGACGTGGATTGTAGGTTAGGTTTCAGGGGCATCTCTAAGATGCCCTCTCTAGTGCATTTTACATTTAATCCCACACTGGGCGCAGGGCTCATGCACCTGTGCCCACACCACTGGCATAGGGCACCCAGCTAGAGGGCTGACTGATGGATGCCAGGGCAGTGTGTTTGTGGGCATGGCACACAGGGATGAGTGCCATGTCGACTGTTTGTTTAGGTCTGCACCAGGACACTCAGTCTGTCAAGCAGGGTGTGGGTGTCAGGGTGCAGGGCCCCTAAGGGTGGCACACTAAGTGCGGCAGCCCTTAGGGGTCTTCTCTGGTCGCAATGCCTTGGGTACCTAGGGTACCATTTACCAGGGGCTGACATGTGTCCAGAGATGCCAATTGGGCTTCAGCTTCAATCCAGTGTTTAGGGAAGGAACACAGGCCCTGGGCACCTGACTGACAGGAGCCCAGGGCACACTCAGTCAAAGCACATCAGCAATTCAGCAAGCAAGTGGGGGCATACCATGCAAGAAAGATGGCACTTTATCACACTCATGTTTCTTTTCTTTAATTGCAGCACAGACTTTGCATTTTCTTTTTTTTTATAGATCGATTCTGCTAGGCAGTGCATGTGCTGTCTATTATGAGACATATTGTGGCTTACCAAGAGCATAGAGGGGCTTGGAGCCTGCCCATTGGTTGCCTTTCCTGTCACTTTCATTTGCCTGATTATACATTTCCCAGCTTGTCAATCTTGTGTTTGTCCCACCCATCAAGCATTGCCCCTGTACCGTCTCTTTGGATAGCATCTCTGCTCCCACTGCTCTTTTTTTCAAACACTACTTCTTTCTTTTGTGTGAAACACTCCACGAGAGTGCTTGTGGTTTCATACTGTCTCGATCGTGCATTTCTCTACCCCTGCACTTGTGTGGCTTTCTGTTGCCCAAGTGCTTTTCCCTGCCCCTTTCCCTTGTACTCGCCTGTGTGCTTTTTTCCATTGCCTCCTTGAACCTTCTGTATTGCTTGTCCCCCACCGACTCCCACCATCTCCCTCTCCTTTGTTTTTCCCCCGCATCCTCCATGTTGCTGTTCCCCAGCCTCTGTATTGCTTTCTCATGACTCCCACCCTCCCCTGTGTTACTTTACCTTCCTCCCACTATCCTTGTGTTGCTTATGCCTGTTGTTACTCCTGCATTTTTGTGTCCTCTCCCTTGTTGTTTCTACCCCAATTGCTTGCAGTTCACTCCATTTGGCTTTTTAAAAACCCAAACACTTTTAACATTTTCTTTTCTTTTCAGTTTACCGAACCAGCTCTGATCTATAACTTAAAAGAACAAAAAAATGCTGTCATTTTGATTTTGTATGTGTGCACAAGTGTGGGGTACCCACTTACAAAATGTCATGAATGATTGCATCAAGTCCTTTTTTTCTTTTTGTTTTTTAACTTTACCATGCTATACAGCTTGGCTACAAACCATTGGCAAAGCCCAAAAGGTCACAAAGGCTAGGCCTATTGGCTTTACCAATGCTGTTTATTCTTTAGATGTTTTTGTGCAGGTATTTGTAGTTTGTACTCCACTTCTGCAACTGGGCTTCGATACAGTATCTTTTTTGATGTAATGGTCATTCTTTTTTTGACTTTTCACCAAATCAGTTTTATCACTGGAATAGGTTCACAAACTTGTCTTGAAAACTACATACTTTGAGATCAAACCATCTTTCTGCCAAAAGCAGTGTCGGAATTTAACCAATACTCTTTCATTACTACTCCTTTCGTCCTCTCTGCCCCATTCAGAAACCGCTTCTATCCTAAGAAGGCCATTTGTTCTCTGGTGGCATTGCTTGATGTCTTTCATGCAATGGCTATTTTTCTTTTGGCCTGGGTATAAACTAGGTCTATGAACCTATTTGATAGATTTGTATTTCTTGGTAAGTGTCCTAGAAGACACGCTCATCGGGTGCTTGAAATATGTATTTCTGTTTATATAAGCTACTGTTATTTACCCCACTGCCCCTATCCTACCCCAGTATTCCCTGATCAACAAGCTCTTCCACATCATATGGTGAAAGTCACAGTGGGGGCCCTGCTTTTAGGACCGCTGTCTCCTTCTTAAGAATATACGAGGCCTAGACATTTGGGGTATAGATAATTTTGGAACAGGCTTTTGAATTGTGAACTTGAAATTGAGGTTTTCTCGTCACTTTCTCAGTATATTCTAATGTTGTTACCCATTCTGCGTCTGTGAATTCTCCACCCAGTGTTTCATTTTGCCCTCTGCCTTATGATCCTGGTTTGGGATAGCTTGATAGTGTTCCATAGAGCAGTTTTACCACCATGGTATCCCTGCTCATATGTCAATAGTAGTTGCAAAAGGTTGGATGTTTGGTGTTCCTGTGTCTCTTCTCATTCAGTGGTGACACACCATCTAATAAACTTTACATCGTAAATTGAGCCACTGCTATACCGTTATGTCTTCCGTATTTCAACAAATGCATTAAAAGTGTCTGACATAAAATACCTCTTTATGTCAACCCTGCTATGGTACAAGGGTGTCTGTCTCTCGCTGTATTGCTCAGAACTGTTCACTGTAGAATGCCTGGCGCATATGCCAACTCAATGACCATTTGTGGTGCAATGGTGAGCATAGAGTGAGTTCAGACCCTCCTTTTGTGTATGCTATGGAAGTCATTCAGGATGAGTCGATTGGAAGTAGTAAGCAATAAAATGATTTACTCAACTTTAGTGACATTCTTTCTAAGGCGCGGTTAATACTCTCAAGGATCCCTTATCGACCTGCTATCTCCCCACTTTCCAAGGCTTGTTAATTATTTACTAGTTTTCTTTCTGGTTCAATCTTTATTTAGCTAGTCTTTTTTTCGGCTTTTGTGGTTCAGGGATTATTAGGTAGCACTTAAATCACAAGCCCGAGTGGTACCTTGGTGGCCCCTCCTCGTCCAATTTAGACATTACTTTTTACAAATAAATGATTGGCACTGCCGTTGTGGCTGGGGCTGATGAGATGATATGACTAGATCTATTTAGCAGTCTGGGAAGAAGGTTTCAGATTAAAAGTATATGTACCTATCAGAAATACATTTACTGAAGGTAAGTAACTTGTTCATTATTTTAACTTGCCCTACTGTGCATAGTAAGCAATTTCATACTGAAGAAGGTACGACAAAGTGCCCTCTGAACATATCAATGCTTTGCCATTATTGCAGTTTAACAAATATTTTTGTTCATGTTTATTTTCCTGAGCAATCTTGCTCAAGGGTCCTGTGCAAGTACTAACTGTAAAACCACCTATATTCAGACTGTGATGAATGTGCAGAGCTGGAGCAGTCATATGAGACAACATTTGCAGCATGTATTTCCTTTGTGTACTCATCCATATGCTGCTTATGTTGATGTCCTCCAAATTGTAGTCTTTGTGATCTTAGTTATTAGGGTTTTATATTAAAATAACTTTTCCTGTGCACAAATTGAACTCCTATCTTAACCTATGCTCATCCTTTATTTTTGTTTATCTTCTTGTCGCCAGGTCGGCATGGACAAAGCCCTGAGCCAGCTTTCAGTGCCTCTTGGACAATTAAGAGAGGAAGTGATGGTATGTTTGAATGAATAGTATGGTGTAAGTAGGTTTGGCTTAGTAAAGTGATCTTTCATTGAGAAATGGAGGGTGTGCATGGTGCTAGAATGCCACTTTGTATTCATTTACCCATCATACATGCATGCTGTGTATGTTGTCTTTTCTGTAGTCGCTTTAGGAATATTGGACAGTGGAATCCCTACACAATGCAATGTTACCTAAAAGAAAACATAAATGTACACAGTATTTGTAGAATAACACATGTCTGGTTTACTTATATAAGTCTGTCAAATCATAAACTACCAGGAAGCCTTCTAGGTCCCAGGGTTGAGGTCTCAGATTGCCTTTTGTTAGGTGGGACTAGCTAGTGGAGGCCTTGCTTTTCCTTTGACATAGTATTATTAGTCCTGTGTTACTGGTTGGGAGGGGTGAAGCCGTACTCCAGCAGCAACCACAGTTCTTGTCAGGGTGAAACATACCCAAACCTCAAATTAAACTGTGCTTATCCCTCTGCTAGCCTGGCACAAAAGTAGTCTGGCTTAATTTTGAGAGAATGTGTTAAGTATTTATGCAGCATTTCAAGCCATAATAAAGTGAAAACACCAGACAAGAAAAATCCCAAATCAAGAGAGAAAAATAGAATACAATTTAATAAATTATTTGAAACCAAAACTACAAAACTCTAATAATTATAACTGTACATATGTAATTAAGTTTTATGTAAAAATAGTGCTTAGAATCACAAAGCGCCAACTGTGGTTATCTGGTCGTGCTGGACAGGATTAAAGTCGCAAGTTCAGGCGACCCTGATGCAGAGCACGAGCTGGATGCAGGGACCAAGAATGGCCAGCTGAAGTATCTTAAAGCCTCGTTTACGGATTGTTACAAGATCCCACGTCGAGCATGCATTGCTCATCGGTGGTTTCTAGGAAGATGCCGGGCTGTGATGTAGAGTCCTGCGTTATCATCCAGGATGTCATCGATGAGGGGCTTGCAATGTGAATTCTGGTATCGAAGATGCGTTGCACACTGGAGGTTCCAAAGAAGCTGTGGGGCTGTTATGCGGAGTTCTGCGCCGCCTTCAAGGATTCCGTCATTGAGGGGCTTGTAATGTGAAGGCCTGTGTCAAGGATGCGCCATGCAGTGGTGGTTCCGAGTAGGCTGTGATGCCACATCATGCATCAAGCTTGCATCGCGCTGTGGCAGTTCTGAGGCAGAGCTGCAAGAAGATGCATTGCGCTGCATCATTTCTGCCCACAGGATTGCAGCTGGGCTGGCGGAACACCTTCAGCCCAATCTCGAGTGGTCCAGGACTGGGGTGGACACCACCAGGTGGAGTCACAGTAGACAGAGTCCAGGTGCAGGTTTCAAGTTGGTTGGAGCATTTTCTGTCCCTGAGGCTCTGATTAGGAGGCTAGCCAACTAGCTCTTAGAGTCACTCTAGTGGTCCTGGGTTTCAAGACATAGGTCCAGTCCTTTCACTTAGGCAGCAGTGTAACAGTCCTTCTTGCAAAGCAACACAGCAGGCGTTCCGAGTCTCCCACATGTCCAGAGGTGTTCTGAAGAGTTGGGTCTGAGGGTCCAATATTTATACCTGGTGCACACTTTGAAGTAGGAGATGGTTCTGGAGGTTTCCACCCCCAGATGTGTTTGGAATTTCCTGCCTCCTTTCCCTGGCCCCAGCTTGTCTGGTGGTAAAAATAGACTAGTGTCAAACCCTTTGTTAGAGTGCTCAGGCAGAGCCTTTGTGATGTGCAAGAGTGCTAGGTGACAGCTCATCCTCCTCGTCCAGTCTTAGATGGCCCATTCTGCCAGCACCTATGCCCCTTTGTTTTACTGTCTGGGAGCAATACTCAAAGACCAACTGCCAGCTACACCTAGTCATGTGACCCACGATGCAGCCTGAAGGCCCTAAATGGTTAGGACAAGAAAATTACAACTTTCTAAAAGTGCAAAAGCAACAGTTGATGGACAGAATGCAAAACAATGTCATACATTCACCCTAGTACACAGATCTGGGCCTAAATCCATCAGTTTGTTTGCTCGCTATGCCATTCCAGTTTGAATCCAGCCATATTCAAATCATCCTTGACCCTGTACCTCATGGGAACAGTCCAGCCCTAACTGCCAAGCCAGTTCCTCCCTGGACTGGAAACAAGCATCCTAGGACCGGTTTCGGGGTTTCACCCCTCTTCAGGCAGGATAGCTTGATTCCTGTGGCACGGAGAGCACTGACCCCTCAGTTCGGTCTGGACTGTTTCCATAGGGCACATGGTCAAGACTGATTTGCAAATGGCTGGGTCCAAACTGGGGTGGCGTACGGGGCAAAAGAACGATGGATGTAACCCAGATCTTTTGACTGGGGGAGAATGTTTGCATTGTCAGCATTCCATCCAGCATTTGTTTGCTGTAACAACTGTCTAAAAGTGGCATTTTCAGAATTGTGACTTAAAAACTAGCGTGAAAGTTAAAGAGGGTTATAAGTTATAATTCTGTAGACCCCAAAGTAGACGTTCCTATCTCCCCTCAATAGAAAGTTTTACATTATTATATGTAATAAGGGAGCCCAATGTTTTCCTAAGGGAGAGGTAGGCCTGACAGTAGTGAAAAACACATTTTGGAGTTTTTCACTACCAGGAAATTTAAAACTTAAAAGTACATATCTAACTCTTTAAATATACTGCGCCCTGGGCTGTGTAGGGCCAAATATTAAAAAGTAAGGTTTGGGCATGGTAAAAGGTTTATCTTGACAGGCCGAAATGGCAGTTTAGAACGGCAAACAGGCTGCAGTGGCAGGCTTGATACATGTTTAAAAGGGTATTTATGTGGGTGACACCAGGAGTGCTGCAGGCCCATTAGTAACATTTAATTTACAGATCCTGGATACATGTAGTACCACTTTACTAGGGACTTGTGAGTAAATTAAATATGCCAATGTTTCCATACTGGAAGAGAGCACAAGCACTTTAGCACTGGTTAAAAGTGATAAAGTGTGCAGAGTCCTAAGACTAGCAAAAATAAAGTCAGCAAAACCAGGAGGATAGACAGCAAAACTTGGTTAAAAGCCACTCCAAGGATGTCAGATCCAATATTCTGCATTTATAATAAAAAAAAAAAAAAAATCAGTTCTCTGCTAGATTAACCAATCCCACCAGACATAAGACAACCTGCAGCTAGTTTTCAGCAAAGGGTAGAAAATATGGTCATTCACTATGGCTGAAACATTTCCTCTCCTATGAGAGGATTCTGTACATTGTGATTGCACTAAGAAGTTGGCTCCATTCAGCTGATATGAAATCGCACTCAATTTCTTTGAAGTTAAATATTTCTTTCCTCCTTTGAAATTTGAGAATGGCTTTATGTCTATTGAAATGTTGCCCGAAGATCTGGCATCAGTAACTGCGAGTAGATTTAACCAAGATGTGTCTGCTAACCGATCAGGCTGAGTCCAGGTGTCAGCCGTGTGCACTTTTTCTTCTCAAGATTTCCAAAATGTAGAGATAGTGTGGTCCACTGACCCATCTCATCTAAAGTGCCGGTAATATGTGAGGCCAAGAACCTGGCACTACCATCCATTGCGCATGTTGCTTATGTGTGCATGTACAGGTTTTGTAAAGCATGAATGGTGGTTGGGCTATGTGTGAGAGCCGGAGTACTGAAGCCAGCGGGATGCATTTTGGGTACGACTATTTGTAACATAAAAAATACTAAAGTTAATTAGGACTTGATGGGTCCTCCAAACATACATAAAACCTACTAGGAAGCACTGTTGTAGTGTAATATTAATGCTGGTTGGCATATGTTAAAAACAGCATTCTTGGTTGCACTTGCAGAGTCAACATTTTACACTGCCAAAAATGTAGGCCGGTTCTTCAGGGCCTATAAACACTAGGATAGGTGAAGGCTATTTCCTAGGGATTTTTTTTATGTCGACCAGTATTCTCTGCACCCTGTAGGGGAAGAGGGAAATAAAAACTTCCGAGCTCTCAGTAAAGCAACAAGTCCTCAGCACATTCAGTTTTGGTTATTGAAGGAATCGTTTCTCTGCCCGTGACTGTCGGGACTCTACTCGATCATACCTGAGGTTTGAGGTGGTGAATCCTGCACGATAGTTCCAGCTTGCCTTATCTTGACTAGACTGATGTAATCTATTTGGTTCACCGTATCTATTGTTTGCCCTACAAATAGTTTGGGAACAATTTTCCTCATCTTTTAAATTCTGGTGATATTATTTACATTACGACCTTTCGATACGTACACATTTGACGATCATTCCAACGACGCCTTGGACTTGGGAGTCCCAATATTGATTATTTGCCCTGAAGAAGTCCATCCTTTGGACAAAACACGTCGGCTGTTTCTTCAGTGTTTTTATCAGAAATTGAATAAAAGAACAAGAATGGATATCTTGGACACAGAGTCATTTGTTTGTTAGACGTCCATCTTTTGTTTTATTGAGTGGTTCACCTCTGTATTTGTCTTCTAATCGAGTAATATGTAACACATTATTCAAACTAGGCCAGGTTGAGGTAATTTGAAACTTTAAATATTGTAGGGCTCAAATGAGGGTCTGCGGAAAATAAAGACATTAAAAACCAATCACAAAGTTGTAATAATAAAGAACAACACCTGAATGCATTCTTAAGTGTGGGCACATATTTCTGTGACTGCTCAGGCGAGTAATCACCAGGCTGACATTTTAAAGAGCAGTGCACGAACCTTCTAGATGTGGGCACTATCCCCCCATAACTGCTTACCTCTCATTGTCTGGGAATGTCCGACCAATACAACTCCATTGCACAGCAGCACACATAGGCAAAGATGTTAAAGAAACTTAGTTCAGAAGAGGACTGAACATGATGTCAGATGCTGTTGTAGTCTAGAGAGTGGTGATTGTTGTAAAATTACAAACCCCATCCTAGAATGGTGTTTAACGAACAATTCTAAACCTCAGTGTTACTAGAGGCTGAATGTTCACATACTCAACAAAAGCCATGGACCTAAAGTAGGAACACCATTAACATAAAGAAAAAGGAACCCAGGGCTTGGAAAACCCAGGATCCTTCATTCATCGATGCATATTTGGACTAAATTGAGGGGCACATTTGCATCTTCATATAGTATAATCCCCTTGATGTTTTCAAAATGTGATCCCTATAGTTCAAGACTCATGCGATGATGATAAAGGAAGACAATCAGGAAAAGTCTTTGGACCAAAAGAGGGACGTGTGTGTTCATTTATAAGTATGGTGGGAAAGAGGATCTTCCTCTCTAGTCCTAAGGAATTTCTTGACAAACCGCTTCAGTGAGCCACTCACAGTGATTTTGATATACCAACAGTCCCAATTATTCCTCCTGGAATGAGCCTTCAGGTCACCATTCTTCTCATGCGTCAACTTGAGTTCTTTTTCCATGCAATCTTAAAGTACTCTTTGCCTTGCGATACCACCGTCCGTGCCATACATGCAGCTTTCCCTCCATCATGTGTCTAGTTTGTGTTGTGAGTTGTCAACTTTTTGTGCTTGAGAATTAACCTTTAAAGCACTGCACTCATGCATAGCTTCTCACAATTTGTAATCTGCTCAGTTATGTGGTTGGTTAAGAGCCTTTACCTTATCTGTTCTCATTATGGGCAGGTTAATTACAGCAATACTCCATCTTTAATAGGCATTTGTCTTGTGTATGTTGGTAGGTTGAATAAGGGAACATCAAGAGTTAGTCCTAACAATGTGAAAGGCACCCAAATGCATCACAAATGACCGCTCTAGCAACCAAGAAAACCAATATCATGTTTCCAGGAGAAATGTGAAGAATGAAGAGGCCTTGATATGCCTGAGCATGAAGAGAAGCCAAAACAACACGTTTATATGTACTGATGCTGACGTTCCTCGATATGTTTGGGTATCAGTTCATGCCCTAAGAGTTAGGCTACTGCCCAGGTTTTACAGTCCCCAATTTCAAGTTAGTTCTTCAGGCGCACTCACTAGCATCACAAGACCTGAATCTCCAGGAGGGCTGCCAAGTGGGGGGAGGAGGCCTGCACCAAAATGTGGCTCAGGATCAGAGACCCAGGTAATTGCTTAAACTTTCAGGCCCACAGCGTGCAGAGAGCACCAAGCAGGGCTTCATGTTGCGATTTCAGGTTCAGCGGGAGCAGACTGCATGTAGGCCCAAAGAGCCTTTCCACTCAGACCACTGAATATCTAGTGATAGTCGTGAGAGGGGAATCTCTCATATTTCTCCTGTTTGAGGAGCTAGGACAGCAACCCCTTATGGGAGTATAATAAGAACTAGTGCAGATAGGATCAATAAGAATATTGTTCACCAACTGTGTTCCTTTGCAAACAGCCATCTTGTCAGCTATCCTACAGCACCTCCGTGGAGTGCATAGTCAGTGCTTGAGTGTAGCCTGTCTGCAAAGCAGTTTAAGGACACTTCTCAACTGCTTTAAATCACTGCTAAGCAGTACGTTTTATTAGTGGAATGGTTTTATTATAACTTAAGGGAAAACGGTCTGATGGTAAAATGCAGTGTCAGTTAACTACTGGGTTCGGCCTTCATTGATTCTCAATTCATTCCCAGTTGCTGTCCACATCCTGCTTTGCTTTAGCATATCAAAGTATACAAAAAGTGGTGCTTGGATTGCTCAAATTAATCTCAGCCTCTAATAATGACTCTGGTTGCATCCCAGTCCTTTGTTGTTTTGCACAAAAGGCCACCTCAGTTTTGACCCAGCTATATGCAAAATCAGTCTTAACCATGCTCCAATGGGAACAGTCCAGCCTGAACTGCCAAGCCAGGTCCTCCCTGACCCAGGAAGACAAGCAACCCAGGACTGCTCTGCCCCTTCTAATGGGCTTCTAATGGACTCATAAGCCATAACATGGTTCCAGTGACACAGGTCTCACTTCTGGACATGCCCGTCCCACTTCGGGCAGCATACTATGGTATACAAAAAGTGATTCATGGAATGCTTGAATTAATCACAGTTACTGGTAATACTCAGAGCTGAATCCTAGTACATCATTCTCAGTTTGGACCTAGCTGTATGCAAATCAGTCTTGACTATGCTCCAATGGGAACAGTCCAGCCGGAACTGCCAAGCCAGGTCCTACCTGAACAACAAGCAACCCAGGACTAGTTTTACCCTTGTTATGGGCTCCCCGGCGGAGTGTAGCTTGGTTCCAGTAACAGTTTGCAAGGGATCTATGTCTGTGCATCTCTTCATGGTTACAGCCTCTCCAAAGGATAAAGGTCTACATTTTACCACCATATAAAACTCTAAACAAGGTGTTAATGTCTGCCACTTTTCCGGTAAGGTGCAAGGCGAAGTATGCCCTTTTATGCTCAGTTCATATATGTTCAATCTGTTATTTATTGATATGTTTACGTCTTTATAACCATGCTTTCTATATTTATATATTTAGCACATTGATCCATTTTTAAATGCTCAGTTTATGGCTAAAATGAAATTGCTTTCCGTGGAGGATCCAGGACCATGTCTTTAGAGTGAACCCAGTGCACATTAGGCGAGCATAGTTAAGTGAATGCTACTTTGATTCGAGAGAGTCATTTGGATCTACTGGATGTACAGCATGTAGCAGTTGACATTTCAACATTTCGTTAAAGTGGTTAAATGCATTTTGTATTTATTTCATTTTTTTTTTATTTAGAGCCTGAAATCATCTGTCAGTCAAGGCATTCGGGCAGTAGATGATCATCTGTCTAAACAAGAGGATATTAGAAAAAAGAAGGTACTAGCGAACAAAAGTTTTTAAAATACATTTATTAATTGAACAGAGTTGGTGCTTCGTGAAAACACAGAGCCTAATTGGTCTAATTTTTATCCTTCAGAACTTTCTAAATTTTCACGGTCATGGAAATAATGTTTTGAATTAAGGACTTTCTTTTTCAGTAAGTGTGTACTAACTGTAATAATAGTGTACAAAATATTTTAAATGTCCTTACATCACGATTGTGACACAATTGAGGGAAAAGAACCCATTGACGGTAAGAAGTAGAAGTCAAGCAACCTGACATATATTAGAAGCGATTTCACTCTATTGTCAAGTTCCCCGAAATTATGTGGTTCAGACCCGTTAGATTTCATAAGCCCGAAAAGGAAACTGCAGCCATGTCAGTGAAAATAAATGCTGGCAGATGTGTCTCTCCCCTCTCTCTGACTTATGCTCATATGGATAGATATGTTGGGAATCGTATAGGCTTGTCGGAGATCTCTCATCTTCAGTTGGTTTTTCAGATCCTCCTCCCAAATTGTGAAATCCGTTCACACACAAGATTTGAAATTTAATAATATGGTTATTCTTTATTATGTAATGTTCTGCTACAAATCCTATAAATAAAAAAATACTATAATTAATAATTTGAATAAAATCGTTATTCAAGTGAATGCGAATTACAATCATATTTCATCATAGAACCTTACAGAATTCGTCTAAAGGTCTACCTAAATTACTAACAGCTGACTACAACTTTTATACTTCTATTTTTATATGGGTGTATGCTGAGTCACTTATAGCCTGCAAACTTTTATACCATTAGGACTGAGAACTGCCTGTCAGCATGCCTCTACAACTAGTGCATCTGCATTGCAGTACACAAAACATCTGTATCTTTTATCCTTGTTAAATTATATGATGGTTCATGGAATGAGGTGGGGCTCTCTTGCCTCGGTTTGTGCACTTGTTACACAGGACAGTTAAAACAACGTCTCCATTTTGGTTTAAGTAAACTGGCTGTGGTTGTGTATGTTCTAATTCCGTCTCAGTGTAACTGCACATTGGCATTTATGCTGAAGTGCACCTCAAGTGGAATAATCCCTTCTTTGGCCTGTTATTACAAACAAGAAAAATATGTGGAAATTGAGTATGTTAAATTCTGTAAGTCTGCATTGTTTTAGCAAGCTCTCCTTAGTACAGGCCACTTTACTAGTTCTTCTCATACCTTCTAATGCACGAAACAGGATTATGTTAACATACATCAAGGCCTGTGTTGTATCTAACATTATCAAATATAACATATAAAAGCCTGGCACCCATCTCAGCTTGTTGTCCAATGACACGACTCCCTGAATGTATTTACAGTTTCTTTGTTTGTCTGTCTAATGCCACTTCCTTGCTAATTTATTGCGACCAAAAATCCGGACTTGAGTCATAATAGTTATTTAAGGGGAATCGAAATTTGCCTAGCATCGTAACAGTAAGTTACGATTCTATTAAGGACACAGAGGCGAGGATTATGCTTTTCTTTTCCCGCTTTAATCAATATATAAAACTCACAACAGACAGAAAGGCAATATTAATGTTTTTCTTCCAACAATATAGGAGAAAAAACGTTAAACCAACAAAAACTCAATCAAAGTCTGAATGCAAACTACAATTCCCATAAGTCCAGAAGAGGCATTATACATGAAGTCCTTCCACAGTGTCCATTAAGTGTAGATAGGTCCTCTATCTTAGTTGTCCCTCCTCTTTCTTCGCCCGAGTCACAACCCATGTCTACTGATCCATTTGTCCCGCAGAAGTCCTCCTAAACAGTACTTCCTCAACCACTCCCCTCGGGTACCTTTCACAGCGGTACACCCTTAGCTCCTACTCAGTCCCTGCACGGCATTCGCTCACCCAGGTTAGTTCACACAACCTAGTTGCAAGTGTGCCTTATTAGTCCAACACCTCACATGCACGGCGGACCTTTCCACTAGCTGATTCCGCCCCATCTCCCTCCAGACTCAGTCTGCCTCACAAGCCACACTCCCAGACTACATCATCTCCCTATATTTATCCCACCCCACTCCACCTGCTTGCACCCTCATTCAGCCTCCACTGCCATCACCAGCGCCTATGCCATTCACACAGTCCCTCCTTATTCACCCAGCTTCACTTGCCATACCCCCTGACTGCACCACCACCACCCTGCCATTCCCCTCCCATACCAGCACTCCCACCCTCTCATTCCGGCCAGGCCTCCGACCAATAGGCCCTCCCTCACCCTCCCCCGCCATCCTCGTTGGCACTCTGTGTAATGTAATTTGGGTTTGCCAGCCACTTAGGAGACCTCTTTGCCCCCCCTCTAGCTTCCTCACGAGCCCAACCAACCCAGTTCCCTCCCTTACCCTTTCCCTTCTCCCCCCTTATACAGCACTTTCTAATCCTTTCAACTCGGTCCTGAAGATGATCCTAAATAATAGTATTGAAACGTCGTCGACTTGTCAGCACAATTGATGGTGCACCCTTGGCGTGGTTCCACAAAAACTGCTACCAAATTGTCAAATAACATTGTAAATTATTGACTGGAACCACTATATTCACTGTACATATCTTGTCACTTTTGCACCTTGTGCCGTTCCTTGCTGATAACGTATTGTCACTTGCGTCGCCACTTTTTGTGTCACGTACACATTTGAACAAGTACAATTCGAGTTGTTTTATGCATTTCTTGCACACAGTGCTGTTACAACTGTATTTCTTCTTATAATTTGTACTACTATATATGATGCCATGTGCACATTCTAGAAAACCAAGCATGACTCTCCCTTTCTTTCATGTAATGTATTGCACATGCGTGTCTAACTGTCCTACCGAATAATACCAGTTGAGATATAATGTTACTGCTTTCATATACTGATCCTGTTTGGCACCGTTGTTCCCTAAAACAAATAGAGACAACGTAAGGTTTCTTAAGAACACATCTTCTGAAACCAAACTCAAAGAATACACTGTAAAAACAACTATGAGCACTACGGCTGACCAATGATAGAAACAGCAAGAAGACTGAAAAAATTGTTACTTACACCTATACGGGTGGGTTCGCACTAAATCGTGCCCTGGGAGGGATAATCCTCCCCTCCGTGTCCTTAATGGAATTGAAACTTACTGTTATGATGCTAGGCAAATTTCAATTCTATGTCAGAACTGGAGGCTCTGATTATGCTAGTTCAAAGCTTACTCACCACTAACTGAGCGACGTCCACAACCGGTTTGAAATAAAACCGCGGTGGAATCCGAGGACCAATCCGCAGCGCGCATTAGGTCCTTCAAATGGGCCCCCAGAGAAAAAGCTTTAGAAGCCATCGGACTTCTGATTGAGTGAGCTCCAAACTGTTTCGTGTCAATGCCGGCCTTCTGCATTACCACTGTACCCACCTGGCTATAGTGGGTGAAGAGACTGCTTTGTGCGGTTTCCGTAAGGCAATAAGAAGTTGGCGTTTGCCTGGAGGGCGGAATTCTAGAGGCTTATCTTCATATGCCTTGAGACAATTCACGGTGAAAATTGCAAAAAACACAGTTGATGGACAGAATGTAGAACAATGTCATACATTCACCCCAGTACAAGGATCTGGGCCTAAATCCATCGTTTTTTTTCACTCCACACCACCCTGGGTTAGACACTGGCTATATAATGTAATGGCTGATCTTTTCTGGCTCCTTTAAGAGGGAGAATGATGGAGAGTGACTCCAGCCTATCACCCCTATAGCATAGGGATTAGGACTATAGATAGGATCCCTGCCTTTTATATAGTAGAGTATTTTCGTGTCCCTTTCCTTCGAGTAGGGCTTATGAATTTAAGTTAGGGGATAGATACATAAGTATTAATCATGATTTGCCCATTTGCTAACGTGTTAGGTTGTTTTCCATGGAGTTACGCATATTGCGGGCCCTGTAGGCCTTAAACGAGACAGACTCCATCTTGCTCTCTGCCTGGTAGCTCGAGAGGCCCTCTAGGTCAAGTGTAATGTTTTAGTTTCAAGCTGTTGTTCGCTTGGAGAGAACCGGCTCAGGCTGGCCCTTATCGAAGGAATGTATTTTTCTCCACTCCGAAGACACAACTTCAGGCCGGCCGGCTGGGAACGTGTCCTTGGTACGGGGAGGTACAAGAATTTGGTGGGCGGCAGGTTGCTGGCCGTAGCTTTCCATGAAGGAACAGCCTTTGATATTAGCGAAGGTGTTAGTTAGTCGACAGTCAGTTCGTAGGCGGCATCTAGCCGTTAGCATCTCTGCCATTAATTATTCCATGGCGGACAGTCGCCATCTTTGAAGTCCGAGAAAGATTTAAGACCGAAACTCTCTGAGAAAGACTGAAGGAGAATTAGCGCGGAGCGCACTGAAACAGAGAGAGAGAGAGAGACGGTAGTTAATAACCAGCAAGGTTCCAGTGGCCTGGAGGGAAGCAGACGAGGTTGAGCCTAGCGGTGCAGACGTGTACTTGTGACGGCTGGGGTGTGAATGCGAGACGAGCCAGGACACAGAGACGAGAAGGGAACCTAGATGACTGCCGAGTCCCGACTTCACGTTAATAAGGTGACATCCGCCCTCTTTTCAATAAGCGCGCATTCTAACATTTACCTTTTCCTTCTCTTTGCATAATTTGTGTTGCATAGTATTGTGTTACATATATGTTAATGATAATAAATATCCTAGTTCCTAGTGAACTGATATGTGCCGTGTATTCCTGTTCAATCTTGGTAAACAGTGCTTCTAGGTGATTTTCGTTTATATGGACGGACGAGTAATCCCAATCAGGTAAGTGGTGATCACATAAATAGGGAGTAAAGTGGACCTTCGATGCCAAGGATAGTAGGCACATTGAACTATTTGGAAACCGTATTAAATTCTATTATTATAGTTTTATCCCAAGTAGACAAAGGAGAAATTGTTCCGATAAGTGCTCATAGGAATGTGGTCGTCGTTGATATGCGGCGTTAGTGAGGACGCTGGGTTGGATTACCAGCGTGTATACCCACAGGATTGTGGCTTGTGTAAGTGAGAGCGTCAGGGGGGATGACTGGCGTGTAGGTTTGCCGGATTGTAAACCGTTTGGAAAAGAGAGCATTGGGTTCTGCAGGCCCATGTGTAGACGCACCGGATTGTGTGTCATATCTGCCCTGGGGTAGATCAGTCTGGGTCGGAGTGGCCGCGAGACTAACTGATGTGAATAAGATATAGTAGAAAATCTATGCATGTTTATTGCTATTTCCCCATCCTTAGGTACGACCTGTATATACATATATATATATATATATATATATATATATATATATATATATCCATATCCATTGTGAATACGTTCTAAGGAGGGAGGTGAGTACGTTTTGGCTGGGTTATAGGGGCCCCTAGGGGCTGATCCCATCTAAGCGGAAAATCCGGCCATTACATATGCAAATCAGCTCTGACCCTGTGCCTCATGGGAACAGTCCAGTCCGAACTACCAAGCCATGTCTTTCCCAGACCGGAATCAAGCATCCAAGGACTGGTTTCTGGCTATCAGCCTTCATCAGCCTGGATAGCTTAACTCCAGTGGTGTGGAGAGCCTGGGACTCACGTCTGAGTATACCCAGAACACTCGGGGTGAAAATTGCAAAAAACACAGTTGATGGACAGAATGTAGAACAATGTCATGCATTCACCCCAGTACAAGGATCTGGGCCTAAAGTCCAGTCCTGTGTTTTTTGCAATTTTCACCCCGAGTGTGCTGGGTATACTCAGACGTGAGTCCCAGGCTCTCCACACCACTGGAGTCAAGCTATCCAGGCTGATGAAGGCTGATAGCCAGAAACCGGTCCTTGGATGCTTGATTCCGGTCTGGGAAAGACATGGCTTGGCAGTTCGGACTGGACTGTTCCCATGAGGCACAGGGTCAGAGCTGATTTGCATATAGCCAGTGTCTAACCCAGGGTGGTGTGGAGTGCAAAAAAACGATGGATTTAGGCCCAGATCCTTGTACTGGGGTGAATGTATGACATTGTTCTACATTCTGTCCATATCTTGATTAGGGGAACTATCGCATCTAACAATTTGTCTTGACAAGAACGCCAAGAGAAATCTTTACCCTTTCGTGGCCATCTTGGAATCCAGCTCCAGGGTGAAGGCCACTTTATTCTCTTAAGAGGGTCTTGGACGCTCTGCCCTCAAACATCCTCTAGCTTCCTTCTCTAGGGGCTTGCGGAGCCGGCCGGCCACAAACTTAGCCACTTTGTCCCCAGGCGTCCAAGCCGTTGACTGAGGTTGAATTATCTCATCCGGGTCCAGCATGCCCGAACTATCCTAATGCGATGGAAGTACTGGCCGGCACCAAGACCGTGAAGACCCCTCATCATCTGTGTCCACTGGTGAGTTCCCGTTAGGGGATGGCGAAGCTGGCGCGGAAGACTCCATAGGTGCCAGGGCCGGCGCAGATGGTGGAACATGCCCCTGAGCCAGGAAAGAGCTCCCCAGGCGCTCAAATGCATCATTGTCCACCCCCTGCGCCTCCCCAGGGCCACCCTCTATACAGCATTTTTTTAGGGGGAGGGGGACCCTCCCCGGGGGTTGCTTTTTCAACTTGGTGCATTCTTGAACTATGCGGTCTGAAAGGCGCTGCTCCATGGTTCCTACCTCATTGACGCACCGGTAAATGGAATAATTGACAGCATTGAAAAAATCATCATTGTCGTAGGGGAGGTACTCCTGAACCTCCGCCTCTTCATATACATCTCCTATACTGACAAACTGTAGCCTGTATTACTACTGTCAGGCTCAATGCCAGGCAGAAGGAGAAACTCCGTAAATGCAAAGCTGGGAACCTTCCCTTAATAGAAACTTGGGGGACCCAAAGGCAATGCAGGCAGACCTGAGGGCTGCAATTAGTTTACACGCGGTTTGAAACCGCTATCGAGGCTGCACCCTCCTCAGATGCGCACAGCCCTCAGGAAAGCTGACCGGGCCTAACTGCCACCCAGCGCATCGCGAACAATATCAAAGTGCACAAAACCTGCCTGAGGCGATTTTCGCGGCTGAGCCGCACTACAAACCCCGCCGGGGGGTAACAGACCCCACAGGGTGCTGGGGTGTGGCAGCAGTGGACAAGGCTCTCGAACTTAGCAGCTCTCGCAGCCCGGCTCCTCATCTGAGGAGATTGCGCCGCGGGAGCAGCGAGACGTGAGAGACCCCCTAGCGTGCTCAAAAGGCACCGCACAGAAGTGGAGGCAGCCGCGTAAGGAGCAGTAAACTCTTCCGCGGCCGTAGGGAATCTGCAAGATCAGATAAGTGAAGATCAGTGCCCCGGGGTGACAAATACAATTAAATACAGAATATTCAATTCAAGAACAACGACTTAACTGGCTGCGAGGCAGCGAAGAAAGAGGGGGGACAACTAAGATGGAGGACCTATCTATACTTAATGGACACTGTGGAAGGGCTTATTGTATAATGCCTCATCTGAATTTATGGGAATTGTAGTCTGCATTCAGACTTTGGTTGATTTTTTTTTTTGTTGGTTTAAAGTTTTTTCTCCTTTATTGTTGGAAGAAAAACATGTATGCTGCTTTTCTGGCTGCTGTGAGTTTTATATATGGATTAAAGCGGAGAAAGAAAAGCATAATTAGAGCCTCCGGTACTGACATAGAATTCTAAAAATCCCACCCTTGTTTCTTTTCAGAAATTAAAGATCTTCACCCCTATCTTTCAGAGACCTACCATTTGTGTCGATCGAATAGGTCTTTAGCACACACACCAATCAATGCTGTAAATGTCCAGCCTGAGAGGTTAAATCAGTCTCCATCTGTCATTTGTGTAACATGCTGTGGGCGTTTGAACAGCTTTTTACTAGTTTTAGTAGGCTAAAAGATTCCATTTGACACATTTGCAGCTTAACAATTTGTTTTTTTTGAGATGGCTTCATTGTTGACCATATGCCTGGATTAAGCTTACATTTGCCTGCTTGTGTGCCTCCTTACCTCCGGTGTTGGGCCGGACCTGCGAAAAAAAAAAAAAAAAATATATATATATATATATATATATATATATATATATATATATATATATATATATATATATATATATATATATATATATATATTTTGTAAACAAAAGGCAAGGACGCGGCACTCCTCTTGAACACGATAGTTTATTTTAGGTCTCTTTGCAAAAACTCCTACGCGTTTCGAACTAACGTTCTTGGTCACGGCAGTGTTCTACAAGAGTCCCTTTTCACTTTCCACCATTTATACTATTCACTCAGTTTTACAAGAATGAGGAATTATGGGCCTTGTAGTTTATACATTTAAACGTATGTTTTTCAAAATCAAACAAAACATTCATGTTGGGATTCACGTGTGGGTAACATTCCTTATAAGAAATGTTCTAACATAAATTTTATGACAATAAAATTATATGCTAATTATTAAATTAAATCCACAATTAGAGTCCATGTTGTGCTTTCACAATAGACACTTTTCATTAAGGACCTATTGATATAACGTTTACGTTATACTACGTTCAACGGGCTGAGTGCCCCATGTCCCACACATTTCCCTTGATTATGCGTTGTGGCCTGTATTGTGTTCCTTCACACAGGATTATACTTAAAGTCAATGATCAGTGTTTTTCAGAGGTGTACATGCATCTCCTCGTCTGCGTTCAACCCTCTTGGCTGTCTCGTTTTGAACTTAATTATAAGTTTAGACTCCAAACGTCTCAATTTCAGAAGTCTGTCTCCCCCTCTTTCCTGGGTAGGGATAGATGCTAGACCCAAATATCTTATATCTTCCCAGGTTTTGCCAGTGTGTGTTTTCAGGTGTTTCGCCATGGCATAGTTGTTGTCATTGTTTTGTATTGCCCGAATGTGTTCTAAAATTCTCTTCTTGAGAGGACATTTGGTACTCCCAATGTATTCTTTCCCACATTGGCACATGAGCATGTATACAACAAAGGAGGACTCGCACGTTATTTTTGTTCTGATTGTGAAGTCTTTGCCTGAGGGGTCTGTGATGGATGTTGCATTTTGACCTATTCTGCATGCTTTGCATGTTTTGCATTTGGTAAATCCAATATTTCTTTTCTGTAGCCAGTATTTTTGTTTCGTCAGTGAGAAATGGCTGTTTACCAAATGGTCCGAGAGATTTGGCGCTCTACGATATGTTACTAGAGGGCCAGTTCCAATGTCATTTCCAATGTCCGGATCCTTCATTAAAATATGCCAATATTTTGCCAAGATTTTTTGAATTTTATAACTTTCTTTGTTATATGTTGCAATCATTCTCGGTTTTTCTTCATGCTCTGTTGTTTGTTTGTTTTCTTCAGGTTGTTCAATTTCTTCTGATTCTTTAGGTTTTTCCAGATTTAGTGTTTCCAATCTTGTTTTACATTTTGCTTTTTCTTCCCCAGTGGTTATATCTCTATGTTTATAACCCCTTTCAAGAAATCTTTTTCTCGTGTCATCAAATTTTATTTCCAACTCCTCTTCTGTTGAGCAATTTCTTCTCATACGGAGAAACTCCCCGTAGGGTATGCTTTTAACCAATTTTTGGGGATGGAAACTTAAACCGTGCAGGATGCTGTTTGTTGCCGTTTTCTTTCTATGGGTAGTTGTCTCAATTTTGTTGTTCTGTACAAAAACTTTGATGTCCAGGAACTCAATTTCTTTCTGGCTTATGTTATACGTAAACTTTAAGCCAACATCGTTTTCATTTAGTACATCAAAGAAGGTTTTGAACTCCGATGTGCTTCCCTTCCACAAGAGAAACAGGTCGTCTATGAACCTCACCCAAAGTGCTACTTTGGCCATATGTTGGTCGTTTTCTTCTCTCCAAGCTATGCTCCTCTCCCACCACCCCATCATGAGGTTCGCATAGCTTGGAGAGAAGGAAACTCCCATGGCTGTTCCACACTTTTGCTGGTACATTTTGTGGTTGAATAAGAAGACATTATTGTATAGGCACATCCTGATCATCTCAGTTAGCATTTTCGAATGTTCTCTTTCTGTAATGGGTCTTTGTTTCAGAAAAAACTCTATGGCTTTGATCCCAATTTCATGGCTGATGGAGGTGTAGAGCGACACCACGTCTATCGTTATCAACGAGTAGGTTGGATGCCAGTCAGTATTCATGAGCACTTTTAAAAAATCTCCAGAGTCTTTTATGTAAGATGTCAGGGTAGGAACTTAATGAAAAGTGTCTATTGTGAAAGCACAACATGGACTATAATTGTGGATTTAATTTAATAATTAGCATATAATTTTATTGTCATAAAATTTATGTTAGAACATTTCTTATAAGGAATGTTACCCACACGTGAATCCCAACATGAATGTTTTGTTTGATTTTGAAAAACATACGTTTAAATGTATAAACTACAAGGCCCATAATTCCTCATTCTTGTAAAACTGAGTGAATAGTATAAATGGTGGAAAGTGAAAAGGGACTCTTGTAGAACACTGCCGTGACCAAGAACGTTAGTTCGAAACGCGTAGGAGTTTTTGCAAAGAGACCTAAAATAAACTATCGTGTTAAAGAGGAGTGCCGCGTCCTTGCCTTTTGTTTACAAAATTACCTGGGAGACACGTTCCCGGTCTCCAAACGCGTGCACCAACCAATGGAGTTCCCTCTGCTACGGGGACATTTGTGAGGAATATATATATATATCTATATATATATATAAGCACAAACCTTTGCTTCTATTCTTTCGGATTACTAAGAAAGCTGTTGTTTCGGCAGCACATGGTTCCTGATACTTGTCAGTGTTTGCATCAATAAATAGGTGCACTGTTCCAATACTATCTTTGAGATGTACCAAATGATTTATATGGACTCTGAGTTTAGAAGGAAAATTATTTTTTTTCTGCAATACTCTTGCACTAGATAGACCTGTGCTTAGATGGTCATGTGACGGAGACCGAGGCTTTATAGATTGTTGAACAAGCAAAGAATCGGTTTTGCGCGTATTATTTTCTGCATAGAATTAGAGCACATAATGCATGTTGTTATGATTAAGAGCTTGCGATGTATAATGTGTTCTCCTTTACTGATCCCATATTGCTTTCATTGAAACTTTTAGAACTCACCAACTTGGAGTAGCTCAACAAAATGGAAGTCATGTGTAAAAATAAATAGCTGAAACGTCGTTTTCTCAGATTTCATATCTGTATGAAGTTCGGTCATTTGGGGTGGAATTCGGTACAAGGCTTGCTCTTCTCAGAGTATCAGTGGGCCAAGAAAGGTTTTCAAGATATGCATAACAAGTTCACAGTTGCTGTGCAAAACCTTACATTCAGATCTCATTATGTATGTGGTTAATTTCACTATGCTTTGGGGAACCAATCAAGACAATTGTTAGAATCTGCCAGTGAATTCAGGACAGAATTGCTCAGCCATGTGTCCCTTGGTTTACTCGGTAAAGAGAAAAGATTTCAACATCTTTGCAGACTGTGCTAACTAAATTCTCTAAACTGATGCTCTGGCATCAGCTAAGTGTACAACATTAAAGTAGATGTACATATTCACACATATCTACCTACCAACTTTTGTGAGTGCTAATGTGTGAACCGGCCTTGGCAAGAGCATCTTTGTAAGGTTCAGTGATACTAGAGGACGTGTGCTTTTAGTGACCCTTCAACCCACTGTATCCTACCTAAATTTGCTTTTAATTATTTTGCTACTTGACTCGTAAATCTCTTATAATCTGACCCATGTGTCAGGAAAATGGCGTAATGATAAAGAATAGATACTCTGGATTACGGACAGCCATTTTAACAGATTAGAGGTTCACCTCAAAAGCGTTGGATCAGAAGACTAAGCTAGAATCCTTTGTTTGACCTTGATTACTATCCTCTTAAGTAATATAGTTGACTATCCGAAAGTCAGGAGCCTACAACCTTTTAGGCGCTTTTTGCTATTATAATGGTGGAGGAAATATGGGTGAGTGGTATGGTAATGTTAAATGAGTTTAATGTAATCTCTAAACCTGCCATATAGATATGGAAATGGCAAGGTAAGGGTGTTCTCTTGGTAAGTGTGGCAGAGCAGAAGCAATTGAGAGTTCAGACTACTGCATTTAAAACTAAGCATGGTCATTTCAATCACATTGGATTGGAGGCTGAAAATTCTGTTCTGGCCTTTTTATAAAATCTGCTCTTACTTTCCCATTTTTGCCAGTTTGAATACCAAGTAAGGTGTGTAGCATGGCTGAGACCGTTCTTGAATTTCATGCCATTGTATATCTTGCTACGACATACTTGGTTGTTGTTGATGGTGATTTTAATGCTAAATTCAGCGCGATAGAAATGAGGATCAAGTAATGGCTACATATGCTGCATGTTGGCGTTTACAGGGCCCAGGTTTAACAATAAGACAAGCGCATCAGGAGGTAAAACTGCTACCATTATGTTGAGTGGGAGATAACTATGTGATTGGCTGAGGGCCATTTCTTTGGGCAAGACCTGCTCATTAGGTTGTCATCAGATTATTTAGTCAGATTTTCAAATGCCTTATCCGTGGGCCTGAAAGTGACCGCTCTGCAATGCATGTGTATTGGCGCCAGGAAGGTAAACCATGAGATGATCCACAGTGTAGTTGAGTAGAATAAAGAAGTGAAATCGGAAGAATTTAAGTAAAAAAAACACAATGTTCAATAGAATAAAGTATGTAAATATCTTATATGTAATATTGAGGTCCAACTCTGGAAATGATGGGAACAAGTGTGAACTATTCAAGAATTGAGGATGTGGGAGTTGAATTGGGTACTCCTGGGCTCTGTAAGAAGACTAACCCCACTAGAATCAAATCCACTGTTATTTGACCAGGAAGCTAAAAAAAACCTCATAGAATGCTTAAGGTAAATAAGTATTGGAATGAGAAATAGAGATCACCAAATGTGCAAGTCACGCCAAAAACTGGGACAGGTTGGTGTTTTTTTCCAACAGGGAAAGTATTTTCCCTATGACAAACCTCCTTTGGTCTCCATCTATAATCTGCTTTTCCTAAATAGAACACACTTAATCTTGTCTTTTGCAGGAATGTGTTTATTTGTATATTCAGTGTAACAAACACTATGCAAACTGTTTGAATATCCTCATATTTATGGATTTGGGGTGTTGACTACACTTTGAGGCCTCCTTCCTGACACATACTCTTATCTGTTTATAATACTAAACTATTACTGCGTGTATTCTGCCACAAAGACAGATTACCATCAGTTTCATCTGTAGACCTAAATTTCAGCTGATATTGATTCTGTAAATTTTGATTTCTTCATTTACACGTGTGGAGCCACATTTTGTGCTCCTCTGTTTGAATTGGCATGTAAGGAGTGTGAGACTTGGGCTCTGAGCCTCTTTATAAATAAAACCTTGAAGTGTTTGACCAGTCAAATTTGCCATAATTACCCACCAGAACATCAGAGTCTGGGTATGAACTTTTCCTTTTTACTGTCCTTGGTATTCGTAAGTCGGAAATGAATACATCTAACTATGGATATTTATTGATTACATTCTTACTTTGCTTTACAGATGTGTGTTGTGAGACTTATTCAGGTCATTCGATCGGTTGAGAAGATTGAAACCATTTTAAACACTCAGAGTTCAAAGGAAACCTCCGTTGAAACAAACAGGTAACAATGTTTTGTATCTAACGTTATACATATTTTCCATCATGAGATTCATCTTCAGTTTAATGCAGCCTTTACAATGATGGTGGTTTGCACCGTAAGTGGAACCTATAATTGAGTGTAGATGCTCTTCCCTTGTTGCACAGCAGATCGCATGAGTGCTACACTTTTTTGAGATGAGGGGTGCAGAGACCTAGAGGCAACCAAAGGAAACAGAAGACATTGCATCTTAACCTGCATTTTTAGAGTAGGCTGGTGTAGAAGTCGAACAAACCTGTAATCAGTTCCTCCGCTTGGTGTTTGTTATGAGGTAACTATGGGAAGGTTACAATCCCTAATGGGTTTGCCGTAATCCTACAGTATAGCACCTACAGTGACTTTCTTACCAGTTGGTTCAGTACATTAAAGATCATTCAGTCTCATCCATCTGGGTACGAAATAGCACATTTAACATGTCTGTATACATTAACCGCCCTGGGATACCAAGGTAAATATTTCTAGAATACATCTCCTGCGTAAGCTTAACAACAGTACGGATGATGCAGCAGCAAGAACATCTTATATTAGGCAAATTCCTGTAGATTATAAGTGTACACTTTTTGTTGTCTTTGAGGTATCTTCCTATGGGGCACCCAGCGCTAGTAGGCAGAAACTGAAAGGGCGCTGCTGCGGAGGCAGTAACATAAGCCACAATGGTGTATGTTATGTCTTAGCATCTGACTATCTGTACTAAGGTAACATTTGGAAGATACCATTTTCTAATACTGTACTCTTTATACTTGAATCTTTTTTGTTTAAAGATGGTATTGACAATGGAGGTTTTTGCCAGTCTGCCTATCCCAAATGATCAACCTATAGGACTACTGCCAAATGGTAGCAAACTGTGAACAGCCTTAAAGCATTATCCATGAGCATTCTGACAGAGAATATGACAAATGTTCTTAAGGTTGGTGGAATTAAGGTAAATGGAGCAAGCAGCCAAATATATCTCTTTTGCTGCTTTCTATATAAGTGAGACATAACCGAGTTACGTGCCTACCTACATTCCAACTGATGGACAGATATTTGTTTGACCTCTTACAAGGTTATTTTCCCCGCCATCAGTGTTGCTTTATGGGTCCTGTGTGGGATCTGCTGTTTTCCAGTATTGTGAGGCAGCAGCTTTTGCACAGCTTGGCTCTGATCTTGATGCGGCTACACAGCTAATGAATCGTGATGATCTGCTGAAGTAAAGCAATGTAATAGTTGTCTTTGCTGGTTTCAGAGGCAACTCTGGACAAATTAGAGCTTTAATTATGTAGTTGAGAGTGATTTTGTTGCTGACATCAGTGGCCAACTTCTATAGCCACTTTCGGGGATTGTGGGGAGATTTTCGTGCAAATTGATGCGGAGATGAACTAGATTGCTGTGAACTTCCTGTCTAATCTGCCATATTTCGTTTTGGAATATCCAGTCTCCTTGACGCTTTTTATGACAGTACTGTGGTCCATTCACCATAAACTATTAAAGCATTTGCAGTTTTGTTGCACAGAAATATACATTGAGAATAAATGTGTATCATTAATGAAACCTGAAATATTACGTTTTAGAAAGTCATACAGTCAGTATTCTGGTATAAATGCATTACAGCTGTTGACGCTGTGGCAGGACTGGTACTTGTCCACAGAGATGAATGGTAAGGCTGCAATTGAACATAAATGGGATCAGCTAATTATGATGAAAAACATTGCTTGCAGCTGAGCAAATGACAACTGTGACATAATTAATATATGATGTTATGTACCTGGGACCTGAGTTGTTGCATAGATGCCGTTGGGAAAGGGGGGCATTTTTTCACTTTATTCCCTATCCGTGTACTTTTTGTGTGTGCAATGAAATGTTGGAATAAAGCCCAGGAGGTGTGAAAGGTGTGAGAAAAACGTACAAGTTATAGGTGGAATTCTTAAATTAATCTCAGCCACTAGCCCTTACTTTGGGAAATAAACCTGCCTTATGTTTGCTGACTGTGCCACTGCAGGCAGTGACAAACCACATGCAAGTCAACATTTATCTTGCTCAAATAGGAATAGTCTAGCCCACACTGGTATGAGAACACTAACAACCCTATAGCAGTTTTGCCCTTTGTCGGCCAAATCAGCAAGATATAGTATGAGTTCTAAAAAACAGTGTTCTCTTGGACCCATGTCTGGGCACAACCAATGCACTTGTGGTGTTTCACTTCGAAAAACAAAAAAGTGATTGATGGATATAAAATACAAAAAAGAGATTCGATTAAATGTTTGCTAGGTGCTGCTTCTTTCCTGTGGCATAACGAAATGACCGGAGTATGCAGATATACCCACCTGTGCATCCCATACTTAATTGTACAATCGAACTCAAGCTGCACCTCGCTAATGAGGCACACCAATCTTGAATCCAGTGCAGGGTTGCCTGTTTTATCACTTTGAGTGACATGGCCTAATAGTTCAACTGAGCTGTTCCTATTCAAACAGGGCTAAGGCAGATTTCATCTCTGTAGTGGCAGGCAAAGGCTGATTTCATCTCTGTAGTGGCACAATTGAATTAGAATGCGGCCCAGAGTACTTACAGTGGACTAAGATTAATTCAAGCATTTCAGCATGTCCTTTTTTTCCCTTTTTCAAATGGAGGTGTATTTCCTGGGTGGAGCTACATGTGAGGAAGAACAACAAAAACACAGTTTTTAATCATTTGCAATGAGAAAAGCAATTGTGGTACGAGAGTAAGCTGTGCAGGGGCACAATGAAGGCTGTGCTGCTGGGATTTCAGATGTGTGAGGTTTTGTAGGCTGTTTTGAAAGTGGGTAGGTTGGTAATGGCCTGATCTAAAGAGGGGGCGTTTTTCTAGTGAAAAGTGCCAAATAGATGAATTGAGTGAAATTTGTTTGGATATTTTGAATAGGTGAAGGTTGGCCGGTTGCAGATTTCTAGTTGGAGCGAAGCGGCAGAGTGCTGTGGGTGGGCTGGGGGACAGGCAAGCCATGAGGTGTTTTCAAAACCAGGGTAAGGTTTTTAAGTTGTGTTTAGCCTGCTTTCTTAGAGCCCCCAACTTGTAAGTTGTAATGGAATGCAAATGTGCATGGGTGAAGAGTTATGCTTGTTATGTTGTGTATTTGTAAAACGCACTATCACCCTCGAGTGTATCCTTGTGTGACCAGGTGTGTGTGCCTAGCCCTGCCTATGGTTGGTTGGTTGGTTAAATTAAAGGCCAGGTCTTCAGCTTCTTGCTGAATTCAATACGAGAGGAGTAGGCTGTGATGTGGAGTCAGAGGTCTTTCCAGGCTTTAGGAGCTATTTATGAGAATGCGCGTCCTACTGATCTGGGTCTGTGTATGTGTGGGATGTGTGCTAGTAGGAGTCCTGCGGAGGTATCTGGGTAGTTAATATATGTTTTTATATAATATCATTTATGTATCTGAGTCCGTGTAGTTCCCTGAGGTGCGATGGGAGAAGTTTGGTTGCAGAGTTCTGGATAGTTTGTAGTCTTCTAGTGAGTAGCTTGGTGATGCGTTCCCATAGTGCTGGTGACTAGTGCTCGAGTGCCAATTTTCTTCAGAGTGTGAAAGCAGGATGCTTTGAAGGTGTTGACTTGTGCAGTCATGTTCTCTTTGCTGTCAATGATTATTCCTTTGTCAAGTTTATAATTTTGTTGAGAAGAGAAAATGCATATTTGAGGATATCCATGTGCAAACTGGTACTGGAGTCTAGCTTGCTGATGCTAGGTGCAGTTTTGAGTTACAGAATGATGGGAGAGATTTCTCTTTATATTTAGAACCTGATACCACACAGCTGGTTCTCTGGTGGTGGTAGAGTAGTCCATTCTCACTGAAGAATCACATGCCCTCTGAAGATTGCCGATAATGAAGGATGGAGTAAGGAAAGAAATGAGGACGGAAAGGGATGTAATTTGGTGAATGTGGCGAAGTGATGCATGTCCTTTTTAAATTAGTTGACCAGGAGAGAGTGAAGTGTCAGCCACTGCTGAATAGCAGTTCGACAGTTTGGTTTTGGATTAGAGTTTAAGGAGTAAGTAAGGACTATGAAAGACACAATGATTTAGGTTTACTGGGTGTGTTGGTGAGGAGAGAAATGGAAGGAATGAGAAGAGTGGTAAACATGAGCCTGATAGTGTGTACTTTCAAATGATCAACAACATATTTGTTTTGAAAGTTTTTTTTTTTTTTTTTTAATATGTTTATTGAAATTTTGTGGCATAAAACATACATAAGGCACCGCATTATACAGATCTCGGCATGGGCATACACACAATGTCACCATACAGTAACTCCACATTAGTACATTGCAATGAAACAATGTCTCAGTGAGAATGTTATTATAACCAGCAACACCTGAACTCAAGCCCCGTCGGATACACTTGGTTTATCCGTGAGTCAGTTCCATGGAATCCCAAGACCTGAAGGGTTGAGGGAGTGACAGCAGCCCGGAGGAAAAGAAGAGGTCCGCTACGTGTCAGGGAATCGGAGTCAGAACTATCAGAGGTGTCTAGAGTGTGCCTGTTGGTAACATAGAAGGACCAGAAGTTTTTGGGTCTATTGCGCGGGGGGAGCAACTCACTGTAATTTTCTGTTTGTGTGCAGCAGTACAGCATGTCTGTAGACCATTGTGCCAGTGTGGGTGTTGGGCCGCGGATCCAGCAAATGGCGACACATCGTTTAGCCAGGAGAAAGGCCATATCTACCAGACGCCTACACGATTTAAGAAGAAGTTTAGAGTAACCCAATATGGCCAGCAGTGGGTCCGGGGTAAGTTCCAGCTCTGATACGCGATTTACCTCGCGAAAAACTTCATCCCAGAATCGAGCGACGCGACGTGGAGGAAATCGACAATAAGGGTGCCACAGCGCTTGCACTGCGAGTTCTTGAGAAGGCCGTAGCGATGTAGATGTTCGGGTGTGTAGTACACCTATTTAACAATTTAAAGTGAACCAGCCTATGAAGGCTGTTAAGAGATATTCTTTTGGTGCTCGACAGCAGTATCGCCATTTATTGTCCGACAGTTCTGTCTGTAGGTCCTGTTGCCATGCTAGACGTGGTTTAGTATATGCACCCTCTCTAGTGGCTACGGTTGTATGATAGAGTCTATATACTAGTTTGGCTGGGGATTGCGCCTTTAGGACTGCTGTCAAGGCCACTACCTCCGGGGGCTCCGCCATGTCGTCCCGAGGAGTGCCCTAAGGGCATGTCTCGTTCTGTGCAGCTGGAACTGCGCCAAAGCTGAGGGTAATTTCACTTCCGTCACGATGTCCCCCACGGATCGGGCGACCCTGTCCGCGTAAAGATCACCTATGGTATGCACGTTCAGTGATTGAATCGCCGCAATAACACCTTTGTCTCTGCATGGGACCAACCAGTAGCACCAATCGAGACGAGCCAAAGGGGAATAAAGTAAATTACCAGCAAGCGTACTGAGTATACTCTGCCAGGCATGGGTAACTGAAGTTAGCGAGTCCAATATGCCTGTGCACCTGTCTTGTAGTGAAAATAGAAGAGATGGAAGCAGTTTGGGATCCGCCACAATGGTTTCTATCCGAATATGTAGAGTATAAGTGGGGCAGTGTATCCAGTGATAAGCATGGTAGGCCTGTGCAACCCTGTAGTATAGTTCGAGGTCTGGAGCGTTCAAACCACCCATCGCATACAGCAGTGTCAGTATCCTCCAGGCCATCCTAGGTTGCTTGCCCGTCCATGCCAAACGGACCATTAGCGACTGCAAATGTTGAAAATTCTTTTTGGATAGGACTATAGGGATGTTGGTAATGAGGAAGAGAAAACGAGGCAGCACGACCATCTTCATCAGAGACACTCTACCCATCAACGACAGCGGGAGACGGATCCAACCATCGATGTCATCCTCCAGTTTGGAGATGACAACCCCATAATTTTCTCTCAGTATTACTTCCGAATCAGTATGAAGACGGATGCCCAAATACCATACTGGATCCGTGGTCCATTGTAACGGATACTCTGGCTCGAAGCGTACTGTGGCTGGTGTCAGGGGAATCATGATAGACTTGTCCCAATTAACCTTGATGCCTGAAAGTGCACCGAACAGGACTACCTCGCGCAGTTCAGGTGGGAGGTTGGCTTCTGGGTCGCTAACATCTAGAAGGGTGTCCTCAGCATACGTGGACATAAGTCGGTAATTAGGAAAGCTGATGCCCCTCTGACCATGATATTCCAGCAGGGCGCAGGCCAATGGATCAGCCGTTAGTGCATAAAGGATTGGGGATAGGGGACATCCTTGTCATGTGCCCCTGTGTATACATATAGGTCGTTGACCAGGGAGCCGATCCGAATGCGGGCTGTAGGCTCGCGGTATAACGTTGCCAATAATTGGAGGAAAACCAACCCGACACCCATGCGACTCAGGACATGCCTCATAAAAGGCCACTCGACAGAGTCGAAGGCCTTTTCCATATCTAAAAAAAAACGCGATGGCAGAGACCTCTGGAGGCGCGTATGTTGCATGGCTGCAAATACCGTTTTTAAGTTATATGTAAGTTATGAATAGGCACACAGCCTGCCTGTATTTGTTTTGAAAGTTGCTAAGGTGACAGTAGTGCTAGGTGGCTAGAACAGTGCTTGTAAGGATTAAGATAAACGTTTTGTGTGTGACTGCAGAGAAAAGATGAGGTCCTGCTATTAGCTTTGGCATTAGTTGATAGCGATGAGTAGGAGCACATCTTAGTAAGATTCCTAGTGCATTAAGGTTTAAGACCATTTGCATGATTCATCTGTGTGATAGTTTTCAGGGATTGGTTTGGATGTCAGAAAATGAAGCTTTATATGGCATTCTTGAAAGGTAATGTTTGTAAAGGAGAAATAAGCACCGGAGTCTAAATAAATCACATGGTTGGAGTTAGGAGTTAGGACCAGATAGAGTAAGTTGTTGTGTACCATTTTTAAATATGCTGCAGTGAAGTCAGAGTTTTATTTGTCTGGATATAAAAAAGTGGCGCTAGGTAGAAGAGATGCATGAGCTAAAGTAGGTGAATACATCCCCCCCATCTGCACAGGAAGTAATGTTACTGTTTTCCCATCAAAACTTTCTTTAAAAGAAGATGAGCAAGAGGAATTGACATCACTGCATTTTCCATCTCCACATTAAGTGACATCACTGGTTTCCTGTCAAAACCGTCTTTAAAGGAAGAAGCCATGCAAGAGAACTTAATTTCCCATCACCCATCTGCACACTGCCCACCTCTCCCAGTGTTCCCGCCATATCCCACAAACTATTTTATGGTGAGTGCAGCACAAAGGGTTAGCTGGTGCACCAAAGGCAAGCCTTTTCTGTGTCTGGACTGCCTCAGCACCAGGAACCTAGGTGCTCACCCCCACCCACTTCTACCCTGCTGTGCTCCTCCATGCTGTTAACTCCAGTCACTGCACTGCAGCCACACAACACACATGGAAACATGGAGGGAGTGTTCTTCCCCCCCCACATCATACACCCACCACTCCTGCACCAACAACACCCGATTCACTAATACAAACCAGCCACCTGCTCACACAGCCCAGCCACCACTCGATCAACACGCCACACTGGCATGCATGCTTCTCAACACCTGCTCACTCACCAAACATGCCACAGAGACATGAGCCGTCTTAAACGACCACACTCCAGACCTGCTGTTCCTCACAGAAGCATGGCTAAACCCAGCCTCTGCACTTAACATCACAACAGCCATCCTACCAGCTACAAGATTGATTGGCAAAACCGGTCAGCACAAGCCTGACGCAGGAGTGGCCGGGTGAGTAGTGCGCTATACAAATTCCTGAACTTGAACTTATATTCAAGGACACCATCAGCTGCACCACCACCAGCTCCATGGAACATCTCACATTCAAGATATGCATCACACCCAAGTTCTTCATGTGTGGAACTGATGTATACAGACAACCAAGACCCCACACCAATTTCGCCAGTGATATCACCGACTTCAACGCACCCCTCATCATCGACACCTGCACCTTCATCGACCACGCAGACCTTAACTTTCACCTAGAAGACCACACTGAGCCGAATTCTACAACCCTTCTAGTAAACCTCAACCTCACCCATCTCATTCCCACCTACACCTATTGGACCAAATTGTCACCTCAATAAATAACTTCACAGTTGGCAAGCCAACAACTATGCTCTGGATCAGTTTCAGCATATCTATTACACAACACTACTGGAAACGCATCACAGAAGAGAATTGGCTGCCATCCTTTCTGTGCACTGGCCCAAGCATGCCAGTAACCTCCTTAGAGCCATCAATAACCTCAACAGCGGGCTCACTGCATGCACCAACACCCTGGCCAGCCTCCAGCTCAGCCCAACAGCAAAAGCCCGATCACAGACCAGCTTGTTTCAGGAGAAACAAGGCAAGACACCATGGATAAAGACTTCTTCAAATTTGCCCTAAGATGCTACCACCAGCAGATGTAGAACACCTACTTCAGAGCTGTTGCAGACCACGTAGACGCCAGCACAAACATCAGCCAGGAAATGAGGAAATCTAAGGTTTCACCACACCCACTGCTGCCTCCAGCAGCATCACCGCCTTGTAAGACATTTGCAACAAGCTATTGTAATTCTTTCGTAACAAAATTATCTCCATGTATGGCAACTTAGACCCTGAACCAGACTCAGTCACCGTTGCAACTCAACTTCCCATCATGGCCGAAGAACGACCCCTCACTGAGTGGCCCACAGTCACCACCATCGAAACCGCAGCTACTTTGAAGATCACCCACTCAGGGGCCTCATCTGACCCTTGCCTCACCACTACTTCAGAGAAGGACTCCTGCTGATCAGCAAAGCACTAGCACCCATCCTTACCGCATCCATCGACTCAGCCACATTCCTGGACACCTGCAAACAGACCACTAACCCAGTTACCAACTACAGACTCATTTTCCACCTACCATACCCGGAAGGGTTTTAGAGAAACTAATCAACTGATGCCTTGCTAACCAGCTCCGCCATGCAGTCTGTATTCTGACCCAACCATGTCATATGGTTCCTACGATTTTAAATAAGACAGGGTATCCTTACAATTTAACCATCAGAATATGGGGGCAGAGTCCACATATATCATTAGAGTGTGTTGGCTCAATTACTGGCTAGCTCACAATGCACCATCTGAACCCCTAACCTTACCCCTAACCAGAGGGTATTTGCAACCTCAAAACATGACCACAGAAATTCCCCAAGGAAAACGTGGAAATAGATCTACCCTTTTATTGCTACTCAAGCATTCCCAAGGCAGACAAAAGAATGATACAAAGTGGCTTTTCACACATTTACTGAAACAATTGTATTGTGTAAAAAGCATGAGCTGCAATTATTTGTTGAATGAAACAAAGTACAATATCGGCTTTACAAGAAAGATGAAAAAGATAAACAGTACAGTCATTATAACATTTGTGTTATTATGATTATAGTTATACTCCTACCTAATACTATTGTTAACATTGATGTCGATGTACACAATGATACATGTGTGCATAAAAACGAAATTGCATCACTGTTGTCGAAATCAGTCTACATGACATTTCCATCAAGTCAGATATACGTGGTCAGGCAGGCCCTCCCACCTAGTCCTGAGGCAACTGATTGACAGATCTCAGGTGGGGTGACAAGTTCCCTGGAGAACAATTGCGTGAACAGGAAAAACCCAGATTAAACCCATAGATAGACAGCGACACCACAGTGGTCCAGGGAGATTAGCCCCAATAAAGTGCACATGGGCGGAGGGGCGCACGTTCTCAAAATACCATAAAGTTAGATGCCATATGAAGTTAGGAACAATATGCCAACCAGGACACAGCACACTCCGTGATCACTCACTCCCCATGTCCGACATCTGGACAAGCTACCCACTGGCCCTCATTGTGTGCACTCAAGGTTTAGATCTACTTGCATTTGTTATCCGGTAGGAGTAAATTATGACTTTATGGCTAGGCCCAAATTCCTCTTCCTAAAAAGGATCTATGAATTGTTTTATGATGCTCCAAGAAATGTATATAATGGTACTCAAATCGATTGTAATTTGTGACCGTTCTCAGACCCGCTTCTGTAACTTTGCTCCCGGCCGAAGTGTTTAATTAAACCAACTGTTTCTGTTTTGCCAAATGCCTCTTGTCTTTGTTTTTCAAGGTAAATTCACATTTAAGCAACACTACCTACACTATCGAGAGCATGGTGTGTTTGAGCAACACTACCTACACTATTGAGAGCATAGTGTGAGTACTCTCTACCAGATCTCTTGGAACAACCCAACCCCCATACCTGTGTTTAATATTTCTGGAAACTGATCTGGTGTTGAGCAGGCTACTATCCTTTGCAGGATAAAGTTTGGCATCAGCAGGGCTGAATCTCAGTTACAGACACATGATAATCTGTAGAAATGCTTCTTTGCCTAATTTGGCTCAGAAGTGGTATATATTATAAAATCACTGTTTCAGTCACACTGTGTGAGAGGTGCAGCGCTGATGCAAATGTTTGTCTTGAGACTCGGAGCTGTCTCCAACCGGACAACCAAATGCAAAGGCATTGCGTTCATTGTTCCTTAGCCTTGGACAGAGTGTACGAACTACATGATAAAATGCTTATTTAGAAATGTGCTGCAAGCAGAATAATTTCTCAGTATGTTAGCCTCAACATCTTTCATCAATATATGTTTTGTGTCTGTGAAGGCGGCGGAAAGAGGTGACATGGTCATATTGTGAGGATATGATTAGATGGGATTATTTAAAATCGTAGCTAGAATGCTGTTGAGTGCGTTTTTTTATTTGAATTAATTTTTTATGATCATTTTGAAGTGATTGAAAGTCTGCATTTTTTTTCCTTTTAGCGTTGTTCATGAAGTGAAGGTTAGATTAGTGTGGGGTTACATTCCAAATGATGGCAAGCTGATAATTTTTGGCAATTAATGATTTTGTGCTGGTAGGCACCATTCATTTGTTGAGTGTCACATGAGCTTGTACCTTTACCACACCTGCCTTTACTACGTCTCTCGTAGTGAAGGTATGTTTTGTAAATGCTATGCGTGGTAACCACGCATGCGTTGTAATACATACGTGGTTAAGGGTATGCATGGAAATGGCCGCTTTGTAGTGGCTGTTTCCCATCCTCAACCTCCTATACAGACCTCAGATCACCCCACACCTCGGTGAGCTCCACCAGCTCCTGATGCACAAACGTACTCATTTCAAAACACACTTGAGACACTACACAACATAGGCCAGATGAAGAATGTGAAAGTAGGGTTATTAAAATAATTGTTCTGTAGCTAATTTACGTTTTTTAAAGTGTCCTGTGAACAGCTGGCCATTGTATTTAAATAGGCTCATTCCAATCAAGTTTGGTCTCAAACTAGGATGATGGTGTACCCTCCATAACATTGAGGAGGTTTGTGCGACACAGACAGACTGAACCTAAGGCCACAAAAGAGATTGAAGCTTACATCATTTCTAGTACACTTTGGATATACATTTATCGTAGAGCTTGGGATACTTGCGTCTCCCTGTCTCTAATTTTGCCACTCAAGTTAACGAGCCTTCAGGTTTTCTTATCAGTTTATTAGATCTGGTTGGGAAAAGCCTGTGATTTTAAAGGATAACTGGTGCATTTTGGCTCCTCAATGGAGTCGCTGTCGCTTATAATTTGCAGTTGCCCTGTCTCTCATTTGGAGTGCAGACTCCATATGAGAAACTGTTGTTTAATCAGGCAAACATACTAATGTGCAGGGCCGCGGCAAAACATTGTTTACTTCGAAGCAAATTACAGTTAATGGGGAGTCTGGTCTTTTAGCTATTTCCATATAAGAGAGCAGGTCATTTAAACTATGTGAATGATAGAGGCCAGTATCAAATCCCACATGATCCATATTAACTGCCACAAGGTGCTTTGTTGTGTTTACTTTCCCTTTAAGTGTATTGTATAAGAATTATTAAGAAAGTCATTTCTGATGCACCAGCCTTAAGTGCTGAACTCAAGAATTGCATCACTGTAGATGCCAGTAATAAAGGCTTGGACGGGGTACTTTCCCAAATTAATCTTGATAGGAAGGAATTTATCATTGCATATGCTTCTCATACTTTATCCCCCACTGAAGAAAAATTCTCAGTGATAGAGAAGGAAACTTTCGCTTGCATTTGGGCTCTCGAACATTTTATAGCGTTTGTGTGGGGTAAGCAATGCACTCTTCGCACAGACCACAAACCATTGTTGAGACTTTTGACCACGGAAGGTTTATTCAATGCTTCCCCTAGGATCGCTAGAATGTCACTGAGATTGCACGACTACATTTATAATATTGTTTACGTCCCTGGTAGGGAGAACGTAGTTGCAGATTTTCTGTCACGCATGCCTACCAATGTGCAAGACAGTTCCGACCATGAATGGGAGAATGTTCAAGTTCCATTAGTTCATGATCAGGGTTTACCTATTGTTGATAAAGATGAATGGAAAATTTTTTATAAAGAGGATAAATTGTTACAGCAATTATTTATTTTCATCACTAGTGGTTGGCCATCTAAAAATAGTTTGGCAGATGAGCTTAGACAGTTTTGGGAAGTTTGTGATGAACTTTCTATATCACATGGTAACATCATGAGAGGAGAAAGGGTCATTCCTCCTTCACAACTCAAAAGTAGCATAATTAAAATGTGTCATGAGGGTCACGGTGGTATAGTCAAAACTAAGCAGAGAATAAAGCAAATGGTATTGGTGGCCAGGAATGGATTTATCTATTGAAAGATCAAAAAGGAATTGTGTATGGTGTGCGAACTCTGACAAGACTCATTAGTTTGAGTCCTCCCATGGCTGAACCAATAATACCCAGACTACCATGGCACACCGTTGCCATCAGCATAATGGGACCCATTGGTTCTCAGAATAAATGTGTTAGCCTTGAATGATAATTTCTCAAG
The DNA here is from genome assembly GCF_964263255.1 of Lissotriton vulgaris. Classification (NCBI taxonomy): domain Eukaryota; kingdom Metazoa; phylum Chordata; class Amphibia; order Caudata; family Salamandridae; genus Lissotriton; species Lissotriton vulgaris. The sequence continues at coordinate 1,251,392,387 of NC_141694.1, read as the reverse complement.
ATGGCCAGTTTAAAAAATTGTCGACAAAGTAAATTCTGAAGAAGTCATAAGGTTTCTTGACTGTTTTTGTAGGTGAAGGACTTCCCGCGCTTCTTGTAAGTGATAATGGCGTCCAATTTACTTCTAAAATTGCTAAAGAATACTTTGATAAAGTGGGTATAAGGCATTGCACTGCATCCTTATACAACCCAAGTGGAAATGACATGATTGAACATTTTAACAGAGTTCTAAAAAAATACAATACAATCTGCCATTAGTAACGATTGTGATTGGGAGTTGCAATTGTTTAAGACTGTTTGGATGTACAGAACTTCTCCTCATGATGTTCTAGGGGTGTCACTATTTGAGGTCATGAGGGGGAGAGCTGTCGTACTAAATGTAACCCAGAATGGTTATTTAATGTTTCCATATCTTGTGTATCCATGGAAGTCTAAAGGTCTAGAATTGAGAGCAAACACCTAAAGAGCAAGGAAGCTTATTACCTTAAACATAATGTCAAAACATGTGATCTTAGTGTAGGTACTTGGTTTGAAAATAAGAAACCTTGGAAAGTAAGGAAGGGAGAGAGTCAGTACTCTAAACCTATGAAAGTAATTAAAGTCTTACACAATGGAGTACAATTAAATAATGGAAAGGTATGGAATTTGAAACGCATTGCGGTGCTTAAGAGTGATTTTAATTTGTACAACAAGAGCGAAGATCCTGCTCTCTCAAGAAAAGCTTATCAACATTTTATTATTGATGATGACCTTATTCGTAGTGACTCTTTTGATGGTACCGGCATTACCCATTCTACAATCACGCTGATGCTTGCACTAGTGGTCATTCCACCAATGAGTCTTCCTTTGCTGGCACTAGTGGTCACTGTGCTGCAGAATCTTCCTTTGTGGAAGACAACATGGTTGCTGATTCTTAATGTAGTGTGACTGGTGCTAGTGCAGAAGCATCTGGGGTGGTGTCGGACACTAGTGCAGGCGTAGGTATTGAAAATACTGGCGTGGAAAGCAACAACATTAATGATTTTCAAGTTGATGTTGGTGATGTAAGTGACCGCTGTGCACGCACTCGCACGAAACCCAAATGGTTAGATAACTATGTTTGTGATGATCAATCAAATTGAATTGCGACTATGTATTTCATTTATTTAATTGTTTACTTTTGTAATATTTGTTAAGGGGGAAGATGTGTGTGTCTACTTTTTCTTTAAGTGTATTGTATACCTCGTGCCTTTGAGCGAGGATTGTATTTCATTTGTATTTACTTTGTTTTCTTTTAACCACATCTTCCATTCTCCAGTCGTTATCCTTGGCAACCAGCATTCTTAACTGCGGTGCGCCAGGGAGAAAGACGGAAGGTGGTGTGCTCAGTTGATGCCTTCTATCTGCAATAAATCCTTTGAATATTCTTTGGATTTCGACTTTCATTATTTAACATGCTTCCTGGTACAGCATTTGTTTTGGTAAACGATTCCTATTGTTCTGTGGACAAAATAAAATCTTGATCCCTTACAATTTTTGTTTTTTTTTATAAAAGAAACTGTGACACTGTCTCTTGTATCTTATAAACCCCTTTCTCAATAGAGCTGCCCTAGCATTCCTAGTTTATCTGCCTGGTATTGTTATGGTTTTAGGTATTAGTTTTTAGGTAGTTGGACTTCCTGAATATAATGCACGTGAGTGCAGGGCTAGGTTGGTTGGGAGATGGTGGTACAAAATTTCAAGTGCCTGCGGGTACACTATTTAAGCATTGAAGAGAGGGCTTTACAAACAAATGCAGGGACCTTCGTTTTCATGTTTCTTGTTCAGAAGTATTCATAACGGCGAGGCAGTTGCTTATTGGCTTTTCTGGCCTGTAAAGGTGGTAAATTGTTTAAACAGACAATCCTGTGTTGAATTGTGCTGCGTGTCAGGATATGTTTCGAGTTCACTCTGGAAAAACTACCAAAGGTTATCCAAGGTCAATCTAGGAAAGGTGATGCTCTTGTTCTGGATGAGGAGCATACCAATTCCATATTCCTGGCGAGCTCCACTCGGGGACTCTGCGCATTTTCACAAGGCAATTAATAAACGAGTTTTGATTCACGTCAAAACGAAGCACTAACCGAGTCATGCTAAGATTAATCAGTTTTAGGGCTGCCTTTGTGTTTTTTTCCTACTCCCCTTCAGTGATTTCAGGTGCCTTTTTGACTTTCCATAGTCGTGTAAATTCGAAATAGAGTAAATAAAATGCCTGCCAGGAACATTCTATTAAAATGGATATAGAGTAAAATTAAGCTTTAAAACAAAAGGAACTGTAGTGTCGGCGTTCTAGCGTTCACGCTACGTCACCACGTAGCGTGAACGCCGCAGCCATTTTGAGTCGCGCTTGAAGGGCGCCAGTTCAGGCGCCGGAGTGGAGCTAGGTGGTGCAGGCTCGGCGCTCTCCGTGTGGAGAACAAATGTAATAATAAATACACCATTTGCCTAAGTGGAGTGTCCTGTTATCATTAGGAGGTACACCACCTCTACGGTGGCGACGAGGCTGGGACCAGAGGGACAGGCAACCACAGGAAACTACCCACAGGAGCAACAGGGCAGGGCAAACACGCAGAAGCACGCAGGCAGACCCTCCGCTGCGTAAGCCAGAAGACCACGGAGAGCGCGGCAGAAGCGCAGGAAACCACCAGAGCCAAAGGAAAACAAGCACGGAACCAGGTACAGGGGCACTACTTACCCCGGAGAAATTGGGGCAAAACCACCCGATTCAGGAAGTGCGAAGAGGGCAGAAAGACAGCCACCAAAGGCCACCGCACGCCAGTAAAGCAAGCAGGGGCGCTACAAGGTACTAAGGGTGCCCCAACTGAGCAGAAGCACTAGCGGAATCAAGGGGCAGTGAGGAAGGAGACGTAGAGAGCCCCCACCGGAACAGAGAGAGGAGAACAGTGCACCAGGCCGTCCCAGGAACCAGAATACAGTGCCGGATAAGCGCGATACCATGTGCGCGCAGGCGACTTCGGCGACAGCCCCGATACCATTTCTACCCAAGCCGGGTGAACCCCTAATGAAGTGGGACGACTGGAGAGAGTACATCTGAAACTACATAGAGGTCCTGGAAGATGAGAATGAGGAGGCGTTCACAAGCCTAAAGAAAAAGAGAATTTTGCTGCACAATCTAGGCCCGGAAGGTATCAGGGTATTCAAGAACTTAGTACCCAAACCCCGGCAAGACACGGACGATGATGTCTTCGCTCATGCGATAGAAGAACTCAACGAGCACTACCGGCCGGCAGTGTGCGTGTCGATAGACCGCTACAACTTTCAACAGCGGAAGCAAGAAAACGGAGAATCGATTGACGAGTATGTGGCAACGTTTAAAAAGTTAGCGACGACATGCAAATACGGCGCGCTCACCTCTACAGGAACGGCTCAGAGATTGCTACATCATGGGTTGCTTCAATGAAGATATTTATGTTAAAACGCTGTGGTCATCGCACAAATGGAGAGAAGATTTTTAACTAGTTGACTTTTATAGATCTATTTGACGTAGTTTCCTGTATTGTCCGCAAGGTGGCGCTGCTCCCAAATATTTTCATTGATCTTGGCAGATAGCTCGGATCAATGTTGCCACAGGAGCGGATTACATTTTATTTTTTTACAATTAGGGACGTTGTAAAATATATCCTTACTACAACTGAAAAACGTGTCAAATGCCGTCATAGTATGTAAATGATTAGGGGTTTAAAATGCTCATGTTGGCGGAGTAAAAAATAAATAAAGGGTACCTACCCCGCATAACATTTCTTTTGGATGTAAACACGAATGTATAATGTAGCTTTCACATCAAACGGTCCCCGAATGCAATACAACTTTTGCTGCCATAGAGAACCAAAAACCTCTTTAAAGCCAACAAGTAAACCAGGACAAACATGTAGGTTTCTAAAAGCAACACAAAACAAATAATTGTATTGAGAGAATGGCTGTTGGGTAAAAGCCCCAACACCTGAATGTATTCTAACTAGTAATGAGGCACCATAAACCCAGCAATTGTTATTCTATGGCCAGACTTGTATTTAGGTAATTAATTTTGAAATTAATGCGGTTTGAAATTAATAAGGGCCATTGTACATCAAAATGACTATTTATTGGTAAACTGAGTACCAGGACATAATATTGTGCTTCCCACTGCCCTGCCTGTGACCAGTTTAGGTACACAATATTGTGGCACCTGAACCTTCCCTGCACGTATTCCACTGGTCAAAGATGTACATTATTACAGTTCTTTGACCCAACTATTTTCTTTATAAACATACTCTGAACCACAGAGAAGCGTATGTAGAGCACCCAATGTATTGTATTTTAGTTGCAATTATATAGGGCTTTGCACCCCCGATGAACTGCCGACGCACATATGTGGACAGGTAGCCTGCAACACTGTGGGCGAGTGCTTTAGTTGGATTGCAGAGTGGCCTATGTGGTAAGTATTTTGGTGTTGTGTTGAATCACCAGATTGGTGTTCTTACCTTGTATTTGGTAGTTAGTTGTGTAATCTAGATGTGTAATAAGATTTCAAGAAAGAAGTTAAAGCGCTTCTTATGAACACATTCTGCCTTAGATTCTAGGATCTCCTCTCCTCGTACCTTTCTTGACACGTCAATCACTCCCATGACTACAGCTCTCCTGTCATATTTTGTTTTGACTTATTTGTGCTGACATTATGTTGTACCTTCCCTCATCTAGGTGCTACCATATCCTGTATTTTTCTCGACTATGACATTATTGATTCTATTTGTCTCTGCTCTCTGAACAATTGTAAAGTGCTCGGATACCCGCAAGGGTCATGTTTGCGCTATATAAAACTTTTTAAATAAATAAATGGAGTGCAAGCATTTAAATTTCACTACTGAATTGAGCAATCTCTAAAGAGTCCACGGAGGAGACACTGGGAATCGGTCTGCCACATCCTCTGGATGCATGCTGTTGTGGCAGATTGCCTATTTAATCTTCCCTAAATTGTGAGGAAGGTGACCTGCAGACCAAGATTGTATATAGTCAACCATAGTGAGCGATTTTTGCCCTGTCGCTGGTCCAGATTGCTACTTGCAGTAACCGCACCCAAGCAATCGTGTTAGCCAACCGTTTTACAAGCCTGCTCAATAATTGGGAGCTATCCAATATTTGGTGCGCTTTGCATCCCGTGGACCGGGATTACTTATGCTATTCACACGTACACACTCTGCTTACTATAATTGAATTCTTGTTATGTACTATGACCCGTACTGGCGAAATTACGGTCACTGAGTACTTTAGTAAGATCTTGTCTGAACACTGCCCGTTTAAATTCTCATTTTTCTGGGTGATGCATGTTTCAAGGGTTTGGTTGTTATGCCTACATCAAGCAGCATTGCTCTCCATAGAGGCAGTCTCTCTGAACTGCTGTGGCAATTTTTGTATGAAAAAAGCTGCATGGCTGGGGATGCAGCAGCAGCATGGGAGAGGCCTTTAAGGCAACAATCTGGGAAGTTATGTATGAGAGTGCCATATAGAATGCACAGAGACTTGGACCGTTGCATCCGTAAATTGGTGGACAACTTAAAGAAGTCTAAATTATTTGCTGTCATAGACCATGTGATAGACTGAGGTCACTTGGTTATAGGTGATTACTAAACTAGAAATTGACGTTAACTGGGGCCAGGCTTATGCATCCAGGGACGGGACAAGTGCCGAGCAAATCCTTTGAACAATGGGAAGCAGGCAAGGAAAAAGAGCTGAAAGCAGGAGTTTGGTGCCACAAGATGCTGGAGAGAGTTGTGCGTCTCCTGTTAGAAGAGGAGAGAGGAGACATGAGGTGCCATAAAAGGCTTTAAGGAGCTGGGCAGTGAGTTGTGCATAAGGATTTTGAATGGGGCAGGAATATGCTGCAAGGTGTTGAAAGGCGCTTGGTATTGCAAGGCATGGAAGACCTTAATATTTACAATCGAGAGGGAGAGCAGGAGCAGGAAATGATTACTGAACAGGCAGCAACAGTTGCTAGCAACAGCAAGCTCCTCCCCCTACAGACATAGGGAGAAAGGGGTTTGTGCATCTCTTGCTTGACCACACAAAGTTGGTCACTATGATGAACTTCAGGGAGATACTGAATGATGAAGTGTTTATTTCGGAATGCAAGATAATTGAATTTAGTAATTTTGCTAGGAATTATCATCATCACATGGAAGAATAAACCCAATGCATTCTTCAGTATATTTATGGCACAAGCCTACATACGACATTCGCTAAACTGGAACTGTGAAATGTTGGGTATATGTATATCTTTTACAATAGATACAGTGTAAGCTGTTTAGATCAATCACTACAGTTACATTACATGTAAACTCTTAGAAAAGTGGGACTTAGCTTTTTCGCCAACCAAGATTACTGATGTAATCGGAAAGATGATGGATACTTCATGTTAGATTATTCAAGTTACTTTATTAAGATAAGTTGTTAAGATAGAAATGATAACCCCATCAGGAGCAGCTGTCCTGCTGCTCAGCCCTCATCCAACTGACATTCACAAACTACTAACATTCTATTCACCAACATTCCACATCACATGCATTCTAGCTGAGCAGCAGGAAGATATAAGATACAACATATCTCCCTTCGTTGGGGAATTTAAAACTTTAAACACAGCTCACAAATAAAATAAAATGTGCAATATAATCAATAAATGATAAACTCCCTCATACCTCGCATCACAACCAGTGACGCGATCATCAAGCTGACACAAGAAGACACATTCTGTCACTTCCCATTCTGATACCCGCACACTACAGTCTGAACAGGCATCACATCACTTCCTGAAATAAACCACAATCCTACATCCATGTGCCACAAATCATACTAGTTGGCCAGACCAGAACAACAAGCAGCACCAACAGGAACAAACCATAACACCAAATATAACAGGAATCAAAGTGTATGCTACAGACAAATGAACAAGCCCTTACATAACTCATTCATACACCAGAACGAGCACTTACATAACTCATTCATACAACAGAATGAGCACTTACATAACTCACTCATACACCAGAACGAGCACTTACATAACTCATTAATACGCCGGGTATCAACGTGCACCCCTATGACAAAGAACAAGCACTCACACATAATTCATTCTTGTGTCAACAACACTACACAAATCCTAATAAAGACTGACTATATACAGCATAATTAATAATAAAGAGGGTCGTGGAGAATATTTATTGACCATACAATGGTATCATCCCCAGAATTATGATTACTACCAACAGATACCAGTAGGTCAACCGGAAGTAAAACTGTCTCAAAAACGTGTTGGTTAGGGAACAGTCACCAAGTCTATAAGTAAATAATACGTGGTGGTCATCAAATGATTCCCATCAGATACCCGTCCTGTGCCGCCCTACATCATTTGGGATCCTTCACCCGAAGGAATTGATGAAAAACCACTAGAGATTAGGTGAACTGTAACCTAATCAAGTGGAAAAAACTCAAATGTGATGGGTTGGTCTGTGTGGCATAAGGAGGGTAAAAAAGATTAGCAGTGCACAAAGGTGTTAAAGTAACTGTGTTAGAAGGGTGTGTGAATTTAAGATTGGGTTGTAGAAGTGGAAAAAACTATTTTAATGGTATCCTATCTACACCCAACAATAAAAACAGTGCATGAGTGTATTAAACTTATATATACTCAGATGTATTGAAGGTCAACATGTTTCTGCGGTAGTTGGAGTCATGGGATCTCCTCCAGCTTCATCAGGACCTTATGTCAAATGCTACTGCATAAAAGTGAAATTTGTAAACAAAAGTGATAAAAGTTTCACCTGAAATTCGCCTGCTCAGTCAGTCACGAGGGACGAACCAAAAAAAAAAAAAAGGAAAAAACACACATAATTATAACAGTTTTACTTGACACATAGTTAATGTGTGATTTTGTTTGAGGCCAATCAATTATTGGTCTAACGGTCTCAATAAGTAGATCAATAAATATGGTCACCCTTTCTACTATGGGACCTTATTTTTAAGACATACGTATATCTTTTACTCACCCAATATGTGGGGAATATACGCTCCACCTCACCTGGCTACAGCTCAGGTAAAAACGGAGCACCGCTCTGTAAGAGAGAAGGAGGGAGGGAATAGAAGAGGAAAGATGCATAACCATTGAGCATAGCATCTATGTATTTAGCACGACAACTGAAGACAAATCATCCATTATATGAAGCGTTTAAATGCAGAGGTCGCTTAATCCAATGTTAGCCCAATCAGTGATGCCCATTGAATAAAGCGATTGGTGCTTATTCACCCAATATACACAGAAACGAGACCACACACCTCTACCCCGCCTAGTTATTGCACACAGGGTTGTATTTGGCTTTTGGGACTTGTTAGAAATTACACGCAAGTCTTGTAAAAAACGAGTCTATCAAAAGATCACAGAGCGATCAAGTAATATTCCTCTACTCATGAGAGGAAAAAACGAACCTTCCCCATATTTGAAAGTATGCCTTTCTCTATATTGGTGAAAGAGCTAACAGACCCCTGCCCCGCTTACCTGTCCGTCGGTACTCCGGACATCCGTCTTGGCTGTCACGGAGGGAGGTACCGATCGGACAGGAAGCGGGTCTTTTATCCTTCCTTGTTGATAAGCGTGCAAGACGCGATTGGCTATCCATGTCACATGACACAAAGTCAGGATCGACGTTTGAGTCAGACTGTTTGGCTGGGCACCCGTATCACATGGTGTTACCAGTGTCACATGATGTCGCGTCACGAATGACGTTCCGCTCGGCGGCAAGACGCCCGTGTTTATGCGTAAAAAAGAGGCGTCTCGCTAGGCAACGATTGTTGATAATCCTGGTTGCCTAGCAATAAGGACGCGTGATAGTAATCCAGTTGAATATCTCTAAATATCGGGATTGTAAATCGCAAGTGGATGCTCGCGTCTTGTGATGTTTGTGAAAAGCCCCATTCTACGATATGTGACATGTTCGTATGTAAGCTTCGGGAAAAAAACATTCTAAAGATAAGCAAATCGTGTTTCTATTTGTAAGGGAAGGACAAGTCCTTATAAAAATGGGTTGTATTACTATGCTTTCGTATGGGTTGTATCTTATGGGCTGTCATTTATTCCGGAGCGGAGTGGGATATCTCGGATATGAAAGTCTCCGTAATATTAACAGGTGTTTGACAAATATTTATTTAGTCACCATTTCTTCCATAGTGGCTCCATGTGTCAAAGAAAGGGGATGTTTGATGTATTCATCCTGATGGCATTACTACGATGTAAGGTGTTTCTGGGTCACAATCGATTTCTATAAGGTGTATTTGTGTCATGTTGATCCATGGGTAGTTGTTAGATAAAAATCGATTGCTCTACACTCAACCCGAACCGATTGGCCAATGATTCAATTGACCAGCCAAGTACCCTGAGGCGGAAGCCGGGGTGTGTGTTTGCTAAAAGACTCGCTCTTTTAACTTTGTTTTGCTTGCACAATCGTTTTATGTTGATTTTAAAAACCTAAAACTGTAAATTTGTTCGCTGCACAATCTCAGCGCTTGAGGGGGAAGAGCTAAATCCCTACTCAGCGTCATCTCACCCACGTGACTCGGGGCCACGCCCACCCATGTAGCCACGCCCACTCCAGGAAGCTTAAAAACGCCGCGCTATCTCCCAGCCGGTGTTGACCAGCCAAGTACCCTGAGGCAGAAGCCGGGGTGTGTGTTTGCTGAAAGACTCGCTGTTTTAACTTTGTTTTGCTTGCACAATCGTTTTATGTTGATTTTAAAAACCTAAAACTGTAAATTTGTTCGCTGCACAATCTCAGCGCTTGAGGGGGAAGAGCTAAATCCCTACTCAGCGTCATCTCACCCACGTGACTCGGGGCCACGCCCACCCATGTAGCCACGCCCACTCCAGGAAGCTTAAAAACGCCGCGCTATCTCCCAGCCGGTGTTGACCAGCCAAGTACCCTGAGGCGGAAGCCGGGGTGTGTGTTTGCTGAAAGACTCGCTCTTTTAACTTTGTTTTGCTTGCACAATCGTTTTATGTTGATTTTAAAAACCTAAAACTGTAAATTTGTTCGCTGCACAATCTCAGCGCTTGATGGGGAAGAGCTAAATCCCTACTCCGCGTCATCTCACCCACGTGACTCGGGGCCACGCCCACCCATGTAGCCACGCCCACTCCATTTTCCACCTCTTTACCATGCTCATTACTCGACAGCGCAGCGGTCGAGCGCAGCGGGCACACCATCAGCACGCCGAAGACACGCCAAAGACTAGCCCGTCTGTGCCTGTCCGTGCCAGGACGGGGCACGAGGCCGAGGCTCCCACTCCCTTTTCATCCCCAAGGCTGGTAAGATCGTCATCCGCTTTGAAAGCGCTGCGCCCTACCCCAAATCCAAGGTGCTCTATATTTAACCTCCATAAAGTCGGAACAAGTGCTTGCCCGGAATGTAAACTATCCACCACCATTTGTCAACCCCACCCTGACCCATCTAGGAGACACAGGAAAAGCAAATTATTACGTAAAATCGAGCCGCTGACTTATGTTTTTTATAGCACAAATTGTCGATCACTGCCCAAACATAAACATGATATATTCAACCTCCTTGCGGAAAAAGGTCCTAGTGCCCTTTTCCTAACCGAGACCTGGTTGCATGACAGCTCCGGCCCGGATGTTGCTACTGCCCTCCCCGATAACTACGCCATTGTCAGAATAGACAGGGAAAAACAGGTAGGGGGTGGGATAGCCATCATCTTTAACAGAGAACTAAAATGCACTTTGGAACCAGTATCGATCCCAGACTGTGAAGCAGGTCTTTTCAAAATCTCCTTGAACCCCAATTTTACAATGTCAGGCCTTCTGATCTATCGACCACCAGGCAATCCCTCTCAATGGGTATCCAATTTTGCCAATCTTATTACTCCCTACCACATGTCATCTAGCAACTTTTCCTTGTTGGGTGATTTAAACCTGCACCTAGAAGATCCCACCATCCCCTCATGTTCTAACCTGTTGGAAGACCTTAAGGCTCTAAATCTGTCCCTGATAAATTCTAGCCCTACTCACATAGCGGGCCACCTGTTGGACCCCATAATATCCAACATCAGGGAACTTAGCTGTATTGCCACCTTGCCCTCTGGCTGGTCTGACCACCATCTTATTAACTTCAGCATTATTTTTCCACCCTCCCTCAGCTTGCAACAAAATACTCACGCTTCATGCAGGAAAAATTGGAAATTAGTAGACATTGAAGCATTAAACTCAGCACTACAACAAAACCCTCCAAGCCAAAACTCCAACATGGATTGCTTAGCAACTGAAGCGTGTTAGCAATGCGGCTAACAAATGTCTGCCTTCTACTTGCACCAAAGGGAGTAGACATCGCCCTCCGGCTCCATGGTTTAATGATAGCCTAAAGATTGAAAAATCTAAATGCAAAGCACTAGAACGCAAATGGCATAAAAATTATGACCCCAATGCTAAAAGAAGTTACCAAGAAGCCAGGAATCTCTATCACACTGCCTGTACAAAAGCAAGAGCTGCTTTTGTCTCAAAAACTATTGTTGAAGCAACCAACATGCCCAAAACTCTCTTTTCTAAAGTCAAGGAACTGGCTGGCGCACACACTACAGCTGCTGCACCACCATTAAACACACAACAATGCCAGGAGTTAGCATGCTTTTTTACTGAGAAAATCGACAAAATCATCTCAGACATTAAGGCAAAAAATTCTGTTTCAGAACCTTCCCCTCTATCTGACTCAATACCCACTTTTTTGGGTGAAAATTTACTGGAATCCTGGCCTGCTCTTTCAATAGATAAACTGAAAGGAATCCTTAAAACTATTAAATCCGGCTCCCCCAGGGACCCTATCCCTATCAAAATCATTAAAAAACTGGATGACCACGCATTGGAGATCATTGCTAATCTCCTAAACTCATCCCTCGACCTAGCTACTGTCCCAGCCTTATGGAAGCATACCATGGTGACACCCCTTCTGAAAAAGCCAACTGCAAACCCAGAAATACTGGCCAATTATAGACCTATATCTCTGCTCCCAGCTTTTTCTAAATGTCTAGAGAGACACGTACACTCTGCTTTAGCCACTTTTGCAGAAGAAAATTCTCTACTCCACTCTTCGCAATCTGGCTTCAGGGCTGGCTTCTCCACAGAAACCGCCCTGCTTGGTGTCACTGAACACATCAGAAAGCTTCTCGACCAAGGTCAGACGGTCGCGCTCGTGTTATTGGACCTAAGTGCGGCGTTCGACACCATCTCCCATGAAACTCTTATTAAAGAGCTATATACAAATGGTGTACGAGGAAAGGCTTTGGATTGGATCAGATCTTTCCTGGCTAATCGAACTTTCCAGATCGCATCTACACAAGCCGTCTCAGACACCCTACCTGCATCGCATGGAGGGCCTCAGGGGTCCATCCTAAGCCCTTTATTTTTCAATATGTATCTAAAACCTCTGGCCGACCTTGTTGAAAAATCAGGTCTAACGCTTATGAACTACGCTGACGACTCCCAAATCATCTTCTCCCTATCTGAATCGTGTCCTCACTCCCCTTCGTTACTTAAGGAAGGACTATTAAAAATCTTGAACTGGATGACAAAAAACCAGTTAAAACTAAACGGCGACAAGACGGAAATACTGATTTTGGGAAAAGATCAAGATCTCTGAAATCCCGTACATTGGCCTGATCAGATGGGCGCCTTTCCTACCCCGGTGACCCAGGCCCGTAACTTGGGCTTTATACTGGACAATTCCCTATCCATGAACAAACAGGCCAGTAAAGTAACCAGCCTATGTCTCACCATAGTTAAATGGTTGAGGAAGATCCTCTGGATGCTGCCTGTGTCAACGCAAAAGACCGTAGTCAATGCCCTTATCACATCTAGGCTTGACTACGGCAACATTCTGTACCTGGGCGCAAACAAATCTGTGATCGGACGACTACAGGTAGTGCAAAATGCAGCGGTCAGGCTACTCTGCAATATTCCGAAGAACTCCGGAGTTTCGAACCATCGTAGGAATCTTCATTGGCTTAGGATCGAAAGCAGAATCCGCTTTAAAGCCCTGAACTATATGTTCAGAATTAAAGCGGGTACAGCACCAAAATATCTCCAAACTCTTGCCTACCTCTATACGCCCAAGAGAAACCTCCGGTCGCAGACGGCAGCCTGTTTCTGCATACCAAGGTTCAAACGAGCAAGAACAGGTGGCAGATCCTTTGCCTATCTGGGACCCTCCCTTTGGAACACGCTCCCCCCCTGTATCCGAAAGGAAGGAAATTATCTTAGGTTCAGAAAGCTTGTTAAGACCTGGCTGTTTGAACAATAAACACTCAACAGCCACCTCCCTCTTTCTGCCCTCAAACTAGCTGTGTCTAGGCGCCGGGAAACCCTTTTTGGGTAGCTGTTGCGCCCTATAAATTGATATAATATAATATAATATAAATATATTCAATCACAGTGACATCCATGGGATGTCTTCATTTAGGCCTGTTTTGTGAGTTTGTAACTTGTAGACCCATCTCTGTTCGCGTTTGAACAGAAATGTACTAATATCTACAATGTGTGTTGGTATTATGGGTTGTTCCAAGACCGTCCATCTTATATCTGTTGGTAGATGTTTTGCAAGTAGAAAATGATTTGGGAGCTTAGTAGCCTGTATATACAGCATAGTCATCTCATATACAGGGTGACCACATACAACATAGCCCCCTCATACAGAAACCAATGAGTTGCCAAACAACTTGAAACAACTCACACACAACACTTGCTGTGGAATAGCTCTTGGTGACCTAATCACCTACAATCATACAACGCTACCAAGGGGTGACCACATACAACAAAACCCCTTCATAAATAAGCTAATGAGTTGCCTAACAACTTGATACAACTCACACACAACACTTGTTGTGAAACAGCTCTTGGTGACTTAATCACCTACTACCAAACTTCACTATCAATGAAAGAACAGACCATTTTGCAGTCAGCTCCTACATAACACCAACCAAAGAGTGGCCAAACATCCTGACTCCACTCATACACGACACAGTTGTGGTCAAGTTCTGCGACAAGTATACCCAACGAAGTGTCCCCAACGTGAGTTCTTCGACCCCTTATTTGTGTTTTCCGTTGAGTTTCAAGGTCACTCGGACAAACTTCCATTACTGTAACATTTGACCAGTTACAACTTCTCCTGGGCAGATGATCCCGGCAGATGATCCCGCTTCCAAAACTTTGACCTTTGTTCTATTATAACTTCTTCTTGGCTCACCGACCAACTTCCATTAGTGGAACTTATGTCCTATCACAACATCCACAGTGTTTCACTTTCCCGATTTAATTTTCAACAGGGCTCTTAACCTTCTATCTGGAGGCTGTTGTAAGCCCACTGCCGATATCCGCTGAGCAATGTTCAAAACCGATGTAAGTTTTGTTGGTGACATCCTTTGGCAATTTTAAAATTCCCCAAAACGCTCCACTCCACTCCTTTAGGCAACACTCACTGTAGATAAAAGCAATTCCAGTACCTGATATACTTCACAGTGCAGCGTCATTCACCTAAATCCTCCTCTTGATACCACTCTGTCAACAATTCTTGGATTATCCATCTCCAAAATGGAGGCACGCATATCAACGTCGTGCCGGTTGGTTCACGGCAGGACCAAGCACCACAAACGCCGCACATTTGTCTTCCGTGAATGGAGTGATGAGTCGTCACAGAGGATGACCCCGAAGGTAAACCAGTTGAAGTTTTGACTGTCTCGTGCAAACTACTTTTAAATATAACTGGAACCGTTAGCTTGGCATGAATCCAACGTAAAAAAAATTCTTATATTTTTGTTTTTTATTCTTTTTTTTAACATTCCCAAAAACTTCTCAAAGTACTCAACACAGTCACCACAACGTAGACTCAGATCTCCTCGCTCTTCTAACACGCTTTTATTCATCAATGCAAGATCAAACTTGCTTCTGATCTAAATGTCCCAAAGTATTTCAGTCCGTTCACAACAGATCTCCGCTATTGAGCACAGTCTGTTTTCAACAACGAAGACAGCACACAGGCCCGATCTCCGCCTTAGAGCAATCTGCTGCCATAACATAGTGAACATTTCACACCGAGGCCCGATTATTTGACCCCGAACTACAAAGCAAAACACGCCGGTTGGAAAAAAGAATGTACTTCACACTGTGGCTCTATTCTTTTTCCCCGAATCTCAACAGAACCACACAGCGGCTGTAATTTATTGCTTGGTAACGCTAATGGATCTGGCACACCTGGGTTAACGGGTGACCGATGGCAAGGTCACTGATGGGGTTTGAGTGCCAGACAGTGTTATACAAATATCCTTAGTTAGTATTAAAAGTCATTTACCTCCAGATTTCTTTTTCTTCTTTTTTTCCATACTTCTCCGGTTTTGGTCTCAACCAGCTTGGACTTCACTACTCTGTTTGTCAATTTCTCGTTAATTAATGAACTTCTTTTAAGTTGCACACGTGGATTCTTCTTCACAACAATCGCCAAATGATGTAATCGGAAAGATGATGGATACTTCATGTTAGATTATTCAAGTTACTTTATTAAGATAAGTTGTTAAGATAGAAATGATAACCCCATCAGGAGCAGCTGTCCTGCTGCTCAGCCCTCACCCAACTGACAGTCACAAACCACTAACATTCCATCCATCCAACATTCCACATCACATGCATTCTAGCTGAGCAGCAGGAAGATATAAGATACAACAATTACCCATACAAGTGTGTTTTCAGAGCTAGTCACTGTGCTTAACTTCTTAACTGCAACCATCTCCTGCTGAGCCCTGTTTTTTTTGGTTATTTGGGGTTGTACCTTCCTTGGACCCCGTGGCTTTTTGTCCATATGAGGTATCCATTCCAAGTTTTGCATCCTTTTTTCTCAACATCCTGGGGATTCTGAGGTAGCCCAGGTTTGGTGATTCCCCTGGAGGAGAAAGAGAAAATAGCCAAAATATAGCTAGATTTTGGTTTTTTTACGGAAAAATAGGATAACATGATCTGTTTTCGTTTTTTATAAACATGGCATCAACAAACTGTTTGCTGTGCTAAAGTCTCCATCTTCCCAGTTTTCAGAAACACGTAGAGCTGAATCAAAAAAACTAATTTACCATAGCGTTAGCGTTTTTTTCAGAGGTAGCCCATTTTTTTCTGTTTGTTTGTGCTTTCATTCTACTTCCAGTTTGCGGTGGAAACTGGTGTGAAACCCATAGGTGAACCAGGAAAGCCATATATTTCTGAAAAGTAGACAACATTCTGAATTAGGCAGGGGTCATACTTGTAGATCCCTCAAGGTTTTACCAAAGAAACTGACTGTTGAAATCAAGAAAAATTGAAAATTAGTAGGAATAACGGCCATTGTGACAATATTTTCATCTGTAACTTTTTGCCATGATTGCCGATTCACAAAAGCAGTGTACAATTACGTTCGCTAGACCCCTTTGGTTGTGGCGATATATAGGGTTTGTAAGTTCTCCAAGAACCCGAGGTACCCAGAACCAACAACCGAGCTGCACTGTACAGTGGATTTTCATTGTGTACCGAATATATAGACCCATTCTTATGGTGAAATATGTAGAGTGAACAATAGATATCCAGGTATCCTATGTATTTCTTATGTGGGCACAAGATATGGCGTTTAGGAGCAGTGGTTATTTGTACATCTCTGAATTTGTGGGTACGTTTACAAGCATATGATGAATGGGTATTTTTCAAATTGTCTTCTTTCTTACAAACTGGCTTCATTTGGAAGGCACAAATGCCTCAACCCAATTGGTAATAACAAATATCCTACTATTCTTTGACCCCACGTCTTCTGATAGAAATGCTGCCTCACTTGTGCGGGTAGGCCATATGCCTGCGACAGGAAGCATGAATACATCAAATTTTTCCACTCAAAATGGACCAGTTTTTTGCAAGCTGGGTAGCTGTGGAGTTTGAGCTCCAACTCAGTTGGTACCTTGGTAAACCTAGCAAACCTGTGCATTTTTGAAAACTAGAGACCCAGGGGAATCCAGAACAGGGTGACTTGCGTGTACCCCACAAGTTTCTTTGGTTTTTTTTTACCCACGATGTCCTGCAAACCTCACACTTTGGAGAAAAAAAAGAATATTCCTCATATTTCTCTGATTGAAACTTCTGGAATCTGTGGGGAGCTAAAGACTTCGTTCCACCCAGCATTTCCCCAAGTCTTCTGATAAAAATGGTACCTCACTTGTGCAGGCAGGCCTAGTGCCCACACACAGGAAACAGCCCTAAACACAACATGGATACATAACATTTTCCCACTCAAAGCTGACCCTTTTATTGCAGAGTGGATAGCTATTGATTTTGAACCCTAGCTCAGCCAGCATCTTGGGGAAACCTAGCAAACCTGCACATTTTTTAAACTAAACAACTAGGGAAATCCAGGATGGTGTGCCTAGTGTAGATCCTATGCAATTTATTTTTACCCACAGTGCCATGCAAACCTCAAACATTTCATGAAATCATATATTTTCTTTACTTTTCTTTGATGGAAACTTACGGAATATGCAGAAATAACCTCAATTCCTACCACCCAGCATTACCCCACTTGTGCCAATATAAACGCTGCCCACTTGTATGGCTGGGTCTAGTGCCTGTGACCGGAACGGATCAAACCAAGGTAAATGGAAACTGTTCCGTGGAGAATTATATTAAAAGAAAGACTGCCATATAAACATAGGCAAGGGGGAGCACAAGCCCTTGTCCAAGAGGCTGCTTCCCCTATCGCTGGTGACTAGTGAGTGGATCCCCGCTTGGGGTTCGCTCTCCTGTGGCAATCCGAGCAGGGATCCACTGGGCACAGGTGCCATTGGAAAGGCCAGATTCTTCCCTTTCCCACGATACCTCTCTTGTGAGATTCAAGTGCTTGATGTGATGAGATATGCACCCACACACTGATTCAGTGAAAGTAAAACAAGCCCCTCAGCTCGTTTTTACTTTAAATTTCTATTGCAATGATGTCCGTGTTCCTGGAGCACCGATCGTCATTACAGTAAAAAAATAATAATAATAAAGTTCGGGCAGGTCTTCCAGAGTAGCCTGATGGAAAAAAAAGGACTCCCTCTGGTACAATGCACCAGAGGGGCCTTTATTTACCTCCCCAGTGTTGGCCTTGCTTGCTTCAGTTATGGTCCAAATTCCTCCATCAGGCCACTGTTCCCACTCCCTCCCCCATCCATGCCCTTCGTGTTGTGTGCGTTGTTTTTTTTTCCGCACGCTGTGTCCACTTCATGATATGCATTGTTTATTTCCCCATATTGGGGCATCCCTCACTCTCCCTTAATTTGTCCTCTGCCGTGCACACGCCACTTACAGCAATGCCAGTTGCAGCAGTAGGGTCTTCTAATTATTTGCAGCTAGGAACAACAAGCATTGAAAATGCAATAGGTCTTGCCTTTGATTAAGTTAAAGCCATTTGCTTTGCTAATGGTATTGTATAGCAAAGCAAATGGCTGTAACTTAATGAAAGGCGAGTCCTATTGCATTTTTAATGCTTGTTATAGTCATTGCCCTTCCTGTTTAGCAGGGTACACCAATAAGATGCTTCCACATTTTCCGTGCATGCTCCTTAAAATAGGCGTATATACCTTTTTCAACTCTCATCTAAAAAAGAACCCAGTCAGACTCCGATCTACAATGGGCATGTGCGGAAAGTCAGACCCTGCACAAGCCAGCATGTATAACAATTGTGCTCTAAACACACTTATTAACAACAACCAGCTTTCAGTGGGCCGGATCCTGCCCAGGCAGCTCAAAAAAGCAGGTGCTAAGTATGGTTCCTACAAAAAACAAAAAGATGTGTGGAGGGTCAAGGGGCATATTTATCGACCTGTCTGCTATTACCCCTATTTAAACTATGAAACAAACAACAAAGCAGACCAGGTCGAGCAATGGTGTGTAACTGTACCAGTAACTGGAAACCAATAGCAAGCAAGTGCGTATCTGTGCCGAAGGTAATAAATGGCGACTTATAGCTAGAAATAATCCCATCAGACCACCCTTCTTGGTGGAGTTTGCGTCATGTGGGAGTCGTTGATCATACCATAACACTTATGGCCATATAGTGCCGCAGTGCAGATGGATGTCAGTGATCTAGCCATAGTATATGCCATAAAGTGGACATACTAATGTGCAGTGCTCAAGTGATAATAGTGAATTTGAAAGTGAAATAAAATTGACTACCTTAGTTCTGGCAGAATGTACATACATAAACCTTGGTGTCAAGAATTAAAAACGCCTGGTGAAAAATCTACCCTATGGCGCTGTGCAGGTTGGTCGACATGTTTCAGCCTATGGGAGGTTCTCCCGGCTTTCTTCAGGACCATTGAACTACAAAAGCTACTGCAACTGTAACCGCAATAAAAGTGTTGGGTAAAAAACTGATACTTATCAATCCAAACGTTTTAGGCGTCCACTAGTGGGAGAAGACTGTCTTCTTCCTATCGACAAACAAAAGATGATTGTACAACAACAACATAGAATTACACCCACATAACTACCTGAATACAGTAAGACCGCATACAGGAACACACCTGCGTGAATACATTATATTCCGCATATATAGGAAAAAGCATAATAGCTCAATCGCCTAGAGGCATTTCCTCTAAGTGATACTCACTCAGCCTTGTGTGGGTGAAGGCCTCACCTCACCCGGCAACCGCTCGGGAGTAGGAGGCCCCGCTCTATGGTGTAGAAAAAGTACACAGTAAGTAAAAACTTTACGGTGCCCAAGCCAATCGCTCTACACACAGAGCCCAACTAGACTGCAGTGCGCACCCCTCCGCCAAGTCCAGGTCACCACATACCAGCACCAGCGACATTGTGTAATCGTATCTCTTGCGAAATGTCTCATGTGGCGAGACTTAATATAGACCATGGGGAGTGTCTATATATAGCAATTACTGTTCACATTAAATAACTGCTACATCCCAAACATATGCTCAAGTTGTAAGTATAGGCTAGGAGGTAGTCCTATGGTGACTCAATTGGACTGCCCAGAAACAGCTAAGGTGAAAATGGGATGTGAATCAAGTACGTTTCCTGAGACTTCCCAAACATACAAAAAGCTGGCACCATGCAGGCTCCATTCGATCTTATAATGCTTAGTGCTGCTGTCAAGTCTGCAATTCTCAGGAGATCAAAGCATACAGACACTCACCTGTCCGTCGGTGCCCCCGCATGTTAGCCAAGCGGAATGGGAGGTATCAACCAAAACGCCCTGAACATTTAAATAACTTCCAGGCAACGAGGAAAAACGCGATAGGAGACACTGGTCCCTCGCGCATGCGCGGGCGGTAGTCCGGCGTCAATCCCTGCTACTCGCTCGTTTCAGCATTGCGTTGCGCAATGTAAGGAAGGGAGGAAAAAATATATCCTCAAACCTAGATTAGATGCAGCTATAAACCCCTTTTAGGAGAGGGCCGACCTGCGTTAAGATTCAATATTTGTCACAGTGCCGGGGAGCATGCCCAATGCGGGAGACGCTGTTCTCTGGAGCATGCGCCCGGCAACTGTGTGTCCACAGCCCCCCGTCTATTCGAAAATGATGTGAAAGCGCTCCAGATAGGAGAATTGCCATTGTATCAGGGAGCAGCTAACATTTTAGGTGTCAAAAGCAGGTACAAATGTGAAGTACAATATGTGCTTATATTATTGATGCAAACAAACAGTAAACTTACTCTAGAAAGTAAATACACAGTCTCACAATACCAACCACATCCGTCACAAAGTAGCAGTCTCCCACTGCTGTCAGTACTCCTTCTCAAACACAAGACTTGTCACAATACCAGAAGTAATCCTACACCCCTCACAGGCTAGCAGTCTTGAACTACTGACAGCACTAACACCCTCTCAGACTATCACTCATGCATTACCTCTACAGGACTCACCTCACTCAAAGTATCAATGGTGCAGCAGATGGCACTCTCACAGCTTAGCTTTGTCACACTGTGCACTCTCACACTATCATATCCCTCGGTGACTGAACATCACTCATACCTTCAGACAAGCACTCATACAGTTCCAACAACACTCTTACACCCCTTGCAGACTAGCAATTGTGCTGTACCAGGACCATTCTCACACTCCTTAAAAACTGGTGTTACAGTGATTCTGTTTGGAGACAGAACAGTTCATTGATGAAACAGGACGTCAGAATGTAGGGACTGGGTCTCTCTACCACGTCAGTACCTGTAGGCCTAAATCTGACTAGCAAACAAATACAATGAATCTCTAGTCCTCAAGGGAACCGTGGAAACAGTAAATCACCTTTCATTCTCACTAATGCTTGTCCATAGTAAACAGAAGAAAGAGACAAAGGAATTTTAAAATATATTTATTAAAACTGTTTTCTATTTTGAAGCAGGTTTGCTGTGATTAGTAAATGGATACTGCTGAGCAACGTAATCAACATTACTAACAGGCTATAAACAATGAACAACCTGACCATGGCATCCAGTATATTCATGTAGACTTCCCCTCACCGTGTAAGCACAGGGATATATTAGTAATCGCTTGGATTAGTGCTCAACCTCATACCTGGTATGTGTGGTTAGGTAGTCCGCATCATGGATGTAAACTCCGTTTACACAAGGCTGCTGCCTCCCGTCCAAGACTGGTCTCTCTGCTCTAAATCTCTTCTCTAAACTCCAAGGGTAATATTATAAGAACTGATGTGTTAAAAAACTGCAGCTGTGCTACTGTGTTGTGTCTAAAACTATTAGATGTTGCTGACCGGGTACAAAAAAATAGTACACCATGTTTTTCGACCTTGTACAAAATGTTCAGACGGAATCCCAAGAAGAGTCGCTGAATAACAAATAATATGCGCTGCATATTTCTAAAATAATATCATGTCACAAAAACTAATGTATTATGTATGGTTGTGCAAAGTAAAGGCAGCCTAAAGCTGCTAATATGAATTCCCACGGGAGAACCAAAGTTGGCTCAGATGGGGAAATACTACACTACCATTTGCACACACTCCTCACAATGAAGTCTCATACTGCTGACCACACGCTCACAGATTAGTAGTTTCGCAGAGTACCGGTATCGCCATTACACTTCTCGCAGACTAGAAGTCTCACAATACTCATAGCAATCACACAAGTCTGAAAGAGTGTCAGTCAGTGTAGAGAACACCCTCACACCCATCCGACTAAGAGTTAAACAGCACCATCAGGAATCTCACACCACTCACTGACGACTAGTCACACAGTGCTAAACACGCACACCGCTAGCATTCTTGCACTACTCACAGCATTGTCACCACCAAAAAACAAGTGATCTTTTAGTATTGACAGAACTCTCAGACCCCTTACAGAGTAGCTGACTTACCAGTGCAGATCTCTTTCACACCCTTCACATAGTAGCTTTCTCACACTGCACAAATCTCTCTTATATCCATGATATAGCAGCTGTTTAATAATACCTTGCACACTCTCAACCCCCTTACAGTCAAACAATCAATCACAGACTAAACCAATCACATCTTCATTCTGGCAGTTTCACATTATTAGTTGGACTCCCACACCACTTGCAGACTAGCAGGTACACATAGAATAAACACATTCACACCTCTCCTAGAGTAGCAGCCTCACACTACTGGCAGTCCTGTCACCCCCTTAAAAAATACTAGTTGTCTCATACTGCAAGCAGCAATCTCACAAAACTCCGACTGGAAGTCTCACATTGCTGATAGCACTGACACCCCACACAGAAGAGTAGCAGCACTCTTGCACACATTACTCACTAGAAGTCCCACACTATCAACCACACAGTAACGCTCCTCACATAATAGCAGTCGTGCCCTAGCAACAGGTCTCATGGCTAGCAGATGCATTCTAGTTTCAGGACTTCTTCATCACTCGCAGACTTCCAGTCACACTACGGATAGCACTCTCACCCCCGTCTCGGAGAAGCTGTCTCCTACTGTACACAGTACTCTCAATCCACCACACAGCATAGCTGTCTCAGACTGCGCACACCACCCTCATACCCCTCCTATAGTAGTAGTTTCACACTACTGACATCACTTTAACACCCCTCACAGACTTGCAACCACCCACTCATTAAAGCAGTCACACCTTCAGATCGGTATTTACATATTACTAATTGTACTCTCATACCCCGTGCAGACAAACAACCACGCTAACTAACAGCATTATCATACCACTATATTAGCAGTTGCAGACTGCTGTTAGCACTTTATTCCTCCTCAATGTTGCAGTGGCACACTGCTTGAAGTACCCTCACACACTACTAGCATCACACTGCTTACAACCCCCTCAAAGACTAGTGGTCTTTACCACCTACACTATTCTTTCATCTCTTTCAGAGCAGTAGTCTATCACTACAGACAACTCACACCTCTCACATCCATGAGACTTGCAGTCAGACACTGCAGACAGCAGTCTCACACCATTCACAGAGAAGCAGTCGCAAACTACTAACAGCACTTTTACACCCGTCACAAGCTGACAGTGACTTCATTCTGTTACTAATAGCACACCCACTCCTCATAGACTAGCAGTTTCACTCTAATGGGAGCTCACAAAGAGTACTTTTCTGGCACTGACAGCTCTGTTAAACCCCTCACGCACACACTTCTCAGAGATGAGCAGTCTTACAAAGTACTACAAGAATATTAAACTTGCCAGAAAACAGCACATAACGCTACAGATATCACAAGCAGGCAATTGCTCTAAGGAGCTTTTTAATATCCTGCAGAATTTTATTTAACCGACCGCATGCGAGAGCTCAGAGGACTTCTCACAAGACCTATGTGATGAAGTTTCGACATTTTTTGAGGATAAAATAAATAACATCTATGAAAAGATAGTAGCAGCCAACAGCGCTATAAATAAAACTACCAATGGTCATCCTTTGACCCCGGCAACAAACAACAATAAAATACTTCTAACATCCTTTCCTCCAATAACTAATACAGAGCTCCTCTCCCTTTGCAGCCAAATTAAATCAGGGTCGCCAAGTGACCTTATTCCCGCCAAGATGGTCGGCCCCATGATTTCCCTCCTGGGACCTCCCATATTAGATATGGTGAACATCTCACTAACAAAAGGCCAGGTTCCAGCAGACTGGAAAAAGGCGGTGGTGAACCCGATTAGAAAAAAAGCATCTTCCCCATGGACAGACCTCTCCAATTTACGACCTATCTCCCTCCTACCCTACCTGGGCAAGGTTACGGAGAGGCACGTGAACACCTATCTTTCTCAACATCTTGAAGCGACGGACGGCCTGGACTATTCGCAATCAGGGTTCAGGCCAAACCACAGCACAGAATCAGCCCTTCAGACGGTGACCAACAACATCAAAATGGCACTGGATGATGGCAGCTCAATGATTCTGGTGCTGTTGGACCTTTCCGCCGCTTTTGATACGGTGTCTCACACGGTGCTCCTCAACCGCCTAGGCGAGGTGGGTGTAGAGGGAGAGGCTCTGGCATGGATGAAGAGCTTTTTGACTGGTCGTTATCAAGAAGTTAGGCTGGGCTCCCACAAATCCACTCTTAGGGAGCTCAATAAGGGAGTGCCACAAGGCTCGTGCTTGAGTCCTACACTCTTTAATGTGTATGTGGCCCCCTTAGCCAACTTAGCAAGATCTTTTGGCTTCACCCCGGTGTCGTATGCCGACGACACCCAACTCCTTTTTCCCTTCAAAAACCTTACACCTGCAATAAAAAGATCTTTTGCAGATGGCATGAGAGCCATTGCAGAATGGATGTCATCAAACTGTCTGCAGTGTAATGTAGGGAAAACGCAGGTCTTGTGTTTTGGGCAAGCGGCGACACACTGGGCATCTGACTGGTGGCCCTTAGAGCTGGGCCCTGTCCCTATTCCCAAGAGTACAGTCAGGAATTTGGGAGTGCTTTTTGATCAGCAACTTACTTTCAAAGGCCACGTTAATCAAGTTGCTGGAACCTGCTTTCGGGCTATTGGTATGTTAAGACGTGTCTTCCCCTACATACCGGACCATCACAGAAAGACGCTTGTACAGGCTCTTGTCATCAGCAGGGTTGATTACTGCAACGGTTTGCTCCTTGGAGCTAACTAGGAGCAACTTAGTAAACTACAGGTAATCCAAAACACAGCTGCAAGGATTATCCTGAATGCCCCTCCAAGGACACCCTCATGTCCCCTGCTGATGAGACTCCACTGGCTTCCAGTGAGGAAACGAGTCCAGTTTAAAACTCTATGTACTATCCATAAGAGTATGATAGGGGAGGGCCCAAAATACATGACCAAAATCTTCCAGCCCTACACTCCAGGGCGCCTTTTGCGCTCCAGTCATCAGCAGTTACTGCAAGTACCCAGAGTAAAAAAGACCAGACAAGGCGGCCGTGCACTAGCCCATGCCGGACCAATACTCTGGAATTCTCTGCCCCCGGAATTAAGATCTCTCTCTAGTCACCTGACTTTCCGGAAAATTTTAAAAACCTATCTGTACCCTAGCAAATAATGCCCTGTAGCTTTCTACCTTCAGTTTGGACACACAATTGAAATCAGAACTCTCTTTGTTGCAGCAATAGCGCGGAGATACCCCTTCGGGGGTCTAGTCTGGCGCTTTATAAGAATATAAAATAAATAAAATAAAATTACACTACTGACAACACTCTCATACCCTTCCCATACCAGTAGGTACACACTACTGTCAGCAATCTCATATGCTTCACAGATTATCAGTCGTAAAGTACCAGATGCACTCCCAACACCTCTCAAACAAAACATTGGCATAGCCAATAGGTCTTGCCTTTGCGACCTTTTGAGTGTTTTGCTGGAGCTATTGGCTTTGTCAATGTGTTAAAGGTATGTTGTAGGCCAGTGTGGCTGCTTTCTATAATGCTTGAGGCAGTACAAAAGGGCACGGTGTTTATGCACCTTTGGCAGCTTTCATTTTTGAATTTTAACAAGAATGAGCTCCTAATTCACTGGGGATTTCACTTAATAAAGTGCAGCCGTTCTCCCAGTTGATTGGTGGGGTTTAGTGGAAGTCAAACAAAGTCAGTCACTTCAGGCTTGCACATGCTTCCACTATAGCTTTGTTGTAACGCTGTGAAGCTGCTGCCCTAAGCCCACTCAGGGAAGGTTGCTTGGCAGCTTCCTCATACAATGCAAATCCAGTGTTCACTCTTGAGAAATAGCTATACTGGAAATGCTTATAAATGAAAGCCATCGTAAACCTCTGTTTAGAAGTGAAACTTAAATGTGTTTGCTCCTTACCTTGCAACTCACACCTTTGCTTTGCTTGTAAATCCAGTAGGTGCACCTGTCATGCAGACCCCACGAAAGACACCCTTACGGTGCATATCTTACCATCGAGAGCTCCATAATTATGTCAGGGTATGCGATGTGGCAATAGGGAGAGACACACAAGAGCCACCAGGTATTACTAAGGTAAGCTGGTGTACCCTGAAGTTATTGCAGACCCGTGCCTTTGCTCCTCTCACAGGCTACTGGAACTCCTAGCCAGGTTGGCAAGAAGACTCCCCCCACAATACCCCCAGCCCAATCTCATTTACCCAGGATATGGCCAAACAAGTGGTGGTCACCTGCACTCTTACTGTCCTGGCGCTCGAGGAGCCTCTGAGGCAGCTGCACCAGTGGTCCCAAACAGGATACAGAGAGGCCGGGAAAGTGTGGCTTCGCTCCCCAGGCCCCGCCCTGGCTTTGTACCGAGGCAAAGATCTCCACACACTGCGCTCATAGGAATGGCGGGGGTGTTCCTATGCTTTTCTCTCTGTGGTTCCCGGTATCCCTCGGGCCGCCCTTGCTTGTGATGTCAGCAGCCTCCCACACCCGAAGTGGGACACGGAGCGAAGTCTCCATCAGACTCGCTCCCTGTTGTTCTTGTTGTGCCGGCAGACCCCGCCCACTGAATTTTAGCGTCCAGTGCGCCCTGGCTGTAAACCTTGCAGCTCCCTCTCCAGGGGGTGGGGGGTATTGTGCTGAATGGGGGGGGTCAGTTGTGCGGCACTGCTTTGTTGTATTTCTATCTAGGACCCTAATTCGATATTCCCGATTCATGCCGTTATGTGGTTATAATAAATAGTATCCTTATAAAGGCATAAGAATCATATCCATATTCAGTAATAGCCCATACAGTCCAAAGCACGACAAGGCTACTCCCATAGACTCCTAGAAAGCACAATGCGTTCTTTAAACAAACCAAGCCTCCAGCAGCCCGGGAATGCCCACTGCTTTTGTTTTGATTTGTACAAGAACTCCTGGAGTCCAGAAAGAACTGTTGGTTCTTAGTGACGTCTTATGTCCAACCTTACGTCAAACCCAGCACCTTTCAGGTATAAATATACCAACGTTGCCTTAAGCAAACACACGGTGGTGGGGAGCAGAGCGACGTTCTACTTGTCCGAGAGCCCAGCTGTTGCCAGAGCCGAAGGAAGCCGCCCCTCCCTTTTTGACGCGCTGGAGAAGCTGCCTTTTCTCACGCCGAGAAATCCAGCTCCGGTGTTCCCAAGTCACCCTCGCGGGTTGCCGGGAGATAGAGTCCTGAGAAGCGAGATACAAGACCTCCTTCATTCTATAACCAAGGTACGGAGCTGATTAAAACCTTACAGAGAATTCTTGATTCCGATACTTGGCAAAATCCTAACTTAACTTAAGACTGCAACTTACTTACTCCTTCCCACGTATTAGACTTAGGTCAGGTACACCGGGGTAGGCGTATCTTAGAAGCACCAGTTGAGTTTGTTAGTCAATGTTTTTATGTATGTATATATTTTATCCATTTAAAAAAATCATATGGCTAAGAAACCATATCAATGCTTTTACAGTATTATTTCATAGTACTACTTTTACTGTACGCACTTTACTTTATGATAAGTATTGCAATTGTGGCAATTCATTTCTCTTGCATGAGAAAGAAGACTGCTCAATAAAATAACACCTTTTATTGAAAACGCCTGTCTCTCTATTTCTCTGCACTCTGGTGAAATTAAGCATGCACGATTGACTGAGTGAAATAGCTGTCTATTGTTTTCACACGACTCTAGAGATACACTCTTTATTCTGAGGGAGCAAAGTTGTCCCTTCTTGTCTAAATCAGGACGGTTAACCCTTTCCCGAACATTCAAGAACTTTTCTAGTGACCTCTGAGCTAGCTGGCAAAAACTAATTAAGTCTTACATAGTCAGTAGAGACCTAGATGACCTCAGTCCTACGTCTACACTGCTGTTTGGTATTCCAATGCGCAGAGCCTATTGGGAATATAGGAACTACACTACAGCTTGAGTGTGAGAGCACATCCTGACTTGCTCTCAAATCGCTGATCACCGCCGGCAGCCCTGAATGGATCTTCTCCCTCCCCCCTTGGCGAGGTTTATTGCTGTGTTGCAGCGGGCACATCCAATATATGGAATGAGCGAAGGGGGAGAGCACTTTCAAACTCACACTCTCCCCTCCAGCTGAACCGAGCACCAAGGCCAGGGTATCGCTCACAATGACTGCCTGGAGAGAGGGTCGGTGAAGCAGCATACTTCGAACCAAGCGCTCCTCACGGGCTTTGCTAATAATAATAACAGGATACTGAATGCAACGCTGAGGGCTTGTCTGGTGTTTTCCTTGCGGGAGAGAGCAGAAAGGTGTGATAATTGCTAACAGATGGCGTCGCTGCTCTCTCCCGTAAGGGAAACGCCAAACGTGCACGAGTGCCCATAGAGAGCAGTGCGAAACATGCACTAGTTTTAACAAAAGTGCGGAGCAATGCCAAGAGGTTTCTCTAAGCAACAATAGGCGAGACCTAAAAACGAGTAAAAAAAAAAGTTAATAGTTCTGGCTCATAAATTAAAGTAAGTCTGTGTGGTATGGTATTGGTTATTAAATATGTGAGTACAAGGATGTGTGACTGAGTGCATCAATATGTGACTGCTTGGATGGATGCATCCAAGCGCTTTGTTATTTACCAAATTTACTGGCTTTGCTAATTATCTTTATTAATTTCGGGTGAGGTTTCTTCTCCTAGATTTTGTTATTTAAAGCTACATATGTAGTGCATGGTGATGAATGGAATGACTGACTCGAATATAGGGATGGAAGTTGCTGCTAAGCCTGATTTAGGTGGACATTCTAATGGGATTGTATGTTATGGAATCATGCTGTGAAGCTGCTCACCTTAATTGCCTTTTTTTATAAACTATTTTGTATTTGTAAGATGAATGTGGTAAGATTACATTTTAGGATGTTATTTCTATATTTGTATAAGGTGAGATGATTTTATGAATTCCTTTCTGCTATAAATCTTAATCATTTGATGTGCAGAAATGCAAATGAAACTTCAAAACAGTAATGCCAGATAACACCATGTACATTTTCGTAAAACAACCAGTACATAAAAGCTTTTGTCCATTACCTTACAGCCCTCTTTTGACTGGACAGATTTTGGAAAGAATTGCCACAGAATTCAACCAGTTGCAGTTCCATGCTGTTCAAAGTAAAGGCATGCCTCTTTTGGACAAAGTGAGACCTGTAAGTGGTACTCATTTAATAAGTGTACCTGTTTCTGCAGACTTGCATGATTTTAATATTTTGTTAAACTTAATGAAGTATTCAGAAAGTATACATATTGCCTACACACCAGAAAATTATTTTGTTAACTTGTTCTTTAATTCCTTGTATTGGGATTGATTTTCTTTTGGTTGCTAAGGAATCCACAAATAAAATCTTGTCTTTGTGTATTTTCTGGCCTCTCATCTGACCTGCTCAAACTTTGCAAGTATGCCCTTACCTGCTAATGCTAAAAAGATATTTCCTCCAGAGGTAGATCCCTGGTGAATGGGATGGGTGCAGGGTACTCCCGTGTAACCTTGTTTTGGTCTGCCTTGGATGTGATCAGACAACATCAGCAGATAACACTGTAAGACCAGTCCTGCTTGAGTAGAATTCCTTACAAATTTAGCAAAATACGGCATCTCGAACCATATAAGTTTCTCTATGGATGTCAGTTAGCTGTTGCCTTAGGTAGCACCTTCTTTGCCTCCCTAACACTTTGGTACCTGTGGCACTGTCCTAGCGATACTTGGTTCACTAGTCATGGAGATGGTGCCAGACTCACCAAGCAAGACATTTCTAAATAATGCTAACTTTTTAAAATAAATATTTGCTTATTTCTATGCCGCATATAATGTTTGTGTGGTAGGAGGTAGGGTTATCCACATGACTCGGCAGTGCCCTGCAATCATCTAGACCAAGGAAACTAACTGAAATAATCACCAAATAAAAAAGTATGGAAGAACCTTCTAAAACCAAAACCAGCAGTGTGTTATTGGGCCTAATGCCAAGTCCATCATTTGTTTTTTTTTATTTTGTCACCCTAAGTGACGATGGTATACCCAGACGTGAGTCATGTGCTCACTGTCTCACTTGATTTAAGCTCGCCTGGCTGATGAGGAGTGTTAGCCAAAAACCGGTCCCAGGATGCTTGTTTCCGGTCCAGGGAAGACATGGCTTGGCCTTTCAGGGTGGACTGTTCCCATGAGGAATCGGGTCAAGACTGATTTGCATATAGCTGTGTCTGAACTGGGGTGGCAGAGTGAGCTAAAGAATGATGATGGATTAAACCCAGATCTGTGACTGGGGATGAGTGTCTGAAAAGTTTAAGTGCTCCGTCCATCATCTCCTTGTGTTTTCTTTGTTCACCCTAAGTTGGCAGGGTATGCCCAGCCAAGCGTCCCTTGCTCACTGTGCCACTCGATTCAAGCTGGCCTGGCTGATAAGAAGTGATACTCTGAATCTGGTCCCAGGATTCTTGTTTCTGGTCCAGGGAGTACCTGGCCTGGCAGTTCGGGCTGGATGTTCCCATAGGGAGCAGGGTCAAGACTAATTTGCTTATGGCCTGGGTTTAAACTGGGTGGCGTGGTGAGCAAAACAAATGATGGATTAAACTCCGATCTGTGACTGGGGGTGATTGTTTAGTATTCTGTTCTTCGTTTGTTCTTGCTCGGATCGATTTAGTGGCGTCAGTGTATTGATATGGTTACAGTGCGGGGTTGAACCCTTGGCAGTGCTAGATTTTTCACTTTTAGAAGTTATGGTATCTGCACTGTCTGAATCATATGAGCTGATGACTGTGCTGTTCTAAACATGTGGCAGTATTTGAAGGAAATTGTGCGCTCCTCGTTTAGGACTAAAATACATACTTTACCATGCTACTGTTCAGCAAACAAAAGGGGATGGTAAAGGTACACTGGCAAAAAATGCTGTCCTTTGAAGTTATAGTCTGGGTACTTGATGCTATGTTTGAGCATCTGTGACTTCATAACTTTACTATTTAGGCTGCACTGGAGTACATGAGACTTGATCATATGAAGTTCAAACTGTATGCCTGGGCTGTGATAAAATCTCTTAAACTGTTAAACTTTTTGTTATTCTTTTTATTTTGTATTTTTATAATATAATTATGTTGGGCCAATCGTCATGTGACACCCCTCCCTTTTGCGGCAGTTCTGTCAGCGGTCCTATGATGTTGCCTTATATGATGTTGTCAAAGCTATAGGTGTTATGTTGTCACTTCCTGTGATGCCAGGAGAAAAGGTGGAGGCTGGTCAAAAGGAATGTGATGTCACTCCCATTAGCCTTGGTATTTGGTGAATTGCAAGTCTTTCAAATGCTACTGTTCAGCAAACAAAAGGGGATGATAAAGGTACACTGGCAAAAAATGCTGTCCTTTGAAGTTATAGTCTGGGTACTTGATGCTATGTTTGAGCATCTGTGACTTCATAACTTCACTATTTAGGCTGCACTGGAGTACATGAGACTTGATCATATGAAGTTCAAACTGTATGCCTGGGCTGTGATAAAATCTCTTAAACTGTTAAACTTTTTGTTATTCTTTTTATTTTGTATTTTTATAATATAATTATGTTGGGCCAATCGTCATGTGACACCCCTCCCTTTTGCGGCAGTTCTGTCAGCGGTCCTATGATGTTGCCTTATATGATGTTGTCAAAGCTATAGGTGTTATGTTGTCACTTCCTGTGATGCCAGGAGAAAAGGTGGAGGCGGGTCAAAAGGAATGTGATGTCACTCCCATTAGCCTTGGTATTTGGTGAATTGCAAGTCTTTCAAATGTATGAGTTGCTCTCTAGAAAAGGGGAAGATGGAGACATAGGTAAAGGTCCTCTGCATGCTTGTCCAGTGATTCCCAACCTGTGGTCCGGGGGACCCCTGGGGCCCAAAACGCCTCCTAAGGGGGTGTATGACTGCTTAGAATATTAAAATAATTTTTTTTTTTTTTTTTTTTTTTTAAATTATATTTTTATTGCAGAGTTATAAACCACAGGATAACAGTAAACAGCCAACACACTCGTGGCCCCCCCCGTCCAATGACAATTCACAGTGGTACACAGCCATTCAGCCCGCATCCCGGAGGCCGGGCGGCATATCACTTCGCTCGAAAGGAACACAACACAGAGTACGTCCCATTGGGACCCTGGCGATAGATCGTTTTGCGTATCTGCTTTTACCCCCCCACCCGCAACAACATTCCCATCAGCCATCTC
This sequence comes from Lissotriton vulgaris, assembly GCF_964263255.1. NCBI lineage: Eukaryota > Metazoa > Chordata > Amphibia > Caudata > Salamandridae > Lissotriton > Lissotriton vulgaris. Next base: position 1,251,359,776 of record NC_141694.1, on the reverse strand, counting down.
CGTGCAAGTAATGTGATCGCCCCTGTCGGGGCCTGCTCTAGGCCATGCGGCCTACTTACCAGGCCGTTCCACCCATTCAGTCGATCCACCACTCAATACCCCCTGTCCCAGTTGGTCCAAGGCCTCAGCCCGCAACCCTCCAATGGCTTCCGGCCCTCCCCAACCCCCCCACAACTAACCCCCCCAACTCCCCCCCCGGGCAACTGCTAAGGTGCGCGTTTCGCTCCGCTGAACTGGATGGGTCCAATACAGTGCGTGGTTCCGTATTCTTGTATACGCCCCGTGGTGTCCAGTGGATTAGTTCTCGCCGTCTTCCCCCTCAACCAAAGCATCACGCAAAGCCTGTACCACCAACTCCCATGCACGCGCCGCATCCAATACCTTCTCATTCCCCAACTTTACCGCTTGCTTCATCCGGAGCACGCTCTCGCAGTCAGACCACCGCAGCAACTCATTCTTCCATCTACGCAGTGAGGGACCGCCCCTAGACTTCCAGTGCCATGATATTTCCCTCTGTGCCAATATCAGAGCCAGATCTATGAATTTGCTTGTCACCTTGGTGCGCTTAGTATGCGGGAACCAAAGCAACAGGCACGCTGCCATGTCGAATTCTACCTCCCTGTCGGTCACTTCATTCAGAAGTTCCCCTACCTCTGCCCAATAGGTTCCCAGTTGTGGACACCCCCAAAACAAGTGGTCCATATCCGCCCCTGGGGACGAGCACCGGGGGCAACATGCATCCGGCACCCGAAAGTACCGTTGTAATTTCTCTGGGGTCAAGTAGGCCCTATGAAGCACATAGAAATGGACCTGCTGAAAGCGGGCGTTCCTGGTGCCCTTCCACGTGCGTCGCAGGATGTGGCCCCATGCCGTATCCGGTATGGGCCGACCAACACTCGCCTCCCATTTAGCTTTGAGCCCATGGAGCGGTTCCAGCCCTTCTGTCAGCATCCTATTATGGAGGCATGTCACAGCTTTGAATGTGCCAGCCGCCATCACCACATACTGGCACGCCATGGTCGTCGTGGGCTCCAGGAGCCCCTCTCTCCAATGCTTTTGTATGGCTGCCACCACCGCCGCGTGCAGGAGGAAGCCCCCCTCAGGCAGGCCAAACTGGTCCCGGAGCACGTCAAACGGCGCCAGAGCCCCATCTATGTACAGATCGCCCACCACCTGCAACCCCGCCTCTTCCCAACCCAACAACGGGGACTAATCTCCTCCGTGCGGCAAAGCCGTCAACATCCCGATCGGAATCTCCGGGGCGTAAGGCCTTGATGCCCGCGCTCTCCGAAGGCTCCTTTGCCAGCACAGCCGGAGCGTCCGCTCCTCCATGGAGAGGGCCCGCAGCTCGAGCCGTTGCTGCATAACGATGTACGACAGCACGTGGCGCTGTATCCCCCGATCCCGGTCGTCCTCCGGCCCCCGGAACACCCTGGCTACGTTCTGTGTAAGGACCTGCAGCTGCGCCGCTAGGTAGTACAGTTCTAGGTCGGGCACAGCCATGCCCCCTTCCATCTTGGGGCGAAGTAACGTGCTCAAGGCTATTCTGCGACGGCCATGCCCCCAGAGAAAGCCAGTAATCATAGACCGCAGTTCCCTGAACACCCCCTGAGGAATCCAGACAGGTAGCGTTCGGAAATAGTAGAGGAAGCGGGGGAGCGCCACCATTTTCAGCAGTGCTATCCTGCCCAGGACTGTCAGCGGGAGGGTCGACCAGAAAGACAGGCTGCCCCGCAGTGATCGAACACAACGGCCAATGTTACCCTCCAAAAGGTCAGCAGCCGAGTGGTAAATGCGGACACCCAAGTAGGTGATGCAAGAGGGTTCCCATGCCACACCCAAGTCGCTGTCGGGGGCTGGTGATCCCGCCCTCAGCGGGAACACGCAGGTCTTCGCCCAATTGACCTTAAGGCCCGATAGCCGGCCGAATTCGGACAGCAGAGCCATCGCTCCAACCAGGGCCCCCGAGGTATCAGCCAGGTACAGGAGCAGGTCATCCGCATAAAGCGAAATATGATGCCACTGTCCATCACCCTCTATACCCGAGTATCGGTCGCCCGACCTCGCATGGACCGCCAAGGGTTCCATCGCCAGGGCAAACAACAGAGGGGAGAGAGAGCACCCCTGTCGCGTTCCCCTGCTCACCGGGTACGCCGCTGAGACCAGACCGCCCAAACGAACTCTCGCCGTCGCTGAATTATACAAGACCCTCGTCCACCTTCGAAACCCGTCACCCATGCCAAACCTCTCCAGCACTCCATCCAAGAAGGGCCATTCCAAGCTATCGAAGGCCTTCTCGATATCCACGGACAGAACCGCCGGCGCTCCTTCCCCACCCAAGATGGCGTCCATTATTCCCACCAGGCGGCGAATATTCATCGCCGTGCTCCTCGTGGGTATAAACCCGGCCTGATCCCTGTGTACCAGGCCCGTCATGTGCGGAGCCAGTCTAGTAGCGAGGATGCGACTCAGGATCTTATAGTCCACCGTCAACATGGACAGCGGGCGATAAGACCTCACGTCCGCGGCATCCCGGTCAGGCTTGAGGAGCGGCACTATCAAGGCCTCCCGCATGGAGCCAGGCAAGGCCCCCTTCTCGAAGGCTTCCGTGTACACCACCAGCAGCCTGGGCGCCAGAACGTCCACATAGTGCTGATAGAACTCGATCGGCAATCCGTCCACCCCGGGCGTCTTGTTACGGGCCATATGTTTGATAGCCACGCGGATTTCCGTAAGCGTGATGGGGCTACCCAGGTCCCTCGCGTCCTCCTCATCAAGGACCGGAAGCGGCCTCTCCCCCAGGTACTCCACGATGTCCTGCATCCCCACTTCCAACTGACTCCGGTACAAGTCCTCATAATAACCCCTGAAGCGGTCCAGTACAGCCGCCTGGGAGTACACCAACTCACCTTGCGCATTAGTGATGCTGAGGATCGGGCAACCCCTAAGCTCCGGGTTCGCTAGTCTGGCCAAGAGGGTTCCCACCTTGTCCCTTTCCGCGTGTGCCCTGATAATGTACTGCCTATAATCATAACATCTCAAGCGTTCCGTCCCAGCAGCTACCACTTCCTTCGCCTCCAATAACTGGGCCTGTAAACCAGGCCTGGTCGGCCTGCGGCGCTCCAGGTCCCTCAAAGTGTCTTCTGCTTCCATTAGATCATTCAGCACAGTCGTTCGAGCATTCGAGAACCTGCCCAGGCACACCCCTCTCACCACCACTTTCATTGCATCCCATTCAATAGACCTACTCACTGCCGTGCCCTCATTCACACCAAAATAACTAACAATGCCCTGCCGGACCGCATCCTCAAACACAGAATCCTCCAGCGTCTCCGGCCGAAGCCGCCATGTTGGTATCACTGAGCGCTCCCTCTGCCACCGAATGTGCACCAATAGGGGGTTATGATCGGATATAGTCCTAGCTAGGTATTCCGCATGGGTAATCAATGGGGATAGAGCGCTCCCGCAAAGCACCGAATCGATCCTGACATGCAGATCATGGAGAGCGGAATAAAAGGAGTAATCCCTGGTTCCCCTGTGCCTCTCCCTCCAGACATCCAGCAACCCCCACCGTTCTTGCCAGTCCTTCCTGTGCGCGGCCAGCCTGCGCACAGGAGAGTCCACTAGGGGGGGATGGGACCTATCCAGAGCCACATCCGTAATCGAGTTGAAATCCCCCCCTAGCACTATCGGACCTGCCAGGAAAGAGGCCAAGGACCCCGAGAGGCCATCAAAGTACCGGCCTTGGTCAGTGTTCGGTGCATAAACACAACAGAATACCACATCGCGTCCATATAACCTCCCCTCCACCGCTACAAACCTGCCCTCCGGATCCACCACCTGGTTCAGCACTTGAAAGGGTATCCCCGCCCTCACCCAGATCAAGACCCCCCTGGCGTACGCCGAATAGGTGGTGCCAAAGACCTGGCCCCGCCATCTTTTTTGCAGGGCAGCGCACTCTTTTTTGGTGAGATGGGTTTCCTGGAGCATAGCTATCTGAACCCCCCTGCGTACCAGGAATGCATGCACTTTGTGACGTTTCACCATAGTCCGCAACCCCCGGACATTCCACGTTAGGCACTTCAGATTAGGTAATGTCCCCATTCCAGTCCCGTGCAGTCCGAATCAAAAGACAACGGTCAATGCCCCCCCCAATGCAGTTGCCCCCCCCCAAACAGCCCCAAAACTGAAACATACCCCAAACCCCACACCCCAGGACAGAGCACACGAACCCGACGGCCGCCCCCATCCAAACCTTAACCCAACTTCTCGCACACTTATCCTGTGGTCTCCACCACAGTCGACCTTAAGGGCCTAGGGGGGTGAGTCGCCGCCGACCCCAGCAAGCGGAGCCCGCGTCCGCCCATCATCCCCACCAAGTCACTCAGCTCCCCCACCCGGCAACCCGCCTTCCAGCGACAGGATATCATCCTACCATGAAGTCCCGATCTAATCCCAAGTCTATCTCAGCCGCAGATGATATCATCCGAAGTCTGTGGGGTAACATCTGGCCCCTTCTGGCTCTCCGCCTCCGAAAGTTCCCCTCCTGTTCTGCTGCCTTCCCCACCCGAGTCCGTTTCGGTCCGTTCACTGTTCTGCTGTGACCCTGTTATGGCCGCCGTCGCTGCAAGGGCATCCCTCTTCTCCGCCGCCATTTGAGCCTCCCGTTTCTCCCGCTGGCGCCTGTTGCGGGACCTGATGCGTTGCGATTGCCGCACCCGGGGCTGCTTGGGCTGGTCCCGCCGACTTTGGTGCGTTCTGTCCGTCCCCGCTCTGTACAACTCTAGCCATTGCCAGACCTCATCCGGAGTCTGGAAAAAGTGTGTGGTGCCATCCATGATAATCCGCAGCTTGGCCGGGTAGAGCAAGGAGTACTGGATGCCTTCCTCCCTGAGCTCCTTCTTTACAGCGAGGAACGAGGCCCTGTCCTTCTGGACCGCCTGTGTATAGTCCGGAAAAATCGTCACTTTGCTGTTCTCCACCTCATAAGGGCCCGACATCCTGGCCCGCTGGATGAGGAGATCTCGGTCCTTGTAGTGGAGGAGCCGTACCACCATCGGTCGGGGGGGGGCGGCCAAGCCCCGGAGGGCGAGCGGGCACCCGGTGAGCTCGCTCCAAAGTGAAAAATGGAGTAAGCCCCTCCGGCGCCACCACAGTACGGAACCAGTTCTCCATGTAGGCCACCGCGTCCTCCCCCTCAATCCGTTCCGGCAGGCCTACTACCCGCACGTTGTTCCGCCTATTACGGCCTTCGGCATCCTCCGCCCTCCGCTCCAGAGTGTCCAGTCGAGCCAATATGTCTGTGATCCTGTGCTCCGCGGTCACCACCGAAGGCTTCAGGTCCAGCAACAGTTGGTCATGGTCCTTGACCCGATCGCCAGCTTCGCGTGATCCGCGCGTAGCAGCCCCAGGCCCGTGGCCACTTGGGCAATGTCATTGTGTAGCGCCTCCTTCGTGGAGGTGATCGCCTCAAGGATGGCATCCAAGCGCCGGTTCAGCCGCTGTTCCTGGTCAGGCTCCGGGGAGGGACTTCCATTCAGTTGGGTCGACGTTGCCGAGTCCCCCTCGCGGCTCCCGGGCATCGACCCTCCGATCGCCGCCATGTTAGGGCACTGCGTCACAGATCCAGTCGTCCGTCCTGCTGGCACGGCCGTGGGTCCGCCCCGGTCTCCAGTCACCAGACAGTACTACGTCCCCACCGACGGTCTCAGGAGCAATGGCCAGGTGGATGGGCTCCGTTCCGTCACCCCCCTGCAGCCTGCGGGGGGGGAGGATGAGTCTTAGGGCGGTGGCCAGCGAGGGTCCCCGAGCTCCTGGGTGGATCGGGTCAGCGTCCCCTGATCTCAGTGCACAGCACCGCCAATTCTAGTGCTTCGGGCAGCCGAGTGCTGGATCTCTTGCCACTGGGTGACAACTTGGCTCAGGGCTGGAGTTCGGGACCGTCCGACCTCCTCGCCGCCATTTTCTTCTCACCCTCGGCAACACCTCGGCCGCCTCTTCTCTCGATCTTCTCAGGGCCCGCAGTCCCCCAGCGATTCTCCGATTATGCCCAGCTGTCCCCTTACACTTCAGAGGGCAGGAACGTCGTTTTCGGGTCGCCTAGGGTCCCAAAAACAGGAGAATTAGCGGGATTCCGCGCGGAGCTGCGAGCTCACGCCGCCATCCCGATCGGCGTCCAAGCCACGCCCCCCCAGAATATTAAAATAATATTAACAGATTAATAAAGTGCATATAAATAAAGAAGGTAAATGTACAATTCATATTTTTTAAACATACTGTAAATATGCAGGAATTTGAAATTGGAGGCTAAAAATTAAATTGGTATCCTCAGATTGGTTCCTGGGAGCACTGCAGGTGCATCAAACAGAATATAATATGGACGATGAGTGGCTTCAATTGAATTTAGAAAAGCTCCAACCTTTCTATTATTTTTTTTTTAAGTGTTTACATTTGTATTTTATTTATGTGTTTGTGAATTAAATGTGTCATAATTTGTGTATTTGTTTGATCAATGCTTTCTTCTGTATTTTTAGTGTATTGTTTTACGGTTCACATCATCGACAATGCTTAGGCCGGGGTCCCTGCTTCCAGTAATGATTCGGTGGGGGGGGGGTCCCCTGGATTCCAATAACGATTAAGTGGTTGGGCCCCAGAAGTCAAAAGGTTGAGAAGCACTGCTCTAGGCTATGCCCAGGGCAGCAATTAGTCCCAAACCTTTTAATGACCCCAATTGCTAAAAGCTGAGTCTAAGAAGTGCTAGAATATGGTGCCATTTTTTTCCAAGGGTAGTGAATTATTTTCTTTTCGACTGACTGGCAGAGGAGGAGAATGTCTTGCTAAAGCTTTAGAGCTTGTTCTGAAAAAAACCACACTTGGGCTTGGTAGTTTTTTGTCCAAAGGAATGTATTAAACCAGAATCTGAATTGAAGGAAATCAGCCCGAAGAGGATTCCGGATTTATTTTCAGGTGAATGTTCAGGATCTTTCCCCCCGTTTTACTGAGATGGCTGGATGTGTTTCTTATAGCTGCAAGATATATACATACCCCGAGAAGAGACAGATGTTCTTGAAATTTTGGCTTGGCAAGAACGATTACCAGTACATAGGCCATCTGTCTGTCTTACTGTCCGCTATCTTTATGTTCACTAAATGCATAGTGGTTGTTTTTTAATATATTTATCTCAAGGGACTCTTTATCTGTACATACCTCCTTGTTTGACAACTGAAGCAGAAATAATGTATTTTAGTTTCAGAATTTGCAAGTCCTATATCTCCATATCAACATTGGCAAATCTTCACCATCACTAGTTATCAAATATTGCAGATTTGGTTCCAGACCCAAACCCAGAGTGTTTTTTTAAGAGAGTAGACTATTGCTTTTTTCAGGACAATTGTGTGCACCTTCAGTCCACTCCTCGACCCAATGAGTGACAGATCATCTCTTTTGAGTTTAATTATATTGTAAATATGTCTTCTGCCAAATGTCCGGTTACGCATGAGGATTTCGTAGGAATGTTTTGAGGACCAATAAAACCAGAGTCCAAAGTGACTTTCAATCCAATCTCTTCAGTTGCTGTACAATAGGAAGCACATGCTTCAGAGTTCCTTTTTCTGCATCATTTCAAGACTCGTACAATCATCACATATTTTCTCTGAAGCTTTTCGACTCCCATATGGATAATGTGATGGTTGAAGAGAAGTGATTTGTCCCCAAATGAACACTAAAAAAAGCAGGTTGGAGTTGAAGGCAGTCCTCTAAAGTCTTTTCCTTCCATTGATCAGACTTGAATCTTTCCCATACTGAACATCAAAACTCCTTGTATACTACCCGAGCAAGCAGAGCAGCACCAAATAATGAGTGCTATTGAGAGGCAAATTCAACTTGATAGACTCGAGAGAGAGAGAGAGCAACCGACGTGCACTCGAATTGGAGTATTGACTCTTACTTGAAGTGGCTTCACTGTCCCTCTCGGTCGTTCGTCTGTCTTGTCCGCGGCGTTACGTAATTACGCGGTGTGTACTAATTGCGTTTCTCAAATCAGAGGAAGGAAAACGCCTATATATATTCTCATTCCATTGATTCACACAGTTCTAAACCCCTAGGCGATATAGAAATATAGATGTCACATATTTTAAACTGTCTCAATCATGTCCCGTTTCACTCATCTCCGCCCCCCCCCCCCCCCCCCCCCGCACGCTGTAATTATTGTACTAAAGGTTCACAGTAGTCCTTGGCCCTGGATGAGCGCGGCAGTTCTTCTGCGTAAACTTCCAAGGTGTCTCTACAGTATGACATGTCCTTCAGCCAGTCCTGAAATCTGGGGGGGCATTAACTACCCCATCTCATAACAACACAGCGCTTAGCCAGTAAAAGTGCAACAGCCAGCAATGTCCTCCTTTTTACAGGTGTTATTCTGTATATCCCTAATAGGCATACTAATGGGGCATTATGAATCATGTCCGTTAGCATTATTGGGAGTGCTCATGTAATATCTTCCCAATATGCATGGAGCTGCGGGCAGGCCCACGCTATATGTAAGAAGTCTGCATGTTCAGCCTCGCATCTATAGCACTTGTCATCTTGTCGTAGCCCATATCTGTGTAACTGAGTCAGTGTGTAGTAAAATTGGTGCAAGAATTTGAAGTGTAGTATAGGCAGGTTACAATTTGGCATCATCAACTGTAATTGCGTACAACTATACTCCCAGTCCCACACACTCACCGTGTCCCCCAGTAGTTTCTCCCATTTATTAAGCGATCTATTCTCAGTACCACTGTGCTCCGCTTGTGCTGCAGTGTATAGGCGTGTAACCAGTTTATGGGGACTGGGTGCAACTAACATTGTCTGTAGTGTTTGTAAGTGAGACGGTTCCTCCGGATACAATTCATATAGTTCCTTTATCGCTGTCTGCCACCGCATGTGAGCAAACACCTTCATCGGGGTGTTATGTATACTTAGTGAAGGGTCATCTCTCCCAATAAATCTCCCATGCGGGAATACATCCGCCATGGTGGTCAATTGCATTTCGCCAAGCAGTCGTAGAATACCTTTTTCTTGTGTAACTGACAGTCTTGGGTGCTGTGCGATAGGTAGTGCTGGCGCATACACAGGAAGATTGTTTGCACGCAGAGCGAGCTTGTACCAAGCTCTAGAAGTGCAGTGTACAGTCTGAATCCTGTCATAATGGGTAAAGGATCTCGGGTCTGCCACATATGTCGTCAGCGGGTTCGGGTTCACACTATCTCTTTCCACCGTCACATGGGAAAGGAACGGGTGTGGATGTAGGCAGTAATGAGCCTATTGTGCCTGTGCACAATAGTAATATAGTTGAAGGTCCGGCGCACCAAAACCTCCCTTGTGATATGGTTCCGTCAGTGTTTCCCACCGCACCCTGGTCTGTTTCCCCGCCCATGTCAACTTCTGCATTGCAGTAGGCAAGGTTGAGAATCTTGCCTGTGTTAGCCAAATAGGAATATTACTAAATAAATATAAAAATTTAGGTATAACAATCATCTTTTGCAGAGCTATCCGATCTGCCAAAGAAAGGGGCATCTTTATCGATCTATCTATTTGCTCATTCAGTTTAGTTATGGCCCTGCCGTAATTGTCCCTTACTACCTGTTCCGGATCCCTATAAATCCAAATGCCCAAGTATTTTACCAGGTCCGTTTGCCATTTAAGGGGGTACTCCAAACTTGGTTGTGCTGTGGCCAGTGTCAGCGGTCTGACCACCGACTTGTTCCAGTTTATACGCAGTCCTGAATATTGTTCGAATCGTACATATTCCCTGATAAGTGTGTTTACATGTGTATGAAAAGCACCATATCATCAGCATAAAGAGAAATGCTGAGAGAGCGGAGTTTGAACTGCAGAGCCGTCTCAGAGTGCCGTTGTCTGATCATGCAATCCAAGGGTTCTATGACCTGTGTAAACAGGATAGGAGAGAGCGGGCAACCCTGTCTCGTGCCTCTTTGTATGTCTATGGGAGCAGACGTGTACTCATTTTTTCGAACTCTAGCAGTGGGACCATTATATAATCTATCCATTTCAGGAACAGCTCTGGAAAGCCCATTCTACGTAGCAGTGTAAACATGTACCCCCACTCAATCGAATCAAAGGCTTTCGCCGCATCTAACAATGCCGCCGCTGCTGGTATTTCTGGGTCTAAGTGATGATATAATACAAATATTGTACGGAGATTGTGAGACATGGATCTGTTTGGTACAAAACCTGCCTGATCAGGCAGCACCAGTTTCTCCTGTACGAGCTGTATCCTGGTTGCGATGATTTTTGCTAAGATCTTAACATCAATATTGATTAAGGATAGTTGCCGATAGGAGTCACATTTTGTAAGATTTTTATCCGGTTAAGGAAGTGCCACCAGTAGGGCTTCCCTTAATGAAGCAGGTAGTTTACCTTCCTCATACGCTTCCTCGAACATCTCGGCTAAGTATGGTATTAGCAAATCCTGGTATACTTTATAAAATTCACCAGGAAACCCGTCCAGGCCAGGTGCTTTGTTGTTTGGGAGGGAGTTTATGGTCTCTATAATTTCATCCTTAGTAATATAATGACTCAGGAATTTCCTATGTGTGTCCGACAACCAGGCTATACCGATATCCTGCAGATACTGATTTTTTTTCTAATGGGGTAACCGTCGTGTTTGTGTCATAGAGCTGGCAGAAATAGCGTTGAAAGCAGTCCAAAATAGATGAAGCGTCATATAAGTCACAGTTGTGTTCGTCCACTATATGTGTAATGAACGCAGTCATCGGGGCTTGTTTTATTTTGCTTGATAAAGACCGCCCAGGTCTACCACCCTCGCCGTAGGTGCGCGCTGTGAATCTGCGTGATTTGTATTTTACTTCGTCTGCGGCTCATAATTGATAATCATCCATTTTCCCCCGTATTTGTGCTAGTAATGCAGGGTCATGTGTCCGTGTGTGTTCTTCCTTAAGTTGTGCTATGTCCCTTTCTATCAAATTCAGTTGTTGCTGAATGTCCTTCAGTATTCCAGCGTGCTTATTAATACAGTGCCCCCTTATCGTGACCTTAAACGCTTCCCACAGTACTCCTGCACTATCCACTGTTCGCAAATTAAATTCAAAGTAGTCTGTTATGGCTTGATGCAGTTCACTGTTAAACACAGGATCTAATAGAGCGTCCCCCTGTAGCCTCCAAGTAAACTTTCTAGGCACGTTGGTAGGGATTTCTAATTGGAGACGAACTGGTGAATGATCAGATATCGTTTAAGTTAGGTGTTCAATTTTCTTCGTCCATGTGCATGTGTCTTGTGCAAGCCGCCAGTAGTCTATTCTAGACCATGTATTGTGTGTCGTCGACGTGCAGGTTCCCTCTCTGTGTCTGCCATGTCTTAGCCTCCAAATATCTGTCATTTCCCATGCGTCCATGCCCTCCCTTAATGCATTGGCAGCGTGTTTTCCATAACGTTCATTACCTGTCGACCTGTCTTCCGCTGGGTCAAGGCTTGTGTTGTAGTCACCACCCCATATAACTGTTGCCCTGGGCATGTCTCTAAGTTTAGACCATATTGCTTCATAGAAAGTGGGGTCATCAGTATTTGGACCATATGACGTTATTATGGTCAATAATGTTCCCCCAAAGTTCCCCTGTACCATTACATATCTACCCATATTTGGGGGCTAGGAAGGAACAGGACGTAGGCTGGCTCAAGGTAAATAAGGCTTTATTTTCTGTAATACACGTTTGTGCCTGCTGGTGAGTCTTTCAGCGGCAAACTGTGCTGGGTCCATGATGGCGGGTAGCACTCGGAACCTCTTGATGGTTTCCCTGGTCTGGGCAGCCTCTATTGATGCTTTTCCGTGAGGGCACTGTCAGCTCCCGAGTTGCGTCAAGAAGGAAAGAAAAGGAAGGCTTTAGTGGTGCTGTCAGGGTCTCTTAACACTAAGGGGCCGGTGGTGAGGATTCCTGCAAAACCCGTGCTCGTTTATGTACAATGCCGGTTTGTGAGGAGGTAAAGTGGCGGGTCACGGATAGGGTGTGTGAGAGAGTTGGGAGGGGGTTAGCCGTGTGAGTCGGCGTGGCGTTGTCCTACGCGTTCTAAGGGCGTCCCCGCCTCCCTGTCCGACCCAAGATAAGGTCTCGTACCTGGTAAAGCCACGCTCTCCCTTGCGCGTGGCTCGGGGATAAGTGGGGACGTTGGCCTCCTGGCTCTGCTTCCTCCATCTCGAGGTCTTCTCCTCCGCTCTCTCTCGGACTGCAACCACTGTCGGCTCTCGTTTCTCCCCCGGCTCCTCTGTCTTCCATCTTCTCAGCGTCGGTGGGTCACACGCCATCTGCTGGGCTTCCGCAAATATATCCAATGGCTCCTTGCTGACGTTTGTTGGGGGCGGGGCCTCTTCAAAGTAGTATGCCCAGTTAAAGGCTCCTTGCTCCTTTTCTCCGCTTTCAATGTCCCAATTCCAGCTCTCCTGTTGGGAATGAGAGAGAGAGAGAGGGTGACAGGGGTGGCACGGACCACCAGTCCTCTTCCTTTGGCCTCGGAGGCGGGCCTGCCCCGTCAAACCATATCATCTTTAACAGTAGCTATAGGTTGAAAGGGAGTGCTGCGTCTGACTAACAACATGACACCCCTAGCATACGTTGAAATTGCCAAAGTATGTCTGAATGGACAGTGCCACTGTTGCCCTTTAAGACTCCTGTACCATGGCACTGTCCTGAATTGTACCTGAGTAAACTGATTCTCTGTCACCCTGAACATTTGTTCCCAAAGAAAACTAATACTGCTGCAAGTAGGGAAATGTGGCGAAGGCATACTGCACCACTATGACAACTGACTGTACCTGTGTAGACCAAGCAACTGTTCCACCATGATAAGTGATATCTGAGCTGCACTGCTGAAGAGAGAAGTTTGTTTGGTGGCCCGTGAAATCTGATCCCGCAAGTCGATCCCTGTGTTCAGAAGAGGGACTGCTATAGACTGAAGACTGCTAGCAACACTGGAGCCTGCCACCTATCATACCTCGGCTAGAGGCGTCAGCAGTTTCAGCTTCCAATGAATGTACAAGAGTATCTACACACTCTGTCATTGTGTCTTCCTTGCAGAAGAGGGACCTGGCGCGTGTTGCGGGTCCTGTCAGCGACTTGCTGGAGAAAAGGGCTGGCATTAGTGAGATTTATATGCAGAGACAAGACTTTGAAACTGAGTCCACAAACTCTGTACGAGAGGGTTAGCACTGCACTGGCGCCTGAAACCTGTCGTACCATATCTTTCACCTAGTTAATGGAAGGTGGTGGAAAGGGGACATAGCCATTAAGTGTGGGGCCACCGGTCCCAATGTTTTAATTTGTACCTTCATATTGTAGTGTGTAGTGTTTCATTTTTGAGTGTATTAAAATACTTTCTTTTTATAAAAGAGTGATAGTTTGAACAGTCAATTATTATACTGCTTGGTGATTGTTGTGATCTTGATGCTCCCCCACACTACCTTCCTGTGCCACCTGTAACTGCTTGCCTTCACTACCTCTGAGATTCAAGTGCTGAATAGTTTGCACTTGGCCCACTTTGCAGAGCCATAGTAAGACTGACCCCAGGACTTCTAAGGCAAGTGGCCCCAGACCCAGGGACTGACTCCTAGTAGCCCCAGTTTGCCCTGAGGTCTCCCAAATGGGGGTCAACACTTTGTTTCTCACAATTCTTGGTACTAAAGATTCCCCCAATCAGGACATAATCTGATCTTCTGTGGAAAGTGAATATAGTGTTCTCAGAGTTAAAGAGATAACCTGTTGAGTGTTTCCACTGTGTGGATCTCCAACATGTATCACTGAAGGATACCTTCGTAGTGGCTTTCCCCACTGATAGAAGGGTAACCTTGTACTTTTATTTATCGTAACAAGATATATTTTTGACTCATGCTTATTTTCTGCTTTTTAATCAGTCAGTATCTCTTCTGACTTGCTTCTGGAATCCATCCTCTATATCATATTGATATTTATACATATTGGATGACAAATTGGCTATATGGTATTACTTTTTCAGAGCCAATGGCATAATCCAATTTATTTTGTATCTGTGATCCTGTTCATATAGGACGTCAACCCTCAAAAAGTGCAAGAAGTTTTGGGAATTTAAGGATAAATTGTCGATTTCTGGACTTGAGCTCCTATTGAGAGTGCCTGGGGGCCTACCTAGACAAAGTATTTTGTTGGATATTATGCATGAAGGCACTTGGCTACTGTAAAAAAACTTTGTACTGATGGCCTGGAGTAGATGTCGATATGGAGACATTTGTGAAGTTGTGTGAACAAGGTGTTAATGCGGATAAGTCCCAGACCGTTTTCATACCTCCATTGGGTTCTAGGGAAATTCCAGAAAGTCCCTGAGAAGCTTTAGCTGTTGATATTCTGGATCCAATTTTAGACTATAAAGGAGTGCCTTAGTAAAGTATAGTTATTTAGGCTTGTATTCTAAGTGACCTGAATAGATGTTCAAGTTAGAGTAGATTCTGCTGTCATAATTTTCTTCCTTGAAAAGATATTTTTAAGAGAAGGTATTTGTGAGAAGTTGGCCTCATATATGATGTTTCCAATTCTGGAACCACCTTGTATCAGTCCAAACAATCCCTTATGGTGATGGTTATAAGTCAACCTTATAGACAAGGTATCCTAAGGGTAGCATGGACTAAGCAGCCTTAAAGGCTTAACTCAAGAGGTCGTGTTAAGCAAGCTGTTTTACCAATCACAATCCTGTAATATCAAATGAAAGGACACCACACAAGTTATATATTAAATAAATATATGTATTTATTACTAGAATAATCCTCTGTACTCTTTATGAGTGCAGAGGCACAAGCATTTAAACAAAAGCACAGTTAAACATACAAAGTTGCACAATTATGGATGAGGGCGGGTGGCCACTCAAACCATATATTAAGAAAGTGGTATAAGAGATACCAATCAAACAGTGGTTAGGCCTAGGGCCTAGGGAATCGCTGGGAGCAGTCGGGACTAGTAATGCTGAAGTCGGAAAAAGCCTGCGGGATTCGGGTGCAGCGCTTAAAGCACAGGCATGCACCAATGTAAAGTCAATGGTGCGTAAAAGTTATAAAGTTACTGTTTAAGGAGACTTCCGTTTAACCTAGAGGGATGAAACTTTAGACACATACACTAGAGGTGTGTACCAGTGTGGGAACACCGGCGTTTCTGAGTTACCTCACCCACAGGCAGCGGGTGCACAGGTGCGAAGTAGTGTCGGGTTTCGTCACGCAGGTTGATGGTGCTTGGAGCTGAAGATGCTGCAGGCGTCGAGACAAGAAGTGTCCGGTGTGATCCAAGGGTGGATCGAAGATAAAGATGATCTGAAAGCAGAGGGAACAGAGTGTGGGTCACTCAGCAGTGACCAGGGTGGAACCAGAAGGAACCAGGCAATGTCGGGCGCTTTCAGGTCGCTGTTGTGAAGCTTCCCTCCGCTGCCACGTGGACTCTGGGGCACCGAGGATATCCAGGAGTGGATCACGAGCTGTCCCACGCAGGCTCTCGCTGTCGGCGGTGTCGGCTTCTGGATCGGAGCAAACAACCCTTGGCAAGCGCAACCCACGCAGGATTCAAAGATGGCTTAATACTCGGACCAGGAGGGTCAGAGCGGGTGCTCCTTTACAGAGGAGCGAGTGCAAGTCTGGAGCAACCAGATTCACAAGTTAGATTTCAAAGTTTGTCGGCACAGGGGCCACAAGCCAACGGGCAAGTGACCTGGCCAACGCGTTGAGCCAAAAGATGCAGAAGGGCCCCACGCAGCACTCGGTGAGTGTAGAGGGGTGAGCTTCGTTGCAAGAGAGGCTCAGGGCTGGGGCTTCTCAAACCCCAATGCACAGCTTCGAGGGTCACTTGTGGGCTGCACGGTCAGCGTCTCGTAGTCTTTCCAAGATGGCGGGCCTCCACAGGTCTCAGCTCTGCAGGGACTGTGGATCGGGCTGTTAGAAGGCAGGCACGCTTGGTCTTGTCGAACTCTGTCGCTCGAGTTCCGGCCGGAACTGCAACAAAGCAAACGTCGAGGTGCTGGATGGTGCCTGTTTGCACAGGGTGGTCACTCCTTGACCACAAGGGAGATTCTTCAGTCTTCTACGTCAAGTAGGATGTCGAAGGGTCCAGAGTTTCGTTTCATAAGTTTCAGTCAGGATAATCTGAATGCTTGGGCATTGCTCCCACTCTTTTACCAATCTGGTGGGCTGGATTACCTGCTAGGTCCCTCCTATGGTGGGACCCAGGAAGGGGTGATTCTCTTCCAGGGGATCCTCATCAATAGTCATAAGCATTAGAATATTCCCGCCCATGCGCGGGACCCCAGAAACACTATATTATATGTGCCCCACATATATATATATATATATATATATATATATATATATATATATATATATATATATATATATATATATATATATATATATATATATATATATATATATATATATATATATATACATACACAAGCAATAGCAGCCAAATCACATTAGAGCTGAAATATGCTGAGAAGAATTTCCACCATACATGTATAATAAGCATTAGAAACATGAGAAACAACACCAAAGATTGTTTAGAAATTGTTTTAATGCTCAGAAAGCAGTAGCAATTCTCATAACTCACTGGAAGCATAGGAAGCTCCCAGGCTGCATTGCAAACACACAGTCTAAAAAGACTGAAAAGCTAACCTGTAGCTGAATAGCAATAAACTGACACCGTGCCTTTAAGGCACTCATGACCCCCTGTATCCCATCATGCCCCAGGGCTGACAGTTAGGTTAGTTGTTCTTTCCGGCTCCTTCAGAGAAGGACCCTGGTTACACAGCTCCACTATTTTTTGGGTTTTTGACAGAAAAATACTTCATTTTTGACAACTTTTACTCTTATTTCGACATTTAACATCTAATCAAGTAAGATACTGCTTGTTTCAGTCAGTTTAGTGAACATTTTCTTCTGAGAATGCCTTCACTCTTTGATAAATGTCCTTCTTGTGGCAACAAGAAGGCAAAATCAGACAACAACAACGTCTGTATCCTATGTCTGCCTGAAGATCATGATCCAGGCACCTGTCCACATTGTGAGCACCAGTCAGGAAGAACTCTCAAAGACAGGGAGAGGATTCGAATTTATGGCCTGGCTCACAGGGCTTCAAAAGGAAGATCATCAGTGAAGAAGGGCTCCAAGAAGGCTCATACATCTTCAAGAAAGAAGTCTTCATACCCTTCAACTTCAGCGTCGGGCTCGTCGCTGAGAGAAGAACCACAGGTGGAATTTTCCCCTTCAAAACTACCGTCGACGGCGGGCTCGCCGTCGAGGAGAAGACCAGGTATGTCGACGACGTCGAAAGATCCAGCTCCGTTGTCGAAATCCCCTCCGCCGACGTCAACCGGGCGACGATCGGGGTCGAGGAAGGCTACTCCGCCGCCGTCAACCGGGCGACGGTCGGCGTCGAGATCCATTACCCCTCCGCCGTCGTCAACCAGGCGACGACCGGCGTCGAGGGAGGTCACTTTGCCGTCGTCAACCAGGCGACGACCGGCGTCGAGAAGTGTGACCCCTCCGCCATCGTCCAAGAAGCGGCGCTCGGTGTCGAGGACCAAGACCCCTCCGCCGTCGACAGCAGCTCGTCGATCGGCGTCGAGGACGCAGCCTCCTTCAGTGCAGCGTCGGCGTCGAGGGTGCCCAATACCCCTCCGCCGTCGTCGCACAGGCACTCCACGTCGAGACAGAGATCTCCGTCGACGGCCGACCATCGCCGTTCAACGTCGAGGCAGAGAGCTCCGTCGACGACTGGACATCGTCGTGCGACGTCGAGAGAGAAGCTTCCGTCGACGACAGGACATCGTCGTTCGACGTCGAGGCAGAGAGCTCCGTCGACGGCCGGTCATCGCCGTTCGATGTCGAGACAGAGGACTCCGTCGACGGCTACTCATCGCCGCTCGACGTCGAGAGACTACAGATCCTCTCATGGACATTCGAGGTCAAGATTGTTTGATCCTCCGACTCCTCGAAGAAGTTCGACGGCGAGAAAAGAACGCTCAACGTCGAGGCATTCAGATGCAATCATGGTGACGGAATCTGCTTCTCATCATTCATCTTATCGGTCCTCTGGCTCCTCAACTGAACCTTCGAGGTCCAGAAGCCCTGTACACAGATCTCCTGAGCGTCGACCAGATCCGTCGGCCGAGCGAATCAGGCTGTCACCTAGATGGTACAAATCTTTGGACCATTGGCGAGATGCTGGGGCTACCAACCGTATGCAGGAATATGCCAGCCCACACCACAGGTCTCCGCTTCAGGATCTGGTGGAGGAGATGGACAGGCGTAGCCCTCCCAGGCGCAAATCCCCTGTGAGACCTCCCACCAAATCGCCCAGAAGATCCCGATCTCCTAGAAGGGAACCTCGAATGGAAGGTCGGATAAGGTCTCGCTCTCCTAGGGGCAGATCGCCTGTGAGATCGCCAGCCAGATCTCCCAGAAGATCCCAATCTCCTAGAAAGACAGAAGATCGGATCAGATCTCGCTCCCCTAGACGGGAGGAGCGTTCAAGAAGGTCACTGGAAACTTTACATAAGAAGGCCATCTCCAGACCTCTGCTGCCTTTAGTTCCGGGGATTATGGATCCGGTCAAGGAGGTTTTCCTAACCCCAGCAGCAATCAGAGCGGTACCAGGCCGCATTCAGAAAAAATACAAACCGGCGGCTTCTGACCCGGTGTTTGTAAAATCTGACCCTCCAGCAGACTCTGTGATTGTGGCAGCGGCGAGGAAGACACATGCGGTTGCTGGTTCCTCTTCAGTCCCTCCAGATAAGGACAGCAAAACACAAGACTCCTGGGGTCGAAAGGTTTGCAACTCAGCTGCTTCCACTCTTAAGGTAGCTAGTGCAGCTGCGCTCCTGGGTCGATATGACAGAGCCTTATGGGACTCGATGGAAAGATTCAAAGTCAAGCTGCCAAAAGAGGACCAGCAGGACTTTGAAGAAACTGTTACAGAGGGGTGTCTGGTGGCCAATCAGATGATAAGCAAGGCTGCGGATGGGGCGGTGCTTTCGGCTCATTCCTATTCCCATGGAGTTTGTGCCAGAAGATTGGCCTGGTTGCGCCTCACAGGCCTGAAACTGGATGCTCAGCATAGGATTCTAAATCTTCCCTTTTCGGGTTCTGCTCTCTTCGGGGAACATGTGGACGAAGAGATGACCCGAATGAAGACTGAGCTGGATACGGTGAAGGCGGTGGGCTTGGAGAAGAAAAAAGAATTCAAGCGCCGCTTCAAGACCAACAGGGAGAGAGGGGCTCAACAGAGGGTTCAAACCCCTCAGTGGTCCCAAAACAAAACTCAAGGGAAACCCCAGTTTCGAGGCAAGCCCAGCAGAGGTAGAGGAGGTCACCAACAGTCCTCCAACACCACAAGAGGAGGAAAGGCCTGAACAGAGGCTTCCCTCTGGCGCCGTTGCCCACTCCAGTGGTAGGAAGTGCTTCACAACACCTGGCAGAGGGGGTCAGCATCACAAAAGATCAGTGGGGGCTGAATATACTGCGCAATGGATACAGGATACGTTTCCGTGCTCATCCAAAGAGCATCCCTCCAAAGAGCTCTTTCCCTCACCAGCTAAGCTTGCCCCGACGAGAGGTGAAAATCCTGCTGCAAAAAAGAGCGATAGAACAGGTTCCTACCGCTCTAAGAGGAAAAGGAGTTTACTCCAGATACTTCCTTGTCCCCAAAAAAGTTCAGGAGGACAAGTTCAGACCAATACTCGACCTACGACTATTAAACAAAGTCATCGTCAAGGAAAAGTTCCGCATGTTAGCGCTTCACCAAATATGTCCACATCTTCAAGCCGGAGATTGGATGTGTTCGGTGGATCTGCAAGATGCGTACTTTCACATCCCGATTGCGCAACAACATAGCAAGTACCTAAGGTTTGTTGTAGGAAACAAACACTACCAGTACAAGGTGTTACCCTTCGGTCTCAAGTCCGCACCACGAGTCTTCACCAAATGCATGGCAGTGGTGGCGGCTTTTCTTCACAAGAAGGGTCTCTTCATTTACCCATACCTGGACGACTGGCTCCTAAAAGGTCCATCTCCGGTACAAGTAACGCGCGATCTGCAACTGTGCCTACACCAGCTACACAGACTCGGCCTCCATGTGAACCTGGAGAAGTCAGTCCAGCGGCCTACACAGTCCATCAACTACCTAGGCTCCGTTCTGGACACAAGATTGGGAAAAGCGTTTCCTTCGGAGGAGAGACTTTTTTCCATGAGTCAGAAATGTGGGATTCTACTAGAGTCTCGGCTTCCAACAGCCCGACAAGTAGCATCTCTACTGGGGTCCATGGCGTCCTGCATTTTTCTCATCCCAAACGCCAGGCTGAGAATGCGTCCTCTACAACAGGCTCTGGAGGATCAGTGGGACTAAGCGACAGGACGCTGGGAAGATCGAATCACTCTTTCCCAGGCGACGAAAGAGGCCATCAGATGGTGGACTCGGAGAAAGAATGTGATGGTGGGAGTGCCGTTTCACCAACCCGTTCCTTCCCAGTCTATAGTGACGGATGCCTCCCTGCAAGGCTGGGGAGCACATATGGGTCCGCTTCAGATTCAAGGCCAGTGGTCTGCGCAGGAGCAGACATACCACATCAACATGCTGGAACTCAGAGCGGTATTCCTGGCTCTCAAAGCTTTCCTACCAACGATCAAATCCAACTCAGTCCGAGTTCAGACGGACAATACGACCACCATGTTCTATCTGAACAAACAAGGAGGCACAAGATCTCGCCCACTATCTCGAGAGGCTCAGGCAATCTGGCATTGGCTTCTCTCTCGAGGTCTCGCAGTAGTGGCAGTGCACCTTCCAGGCGAGTTAAACATCAAAGCAGATGCACTCAGCAGGCACTTCGAAGATCAGCCAGACTGGGTGCTAAACGACTAAGTAGTAGAAGAGCTTTTTCGTTGCTGGGGTCATCCATCCATAGACTTGTTTGCAGACGACGAAAACACCAAATGCCACGCCTTCGCATCCAGGTTCCACCGGCCAGGAACGCAGGGGAACGCTCTACTGTTGGATTGGGCAGGGATGTTCGCATACGCGTTTCCTCCCCTAGCGCTGATCCCAAGAGTAGTGTCCAAGCTCCTCAGATCAAACATGGAAATGATCCTGATTGCTCCGGATTGGCCTCGGCAGTGGTGGTATCCGGACCTTCTACATCTGTCTGTGTGTCCACACAAACGGCTCCCTTGCAGGCCGGACCTGTTGAGCAAGATGAACGGAAGGATAATGCATCCCAACCTCCCATCATTGAACCTAACAGCATGGCTCCTGAGGTCCTGCAATATGGACATTTGAACTTGCCTCCCGAATGCATGAACATTTTAAAGGAGGCTAAGAGACCTTCCACAAGAGCGTCCTATGCATTCAAGTGGAAAAGGTTTTACTTGTGGTGTAGAGATCATCACTTGGATCCGACTAAGGGACAGGAGGACGTCACCTTACCATACCTCCTTACCCTCGCAACTGCTGGTTTAAAGTACACTTCAATTAGAGTGCATTTGTCAGCTATTGTAGCATACCGAAAATCACCTGATCAGATGTCTTTCTTTCAGGTTCCAGTGGTTAAGGACTTCCTCCAGGGGTTGAAGAAAGTGTATCCCCCTGCGCGAAATCCTTCCCCTCCTTGGGAATTAAACCTAGTTCTATCCAGGTTAATGTCACCTCCTTTCGAGCCCATCCACAAAGCTTCCTTACAACATCTCTTGGAAGGCAGCTTTTTTGGTGGCGATTAACTCTGCGCGCAGAGTAAGTGAGATTCAAGCGCTCTGTGCGAAGGAACCTTATACTATTTTCCACCACAACAGAGTAGTCCTAAGGGCTCACCCATCTTTCTTGCCTAAGGTCATTTCTGATTTTCATATAAATCAGTCTATTTCCCTCCCTTCCTTTTTCCCAAATCCTACGACCCCAGCCGAGCGGTCACTTAACTCGTTAGAACTTAAGAGAGTGCTTAAGTTTTATTTGGAAAAGACTAAAGGGATTAGGAAAACGGACCAGCTGTTTGTGAACTATGGCTCAATGAGAACAGGTTTTCCAGCGGCCAAGAGGTCCATTTCCAGATGGATTGTCTCTTGCATTAAGTTGGCCTATCAACTAGCAGGCAAACCTTTGTTGATGTCTCCAAAAGCGCATTCCACTAGAGGGAAGGCCGCTACAGTGGCTTTCTTGCATGACATTCCAATGTCCGAAATATGCAAGGCTGCAACCTGGAAATCAGTGCATACCTTTACGAGGCATTACTGCCTCGAATCTGATTCCAGGGCCGATACTCAATTAGGGCAAGCCTCCTTGAGGAATCTGTTTTGGTAGTCTTTAGTCTACTCAGACTTATTGATGAGATTACTGTCTTATCATTCCTTTGCCCGCAGGGATGAGGAGAGGCTCGCTACTCTATTCTAATGCTTATGACTATTGATGAGGATCCCCTGGAAGAGAAGGATTAGTTACTTACCTGTAATCCTAGTTCTCTTCCAGGGGTATCCTCATCAAAGTCATAAGCAACCCTCCCGCCTCCCCGAGCAAAGGATACTCTCTAATAAGGAGATATTGTTAACCTATTTGTTATTGGGTTTGTTTTTCAGTCTCCGAAAAGAACAACTGACCTAACTGTCACCCCTGGGGCATGATGGGATACAGGGGGTCATGAGTGCCTTAAAGGCACGGTGTCAGTTTATTGCTATTCAGCTACAGGTTAGCTTTTCAGTCTTTTTAGACTGTGTGTTTGCAATGCAGCCTGGGAGCTTCCTATGCTTCCAGTGAGTTATGAGAATTTCTACTGCTTTCTGAGCATTAAAACAATTTCTAAACAATCTTTGGTGTTGTTTCTCATGTTTCTAATGCTTATTATACATGTATGGTGGAAATTCTTCACAGCATATTTCAGCTCTAATGTGATTTGGCTGCTATTGCTTGTTTTTATATATATATATTATTTATATATATGTAGGAAGGTGGATACCTGACTATGGTTGCCCCCAACTTTTTTGCCTGGTGTTTTGCTGGTTTTCCGACTTAGTTTATTTATTTATTTATTTATTAGTCTTGTAGAGCGCGAACAGCTACCCGTGAGGGTTTCCCGGCGCTAATTGACATATAGCATAAAATCCAGAGGGAACTAAAGCACAACAGACCAGATCTAAGGTAGCAACTATCCGAAGAAATTATTGGGCAAAAAGCCAGGTCTTAACGGCTTTACGGAAGCGAAGATGGCAGCGCTCCATGCGAAGGTCTAAAGGAAGAGAATTCCAAAGTCTGGGTCCTAGTACATAAAAAGAACGACCACCCATTCTAGTAAGTCTAAATTTTGGCACACAAAAAAGATGTTGGGAAGAGGAACGAAGAGAGCGTGCAGGAACATAGGGTTTGACAAGAGACTGGAGATAGGTAGGGGCAGCTTCAATCTTTATCTTATGCATAAAGCATAGTGTCTTGAACTTCACTCGTTTGTCAAGGTTGAGCCAGTGGAGTTGTTTTATACGTTCGGAAATTGGATCGTATTTCCGACATCCACACAGAAGCCGAGCAGCGGCATTCTGGACTAATTGGAGACGGCGCATAACCTCCTTGGTCGCCCCCAGATAGAGCACATTACTGTAATCCAATCTGGAGGTCACCAGAGCCGTTACAACGGATCTCTGGGTATCAGATGGCAGGATCCAAAAGATTTTACGCAACCACCTTAGAATAGTAAAACAGGTGGCTGCAACCTTGTTAGCCTGATCTTTCATCGATAGCTCCCTATCGATAATGACCCCAAGATTTCTCGCACGTTCAGATGGAATGGGTAAATCACCCATAGTTGATGGCCAATGTCTCAAGCTCCATAGGTCGGGTTTATTGCCAAAGACGAGCACCTCCGTCTTATCGCTGTTGAGCTTAAGGAAGTTACAGCTCATCCAGCGGGAGATGTCACTAAGACCTGCTTGTAAAGTGGAAGGTGATGAAGGGTCAGCCTGGGTTAGGGAAAACACAATCTGAGAATCGTCAGCATAAGTGAAAAGTTCAAGACCAGAGTGATAGGCAACATGTGCTAAAGGAACAACATATAAATTGAAAAGAAGAGGACTCAGAATAGAACCCTGGGGGACACCATAAGGAGAAGAATAGGTTTCGGAAGTGGAAGTGTTAGAAAAGATTTGAAAAGTTCGATCGGTAAGAAAGGACGAAAGCCAATGTAAGGCTTTGTCACAGATACCGAAAGAGGCAAGGCTGCTGAGAAGGATACTGTGCGAGACAGTATCGAAGGCTGCACTGACATCAAGCAATATCAGTGCAGCCGTTTCGCCTCGATCGAGCAGTTGGCGAATATTCTCAGTTACTCCCAAAAGAGTGGATTCGGTGGAGAAGCCTTGACGAAAACCGGACTGGGAGGGATGAAGAAGATTATTAGTGACAACAAAACGAGATAGGTGTAAATGAATATGCCGCTCTAAAACTTTCGAAAAGGCCGGCAGCAGCGAGATTGGACGAAAGTTGGCAGCAACATTAGGATCAGCATTAGGCTTCTTTAGAAGTGGGGTCACCATTGCATGTTTCCAGTTCTGAGGGACCATGGCTGAATCAATAGAGGTGTTTAACAAGGTACAAATTGCCTCTAGTTGAGGAAGCTCCAGTTGACGTAAAACCGAAATGGGTAAGGGATCCATCGGTGAGCCAGACTTAATGCTGTTTAAAATTTCCAGGAGGGTAGCGGGTACAAGATTAGGCCAGGTCGTTATTAAAGCCTGAGAACGGGGAGTGGTAAAGGATGGAGATACACTAGAAACGGATTTTTCCTGGGCTGTTATATCATTATAAATTTTATCAATTTTAGATGTAAAGTACTGTGCCAGTTCATCACATTTCGTGTTAGAGAGAGGAGGGGGTATAGCAACTGTCTGCGAGCCCGCAAGATCTTTTACCACCTTGAATAGGACATTAGACTTATTTATAGCTCCTGTAATCAGATTGTTAACATAGGTGGCTCTGGTGAGAGCACAGGCCTTATGGTAGAGTTTTAATTCAGCTTTATACGCAAGCCCAGTAGTAATAGAGTAATCTTTTCTCCAAGTTCTCTCAAGTTTTTTACATTGAGATTTATGAACACGGAGGGCTTCATTGTACCATGGAGCAGGAGAATTGTGAACAATATTTTTCTTATTGGAGAGAGGGAGGCAAATATTTATAGCCTCAGAGAGCCACGAATTTACTGAATCGGCAGAAGCATTTAGGTTGTCTAAACTGAGTGGGTATTTGGGCATAAGATCGTACAATGTTTTATTGAAAGCAGCTATGTCCAGATTTTTCCAGACTCTCTTTTTAAGATTCATCGCAGAAAAGGATGTCGTCTGTGTTTTGTTTTGTGTTATAATAAATTTCACGAGGTAATGATCAGACCAGGAGACGGGCAAAGCAGGAAAGCATGTAATCTGTGAGAAGTTAGAAAAAACAGGATCCAGAAGATGTCCGCCCTTATGGGTAGGGCCCTTGTTAAGTAGGATTAGGTTCATAGCTGCAAGGTCAGTAATGCAATTGTCAGCGGAGTGATCATTAGGGTTATCCAAATGTAAATTTAGATCACCAATAACTAAAAAGTTACTGGAAGAAATAAGCACAGATGATAGATAGTCCAAGAACTGGGTATACCAAGAATTTACCGTGCCCGGAGGGCAGTAAAGTAAAAGCCCAGTAAGGGTGAATTTGGGATTTAAAGTAAGCTTAAAAGACAAAGCATCACATCCGTTTAAGGTGATAGGGTCCGAACGACACTGATATTTTTTATTAAAAATAATCGCCACACCACCTCCCGTCCTTTTAGGACGGTCGTTTCGAACAATGGCGTAGTCAATGGGTAGCGCTTCGGCGATGTCAGGGCCGGAGCTCTCATGAAGCCAAGATTCAGTGATGAATAATACATCAGGCGCTTCATCTTGAAGCAGATCGAAGATGTCACGCTTATGTTTTGGCAAAGAGCGACAATTATGACTAATAAGTGAAAATCCAGGAGGAGTGGCTCCTAATTGACGTTGACTATTGCATAATAAAGGAATGTTTAGCAGAAAAGGACAGTCGGGGCAATGCTGAGGAAAACAGTCAAGCATATCAAATGAATGCGTCTCGTGCACACCAGAAGGTCTAAGGTCCAGTAGTTGTCTGCTAGTATATGAATGAGACGCCACAAGTAAAGAGCCAGGGGTTCTGCCAATCAGGACCCCAGGCCTACTGCTCTCTCTCTAAAATGGATTCCATGTACCTTAGGTACATTTCCAATTGGTACTGGGCCACCTTATCAGACCCTGTAACTCAGGGCATAGGTGTACCCAGGGCCTACCAGGGGCTAAAGCATGTATTATGCCACCCCTGGATGGCCATCTAAATCTGACACAACTGGCTGCACGACAGCTGGGGCAAGGTGGTGTAATCACCCTTTGCTTTAGATATAGTATACCTATATCTAACCCTAAAAATGGACACACAGATTCCTATCAGTCACTCCTATGGCAGGCCTTGACAACCCTGAAGGCAGAGTGCTTGGAATCGTGTGAGATGGTGCTCTGGCATGAGCTGAGCCCGTTTGCAGCTTGCGGAACCAAGTCCTAATAGCTGTTCCATGATAATGCATACCATATACTCTTAAGTGCATTATAATCCTCGCGGTTAAATGCTATCTTTGGTATTGCTTTATCAAAACATGTCGAGTAAGGTGTCATACGAATTGGAATACTAACCCCTCGCCAATTCTGGCGACGGGGTTAGCATTCCACCCTTCTAGAGGGACACGACATGTATGTAACTGTGAACCCCGGTTAAAGTTAAACGAAGCCTCAGCTCCACAAAATGGATGCTGCCACCAGTCTGACCTCCTGCTGCTGGGAGTCCTTCCAGCGAGGAGAGCTTGGACAAAGGGTTTCCTGTCAGGGGCGGTGCTAGCACCATCCCAGACAGGGTTTTGTGTATCCTGGGTAGGCAGGGCTTTACAGGAAGGTGACTGCAGAGTGGCACCCCGGTGCTCACTACGCATCTGCCGGCTAGAACTAGTTCCAAGGTCACACCAGCCCCTGGCCTGGGGAAAGTCCGGCATGAGAGAGGGGTGTAACCACCCCCCTTCCTGGTCCCACCCCTAGGGCAGGACCTAGTCGCGTACCCACCCCTTTCTTTAGGATAAAGGCAGGACCGGGGACCCTTCCAAATTAGATCATCTTTGAATCAAGAAACGACTTTCTACGAAAGGACTTCAAGACTCTTCTCAAGATTCTCCCTTGTGGCTAAGGAGTAGTCACCCTGCATCCGCAGGCACCATCTAAGAACTCCGCGGTTTGCTGCACGTCCTTCCTCAGGAATCCGACCGACCAGCACGACGAGACCCGGCTTCCCTGGCACCTCTGACCTCTACCTACCTCTACAGCTAAGCTGAGAACCGTAGGTGCGACGAGACCTCGAGGGACCGGCCATCATCAGAACTGCACGACTCTTATTCAGCATGACCGCCGAGGGATCCTCTGGTGAGTGCTTTGGGGTCCGAGAAGCCCCGACCCTGAGCAGCTCCAGCACCGAAGTCCAGCCTCCCAGCATCTCCACGATCTGCGTGGGGCCCTTCTGCTTTTTGCTGCTCACCGCGTTGTTTGGCTACTAGCCCGCTGGTTTGTGGCCTTCTGAACGACGCCCGACGACATCACTGCTGCTGGTCTGGTTGCTCCAGACTGGCCCTTGCTCTCTTCCAAAAGAGGAGCACCCCGGACCCTCCTGGTCCACTCCAGACGCCATTTTGAGTCCACCGCGTGGGCTTGAATTTGCCAAGACTTGTTGCCCCAATCCTGGGTCCAGCGACGTCGACAGCTTCATCCATCGTGGGACAGCTCGCACCTCCATCCTGGTCGCCGACAACGCCTCCTGGACCGTGAGATCTGCAGAGCACAGCGTCGCCCACTCACCTAGTCGAGGTGACTACCATCCGGTGCCCTCCTGGTGCCACCTGACTACTGGCTAGTAGTCAGGAACTTGGTCCCCTCTGCTTTCAGGTGTCATCCATCTTCGATCCAGGCTTGGATCACTCGAACTATCTTCACTGGTCGCCTGCCAGCAACTTCTTTCTTCAGGCTCCTGGTTCGTCTACGAGGATTCCCGGCGTCTTTTGAGACATATGCAGCTGCAGCCCCTGGGCTAGGTAAACTCGGCATTTCAGTGCCCCAGCATAGCCTCACTAGCCAAGGGTCAGGATCCACTGTCGTTTTCGATCTACCTTATCGGGTTCGCCCGAGAACACTAACTTTGTGAAATCTAGCTACCATAGCCTTTGTCCCGCATCCCGCGTGAGAGTGCACACTCTGCTCAAACTCAGACAGATGATAGTGTTGTGAAGCCTGAAACAATGGATCACTCCACTCAAACTGAGAGCATTGAGGAGGAAGAAAAGTCTTCCCCCTCCCAGACACTAGGTGAGAGCCAGCCTCCTCAGGGAACTGACTCTACCCCTGGTGAAGGAACTGCCCCAGAGGTAGCCAGGCCTAGCCTGGCAGAGCCCCTGATGGCAGTGGACCCTTCCCAGGTGGGACCCAGTCTGGAGCAGGTAACCTGCCCCTCTCTACCCTGCCTCAGTCAGCCCAGGGCTGTAGAGGTCAGGGAGGCCAGTGGTGGACCCCAAAGGGCCCCCTGTCCAAAATAATTTCCCACTCAGCAGATTAGGATCACTGAAGCTAGTAGTCCTAGCCAAGTGAAAATAAAACACACTCCTGAGGGATCCCCCTTAAACTTAGTTAGGGAACTCCCACAGCTGGACACTGATGGGCACAGCCAAACATGGGGCCTAAAAACCCCAAACCTGACCTGTCCCTCCAGTAAGCCAAACAGAGGGACTCAACCTCCAGCTTTAGGTAGCCAGAGGTTGACCCTGAGAGCTCATAGCAACTCAGTACTGGAAAGAAAGGCACACATGGTGGATAGTGATTGGAGGAAGTTGAGCCCAACAGTAGTGGAGTCTCACTTCAGTACTCCATTCCCACACCAGCCTTTTACTTTGCCAAAGCACACCACAGGTAGTGATTCCCTATGGTGGAGACCCTCAGATACCCTTAGGGTGAGGGATTGCTTAGTGGACCATGATACAGGGGGTAACCATGTCAGTGCATGTACCACCTCATATGGCCACAATATAGGCTTACCTGGTCAAGGATAGCCTTATCTCCTTTCGTTTGGGGGGGGTTGTGTAGGAAGGTGGATACCTGACTATGGTTGCCCCCAACTTTTTTGCCTGGTGTTTTGCTGGTTTTCCGACTTAGTTGACCTGGGGCCCTGCCAATCAGGACCCCAGGCCTACTGCTCTCTCTCTAAAATGGATTCCATGTACCTTAGGTACATTTCCAATTGGTACTGGGCCACCTTATCAGACCCTGTAACTCAGGGCATAGGTGTACCCAGGGCCTACCAGGGGCTGAAGCATGTATTATGCCACCCCTGGATGGCCATCTAAATCTGACACAACTGGCTGCACGACAGCTGGGCCAAGGTGGTGTAAT
The DNA here is from genome assembly GCF_964263255.1 of Lissotriton vulgaris. Classification (NCBI taxonomy): domain Eukaryota; kingdom Metazoa; phylum Chordata; class Amphibia; order Caudata; family Salamandridae; genus Lissotriton; species Lissotriton vulgaris. The sequence continues at coordinate 1,251,330,236 of NC_141694.1, read as the reverse complement.
CACCTTTTGCTTTAGATATAGTATACCTATATCTAACCCTAAAAATGGGCACACAGATTCCTATCAGTCACTCCTATGTCAGGCCTTGACAACCCTGAAGGCAGAGTGCTTGGAATCGTGTGAGCTCTGGCATGAGCTGAGCCCGTTTGCAGCTTGCGGAACCAAGTCCTAATAGCTGTTCCATGATAATGCATTCCATATACTCTTAAGTGCATTATAATCCTCGAGGTTAAATGCTATCTTTGGTATTGCTTTATTAAAACATGACGAGTAAGGTGTCATACGAATTGGAATACTAACCCCTCGCCAATTCTGGCGACGGGGTTAGCATTCCACCCTTCTAGAGGGACCCGACATGTATGTAACTGTGAACCCCGGTTAAAGTTAAACGAAGCCTCAGCTCCACAAAATGGATGCTGCCACCACAGACACGAGTCTGACCTCCTGCTGCTGGGAGTCCTTCCAGCGAGGAGAGCTTGGACAAAGGGTTTCCTGTCAGGGGCGGTGCTAGCACCATCCCAGACAGGGTTTTGTGTATCCTGGGTAGGCAGGGCTTTACAGGAAGATGACTGCAGAGTGGCACCCCGGTGCTCACTACGCATCTGCCGGCTAGAACCAGTTCCAGGGGCACACCAGCTCCTGGCCTGGGGAAAGTCCGGCATGGGTGAGGGGTGTAACCACCCCCTTTCCTGGTCCCACCCCTAGGGCAGGACCTAGTCGCGTACCCACCCCTTTCTTTAGGATAAAGGCAGGAGCGGGGACCCTTCCAAATTAGATCATCTTTGAATCAAGAAACGACTTTCTACGAAAGGACTTCAAGACTCTTCTCAAGATTCTCCCTTGTGGCTAAGGAGTAGTCACCCTGCATCCGCAGGCACCATCTAAGAACTCCGCGGTTTGCTGCACGTCCTTCCTCAGGAATCCGACCGACCAGCACGACGAGACCCGGCTTCCCTGGCACCTCTGACCTCTACCTACCTCTACAGCTAAGCTGAGAACCGTAGGTGCGACGAGACCTCGAGGGACCGGCCATCATCAGAACTGCACGACTCTTATCCAGCACGACTGCCGAGGGATCCTCTGGTCAGTGCTTTGGGGTCCGAGAAGCCCCGACCCTGAGCAGCTCCAGCACCGAAGTCCAGCCTCCCAGCATCTCCACGATCTGCGTAGGGCCCTTCTGCTTTTTGCTGCTCACCGCGTTGTTTGGCTACTAGCCCGCTGGCTTGTGGCCTTCTGAACGACGCCCGACGACATCACTGCTGCTGGTCTGGTTGCTCCAGACTGGCCCTTGCTCCCTTCCAAAAGAGGAGCACCCAGGACCCTCCTGGTCCACTCCAGACGCCATTTTGAGTCCACCGCGTGGGCTTGAATTTGCCAAGACTTGTTGCCCCAATCCTGGGTCTAGCGACGTCGACAGCTTCATCCATCGTGGGACAGCTCGCACCTCCATCCTGGTCGCCGACAACGCCTCCTGGACCGTGAGATCTGCAGAGCACAGCGTCGCCCACTCACCTAGTCGAGGTGACTACCATCCGGTGCCCTCCTGGTGCCACCTGACTACTGGCTAGTAGTCACGAACTTGGTCCCCTCTGCTTTCAGGTGTCATCCATCTTCGATCCAGGCTTGGATCACTCGAACTATCTTCACTGGTCGCCTGCCAGCAACTTCTTTCTTCAGGCTCCTGGTTCGTCTACGAGGATTCCCGACGTCTTTTGAGACATATGCAGCTGCAGCCACTGGGCTAGGTAAACTCGGCATTTCAGTGCCCCAGCATAGCCTCACTAGCCAAGGGTCAGGATCCACTGTCGTTTTCGATCTACCTTATCGGGTTCGCCCGAGAACACTAACTTTGTGAAATCTAGCTACCATAGCCTTTGTCCCGCATCCCGCGTGAGAGTGCACACTCTGCACCCGAGTCCCCTAGGCCTCCTACTAGTAATCTGAAGGTTCAGTAACGTAGTCCTAGCGATTCCAAAGCCTATTAGTATAGTACTTACCTGCTAGTAATTTCGCATTCCACTTTTAGAGTATATGGTTTTTCGTGCCCCTCGGGCATTTGTGTAAATTGTGCAACTTGAAGTATTTTCATAAGAGTTTTGTTGTGTACTTAGTACCCTATCCTCATAAAGAGTACAGGGCTGTTGTGATTCTAATAAATACACTGTTTATTTTCATAACACTTGTGTGGTGTCCTTTCACTTGGTGTTCAAGGGGTATATGTGATGGTATAACAGCTTGCTTAACACACCCTCTAGAGTTTAGCCCAAAGACTGCTCGCATCCACGCTACTAGGATAGCTGGTCTATAAGGTTGACTTACAACCAATCACCATAAGGGTTGTTTGGACTGATACAAAGTGCTCACTAGAATAGTGAACATTATATATCAGGCCAACTTACCACAATATATATGTATATATATATATGGGCACATATAATATAGTGTTTCCGGGATCCCGCGCATAGGCGGGAATATTCTAATGCTTATGACTTTGATGAGGGTACCCCTGGAAGAGAACTAGGATTACAGGTAAGTAACTAATCCTTACACCCCTTTCCCTTTGTCCAGGGTCGCGCTGGGACTGGGGCTGGTGTGCCCCAGAACCAGTTTGACCGGATTATGCAAGGGGAAGCCTTGTGCTCCCCAGGCAGTGTCTGGTTTCTTTCAAACCTCCCTGCTACAATCCACTATCTCCTGTCTGGGGTGGTGTGACACCTCCCCGTGACAGGAAACCCTTTTTCCAGGCCTCCTCGGCTGAGTTTCGGTCAGCAGCAGGAGGTCAGACTCGTGTCTGTGGCAGAAGCGTCCATTTTGTGATGCTGAGGCTCTTTTAAAATCAACCGCGTTTTAGCAAAGTAACATGTCTTCTCCCTCTAGAGGGGTGGAATGCTATCCCCGTCGACAGGACTGTCGAGGGGATAGTATTCCAAATCGTATGACACCTTACACGACATGTTTTGATAAAGCCAAACCAAAGTTGCCATATAACCGCGATGGATTATAATGCACTTAATAGTATATGGTATGACATTATCCCGGAACAGCTAAGGGAATTGGTCCCGACAGCTGCAGACAGGCTCAGCTCATGCTAGAGCACCATCTCACATAAAACCAAGCACTCTGCCTCCAGGATTGTTAAGGCCTGCCAGTGGCTTATAGGTATATATGTGTCCATATAGCTTTAGATATAGGTATACTATATCTAAGCAAGGGGTGATTACACCACCTTGCCCCAGCTGAGTGATCAGCCAGTTGTGTCAATTTTGGATAGCCAGCCAGGGGTGTCAAAAGATATGCTGCAGCCCCTGGTAGGCCTTGGATGCACCTATGCCCTGGGCACCTATAGTGCTCTGTACAGGGGCTGATAAGGTGACCCAAGCCAATGTAGTTATGCACCTAGGGTACATGGAATTCATTTTAAGGAGAGAGCAGATAGCCTGGGGCCCTGATTAGCAGGGAACCAGGCCAACTAAGTCGAAAACCAGCTAAACACAAGGCAAAAGATCTGGGGTAACCATAGTCTGGTATCCACCTTCCTACAGTATTCCAAATCTTTGTTGAGTGATAATGGTCTGCATTTCATGGCAGAGAAGTCGAAGAGCCTTCTTGCCAGAAATGGGATCAAGGTAAAATACATGGAAATAAATCACCCTGGTGTAAATGGGTCTGTGGAACAGTTCAACAGGCTGATTGTGGGAAGCGTACAAGCTGCTATAAATGCTGTTAAGGATTGGGAGAAACAATTGAGTAGATTGGTTGGTCCTACATAATTACTCCTACTTTTACTGGGTATAGTCCTTTGCAAGTTTTGAAAGGACTGGAGCTATTCACTAAGGACAACATTGCATGGATGACCTGAGAGTTCCAAAGGAAATGGTCTCCTTGTGTAATTAGAGCTATTGAAGGCACAGAAGAATTCTAAAAGAGTATTACGACAAAAAGCACATTGTGCCATAAATTGCCCTTCAAAGTGGTAATTGGGTGTGTGTGAAATTAGATTGGAAAATTATTAAGGGATGTAGTGAATTTTCTAAACCAGTTCCAAGTGAAGAATGTGCATGCATGTTTTGCAAAATGAAATGATAGTAAGATCTGGTATTTAAGTAAACTGTCTAAGTACAACAAAAGTCTGTAAAGGAATCAAGAAGGCAAAAAGTGTGTTGATGCTGTTGGATCTGGATTATTATTGTGGGGGAGGAAGAGGAGTTTGATGATCACTTTGTAACGGTATGGTAAATGCACATGATGAGGTTTCGGGCGGAACAAGTTGTGATCTGGTGGGAACTGCCAATGTATTAACCAAGTCAACTGTCAAATCTGCTAATGTATTATTTCAGTCTACTACCACCATATCTGGTAGAGTAACTAGACTTTCTGCTGAGTTGAAGGACTTCAGTTATACGTTTTTATTTGTAGTAGATGTAAATATTGTGGTGCTAATTCTGATCTTACTGGGCAGTGCAAAAGGAGAATGGCAGTGATCCATGAGCTTAGTAAATGCTTGCACTAACCTAAATAGTTCACTCATAAGAGGCTCCTCAGACTCATCATGTGGTATTTGCAATATTAGTTTAAGGCCCTACGTTTCTGTTTTAGTGTAGCTTAAGGCACTATTTCTGAGAACAAACCTGATGTGGGGTCCCACTGGTATGGTTGTAAGATTAAGCGTTTCTCTGTCCTGATGCCTAGGTTAAATCAGCCAACAATGTGTGGACTATTTGAAGTATTCTTCCCAATTAAGGGTCTTCACCAGCCAGCACAAATCATCTCTGTGACATTCCCAAGTACTTGAGTTTATCACAGCCATTTTTAACAGTTTTGGACCCTTGGTAGATAAATGGATCTTTGTCTTATAGGTGGGATAAGAAATGTGGTTTTTCACTTCCCAGTTCACATTTATTTTTGGTTTTAGAGAATCATAGTGTTGTTGGTCTTCTATAAATTGGGCTGAGGAATGACAATTGCTGTCTGATGTAATTACAAGCGTTAAAGAGTATTGGCCTGCTGTTTCCTGCAAGTGGTCATTTGTGAATGTTGTCACATAATACTGATTAATCAAAAGGCTCCCCCAATACTTTCCTCTTCATGTATCTACATCAGAAAACACCATCCTTGACTAGTGACAGGTGCTTTTTAGAATTCTTGTGTATAACTGCTATTACTGAATGCCAGAGGACAGATTAAAATTGTTTAAGAAAATAACCTGACACCTGGTTATTTCCTTGCTGTGCTGCCTAATCTGTAATTTTGCTTATGTGATTTCAACCTTTTTTAGGTCTCGCCTAGCCAGCGCTTGCACTGTCTCTTCGAGACATGCTGTATTTAGGATAAGTGCAAAAACAACAATTGACCACCACTGGAGTCAAGCTACACTGGCTGAAGGCGGCTGATAGCCAGAAACCAGTCCTAGGATGCTTGATTCCTGTCCAGGAAAGACATGGCTTGGCAGTTCGGGCTGGACTGTTCCCATGAGGCACAGGGTCAAGGCTGATTTGCATATGGCCATGTCTGAACTGGGGTGTTGTGGAGTGCATAAAACCGATGGATTTAGGCCCAGATCTCTGTACTGGGGTGAATGTATGACATTGTTCTGCATTCTGTCCATCAACTGTTGTTTTTGCATTTGTCACCCCGAGTGGGATGGGTACGCTCAGACGTGAGTCCCATGCTCTCCACACCACTGGAGTCAAGCTATCCTGGCTGAAGACGGCTGATAGCCAGAAACACGTCCTAGGATGCTACATTCCGGTCCAGGAAAGACATGGCTTGGCAGTTCGGGCTGGACTGTTCCCATGAGGCACAGGGTCAAGGCTGATTTGCATATGGCCATGTCTTAACTGGGGTGGTGTGGAGTGCAAAAAAACGATGGATTTAGGTCCAGATCTCTGTCCTGGGGTGAATGTATGACATTGTTCTGCATTCTGTCCATCAACTGTTGTTTTTGTATTTAGGATAAGGGCATGAAACTCTGCCCACTTTCCTCCCATCTTTTTAATTGGCTCCTGGCCCGGTCCTTTTTAAATGGTGGCTTTTCATTGGTCAGTAGGCTTAGAAACCCCCTCCCTAGTACCAACTTTTCTCTTCTTGTAAGCTTCCATGAGGACACCCCCGTTACATGTATTGTTACTCAGTAGGCTTTAATTACAGCCTCCGAGCACTATTGTCTTAAAGAGCTTTGTCCTGCCTGCTGTTGCAAGCAGCACACGCTCTCCCTCATTGCGTATTTTTTAATTTATCCAGCACAGCATTGGGTATTTTTTTTTCATTTATCCAGCACTGCACATCTCAGCAAGAATAATGGTGGCTGCTCTTTTCTTTTATTTGTTGGCCGAATAGGGCTGAATGCCTTTCTTTTTGTGTTTGTTTACATTTTTTTTACAATGACGGTGCTGCACTTTAGCTTTAAACATTTCAAACTAAAGTGTGGGTGCCACGCTTACTTTAAAAGTAAACTAAGAAAAAAAAGTGATTTTTATTCTCCTTTCTATATTTTACTTTTGAAGTAATTGCAGCACCCACGCTTTAGCTAAAGATGTTCAAAGCTAAAGCGTAGGTGCCGTCCGTGTAACCAAACTAAAAAAATGGGGGAAAAAACCCTGCGGCTAGCCATTTTTTTCTTCAATTTGCTTACTTTTGTTACAATCATGGCACCAAAACTTTAGCTTTCAACATTTTAAGCTAAATTGTGGGTGCCACAATTGCTTGCGATGTTCAAAGCTAAAGCGCGGATGCCACAAAGGTCGCGTATTTGCGAGAGTTTGAGCTATTGGCATGGCACATGACAATGCCTTTTATTTATGTGTTTACAAAACCTGCAAGCGGAGTTTAACACCGCTTGCAGGTTTTTTAAACACATAAATAAAATAAATAGAAGGCATTATCGTTTACAATGCCAATAGCTCAAACTCTCGCAAATGTGAGATCTATTGCATTGCAAATGCTTGTTCTTTGTGCTTTGAGACTCAATTGTTAAATGGTATTGCACAAAGTCCCATACTAAACACAAGATCAGATGTCTCATCTGTGGTCCTCGTCCATGCTCAGCAGAGTTCTTTCCTATAACTTTACTTGGCAATATGTATTAAGCTAATAGCTGTAAGAATGCTTGAAAACTGGGAATCTGATACCCTTTCTAGGCTGGAGCTAGGGAAATAGTAGAGCGGAATGTCTACATCTAGCCTAGGTTTCCTCAGGAACAGTCTCAGGTAATTTTGAGACCCTGTAAGAGCTGAGCTGCCAGTCATTGACTCACATTAAACATTCATAATTACAAAGATCGTGTAACACAAAGCTATTAATGCATGATGGAAGTCTAAATGTTTTCATGTAGAAAATGCGATCTGTACTGTTTTACTTATGTCATATATGTTCTGTTCCCCTTTGAAGCGTATTGCTGGGATCACAGCAGTGTTGCAGCAGTCACTGGAAGGATTACTTTTGGAAGGCCTTCAGAATTCCAATGTTGACATAATACGTCACTGCTTGCGGACTTACGCAACAATTGACAAAACAAGAGATGCAGAAGCACTGGTTGGTCAGGTGCTTGTTAAACCGTACATGGATGAGGTAGGTCACACGCCGTCCCATGCAGTTGGATGTTTATTTTAGAATTCACAAACTGAAAATCATTGTTTAAAATGGCTAAATCTAGAAACTCTCAACCGCATAACTGTTCTAAAACAGCAAAATAACCTTGAATTTCTGTGGCGTAGCACATGGGGCCAAAACTATCATTAGCAGCTGAAAAGCTATTGGAGATTCCACAATTCAGAGAACGTTCAATCACACTTTAAAAACAAGTAGTATCAATCACAGAGGATAGTGAGGAACTAGAGTAGTTAGTGCACTTCCCCAGGGAATGTATGTAATAATCAATAGGAGCTAGCTACACTGATAACGCTCATGGTGTGTGTCTCTTAGGAAAACATATTAGTTTTTAAGAAGGCCCTCCCCCACCAACCTAGTTGGTGGCATGCTTCATCATCAGGCCCCACCCGAGGCACTTAGTGTGCCTCTGGTGTGCTGCGACGTCTGTTTACAGCGGAGCGGGTTCTGTTAAGTGAGTGTGTAGTGGTGGTGTTAAGAGTGAGGTTTAAAAGCTGTCCTAAGGGTCCCAATGAATTACTTTATTGATGGGCCCTAGGCAGAGTTAAAAACAAGGCTTTTGGACGTGGTAGGAGAGACTTATGGTCTCCCACGCCCGGTGTGGTCAACTAGTTTCAGCCAGGCCTTGGATTAAAAAGCTGGCTTTCTTCAGGACCTATGTGTGAGGGGTGAGACAAGGAACTTAATTGTATAAGCTTCCTATGTGAAGCACTCGCTAAGGTGCTATAGCTTTAAGAGGAGGGTTTCCTCTAAGTTTGTACTTCTTAGGTTCAGGAAACAAACTCTATGAGTCTCTGGCAGGTATCCGAGACAATGATGCACTTTGGCGTGATGTCAGGATCCACTGTTGCACCTCTTGTGGCCGGCCAGGAACTCTGTCAATTTTAAAACAAGCTCATTTGGTATCCTAGGAAGAGCTGGGGGCAGGTTATATGTCACCACTCCTAGTGTGAATTGGATGGCTTGTTCTATGACATTATATTTCAGTTCTTTTAAGTGATTTCATTTCAATACATCAGAGAAAAGCCTGACCAATTGTATCCCATAGGCTCTACATTTAATAGTACTATTTCTGCTGCATTTCCATATTGTAAACTTTTTAAAATTCTTTGCTTAATGGTTTTTATCTACTGCTCTCATTATCTCATTAAATGTTTGCATACAAATGAAGCTAATTGTGTCATAAATATGAGGTGGAACTAAGAACAGTGAGCTTTACAATTGAAATAACTACAGGGGGAAATCATTCCTAGAACGTGTATTCTGTAATGCCCAACACTTTCTGGCCAGTTGCACACTGTGTGACCAGCAGTATGGTAGTCTTGATGCTAGTAATTATTGTGTTGGAGAAAAAAAGGAATAGTGTGTTTTAATAGCAGGTCATGTCATTTTGGTCCGTTTTGTTGTACATTTTTCTAATCATTATTCAGTCCTTTAACAGCCATGAAGCATTTAAGTGGCTTATACATGCTTTATTAGCATCCCACATTAGAATATATGCCCAGCTCCTGGTAAGTGAGTGGGAATGGAGAACAACTTATGTTAGTAGGAGGCTCCATTAATGCATCCTTCCCCATCCTGATTGGTTCGGCTACCCTTGCTTTTACTCTATCTTCTAGTCCAGCCCCCTTCTCTGGGCACTCCCCAATTGTGGAAAATATCTTTTCATCTCTCTATCTTAGAACTCTTAGCCTATCTCTCTGCCCACCTGCCCTCATCAAGTCCAGCACTCTAACATTGAACTTCTTTCCCAGCTGCAAGGAAGGCATGCTAGCAGTGTGACCCCCCCCCCCCCCCCCCCCTTTTACTTTTTAGTCTTCAATAACATTTTTACTTGACTTGCACGCACATCCACATTGTTTATTTTTTCGCTTGCCCTACACTCTCACGAACTAGAGGACCATATGCACCAAACTAATCTTTTACTGTGTGGCAAGTGAAACAGTTAGAAATGTAGAGGTGTACAGCAATCGAATATTGTTTAATAATTTTGGACTTCAGAGACTGCTGACATGACAGATTGGCCCCAAGTGTTTAAGTAAAGTAGGAATGTGCAACGGAGTGACATCCTAGGCACCCACATTTTCCCTCACCTCTCATTGATGGACATACATTTGTGTGTTGCTGTTCCCAACATATGGCCATGAAAATACTGATCTTCCCAGTACTGCATTCAATATGAAGTAATCCGCAAAATTGCAAAATGGTTACACTTGGTTTGGATTTACCGCCAAATTTATAACTATTTAAAAGAAATATTTAATAAATGTGGATAGGTATTTGGAAAACACATGTTGCTATTTTCTGCACGTATAGGTCCTATTGAAATGTGGGTATGCAGCATAGAATGTATGTGTGTATATATATATATATATATACTATTATCTTTTGTAAAGCAAAACATTCTTCAGCACTATTGTGATCTGTAAAGTTTTTCTTTCCTGTGCTATTTGTTGTCATTTTAAAATAAGAAGGAAAGATTATTTTTTCTTCTTTAAGAAACTACTTTGGTGGACAGGCTGGGGGAGAATGGTGTTGAAGGCAAAGCTCTGAAATGGATGAAATCCTACCTCTCCCTCCGTACTTTTCAGATCTCCTCTTCGGAGGCTTGCTCTGAGGTATTCCACTCTCCTCATGGAGTGCCACAAGGATCAATTTTGAGCCCTCTGCTTTTTAATTTATACCTTCGTCCACTGGCCAATCTTGTAGAAAATGTTGGCTTAAGTTTAATGACTTATGCAGATGACTCACAAGTCCTTTTCTCACTCTCCAAATCTGACACGTCTACCCCATCTGCATTAAAAGTAGGCCTCCAAGAAATTTTTTGCTGGATGTCAGACAACCAGCTTAAACTGAATGGAGATAAAACGGAGGTGCTCCTGCTGGGAAATAGCAAAGATCTCTGGAATGATTCCCATTGGCCACCATCATTGGGTAAACTTCCATCTCCCGCCACGCAGGTTAGAAACCTTGGGGTCACCATTGATGACTGTTTATCTATGTCCCAGCAAGCAAACAAAGTGGCAGGTATATGCTTCACCATTATCAAATGGTTACGCAAAATCATCTGGATGCTGCCACCTACTACCCAGAAGACCGTGGTCAATGCCTTAGTGACATCTCGGCTTGATTACGGTAACATCTTATACCTGGGCTCAAATAAGGCAGTGATAAAGCGTCTGCAATTAGTGCAGAACGCTGCGGCTAGATTGCTCTGTAAAATCCCTAGATCTGCTAGGATCACCCAACATCTCAATGATCTGCATTGGCTCAAGGTTGAGAACCGTATCCGTTTCAAAGCCTTGAGCTACTTATTTAAAATCAAAGCTGGCACTGCCCCCAAATATCTTCAGGCCCTTGCAAAGCCCTACCTCCCAAATCGTAACCTGCGTTCAGGTACAGCGGCAAATTTTGCAGTACCTAGGTTTAAAAGAGCCAGAATAGGCGGGAGATCTTTCTCCTACCTGGGGCCAATGCTGTGGAACACGCTGCCCTCCCACATTCGCAAGGAAGAAAGCTATGTGAATTTTAGAAAAAACATAAAAACGTGGCTTTTCAATAAATAATTGCTTTGTCTGTTCTCTCCCCAGTGATCTCTGAGTGTCTAGCGTTCCTGGCGCCGGGAAACCCTTTGTGGGTAGCTGCGCGCCTTACAAATGCTATAAAATAAATAAGAAAAAATAGTAGTCTACCTCAAATTGAGGCTATCCACTGTGCAATGAGGTTTCTGCTAACTCAAGCAAGGTCATTTTTAAAACTCACTAACCCATTTTACAGAAGGCTGGCAATGTTTAAATAATTGCACTTGATACATTTTAGAATTCGATTGGTACTTTTACAGTCCGCCGGAAGCTGTAGTCTCCAGTGCAAGGTGATGTTTTTTGGTGAGGTCAAGTAGATCTCTTGTTTAAGGTAGCTAATATTATGCCCACAGACATGGACAGTGGATCCAGTCAGATGTTTGTTTGGTATCAGCATCAATACAAAGCTTTTGGTTCAAACTGTTGCAGAATTCAGCAGTGTTATGACCAAATTGGAATGGTACAATATCTAGGAAAAAAAAACATTTTAAATGCCTGAATCAAGGGAATTAATCAGTTTAGATAATGATTTATTAATAATCTTTGTATAAATCCTCACATAAAAATTCAATAGAAAAAAAATAACAGTACCTTTTTTTCTTAGTCATTCTTTATTTTAACTGAAGTGGCAGAACTTGGGTTAAGGATCACCCCTATCTGGATTGTTTAAAAAATGATAGGTTCTAGCTTAGCAATACATTGTGTTCACTTTATCTGAGATTCACTTAAAATTTAATGTATGTATTGATACTCTTCATTTTGATTTTCAACTATCTTGTTCCAATTTTCTTTACTAAATTTGGCCTATGATATGGTCCGTACATCCGTGACTTGTATTTTTCCATTGTAGTTGGCACATAAAAGACACTTGTAATGAAGAATATTAGGACCGCCTACCCCAAAGTGTAGAAAGTGGTCTTGAATTTTGAACTTTAATAATTTTAGGAATTTAGTGCCAGATGTACGACCAAAGCATTATGTGACTCACAAATTGCGAGTCGCAAAAGGCTATGTACAACAGTGTCTGAGACACTGTTTGCGATTCCCAATGTGGTCGCAAATTGCATGCCACATGGATATTAATGAGGCTGTCACAATTTGCGACCACATTGGGAATGGTTAGCACTCCCAGGGATGGTGGCCTGTTGGGGTCAGTAGAGCACCATGTCTGGGTCAGCTTTTAAATAAAGCAGTTTTTTTTCTTTCATATGCAGCCCGTTTTCCTTAAAGGAAACTTTAAAGTTTTATTTTTTAAGGGCAGGTAGTGGTCCCTGTGACCACTGCCTGCCCTTAAAAAATAATTGCTCATTCATTCCCAAAGGGGAAGAGGTCCGTAGGTGAAATCTTCCTGTTTGCGAGTGCCTTACTACCCTTCTGAGATGGGTAGTAAACTGTGAGTGTTTTGCAACCGCAATTGCAGTCACAAAACATTCATACATTGGTTTTGGAGTCGCTGTTAGGAAGGGATGCCCTTGGAACGCCCCTTCATAATAGCATGTCGCTAACCCTATTTTGCGAGTCGCTAATTGATTAGCGACTCGCTAAATAGGTTTGGTACATAGGCCACACGTTTTTTGCGGTCGCAAACAGGCCTAGAACCCCTTTGCGGCCACTAAAAACGGTTGTACATCTGGCCCCAAATACACAGGCCCCAAAGAAGCGGGATACACCATAAAACCATAAAACTGATGAGCTATGGAAGGATGAACCTGATATCTTTTGATTAATTCAACTCTTGGAAAATTGTGTGAATTGAAAATCAAAATGAAGCAGCATTAAATCCCAGGGGAATCATGGAATTTGAAAAAGGACATCTTTTTTAAGCTGCTACTGCTAAACTAAAGTCACTTTGTGCAGAAACATCATCCCTTAGAGAAAGGGAACTGAGTTTTATAAGTGCTAGGCTTAATATTCCCTTAATTTTCTCAGACTGTTCAAATTGAGTTTTATAATAAAAGGTATAAACCAAAACATTCTGGGGTATACTTCTAACTGCAGATTCCTCAGCTTTTGATTACCTCTAGGCGCCTGAATGGATCTGGAAAATCTCATTAACAGTGCTCCTGCACACTGGCCGTTAGCAGCTCAGTTTCTGCACTGTTTGGCCCATGAAGTGACGGAGCATGGTCAGATATCTGCACCACCCATGCGCCCTGGCATAAGTTCCTTTGTTTCTGTACCTTTTAACACGATTCCAAAGCTCCGTTCCAAACTTTTGTTGACCTCAGACTCAATTCCAAAACTATTAGACAATATGCAAGGGAACTATGTCGCCTCCAAAAACTACAGGGTTCTAACTTTGCAGAGACTGCTGAAAGGCGATTTCAGTCAAAGACAATCATAAGGTGCATCCTTGGTACCAGGTATGCAGTCACTGTTCTTAAGTTGTGCAACCAGTATGCCCTCACGCACCAGAAGGTGATCTGGGACGGGCGGGGAGGCAGTGAAGTTTTATATTTCCAAACAGAAGAAGAGGTTCTGGTTAAATGCCATTTCTGCTACTTCTCTGTCCTAAAAAAGAAGAGACCTCAGGCCTATCGTCGACCTTCGCCTATCAAATGCCTTCCTGTGGAATAACAAATTCAAGATGGTCACGCAACTCAAATTCTTTCTGTTCTAGACTCGTAAGACTGGATCGTGTCCTTCAATTTCCAGGACACATATTTTCATTTTCCTCACTTGTGTTGCCTGTGGTTCAAGGTAAGCCAAGAAAAGTTTGTTTGCCATGCTCCCGTTCAGTCCCAACTCTAGCCCTTCAGGTTTCATAAATCGGTAGGTGGTGGCTGCTGCCCTTCTTCGGCGGCCAAGAATGCATGTACAGTCACTCATGAATTGCTTCCAGGCAACAACCAACTCCTTGAAATTGTTTGGGTTCCATCAGCAAACCAGAATAACACCTGAAAGCCTCATCTAGCAGAGAATTCCAATCATTGGGGCAGTAGTGTAGACAGTGGTGTTCAGGGTTTTTCTCCCACTGTCCATGATGTTTTGGGATCAGTCCTTAGTCCTAATGAGGATGGCAAACAAGGGTCCTGCAGTGAAATGTCAGGTCCCAGTAGGCTCAACATCGGAGCTGATTACCTGACACCATATTCAACTAGTTAGGAGATGGCTCAGGATCTGCAATGGTGGCTGATGGGTACCATCATAACCTGTTGAAGACCAATCTTCCTCATTACCCTGATGGTGAATCATGCATTATTGCTTGGGTTGGTGGGGCCACATAGGGGACGTGGAGTTCAGAAGCCTCTGGTCTCCAGCAGTTAGATGACTCAATATCAACCTGCTGGAGCTGCGAGTGATCCTCTATGCCCAAAAAGCCTTCCTGCGCTCTATCTAGGGGAGGCTGGTACAGTTTCTCGCGAACAACATTACTGTCATGTGGAACTGCAACAAGCAGGGCAGAATGGGGTCCTAGGTCATGCATCAGGAGGCACTATGCCTCAGGAGTAGCTGGGACATAAGAACATCTTTCTGTTCGCCAACCATCTAGTGGGGGGTCCCTGAATGGAAGAAATTGAGCAGGTGTCGTCTAGTAGACCACAAGTGCCCCTGTGACAACCCTGTGGTGCAGTCATCTTTGGTTGGTGGGTAGATGCTTGCCTAGATCTGTTCATGACTGGAGAGAATGCAAAGTGTCTGCAGTTTGGCATGCTGGAATTTTCTCCACAGCACTGCTGGGAGCCACATTTCAGCTGGAATGGAATGAAGGACTCCCGTATGCATTGCCATCGCTACCTTCCCTGTCTCGGGTACTTAAGATGATCAGGAAGGACAGGGCCAAGTTATGTTGATTGACCTACTGGATCAACAAAAAATAGAGGGAGAAGGAGGTTAAACCAAACCAGGTCGGCCTCCAGTCAGTATATGCAATACAGGAACCCTATGTGAAGGGTCCAGAGACCTGGTAGGTATTGTGTGGTTACTGCTTACTAAGTCAGTGTGTACCAAATTGTGTAAGAAAGAAAAATTTCTTTCTAGAGTCCCCTCACTCACCGGGGTTGCCCCACGGTGACCTGCTTCATCATTGGGGCCATCCCAGTTCTCTACGAAAAGGGGCGTGCTGCGACAAGGCGACTACGCTGGAGCACTGGTTTTGTTTCATCTCACAAAACCAGTGCTCCAGCGTAGTCGCCTTGTCACAGCACGCCCCTTTTCGTCGAGAACTGGGATGGTCCCAATGATGAAGCATGTCACCGTGGGGCAACCCCGGTGAGTGAGGGGACTCTAGAAAGAAATTTTTCTTTCTTACACAATTTGGTACACACTGACTTAGTAAGCAGTAACCACACAATACCTACCAGGTCTCTGGACCCTTCACATAGGATTGACCTACCGGGCCAGGAAAGTGTGGTGCATCTGAGCATTTGCCCTCCATTACTTTTACCACTTCATGAGTATCTCCTGTCTCAGCAATAAAGTACTGCACCCGAATCGCCAGAGTGTAAACTTCCATGTATGGCTATCGATAAGAAGCAGTTGAATGCGTTTGATTTTTACACTTAGGGGGTGGATTTCATCCTTTCTTCCGGATGCTGTTTTATGAAGTCCATCTACGCTGCGATAAATGTGTTATCTGGTGTGGTTCTCAGACTACTAATCCCTTACTTGCCAAACCTTCTGATGTCTTTATGTTTGGACTATTGTTGGCCTAGCAAGGCCTTGCAGTTGATACAGTGACAGTTTGTCTCGGTTCTCCTGACATTTTTGTGTTTACCGGACCAATCGCCCTTGTTCAAATCACTAGTTGTGAGGTGTAAGATCAAAGGTTCGACACATATGTTTCCTCCAAAACCATTTGTCATGCCTGGATAGGACCTCACTCTAACTTAAAAATCATTGATTTACACAATTGTTGAGCCTATACACAGTTGCTCCACAGGACTCTGGAAACAGTATTCCTTATCACAATCTCCTCCGCACGTCTGCAGTTAGAAGTATCCCTCAGAAGAACAAGTTACTTGTCTTCGGTAATGTTCTTTCTGGTGGATACTTAGTATACTCTCAGATTCCTCAGTGACCTACAACCTCCCGTTCTGTAGAGTAGCCTTCTAAAAAGGTCCTAAAATGAAGATCAGCAACAACGCGTCTTAGGGCACTGAAAGGAAAAGAGACAAGAAACTGAAATCTGCACGACCTCATCTGCTGGTTGACAGGGCACGGCTGTTTAGGTTTTCTAGATCTACTCTCACCCCTTGGGATGGTCAAAAGGTGAGGAATCTGCACTTATATGGAGTATCCACCAGAAAGAGTGTTACTGAGGTAAGTTAATTTTCCATTACTATCAAAAAGTTAAACACTAGAATATTACCAAAAAAGTTGTTCATTGATACAAAAAGTCATTAAGTACTTTAAGAAGCAGCATTTTCGTTAAAAGAATTACATGTTGATTTAAATGCCTAAATGTTTCATAAAGACCACCTGCATTAAAGGACATCAGGCAGGGCTTCTTACTGAGGAGTGACGCTGTCCAGAAAACAAGAAATATCAGTGCAAGTTCATAGAAAGCAAATTGGTGTTGCTAAAAGTGAATGGAAGGAAAGCGGGCACAGAAGTCGGGTAGGAGCATAAAGAGGACACATAGGCAGTAGAGGTCAAGGAAGGATTGCGACAGGGGTATGCCCCTGGAAATAAAAAAAATGGAGAACAAGAAAGAGTAGGGAAAATTAGGCCTACAGCTGGACAGAGGAAATGGGACGGATTGGGCGTGCGTGATCATCCTCACCCCACCCCACCCGATACCCACCACCCTGCAAAAAGCAAAACAAATATACAAAATGGTTAAGAGAAGGTCTACTGCAACTTAAACACAAAACTGGTTAACAACCTATTTGTATAAAGTTCAACTTTTTGCCGTTCCATTTTTGAATAATGTATTTAAATGCCTGTGAACCACAACTTTCTAGATACAATATTTTACTATTCTGTTTTTAGTCCACTGTATTTGTAGGAGACATGGTTAGGTTTAATCTACATTTCTCAAGATTTATGTAATAAGCTATCTAACCAGCTGCATTATTATTTGCCAAATATTTGATTGGGTATGAAAGTGCAGTTACATGTCCTGAGACTTTTGATAAACTGTCCCTGACTCATAATTTCTTTCCATACCTCGATACCTTAGATACTGTTCACGGAAAAATAAATCTTTTTTTTTGCCCTGAAGGTTATTGTGGAGCAGTATGTCCAGTCTCATCCAAATGGCCTGCAAATCATGTATGATAAGCTGTTGGACTTTGTCCCTCACCACTGTCGTCTCCTACGAGAAGTGACAGGCGGGGCTATCTCAAGGTAAGCATGCTTTTGAAGTCCAAATAAACATGTTCTTTCATGATACAGTTTAATCAAGATGTTATTCAGTTAGAAGTACATCTGTATAAATTGATGTGACAATGTAATGCTTAAAAATTTAATTTTTTGTATTTTGTCCTGTTTTCCTCAATGTTTATTATTATTTTAGCAGCCGATGCTCTGTAATGGCTAACCTGCTGGCCTTGAAACCTGGGCAGGTGTATTCTCATTCAAATGTTGGCACTTCACCAAAACAAATTAACTCTGTACAAGACTCCTTTCTCTTTGCGTCTCAAAATGTAGGTATTTGTAAAGAAAGTGTGTGTAACACATCTAGTGTGTCCTTTAGCTAAGATTCAAAATGTATGTTCTTCTGCCCACTTTGGACCATCTTACTACAAATTCCTGATTTCAGAATAGGGTTTCAACCAGAAACTGAATACCCTACTGTTCAGTGTACTGCACCTCATGATCTTTCTGTAACAAAGGTTCTCTTAAAGCACCCCCAAAACTAAAAAATAATAATAAAATCAAAATATTTGTAACCATGAGCTAGGATGTTCCTTAGAAGTCCTCTACAAAATACCTACCTATGGATGTCATCCCTTCTTTGTAGAGCAGACAAACTATTCACATCTGTCATACTAACAACTCCACCTAGTCAACTTTTCAATTTTCAGAAAGAGAATGCAGTACACCGTTGAAGAGCTGTAGCTAAAACAGAATTTGGAAAAATGTGCCACATTTAGGGTAAGGCTTTACTTTTGTGCAGGTTTTCAAGGATTTAGTAACTTATACATTAGTTAGAGTAACCCCTAATATAGTGGGCAGGAACAATTTCATGCACTTGTTGCCTACTATATTTTGAGAGAATTTGTCGAAATTATTTCCTAACGTATTTAATTTACGTTGTTTACATTGACAATCTCTTTTCTCTACAGTGAAAAAGCAGATATTGTACCTGGATATGACTTCTTAGTAAATTCTGTGTGGCCTGAAATAGTTCGAGGCATAGAAGGAAAGTTGCCATCACTTTTTAACCCTGGCAACCCGGACATCTTCCACGAGGTAAAGTATTATGTTTAGTATACAGTGTATGTGCTTCCATTCTGCATAATAAAATGCTTGTATTTCCTACTCTTGGTACTGTTTCACTATCATCAGTGACATACCGAATTATGAACAACCATGTCCCGAGAGTACTGGAGTAATTTTACAGCTTTTCTGAACATAGTTTTGTTGCCATTTATCCTAGCTAAAAGCTTGCACGATACCAAAGTAGTTAATAGGCTGTTGATTGCTATGCAAATACTGCAAGGGATATTATCTAATTGTTTGAATTACAAGTCTTAAAAAGACAGCTTTGAATGTGTGTTGGCCCCTGTAGGGTCGTGATTATAACAGAGCATTTCAGTGGGACACAAGTAATTATTGTAGAAATTCTGGTGACACCAATATAAACTATTTTGTGGCAAGAAAAAATCTTATTTCTATTATTTGTACTCAGAATTACATTTCATACCTTTTTTAGTTCTTTTCACTTACTTTTTTGTTTTCTTTATTGATTAGTTTTCTGCTTCACTATTTTGTTTGCAACATGTACCTGCAATGTTGCTCTTGGAGTCCACTAATCTGTTATTTTCAAATTTTTCATGCCCTTCCTTTCTGTTACAATGCAGTACATACATTTGCACACATGAGCGTGACTTCCACCACATAAAGCTGTCGAGTTTGGGATACTGAACTGCGTTACTTCTAGGCCTCCAACACAAGCCTTTAAAAGGGACATAACACACTCACACCACACAAAAAACTGAGAAAGAGAACAATGAACCAAATGGAGAGAAGCCGGATTCTATGAACACTAAATGTGTTAAACAGTGACAGATCATTTACAAAAAAGGTCCAATTGCTTCAAAAATGATTTCCGCACATGCCATCAACATGCCATGCAAACACTTACAAAATATTAAAGCTTTCTTGAGCATGCTTGCTCCAAGACTTCCAACCTAGTTGTCACACTTTTAAGTTTAGCTATAATAGCTTAATCCCAAAAGGAAGGGAAGAAAGAAGGAAAGAGAGGAATCAAGGAACCCTCTACCCCCCACTTTGGAGCAGTCTCCATCTTCTTACTAAACCAGACGACTGAATTATATACACTAAGTTAAGGCTCACAGCGTATATCCAGAAAGAAAAGCGACCCATTCCGCACCCTCCAAACCTCATATTCACCCACCCCACTTTGGGTACTTAGACTTGTCTCCAACCTCCTAGTGTCTGGCTCATCAATATTGCTCAATATTTGTCCATGGCCATCAGAGATTTGCATATGTTAACCCTAGAAATTGGCCTCCGGTAAACTACTGCGAACCAGTCCTTTACTATCGCAGCCATGTGGTACCCCCTGAGAATGGAAATCCGTACATTATCCGAGATGTGTTGCGTTATTATTGGGTTGTATTGTGCTGTATCACCTAACTGGTCAGATGTGGTTACAGTTGCAAGAATGAGCCCCAGACCGCCTCAAATTTGTGCATTTGGTCGTTAAGTTTGTATGTGATTTTTTTCATAGGCACACATCTCATGCATGCCACCTAGCCCAGTACGGTCAGAAGGTGGCATAGTGGATTTCACCACAGCCAGGGCCATGGAGAGCCATGTTTTCAGGTCATATGTCAAATCTGGAAGGGCCAACGTATCGTGCTGCAAAGCTAGTTGGCTCATTAGTAACAACAATGTTCCAAGTTTGCCCTTTAACATGTCCCATACTGATCACCAATACTGCGAAAGATGTGTGCAGTCCTCCAGATATGCACTATATCGCATTCTGGAGCAGAGTATCTGCAGCTCTTAGAGTCTGCTTGCTTGTATGCTCCATAAAGCTTAGCTGGGGTCCTTTGCCATTGGTGAAGGACCTTAAAGTAACTATGTTTCCGCTTAGATTCTTGCAGCAGTCTATTGAGGTCCTCAAAAAGTTCACTTCAATCCTCCTCAGAAATTGAAAAGTCCAACCTATTTTTCCACCAGCAGCAGATATTCTGGGCGTTCCGGTGAGAAAAAAAAGATGTCCTGTCAATGTGACATAGTCCCGCCATGATCTGTATGTAGTGTTTCCAGGTTATGATACACTGTAATAAAGGGTCGGCCTCCAAATCATAAGGTGGCGCCCCCAGTGTTTTCAGCTATAGATGAGTTGGCAGTTCTTCCAGTGTTGAGAGGAAGTCCATATTTGCATGAGTCAAACGGAATCAAATATCCTTCACGGAACAGGTCTTCTATGTGTTGTATTCCCTTTTCCATCACAGGGACCAATCAATTTCCACTCATCCTATTCTGACAGTAACCGAAGATCCATTCAGTGTATGTCGACAAGCATATTGTGTGGTATGTATATCTGAAAGAGACACGTTAGTGATAGATTCCTTACCTTAGAATATCCCCAGGCGTCAGACTGGATCCGGAAAATTTTGCGTAGCAATCCCCCTGCGCGCCGGCAGGCGTTGTCCGCAGCTCCGCGTCCGTCGTCGGCAGCGCCGGAATGACGTCGTCGGAGTACTTAGACGCCGCCCATAAGCGCTGACGTTAGTTCTTCTTTTTTCCGCGCCAGCTAGCGCAGATCCGGAGAAACTCTACCCCTTAGTCTTTTTTGACTAAACTTTTTGATCTTTTTGATAATTTCTCTACTCGAGTCTTCGACTCCATCGTTGCCGGTAGGGATGCCCGGGTTTAAACCCTGTTCCAGGAGCGACCGACTGATGTCGGTTACCATCCCCCATCGCCGGTGCCTCAAGTGTTTAGGCCTCGACCACGACTGCCGCACCTGACCCGACTTCCGGGCCCTGACATCTAAAGCTAGGCGGGAGCGGTCCCACAAGCGACTGGAACTCCAGCAGTCGACCCGCGCCGCTCCTGGTCCCAGTCCCACGGGAGGTCGAGGGACAGATCGCGGGGTCGGAGCCCTCGCAGCTCCGGGAGTGGACATCGGTCGTCAGGATCCAATTCCTCAGGTAAGAGGCATAAGAGGTCGGAGAGACATCATCGTTTCTCCGACCCACCCCGATGCTTGCACAATGCGGCCGGGGGTTCGGGTGACACCACCCACGCGGCTCCGATGGAGTCGCAGTCGTCGCCGCCTGCCCCACATCTTCGGGTCCCTGGGGAAGACGCGACGCCTGAGGAGATCGAGCAGTACCTCATGGCTTGAGGTCCCTCCCTCCTCAGCCGGGTTTCGTGGCGGCTCCGGGCCCAACGGCCCCGGCTGGAGGGCCTAGCGGGTCAGGTGCTTCGACTCCGACGCCGACCCTACGGGTGTCACCCCCGGCACCTGCTATGGGCGCCGACCCTGATCCTACCCCCGGTCGAGTTCTGGCGCCGGAGCAGCGCTGATGGGCGATGCTACCGACGGCATTTGGAGATTTCTATTTCCATGAACAGGACCCATCTGTTGAACCTGTACTACAGGAGATGGGTGACGAGGGTGATTGGGGGGGGGTCTGAGGACCCTCTGGCGAGGGAGTGCCAGTCACCACAGGACTGGACATATGAGCTTGGGGAGGCCAGTGGCATTGACACTTCGCAAGACACTGGATTTGTCTCCCCTCCCACCGTGGCTATGGAGGAGGGGGCTGCTTATAGTGTAGTGTTGACACGGGCGGCCAAGGCCTTAAACCTTGTTATGTTATGTTATGTTAAATTAACTTATTGAGCGCGCTAACACCATTAGGTTTCTTGGCGCTATACAGAGGGAGCAGGGAGGAGAGACAGAAGATAACATAACACAGAATGACGGCTAGTAATAAGCTACAGTGAAAAGGTGAGTTTTGAGGGAGGATCTGAATGTGGTGTAGGGGGAGGGCAACCTAAGAGAAAGAGGTAAGGTGTTCCAAAAAGACGGGGCTAAGAAAGAAAACCTGAGGCCACCGTGTTTCTTCCGCTTGAATCTGGGGACAGAAAGTAAGGCCAATTGAGATGACCGAAGAGTGCGGGAGGGAACATAAGGATGAAGCAAAGAAGAAATGAAGGAGGGACCATGACCAGTGAGGGATTTAAAAATGATGCAACCAAGCTTAAAGTTGCAGCGGGCAGAAACCGGAAGCCAGTGGAGACTTTTTAGGAGAGGTTGGACGTGCTGATCTCTAGGTTGATGATAGATCAAGCGGGCAGCTTGATTTTGGATCAGCTGGAGTCTCCTAAGTTGGTATGCAGGAATGCCTACGTAAAGTGCATTTGCGTAGTCAAGCCTAGACATGACTAACGCAAGCAGGGCCAAAGTGAGGGCATCGGTGGTAAGTAGGCGGGAGATTTTGCGTATTTTCCTGAGCTGGAAATGGCTGGAGGAGACTACAGCGCTGATCTGGGGTGTCATAGAAAGGTCGTTGCTTATGACAACTCCCAGACTTTTTGCTGAGTTGACAGGGCAAGGGGGGCTGCCCAGACTGGCAGGCCAAAAGGAAGAGTGCCAGGGATTAGAGGGCCCCCCAACAAGCACCAGCTCAGTCTTGTCGGGGTTAAGTTTCAGATGGTTTGTGCCCATCCAATCGCTGATGAAGCAGAGGGTGTTTTGGAAAGTGGAGATGGATTGGTCACTGGAGTCGATAGTGAAGACCAGTTGAATGTCATCCGCGTAGTTGAACGCGGAGACATTGAATTGGCGGAGGGAACGGATAAGCGGGGCTAGGTATAAATTAAAAAGGAGAGGGGATAAGGAGGATCCCTGCGGGACACCACAGGTCAGCTCGACTTGAGAGGCAGAAAACTGGGACAGTCTGACAGCTTGATGGCGGTGAGTCAGAAAAGAGCGCACCCAATCCAGGGCAGTGCCCTGGATGCCAGCCTCTCTGACACGGTCGACCAAAATATCGTGGTCGACCGTGTCAAAGGCGGCTGACAGGTCTAGAAGAACCAGGGCCTGACAGGTGTTAGAGTCGGCGCCCCTGCGTAGTTCGTCCATCACAGAGAGGATGACTGCTTCTGTGGAATGCGCAGGTCTGAACCCAGCCTGCTGGGGGTCCAAAACACAAGAGTCCTCAATAAAAGAAGTAAGGGTTTGAGTGACATGGGACTCCAGGACTTTGCTAAGGAAGGGAAGGAGGGAGATAGGGCGATAGTTGCTCATGGTGGACGGGTCAGCCGTGGGTTTTTTCAGGATGGCGACCACCTCTGCCCGTTTGAAGGAACCCGGGACCACCCCCGAGGTTAAAGAGTTGTTTAAGAGGGCTAAAGGGGGGTCCGGGCAGGAAGTAAAAGCTTCTCGCAGGGCAGAGGGGGGGCAACAGTCGCTAGGGGAGCCAGAAGAAACTTTGAGCAAAAGGGAGAGAAACATCTCTTCTGGAATGAGGGGGAGCTGGGATAGGGTGTGGGTGATGGGGTGAAAGGAAGTGCTGGGGGGGAAAGAAGTGGATGAAACGTGAGCAGAAATGCTGGTTTTGATTTTAACAATTTTGTCCACGAAGAACTGATTCAGGGAGTCACACAGAGGCTGGGAGGGAAGCGGGGCAATGGTGACTCTCGCCGGGTTAGATAATTCCTCAACAATAGAAAAAATGTCTTTAGATTTGTTAGTAGAGTTCAAAATCTTATTGGAGAAATAGCTGGATTTAGCCCGGGCTATAGCAGACTTGTATTCCCTCAGCTGAGAAGAGAAGACAGCTTTTGTCTCGGGAGTATATCCTCGACGCCAGCGTCTTTCGGCCTGGCGGAGACTAAGTTTCAGTGCCTTGAGTTCCTCGGTGAACCACCTATGGGCGTTGTGACTGCGCCGCATCTTAACAGGTTTTAGAGGTGCCACCGAGTCAGCGGCGGAGACAAGCCATTGGATAAGATTATCAGACTGAGAGTCAATGGAAGTGGGGGGTCCCGTAGTAGAAGGGGCTGATGAGCTCAGGAGGGAAGTGAATTTGTTGAGGTCGGCCTTGTTCCAATTACGTGCCAGGAAATTAGATTCTCGGGTAATATTGGTCGGGGGAGGCTTAGCAAGGGAGAAAGTGATAAGTAGATGATCTGACCAGGGGCAGGGGAGGACAAGGGGAGTGGAGATGTCTAAAGAAGAAGTCCATACCTGGTCCAAAATATGACCTTTAGCATGTGTGGGTGTGTGTATGTGTTGAATACAATTGAGGCCAAGCATAAGGTCGGAAAAGGCGAGAGAACCCGGGGTTTCGTGAGGGTCCGATGGCCAATAATTGAAGTCGCCGAGAACCAAAACATTAGTGTTGTTGATAGTCAGCTGGGAGATGAGCTCCCCAAACTGAACTGAGAAGTTTGGCATGGGTTGAGGGGGACGGTAAACTAAGACACATACAAGAGAGGACCCAGGTTGCTCCAGCCTGAGAGCAAGACAGTCGGTCATAGGAATGCTGGGGATAGGTATAGGGGAAAACCTGATTGAGTGGCTAATGATGGCTGCGACCCCGCCGCCCACTTTGCCAGAGGGGCGATTGGCTTGCAGTATGTAATATCCTGGGGGGATGGCCGCCAGGATATCAGGGGAGGAATCATCTGTGAGCCAGGTCTCGGACAGGAACAAGATGTCAGGCTGTTCCGATCCTAAGAGATAGAAGATGTCAGTTTTATGGCTGACCAGAGACCGAGTGTTCAGGTACATCACAGATAGGGGGGAATTAGGGGCAGGTACCGAGGTAGAAGAGCGAGGTTTGCCTGCCAGGGCCGGGGGCCTGTGAATAGGGGGTGAAAGAATGAGCTCAGGAAAGGATTTCCTCGATACGGGCAAACCGCATGCGGTGTGCTTGACCGAAGCCTCGGGGGGAGGGAATACAGGTTTGTGCAGTGAGACAATGGCAGAGCGGGAATAGATGATGCGGGGAGCAGAGTGACGAGCCCCGTGCCCCGGCCTGCCGCGGACGGGCGCAGACGGGCTTAACTCAGGCGCAACTCCGGCGCGCCTACGTCGCGCCCGCTGCGCTCGTCCGCTGCGCTGACACATTATGGCCGTTTAAATAGGGGCAGGACGAGGGTGGAGTCTCAGGGAAGCTTCATGGGAATTGAATCCCAATCAAAGATGGCGCCCGCTGCCACTGGGAGCCCGAGGTAACAAACAGCCCCCAGCCAGCCACTCGCCTCTGAAAACCGGAAAATAAGGTTAGAGCCCTGCACAACAAAAGGTGAGGTTAAAAATTCAATTTAAAAGACAATGCGCTGCGTGAAAGCGCCGCCGCTCGTATACAGCGGGGCGGAATGCTAAAAGTACAGAGAGGTGCTCTCTCTCTCTCTCAACTCCCTCAATGTCAGCAAACGAGCCCACTGCCACCGGGCTGTCTGTCAAACACCGAGAGAGGAGTGAAACGCCCTCCTAAATAGGGGCAGGACGAGGGTGGAGTCTCAGGGAAGCTTCATGGGAATTGAATCCCAATCAAAGATGGCGCCCGCTGCCACTGGGACCTTGAGCTCCCTGTCGCAGCCGTGAGGACTAACCTCTTCACAGAGGTCCTTAAACCGCAGGCAAGCTCCAGTGAGCCTCTGCTGCCGTTTAATGAGGCCTTGTGTGACGTTCTTGTGGGCACTTGGTCCAAGCCCGCCACAGGTCCGCCTGTGGATAGGAACGTGGCCAGACGCTACCGCCCGGCCCCGGGCGACCCTTGCTTTTTGTCCACCCACCCCACCCCCGATAGCCTGGTCATCCAGGCCTCCACTTCCCAGACCACATTCCCGACGGCTCCGCCCGATCGGGAATCCAAGCGGTATGAGCAGTTCGGGAAGAAGGTGTTCTCGTCCCTGAGTTTGGGACTGCGGTCAGTTAATACCGCATGCCTCTTGGGCCGCTACACCCACACCCTGTAGGACGCAGTTGCGGACGTGCTGCCACAATGTCCGGAGGAGGTCCGGGCAAAACTCACCCAAACCCTTGCGGAGGGTCGAGATGCAGTGCGGTATTCCATCCGGTGTGGGCTGGATACCATGGACTCACTGGGTAGGGCGATGGCAACAACAGTGGTGGTTCGACGCCACGCCTGGTTGAGGTCCGCCAACTTTTCGGCCGATTTCCAGGCCACTCTTCTGGACATGCCGTTTGATGGCCGTCGCCTCTTTGGCGACAAGGAAGACCATGCACTTGAGCGATTTAAGGACTCCAGGCTACGGCCAAGTCCTTGGGCCTCTCGCCAGCAAACGGGTGCCTTTTGCTCCTTTCGTGGCCAAGGAAAGGGCGACCAACACGTGCTGCCAGCCACGCGCCGCAGAATGTCCAACAGCGCGGTGGCGGCCGTGGAAACCGCTGTGGCGGCGGTCGGGGACAACGGCGCGGCCAGTCCACACCTTCCCCCGTAGCACCTGCCTCAAAACCCTCCTAGTCCGTGCTTTCAGGCCCATGTGACGCCAGTGGGGGGCAGGGTTTGCCATCACCTCTTCCACTGCCGCACCGTCATGTCGGACAGGTGGGTGCTGCAAATTGTCCGAAGGGGCTACTCCCTCCCCTTTGAGGCGACCCCTCTAGCCATGCCACCGCAATTCCACCGCGTGTCGGGGGATCACTTGCAGCTTCTGCAAGAGGAAGTCACGGCCCTCTTGGCCAAGGGGGCCATCGAGCGCGTTCCTGGGCCAGAAGTAGGGTGTGGTTGTTACTCCCACTACTTTCTGGTACCCAAGAAGGGCAAAAGGGGCCTGCGCCCTATCGTGGACCTGCGGAACCTCAACGGCTTCCTCCGGAAGGAGAAGTTCAAGATGCTGACTCTGGCTCAGGTCTTAGCTGCCCTGGACCCAGGAGACTGGATGGTAGCGTTGGACTTGCAGGACGCCTATTTTCACATCCCCGTCCTGCCGGCCCACCGACGTTACCTCAGGTTCACGGTAGGCCACGAGCACTTTCAATTTACCGTGCTCCCCTTCGGGCTTACCAGCGCCCCACGGGTGTTCATCAAAGTGATGGCGGTGGTCGCAGCCCATCTGCGCAGGTTAGGGGTTTCAGTCTTCCCCTACCTCGACGACTGGTTGTTGAAGGCGGGCTCACCTCAGACAGTGGTCAGCCACCTCCAGACTACGGCCGATCTCCTGCATCTGCTGGGGTTCTCCATCAACGTGCCGAAGTCACACCTGTGTCCCTCTCAGAAGCATCTTCATCTGAGCGGTTCTGGACTCTGCGCAGTTTCGGGTTTATTCACCCGAACAGCGGGTTCAGGATATTCAGGGATTCCGATCTTTCGGCCTTTATCCCGGTTCTTGGTCAGGTTGACGCTGCAGCTTCTGGGGCTGATGGCCTCCTGCATCCTTATGGTGCATCACGCCCGGTGGTGGATGCTGGCTCTGCAGTGGGACCTGAAGTTTCAGTGGGCCCAGCATCAGGGCAACTTGTCCGACCATGTCCTGATCTCGGAGGGCACTGCAAAACAGCTGCAGTGGTGGCTCACGGACCGCGATTGGGTCAGTGGCAGATCCCTCTCCCTACCCCAACCGGGGCACGTAGTTGTGACGGACGCGTCCCTCCTGGGTTGGGGGGGCCACATAGAAGAGGCGGAGATCAGATGTCTCTGGTCTCCGGCGGAGTCCCAGCTCCACATCAACCTTCTGGAGCTGCGGGGGATCCGACTTGCACTGAAGGCATTCCTCCCCTCTGTCCGGGGGAGTGTAGTGCAGGTGTTCACGGACAACAACACTGCCATGTGGTACTGCAACAAACAGGGCGGGTGGGGTCGTGGACCCCATGCCAGGAGGCTCTGCGCCTCTGGCAATAGCTGGAACATCAGGGCGTGACCCTGGTGGTTCAACACCTGGCAGGTTCCCTGAACGCCTGGGTGGACGAACTCTGCCGTCGGTGCATGATGGATCACGAATGGCGTCTGAACTCGGACGTGGCGCAAGACCTCTTTCAGCAGGGGAGAGCCTTGGTTAGATCTTTTAGCCACAGAAGAGAATGTGCAATGTCATCAGTTCTGCGCATTGGAGTTTCCAAGGCGGCACTCGCTCGGAGACACTTTTCGTCGCGAGTGGAGTTGCGGTCTATTGTACGCCTTTCCGCCTATACCACTTCTGCCCAGAGTGCTGAAGAAGATCAGGCGCGACCGGGCCCAAGTTATCCTTGTGGCTCGGACTGGGCACGAACATACTGGTATCCCGAGCTACTCAGCATGTCAGTCGATCCCCCGATTCGTCTGCCTCTTCGGGAGGACCTTCTGTCGCAGCAGCAGGGGACGGTCCTCCATCCAAACCTGTCCAGTCTCCAGCTACAAGCTTGGAGATTGAGCGGCGACAGTTGAGGCCATTTGACTTGCCTCCCAAAGTCTGTAATGTCATTCTGGCAGCCAGGCGTCCCTCCACAAAGTCGGTATACGCCTGCAGGTGGAACAGATTTGTGGCATGGTGCACAGCAAAGGCTGTGGATCCACTCTCTGCACCCCTTTCTGAGATTCTCCTCTTCCTTCTTTCTCTTGCCCAGCAGGGCTCTGCTCTGGGCACTATCAAGGGCTACCTTTCTGCCCTTTCCGCCTTCTTAAGGCTCCCTGATCAAGTCCCCGAATGTAAATAGGTTTTTGAAGGGCATCACACACATGTTCCCTCCTGTTCCTTTCGTGATGCCCCAGTGGGACTTGAATCTTGTACTTACCTACCTAATGTGTGCTCCCTTTGAGTCGCTCCATAACTGTCCTCTCCGTCTTCTTACCTTGAAGACTGCTTTCCTGGTTGCCATCACCTCTGGTAGGAGAGTGAGTGAGCTCCAGGCTCTTTCTTCTACACCTCCTTTCCTCTCTGTTCATCCGGTTCTCTGACAAGGTTGTGTTGCGGACGAGACCGTCGTTCCTGCCCAAGGTCGTCACAGCCTTCCACATCGGGCAGTCCATTACCTTGCCCACCTTCTTTCCGCCTCCGCATCCCTCGAAAGAGTAAGAGAGGCTCCACCGTCTGGACCCAAAACGTGAGCTCTTTTGACTATCTGGATTGCACACGCCAGTTCCGGGTGGATGACCAACTCTTTGTTGGTTACGTGGGCGCTAAGAAGGGAAAGGCGGTGCACAAGTGGACCATCTCCCGTGGATCCTCTTGTGTATCCAGGCGTGTTACTCCTTGGCAAAGAAGGAACCCCTTGTGGGACTACGGGCTCATTCTACCCGGGCCACGGCGACTACCACTGCCCTGGGCCGAGGAGTACCCTTGCAGGATATTTGCCAGGCAGCTACATGGGCCTCTCCGCACACGTTTGCAAGACATTATTGCCTGGACAGCCAAGTCCGGAGGATGGCTTCTTTGGCCGTTCTGTCCTCCAGGACTTTCTGGTGTGATTATTGGTTCGCAGACCCACCACTGGGGTTGGTATTGCTGGGGTATCTATTTTAGGGTAAGGAATCTATCACTAACGTGTCTCTTTCAGATGCACAAGTCACTACTTGTGTAACAATATATCTGTAAGAGTCATTAGTTAGTGATAGATTCCTTACCGACCCACCCATCCTCCCCGTTCTGCGAACCGATATCTAGGGTTAAGGTCATCCCCTTTCAGGGCCCTAGTTTCATGCCACCAGTGTTGGTTCTATCATGCCTCTGCGTATCTGGCGCGGAAAAGCTGTGTATCAGAACTGACGTCCGCGCGCATGGGCGGCGTCTAAGTACTCCGACGACGTCATTCCGGTGCTAACGGAGCCGCGGACGACGCCTGCCGGCACGCAGGGGTGTTTCTCCGCAAAATTTTCCGGATCCAGTCTGACGCCTGGGGATATTCTAAGGTAAGGAATCTATCACTAACTAATTTCTCTTACAGATGTATCGTTACACAAGTAGTAACTTGTGCAATAGGATTGTCATGGGAGCCAGTTTGCGCTTTTCTAGTGTGTAAAGCTGTGAGAGCTCCTTTTCTTTGCAGTATGTGTCATTCTAGAATTATGCACATAGGGGTTTCTTTATGTGGCTTTAAGATTTGCATGGTATGTGCCAGTTGGGAGGCCAACCAGTAGAACTCCGTGTGCGGGAGTCATGGCCCCGTGCAGTTGTTTTTGAGTACCGCTTAATAGCTTCGAGATGAGTCCTACAGCCCCACCACACAAAATTCCTGACTAGATGATCAATCTCTCACACAAGAGGCTGTGGAATTCTTATGGAAAGTATGCCAAATATGTAATTAAATCGTATTTGCTTGCATGCTCTGCACTCTACCCTAGAGGGATATTTGGAGTTTAGATCGGTTTGCAAACGCTATTTGCACTTTGTCAATGATCAGAATGAGGTTATCTAATACTGCATTAGTTAGGCCACTATTCAGGTATACGCCAAGATACTTTAGACAGGTGTGCTGTCTAGTGAACTGTCATGCCACAAATGATGTTTTCCTGATTGTTGATTTCTTTGGCATAGCCTCACACTACCTCACACTCCTAACCAATGTATTCTGTTCCCCGAAAAGCCAGATAACGTCTCAGTCACATTCATTAATGCCAATACAGACTCTGGTGCATGGGCAAGGATCACCAATATGTCATCTGCATAGCAGAAAGCTTTATGCTTGTCCACCACTGCTGGTATCCCACAGATGTTCTGTGTATTGTGGATGGTGGCCATCAGTGGTTCCATTGCCATCAAAATTGACAAGGGAGGGGGAGCTGGCAACTATCTCTCATTCCCACTCTAATAGCAAAGATGTGTGAGGAGAAACCCCTGCATGTCACCGAAGCCGTGGAGTAGCTGTAACACCAGCGGACTTTTTCGAAGAATGTATTCCCTAAACCCATTGACTCCATCACTTTGAACAAATTTGGTCATTCCACATGGTCAAACACCTTCTCAACTCCAAGTGAAATAAGAATTGTTTCGTCTTGGTCTTGTCATATCTGTCATAGGCGGTGGGAAAGCGTTCTCAAATGGTTCGCTGAAGAGCGAACCGGCATGAAACCCACCTGTGAGGGGTAGATTGATTAAAAGAGGAATGTAAGTCTTGAGCTTGGTGGCCAAGATCTTCATTATGATCTTCATGTCTGCGATTACAAGGCATATCAGATGGTAGTTGATACAACTGAGGGGGCCCCTGCCCATCTTGGGTCTCAGAGATCTGTGCCCTTTAAATTTCAGTAAGGGAGTGTTAGTGTTTGAGATTTGCCATAACAGCTTGCCTAGTATTGGCATCGTCAAAAATGTTATTTTATAAAATTCTATTGAGACTATCATCAGCCGGACTCCTTCATCGTTGCCATTGAGTCTATTGCTTATTCTTTTTCTTCATCACTTTTATCGCCCTAGGGTAGTGGCTTGGTCTTGAATAAGCGTCATAAAAGGGAATCTGCCCTTAATCTCCTATTCCCCTTGTGAGGCGTCCCATGTTCCTGATGAATATTAGCATTCATAGAAAGTAGTAAATTGCCAGAGGATGTCATGCATGTCCATGACTAGTACGTCACAAACGGTCCTGGTAGCCAGCATCCTGTAGCAAGAATGTGCCTGCTTCAATTGCGCCGCCTGCAGTTGTCCTTTATTAGGTCTCGGCTAGCGTAGGCTGCGCACATGCGCTGTCTCGCTGGCGAGTTTTAATGTCTTAGTAGCGAGGTTAACCCCGCCCCTCTTCTCCTTTGGCTGGGCTCCTAATCGCTAGCCAGCCATTGGAGAAGAGGTTCCAATGTTGATCTAAGCCCTGTCTTTTTTGGATTGGGGGCGTGTTTTTTCGTTTCTTTCTCTCAGTGACATCCTCAGTCAAAAACAGGCCCTCCAGTCTGAAAAGGACGGGGCTTAAAACGTCACTGGGACCTGCCATTCCTGGTCAGCGTGTACATGATCCCCGCAGAGCTGATGGCATGCACGAAGGACATTTCCTTGTTAAATGTTTGTGGCTCAAGAATAAGAGTTTTGTACAACGCAACCCTCATTGACCGCCGAAGACTGTAGTAGATTGTACATCTTTTTGTCCAACAACATGGCACACAATGCTGACGCATTCACTTAATGATTTAGTATTCCAGCTCTTCTTGAACTTCTGCGACATGTGTTAGTCCTTCTGCTATGACAATAGTAGCTTGGGAAGGGGGAGGTGAAAGCTTTCGGTAAGTCTTCTGTTTTCATGGCCACAGAGGGTCCCTGGACTCTCTGACGCATTACGTTTCCTGTTGTGCTAGACTCCAGCCTGTACGCGCGCCACCCCGAGTCTTCAGTTAGAGGCGATCTTTGCAGGAGCCGGGGTTGCAGGACAGGCAGCAGACCACTCAGGGGGCACGCTCCTTACTGGCCGCGCCATTGCCACCCTGGCTAGCCGTGAGTGCCGTTGCTTGAGTGTCAGGCCGCTCCTTGGCGGGCTGTCTAGTGGAGTGGAACAATGCGGAAGGAAAGCAGCTCTTTAAAACTAAAGGTAGCCGCCCCCTCTCTACCAGCTGTGCCCGGGAGAGCCTCCCGCCGCCATGGCCAAAGTGATCCGGAAGAAGAGCCACTGGATGGGCAGGGTGACCGGCTGCGCGGTGAGCCGAGCCCCCGGGAGCCAGGGGCTGGCGCTGCCGCTGCTTGGGGGCAGCAGAGTACGGGGAGTTCTGCTACCTGGCAGTGGGGGATGAGCTGGCCGACCAGAGCTGGACCGGGAGAGCAAGGAGCCCGTGCCGCTCAAGACCGTCAGACAGGGTGAGGGGCTGCTGTGCGTGAAGGGTGTTACATGTGAAGTATGTGGCTCCCTGTGTGTGGCTCCCTGTGTGTGGCTCTCTGTGGGTGGCTCTCTGTGGGTGGCTCTCTGTGGATGGCTCTCTGTGGGTGGCTCTCTGTGTGGCTCTCTGTCTCTGTGTGGCTCTCTGTCTGTGTGTGTGGCTCTGTCTGTGTGTGTGGCTCTGTCTGTGTGTGTGGCTCTGTCTGTGTGTGTGGCTCTGTGTGTGTGTGTGGGTCTGTGTGTGCGTGTGTGGCTCTCTGTGTGTGTGTGTGGCTCTCTGTGTGTGTGTGTGGCTCTCTGTGCGTGGGTGGATCTGTGTGTGTGTGGCTCTCTGTGTGTGTGTGTGTGGCTCTGTGTGTGTGTGTGTGTCTGTGTGTGTGTGTGTGTGTGTCTGTGTGTGTGTGTGGCTCTCTATGTGTGTGTGTGTGTGTGTGTGTGGCTATGTGCGTGTGTGTGTGTGTGTGTGTGTGTGTGTGTGCGGGTGTGTGTGTGTGTCTCTGTGTGTGTGTGTGTGTGGGGCTCTGTGTGTGTGTGTGTGTGTGTGTGTGTGTGTGTGTGCGGGTGTGTGTGTGGGTGTCTCTGTGTGTGTGGGGCTCTGTGTGTGGGGCTCTGTGTTATGGAAACCCTGCTCTGTTTTAAGGCTCTAAAATGTCCTTTAAAGATACTGAAGAGAAAACTCTTAAGCTATTGCAGTACCTTTTTTGAGCTCAAGTAGAACCACTGTGTTTAGAATAGGGGCCTATTTATCTTAATAGTATTGCTGACAATATAGGTATCAACTTTATTATGAGAATATTAAATGCAAAAGCTACTACCATAACTCCATGTTGTGTTGACGATCTGTTTAAATCTGGGTAACGCCAGAACTTAACATGAGCGTGCATCTCATTTACCTACTAAACAAATTTGTTAATACTAATGAAATGAAAGAAGGTGTACTTGTGTGTGGCTCTGTGTGAGTGTGTGGCTCTGTGTGTGGCTCCGTGTGTGTGTGTGTGTGGCTCTAGGTGTGTGGCTGTGTGTGTGTGGCTGTGTGTGTGTGGGTCTCTGTGTCTGGGTCTCTGTGTGTGGGGGGCTCTGTGTGTGTGTGTGGGGCTCTGTGTGTGTGGGGGGCTCTGTGTCTGTTGCTCTGTGTGTGGAGCTCTGTGTCTGTGGCTCTGTGTGTGGAGCTCTGTGTCTGTGGCTCTGTGTGTGGGACTCTGTGACTGTGTATGTGGGGCTCTGTGACTGTGTGTGGGGCTCTGTGACTGTGTGTGTGGGGCTCTGTGACTGTGTGTGTGGGGCTCTGTGTCTGTGTGTGGGGCTCTGTGTCTGTGTGTGGGGCTACTCACACTTTACTCAATCTCTACTACTCTCTAATACTCTCAATTCACACTCTACTACTCACTCTATTAATCACACTCTAATACACCCTCTAACTACTCTCTACTACATACAAGTCACACTCCTTACAACTCACTCAGTTACACTATCCACAATTTTATACTCACTCTCTACTACTCTACTACTCAAAAGTACTTACTAACTACTGCTCTCTAATATATACCCTATTTTAAAAGTCATTCACTACTAACTCTACTAAATAGATATACTACTTCATATACTATCTACGACTCACTACACCAAATCTATTTCTATATAGTACTTTTCATTACTCACTACTACTCTGTCTCTACTACTCGCTAACTCCTACACACTCTCTACACACTATCTACTGCTCACTCCATACTACTCTCTAATAATCTACTCTACTCACTAACTACTATTGCCTACAACTCACGCCTACTCTACTCTATACAAGTATACTCTCTATTAATAAACTAGTCACTCTCTACTAACTATTAATCACTGCTAATACTCTCTACTACTCTCTAATGCTCACCTATTGCCATTGTAAATGAGAATACCAATTATCATTTATTTGTTTTAAAAAAAAATGAAAAGTATGCCATTTGCAATGCCAATAGCTCTAACTTTAACAAAGACAAGACCATTGCATTGTAAATGCTTGTTACCCTTCTCATAGTGCCTCTGTTTCAGACTAAAGAGTGGCGATTCAGCGTGTGCCGTGTAATAAGAATTCAGGTTATATTTGTCCTTTAGTAAGTCTGTGAGGAGAGTGGGCATCAGCGTCAAATATTATGCCGTAGTCAGGTGGTGCATGGTATGTAACTGTTACCACGGATTTTTTACAACGCATACCATTACCACGCATACATTTACAACGCTGGTCATTTTACAACGCATACCTTTACATCGCAATACACTACAACGCACATACTATTACAACGCATACCATTACATCGTAAGTATTATTATAGGTAAGTTTAACATTTTTTTAGTGGTATTTGGTTATGGGGTACAGGGGTATTTTTAGGTTTTAGGGCTGGGTTTGGGTTTTGGGTACAGGGGTATTTTTAGGTTTTAGGGTTGGGTTTGGGTTTTGGGGTACAGGGGTATTTTTAGGTTTTAGGGCTGGGTTTGGGTTTTGGGGTACAGGGGTATTTTTAGGTTTTAGGGCTGGGTTTGGGTTTTGGGGTACAGGGGTATTTTTAGGTTTTAGGACTGGGTTTGGGTTATGGGATACAGGGGTATTTTTAGGTTTGGGTTTTGGGGTACAGGGGTATTTTTAGGTTTTAGGGCTGGGTTTGGGTTATGGGGTACAGGGGTATTTTTAGGTTTTAGGGCTGGGTTTGGGTTTTGGGGTACAGGGGTATTTTTAGGTTTTAGGGCTGGGTTTGGGTTTTGGGGTACAGGGGTATTTTTAGGTTTTAGGGCTGGGTTTGAGTTTTGGGGTACAGGGGTATTTTTAGGTTTTAGGGCTGGGTTTGAGTCTTGGGGTACAGGGGTATTTTTAGGTTTTAGGGCTGGGTTTGGGTTTTGGGGTACAGGGGTATTTTAGGGTTGGGTTTGGGTTTTGGGGTACAGGGGTATTTTTAGGTTTTAGGGCTGGGTTTGGGTTTTGGGGTACAGGGGTATTTTTAGGTTTTAGGGCTGGGTTTGTGTTATGGGGTACAGGGGTATTTTTAGGTTTTAGGGCTGGGTTTGGGTTTTGGGGTACAGGGGTATTTTTAGGTTTTAGGGCGGGTTTGGGTTTTGGGGTAGAGGGGTATTTTTAATATATATTTACAAATAATAACATTAAAATTAATTTAATTTCATTAATATAATTATTTTATAATCTTATAATTATTATTTAAATTAAATATTACATAAATAATTATTTACAATATATATTAATATTATATACTTACCTATACTTACGTTGTAATGGTATGCATTGTAATAGTATCTGCGTTGTAGTGTATTGCGTTGTAAAGGTATCCGTTGTAACATGACCTGCGTTGTAAAAAATCCGTGGTAATGGTATGCGTGCTAAAAGTACGCGTTGTAACATCATATATCCGTGGTGCATAAGTGCTGTAAACCTGCGTTGTTCAGTTACACAGCGGAGTCCTTTATCATGTTTCCCGTGAGGCAGGCCTTCTTGGCTGCCGATAGCATTTGCGTAGAGGAAACTGTGTGTGTTGTTCTCTAAATATTGACACAAATACTGACCTAAGCGGCATTTGTCATTAGTCCCTGTAAACTATTGTGTACATGGGCTCTTGGCCCAGTGGAGGTTGCAGGAGATTAAGGTCTAAGTCTGCAGTGATTAAGTCATGATTCGAGGTGCTGTTTGCAAGAATTAAAGACTCCAGCAGTTTGGGGGCCAGTGCTGCTGCCATCCGTTCCTGTTCTGCTGGGTTCTAGCAAAGCATTAGGACTAATGATGTCGGATCAGATGAACTTGTCCCGGGGTTGTTTGGCAGTATGGTTCCCAGACTTTCCAAGATACGGGGCCAATGTCAGGTTACAGTCACCCCCCCATCGCAAGTTTAGTTGTTTTACAGTAGTGGAGATGTTTGGATAATAATGTGAAGAGATCCGTTTATATTCCACAGGTGCATATATGGAGCCAACAATCAGTGACTCACCCCAGATCTTGAATTTTGTGAAAACCTACTTTCCAAGTCCGTAGCTTACGTGACGCCAGGGCCTTATGTATCCTGATGGCCACTCCGTGCGTGCGTCCTATCGTCTAGATGGGTGGCGGGGTGTGTGGGCGCGTCTTTTAACGTACTTACTGGGGGTGGCGGCGGCTCAGGGGTGATTGCTGGAAGCTACCCCTTCCATTGATGTGATGTCGGCAGGCTGGGTCAGCAGGGTGCGCCGAGCGGGCAGGGGCAAAGCAGCTAGCACTGCTGCTTGATCTTTCTGCTTCTCAGCATCCGGAGTCCCAGAGATGCCTCTCTCTCTGTTCAGGTGGTCTCCAGTGCTCATCTGGCTTCATACCCAGACTACATGGGAAGTGCTTCTTGGTATGCCTGCAGTCAGGCTGTTTTTCCTTGGCCAAGGCACAGCAAGCCAGGAGCTGCATGAAGATGGTGCCATGCTCCTCGGAGTCCGCCCCCCCGCCCCCCACCCTTTTCGAAGATCTTCGTTTTGAAATGTTATCTACTCTTTCACCTTGTTAGCCAAGCCCAAGATTTGGATGAGCAGATTTGCCTCATCTCGTAGTTTTTTCTAACAGGTATGCTATGTGCAGTTGTTTGCTTTCTGTGGGTCCTCCGAATAATTCAAGATCAAAGTCAGGATGCTTTAGTCTGGCTTCTGGCTTTATGATCACTTTACCACCTATATCTTGTCTGGGGCACTCCACCCTCAGCTTTTGCACATCTCCCTGTCCAAGGGATTATCCATCTTTTTCAGACCTTACTAAATTCAGTCTGACTCCTTCCCTGAGTTACCCTTTGGCTGCTTAACTAATGGCAGTTTTTCTGCATGTGATTAATGTGCTCCGTGCAGGTTAGGTTACAAAGCCAATGATTTTAAGAGCTTCTCATTTCAGAAAATCAGAAATTAAAATAAGCTGCACGAATACAAGTAAAATCACTATATTTTAAACATAAATACATCTGTATTTCTTCACTGCTTTTCCATACTAGCTGTCATTGCATTCATCTTCTATCCCCTTTCCTCCCTCACCTCAAATTATACGGTTTAGGAAGGAACTTGTGAGCAGCAGAAAAATCCCTTGAAAAAATAAATACATAAAAGCCCAGGTGACTGAGACTCAAAAAGCCTGAGCGCAGGAAAGAATACTCTTGATCACAATATTCCCCAGATTATAAGAAGAACAACTATTGGCATAGGCAATAGGTCTCGCCTTTGGGACCTTTATAAGTGTTTAGAAATGCAACAGTTGATGTTGTTGCACCAAGCATATTGTGCTGGATAACTAAATACTTTTTTTTTTTACTTTATTTTTGTCGCAGGAAGAATACGGATATCGCCAGCCCATACACTACATTTCCAATCTGCGAGTTGTACATTAATACATATTATGGTTTGTATCACATCCCTTTAGCCCACATCCCGGAGGCCGGGCGGCGCCACTTCAAGCAATGAGCTGAACATTATTTAGGCATTATAATTTCGGGCTGTCCATGTCAAGTCGGAAACCTGCATTTTACTTTTTAATATCCTCCCTCCCCCCCAACTGTGTCCGTTGTAACTGAGATAACATTCCCCAACAAGCTTATTGCCACATCATGTCCTTATTGCACCACGATATTTGTTACACCTGCCCCCTGGCAGTAATGTCGCACCACACCATCACCCCCCTCTCAGCACTTCCCCTCAGAACATTGCGTGTCCAATCTTTTATTTATAAATGTTCCCTTGGTATGGTACACCACCTCCCTCGTGCCTTTACCCGGTCACCTTTGGTTACGATTCTATCGTTGGCCCTCCCTGCTTGGCCTATTACCCCTCACTGCCCTCCCTCAAGACCATGGTATTGCCTCCATTTTGCCCATACTCTCCGGAACTTCTTTGGGCATCCTCTCGCCTTATATGTTACCCTTTCTGCCACCATGTAGAGATCTAGGCCCCTTCTCCATTCCTCTATGTCCGGTGTCTCCGTGGCCCCCCAGTATTTTGCTATGTCCCTCTTGGCCACCACTAGTGCTAGGACCAGAAATATAAGTTGATTGCGTGGTAGATCTACTTCGTTTGTCATGCCCAACAACGCCAATTTCGGATCTCGCTCTAATTCAATCCCTAGGACTTCCCCCAGTTCCGTGAAGATGTGTGTCCAGTACATTCGGATTTTGTCACACGACCATATAGTGTGGTAAAAGTCTCCTGGTTGTTGTTTACATCTAAGACACATGGGGTCAGTTATTTTCCCCGTTTTGAGGAGACGTACTCTGTCGAAGTATGTCCTGTGGAGTACGTTTAGTTGAATGAGCCTCAGCCTTGACTTAATCGCTACCTCGCGTGGGTGCATCAGGACTATCTCCCAATCTAAATCTTCCATCTCTCCCACTTCCGCCTCCTATAGGCCTCTTAGTTTCGTTAAGTCCCCCAGCATATTATTTTTCAGCGTCTTGTACGTGAGCGAGACCGCCTGCTGTGTCAACTGTTCCTGCAGGAGCCTAACTTCCAGTGGTGCATATTCTGGCATGTCTGTGAGTGGGATGTCTTGGGCCCTCCATGCATGTGCTAATTGTGTATGTTTGAAGAGTTGCGAGCGGTGTAGCCCGTATTCCACTTGTAACCTGTTGAACGACTTCAGTTCCCCTTTGTATATGACATCACCAATATGTGAGATGCCAATGTCGTCCCATCTTTGGAAACCCTTCAGCTTTTTTAATTCCTTCAGCCAGTGGCAATGCCACAATGGCGTCTGCCTAGTCGGTCTCCCATCCCACCCCATACGTTTTGTTGCTCGCGTCCAAGCCCGAATTGTGATCAGTGTCGCCGGTAGGAGCGACCTCCGCATCTTTCCCCCATACAGATAGTGGTACACATTATGCAGTGCCAACTTTTGCCGTTCCAGTGTGTATGTCGGGTGGTCAGCCGGGGCGTGAATCCACTCGTTTATTGGCGTTAGGTGTTCCGCCCAGTAGTACGCTTCTAGGTTAGGCAGGGAAATCCCCCGTTGTACTGGTGACGTTGGAGCGTCTGAAGGGCAATACGTGGCTGTTTCCCCAACCACAGGAAAGAACGCAGGTCAGCGTGGGCTTTGGGCAGTGCACTGGCCTGGAGTGGGTAATACTCATTTTGAAGTGCATAAAGGAATTTGGGGAGGGTAATCATTTTATACATTGCTGCCCTTCCTAACGGGGTGAGCGGCAGTTGCCTCCATCTATTCATGTCCTCTATCGCTTCGGTCATGACTCGCTCTACATTTCTATGGAACGAGAGCGCCCTGTCCAGTGTAACATATACCCCCAAGTATTGAAACCCCTCGGTAGTGGTGAGCAGTTGGTTAGGCAGGCTCCCCCACACCTCGGCCCCTTGTGGATCGTAGAGCACTGATTTATTCCAGTTAATAGTGTGACCCGCTCTAGCGCCAAAGCCCTCCAATTCCCTGAATAACTCAGGGACCGAGACCTCTGTTTTGGTAATGTACAACAGCACGTCGTCGGCATACAACGATATTTTTTCCTGTGTGTCGCTAGACGCCTCCCCAGAGAATCCGTGGATTTCGGGGTTTTGTCTAACCTTGGCCGCCAGGACCTCAATTGTGAGTGTGAATAGTAGGGGAGACAGTGGGCACCCCTGTCTCGTGCCTCTGGACACCCGGAATTCTCTGGATAGCCTGCCATTCACTCGAACACGGGCTTTCGGTGCTGTATAGAGTAGCTCTATCCATCCCTGGAACTTTGGGCCTAAGCCGAACCGTTGTAGCGCTGCCCAAAGAAAAGGCCAGTGCACTGCATCAAACGCCTTTTCCGCGTCTAAGGATAAAAACCAGTGGGGTTCCACCCTGTCTTTGACCTCCTGCAACCAATTGTGCGTGCGTCTCACATTTAGTTTGGTCGCTCTGTCTGGCAAGAATCCGGATTGGTCAGCGTGTATGAGATCCGAAATCACCGACCTCAAGCGCGTCGCCAAAACCGTTGCCAGTATCTTCACCTCGTTGTTAAGGAGGGAAATGGGGCGATACGAGGCGCAATCCTCTGTAGGTTTGCCCTTCTTGTGAATCGGGACAATGGTGGCCATTGCGAGGTCAGGTGGGAGGTGTCCTTCCTGATAAGATTCAGTATACAAGGCTTTCAGGTGTCGCGTCAACAGATCTGCTGTGCGTTTAAAAGATTCCGCTGGGAATCCGTTGGGCCCTGGCGTTTTCCCTGTTTTAAGTTTGTTGATAGCCTCAGAGATCTCATCGAGTGAGATGTCTGCTTCCAGTGCCAAACTGGATTCAGGTGGTAGTACGGGTAAATCCACTCCCTCCATGTAGTGTAAAGCCTCCTCAGCCGTCCCGAGGTCCCTTGCAGCATAGAAACCTTCATAGTGAGCCGCAAAGGCGTTGGTTATCTCCTGTTCAGTGCAAACCAGGTCGTCGTCTGACCGTCTAATCTGTTCCACCCATCTCGCTGCCCTTTCTTTCCTGCTCAGCCAGGCCAGGAGCTTGCCTGATTTGTCACCTACATCATAGAGCCGATGCAGGGTTGCCAGGGATTGCGTCCGCGCTTAGTTCGAAACTATCTCTCTATATTCCCGCTGCTTGTCCAATAAGCATCTTAGCACCCCTTTGTCCTTGCGTGTCTGGTATTTCTCCTCTAAATGTAATATTTTGGCCTCCAGTTCCGCTATCTCTGCCTGTTGTTTCCTGCGGTCTTCCCGTAGCCTACTCTGTGCCCTATCTCTCAGAACCGTTTTCATGGCCTCCCAAAAGGTTACTCCGGAGTCAACCGTGCCTTCATTTTCTTCCACGTATACTTTGACGTCAGTCCTGATACCTCTCATTATCTCTGGTTTCTGGAGATCCCAGGCTGCCAATCGCCATTCTGAGCCAGTCTTTCCCCCGTCTGCCCCTACCTTTGCATATAATGGCGAGTGATCCAGATTCCCCTTGCCTTATATGTCACTTCGTCCCCCGTAGTGAGGTATTGCCTAGCAATGAAAATATGATAACTAAATACTTTTAAGGTCCCAAAGGCGAGACCTTACGGCTATGCCAATGCTTGTCTTGAGTGGTTTTGTAACTGTAGCTGTTAAAGTTTTTGACTACTGTTCACTACTGGATGTTCTATAGAAAAGATGTATTTGCTGGTCCATGTATTTTTAAAGGTTAAAATGGAGAGGAAGAAAGAATAATGTTGTTTTGACCACCTTCCAAAATGAATTCTGAATTTTATAGAGTGTGTGGCGATATGCAACTTGTCACTTTGTTTTCCTCGGGTGAACAAAGACTTATAGTAAGACATGTGTAACCTTTATATCCTTATACCTGATGAATCATTTTGTTGTCTCATCATGCAGATTACTTTAAAATAGCACTGTTTCTTGCCCCCTCCATAGTAATTAATTAATTGACTGCTTTTTATCCTGATAACAATCTTCACATCTGTGTGTTTTTGGGAATCTCTTGCAGCAGGTGTCATTTCTCTGCTAGAAGTAGATTCCCCTCCTGCCTGTGTTGGTGGGGCTGGCAGAGGTGGCTTGCTGTTGTTTGAGAATGATTGAACACACCTCCCAAACTTATTTTTTTAATCTCAAGAATGCTGCATGTGTAGCATGATCCTTTAGTGCGCGCGGTATGGCGGCCATGCTGTTGTCTCAACAACGTGCACGTTTCTAAAGAACAATTAACCTCTCATCCACCCACTCTTTCGGCCACAAGACCACGTCTGCGCAGTGCATCCTCCCCTGATCATTGGTCATACTGGACTGGAGTCTGCCTGGTAAATTATATTTACGTTGCTGCAAATCACTAGTTGTACATCCATCTGCAAATAGGCGCTCTGTGTTTTTTTCCCGAGGTGCCTTGTTGGGACGGTTATTATACCATCACGTTGTCATCGGTGTGTTACATAATGTATGTATTCTTCAGAGGTTGCAAATATGTGTTGTGACCATTCTTGTGCAACAAAACCCGAGGGTTTTCGTGCAGTCTTTGCTTTATACAATTGGGCTGGCAGAGCGCCTTGTACGGTACCACCCACTACCATACCATGGTGTTGATGCCATTTCCTGTAATATAGCTTGTGTTCTTATGAAATGACAAAGTGACTGAAGCTGGCATATATAAAAAGAAATGTTACAAATTATCCTCAATGTTTTATAGTTCCTTGGATTTTAAACGCTATTCCGGCGTGAAAATGTATAATTAATCTTTTTGAGCACAGCGCATCATGAATAACATTGAGACTAAGGGTAACAACAAACAAAGCCTGTGTATTTTTTCGTAAGTGATTTTTCTAGTACATCTGACCAAGTACGCATTAAGACATTGCCTTAGGACATTTTATTTTTATACAAATGTGTTCTTTTATTTGAAGCATACCTGAGAACCTTTGAGTCTGGGTACTATTTGTCTCCGTCCAAACTGAGTATATCAGATGTGCTTGTTCTGCCTGCCCAAGGCACACATGTACTAAGGGTTCCAGCTGCTGAAGGAGGCGGCCATGCATTAACAACTACCGCTTCTCTTACCCCCACCCGTGCTTACTGAGGCAACATCTGGCCTTTGGTATCCTGTGACACTCTGCCTGTCTTTGTTCTGAGATTTATTCATGATGGATATGTTCTCTGGCTGGCCCCCACCCCACCACATATGCTGCTCTTGCAAAGAGAAGAGATCCATTATTTTCAGCTGCAGTCCTAGCCAAAGGAGATGGGGAGGTGGTGTAAAAGAATACTATTAATGTATGAGAGGGGCGTGCTTTAACAGCCCCCCCAATAACATGCTTAGGTCCGAGCGCAGCCTTAAACTTCTGCGTAGAATATGAAAGGACACTACTTTTCACCTTTCA
Organism: Lissotriton vulgaris; assembly: GCF_964263255.1. Lineage (NCBI taxonomy): Eukaryota > Metazoa > Chordata > Amphibia > Caudata > Salamandridae > Lissotriton > Lissotriton vulgaris. The sequence continues at coordinate 1,251,286,401 of NC_141694.1, read as the reverse complement.
GATTTCTTTTAAATGCAAAGCAATATAGGAGAATTACCAACCAGTTAGTTAATCAGTGGCAACTGCAACAAGCCCAGGAGTGGTGTGCTCTTGCGGCAACAAATAAAAAAAAAAAATGCAGCTGGCACACTGCGGGCCGCTGCTCTTTCCCCAGACCCCTAGGCCATGGGAGTGAAAGTTTTGAGGAAAGGCCGAACATGCACCCGCCTTTGCACAATGTGCCTGCTTTCATTATTGAAAGCCACACAATTCAATTCACTGTATACATTATGAGTTGGAATTCGGAAGAATTCCACATAAAAATACATCTTGAAAACACATTACATTCCATAAAAATTGCCAATCTAAATTCATCTTGCCATTTCATCTAAAAACACAAATAAGGAAATCAGTAGCAACCATAACTAGGTGTTTTCCTGTGCCAGAAGGGATGAACCATGAGTAGTCGAATTACCATACATGAATTCATAGACTTATACGGATTTATAATCTAATACTATCATTAAACATTCAGAATTAACATTCAGAATTAAAACTTATTGTAAAGTGCAAAGATTTAAAATTTGATATACAGTACTAGATAATGAACGAAATAACCATGTATTAAAAAATGATTTGTCTATTCACTAAACTGTACACTATAACCAGCATCATAATGACAGTGCAGAGTAGTTCAAAACTATAGACTCGCCTTTTTTAGCGTGAAGTACACGATAGTTTAGCAGCAAAACAAGGATTTTGTAAGGTGCTTGAGATCCTACAGAATGAGTAACTAGCAACAGAAAAAGTTTGTAAAAGTGCACATGCTTGATTGCAAACATATTAAATTGGCCTTAAAGACAGAAGGGGCAAGAAAGTGCAAGTGCTCAGTACATACATATTAAGAAGATCATGAAGTACACAATAGTTTAGCAGCAAAACAAGTTTGTAAGAGTGCACATTCTTGATTACAAACATAGTAAATTAGCCTTAAAGACCAAAGGGTCAAGAAAGTGCAAGTGATCAGTGCATACTTATTAAGAAGATCCTTACGGCTTTAGTATATATTAAAAAATTGTTTAATAAAACGAAAAATTTTGGAACACATAATTTCAGATGGGGAGGCAGCAGACAATTTCGGGCCTCTTCTGCTGTGGTGATATTATGCTTTAAAAAACAATTCCTTAGATATCTACGACGTGTTGATTGTAATGCGGGACAAACGAATAAAACATGATTCAGGTATTGTATACAGGAATTACATAAATGACAATACCTTTTGTGTCTAGCAATACCCTCCCAAGCTCCTGTTACAATTCTTAGGGGGGAGTAAATTTAATCTCAGTAGCAGAATCACCCTGTGTACTCCATGTTTAAGATTGTTTTCTTAATTATAGTTTTCAAAGCCCTTTTGCAAAGATCCGCCGCCCCATCCTTATCTAAACCAAACATTGTTAATGCGTTTAAATTATTCCTAAAAATAGCACTTTTTTCATTCATATTTACAAATATTTCTCTGTACAGTGCTACCCGTAGCAGGTTCTTAGAGCTATTTAACAATGCATTGCACCATCTTAAGCATGCGGCCATTGAGAGCACATAAGTGGAAACTAAACCAAATTCCAGCCTAAGCGCTGCAATAGGTGTCGCGCGATTCAAATTGCATATTTGGCGCAAGATTTGCCCTTCTACTTTCCCAAATTTGTCCCACTCTTGTGCCTCTTTTGTTTCACTGGCGTAGCTTAGGGTAGGTGGGATCTTTATTTTATAGACTGATATAATGTGTGAGAAATGTCTTTTCCCACAGTGTGTGTGTACAGACGGTTAATTGCAAAGGCTTGTGAGATTGCTTTGCCTTTGCAATGGTCCATATGACTATTAGCGGAGCACCTATTTGTAAATAGTTTTCCTAAGTATGGATACAATTTTACTACTTCCAATTTCCCTTTTCCCAAGAACCAGTTCAAATGTTTTCTTACCTTGCAACCTTGATAACTAAAAATCCTGACTTTACACTTTACAATATTTATTTTTAGATAACTCTTCTGTGTACCTAATTAGCTCAGCAAGTCATCTTTATAGTCCAATTGGGGTTAAATCCATTATTATGGTGTCATCTGCATATAGCAGACAGCTCAGCTCTAAGTTTCCTAATTTAGGGGGATCCCCTTTACAAAGCCCCACTCTACTTGGCAAATCATTAATAAAATTAAAAAAAGTAAAGGGGCCAAAAGGCACCCCTGCTTCAACCCACTATTGGTTACTATTTTCTTCTAGAGGCCTTTGTTCCCCCCAATAAAATCTTAGTCCAAGTGGAGGAGTGAAGAGCAATTATTAATCGTAAAAGATTCCCTGGTATCCCCATGGTGACCAATTTCCTCCACAGCTTCCCCCGATCTACCCTGTTGAATGCTGTGGAGAAATCTATAAAAGCCGAATATAACTGCACACCCCGACTTACTGGATATTTTTCAGTTAAAGTTTGCAAAATGGTGATATTATCCAGGGTGCAACTATTCTTACAAAATCCTGTTTGTTCCAAAGGGAAACAATTATTTCCAAATGCCCACTCTTGAAGATGAGTGAGAATACTCTTTGCAAACAATTTACCGGTTTCATCCAGGAGAGAAATCTGTCTAAAACTGGCAGGGGAATTTTTTGGACCCTTTTTTATAGTGGAACTAATATACTTTCCTTCCAGGATTGTGGAATTTCACGATGGATATAACAATGGACGAATAACGGATGCAGACATTTCGCCCACTCTTCACAAACCCTTTTTTATCATGGCTATTGGTACATCATCTGGGCCCATTGCGCTGGAATATCTTGCTCCTTTAATGTAACCCTCTATCTCCATGCATGACGGTGCACCATAGTCGCTCCCCACAGTCGGGATAATGCTAACCTCTTCGATCTGTCCAACTGCAAGATTTGAAGCAGAAAGCTGGGTAACAAACCTGGACCATTCTGTTCTGAGATTAAAATGGGTTTTGACTTCTCTCTCTCATCACAAAATTTTGCTATCAGTGCCATACTTCCTACTGTCCCTAGAAAGAGCCACCTCTCGAAGTCTAACCCATTTTGCGTCTTCAGCCCTCTTATGATCTGATGTTATTTTCCTTTTCCATACCTGTTTGTCTACTTATTCCTCTCTGCCTTTGTATTGTGGGCTTCCTAAACTGGTCTCTAATTAAACCATTAATTTCCCGATTCAGTTTTTTAATTTCCCATGATATTATTACTAATGAAGTAAAACTAATGACTTGCTTCTTTCTTCCAAAAGTTCTAATTGCAGCCAAGACACTCTCGAACCTCTGAACCGGGGTTTCTTGGCTGGAAATAATAATGGAGTATTTTCAAAGACCCTCTTAAACTTTGGAAGCAAAATATTTGACCAGCAAGTACGCCCATTATTACGATTATATGAGACCTTTTCATCTGTCTGATTCCAGAGTTCAGGCTTCTCAATTTCTATGTCCATTTTTACAACTAAAATACTATGGCCCCTCATATTTGTGGCAGATACCTTAAATTGTGTACATACATTAAATAGTTGAAGAGATGCTGCCATATAATCAATTAGGGAGTGACCATATGCACCCCGGAAGGTGTAAGCAGCGGGGGAGTCCTCTGGGAATCTACTGTTTTAACATTACAAGGTCTAAACTTCTAAAGTTTTGCAAAAGTAACAAGCCTTGTTTATCTGACCGTAGATGGTCCAGCAGTACAGGATCTGGGATGGTCCATACCTCTTCCAATTCCGGATTGGAAAAATATATAACTGCACTATTGGATAATTTAGCGTTAAAGTCACCCACCATCATTATACGTGAGCATTCTTCATTGTTACCTAACCTTTGCACAAAAGTACAGATTGAGTCGACCAATACGTTTGACGTTCTCCCTGGAGGAATATACACGTTTACCAGTAAAAGATAAATTGCTTGCCCCAAGTTATCTTCACCAATCCTCAACTTTACTCCGATACAGCATTTTGAGGGGTGCTTATAGATCACAGGATCCCATCTTATGTCACAGCTAAGTAAAATCGCTAAGCCTCCACTTGCGTGTACTTTTACAGATTTTTTTCCTGTACAACAATACACATAAAAATTCTCAAACTGAAAATCCTCCCCCATCCATGTTTCTTGGAGGCAAATTATTTTGGGGTCAAATTCTAATAGTGATTTAAGCTTACAACTCGTTTTTCCTACCCCCGTCACATTCCAGGATAGGATGTTTCCCAATTGGCTACCCCCGCACTTTGGGCTTTGTGGTGGATGTTTTTGACCTATTCAGGGTGCCTGCAACCCAGCTCCACTTTGCTACCTCATCCTCCACATTGGGACTACTAGGCCTTCGGGCTTCAGGGCCTAAAATGTTAATTTCTCTGTTTCCTAGGCTTCTCCCTACCGGTATTTCGATGTCTTTAAAGTTTATGGGTATTTTTGCACCCCTATTGTGAGAGAACCCATACACTTGCAACTGATGAATCGTTCCTGAGCTTTCTGATGGAACTCGGCAAGGGGGTACACTAAAGATCACTTGGGGGTGTGCTCATCCAGTCTAAATAGACTGTCTCAAGATCTTTACTTGTTATTGGACCCAAGTCCTTTATCTCTGTTAATAACTGTAAGAGGGCACTTCTATTCAATAACATTGGTTCAGTTTCAAACAGAGAGACGAAAAACGAGGTCCTGCTCACCTACCCGACTCCTGTCCTGTTTTCCTTATTGACATATTAACGGGCTGCCCTTAGATCGGGTCCCTCTCTAACATGCCCCTATTACTGTTAAAAACTGTGAACAAGTCCCCCTCCCCAACTATCCCTTGCCAGAATCAAACCGTGCTAGGAAACTATCCTGTCCACGGGAATGGAAAGGGGGGCACCTCTGGTAGCTGAATATCATGTAAGTTTTCGGTTATATTTCCGTATATGGGGTCTCTACTTATCTCATGATTTATCCCTACTTTCTTCCTGGCCCTCTTGGCACTGTGGGTGAGTTCGCTCCAGGTTTAAACAGATCGACTGGTTATCATTATCTTGCCCACTTTTTTGACCCATGTTCAATTTGAGTTGCCCCAAAGTCCCTGTGTCCTTCCTACTTGGAGGAGATGTTCTATTATTTAATTCCTCGCTTACTGGAGGGAACCACATTTTTTCTGTTTTCATTTAGCGATACGTTGAATCCTGTTCTTTTTCTTACCCCTTCGACCAATTCGGATATTACTTTCACTCAATACTGGTGCCTCCCCTAAGGGTGAAATATCTGAAGTATTTGCTAATTCTTCAATTAACTGTAGGCTTGGGTTGTTTGGGTTACTTTTTTTAAAATAGGGTAGACTCGTAATGGGGGAGTAACCGGGGATACTTTTACATTTTAAAAAAACTATTTGAAATCCACGCGCAAAGGCCAATGGGATGTGTGGGAGGAGGCAGACCCACACGGAGAAGTCTCTTGGAAGTCTGAAGTGATTCCAAGAGGCCCTCTCCAAGGGCAGTGGATGCATGCTGCACGAGGCAAGACCTAAAAAGCACTTTTCGAGTGAGGCAGTAAAAACTGAAAACCGATTTTGTGCTTTCTTGTCTCATCCTTTTATTTGTATACGTTCTTACATTAGTACAAATGACTGTCATACATTTTGTTTGTGTTCAAAGAAATGTATTAAGTTCTGCAAGCAAAGTTGTACAGTGGTCAAAGGAAAAAGTTGTACAGACAGAAGAGAAAGTTACATTGATGGGTAGGGGAAAAGGCTGTGCAAAAAGTGAGACGCAATTCGATTATGTACTTGATACATGTCATGTCTCTGATATAGAATAATGTAGAGAAGAGTTATGCAGGAATATCATCTTTGGTACATATGAGGAGTAGAACATTTTAAACGAGTTTTGCCCAAAAGAGCTTTCAATAAAACGAGACCTGCCAAAAGCATTTCGAGTTTTCTGTAGACACTGCATAGGATCTCCAAGACAATTTACTTCCAAATTAAACCCTACGAACTATGTATATTTAGTTTATACCCTCAACAGTATGAACTGATGGATGGGTGTAGTCTACAATAACACTCAACTATCAAAAATTTGGTACTTTTGTATATTTGTATTTTTTTGTATGTTTCCATCTCAGCAAATGAGCAAAGAGAATAACGTTCTCCCACACCATCCTCCTTAACACCTTGCAAACCTATGGCATCACAGGACCGGCCCTGGCATGGCTTAAAAGTTTTCTCTCTGATAGAACTTTTCAAGTCTTCTCGGCCACATCCTCCTCCAAACCCCACAATCAACCTTATGGAGTTCCCCAGGGCTCAATACTCAGCCCCTTACTATTTAATCTATATGTCAGCCCCCTTGCTAGCTTAGCCGAACAATCTGGGTTGACGATCTACTCATATGCTGACGACACCCAGATTGTTTATTCACTCTCGGCTAATGCAAATTCCAACCCGTCCTCCCTCCACTCGGGCCTTAACAACATTGCCAATTGGATGTTTGAGAATAAGCTAAAACTCAACGGAGAAAAGACGGAACTACTGCTGTTTGGAAAACAAACCTCCTTGTGGGACCCACAACATTGGCCATCCCAGATGGGATCCACACCCACCCCATCTAAATCCGCTCGCAATCTGGGCATAATTTTTGATGAAAATCTGTCCATGAAACAACAAGCTGTTAGAGTGGCCGCCACGTGCTTTACCATACTCAGGTGGCTTAAGAAAATCAGGTGGATGCTCCCACAGAATACACTAAAAACCGTAGTCCAAGCCCTAATTACATCTAGGCTGGACTACGGCAACATCTTATACCTGGGAGCATGCAAGGATGTTACAAAGAAACTGCAAACAGTACAAAATGAAGCTGTGAGACTGATATGTATGTTACCAAAAAGATCCCCTACGTCATCTTGTCTCCGGAGTCTCCATTGGCTCCGTATTGAACAACGAGCAAAATTCAAAGCTCTATGCTTCATGCATAGAATTAAGGCTGGTAAGGCACCTGCATATCTGAGCTCGCTGGTCCAGCAATACATCCCCCCCAGAACCCTACGTTCCTCGACTCAACATAAGTTCCAGGTGCCTAGGATCAATCGAGTCAGACAGGGTGGTCGCTCCTTCTCCTATCTGGCTCCCTCATTGTGGAACTCCCTTCCAATTCAGCTTCATACAAATGAATGCTATTTGCAATTCCGTAAGAATCTGAAAACATGGTTGTTCAACCAATAACTCGATTTTCATTAATTCACTATCCCTCCTTTGTTACTTGCTTCAGTTTCATTTTAGCGCCGGGAAACCTTAGGGTAGCTGTTGCGCTCTACAAAAATAAATATAATAATAATAATAATAATAACGTGTCTTATCAAATAGTTTGATAGCACGCTGCGAGCCACATATCATTTAGCTGACAGCCCATCATCCTGGCGTACAAAATATACTGCATACTGCTGTACGTTTGCATATGTTGATAATGGCCACTCATGACATATTACAGAGGAGAATTGAACTGCATTCAGGCAAGACTCATCACCCTTGATTGACAAGTACCCCTCTGCTTAATATAAGGGGGCTAAAAGGTTTATAATCAGAAACGGATGTAAAGTAACAGCACTGGGGGTTTCACTTCTTGCACTTGACCCACTCAATATCCCTAAAGTAGAGGCTTATGTTTTAGTTGCAGAAGATAAACACCTATTTGGCTTCTGTGTGTAATCTGTAAGTTGCTGACACTGCCTAACATTATGACGTACACAAAAATAAATTGGTAATATTTAGTCCCTTGGTTGTTTCGAAGATACTTTGTTTTTTGTCCAGACATTCAGTCCAAGATAGTGGACATGCCCTTGATGGTATACACCTGTTTTGTAAACCGGTGGAAAATGCTGTGCCGTCCATAGTAACATAGGGGCACCTGCATCAAGCATTTTACCAGTCGCAAGCGAATCATCCCATTTACGACCAGTAAAATGCTATTTGCGATGCATCAAGCCCAAAGGCATTCGCAAAACAGGTAATTGCAATTTTTGCAATTACTTATTTTGCGAATGCAGTTAGGAAATCGCAAGTTGTGATTCCCGAATTGCGATGCACTCGTAAATTGCGTTTTCGCAATTTAGAATCGCAAATTACCATCAACTTCAAGGTGATGGTAATTTGCAATTCCTTTGAAAAAAGCACAAAACTGCATTTTTCAAATTGCAATGTGGTGCATCCACCACATGTGCATACTTACCTTTTTTTGGGGTGCATCAGGATGGCTTTTTGGCCCCCTTGCACCCTTGAAATTGCATGTTCAATTTGCGATTACCTATTTGGTAATCGCAATTTGCGAATGCAGTCCTATTCATTCTCACGGGCCTCTAGGCCCATAGGAATGAATTGGAAGGCATTCCTTAATTGCAAATGAAGGAAAGTGTTGGAATCACTAATATTTTAGCGAAACATACATGCATAATGAATTGCGAATACTTAAGAATCGCTATTAAGGAATCACTATTCCTTAGCTTGATGCATGTGTCCCCTAGTGTCTCTAAAAACCAAACTTGCTTTACAAATAGCAACCAATCTTTCCTACTAAATAGCACTGAAACGTGATTTCCACACATCCTCTACTTAACAGCACTCATATTTTTTTGCACACAGAAGTCAACCACCACTTTGTTGGTCTAGGATCTGCTAGCTTTATTACAAGAACATAGAATGGTCTCGTGTATCATTTCCATCTTCTTGACAGGACCAAAGTACGGAGAAGAGAACTAGATCATCTGTAAAACCAAACCAACACAACCTGATATCAGTTGTGCCACATATTGGGAAACCCACTCTAATTCACCAGAACAGTAGCCAGATATACCTTCTTTTCCTGTGATTGATATTCACTCATCAGCAATCTCTCCTTCTTTTGGCCAGCAATGACACTGAACATGGTCTGACCAGAAATAAAAATCCATGATCTTTCCATTAGGTATTTTGTAGTAATAAAAAGTGCATGCTACAAAGCTTTTATTGAGCTGACCGTCATCCACAAATATCTCTCTTAAAGGACCATTGTAATGGAGTAAATACAAGCAATATTAGGTACCAGTGAGCAGTAAAGAAGTACTCTCCTCTTTGTGAACATTTCACAAAGCATAGAAAATACTTGTAGTTCGCTGTGCTAAGAGAATATTACCAGTTCAGTTTTCTCCCCTTTGACTTAAGATCAGTCAATACTAGGACAAATAAATAAATAAATAAATAAATTCACATCTATTTCTTCCTTGAAATTTCTTTGCTCAGGCAAGTGCTCAGCTGGCACCTCAGACCTCACTAACAAGGAGAAGTTCATGCTGCAGATGTATCTGTCTTAACATCAATGAAGAAAAGCAGGATATAGTCTGTGTTGAATCTAATTTAAGTATTTCACAGAAGAGTGTTAGTAGGGAAGAGAGCTGGCTGGGCTGTGCTGCCCTGAGTTCCCAAAGTGGGTCAGTGCAGCGCAAGATCTATGGGCTCCACCGAGGAGCTGGGACTCCTGGGCCCGTTTTAAAAATGTTAAATCTCACAACGGAGTGCATAGAAAAGAAAGTGCAGGGGCTTCAAAGGGCCTTGCAAGATCGTCCCATAAGCCTTATCACCAGGGTTTAAGAAATTAGCATATTCCCTTTCATTGTGCCCTAAAGAGGGCAAGGCAACACCAATTAGCAAACTGCGTATTGGGGGGATGCCAGGAGGTACTCTGTTTGCCAGTTTATACCTCTCACCTAAAGTCTCCCAGGTCATAGAATACAAGACCATGGGAGGCTTTTCCATTGATGTTTATTTATTTATTTATTTATTTTAGAAACTTGTAGAGCGCATGGCTACCTCCAGCGGAGGTGTCCCGGCGCTAAGATTACATGAGAGTCCCCAAAGATGTGAAGCCCTCCTGTAGCTTAGGCTTTTGCCTGAAGGCTTCGGAGTGTGGAGATTTCTGCTTGTGGACCCTAAGAGTGCACTGCATGAGAAGAAAAGCTCAAGCTCACAGTTGATTGAAAATTAGAGCGCTTTACTGACAATGACGTTGTTAACATTAAATCATAATTAGGGCTCCAGTGTTTATAGTATTTCATTTTTTTTTACATTTCCTTCTGCATTTATCCATATTTATTTTCTGGCCATTTTATTGGTATTTATCTATATTTATTTTATGTTTTGAGAATAAATAAAGTCCTACAATGGTGTATATTTCCACATTTATTTAACTGATAAACGTGGACTCATACTTTGATGCCTGTTGTGTTTCAGCAAATTAAGCAGCCAAATATAACAAAACACTACACCGACAGGTAAATATTAGCATTATATACAAAGTTATGTTAACATACGCCTCTATTTAAAGGAATCTCATCCTGTTTTTGCATCTTCATGTTGTCAAAAGCTTAGCAGTTGGTCAGCAATTCATGAAGAACAAGAAGTGTCACTCACAGGAAGCACAATTTTTTTTTCGCTTTTAAAAATAAATACTAACAGGAAATAGACTGTTTTTTGTCTGCTTTCATCTGTAAAAATCTGTAAAAACGGAAAACCGGAAGCCTTAGTGAAGGTCCTTGTTGAAATGCTTTAAAATTAAGGGTATCCTCCTAACATAGGATGCTCCTTGCTTTGCTCCTTCTATGAGCTTCTTTTGAGTGTTCCTCACACCGGGAACACTTTGGGCTTCTCTTTATGCATAGTTTCTCCTCTTGTGAGGTCAAGCACGCTCCTTTCCTCTCTGTTTTTTTGTTCTAGGCAGCCTCTCTTCTCTTTCAGAAAGAAGTTCTGACTTCAAGTGATGTCCCCTCATCTCTGGAGGACTGGATGCCATGTAGATACTTATCCTGGCCAAACAGAAGTCCTTCGAGTATTCTGTAGTACATTCTCGTCCTTGGTCATGACAAATTTAGAAGTGGAGCAAAGTGGGATCCACTGCCTAGAGTCTTAGGACTGGTTTGGGTTGGTTTGCTTTCAAATGTTCTCTTTAGTCTGTTTTTTTAAAGATGCTAGATCGGATTCTCCCCACACACAGTTCTACTACAACACATGCTTCACATCCATGGCACATAGAAACTCTAAACCAGTATACAGAATGTCTGTGCCAGAGTCTGGAGTTCACATTAAAGTAGAACTTTATACAAGGGGCATTGGTAGACCACACTTTCCTGTGACACAGGAAAAAGGACTGATCAGGCCTGTGATTCACAAAACATCTTAAGCTGCCACCAATGCTTTTTGTGATGTACCCAGGGTTTCAACGGTATTCCTTTACTGCTTTGGGGGCATGCTTGGTGCATCCCCTTATGGTCTAACAAGAGGTTCCTGCCCTCGGGTTACAAGGGGACATTCCTAGGCCACTACTCAAATGTTTAATTAGCTCAATGACAGGGCCAAACAAAAGTTCAGGATGCTAGTTTCACATGTTGTCCGCCACTTTGATACGGGGTACACGCTTTTTAGCATGCGGGGAAGAAACCCATCCCAACAGGCAGAGATTGATACACTGATGAGAAAGGCTTTTACTCTGCCATGAGCTATGTCACTCGTTGAGACAGCCTTGTGTTTCAAGTAGCACACATCGGTAATCCTGCAGTGGCTTTATATGTACGTGGGATTTATAGGCTCTAGTCTTCTGGTGCTTCTTCGTGCCAAACACTTGGATGCGTCAGAGGATGGTTCACCATCCATTCCACTGGGGCTAGGAGAAGAGCTCGCCAATCACAATGGTCATATATAAACCACACACAAGCATTCCACTCATAACCTGTATGTGCTGTTCTGTCATGACAGTTCCTTACAGTGCAATGTTAAAGTAGGGGCCTCTTAAGTGAGCAACACTTGAACCCAGTGAACACCTATAACATCATCCTACAGCTTACCACATTGTAATACAGGCGATATGTTCCCGTGATGTTTGGTGGGGTGGTGAAGTTGTTCACAAATGATAATTGTGCTACATATTTATATATATATATAAATGTAAATGTTTTTGTACTTGTATAGCGCACAGCTACCCGCAGTGGGTTTCCCGGCGCTTGCACGAATACCGCAAGGGAACCCTTCCTGGCTTTCCCTGTGAAGTGTCCACTCCTGGGCACCCCCATGGTGCAGATCAGGCATCCCTCACGTTGTGGGGGCCGTTGTGGAGACTAAGCAAGCTATTGCCCAGAGTTGCAGCGTGGGACCCATGATCAGAATAGGCACTGAGGTGAGAATATCCGGTCAGGGGAATTAATGAGCCCGAGACCCGCCGGGGCAGGAATAGAACTTACAGCTACCCCTCCACATATACCACCCAGGCAGCATCCAATGTCCACAGAACATCTCACGCTACTGAAACAAGAGGTTCTCTCATTGGATCAAATAAACACAATAGAAATTGTTCCCTTACAACATCAAGGAACAGGGGTTTACTTGCTGTACTTCCCAATACCCAAAAAGGACGGGACACTAAGACCAATTTTCGATCTCAGGCCCCTCAACCTATATATACACTCAGATCATTTCCACATGATCACTCTACAACAAGTGCTCCCGCTGTTACAACAAGGCGACTTCCTTGACACACTAGATCTCAAGGACGCCTACTTCCACATTCCCATACATCCTTCTCACAGGAAGTATCTATGGTTTGTACTAGACAGAAAACACTATCAGTTCAAAGTCCTTCCATTCGGGGTAACCACTGCACCCAGAGTGTTCACAAAGTGCCTTGCAGTAGTAACAGCACATCTCAGAAGACAACAAATCAATGTCTTCCCATATCTAGACAACTGGCTAATAAAAGCCAGGTCATTCAGTCGGTGTGTTCAACACACTCATCAAACCATTCAAACGTTACACAACTTGGGGTTCACGATCAACTACACCAAGTCGCATCTCCAGCCATCTCTTATACACCAATATCTTGGGGCCACAATAAACACCTCTACAGCTCTATCATATCCCAGTCCAGCCATTATAGCTGGCATTCAAGCCTTAGTCACAAAATTTCAAGCCCAACACTCTCCCAGCCAGAGTGTTTATGCAACTCCTAGGCATGATGGCATCTTGCATTTTTATTGTACCATATGCAAGACTTCAAATGCGTCCATTACAAGAATGTCTAGCACATCAGTGGAATCAGGCTCAAGGACAACTTACAAATCTGGTGTTGGTGGACAGCCACACACATCGCTCTCTGCAGTGGTGGAACACCAAAAACGTGTCCAAAGGGCGGCCGTTCCTCAAACCTGTTCCACAGATAGTACTTACAACAGATGCATCACTCACAGGATGGGGAGCCAATCTCCTAGGACATACAACTCAGGGAAAATGGACTACTCAACAAAGAGTGCTCCACTTCAATCACCTAGAGCTACTAGCAATATTCCTAGCACTAAAATCTTTCCAAGTACATGTACATGTACATCCCGACGGACACCATGACAGCTATGCTACATACAGAAACAAGAAGGCACACATTCTCCTGTCCCAGCTTGCACAGAACATTTGGAGATGGGCCATTCAACAAAAAATATATCTACTAGCTGAACACCTTCCAGGATTTCACAATCAGATGGCAAATCTGTTAAGTCGACAGGCACAACAGATTCATGTATGGGAGCTACTACCACAAGTTCTTCGACCATTTTTCCACAAGTGGGGCCAACTAGACATAGATCTGTTCGCCACACACAACAACGCAAAATGCCCATCCTTCGCCGCCAGGGTTTCACACCTGTTGTCCAAGGGCAATGCGATATGGATGAACTGGTCGGGCAGATTTGCATACGCTTTTCCGCCCACTCCCACCAATCTCACTAGTGGTACGCAAGCTCCAACAACAGTCTCTCAAACTAATCTTAGTAGCTCCCACATGGGCACGCCAACCGTGGTTCACAAGCTGCTAAACTCTCACTAGTTCCACACCAAAGACTGTGCCTGTCCCCATCCCTGTTAACGCAGAACCATGGAGAGAAGAGACATCCAGATCCAGGTCAGCTGAATCTGGCGATCTGGCTCCTGAAGTCTTAGTTTGGTTACCTTAACCTGCCACTAGACCGTATGAACATCATTAAAGAAGCCAGGCGACCCACTACTAGAGCTTGCTATGCTGCAAAATGGAAGAGGTTTGCCATTTACTGCACCAATAATCATATTGATCCACTGGATGCTTCCATCCAGAATATCATTTTTTATCTACTGCATTTACAAAGATGTAATCTAGCATACTCATCTATACGTTTACATCTTGCAGCACTTGCTGCGTGCTTACAAAACATTTGTCACTATTTAGAGTCCCTGCAATTAAAGCATTTATCGAAGGGTTAAAGAGAATCATTCCTCCTAGGTTACCACCCTGTCCAGTGTGGAACCTAAATATTGTTCTTACCAGGCTCATGGGACCCCCATTTGAACCGTTACACAAATGTGAACTACAGTTGCTCACATGGAAAACAGCTTTCTTAGTTGCCATTACCTCTCTTAGAAGAGTAAGTGAGATTCAAGCTTTCACTTTACAGGAACCATTTTTACAATTACATTGTAACAAAGTGGTCCTCAGAACAAATCCAAAATTCCTTCCTAAAGTCATCACTCCATTTCATCTTAATCAGTGGAGTTGCCAGTGTTTTTTCAAAACCCAGACTCTGTAGCAGAAAGAGCTCTACACACCCTAGACGTGAAAAGAGCCCTTCTTTAGTACATTGACAGAACGTAATCATTTTGCAAGACAAAACATTGTTTGTAGCTTTCTCTCCACCACATAAAGGCAATCCCATCTCTAAAGCTGGTATTGCCAGGTGGATTGTAAAATGTTTCCAAATATGCTATCAAAAAGCAAAACGCACATTATCAATTCCTCCTAGAGCGCACTACACACGCAAGCTAGGAGCCTCTATGGCTTTCTTAGGGAACATTCCCCTAGGAGACATTTGTAAGGCAGCAACATGGTCTACAACACACACCTTCACTAAACACTATTGTGTTGATGTGTAAGCCAAGCAGGAAGCTGCTGTAGGCCAAGCTGTTCTCAAAACTCTCTTTCAAACTACTGCAACAGATACAGGTGACCACGGCTAGGGGAGATACTGCTGTATAGTCTATGCTAAGTGTGAGATCTGCAGCTCATATGCCTCAAATGGAAAATGCTACTTACCAGTATGCATCTGTTCTTGGCATGTAGAGCTGCAGATTCTCACACGCCCACATGCCTTCCCAGGACCTGCATCTGTTGCAGTTCTATCCTAATTAGATATACACACATGGACATCTTTTTTCTTTCTACTAACTTCATCATTTCCCATCATGGCGAAAAAGAATCTAAGGATGGAGTCGATGCCCATGCGCACTATCGTCCAAGGGACTACAAAGGCTTCTTCCAAGAAAACAACATACAATCATCCGAGCCCAACACCAGATGGCGATCTAATGCTAAGTGTGAGAATCTGCAGCTCTATATGCCAAAAACAGATGCATACTGGTAGGTAGCATTTTCCTTTCTTTGAGCCCTGAGATTGATAAGTTGGAACTTTGTTCATAGTTAGTATGACATATCCTTTAAATGCAATAATTGTTTACCGAAATGTATACAGTGCTGATTACTTGTAATAACCTAGGGATTAGTCCTATGTTATTTGAATATTGAAATGTGTCATAAGACTGATCTGATCAATGTATAGTGACCCCAACAGTAAGTAGCCTATGGGCTACTACCCCTCACTCCCTTTAACACCCCTAAATTGAGTATATCTGAAAAAGACACGTTGGTGATAGATTCCTTACCAGGCGTCAGACTGGATCCGGAAACTTTTGCGTAGCAATACCCGTGCGCGTCGGTAGGCGTCGTCTGCGGCTCCACGTCCGTCGTCTGCCTCAGAGCGCGGAATGACGTCGCCGGAGTTCTTAGACGCCGCCCTCGCGCGCTGACATCAGTTCTTCTTTTTTCCGTGCCAGCTAGCGCAGATCCGGAGAAATTCTACCCCTTAGTCACTTTTTGATTAAACTTTTTTGATCTTTTGATCTGTTTTTCTCGAGTCGTTCGACTCCTACGGTGCCGGTAGGGATGCCCGGGTACAAACCCTGCTCCAAGTGCAACCGACTGATGTCGGTTACCGACCCCCATCGCCGGTGTCTTCAGTGTCTAGGCCTCCACCATGATGACCGAACCTGCTCCGACTGCCGGGCCCTGACGTCTAAGGCTAAGCGGGAGCGGTCCCACAAGCGGCTTGAACTCGCAGTAGGCCCCGCGCCGTTCAATGTCCCGGTCCCACAGGAGGTCGAGGGACCGGTCGCGGGGTCGGAGCCCTCGTAGTTCTGAGAGTCGGCATCGGTCTTCGGGAACAAGGTCCTCATGTACCAGGCATGAGAGGTCGGAAAGGCGTCATCGTTCTTCCGACCCTCCCCGACGCTCGCGTGACGCGGCCAGGGGTTCGGGTGACACCACCCACGCGGCTCTGACGGAGTCGCGGGCGTAGCAACCTGCCCCATACCTTCCGGTCCCTGGGCACGATGCAACGCAAGAGGAGATCGGGTGGTACCTCATGGCCATGAGGTCTCTCCCTCCTCCGCCGCGCTCCGTGGCGCCTTCGGGCCCAGCGATCCCGGCTTGGGGGCCTAGCGGGTCGGTGGTTCGTCTCCGACGCCGTCAGGTGCTTCGGCCCCGTCGCCGGTCGACCTTACAACCTCACCGACGCCGGCTCTTAGGGTGTCGCCCCCGGCGCGGCCCACGGGCGACGCCGTCCCCGATCCTGCCCTTGATTCGGTTCCGGCGACGCAGCAGCGCCGCTCTCGACGTCGTATGGAGACATTTTACTTCCGAAAACCGGATCCATCCTTTGACCCTGATGGGTGATGAGGGAGATTGGAAGGGGTCTGTGGACCCTCTGGCACAGGAGTGCCAGTCTCAACAGGACTGGACATGTGAGCTTGGGGATGCCAGTGGACTGGACACTTCGCCAGACACTGGTTTTGTCTCCCCGCCAATCATGGCTACGGAGGCGGGCTGCCTACAGTGTAGTTTTGACGCGGGCGGCCAAGGCATTGGCCCGGAGCTCCCCGTCGCGGCCGTGAGGACTAACCTCCTCACTGATGTCCTTAAACCTCAGGCAATCTCGGCTGAGCCTCTGCTGCCGTTTAATGAGGTCTTGTGTGACGTTCTTTTGGGCACTTGGTCCTAGCCCGCTACAGGTCAGCCTGTAAATAGGAACGTGGCCAGATGCTACCGCCCGGCTCCAGGCGACCCTTGCTTCTTGTCCACCCACCCCACCCCGAGAGCCTGGTTATCCAGGCCTCTACTTCCCAGACCGCATTCCCAACGGCTCTGCCCGATAGGGAATCCAAGAGGTACGAGCAATTGGGTTAGAAGGTGTTCTCGTCCCTGAGTTTGGGACTGCGGTCAGTCAATACCGCATGCCTCTTGGGCCGCTACACCCACACTCTGTGGGACACTGTCGCGGATGTGCTGCCACAAAGTCCGGAAGAGGCCCGGACTAAACTCGCCCATGCCCTTGCGGAGGGTCGAGATGCGGCACGCTATTTCATCCGGTGTGGGCTGGATACCACGGACTCACTAGGCAGAGCAATGGCAACGACGGTGGCGGTTCGACGCCACGCCTGGTTGAGGCTGATGTCCAGGCCACCCTTCTGGACATGCCGTTTGATGGCCGTCGCCTCTTTGGCGACAAGGCAGACCATGCGCTTGAGCGTTTTAAGGACTCCAGGGCTACTGCCAAGTCCTTGGGCCTCACGGCCCCACACCAGCAGACGGGTGCTTTCGCTCCTTTCGTGGCCAAGGAAGGGGCGCTCCCACACGTGCTGCCAGCCATGCACCGCAGACTAATACACAGCGCTGTGGCGGCCGTAGCGGCGGTCGGGGACAACGGCCAGGCCAGTCTACACCTAACCCTGCAGCATCCGCCTCAAAATCCTCCTAGTCTGTGCTTTCAGGCCCATGTGATGCCAGTGGGGGGCAGGGTTCGCCATCACCACTTCCACTGGCGCACTGTCACGTCGGACATGTGGGTGCTGCAAATTGTTCGAAGGGGCTACTCCCTCCCCTTCGAGGCGGCCCCTCCAGCCATGCCACCACAATACAACCGCGTGTCGGGGGATCACTTGCAACTTCTGCAAGAGGAAGTTACGGCCCTCTTGGCCAAGGGGGCCATCGAGCGCGTTCCTGGGCCGGAAGTAGGGTGTGGTTGTTACTCCCACTACTTTCTGGTACCCAAGAAGGGCAAAGGGGGCCTGCGCCCTATCTTGGACCTACGGAACGTCAATGGTTCCTCCAGAAGGATAAGTTCAAAATGCTGACATTGCCTCAGGTCTTAGCTACCCTGGACCCAGGAGACTGGATGGTAGCGTTGGACTTGCAGGACGCTTATTTCCACATCCCCGTCCTGCCGGCCCACCGGCGCTACTTGCGGTTCATGGTAGGCCACGAGCACTTTCAGTTTACCATTCTCCCCTTCGGCCTTACCAGCGCCCCACGGGTGTTCACTAAAGTGATGGCCGTGGTCGCAGCTCATCTGCGCAGGTTAGGGGTTTCAGTCTTCCCTACCTCGACGACTGGTTGTTGAAGGCGGGTTTGCCCCAGACAGTCGTCAGCCACCTCCAGACAACGGCGGACCTCCTGCTCCAGCTGGGGTTTTCCATCAACGTGCCGCAGTCACACCTGTGCCCCTCTTAGAAGCTCCTCTTCATCGGAGAGGTCCTCGACTCAGCGCAGTTTCAGGTTTATTCTCCCGAACAGCGGGTCTGGGATATTCAGGCTCTGATTACAATCTTTCTGCCTTTATCCCGGGTTACGGTCAGGTTGACGCTGCGGCTTCTGGGGCTGATGGCCTCCTGCATCCTTCTGGTGCATCATGCCAGGTGGCGGATGCGGGCTCTGCAGTGGGACCTGAAGTTTTAGTGGGCCCAGCATCAGGGAAACCTGTCCGACCATGTCATGATCTCGGAGGGCACTGCGAGACAGCTGCAGTGGTGGCTCAAGACCCGCAATTTGGTCAGCGGCAGATCCCTCTCCCTTCCCCAACCGGAGCACGTAGTTGTGACGGACGCTTCCCTCCAGGGCTGGTGAGGCCACATGGGAGAGGTGGAGATCAGAGGCCTCTGGTCTCCGGCGGAGTCCCGGCTCCATATCTACCTTCTGGAGCTGCGGGCGATTCGTCTAGCACTGAAGGCATTCCTCCCCTATGTCCGGGGGAGTGTAGTGCAGGTGTTTACGGACAACACCACCGCCATGTAGTACTGCAAAACACAGGGCGAAGTGGGGTCGTGGACCCTCTGCCAGGAGGCTCTGCGCCTCTGGCAGTGGCTGGAACATCAGGGCGTTACCCTGGTGGTTCAACACCTGGCAGGTTCTCTGAATGCCAGGGCAGACGAGCTCAGCCGAAGGTGCATGATGGATCACGAATGGCGTCTGAACTCGGACGTGGCGCAAGGCCTGTTTCTGCGGTTGGGAGAGCCTTTGTTAGATCTATTGGCCACCGAAGAGAATGCGCAATGTCATCAGTTCTGCGCTTTGGAATTTTCAAGGCGACACTCGCTCTGGGACGCTTTTCGTTGCGAGTGGAGTTGCGGTCTGTTGTACGCCTTTCCGCCTATACCACTTCTGCCCAGAGTGCTGAAGAAAATCAAGCGCGACCGGGCCCAAGTCATCCTTGTGGCTCCGGACTGGGCGCGAAGGTACTGGTATCCCGAGCTACTCAGTATGTCAGTCTATCCCCGATTCGTCTGCCTCTTCAGGAGGACCTTCTGTCGCAGCAGCAGGGGATGGTCCTCCACCCGAACCTGTCCAGTCTCTACCTCCATGCTTGTAGATTGAGCGGCGACAGTTGAGGCCGTTTGACTTGCCTCCTGAAGTCTGTGTTGTGATTCTGGCAGCCAGGCGTCCCTCCACAAAGTCGGTATACGCCTGCAGGTGGAACAGATTTGTGACATGGTGCACAGCAAAGGCTGTGGATCCTCTCAATGCCCCTCTTTCTGAGGTTCTCCTCTTCCTTCTTTCTCTTGCCCAGCAGGGCTCTGCTCTGGGCACTATCAAGGGCTACCTTTCTGCCCTTTCCGCCTTCTTAAGGCTACTTGATCGGCCTTCTTTGTTCAAGTCCTTGATTGTTAACAGATTCTTGAAGGGTTTCACTCATATGTTCCCTCCTTTTCCTTTCGTGATGCCCCAGTGGGACATGAACCTGGTTCTAACTTACCTGATGGGCGCTCCCTTTGAGCCGCTTCATAACTGTCCTCTCCGTCTTCTTACGCTCAAGACTGCTCTTTCCTCTAAACCTCCTTTCCTTTCTGTCCATCCGGACAAGGTTGTGCTGAGGACAAAACCCTCTTTCCTGCCCAAGGTAGTCACAGCCTTCCAGATCAGGCAGTCCATCACCTTGCCCACCTTCTTTCTGCCTACGCATCCCTGGAAAGCGAAAGAGAGGCTCCATCGTCTGGACCCAAAACGTGCGCTATCTTGCTATCTGGATCGCACACGCCAGTTCCGGGTGGATGACCAACTCTTTGTTGGTTACGTGGGCGCTAAGAAAGGACGGGCGGTGCACAAGCGGACCATCTCTCGGTGGATCGTTTTGTGCATCCAGGCCTGTTACTCTTTGGCTAAAAAGGAACCTCCTGTTGGGCCGAGGGCCCACTCCACTTGGGCCACGGCGACTACTACTGCCCTGGGCCGAGGAGTCCCCTTGCAGGCAGCTACGTTGGCCTCGCTGCGCACGTTCGCAAGACACTACTGCCTGGACAGCCAAGTCCGGAGGGATGGCTTCTTTGGCCGTTCCGTCCTCTAGGACTTTCTGGTGTGATTATTGGTTTGCAGACCCACCACCGGGGTTGGTATTGTTGGGGTATCTATTCTAAGGTAAGGAATCTATCACTAACGTGTCTCTTTCAGATGCACAAGGTACTACTTGTGTAACGATATATCTGTAAGAGACATTAGTTAGTGATAGATTCCTTACCGACTCACCCATCCTCCCCATTCTGCGAACCGATATCTAGGGTTAAGTTCATCCCCTTTCAGGGCCCTAGTTTCATGGCACCCGTGTTGGTTCTATCATGGCTCTGCGTATCTGGCGCGGAAAAGCTGTGTATAAGAACTGACGTCAGAGCGTGAGGGCGGCGTCTAAGTACTCCGGCGACGTCATTCCGGCGTTAACAACGCCGACGACGGACGCGGAGCCGCGGACGACGCCTACCGACGCGCAGGGGTATTGCTATGCAAAAGTTTCCAGATCCAATCTGACGCCTGGGGATATTCTAAGGTAAGGAATCTATCACTAACTAATGTCTCTTACAGATATATCGTTACACAAGTAGTAACTTGTGCTTTCGTGGCCCTGTGACAGAAGGAAATCAAATTTGACTACTGGAAACCAAGGGAGAAAGGAGAGAGCAAAAACGGAAGACCTGCACCCAAGATTGCTGCAAAACCCTACCAGGCTACTTACACTTCCATCGTCTCTGGGGCGACTCACTAAAAGTTAGACATCCTCCCTAAAACGTTTGGAGGGCTCCTAGCACCTCAACAACCGTAAAACATCTCTCTTTGAGCAGACAAGCTGCTTCCCTGCACCTGCAGGCACCAAAAAGCGTCTGCAAGGTCCACCATGTTGTCAGCCATCTGGTCCACCGAAGGAGCCGGGGCAACAGGAGAAGATCTTCAAGCTCCAGGAGGTCCGATCCATTTCCTTGTCAAGTTTGCAGATGTCAGGAGCCGCCCAACACCTATACCTGGGTACTGGAGCAGTTGTCGCAACCTTGGCTTGTCGGAGGTCCAATCCGGACTCCTGCACAACAGACCTACTGTCGAGGGACATCAAGATCCACAAGGCCAGCACAGAGAGTGGCCTTGCTACCCTGTTTCCCTTCTTCACCAAGACACAGACGTCTTAAAGCAACCCTGCACCCGAACCCCACTGCACGTGTCCGAGGGAGGTGACGGTGCCAACCGGCTTCTGAGACCCACAAAAGCTGAGCTCACCCTTGGGTTTGGCCAGACTGGTCCCCCAGTTCCCACCTGCTGCCTCTGTCTGCCGGAAACTGAGAACCGTGGGTTTAATCCTGCCGGACAAAGCCCCACTGCACACAAGCCCCCCAGTCCAAGTTCGAATGGATCAATGGTGTCCCTGCATGCTTAAGACCCTCAAGACCTGAGCCCGATTTGGGTTCAGACGGACTGCCCCCCCCCCGCCTCCCAATCCCTGCTTGCAGCCTCTTTTTAACTGGACCGTTCCCCATTGACTTATAGGGTCAACCGCCACCATAAGCATCTCTGTACCTGGACGGCCAAGAGCCGACCGAGGTCACCTGTTGGTGCTGCCTTGGACCTTGCACCATATTTACCTTAAGTCCAGAAGAACGTTTCTGTAAGACGTTGACAAGTGACCATACATAGTATATGTTTCTTTCACATAGGATAACATTACTTCTTATTTCTTTTATACTTAAAAACTGATTAACTCGATAAGTACTTACCCCATTACAATGATCTTGGTATAAAAATTTGTTATTTTGTAAATTGGTATCAGATTTCTTTATTGAGTGTGTGTCTCATTTACTAACTGCACATGCGATAAATGCTTAATGCTATCCTCTGATAAACTCAAACTGCTCACCCACACTACAGATGAGAGCATTTGAGATTATTATTTAACCCCTGTAAATAAATAAGGGTTGCCTGGATTCTCTATACAGTGTACCTCATTTTGGTGCCCTATATTGGGATCTAGATTCCTACAATAAGATTCCATGCTAGAATCTGTTTCTGATGCTCCACACCTCAGGGTGCACATTGTTTTGTTGTAAACGCTGGTCAGAACGCCTGGGTGATATCTATATATGGCTCCTTGACTTCCATTCCAGTGGAGGCACGAGGCCGCCACAGAGTCCAATTTAACAAGTGACAAATCTGCAATTTGATCCTTCAAAAAAAAAAAAAGCATTACCAAGATAAGTAACTTGTTCATTTTTACCAAATGGCAAGTGTAAAAGCTACATGCATGGTTTATTAATCCACGGTCCGGGCTCGTGCAAGCCATATAATGGGCCTCATCATTAATTTGGTGTTTCTTTATTACCCAACGATGGTAATTGATTCTAGCCTGAGAGTGATAACTTGTTCAGGGTAATTACATTCTCTTACTGTTCTCACTGATAGACCATTTTTGTTTTCTTTGTTGAAAGAGGAAAATAGTCTATAAACTTTAAAAAGGGTTACTTGCATTTTTAGACCTCCTCTTTTACTGTGAAGTAGGACCGTGATTCAAATACATACGAACTAAAGCAGAGGCTGGAAACTGCAGTACATGATGCATGTTTTCCAGTTGGCAGAGGTGTACACCTACAACTCTAACAGCTTGGTTGTAGCTTTAATAAGCTAGTGCCTGAATGACAGTCATGTAGCACATATGTCACCGCTACAAAATAAGTAAACATTTACTAAAACATCCAATCTGTATTGAACAATATTGTTGTTAGCTTTTATAAAGTAAATATGAGAAGCGTTGAGAGGAACTCTCTATACAAAAAATGTAGCTCAGGGGGCGTCAACACTTTGGGATAATACATTGTGATTACAGGTGGTAGTTTTGCAAAAGCTTATTTCAGCAGGGGTTTGTAGTGGATTTCACAGGCTGTCCTCTCTTCCACAGAAGTACACCATAAGCATGGACTTTGTACGGAAATTTGAACTACAGTGTGGGTCACAGGCCAGTGTGAAAAGGCTGAGGTTACATCCTACCTACCACAGTTTTAATAACAAATGGAATTTGCCTGTTTATTTCCAGATAAGGTCAGTCTTTGAACAACTTTTTTTTCTTGCCTTTTTTCTCTTTTTACAATGCTGGGGGTCAAAGTCTCATTGTTGTCACAGCTGATTTTGTTTGAAGTGAAGCATTCCATTGATTGCAAACATTGTGGTCCACAGTTTTTTCTAACTTGAGCAGACTCAGAAAACAGATTTTCTTTCTATGATCATGCTTTAAGATTTTTTTCCCTTCTGTTACTGCAACTTTTGTTGCTCTGTGTTATATTGTGTATTGTAATATAACCCTGTTTGTTCCTTGTTAAGGGCCCAAATAACAAAACAAAAGGTCTTAAACTGCATTATTTTCTTCTTGATTAAATGGAATGCATTCATTAGGGTTATAATGACTTCTCTACGTCAGTGTCTTAAAGTTTTCTTATAAATGCATGCTCAGTCTAGTACTTGAGTGGGTGTGTTCAACGTGATGGTCACTTTTCTTGTTGTATCTTACTGTTAATATCACATTTTATTACGGATATACCTATTACAAGTGTTTTCTCTCTAACTTATTTGTGTCTTTTTATAAGTATTATGCTTTTCTTGAGATTCTGTCCATTTTGGGAACTGTTTTCAAACTTTGGAACTGAGAATTATATGAAATCAGGAATGAATGTGCAGTATTTACATTCTCATACTGCAACAAATGTACCAAAGAAAGATTGTGCTTCTTTATATTTTACTCCAACAAGAAACTGCAGCCTATTACCTTGCACTTCTGCATTTTGTATGTATTATACATTACTGTCTGATTCTTCGCTAAATGAAAGTTAGCTACAGATCGACTGCATTATCAACAGGTTAGCTACAGCTTGACTGAACTATACTTGTTTTCTAAATGAAATGTTGTACTTAAAGTACTTCTGATGACATTGGCCAATTACATAGTGCTCCACACAAACTGCATGGTCTCATATTACTTCCCAACACTCTTTACTTTATCAGCCTTGTGAAGATAAAGGGCTGAGTCGACCAAGTTTTGCAATCGTAGCTTACATGTTAGTCTGAGCTCTTGAGATAATTGGTTTCAAATGTGCTGTACCTGCAAAACAGCCTACTAATACTTGTAGGCTGTTTTGCAGGGACTATATGATCACAAAACTTGCATGTTCTGTTTAGAAATATATTGTTGTAACCTATTTAAAGTTTAATTTAATATTAAACAACATTTTCAAAAGATGCAATTCAAACATTAGATCCTGTAATAGCTAACAGGAAAGCGCAAGCCTTTCTTAACATTTAAAATGCTTTAAATGCTATGAATAACTGACAGTAGCAAGAGGGAAGTACAGCTCTCCGTGCCAAGATAAAGTAGACTCCTCCCGTCTTCATGCTTTTTATTTCTAAATATTTTTTTAAAAGCTTAAACTAGCAGTTGTTTCCTGTTGAAAGTTGTTCTATATTGTATTACACAGATGCTTCTACACTTTAAACAGCATTTAGCCAAGTGCTCTTCTTAACAGGTTCAAAGAAATAGCAGGAAGCTTAGAAGCAGCATTATTGGATACTCTTGAAGAAGCACCAGGTAATACTGATTTTGTTTCTGTTGCAACATATATGTTTGATTTGGGAACTGACTAGCTACCTAGCTACTCCGTGTTGATTGTTCATTGATCAGTGTGTCTGAGAATTCGTTTTTTGTCTTATGCAAATCACATGTCAACAGGTATTTTAGGAGTTGTGGGGCGGATTCACAAAGGTGATTTACTTTTTTGAGTAATTTACACTTTGGAGTTACTTTACTACTTTTCAGTATTCACAAACTGTGAGTGTAAATGTACTACAAAATTGTAACGCACCTCCCTAAAACCGCTTCTTGACTCTACCTGAATACCTCTTACTTCTCCTTAA
Source organism: Lissotriton vulgaris (assembly GCF_964263255.1). Lineage (NCBI taxonomy): Eukaryota > Metazoa > Chordata > Amphibia > Caudata > Salamandridae > Lissotriton > Lissotriton vulgaris. Next base: position 1,251,260,792 of record NC_141694.1, on the reverse strand, counting down.
TCCCACCCCCTTTTGGAGTAAGACTGCCTCTTTTAAAAGCCACTCCCCTGTGTCTCACCCCTAGTTACTACCAAAACATACACTTAAATGTGCAGAGTCTCCAAAGTCAGGGCGAACAACTCTGCACACATAAGTATAGCTAATTGTAGAGGTGTAAGATTCACAGGTAGTTTGTGAATAGCACTTTGTAGTATGTTTTATGGTACTAGAAAACATACTACTAGTTGCAGTATGTGATTCAGGCCAATTATGTTATTTTATTTACAAGACTTGTGTTTCCTCTGTTCCTGTTGTGGTGTGATATTTCCCTCTTAACTAGTCTATTTTGTCAGGTTTTTTTTTTCTCCAGAATTGGGGGGGGGGGTGTATCTGTTTTCACACTTTTATTGTGAAACGTTTACCCTGCTACAGATGATACATTTCACCATTACACAGTGTTTCCAGTGGATTTGGGCCTTTAAAAAATATTGTGATTTGAATTTCTGCATTAAGGACCTAGGTTCAGGTACATATGATTGTTCATTTCATATAGGTAAAATGCCCCTGTCAGTGTATGGCCACTTTTGTTTTGACCAAAGGTTAGAACTCTTTATTGGGATATGTGTCATGTGAAGGCCAAACTTAGAATGTGTGTGGTTTGCTCACAATTAAAGATTACCACCTTGCTTTATTGCATGCAGGAGCTGCTGTAACTTCCTTATGGCTCCCATCAACCACACAGTTATAATTATGGAGACCTTCTTTTATGTGTCTTAAAGTGCCTGTACATTTCAGAACAGCAGATTACATTTCTACAGTCAGCCCAGTGTTCAAAAATGTAACTCAGCTTTCCACTGCTCCTGCTCCTGAAGACATTTATGCTAACAAACTTTGTTAACTGGACGAAATCTGAATTTGAAAATAAGGGTGAATCGTAAGAAATGGTGAATCGTAAGGGAAAATAGAGCCGTCCGACAGGAGGGTTAGCAAAAGTGGAAGCCCGCTCTTTTTCAGCATAAAGAAAAACACAGTGTTGTTTTAACATGTCAGTTATCAAGGTCACACATTCATGTTATTGGAAAAACCTAACCTGTACAATTTGTCTGCATATTTCTACCAGGCCAGCGTTCTTTAGATCGGGTTTTCATTTGGACCACATAGATAGATGCTACAGTTGTAAAGACGACACACTCACGCAGGATGATACTCATGAAGATGTAATTGAAGGGCAAGTCCCCAAAATTGGAACCAAGTTACAGATTTTTAGAGTCCACCTCCTGCCAAACTCAGTTTGATGGCTGTTAGATCAAAAACATCCTATTGCAAGCCCCCAATAAAAGTCTCACCTTTAATGTAACACACATTGCGATCTGTTGGGGTAGAAAAACATTCTTCACAGTGGTGGCTTTCATAACTGCGATATCTGTAGGTTGTTTGGTTTTTAGAAAGAAGATGTTTTCATCAGTGTACTGGGATTCTTTAAATCAATTTCAATACTCCATATCTGTTAAAATGCAGTATTTTAACAGTGATCAAAGATTGATTTTGATATTGAATAGTGTAAACATATTCAGTTCCTAGGCTCTCAGTTTGGATTGATTGTGTGAATTGTAGGTGGAAATGTGTTGTATGTTGCAGGTGCAAAAAACTGAATACGTCTTCGAAAGTTCATGCCTGAATGCATTGCCCTGCAGAGTACATTAGTTTTCTTTAGTGGTAATGCATCAACGAAGGTCTAAAAGGTTATTTAAATCCTTTACTTTGTTAAAGATACTGCTAACATCTGTTCAAATGGTGCAAGTTATGGTGGTGTTTTTGAATAAAAAGGCACATGTCCAATCAATTAATTTCTTTCATTATTCGTCCGTCCGAAGAAGGTCCTAAAAGATACACCATATTAAAAACATCCTATAAAATCGTACACGTCTCAACAATACAAAACTCATTTTCCATTTAAAAAGATTACAACAGGAAGCAAATACTGTAATTTTTTCTCTGAACTAAAGTAACAATGCAAAGCAATTGGGTTCAAAAATAGCAGCAGATATTATCTAATAGTGCAAAAGATAACAGCAGCCATAAATAGCAGCAAATAAATAACTAATAGTACATGAATAATAAAAATCAATCCTATAAAGGGGTTAGCAGCAGGGGTGGACATTTCTAGCAGCAATACAGATACAATCCATGCAGGAAAATGGTAAAGTGCATTGTAATTAAAACAGCATGGTTCTTCTCTTAGCTAAAATACACTTCAAATAGCTCCCAACAGCAAAGCAAACATCAGGGTTTTTGAGTTGCTGCAGAAAATACAAAGCTGCTTTGCACTTGGAAAATGTGTGTCTGCTCAAAAGAGGTATTAAAAATTTCCTGGTAAATGGAAGATAAAACTGACAAAAAAGACAAAATGTAAAATAGTTTGATTTGAATGTTCATCACAAGGGCAGATAGTAATAGATTCCGAAGAATACTGACCCAAGGGAAAGCATACCAACCACTAAAACGACCCCATCCTGAATCTAGTCAGCAGATTCCTTTTGTGCACATTATTTACATATAGTAAATATAGGGCAATATAGGGAGGTACTTGCACAAGGCAATAATCCCTGACAGTGGGTTTGGCTACTTCGGACAGTTCCCTAGACAATTCTTTATTTTTCTGAAAGCCAACCAAAACCCTCTGTCGATCTCCTTTGCCAATTAGATCTGGGTACTCAAACAAAGAGGAGTAACCAAGTCCCGTAAGGCCAGTTTTAATGTATTAGAACCAGGGGATAAAAAGACCACGAGTTCAGCTTAAACAGACTCTAATAATTGCCCGATTAAAATCAGCCTCTTCATTTGTCCAGATAGAACACCAGGATGCTAGAGGTGCAGCATTTATGGTATCTTGGACATACTCGAGACCTAGCTCCAAATGGAAGGGAAAATGCGGCGAGGAAAGGGGCACTTCTAAAACTCTACGGCAAAATCTATTCTCCTCCAGCTGCATAGCAAAAAGATCCCTGCAAACCCAGATCCCCATACCATATGTTAAAATCGGAATACATTTACGCTTATAAATCTCTAAAATTGGAGCTATGAGCTTTTTACCTATGGCAAGTGAATAAGTAGTGCCAACTGCGCATGCAAATCTTATTATTCTATTATTTATGCAGGTATGCCATGTACAGCCTTCATCAAAATCCAGCCCTGAGTATGGAAAGGAACTAACCCTTTCCAGCTGTTTACCCTCTACATTCAGGCTACAGGACGTGGTATTTTTGGGGCCACAAATCATGACAACAGTTTTCTCATAGATTGGCTCCAGCCCCAAGTCCTTGTTGGCATAGCTGGAAATTCTTCTTTTAGGCTGATCGCAGTCCTTGCCATAAGGACTGTGTCATCCGCATAAAGAAGTGCTGGCTTAGCTTTTTTCTCAACTTGTGGCACGTCCGCCCCAACCAGAACTAGAGTTTTCCACAAATTGTTATTATAAAGGAGAAATAAGCTTGGGGCGAGAACACTTTCTTGGCGCAATCAAAATAAACTAAGACCATAAACTTATTTTGAGTATATAGAATCTGAGTTGAACTGGAGACCTAGAGCAAATAGACTCTCTCACTATACGCTAAGTCATTGAGCAAACCTGCCCATTACATGAACTTGTGACAATTTACTTCCTGTACTTTGTTAGGGCTAGTTGATATAGTCCGACTTTCAATCAGCAGCCCACAGTGACAGTAGGAGGTGCTCTTTAGTATTCAAATATGTGCTGAATTATTCTGTGTTAAACTTATCTATTCAGTTAGTCGATTGGAGATTAAGTCCAGTTCCTCCTAATGTGGCATGAAAATAGTGCTTTGTCCTTTGTTGTATTTGTCCATCTATGATTTGGCGATACAGTTCAGTCTGTTGTTCTCAAACTGTTCATCTAAGGGCTAAATGGAGATTGTGTAAATGTATATAATGTATAAGGATGGACATCAGCAAGTGAAAAAAAATATTATTGTAGACAGTTATACAATGAGAAATGTACGGTATGAATAGGAACAGAAAAGTGAGTAGTGGGAATGTATTCTGTAATATTAGGAAAAAAATAAACGGCGAGAATTAAAGCCTTCCAAAAATGTAAACAAATGTGAGTAGCTGCAGAGATAGTGGAGAAGTTTGGTAAGCAGCCAATATTACTGTTTAGTGACATTTTAACTTCAAATAAATATAAAGTGATTTTATTGCTGCACATTTTAAATCTCTGACCCCAAAAAACTCTCCAAGGAACCTTAAGTATTAAACAAAAAATAATTAACCATTTTTTATTTTATGCTTTTCTAGCTGAAAGTTCTTACTGCCTTTATTCTACACATGTTCTGTGGAACAGTCTATTAAAATGTTGGTCAGATGAGATATTTATACCCTTGCTGGCTCATCGTTTCTGGAAGCTTACTCTGCAGTGTTTAGAACGGTACTCGGTATTTATCAATGAGGTAAGATCATCAAATTACGTACAAATCGGTCACAAATAGAATTCTTGTAATATGTGAGAGTCACATGTTTTGTTTTTATAATGGTACCTTTTGTAGCCTTTTTAAATGGTATTGTGTGACTTGTTCCAGTGCCAATTTTACAACTCTTCTTCCCCTTAAGATTATATTTCTAAAGCGGATAGTGAAACTGCATCTGTAGCCAACCTGTTTTTGCATATTTTTACAGTATCCTGTTTTCTGTGTTTAGTTTTTGTGAATTCCTGTGATTATTTTCCAGTGTTTACCCAGCTTCTGAAAATCAGTGGTTGTAAATGTAGATACATTTGGACATTACAATAATTTACCAAAGACGATGCTTTTCTAATGTTTAAAAAATGCATACAAAGATAGTTTCACTGTAACACCATCTCTAAAATAAAGTTAAATTTATGGGGTTTTCACTTGCTAACTCTTTCTGTCCGCATGGGCCATTTACAGATATTGCTGCTAATATAGGCTGATGAGGATCTGCAGTTTTGTAGCCACGACATTCAGTCACACCTTAAAGCATGCTTAGCTCCCCATTGCTGACACATCCAACACAAAGCATATCCATGTCCAGCGACCCTAGCCTTCTTTCATAAAGGCACTGATTATAGAAGAGCCATTGCTGCCCTACCCTCTCCACAGATAACCTGAGAGAACTCAAATGGGAATCCACAATAATACCTCCATGCACATGGATCAGAGTACAGATTAGAATGGTAAGTCCCAGGGGAACAACCAGATTTGAAATAATCTTTCTGGCCACAAAGCTTTTTAAAAATTATGGCAGGGCTCTTAAGTTTTCCAGAGCCATGTGTGAGCAGCTCTTCTCGTGCAGGTCTTTGCTTTACATTCCAGAACTTGAAATCCTATTTAATCCCCCATTAACCTGGTAGACTTGCGAGCTCTTTCAAGAATGTGGTGAGGTGAACCACTTCATTATGGATGTATCCGCATTTGCAGGCAATACTACTTTACATTAGAGCTGGGTGTGCTGGTTAAAGTTCAATACAGATGCCTGGCTCTGGCTCAACTTGAGGTTATAAAAGAACATCAAGCCCAAAATGAGCCAATCTTTCAAGGGAGGGGGTGTGGCCAAGTGGCTACAGCTGCCGACCACGCAACATGGGGAAACAGATTCAAATCCAGGCTGTCAATTTATTTATTTATTTATTTTTGAGATTTATACAGCGCATACAATTGCCCGTAGGCGTCTCGGCGCTAGAAACTTTGAATGTATTCCCGAGGTTAGGCCGGTAACTATTCTTGATCAAACAGCCAGGTCTTTATCTTTCTGCGGAAATGCATCAGGGATGGGCTGTCTTTGATGGAAGCTGGCAGGGAGTTCCATAACCTGGGAGCTGCCACAAGGAAGCGTCTATCGCCCCAGTTAACTGTTTTTGTTTGTGGTATTTGAAGGATATTAAGGTTGTTAGATCGGAGCGATCTTATGGAGGACTGGTATCTGAGATGAGATGTCAGGAAATGTGGACCACAAATGTCTCTCAGGCAAACTGTTTAAAAAAAAATAAAAGTGTATCTAGTCTGTGTGTATTGGCAAGTGCTCTTATGTCCTTGGGCAAGGTTGCGCTATGCAAAACTGCCCAAAAATGCGTCCTTTGTTTGCTCCTCATGCTTTCATCTCAAATGCAAACAAGTTACACCTTTGATGTGAAAAAAAGATACCAATCTTGTTGTTGAATTGCACAGTGTGAAACTGAAAAATCGTGTTCAATCATGGCTTCCCTGCTTGACCAAACTGTGTGATCCTGGGCAAATACTTTTTCTCCCTGAGCCTCCTTTTTAGGTCGAGGACCGGAAATGCTGGCTTGCCAGCTTCTGGTAGGAGATCTTATGTTTCTTAGTAGTGTGGTTTAACCCTCCTCTCGCGGTACAAAAGGGGGTGGTGATGGACGGAGCATCTTAATCAATCAAACACTCACACCCAGTCAAAAGATCTGGGTTTAATCCATCACCGTTCTTTAGCCCACTCTGCCACCCCAGTTCAGACATGGCTATATGCAAATCAGTCTGAACCTGTGCCTCATGGGAACAGACCAGCCCGAACTGCCAAGCCATGTCTTCCCTGGACCGGAAACAAGCTTCCGAGAACCGGTTTCTGGCATTCCAGCCGTCTTCAGCCCGGCTTGCTTGAATCCAGTGGCAAAGTGAGCAAGGGACTCGCGTCTGAGCATACCCTGCCACACTTATGGTGGCCAAAAGCGGTACAAAAGGGGGTGGTGATGGACGGAGCATCTGAATAAATCAAACACTCACACCCAGTCAAAAGATCTGAGTTTAATCCATCACCGTTCTTTAGCCCACTCTGCCACCCCAGTTCAGACATGGCTATATGCAAATCAGTCTGAACCTGTGCCTCATGGGAACAGTCCAGCCCGAACTGCCAAGCCATGTCTTCCCTGGACCGGAAACAAGCTTCCGAGGACCGGTTTCTGGCATTCCAGCCATCTTCAGCCCGGCTTGCTTGAATCCAGTGGCAAAGTGAGCAAGGGACTCACGTCTGAGCATACCCTGCCACACTTCTGGCGGCCAAAAGCGGTACAAAAGGGGGTGGTGATGGACGGAGCATCTGAATCAATCAAACACTCACACCCAGTCAAAAGATCTGGGTTTAACCCTCCTCTCTCCTCCATTGGCTGGCTTCCTAAACGGAGGCCAGCCATTGAAGGAGAGAGCCGTCACTCCAATTTAGCCCCGTCTCTTTCGGATTCGGGGGCGTAAATTTTGCTGTTCTTTCGCTAGTGACGTCATCCGTCAACAAATACACGCCCCCGAATCTGGCCGTGTGTTTCTCCGAGGCATTTCTGCCTCGCCTGCCTCGGAGAAACGTGGTCATTTGGAGCGCTCTTCTCTCACCGAAGCACGAAGCACGAACGTGGTTCTGGCTGAAGGCTGCAGGTGAGTCACGCAGCTTCAAGCAGCTCTTTGTGTCTGTTGCAGCAATCTACAGGGCCCTGTTGGTGGGCACGCACACATCTGCCGGTGTCCTCCTAGTACAGACGGGTCTCCTGGGGCTGCAGCCGGCAGCGGACCTGCTCCCTTGTGTACAAGTGATAGCGAGCTGAGTGCGCCGGGATTAACCTTCTAAGTGGCGAACATGGGCCTCTGCCATCCGATCTCACGGAGCAGGAGTGGGCGACTGCTGAGACAGCAGCCTGTTCACGGTACATGTGCCCGGAGTCCGTGCCTACCCGTGGTCTCAGAGCGAGCCCCGCTCACCCACAGCCCCGAGCAGGGGTGGGAGCAGGCGGGGCGCGGCGTTGTTAGTGGAGAGATCCTCGGAGCTCCGCTGTCTAGGAATAGCGCCAAGAAGGCTGCGCTCTACCACAACCGAAAACAGTTGTGGGGGAGGTTAGGACGGGCAATTTACTGTGTGCAGGGATATCAGGGGTTACGGGCGCATAGAATCGGAAAAGCGCCCAATGCGGTGCTTACCGAAGCTGCGAGCAGGCGATGTGAGAGGGAAGGCAGGGTAGGGTGGGTGAGTCCTCCCTAGCAGAGAGAGGGGGCAGGCATGCGACCCTGGCATCTGAGAAGGCAGCACGTGATGCGAAGATAGCGCCCAGAGTCGTGGATGCGCAGAGCGGGCACACCGAACTATGTATTTCCCCCCCACCCCCAGATGTTGGGGAAGGCAGAGGATGTTAGAAGGACACATCTAACATCCACCCCTCACCACAAGCATACCTCATCCGCCCATAGCGCTGCATGCCCCCTACAGGAGAAGTCGGTAAATTCAGAGAATGTTAAGAGAGCGCTCGTCCATGGAGCCACCTAGCTCAATAACGCCTTGAGACACCAGGACCAACCAAAGTTGGCACGGGGCTGGGACGTGGTCTCAGAGCGAGCCCCGCTCACCCACAGCCCCGAGCAGGAGTGGGAGCAGGCGGGACGCGGCGTGGTTAGTGGAGAGATCCTCGGAGCTCCGCTGTCTAGGAATAGCGCCTAGAAGGCTGCGCTCTACCACAGCCGAAAACAGTTGTGGGGGAGGTTAGGACTGGCAATTTACTGTGTGCAGGGATATCGGGTGTTACGGGCAGTAAACCAGTACCCACTCCAGGGCATCCAGCAGGGGTGGCACACAGCGCATGGAATCGGAAAAGCACCCAATGCGGTGCTCACCGAAGCAGCGTGCAGGCGATGTGAGCGGGAAGGCAGGGTAGGATGGGTGAGTCCTCTCTAGCAGAGAGAGGGGGCAGGCATGCGACCATGGCATCCAAGGAGGCAGCCCCTGATGCTAAGATAGCGCCCAGAGACGTGGATGTGCAGAGCGGGCACACCAAACTATGTATCCAACCCCCCCCATACCCCCCCCCCCCCCCCACCCCCCACCCCCCGGGAATGTCGGGAAAACCTTGTAACTCGGGTCTCTCACGCCCACTCAGTAAATCAGTCACAAGTAATGCCTCCTATTTAGAGCATGCTTTCATTCTCTAAAAAAATCTGCACACAGCAGACTCTCTCTCTCACCAGTGTCCAAATCCAAGGCGAGGTTTCCATACTAATTTGGGAATAAAAACCTCACCTCCGCCTCCGAAGACCATCCCCCAAAACGGCTTTACTGACCAAGACGTCACCCAACAACTACTGCGAGGGATAGTATAGCTATGTTATGTTCACAAAAAGAAATACAGCTTAATCCATCTGAGTTAGGTGTACACTAGACACTGTAGGCTGCTTGATACCCACGTATACCTTTTAAAACTTGTTCACGCTAAAACTAGACTTTCCCCTGCTTATGCCTTCCTGACTGAATTGGAACCGAACGGGTTAACCGCACGCACAGAGGCCTCAATAGTTCTTTATTTTGAAAAGAAATGTATCAATTTTTTTTTACAGGGGGGCTCAAAGGGTGTAAATGTAAATGTATTGGCATTTATATAGCGCACTACTTACCCGTAGGGTCCCAAGGCGCTTCGACCGCTGCGAAACCCTTCCTGGCTTCCCTGAGAGATGGTTCCTTAATGGGTATCTCCAGGGTGAGACCAGGCATCCCCGGCGGTCTGGTGGGGCCGTTAGTGAAGATGAGGCAAGCTAATGCCCAGAGTTGCCGAGTGTGATCGCTGATCAGAGTGGGCACAGAGGCGAGAGAATTATCGAGTCCGCTGACCCTGGTCCAGAAACCTGCCGCGCCGGGAATCGAACCCTGGTCCCGGGCCGTCCTCTGCTCTCGGGTCTGCCGCCTCTAACCAGTGAGCCACACTACTTCAGGGTACTCCTTTTTCCAGAGACTCCATCCATCCACACGCAAGCCAGAGCTAAAAATACAAAAAAATGTGTATAAATTGAACTCCATTAAAAAAAAAAAAGCCCTCACACCGCATAAAGGTGCCCTTTGTGCAGAGGAGTGGAAATGTTATACAAATAAGTCTTTATTAATGCCACAAAAAATACTTTAATTATATTTACGCAGATCAGAAAACGGGGTCACCTGAACTTTTCTTGAGATTCACAGCCGTGGGTCTGTTTCCATAAACTGGGCTCTTTAACCGCTTCGCTGCTGATGACGAGCTCAGCTCGTCATCAGCCACGGTAGTCGTGTGCAGATGACGAGCTGAGTTTGTCACGTAACGCTGATTTTTGTAAATTGCCGCACACAGCGGGAAAAGCTGCCGCAGCGATGCGGTTAATCTGAATTTCCTTCCAGCCCCGGCCTTGTTCATATTACAGCCACTTCTTTCGGCAATTGTAGACTTCCTTCTGGTACCCCTCAAGTTTGCCACGAGCCCCCTTCCTGCTCCTTCTCCCTATCATGGTAGGCGATCATAACAGCTTCAGCGGGGACCGTCCCGGACTCTCTCCCTGCTCCAAGACCGGGTTAAGTTGCAAAATGGTCCTACAAGCCGAGGGGAAGGTCTTGAGGTAAGCCGTTTTGTCTGCGGGAAGGCTTTTCTGTCCGACTGAACTAGCGGTCTGTTAGGCAATGGTGTTCGTGGGGCATGCTTGATTGAGATGTAAGAGGCAAATGTATGAATGAGGCAATTCTCAGAGCATTGAATAGATCTTATTGGAAAATACTGTGAGCTAGAGGTGCTTTTGGCAATTAATGGAGTTCTAAAGATATGTTTTAATCCGAGGAATACTATGTCATATTTACCTCCGTAACGGGCCATGTTGGTCTGTTGGGGATATTAATGGAGCCCAGTGTGGCGGGACGTTCATGAATGTGCTGGGTCTATGGGGCGATATTATGCATGTAAATGATGGCCATAAGATCCATAGATGTGAACACTCAGGGAGTTTGGAATTAACTCTTTCTCCCAGCCTCGCAGACGGAAACGTGTGTGTGTGTGTGTGTGCGCGCGTGGGCGTGTGTGTGGATCTATGTATGTGTACATGCCTGTGTGTGGTTGCCTTTGTATGTGAATGCATGTCTGTGTGTGTGCGCGTGCCTGTGTGTGCGCATCTGTGTATGTGCGCCTGTGTGTATGTTTGTGCATCTGTGTGGGTGCGTGCCTAGGGGCGTGTGCGTATCAGTGTGTGCATCTGTGTGTGTGTGCGTGCCTGGTCATGTGAGCGCATCTCTGTGTGTGTGTACATCTGTGTGGGTGCGTGCCTGGTCGTGTGTGTGCGTGCCTGGGCGTGTGTGCGCAACTGTGTATGTGTGTTTACCTCTGTGTGTATGTTAGCCTGTGTATGTAAAAGCATTTGTGCGTGAGTGTGAGTGCCTGTGGGTGTGTGTGCGTGTCCAGGGCAATGCAATCCTTCACTTCTTTCAAGATTAACATAAAAATGAATGTTCTGTTTGTACCACATGTGCCGTTGTCAGAATGAAATGACTGCAGATGTGGCCAGGCCTCGACTACACATGGGGTTCTGATTAGGTCTTTCCCGCCAGCCTGACGTGTTTTTACAGTTAGGTGGAGCTCACCTTCTTGCCGGGCCTGGGCTCGGCGGCGTTGAATATGTGCGATGTTATCTAGGAGTCTCCCCTTATCCTGTAAAATTAGTAAAGCGGGGTGCAGTAGTGTTGGGGTGTAGAGAGATTGGAGGACGAATAGAAGAACTTTGAGTTAGAAGTTTTAGGTAATTCACAGAAATATTCACATACATTTTCCCTTCTCTCCCCCTCCGATTCCCTGCCCCCTGGCTGTGCTTGCTTCCCTGCTCCCTGGCTGTGCTTGCTTCCCTGCCCCCTGGCTGTGCTTGCTTCCCTGCCCCTTGGCTGTGCTTGCTTCCCTGCCCCCTGGCTGTGCTTGCTTCCCTGCCCCCTGGCTGTGCTTGCTTCCCTGCCCCCTCGCTGTGCTTGCTTCCCTGCCCCCTGGCTGTGCTTGCTTCCCTGCCCCCTGGCTGTGCTTGCTTCCCTGCCCCCTGGCTGTGCTTGCTTCCCTGCCCCCTGGCTGTGCTTGCTTCCCTACCCCCTGGCTGTGCTTGCTTCCCTGCCCCCTGGCTGTGCTTGCTTCCCTGCCCCCTGGCTGTGCTTGCTTCCCTGCCCCCTGGCTGTGCTTGCTTCCCTGCCCCCTGGCTGTGCTTGCTTCCCTGCCCCCTGGCTGTGCTTGCTTCCCTGCCCCCTGGCTGTGCTTGCTTCCCTGCCCCCTGGCTGTGCTTGCTTCCCTGCCCCCTGGCTGTGCTTGCTTCCCTGCCCCCTGGCTGTGCTTGCTTCCCTGCCCCTGGCTGTGCTTGCTCCCCTGCCCCCTGGCTGTGCTTGCTCCCCTGCCTCCTGGCTGTGCTTGCTCCCCTGCCTCCTGGCTGTGCTTGCTCCCGTGCCTCCTGGCTGTGCTTGCTCCCCTGCCTCCTGGCTGTGCTTGCTCCCCTACCCCCTGGCTGTGCTTGCTCCCCTACCCCCTGGCTGTGCTTGCTCCCCTGCCCCCTGGCTCTGCTTGCTCCCCTGCCCCCTGGCTCTGCTTGCTTCCCTGGCTGTGCTTGCTTCCCTGCCCCCTCGCTGTGCTTGCTCTCCTGTGTGTATATGTGGCTCTGTGTGTGTGTGTGGCTCTGTGTGTGTGTGTGTGTGGCTCTGTGGGGGTGTGTGTGGGGGGCTCTGTGGGTGTGTGTGTGGGGGGCTCTGTGGGTGTGTGTGTGTGGGGCTCTGTGGGTGTGTGTGTGTGGGGCTCTGTGGGTGTGTGTGTGGGGGCTCTGTGGGTGTGTGTGTGGGGGCTCTGTGTGTGTGTGTGGGGCTCTGTGGGTGTATCAGTGGGGGGCTCTGTGGGTTTGTGTGGGGCTCTGTGGGTGGCTCTGTATGTGTGTGTGGGTGGCTTTGTGTGTGTGTGGCTCTGTGTGGGTGTAAATGCAATAGGTCATGCATTTGCGAGCGATTAACCTATTGGCATTGTAAATGACAATGACATTTATTTAACGATTAAGCTATTGGCAATGTTAATGACAATGCCATTTATTTAAGATTAAAAAAAAAAATGTCATGAGCAATGGCAATAGCTCTACCTTTAATAATGCGGAGACCATTGCATTGTAAATGCTTGTTGTTCTTTATCATATACAGAGCACCATCAAATCCCTGAGTTGAAAATGTGTGCTTTACAAAAACATTTAGTTTGATTTAATAACCTATAATGTTGCTCTGTCTATAAGGAGAATTTAGGTCACATATAGGGTACACATGACAACTAAATTGCCACTTAATTCGCTGAGAACATTATCGTCTGGTTGAAATCCCCCATGTGCTGAGGTGATTGAAATTTTGTTCCCAACATTTTAAGCAGCCTACTTAAAAAAGTAGCGTTGTAGGGCACTTCTGAATTTTCAAAACTTCTAGGTCACGAAGAAGGACTTGGGCACTGCAGCCACCTAATGTGGTAAAACGCTACTCAGGGGTCCGAGTATTGAAAATGTGTGATATTATGCACTGAAGACTTGCTAAATATAATAAAAATGTGTTTACTTTGTGGAAACGAGAACCAGGGGCACGCAAAGGACTGTACCTTTTTTTAAAGTAATAAATTGCCTGGGCCTTTTCCCTCTGGCTTGTTCTTCCTTCTTTAACTGTGGCATGTAAGCCGGTTTAGCAGTACTTCTTGCAGATTATACAGATCCATGCTCAGCCTAATCTCAGGCCTCTGATCAGCTGCTGGTGCCAGTCTATCTGAAATGAGAAGGAGACCGTTTTTTTTAAGGTGGGAGACAGTGTATCCTGGATTACGGTGGCCCTCTTTCTGTATACACAAATCTGTTGGCAGCTGGCAGAGCTGGTAGGCCTATAGTCTCCCACTCCTCTGGCAGAGGAAATGGTGAATCTCATAGCTTGTTTTTGCCTGAGTTGGATTGAGTTATGGCGAAGCACCATGCAGTGGTTCTTCTCGTTCTTTTGCCAGAGGGGGCTCAAGGAGTATAAATACAATTAAAATCTTCATATTCCGGTTTCCTCAGAAAAAGCAAATAGTGCTGCTGGTGGGTGTTTACCATTTTTAATCGGTCGAAATGGAAAATTAAACTCTGTACAGATTTGTGTGGTATAATGCAGTTTTTTTAAAAATGCTTGAAAAACCATGCTTCTTTTAAATCCAAATGTGAGAATGTGCAGAAACTGTTGATCACTCCAGTGAAATCCATCTACATGAGCTCTTGCAGGTGGTTTGAACACTCATGTTGTAAAGCACATCAGGATTTGATTGGGTATTTGTTCAAAAACACCCTATGGTAAGGTCATATGTTGCCTCTCGCTCACCAACTTACAATCTGGTGATCAAAGATATGAAAAACCCTGCAACAAGAGGCATGGAATCAATTAGTACACACCAGTGGTCTTAAAAAGTGTGTCATTTTTTGGGAAGCTGTTATACTGCCCATTTTTCATCCTTTGAGAGCCTTACAATGTGCTTGCACATTATCCGTATTTGTAAAGCGCAAACTACTCACCCTTACGGGTCTCAAGGCCCTGGGGGCCGTCGTGGAAATTAAGTGAGCTATTGCCCAGAGTCACATGGTGCTGAGCTGAGCTGCCGCCAGAGATCGAACCTCCTTTAACCCTGTGCTCCGAAGTCAGCTGCCCTGGCCGCTGCACTACACCTCTCCACTCAACATTCGCCCTGGACAAGTGGGTAATCCATTTTGAAGGGAGACTCCTCCATGCTAACTAGTTACACGACCCCCAGCATTATATGGTTAAAGTAACTGAATATAATATTTTGGATATGTAACTGGAAAGTATGGCAGTATGTATTCATCAATGTTAAAAATGAATAAAAACATTAAGGAAACCAAAAACCAAATGTTTTTAGCCAGCCAACTGTGCACTTTGAGCTGTTGAAGAAGATACATAGGTTGTGTTGGATATCACGTGGGTGCTTTGTTTTGTTTTCCCCCTTGTCCCACACCTAAAATCAGTAAGTAGGGCGTAACTCTTTTGTATTTGGCGTTATATGATCTTACCACCACCGTGGTATTGAGCCCTCTCCCTCAAAAGGCCATGGGCGAGACAAACCTTCATGTAGTGTTAAAGGAGATCACAGATGCCATGCCTGCACCCTCCAAAAGCAAAGCCCTTGGCCCTGATGGTGTACCCTCCAACATGTTTAGATCAGATGTCAATGTGCAACGAGTTACGCATTCCCAAGTCATAGTGACAGTCCATAATTGTTCCTGTTTTAAAAAAAGTAAACAACAACAATTTCTATTGCTACAAGCATATCTCGCTAATTGATCCCATAGCTTTGTTATAGTGGCTAGTGATAAATTGTGGAGCATCATGATTTCTTTAGATGTTTGTCCTAATATTGTTTATTTCTTGTGTGACCTCCAGTCGAATCTCTGCTTCAGTAGGGTACGGCTCAGGAGGTTAATGCTCAGTCGTTTAAGTAAAATCGATGGGTTCTATGTATTTTTGATCCATTCCTTTTCACCTTCTATATAAATCAATTGGAAAGCACCCTAGCCTTGAGCAAAGAGAATATGCCATATGCTGGAAGGCGTCTATTTTCTGCGTTATTTTATGTGGCGAACCCTTTTCTTGACAGAATGGCGTTAGGCTTGCAGGACTTGTTAGATTTCTTCCTCACTTTTATGGATTCTTTAGTTCTCAGGAACAACTTAAAAAAAATCTCATGTAATAGTGATAGGGCCCAGAGCAATTAAATCCTGAGTGTTTAAAGTAAAGGACATACATTTAGTACAGTTTGGTCTCCTTTTTTCGCCTAGTACTGTTATTTGATTCCTTTAACTCTTGAACATAACTTTTGACATCCAGCACACTTCTCAAGTTCAAACTCTTCTATTTTCGACTTCGTCACTAGGCTAGGTCACAAGTCTTTAAAGGCTATGCTGAAGACTTATAAGTCGAAATGTATAACCATATCCTCTTATGGAAGTGAAAATTGGGGTCTGCTAATATATCATTTTTTAAACTGTTGAGAATTTGTTTCGAAGGAGATTATAATCTTTTCCTAATAGCTCTGTCTTGTTAATAGACAACGAAAAGGTTATTTCCCTACTTCATTGCCACTCACTATTGTGCTGGATTTCGGTCAATATTAAGCCAGAAACTGAGTTAATTCACTTTCTAATTAAGTATTATTTAGCCTAACACCCGCAAACAGACTCGTATTATTATTATTATTATTATTATTATTATTATTATTGCATTTATTGAGCGCACAGCTACCCGGAGGTTTCCCGGCGCTTGCCTTGGGAACCCGTCCTGGCTTTTCCCTGTGAGATAGCCCCTACAGGGCATCTCCAAGGTGAAAGCCAGGCATCCCGCCGCAGGGGGCCGTTGTGGAGATTAAGCAAGCTTAATGCCCAGAGTTGCAGAGTGAGAACCCATGATTAGGGCAGGCACCGAAGCGAGAATTATCGAGTCCGTGGACATTTGAGCCCAAGACCCTGCCGCGTCGGGAATTGAACCCTGGTCCCGGGTCTGACCTCAGCTTCCGAGTCTGCCTGACCTACACCGTGAGCCACACTTCTCCACTCGTATGTTCATCGTTTATTAGGAATTATTTTACGGAACAGGAGCGCCCAGATATACATTTATTTTTTTCCAAATTTGTCTTTTTATTAAGCATCAAACCATTCCACATACAAAAAGACAGCCCCTGCAAGGGTACAATGGGGCGTGCAGTTCCCAAGGTTGCACCACTAATAGCTACGATGGGTTCAGCTTCACATAGTCGCCATGTTTGCAACTGCCCTGTAAAAAATGTATGATGCCAGTTTCAAGAACATATAACACCCCTCTCCCAAAATAAACAGAATCCCCCCCCCCACCCCATCCGGTGGTGACTAAATGATAATGAAAACAGAACGAAAATAATACAGCTGAGGCAGAATAACATAATGGCACATTAACTAGTAGTGAGATTCAGGTCGAACCGTAGTATCGCTAGGGAGCCCCCTGAGGCCATCGGATCAAGTAAGGAGAGCCTATAGTTGGAAGAGGTGCATGGCCCGCACCGTCGGTGGACCGCTGTGGGTAGAAAAGGTCACCAGAGGGTCCCAGCGAAGCACAAAGTCTTCATAGTCATTCTGGAAAATGTCCGCCAGGCGCTCCATGGATAGGATCCTCCATAATCGGGCATGCCACAACGAAATTGCCGGGGCCTCTGTCTTCTTCCACGCAGCCGCCAGAGTGAGTTTGGCTGCCCCCAGACACGTCCACATAATCGCTTTGTCAGCCTTAGTTTGCATATTCAGGAGGGGATCTCGAAGGCCAAGGAGAGCAAAGTCAATGAAAGTCGGAATCGGTTAGCCCAATATATCTTTGATATGAGATAGAATCTCGTCCCAGAAAGGCCAAATCTTAAGGCAGTCCCATCATATATGCCTAAAGTCCCCCCAGAGCCCACATCCCCGCCAACGAAGATCTGAGGTGTCAGGATAGATGCGTCGAAGCTTAGTAGGGTATCGATACCAATCATATAGGGGTTTATAGTGGGATTCTCGAAGAGCCAGCGATCTATTATGCTTGGAGAGATCCCTCCAAATATGGGACCATTCCCCCTCTGTAATAGCCCTCCCAAAACTTGCTCCCAAAAGGTCATATAACGTGCCCGTGGGGGGTAAGCCGTGCAGAGCAACATACCATAGATAGCAGAAATGGCACCCTTCATAGAGCCCGCCCTGAGGACCACAAACTTCTCCATTTCCGTAAGCTCCCTGTTAGCCGCTTCTCGGATGGAAAGTGTCAAGACCCAGTGTTTGAGCTGAAAGTAGTGGTATTGTTCACTCTGCGGTAGCGCGAATTCCTTCCTACATTCGGCAAATGTCAAAACCTCCCCATATCAGAACAGATCAGCTATTTTGAGGCAATCCCCCCTCTTCCAGCAATCGAAGGGCCCCTCATGTAACGCCGGGGGGAAATCTGGATTAAAATGAATGGGTGTGTATGGGGAAGGGAAAGTAGTCCAACCTGCCCTCTTAGTAACCTTATCCCAAGTGGACAGACTCGTACGAGTGGGAGTGCTGAGATAGGCATTCGGAGGGCGATCCTTTTTGGCTTTCCACAATGCATCCCATATATACCGCCCCACCACGGCGCGGTCCATGTGAAGCCAATGCTTATCGGATTCCCTGGCTGACCACTCAGTTGCTACCCGCAACTGGGCCGCCTGATAATATAAGGCGAAGTCAGGTAGGGCTAAACCACCTTGAACCCGTGGACGTCGGAGTACATGATCAGGTAGGCGCGCCCTCCCCCCTTGCCAAATGAATTTGGTGACCAGGGAGTGGAGGGTCGGCTTCAGAGTACCCTCCAAATCGATAGGGAGCGCCTGAAATAAGTATAAAATGTAGGTAATACCGTCTTTTTTTTGCATTGATTCACCCCAACCAGGAAATGTAGAGAGGCGACCACCGTTTACAGTCTTGCTGGAGTTGGGACAGTAGAGATGGGTAATTCATTTTATATAGATCTCCCAATTTAGCCGTGAGGCGCACTCCCAGATAGAGTAAAAGAGTGCTTAGCCCGTGGGAAAGGCGTCAGAGGTTTCAGGCGAAGTCCCTCAGCAGGGGAGAGGTTAAGGTTAAGTATGAAGGATTTTGTGTAATTGATCTTGAAGCCAGCTACTTGCTCAAAGCTTTGTAGTTCTCTTTGCACCGCCTGCAGTGATTGGGCTCGATACTGAGGGCAAACAAAAGGGGTGAGTGGGGGCACCCCTGACGGGTGCCTCTGCTCAGAGCAAAGGGGGAGGAGGAACAGCTGTTAACTGTCATGCAGGAGGTGGGAAGATGTTAATTGGCCTGCACCATGTTAATAAAAGTGTCCCGAAACCCGAATTTCCACATGGTTAAAAAAGGAAGGCCCAGTCCCCCCAATCGAAGGCCTTTTCCGTGTCGAGGCCCACTAACACTGCGGGGATCCGAAACCTCATAGCCTTCTCGATCAGGTGGACTGTAAGCCTGATGTTATCATGTGTTTGTCTGCCTTTTATAAAGCCAGATTGCTTGGAATGGATTAGCGTCGGTATCAAAAATTCTAAGCGCGTAGCTAAAATCGCGGAATAAAGCTTAGCGTTCAGATTGAGAAGTGCGATGGGTCTATAGGAGCCGCAGAGTTGCGGATCCTTACCAGGCTTGGGGATCACCGTAATCACAGCTTCCGCCATCGATCTAGACACCTGCTCAACTGAGGCAATGGCCTGAAATAGATCCGTAAGGTGGGGAATGAACTCTGTCGAAAAACAACTGTAAAAATGAGCCGTAAGGCCATCAGGACCCGGGGCTTTATGCAGTTTGAGTCTCGAGATAGCCACCCCAACCTCCTCCTGTGTGATGGGGGAATCCAACTCTGCAGTCGACGCCCTCGATATCTGCTGAAGAGCAAGGTTATCTAAAAATCGTTGTTGCCGCGCCATGTCCGAAGTGCTGCCCTGATAAAGCTCGCTATAGAACTCCCCGAATATGTTTGCTTTAGTGATGTCGGAATGTGTGAGGTGTCCCTGACGGTCCAAAATCCCCCCAATGAAGTCCCTTTCCCTTTGTACCCGAAGCTGGTGTGCTAAGTGCGAGCCCACCTTATTGCCCTGTGTGAAAGATGACTGACGAATTTTTAGCAGGGTGAACTCCGCTCGATTAGAGTATATAGATCTCAATTTGCCCCTGAGAGCAGTAAGTTGCCTCTGGAGGACACGGGATGGGTTGGCTTTATGCGCTTGCTCCGCGACATCTAATTCCTTCTCTCTTTCCCTCGTCCTCTGTTTGTTTAAGTTCGAATTAGGTTGGGTACACTTCCCTCGAATCACGGCTTTAGAGGCATACCGGGTGTTCTGGGGGGTTGTGTTCTGCGGGTCATTGTGTATAAAAAAGTCGGCAATGGGCGCTCTTAGATCCTCTCAGGCCTCCGGATCTCTCGTCAGAGCTAGCGAGAAATACCACTGAGGTGTTTTTTGAGAGGTCCCAGTCCAGAGGAGGCCCAGAGTAATCAAGCTATGGTCAGACACTGATATCTGGAAAATCTGAGCAGCCTGGAGAGCCCCCAACAAGGATTGACTGACAAAGATATAATCAATTCTGGCATACGTCCTATAGACATGGGAAAAATGTGTATAGTCTTTGCTAGTGGGATGCAGGGTACGCCAGGCATCAAGTAACCCCAACTCAGTGATTTTCTGTCATGCTCTATCTACTTGAGAAAGTACTAGTGGCAGCCCTGCTGGAGCTATAGCTATCCAGATACCCCTGCCATGTGAGATTAAAATCCCCCAAGAGCACAATAGGACCTTCGGCAAAACCCCCTATTTGGTCAAGTGCATGTGAAAGGAAGTCCGATTGCTTGGAATTTGGCGCGTATAATGAGACAAAAGTGCAAAGCTTGCCCCTCAAGCGGCCCTTGACTAACAACAATCTAACAACAATCTCCCCTCCCTATCAGATTTGAGAGACTTGAGTTGGAAGTTTGCTGAGACATGGAAAAGCAGAGCCGCCCCATTGTGTTTTGTGGCGGCAGATGAGGTGAAAATCATCAGGTAGCTCCTGGGACGCAACCTAGAAACCTCAGCCCTCTTAAGAGGAGTCTCTTGCAACGCTACCACTTCAAATTTGTGAATATTCAAATACTTCCACATTTTTTGGCGTTTCTGTGGGGAGTTCAATTCCTTAACATTCCAAGAAGCAATGTTAACCATCAAAAAAGAGTACCCCTCTCCCCGAACTGCTGCAGAGACCCCCACCGAACAAACCCCTTTGCACTGCGTACATGGCCAAGTCCATCACCCCAGCCCTCCGCCACCCCACGCACCACTAGAAGCTAGTAAGTCTGCCTCACAAAAAGCAAGATGAAAAAATCCACCCCAACAGTCCCCACCGAATTCCTTCCCCCTCAACCCAACCCTTCCCCCCCCAAAAAAAACTCACAGCCGTTGGACCCGAAGGCCCCCGGCCTAGACCCCCCCCCTCAAACTCAAAGGGAGGAATAATGGGTGCCACGGACCAGGCCCGCACCCCCGATCGAAATGCTAATAAAATTAGGGAACGGTAGAATGGCAATCAGTCAATAAAATAAAAAACCAAGTGTCCTCAGGATGTCAGGACAGCGAGCATCAGCTCTCCAGTGGTCTCGCCCGTCGCCGGGCCCAGGCATGGCCCCGCCATCATCCATTGTGCCGTGAAAAAACCTCAGAGCCGCAAGTTGAGCAGACTGGAGAATAGAAGTCCCCCCCGAGGAAGAGAGGAGACCAGGCGGCCCCAAGGACAAGTGTCAGAAACCGGGAGACCTCCTGAGACTTCAGTGAGAACGACTCAGCGGGAGCTCCAGTGGCCAAGACAGTCCCAGAGACAGAAAGAAAAACGCCAAAGTCATGATGAGCAAGACCAGCATCTCCTGACATTTCCGGGACCCCTCCGGATGACCCAACCAGCCAAGAAGCCGTCGACAACAGAGACCGATTGGAAAACTCATCGAACACACAGCAGACCTCTCTGGGACCAGGAGCAGATTGAGAAACTTCAACGGTTTCTTGTGACAGTGTGCCAAGGGCTGGAGCCATCCCGCGATGATACCGCTGCCGCCTTAGATCCCTTGTCGAAGGACTCCTCAGGAAGCGGAAGACCCAGAGCCCGCAGCCCCTCTACTAGATCGGAGATGTGGTGGGTTTCGTTGCGGTGTTCAAAGATGAGACCAAAGGGGAAGGACCACCTGTAGCGGATCTTATCCTCTTGCAGTTTCGTGGTAATAGGACGCAACGCCTGCCGGCGGGCCAAGGTCGCAGATGCCAGGTCCTGATAGAGATAACACCCATGGCCCTGGAAGGGCACATCCTTCAGTTTCCTGGTGGCCGAGAGGATAGCTTCCTTCACCTTGAAGGAATGTAGCTTGACCATGACATCTCAAGGGCGCTTGCGACTCCCCGCCTGAAGTGCACCCACGCGATGAACTGTCTATTTTGATTTTGTTTGAGCTTCTGAGGAGCGAGGATTCAGCGAATAGACCAGATACAAAGGTCCCTCCGCCCCCTCCTCCAGATTCCGGATCCGTATATTTTCCCCCCGGGTCCTGTTCTCCAAGTCCTCTGCCTTGAGTAAAGCTTGCTGGAGCTGAGCATCAAGGATCTGTTGTTGATCCTGCATTGTGGCCTGGGTCGCCGCCGCCATACTCTGTATTTGCCCCTCCACTTCGAGGATTCGGGATCCCACTGCATCCCCATCCTGCCGCAGACTAGTGAGCTTTTCCGTGAGATCGGCCTTCAATTGGTCCACAGAGGTTCGCAAGTCCTGCTTGAATTCTCGACAGAGCTCCACTTTAAAGTCTCGGAGGGTAGCCACCAGGTCTTCATCTTTGTTGGAGTGCTTCTTAGGAGGCATAGGGTCCCCTCTTCCGACCTGCGCGGCGCCCGGTGGGTGTCCAATCCTATCAAAGTACCAGACGTTTCTCAGCCCGTCCCGCGTGCGGTGCTCTCAATGGCCCAGGAATGGCATGCCTCCCCGAATGCCCCCAAAGCAAGTACCATGCGGGGGACTCCCATGAAGAAGACGAGCCTCACTGGAATCTCCTCTGAAGCCTGGGATCAACTGCAGACCAATATGCAAAATCCTGGCAATGCTCGCTAACTTGGCTCTTCACCACGCTTTTGCAGGTGCAGCTTCATTTATGCTATGCTCCCCATACTGCCGCACCACCATCGGGACCACAATAGTTGCCATCTTGAAGTCCGGCATGGGGGCGAGACATCCCTAGCGCGCGGGGAGAGGCACCACTCTGCGTCGCCCGTGAAAGAAGAGGGGAGCGCTGGCCCACAACCGCAACAGCCCGAGGGCCCATTAAACACCCCCCGCTGCTGTCTCGCCCCGCCAGAGCTGCTGTATCACGTCACGGCATACACGTCACCATTACCGGATCGGGACCCACCAACAGCGCTTTTCTCTGTCGGCGGTGCCCAACCATGCAGCAGCTGCCCTCTCCTCAGCGTCTCAGCGAGGGGCCCTCCTCGATGTCAGCCCGGGGCCCCTTGACTCGATCTGGCGCTTCGATCCTCGGTCGGCACTCCCGGCACAGGTAGCCACAAAATGGCACCCGCGATCTCCTCCGGCTCGCCTCACAATCACCCGGTACACCGGTCTCCCGGCTCCACCAACATCGCCCGCCGGTCAGACAGCATCCAGGAGGCAACGGACAACAAGGAGACCAGAAACGACGTCCGTAGACATCAGGTGAGGCCATCAAACGATCGGACGGATGCGCAGCTGAGCAGGTTCCCTACCGTTCCGCCATCTTACTTGGCCACGCCCCCTGCCAGATATTTTTTGACCGTCCTGAAAATAAAAAGCTAGTTTTGTTTGGATTAAACATACATTAATGCACTTCTCACGGATCAGCAGAGAGTCTCGAACTAGCCAAATCGTCTGTCCGATTAATATTTAACTTTGAAAACTTCGCCCTCTTTACTTCACATTAGTCACTTAATGAACCATTGGCTTCTGTCCTGAACTAAGTTCAGGCTTAAAATGTTTTTACCCTTATGTTCGGTACCCAGGGGATGACATAAGGACTTTTTCTCCAGTACTTTGTATCTGTGACTCCATTTTGAAACGGGCTACTCTCCATTTTATAATGTTTTGTTCATGTTATAGGCATTTGCTGTAAAAAAAAATTGGAGCAGGGAAACATTTAAATCAGGTAAAACCTGCAGTTACTCCCTGATCAGCGCACTTGTTTTTATATAGCCTGCTTTTTATCTGGTGCTGTTAAAATGAATAACTTGATGGAACCCACATAAATAATTTGTTCCTTTATGCAGTATTTTATCAGTCCATTATATTTTTTATCGTGTTTTTATGCCATTTACATTAGAGAAGTGAATTTCATTATTCTTTCCTTTCCAATTGACTTTTGTATCTTGATTTTAAGTATACTGTCATATTCAAGCTCTGATATGATTGATTGTTTTTATTAGGCCCAGGCAGAATTTTTAATTCCGCATGCGGATTTGGAGGAATTTGGTGACTCAGTGTTACTCTAGTAATGAGGAGTTCCGGACAAATTTCACCAATTGCCACATGGCAGAAATGTTTTCCCCGTTCGTGTGACGCAATGACAATGGGAAAAACGTGAGGCTCCAGCAAGCATGCTAGCCAGCGTGAGCGGGATTTGGCGTCCCCTAGCAGGATTTCCAGTTGCTAGGACGTTTTCTGGCATGATTTTCTAATGTGGGCGGTCACTAGCGTTCGCCGCCAAAAGGCTTCTTATCAAGTAGATTTTCTACTCAAAAAGCAGCAGAAGATACCAAGCATTTGCAATGCAATAGGTCTCGCAGTTGTTAGAGTTTGAGCCAGTGGCATTGTAACTGGCAATGCCTTTTATTTACGTTTTATAAACCAACACATAAATAAAAGGCATTGCCATTTATTTACTCTAACAACTGGCACACTATAGTCAGCTGGCACACTATGCCGAGCACAGATTCAGCATAGGGATTTTGCTGTTTCTGTGATTGAATACAGACATATAATCCAACAAGTAACATTACACCTACATCAAGCCTGGGCTATTGGCTTTGTCAAAGGCTGTTAGTTGCGTAAGATACAGAATCAAGAAATCAAGAGCTATGGCTTTGTTGTACATCATATTGAAAATGCTTCAGTTTTGAAACGATGAGACTGTGAAAGGAGTCTCTTCGAAGTTATCCCAAAGGAAGTGTAAGGTGGTACTGCTGCAGAGTTAAGATATATATTTTTTCAACCGAGTGTGAGCACAAAAATGGAGAGCCCGATAGGGACCCGTCTCAGCACCTGCATCGGCAGGACCCGGTCCGCTTAAATCGCTGCCGGTAAGCCCTACCACTTCGTGTACAGCCTTATTTATACACAAACGTGCGGTAAGCATCTAAACTGTAGTGCAGGCAGCGATGCCAGCTCTATTAATTATCCACTCTTCGGAAGGCAGGGGTGTAGGTTTCTCACTCTGTAGATGTTGCAATCAACTGTGTTTTTGGTGATTGTACTTTCACCAACAGCTGATACAAAACCATGAAGTCAGAAAACAATTAGGCGGGTGGGTATAACTCCCTTGTTTTGAGTAGGTTGCTGGCGACATGATTTAACAATTAATAGTGTGCTTAGAAGTGGACCAGCCCCCGCAGTCAGCACTGCACATACAAAATGCTGCATATTACTGGATGGTTCACGACACACACCTTTGCAGTCCACACAGAGAGATGTCCAAGAAAACAGATCTTAATCTGAATTTCAACGCTAGCTTACCCACTTAGCCAACATGTGTGACCCTGAGCACACACCTGTATGACTCATAAAGGACGAACGCTCAAGTAGTCCATAGATGCGCTTTACTTAAATAAACCATTCATCCATACTGGACTCGTATTTCACCAGGCAGCAGAAAAGTAAGCCATGCGCAAATAAGCGCTTGGATGAGGTTTATGTAAATACGACGCATCTTCTCACGGGACAAACTCCAAGTATAACACAGTGTAGGAGCGATGTTACCCCGAACACCTCTGCAAACCATAACACAAATTGTGTGGTTAGGGCGGAAAATACATGATAGATTGAAACACACACCACATATCCCTGCCCTCGTTAGTCTAAAACATGAAGCGAGCGGCCTCGGACCCCGCTTTTAAGCACCTCTTTCCACGATCAGAAATAACAAGCTTCTGTGTGACGATACAGCTGTTCCTGTGAGTGCTAAATGAAAAGTGCTTTTGTGTAAGTGGTAAAAACTTACGGACAGCGGATTGCGGGCCGGGGGAGAAGAAGTGCAACAAGGCGGTGGAGCACAGGAAGTCCAGCGAGGGCTGGCAGTCCAGGAGCAGCAGCCGCCGGCTGGCCCCGCGCGCAGCAGCCGCCGGAGGCGGTCAGCGTCCACTGACGTCACCATCATCGTGGGCCTGTGGCGCACGGCGGAGACGTCGCCGTAAACGTGCACATCGCCAGCTCCGACACTAACGCGCGCGATCCAATCCAATGCGCGTGTGGCCAGCTCTTGTCTCTCCCTCTCCCATTGACGATACTGGGCGCGTGGCCAGCTCCTGTCTCCCCTTGTTGTCGGCTAAGCCGACAGCTATAGTGCTCTCAGCGAGAGTGCGCTTTTCGCAGCGAGCCCTAATGAAAAATAGCGTGGTGCCAGTTGCACTGATTTTTCAGGGAAGAACGCCCTACTGGTGCAAAAATTGGAGCGCGAGCAATGTGAAGTGCATTTTCCGCCCTTTGGCAGATTTCCGCAGAATCTTGTGGAGTTTTTATGTTACTCCGCGGAATTCCACAGAGTGAAATTCCGCAAGTGTCTCTCAGCCTTCGTTTTATGCTGTATGCCTTTTGTATATATTATTGGTTCTTATAGATGTATTGTATTTTATGGTTCTATAAAATAAACTGAGTAAAGAATGCATGAATGAATTAAATGCTTTTTACCAAGAAGGAAATTTAACCAGTTTGTCCCTCAAATAGCAAGTTGAGTCTTAACTATGCAAATGGTCATATTTGAGATAGGCTTTTAACTGGTGACTTTTGGATTTCCACTGCTGCGCAGCATTTCTGCTGTTAAATTAAAATAAACCACCATCTCTAAGGAGCACCTATAGAGATTTAAGAAACTAGCTGTAAATGTACCCGCTCCTTTACTACCTTGTGGCAGGGTCACATTGAATGTAATATAAGACTTTCTGAATTTATCCGAACAGACTTTATATTAGCATGTGACCTTGGATTGGATGTGGAAAAAGTACATAACTGATAATGTTAAAATTGCTCAATCTGTGTTTAATGTTACCGAACACGAATCGAGACACAAAACGTTCAGTGCATGCAATAGAAATACAATTGCAGCAGCCAGTGAGAAAGTGCTGTAATTCATCAGAAGTTGCAGCAGATTATGTATGGGATGGTTGCTGTTAAATTTGGTGTTTATTTAATTTCACCTTAGAATGTAAGCATTATTAGTTTGCCATTTCAAGTCAATTTACACAGTTGTAGTGGAGAAGGAATGTCACATGAGCATTTTCAATTGAGGAAAGGGGATTCCAATATGTATTTCAAAATGGAAATAAACAATACATTTTTTAAATTACAAATTACAAATAACACTCTTATTAACTGCAACACAATAAACATTTAGATTAAGCTCATCTGTCTAACACAGTTGGGTCTCTAGTATCATCATTTTCCAATACTTTGTTGAAAGGGATTTTCACCTGATAATTGATTCCAAACAAATTTTTATCTTTCAGCTTTCACTAAAGGCAACGTCAACTGATGTCACTAAAGAAAAAAAGCCTTTGTCACTCAGTAGCAGAGATTCTTCCGCCTCATTAAACCAGTATACTGGTGAAGACCAGGGCAGTGGATCTTCTACTGAAATGCAGGCTTCAACCTTCATTTCAACTCGACAGCTGGTGCTCATTGTTGCAGATGTTGACAAACTTCGGGATCAGGTCAGTTTGATACGTGAATGTGATTCATAAAGTGTTATGGTCAAGGCCATAACATTCTACTATTAACTTTCTTGTTACTAGAGTTCACAAATCAAAAAACCCATGAAGCATCTCGATGAACCCAGGCAGAAAATTGTGGCTAATCTGGTGAAAATATAGGTGTCAAAGAAGCTTATTTAAAGTAAAGATTTTACTTCGGTCTTTAAAGCCGAACCAAAGCTCAAGCATAGGTGAAACTAATGGCACCAGGTCTAGTGGCACGTCAGTGTGCCTATTACATCCAAGAGGGGCAACACTTGCTGAAGACTATCTACTTCTCTCTCGCTCCTGTGCTTCTTTCCTGCCAGCACAAGGGGAATTGCATGCAGAGCTATCTGTAATTAACTTAAATGTGAGAGGTTGGGAGGCTTGTGCTCCCATTAAATTATTTGATGGGCAGGGGGCAGAGAGCCACTTAATGCATAATTCCTTGATACAGAGTTGAATATATTGAACTAGACTCATTCTTGTGCTCACTTCAGGAAGGCAAAGAATTATATAGATCAGGTACAACAACTGCTGGAGTTTGAGGACTGGTGAAACAAAAATGTGTGTAGGAGGAGAGAGAGTGTGAAAGCTAATGTCAATATGTTTCCATTGGGGAGACAAACTGTGTGTGTGTTCTTCTGATGATTTACAGCCAATTGCTATTTTGGGGGAAAGGAATGCAGAAGAGGCCAGTGTTTTTTGGAGAGATGCAGAGGAGCCATATTTTGTATTTCAAGGCTAAATATAGCCACATATTACTTGTGTATTGAAGATTTCAAAAGGGCTGCATTTTCTGAAGCAAGATGCACAATTTGCTCTTTATCTGGTTATTATGGCTAGATGGCTGTGTTTCTCTGTTTGTGAGCGGAGGAATAAAGCTGTACAACAATGTTTGTGTGCATGTATTTGTGTATATGCTCATGTACATGAAAGCATGTTCGTGTTTGTTTATGAGGGAACAGGCAACTGGAAAGTGTGTGTGTGTCTGTGTGTCTTTGCATGTTAAGAGGAAAGAATCAGGAATGTAGATAAGGAATGCCAGGTACTGTGAGGTTGAGGGTTGGACAGACAGTTCTCTTTGAAGCAGGGGAGGGGTAGAGGCAGAAACTGGAGCTATTGGCAGTGTTGCATGTACAAGTTGGGGATGGCACAAATACTGTATGTGTGGAGTGAGATACTTTGAGAGCCAAATAGTTTGTGCATAACAATGACCAACAGACCTAGCTACACCTCATTCCACATCATGTTCAGTTTGTGTGAGGGAAAGTACAGGGCCCTCAAGTTATTTTAATTGTGGCTGCTTCTGGTCAACTATCAATGTCAGTTGCTCCATTCCCTAGGAGTTCCCAGAGCTTATGCCACCAATTCAGCCGCGTTGGTGTCTTATCCGTGCTCCATTTGGACAGAATGACTTGCTTGGCTGCACAAAGGGTAAGAGTAGTACCTCTACCCCTTGCTGAGCGCAGAGGATACGTCAGGGCATTGGGAAAGCCTAACAGAATGTAACTCTGGAATCAAGGCAGATCTGTTTCATACATCTCATTAATGTCTGCCAGGATCTTTGTCCAGTATTTTTGTAATTTAGATCAATGCCAGAGAATGTGTGTCAGAGTACTTGGGTGTTCGCACTGCCTCCATCATCCATCATCCATCATTCCTGCATTGCTTCCATTTAGCTGTCTTGGTTGGGGTGTAATACCAATATTGCATAATTTTCAGGAAGGTCTCCTTTCTAGAGGAGCTATAGGCTGACGTGCGTGTGCTGTGCACAGTGTTGGACCACTCCCTAGGAATAAAGGGGCGTTCCTGCTCCAGTTCCCACCGCTGTTGTGCTAGGGATTTAATGCTGGCCTTTACGACTTTTAGGAAGGTATAAATATCAGATAGCAGATCTTTGTATGTCGGATGAGGAGCCATACCTCATAGAGCGTAGGGGTCTGGCTGGCATGTGGATGCATATGTGGTTAGGTAACCCAATGCTGAATTGAGACATATTGCCAATGCTCACTTAAGCAAATGCCATTGTTGGATTCGACAGGTGAAAAGGCCATTATGGTCCAACAGGTCCCCCACCCTTTTTCTATTGGCCTCTTGCCATGGCAGGAATGCGGGCCCCTTGTAGAGCCGGTGGAAAGTCAGAATTTCTTAAGATAAGGTTCTGTGTTCATACTCAAGTGGATTGCTTCTGTGTCCACTGCACCCAATCCCAGGTTCCTACGGTCACCTTAACCACTGCAAGATATAAACCCCTGATGGCCGGTGTGGCTTCTCGAGCTAATGGGATTTTCCAAATGTGAATCACTGCTACTGCTTGGTCTATGAGGCACCAGTGCTTCTCAGTGTGAATCCTATTCCATTCTACCATGTGTCTAAGCTGTGCTGCCTGGTAATACCACAGCAAATGGGGAATGCCCAGACCACGTTCCACCACAGCCAGGTATACTTTTTTCTTTGCCACACTGGCCTTTTTACTATCCCATATGTAGTCCTCAATTAGATGTTGCTCTCACCAATGACATGGAGGGGTTGGGCCTGCATCAATCAATTGATCAATCGGGGGTTTCTAAAGCGCGCTACTCACCCATGAGGGGGCTGCAGCTCTGGATCAGTCGAAGAGGCAGGTCTTGAGGCATTTCTTGAAGGTGTGCAAAGTGAAGGAACATCTGATGTTGACTGGGAGCTTGTTCCAGGTCTTTTCTACGAAGTAGGAGAAGGCTCTTCCGCCCACTCTGGTTCTGCGGATGCACCACTTTTGGTAAGGGAGGTCATTTTGACTGCCACCATTCTACCCAGCTAGGAAATGGGGCCTCCCCTCCAGTGCAAAGTACGCCGACGTCACAGGACGGACACCAAAAGGTGGGACGTCGACGACCACCTGGGCTACGAAAAAAAAAAAGACTACGATTCCGGACCCAACCACAAGACCGCGGAATAATGCACAGCATAGTGAATCCAGAAAGATCTTCAAGCTGCAAAACTACACAGACAGGTAAGAAACTATTCGTTACGCTTCAAAGTCCGCGCTAGCATGGAGTTTATTTGCAGGCCAAGTAGGTGATCCCTTGGGTTGCCCATGGAAAGGAAAAGACGTGCTCTAGTTGGAGCTGATCACATTGTGGAATGGTGAGGTTAAGAGCTTGTGATTTTCGAAGGTTGGCTTTAAACCCAGAAGCCCTCACAAAGGCCTCTATTTCCTGCATGAGTGGGGGCAGAGAGGTGAAGGGTTGTGTAATTGCTATCATGACATCATCAGCATAGAGAGTGAGTTTTTGTTCCTGGTGCCCCATAATGATGCCCGCCATGTGGGGTATTTCTTCAAATCCGCTCTGTGAACGGCTCCATATAGAGGGCA
The DNA here is from genome assembly GCF_964263255.1 of Lissotriton vulgaris. Classification (NCBI taxonomy): domain Eukaryota; kingdom Metazoa; phylum Chordata; class Amphibia; order Caudata; family Salamandridae; genus Lissotriton; species Lissotriton vulgaris. The sequence continues at coordinate 1,251,230,154 of NC_141694.1, read as the reverse complement.
AAAAGGAGTGGGGATAAGGGACATCCCTTCCTTGTTCCTCATGCTATATTGAAGGATCGCGACGTCAGCCCATTAACTCTTGCTGTGGGATCGGTATAACTGCACCATATTGCGCTGGAACCTAGCTCCAAGGCCTGCTTTTACCAGCACTCGTTGGAGATCCTACCAGTGCATGCTGTCAAATGCCTTTCCGGTGTCGACTGAGAGTAAGAGCGCAGATATGTGTGAGAGGTGATTTTGTCTGTAAGATGTAGAAGACGTTTAGTGTAATTGCTGCAGCCTCTCTCAGGGATGAACTCAGCTTGGTCGGGATATACCAGACCTTGCATGTAAGGAGCCAGGCGGACTGCCAGCATATTAGTGAATATCTTAGCATCGACATTTAACAATGTGAAGAGCAATGTAGGTTCCTTACCAGGCTTAGAATGCACTGTGATTGTGGCTTCTCTCATGGTGTCCGTGTGTGTGCATGCTATCGAGTTGTAGTGGCGGGCAAGGATGGGTCTAAGTGCACAATAAATGTTTTGTAGAAATCAGAAATCGGAAATGTAGCTGTCCTGGCCAGGTTTTTTGCCCGGCTGCAGTCGAGCTATGACTGCGAACACCTCATTTGGACGGATGTCACTTTCCAGCTGCGCAGTGTCATCTACTGGCATGCAGTCCATAGGCACGTGGGTTAGATAAGCCTCATCATCTCCCTGACTAAGTGCATACGCCGAATACAGGGTAGAGTAAAAGTGTTCAAATTCTTGAGCTGTTTGCGTATCCTGCTACAGCCTGTGGCTTCAATTTCAGTTTTTCTCTGTTAGGGCACCTGTGCATGCAAAATATGTGCCAGGAGACACCCTGCTTTGTTGTCCCCCATGTATTATTTTTGTTTAGTGAAAAGAAGTGCATATTCTGCCTTGTCCATGTCTAATGCCGCCTTAAGTTGCTTTCAGGCTATTGTACGCTGGCAATGTAAATGTAAATGTTGTAGTGCTTATATAGCGCACAATCACCCCAAGGGGTATCACGGCGCTGTACACATACCGCTCTGGAACCCCTCCTGGCCTTTCCATGTGAAGTGCCCACTCCTGGGCCCCCCAAGGTGAGGCCAGGCATCCTGGCGCTGTTGGGGCCGTTGTGGAGATGAAGCAAGCTATTGCCCAGAGTTGCAGCTTGGGACCCATGATTAGAATAGGCACCGAGGTGAGGATTGTCAGGTCCGGGGAAATTTTGGCCAAGACTCGCCTGAGGCGGGAATTGAACCCTGGTCCGGGCCAGACCTCTGCATCAGGGTCTGCCGCTCTAACCATTGAGCCACACTTCTCCACTTCTGTACTTTGTGGAAACTGGAGTCGTTTGTCCTTTCTATCTCTGTCAAGTCGGGCCGGGACAGCTATGAAACTGCCTCTTAGCACAGCCTTCAGGGTATCCCAGAGAAGGGCAACGGGGGGTGTCTGTCGTGTCATTGGCACTGAGGAAAGTGCTAATGCCGTCCTTAAGTTTACTTAAGGATTAACCCCCAATAAGAGTGTCTGCGTCAGGGCTAGCCATCACCCAACCCACAGCCAGCATCCAGGAGCAAAACCTCCTGATGTTTATTCGGACTATAAATGTTAGCGAAAGTAAATGTGTGAGTATTCACCATAATACGCAGTGAAAGGAGTCTTCCTGGTAGATCCGCTTGTGTCTGGTTAACCTGGCCTTAGAATTGCGTGGCCAAGAGAACTGCCAATCCCACCCACTTCCCCAGACCTGCAGAAAAGTATTGGTGATCAAACCAGCAGGACCGCTTGCATTTCAAGTCAATCTTAAGGAGGTGAGTTTCTTGTATGAGGCAGATGTCGCAGTTGGAGTCTCTGAGCATGGAAAAAAGCGCCACGCGCTTTACTGGAGCATTAAGGCCTCAGTCGTTCGAGTTGAGTAGTCTAACCATTTACTATGATATGTAGTGGGGGCCAAAGATGCGAACAAGGGTCAGGGATCTTTCATCTACCCAGTCGGGCCAGCCCAGTCGTCATAGCATGGAATGAGGACTCCAATGGGTGAGTCATCAAGCAATAGGTGGGAGGAGGTACAACATAACAGTACAACTCAGGCACTCCCGTCTTGGAGCACAATGAAAGAAGTTAAAGGGCAACATGTCGTCAGCAAGTGAGTATCTCTGTGCTAAAGGTCTGATGGAATTGGAGCTCTGCCGTATTTGTTGAGGATGTTTTTGTGAAAAGTGGGTAAGGCAGCTCCCTCAAACATGAACAAGGGGAGACCTTGGAAGCTTCAGCAGTTCAACTAGGCATCTGGTAGGGAAAGTAAATGTGAACCATCTCTTTGCTAATTTCTTTCATGGTTCAACGCAGTGCCCTGCCTTTGTAGTTAGTGTATTAAGGCTGTTCTCTCCTCGCTTTGTTCCTCATTGAGTGGGCTTGCCAGGTTGTCCGTTTATCACCCGGGAGGTACGCCTCTACATGCTGGATAGCTCTGCGAAGTCGAGTGTCTGGTCTCTTCCTCTTGTGAGGCCTCCATGCCCAGCACCGATCAGGCCTCCTCCATGGTGTGGATCACATGTGTCTCATTGTTCCAATTGAAGTCTAAGTCAAAGAATCTAATATAGCGCACAAATCGCTGTTAGGTCTCAGGCGCTTGCTTTGAAGATGAGCCCGAAGGGATAGCTCCACTTATACTGGATTCCCATCTGCCGAAATGTAGTGGCTGGTCGGAGCGCCCTGCGATGCTCTAGTGTGATGGGGACAAGTCTTGGAAAAACTGCACTTTCACTCCTTTAAATTTGATTGCATTCCGATTGCACATCGCTGACATGATGGCTTCCTTTCGGCAGCATTGATGCTCACAGGTCAGGATATCCTGAGGCATGCCAGGGCATTTGGCTGGGTGACCCACCCTTTGGGTGCGATCTAGAACGATGTCCTTGTCCTCAAGTTCTGACGAGACTTGTTGGAACAGACGAGTGACATAGTCCTCCAGTTTCCCGGAGTCCGCCTGAAGAGGAACCCCTTACATTCTAATGTTGACTCGGGCAATCTGCTTTCAAAATCTTCCACGTGATAATGCAGCTCATCATTCTTGTTGCGCAGTTCCAGTAGTTTGCGTCTGTGGTTGTCAAGTTCCTCCTCTCTTGTTTCGCTGGTTTGTTCCAGGATGGTCACCCTTTGACCCAGATATCCTGTGTCTTTCTTAATGTCCCTGATTTCCATTGCCATTTCTTTCTTAATGGCTGCTATATTACCTCTCAGGGTACTTAAGACGGTCTCTAAGAATGCGCGGTGACAAAGGCTTCTTCCTACGGAGCGTCGTAGCAGTGTGAGTGTTCAAGGCGGGAGAAGTGTTGGGGGGGCCTGTTGAGCCGTTCCTTCAACGGATTGGCCTTTTTGGACTGGTGAGTGTTCATGTTGACACCAGGTCAGCACCACACGGGGTGATTGTCAGCAGAGAAGCAGTGTCTACAGCACTCCACCACCGGAGGACCCCATCTATGGTGGATGCTCCCACGTAGGCCACCTGGGGAGCAGGGTGAAGGGGGAGGAGAGCCACCCCCATACCCCAAAGCAAAAGGTTCCCTCTAGATGCCTCCCTTACAGTGGAACCCGCGGGTCGGCATGTCTGGACCACATGCTGCAGCTCCCACCTGCATCGCTGGAGGCAATTTGAAGTGTCTCTTTATTCAGTTCCTCTGGGAGCCCTTGCCTGTCGTTTCTTCCACAGATGTTCCAGCCGCTAACCTAGGGATGCCGGTTGGCAGCAGATCCGACACGTTCGCTGTTAGACCTGTCTGCTTTTGGGTAGTCCCTCCAATTTATTATTTATTTTGTCCCCTTTTTGCCCCTCATTCCCTTATCTTTTTGTGTCCACTAGATTTTTATGGTGCAGGCCTGGGGGATAGATGCTCTTTTCCCCTCATAATTTTTTACCTCAGGCCTAGGTGCCTTTTCTGACTGGAATTCACCCAGTTCAACAAAATGGTGGCTACTAACTGCCATAACTGCCAACTTCTGAGGAAGCCACATAGGATAACATAGAGCCTTCCAGAACCTTCTGGACCCTACTGGACCCTGGGTGGACAGGCTATATAAGGGCAGAGGTCAGGAAGCCATTGTGTGCAGTTCATTTAGCTTGAGGAGAGAGGCAGTGGTGTGGGGAGGTGGACGAACAAGAAGTAGTTAGCTTGTCAGTGGGATAGGCAGCCTCTTCGTGGAGACGTTCCCCCACTCGCCCCTGACCAAATCCTCTTATTGGAGTCGCTGACTGGAGGAATCGGTTGGGAACCGACTGGCCCTTTCCACCCTTCAACTCTTGTGATTAAGTCACTGACCGTGAAGGAAACACACCCCCCCCCCCCCACCCCTTTGCCAGATCACCTCACCAGATAGCCAACGGAAGACCGGAAGGAATCGAGGCTCCCTACGCTGCCCGGGAAACCACCGAAGTGGAGGTGTGCCTTCTGAGGCCTGCCGAGTTTGGCGCCTGGGCAAGGGAGCACTGGCCTCGCGCAGACTCTGTGGCGTTACCCTCTGTGTGGGGTCGGAATAGTGCTGGGCGCTGCGCAGACTCGAGAGTGAAGCCGGTACCTGTGCGGCTGAGGCGGCGCCGTCTGGAGACCCTACTCTTCCGCGCATGGGCGGAGGCACCAACGACTAAGGATTGGTGTGAGCAGCGTAGGAGACTGGTTCCCCGGCAGCAGCAGTCTGGGCTTCCCTCGCGACTGGCGTGAGGGCGCTGGTCCCGTCATCGGGACGAAGAGCGATTGAAGAACGAGAGCGGAAGGACTGTGCCTCGCTCTACGACAAGTAGCTTCAAGTAAGGTGGAAGGAGGGGGAAATTTTGACGAGTGACTGGGGAAGCGGGCCCCTGTCTCCAGAGGCCTCCATAGTCCTACCAGTTGAGATCTGAGGCCAGGATCAGCGGAAGGGAGTACGAGGGGGTTGCGCTCCCTGTTAGCCTGGCCAGCTGTCTGTGGCCAAGTAAACTGAATCGCCCCAGCTGAGTCAGACTGGTGGGCTTCCACTGCGGAAGCGGTGTTGTTACCAAGGGGATATCGGTGGAGTTCCCTGTGGGCGTCTAGACAAAGGGGATCACCAGACCAAAGCATAAAGCTTCAAGAAACACAGACCGGGAAATATTCATCTTCAGAACAGGCCTTCTAGGAGTCATTAGAAGAGAACAGTTCCTTCCGGAGGGCAGAGTGAACACTATCCTGCACAAAAGTTCAAATAAGACATGATCCTTAAACTGCCTATCTGAGCTGTGTCAATTCCCTGTGGGAGAATTCCTGCGATTTTGGAAACTGAGGCAGACATAACATGAGCTAGCATGTGGTAGAGGGTAGATCTGGCTTGTCTGTTGCCAGTTAGCATTTAGTGGGGGTGAGAGCTAAAATTAAAAGGAATCAACCGTGGAAGTTCCTGAAATTACCTGTAAATGCCAATGCTTTACTGTGGGAGCTGAGTATATTAATTTTGTTAAATCACTTGTCTTCTCCATTGACTGTGTAGCATTGTTGGTGAATTGGTGGGTGAAGGAGTGTGGAATTTGAAGAAACTGACAAAACAAGAGTAATATGGAATTGTAAAGTGTTATTTAATACTCGAAGTGAAAAGGAGTAAAAGTAGAGATGCTGATGTAAAAGAAATATAGTGAAACAAATCTATTTTTATAAAACAAACCCTATTTTTCCATAATTACCTGTGTAGTGTCATTTTTGAGTGTGTTTGCATTGAGTTACTGCTGGGCGGTGTGCAACCTTTACACATGTGCCTCTAATAGTTGACGGTCTTACCCTAGGCCAGGCTACCCTAGGTGGGTTAGCAACCCTGAGTCCAACATTCACCATGACCACAGCTGTCTGTCTCAGGAGGACCTGGGCCCGCAAGGGCTGCTGATGTGATGAGTACCCTCGTGGCGGGAATGGAAAGACAGCGCCGCAAAGGGGCCACTTGCCCCAAGGATCCTAAGATCGGGGCGCCGGGGTCACACCATCTACACTGTGTGGCATCTACACACCACCGGAGTCTCTCCCTGTAGCGCCTATGCTATGCACGCTGCCTGGTTTCTGCAGCGGGGGATTAGCCATGAGCCCCACTGCTCACTCGCCACTGTGCTGCATAATAGGCCTGGTGTCCTAGCACTCCATATTTCGTCCCCCTATGCCATTAGGAGCAGCACTTTGTGTTGATCGCCATTTTGTATGTGCTGGTGTGTCGCCACTGTTGCTTGCTCAATGGGCCTTAATGCAGATACTCCACTGCTGCTACCAGTCGATCTACTGTTTGTGGGGTAAAACGCCGAGTTCAACAGGCTCTTCCAGCCTGCTTCCGCTACCACTAGGGGCCAGCTCCGTAATGAGCAGCACTCTCTCCCTTCGCATGGCGTGCTGTTTGGTCTCTGCGGTTGAGATACAGCCGACGCCTTACCACGTATCTAATTTTTCGCTGATTGGGATCTCAGTTTTGTCAAGCAGGAGCGCCGCCACTGTACATTGCGAAGCCGTTAGAGCCAGGACCTTACAACAGCCTCCATTTTGCGCATCCCAGCACCTTCACTACTTAGGCCAGGAGTCTCGATGACAATCGCTGATGCAGTCACCCATGTTCACTGCCGCCAACCAAAGTAATCGGATGGCTTCCCCCACTGCCTGGAGCTGTTTCTATGTCCCGGGAACATGCCGAACCCGCCACTTTGTGAGGGCTGATGACAGAGCTCTGTGAGAGCGCCTCTGCTCAGGCGCCATCATGGACACGCTCCTATATATTCAGTTTATAAGGAATTGAACAAATATTCAGAGAGAAGCTTCCGAAATAATTAAACAAACAGATCAAAAAAAACTGCTAGTAGTTTTTAATGTTATTGAGAATGGAATACACATGCTTTCTAAAAGAATGTACTCATTTAGCCTCATTCTGTCTGTGAGAAGGTGGCCTGATATGCAGTGCTCACTATTCTAGTGAACACTATGTATCAGTCCAGCAACCCTTATTGATGATTGGTTGTAAGTCAACCTTATAGACCAGCTATCCTAGTAGCGTGGATACGAGCAGTCTAAGGCTAAAGACTCGAGAGGGCGTGTTAAGCCAGCTGTTTACCACACATATACCCCTTGAACACCAAGTGAAAGGACACCACACAAGTGTTATGAAAATAAACAAGTTATTTATTAAGATTCACAACAGCCCTGTACTCTTTATGAGGACAGGGTACTAAGCACAAAACAAAACTCTTACGAAAATACTTAAGTTAGCACAGTATATACAAATGCCCGAGGGGCACGGAAAACCATATACTCTGAAAGTGGAATGCGAAATTACTAGCAGGTAAGTACAGTACTAATAGGCTTTGGAATCGCTAGATCTTGACTATAGAATCTTCAGATTACTTCTAGGAGACCCAGGGGACTCGGGTGCAGAGTGTGCACTCTCACGCGTGATGCGGGACAAAGTCTATGGTAGCTAGTAATGACAAAGTTAGTGTTCTCGGGCAAACCCGACCTGGTAGGAGGAAAACGAAAGTGGATTCTGACCCTTGGATAGTGAGGCTATGCTGGGGCACCGAAATGCCGAAGTTACCTAGCCCAGGGGCTGCAGCTGCATAGGTCTCAAAAGACGTCGGGAATCCTCGTAGCCGGACCAGGAGCCTGGAAGAAAGAAGTTGCTGGCAGGCGACCAGTGAAGAAAGTTCGATGGATCCAAGCCTGGATCGAAGGAAGATGACACCTGAAAGCAGAGGGGACCAAGTTCGAGACTACTAGCCAGTAGTCAGGTGGCACCAGGAGGGCACCGGATGGTAGTCACCTCGACTAGGTGAGTGGGTGACGCTGTGCTCGCAGATCTCACGGACCAGGAGGCGTTGTCGGCGACCAGGATGGAGGAGCGAGCTGTCCCACGAAGATTGAAGCTGTCGGCGTCGCTGGACCCAGGATTGGGCAACAAAGCCTTGGCAAATTCAAGCCCACGCGGTGGACTCAAAATGGCGTCTGGAGTGGACCAGGAGGGTCCGGGGTGCCTCTCTTGAAGAAGGAAGCAAGGGCCAGTCTGGAGCAACCAGACCAGCAGCAGTGATGTCGTCGGGCGTTGTGTAGAAGGCCACAAGCCAGCCGGCTAGTAGCCACACAGCGCGGTGAGCACACAAAAGCAGAAGGGCCCCACGCAGATCGTGGAGATGCTGGAGGGCTGATCTTCGGTGCTGGAGCTGCTCAGGGTTGGGGCTTCTCGGACCCCAAAGCACTCACCAGTGGAGCACACGGTGGGCTTGTTGCAAAGAAGTCGTGCAGTCTTGGCGATCGTCGGTCCCTCGAGGTCTCGTCGCACTCACAGTTCTCAGCTTTGCTGTAGAGGTGAGTAGAGGTCAGAGGTGCCAGGGAAGCCGGGTCTCGTCGAGCTGGGTCGTTGGATTCGTGAAGAAGGACTTGCAGCAGACCGCAGTGTTCTTAGGATGGTGCCCGCTTGATGCAGGGTGACTACTCCTTAGCCACAAGGGAGAATCTTGGAAGAAGGAAATCTTGATGTCTTTCGCAGAAAGTCGTGTCTTGATTCCAAAGATGATCTAATTCTAACAGGGGGCCCGCTCCTATCTTTATACTAACAAAAGGGGCTGACCCGGTGACTAGGTCCTGCCTATGGGTGGGACTAGGAGGGGGGTGGTTACACCCCTCTCCCATGCCGGACTTCCCCAGGCCAGGGGCTGGTGTGCCCCTGGAACTGGTTCAGACTGGCCTATGCGTAGTGAGCACCGGGGTGCCACTCAGCAGTCACCTTCCTGTAAAGCCCTGCCTACCCAGGATACACAAAACCATGTCTGGGACGGTGCTAGCACCGCCCCGGACAGGAAACCCTTTGTCCAAGCCTCCCTCGCTGGAAGGACTCCCAGCAGCAGGAGGTCAGACTTGTGTCTGTGGTGGCAGCATCCATTTTGTGGAGCTGAGGCTTCAGTTAACTTTAACCGGGGTTCACAGTTACATACATGTCGTGCCCCTCTAGAAGGGTGGAATGCTAACCCCGTCGCCAGAATTGGCGAGGGGTTAGTATTCCAATTCGTATGACACCTTACTCGACATGTTTTGATAAAGCAATACCAAAGATAGCATTTAACCGCGAGGATTATAATGCACTTAAGAGTATATGGTATGCGATATCATGGAACAGCTATTAGGACTTGGTTCCGCAAGCTGCAGACAGGCTCAGCTCATGCCAGAGCACCATCTCACACGATTCCAAGCACTCTGCCTTCAGGATTGTTAAGGCCTGCCATAGGAGTGACTGATAGGAATCTGTGTGTCCATTTTAGGGTTAGATATAGGTATACTATATCTATAGCAAAGGGTGAATACACGAATTTGCCCCAGCTGTCATGCAGCCAGTTGTGTCAAATTTAGGAGGCCAGCCAGGGGTGGCATAATACATGCTTCAGCCCCTGGTAGGCCCTGGGTACACCTATGCCCTGAGTTACAGGGTCTGATAAGGTGGCCCAGTCCCAATTGGAAATGTACCTAGGGTACATGGAATCCATTTTACAGAGAGAGCAGTAGGCCTGGGGTCCTGATTGGCAGGGTCCCAGGTCGACTATGTCAAAAACCAGCTAAAACACAGGGCAAAAAGTTGGGGGCAACCATAGTCAGGAGGTACCTTACTACACTGTCTTTGGCTCTAGACCTCATAATAGGAGACGTGGGTTTGCTGCAACTTGGCCAAGCTCAATTAAGAGCAATTATACAATTAATTTGGGCATTACAAACACTCGGATCCTGTATTGTGCCCTGGCAACTTCACAGTGAAACAGCCATATTTGAACTGTATAATTTGCCACTTACTCAGGAACCCATGTCATGAAAGAATCCACATACACACTATGAGTATAGATCAGATGGAAGATGCACCATTTATGGTTGGTGACACTACACCCATTACCTAGTTGATGCATGGTATAATTTCCCTACCCATTACAGCATTTCATTTTCACGACTGCCAGAAATCAAAATCCACTGGCTTTTATGAAACTATGCACCATTCACAGTTGTTCCATACATGGAAGTTTACTTTTTCTTGTATCTGTTTAAATGAAAATGAAGATGACCTGTGTGCATGCTGCAGGAATCCCCTTTAAAAACTGCCTTTTGTGTGATACTATATCATTGCGTGGAATGCGAAGCGCTTTGATGCCGGGGTTAAGTTGTGTTTTATCTGCTTCCCCGTGCATCTATCCCCATACATCATGAACTCCTGATTAATGTATTCCTTACAAATGTTACCTGCTGTGGGTTAGAACTTGGCCAATCATACCTGATAGGTTTCTGAAACAATACAGTGTTGTGGAAGGACCTTGTACCCACCACCTCGAAATCTTATTAGAAACATCCTGTGACCTAGTATAGATATGAAATGTATGCATTTTTACTATTAAATTGTCTGCTATTACAAGAAGTCCCTTTGACGTCAGGGGCTGAAACCTACAAACTGCAGACAGACAGAACTGCCTTAGAAAGTCAAAGGCTTTTACACATGCATTACCCGACACACTTAGCCGATATCGTGCAAACTGTATTCAATTCATCTTTAATGACTGGTGTTGCGTATCTTTTTAAGAACATTGGTTTTGGTCTTGTGACTGGATTTAAAGGTGTATTTGGACTGATTCCATCATTTTTTTTACTCTTTGTTCTCTAGCTTTTTTGGAGGATTCACAACCATCATACTGCTAATCAGCTGTGGTATCATCATCTTTCCCTTGTTCTGACTAGGTAATCAACACATTGAGCATGTGTGTCCTGCTGAACAAAGATGTAGAGTGACTGTAGCACACTATATGCGGCATGCTTTACTACCTGAACTGAGCGAGCACAGGATTCTCTTCCTTTGCCAAATGTATGACACAAGAGTAAAACCAGTGTTCTGGTGCATAAACTGTCCGACTGAAATAATCTTGGACTTACAGCTGGAGCAGCCCCCAGTGGATTATCTTGCTATGGAAGCAATCGTTCAACCACTACATCAGCACCAGAGACTGTGCCCGTCATTGACGGTCCCTTCTACTAGATGCAACCTATGACAGAGAAATATCACCAGTGGCACTTTTTGATGCAGCTCTTGATGAACAGCTTGATTCACTGCTGTTCTTTAGCCTCCTATAGAGGAGCTGCAATTACCACAGAGTACTTCAGATGAGCAGCCAATTGCTGGGCCCTCAAATGTGCAGGCTCATGACTATAAGCATAGATTTAGGACATAAGGACCACACCTAAATTATGTGTGAACCAGCAGATATCGACATGTCCTCCGATGAGGATTGAAATCAACATAAGAGTTGATCAATAACATATATTCACCATAGATACCACAGCAACATCAACTTTAAATATAAAACCTGCTAATTTTGTCCCGGTCACGCCACCTGTCTCTTTCTGAAAAGCTCACATTTTACTATAAAATGCAGGCTTTTCATTTTCTAAAAAATAAAATGAATTCCCATAAACTCAAGCTTTCACATTTCCTGATACATGCTAATTGAAATTTTGGCTTTTACTGTTTTTAATAAATGCATGTATTGTGTCTAGAAATCAGCTTGTTATTGTTCTCAAGCGTACTACTGCTAGAAAATAGATAGATTCTGCCTTGCATGCCACTGTATCACATAATACACATAATAGGCCTGGGAAGCTCATCATACCCTTGTAATTTGACCATTGTGGTTTGGTAAACCTGTGTAGGAAAGTACCCCTTTTTGCATGGTTACTCCCTAGGTTTTAGCCAGATACCTGATGCCAACTGAACTAAGTGTGTGCTGGAACCCTGCTAACCAGGCCCCAGCACCTGTGTTCTTTCCCGGAACTGTAACTTTTTCCCCACAATTGGCACTCTTCTAGGCCACATGTAAGTCCCTTGTAAAAGGTACCCCTGATACAAAGTGCCTTGTGACCAGAGAGTGCCTCTGGATTATGCCACCCTCACCTTAAACACCCCCACACTGTCATTGCAGGCTGCTTGTTTTGGTACAGACCAAAGTGAAGAGTGGACATGGCGCACATCCCTTTGTGCCATGTCCATAAAACACTGCCTGTGGCATGGGTACGTCACCCCTCTAGCAGGCCTCACAGCCCTAAGGCAGGTTGCACCATACCACAGGTCAGGGCATAGCTGCCTGAGCAATATGCTCCTACAGTGTCTGTGACATTCACAGACATTGTAAGTGCAGTAAAGCCATTTTGAGTACTGGGGCTGAGAGCTTGTCAACAGGAACTCCACAGCTCCAGGATGGTTTGACGGAAGACTGAGAAGTTTGGTATCAAACCCCTCCGCTTAATAAACCCAGTTGATTCCAGTGTTGGATTTCTTATAAAATGCATTCAGAGGGCATCTTGGAGATGCCTCCTGGAAAACGACTGACCTCTAGTGTATTGGCTGACTGGTCCCCGCTAGCCAACCACCACCAGAGAGGTTTCTGACCTCATGGGTTAAGAGCCTTTGTGCTCTCCAAGGACAGAAACAAAGCCTGCTCTAGGTGGAGGTGGTCCATACCTCCCCGGGCAGGAACAGCAACACTTGGCGGTGAGCCTAAAAGGCTCTCACCTTGTGATGTGCTGACATGGGCAGCTACAACTAGTGGAGTTGCCCCCTTGTCCAGACCCCACTTTTGGCAGCAGGACTGGCGGATAAATTAGTAAGCAGAGTAGGAGTGTCCAACTTGGCTTGACACACCCCGAGGGTCGCCAGGAGTGGAGGTAACCCCCTTAGAAATTCTCTATCATGAATTGAAATTAGGCCCAATAGGAACATGGATGCGCCCCTCTCACCAAAAGGGAGGGGGCACCCAAAGGGTGTGGTCATCCTAGGGGACAGTAGCCATTGGCTGCTGCCCCTCGACCTCAGTAACACACTTAAATTTAGTATTTAAGGGCTAAACTGAACTTTGTTCCTCAGATTTGACGGTCTAAAAGATGAAGATGGAAAAAGACCACTGCCGAACCAAGAACTGAGCTGCTGCAGGCAGAACCTAGCAAGAACCTCTCTGCCAATAGCCAGTTTGTCAACTGGACCTGCTGTCCTTCCAGAAACCCTGCCAGGCATCCAAGAAACCCCAAAGATCCACCAGCCTTCAACCAATCTCCAAGAACCTCCATTTGGGCTAGAGGTGCTAGTCCCCGGTACAAAGACCACAGCAGTTGAGGACCGACACTTGTGCTGACGCGACTCACTACAAAAGGAACAAGACCGCAGCAGTAGAGGACTGACACTTGTGTTTACGCGACTTTTCTCTGCCGTAAGAAAGCACCCCAGCTGGACAGCCTCCACGACCTAGAGGGATCCTCTCGACCCAACGATCCATGCCGATCCCAGTTCTGTTCCCGAGAGCCTGTACCCTCCTCAAAGTGGCCCTGTCAGGCCTCCTCCTACCCCGCCTGCTCATCCATGGCCTCTCTGAGATGGCCCAACCACGGTGGAATTCCTCTATTCCCTGTGCATCTCCATCCCCACAACTGGGCTTGTGATGCCTCGCTTCAATCTACAATGACTCGGTGACGACGACCACAACGGTCCCGGCATTGGCGGCCTACTGAGTCCCATTCACCCCCATTGTCCTCGGCTGACCACGAGAGCAGAACCCCATTGCCAGTATCGACCGCTGCAGCGTAGATACAGGACTCCGCACCCTGCCGCCCAGTGCCGCTGGTGGGGCAGTGCCCAGCTCAAACAGACCCTAGTCCCAGGGTTGGACTAACTCCGAAAGCTGGTAATGCAAGTTGTGTACTTAATCACTGATGCAGAATACTGTTTTCCTTCCTTAGGATTGCATTGCCATCCGCCGATTACCTACAACTGTGCATCTTGTGCTGGTACTAAATGTTACTGTCTCGAATTGACAATGCCAAAGTACTTCCTAGACCATAAAGTATTCCTACTGCCTTTTTTAAAAAATTACCGCCCTGTAATTGGGTTCAACTTGGTTCCTAAAATAAAAGTAACTAAAGTAATATTTTTACAAAACATTGGTCTGGAGTTAGTCATTGAGTGTGTGTTCCTGTCTTGTAACAGAATGTGTAATGTGTACAGAAAATGCATTCACACCACCCTCTGAAAAGCCTAATTGCTCAGCCCAGCTACCGCTAAATTGAGAGTAAGGTATTCTCATACTCGCTGTGGATGGCAGCTGGATGAAGGTTGGCAGAATACCTGGGTCAAAATCTTTTCTATTTGGAATTTGCTGGAGGTTCACATCTTCTGCCGGGCAAACCTAGAAGCATTTGAGCAGGTCTGCTTTAGTCTCTAATCTCGCACCAAATTACTGTTAAGTTGAAGTCACCAAAGTTGTGTTTTGTTCGGGTAGGCTTGCCACTGCATCCTAATCCTTTTGAGATTCATATTTAAGTTATACATTTTAGAAGAAGTTCAGCCATTTTGGTTTCTTGATGTCCAAAGTCTCCAAACATTCTTGAAAGGTTTTAAGGCACTAATTGTCTGGTGCAAGCATGATAGAGTGATGGAGACGCTAAGTGCACAAACTCTGTCAAGCACTGTGCCCCAGTTTGTTTTACGGTGGGAATGTAAATCTATTATCTTTAGTCATGCTGCTTCTCAACTGAGAAGGCATTAATAACGTAGCATAGTATTTGATTCTGAATTGTGGTACAGTGAAGAGTACTAAGCTCATGCTGTGTGTCCGCCATCTTGCCAGAAATATTCTACTACCGACATTCAAATAAAGATTTGTCCAGATTAAAATACTGTTTGGAAACGATGAGCTAGTTTTGAATTAAGTGTTTTCAAACTCATATTTTTAACCCAGTGTACTGAGTGATTTACAAGTACATTTGTAACTGAACTTTTTCTATCAAAGTGCTATTCAATCTTTTCATTCATTAAGAACACCTAGATTGGGCAGATAGGACCTCGGCTGCTGCTCCTTCCATATGTCCCATGTCACATACATTGTCCAGGCATGATGATTTGTACAACTGTACTGGTTTGATACAGATAAGGGGAGGCTGAGAAGAAAGAAAATAACAGGTACTTTACAGCAACAGTCACTTTAGTCTGTGTGTTGGACTCATGGCTCTCGTATGTTGCACTTTTGTTATAAGAGACAATAAGCAGATCAGCCTTTAAGGGCATCAATATTCGACTTTATGGCTGCGCATGTTGGGTCATCAGAGATGTCTTCGCACTTAAATTGAACAAGTTAGGAGTGCATGAATAATGACCTGCATTCCCACAAGAATACAAACATTGTGATTTCTCTTGCTAGAGGTTGGGCACAGCGTCTGACTGTCTTTAAGAAGCTATCCTTGCATATACCAGGGCTAAGTGGATATTTGCCGCATCCCTTGATAAAGAGATTGAAGGAAGGTACAGTTCTGGAAAAAAAAGGGCCACATTCCTGTCAGACCACGAAGCTGGATCGCTTCTTAAAACTAGGTTAATATTCATAAATGCCTCAAGTAAAATCAATTAAAGAACAATTCAAAGTGATTTTTTTTTAAACTGCTGATTGTAACATTGGTGATACATGGATGGAAGCGGTTCAAGGGGTTTCGAAAGTGTTTGATTTAAAGAAGTTCGGTTCTGACTTTTTGTGTTTTTATAAGAACCTGTTAGGCTCAGGCTTCGATTGTAATTTACCGTGTTGTAGTCACGTTTTTGACTGCCTTGAGCAAGCATCCAAAGATCCTTACAGTTAACTAATTTTAATAAATACATGAATGTGAACTGTATTTTGGCCCCGGAGTGCAGCACTGGTCGTTGTTATTTGCATTGGCTTGCAAATATCACATTGATAATAATTTGAGTATATGACATAAATGGCAATTTTCATATGTATTTCTTAAATCTGAAATGAGATTTCTTTGTTTTTCAGCTTCCTGATATTTTGCAGTTGATCAAACCCAAGCTTGAGTTGATAGACTTCAAGAATGTGTCTATCTTATCAGGTAAAGGTTAACACTTTCCCTAAAAAGGCATTCCTTTAAAAGAAAAAAAGGCTGTCGGGGTAAAAGGTTGGATGATGCATTGTTGGATTTATTAGAGAAAATGCTTATTTTAATGATAACTTAAATAGTAACTGATGATGGCTAATGGTTAATACCACTTTATGTAGACTCAGTGCTTCAGGTGATAAGCGTGCTTACCTGATATTTTCAGTGTGGATATCTCAGTCAACAATATCTATTGCCAATGAGTGGGTGTGGCCTTAGCTCTGCCTTCGGAGGCTGTCTTCAGAGACTAGATTTATTTTCACTACATGCCTAGTAAGGAAGTCCTCTTGAGTCCTGTATGAGTTATACATTTTTCTTCACTAAAAAAATAATCTATCAAAATGTTTTTTTGATCAGCTGCTGGAAGTTTATTTGATATTGTTAGACTGGCAGGGTTGTTGTGATGCTTTGCTGGCAAGCGTTACAGTAAGAGGGTATACCCATGTAAGTCACTGGGACCTGGGCGAAATATGATACAGGAAAGAAACGTCGCACAAACACTATCTTCACTTGCACAGTTTCACTGTTAGGGCCACTAATTGTCTGTTGATGAGAAATGTAACCAGTATGCCAACACTTGTGATTAAATAACAATGTGTTCATATTCTGCTTTATATATTCTCATTCTCTAAATTCTTTGTATACAATTTGTTATTGGGACCACGCTTTGCTGGCAAGGCCTGCTTTCTGAACTTTAGCTACAGTTTTTGCTTTTGTCAAAGTAGCCCTCATTCTGTCCATTTTCACAAAAGCACTTCTGGTGCACTAAAGTCAAGATGTAGGCTAGTTACAGGCTGCACACCATCTCAAAGCACTACTGCCTTTACACAGATCCCTTACTTGAGTTATAAGTAGAATTAGACCTGACATCCTTGGTGTGGTCTTCCCCCAATCATTTTCCTCTCACGCCTCCAGTTTTCTGAATTCATTGTACTACAATAGCACTTTAAAACGGTCCTAGGTCAGCTGTTGCAGCCTGTAATGCAGTTTTAAACTGCCAATACAAGCTGGCAAAATAAACCTTTTGCCAAGCCTAAACCTCCTTTTTCAGGTTTTGTATTAGTCAAGACCTTTTGATTTTATTAAAATAATATGTATAATACACTTAAAGAGACTTTCAGCCACCTCTCTTCATCCATTGGCCTGGTGTTGTCATTCACATGCTGCTTCCACCCACTACAACAATTAGCATAGGTCAGTGTGTCAGCCTACTTAAGCCTCTAGTTAAAGTCACCTTGAGTGACTACATTTTGTTGTTTCACTAAGTGGACATCCACACATCTGCCATTGTTGCCTGATGTGATAGATGGACACATTTGAAGTGAGCACAGGGCACATTCCAGCTTCAACAGTTCCGGTTGCCTTCCAATGCTGTTATACAATTCTTTTGGGGTGGACTGCTGCTATTTCACAGCATACCATATTCGGTTCCTTTATTAAACTTTACCCAGGAAAAAGACCAAGCTCTGCCTTGTTTAATTTGCAGCACACTTGGTTACAGTTTTATTTAAACATAGGTGACGTGTAATTTGGGTTTAATTATAAAATGTTTAACCCTCCTTCCTTATTTCTATATTCTATGTTTTTCTTTACTTCTTACTTACCTACTTTCTTCTTTTTGCCTTCTTTCTTCCATTTTTTACACCTTTCTTTCTTATTTGGCTTCTTTCACTCCTTTCCATTATTTCTTTTTTACTTTTACTTTTTTCTTTCCTTCTTGTTTGACTTCTTTCATTTTCATTCCTTCATTCTTTCCTTTCTTTTTTTATTTTATTATTTCTGTTTTTCTCTCCTCCTTTCTCTTGCCTTTCATTATTTCTTTCATTATTTCTCTCTCGTTTGCTTTCTTCCTTTCTTTATCCTTTTTTGCATCTTTATTGCTTGTGTTCTTTATTTTTATTCTGCCTTTTTTCCTTTTCTTTCTTTTTTGCCCCCTTTTTTGTTTCTTGTTTGTCGTCTTTTTTGCCTTCTTTCCTCCTTAGCTTATTTTTCTTTATTTCTTTTTCTCCTTCCTTTTTTGTTTCCCGAATACGTCTTTCCTGCCTTCTTTCTGGTTTGCCTTCTTTCTAGTTTGCCTTCATTTCTACTTAGTTTCTTCTTGCTTTCTTTTTCTTTCTTTCTTCCTCTTTTTGCCTCCTTTCTTTTTTTGCATTCTTATTTTTTTGCATTCTTTCTCCTGTCCTTCCTTTCAATTTTTCTGTTTTGCCTTCTTTCTTTCTTTGTCTTTCCATTTTGATTTTCCTCTTTCCTTTTTTCTTTTTTCCATTCTTTCTTTCCTTTTTCTTTCCCGGTTTGTTCTTGCCTTTCCTGCTTTTTTTACCTCCTTCCTTCATTTTTGCTTCTTTGCTAACTCACTCCTTTCTTTCTTTTTGCCTCCATTCCTTCCCTTTTTTCCTCCCTTTTTTCCTCCCCGTTCCTATTTGCCTTTATTCCTTTTTTGCCTACCTCACTCCCTTCCTTTTTTCTGCCTTCCTTCATTTTTTTCCTTCCTTCCTTTTTTTCTGCCTTCCTTCTTGTATTCTTTTTCAAAGGAGAGACAGGCAGCCAAAGCCATACCCATTATTTTTCAATGTTACTAAACATATGTATATCATAGTTCATTATAGGTGTTTCCAGTCAGACTTCACCTATTAGCCTGTATCCTTTGCATAATTCGGATCCCTACTCCAGTGTGCATTAGGGCACAGTGTTAGCCCACTTCGACCATTTACTGACTTCACTGTGAGTTACGCATGAAGCACATTCACACACAGAGTAGTTCCTTTCAGTGATGGGTGTACCCAGGTAGTGTGTACTTTTTTGAGATCAGAAAAACACTTTTACCTTTTAGCCAATTTTTTTTTTTTTTTTAGATTTAATGAGGTCCTGGTAGCTTCCAGAACAATAATACATTCCAAAAACCATGATAAAAGAATTGCCAAAAGGCTGACCGTCCACACCAGACATATTGGATTTGCCAATGCTTGTTAAAACATAAAGGTCACCCCTAAGGAAGGCTATTAAAGCGAATAGGGAAGGGTGCATTGTATCTAAAAAGAAAGACATGATACTGTGAGTTTACTGTGTCTTGGTAGTGAAAAACGCCTACATTTGTTTTTCACTACTGTAAGGCCTATCTCTTGCATTAGATATCATTGGGTTGCCATATTACATTTAATAAGTGCTACCTTATGTTTAGCAAAAAGAACAATTGATGGACAGAATGCAGAACAATGTCATACATTCACCCCAATACAGAGATGTGGGCCTAAATCCATCGTTTTTTTGCTCACCATGCCATTCCAGTTTGGACCCAGCCATATTCAAATCAGTCTTGACCCTGCGCCCAATGGGAACAGTCCAGCCTGAACTGCCAGGCCAGGTCCTCCCTGGACTGGAAACAAGCATCCTAGGACCGGTTTCGGGCTTTCAGCCCTCTTCAGCCAAGATAGCTTGACTCCAGTGGCATGGAGCGCACGGGACTAATTTCTGAGCATAACCGTCCCACTCAGGGTGACAAATGCGAAAAGAACAATTGATGGACAGAATGCAGAACAATGTCATACATTCACCCCAGTACAGAGATCTGAGCCTAAATCCATCGTTTTTTTTGCTGACCATCTCA
The DNA here is from genome assembly GCF_964263255.1 of Lissotriton vulgaris. Classification (NCBI taxonomy): domain Eukaryota; kingdom Metazoa; phylum Chordata; class Amphibia; order Caudata; family Salamandridae; genus Lissotriton; species Lissotriton vulgaris. The sequence goes on along the minus strand of NC_141694.1, from coordinate 1,251,210,598 downwards.
TATGGCCATGTCTGAACTGTGGTGGCGGAGTGAGCTAACGAATGATGGATTAAACCCAGATCAGTTGACTGGGGGTGTGTGCTTGCAATGTTCAACACTCCATCCATCATCCCCTTTGGTTTTTCTTCTTTGTTCACCCTAAGTTGGCAGGGTATGCCCAGAAGTGGTTCCCTTGCTCACTTTGCCACTGGATTCAAGCTAGCCTGGCTGATGACAGCTGATTAGCCAGAAACCGGTCCCAGGAGGCTTGTTTCCAGTCCAGGGAAGACATGGCATGGCAGTTCGGGCTGGACTGTTCCCATGAGGCACAGGGTCAGACTGATTTGCATATGGCCATGTCTGAACTGGGGTGGCGGAGTGAGCTAAAGAATGATGATGGATTAAACCCAGATCAGTTGACTGGGGGTGAGTGCTTGCAATGTTCAACACTCCATTCATCATCCCCTTTGGTTTTACCTTCTGTTTAGCAGCAGGTGGAAATGCCATGTTAAAACACGAATTAATTGTAATTAAAATCCTCTTTAATGATAAAGTTGGATTTTAAGTTACAATTCTGAAAATGCCACTTTAACAAAGTTTGCATTTTCTTGTCCTAACCATTTGTGCCTGATGCCAGTGTCCTGGGTTACATCACTGTTAATGGCTGTCCTGTTGGGCTTTGTATGTTCCTCCCATCCAGTGAGACGAAAGGGGGCTAGATGTTGGCAAGAGGGCCCAATCTGCCAGGATGGCTGGGGTGGAACTGTCCCCTGCCCCACTTATACTTCAGAGGGATTGCGTCCAGCAAACACAAAAAAACCTGCCCCTAGTCTTTTTTGTCACCCCAGTCTTTTGGGAGCTTTGGCAGGGAAAGGAAAGAACTTTCCAAAACGAGATGTGAGGGCAGCATAGAGAATTCCCCCACACTTTAAAGACTGGCACCAGCTATAAATACTGCCTTTTCAGAATACTGCTTTGATACACTCTTGGACCTGTGGAAGACTTTCGAAGATCTGCCTTGACCTCCATAACACTGCCCTGCTGCTTCCAGAACAATGCCCTGCTGCTTGAAGGCTGTCTTGCTGCTTGAAGGAGAGAGAACTGGACCATCTCTTTGACCCCAGGAACGTCAACTAGTTGGCTGGCCTCCTGTGTGTGAGCTGCAGGGACGTAATATGCTCTTGAGGCCTTGAACCTTGCACCTTGCTTCTGCTAGAGTGAGTCCTAACCTCCCAAGTAGTACCCCCCAGTTCCTGAACCCTTGCAAGGGGTGTTAGAGGTGCTTCTCCAGGCTAAAAATGTAGGACTTGTAAAACATTTTCACCAAAAACGTCCTTGAGAACCGACAGAATACTTACCTGCCGGCTGATTTGCACAAGGTGCATTACCACTCAGCCTAACTTTGCAGTAGCTCCTGCTATGCTCTTCATCAGCAAATCCTCTTCAACTGGACCTCTCAGTGACAGTATCCAGCCTTGTGGAGCCCTCTTCAGATACAGTCTGCAGCTTTGTCCCACTGGAGTTTTTCGACTTCCAAAAAGTTGTCTAAGGCAGAAGATAAAAATCTTCACCAGGCTCAACGGCGACTAGGTCCCTATCAAAAACAATCATCTCCTAGGTTTGGAAATCCAGCTTTTCCTGCTCCGAGCTTTTTCCCTGCCATTGTCAACAGCTTCACAGAGACTTTGTCCAGCGACGATGAATACTCCCCAGACACAGCCTGCTGCTTTACCCTGCTGAACTCTTACCTTTTGGAATTTTCTTTAAGAAAATTTCTAAGTTCAAAGGTAAGCCAAGACCAGGCCTCATCAACCCTTTTTATCCCCTCCATGCACCCTCGCAGTTGGCCTTAACCTTTGACTTTGTTCTGGTCTTGCGTGACTAGGTATCCCCGGTTGATGCTTTGATCTTTTAGGCACTAGATTTCATTAACAAATTTTAAAATTCATCACTCCAGTTCTATGGATTGGATTTAATTCGTTTTGGTGAAATTTTATTTACAGGGCTTGAAAAATCCACATGGCCACTCGCTATAGCAAGCCAGAATTAATCATTAGCTATTTTTATGGCATACTCGCCCGTTCTGGCAAGCTGACAACAGGTGTTCTGCTTTCTCACAAAGGGAATGAGCAATAAAGATGCCTTTAAATCTTGTTATCTTGTCACATTTGCTGGCTTTCAGAGTCAGAAGTCAGTTTGTCTTCCTACATTTACCTTTCTTTCTGTGACTGAAGTTAGAGGATTCTGTAATGTGAACTGTGGGGCAATCGCGCTGTGCAAAGCATGTGAAATGAAAGGCTGTAATATTTCATGTTTGTTTTCTAACACAACACTGAAAAAGCTTATAGGTGAACTATTCAAACATTTCAAATATGTTTTACTAGTTATGAAGAAATGTAATTCAGTGATGCATTTTCTTTTATAGGATCAAAACAAATCAGAACACTTTACTTGATGTGCAAATTTTTAATATTTTTGCTGAAACCCAATTTCCAAACATAGTTTATGCACTACATAGTTTTGTTACTTAAAATTATATGTTAGTAGGAACGTTTTGTGGCCATTTCAATGGAAAATGTGCAATCTGTAAATGACAGTGAACTGCCACATCATGCTTTAATAATATATTTATGAAAAGTGAGTTTTTAAACATGAACTGGGAAATATTCCTGCTCCTGCCAAAATTATAATACTATTAGTGAACTAAGAGGCAAGCCAGGGATCATGTGCACCCTATATGCGGCTGTGATGCTTAATATTCATGGAGCAAACATTTAGTCTAGTACATAAAGAGTTTTTTTTGTACAGCAGAAATAGTGAACTTGCAGTGATAATGAAGAAAAAGGCGGCTCCATAAGAAAAAATATTTGTCTAGGATCACAGAATCTGAGACCAATTCATGGGTCAAGAACATTACAGTTTGGTCGAGTAGGTTATTAAAGTTACTAGACCTGCAGGTCTAGTAGCATTTTTCAGATTTTTTGCAAGCCCTAATTTATTAAAAGTATCTCTATTTTTCTAAATTGATTTGGATGCGTGCTGCATAAATTCTTTAGAACAACAACAGAGATTGCATGTGCTGCAAATCCTTTCCCTCACTTATTTTGAGTTAGAACAACTGACCATTAAACAAATGTTCCTGAGACCAAAAAGTGTCATTTACTTTTATTTTATTTTGAAAAAAGGGGTTTATTTTTCATTATTAGAATTTCAACCGACTTTTTGCGAATTTTCAAGGCAAGATTTAAGACCTTATATACAACTGACATTCTCATTATTTGAACAGAACAACATTTTTTCAAACAGAAATCTTTTTAGACTTTATAAAAAACATATAATACGAAACACTCAGTCATACTACTCACAAACCACACTATTTACATATATACAAACAATGCAAGGAGAGAACATATAAATTATATCTACAATGTAATCACTTTTGATTTACAATGAAGCCTAGAACATAGTCATATATTTACACAGCTATTCAAAAGTAAATATCATCCATTTTTTGGTTTTTTAAAGGCTTGAAAAGTCATAAATTCTTTAGACACTGCCTCTAAATTAAGGCTGATTTTCTGTCCATTAACTGAGGGCTAAAAGTTTTGGACATTAAGCTGGAGACCAAGGCAAAACGTAATCAACTTCTTTTTTTAATTAAAAGAACCTTTTGGATCATTTTTCAAAAAATGTTCAGCAACATTACTGAATAGTCACTCTCAAAGCCTGATCGCTGAGTGTCAACCAGTCAGTATCACCAATACCACCTTCTCTCTTGTAGCTGTTTGTCAGCCTTCCAGTAGTTCAAAGCGAAGTTATTCTTTTGATCCAAACCTCTTTGTAAAAAGCTGCCGACTTGACGGACACTAACAAGCACTCAAAAAGGAGATTTCATAGAGTTGAACCAGCCTGATTCCCAAGCCACAGCAGAGGACAAGGAGTTCAGTGACTTACCTGTGAATTCACCATCTCAGGAGGCCACATCATGTCATGCAGTGTGGGGAGGGGGGCGGCAGACTTTCCTTGCAGTACACAGGATCCAAATAACCATTGAGGCATGGATCCTCTCAGTGGTGATGAATCACCAAGTTTGCACAGTCAGCCATCTCTAGTCCACCTTTGTCTTGATTGGCATCCCATAAAACTCTGAAGGAGATCTTGTAGCTCTTGCTTTTGAGAGTATGGTGCCAGCCCTGATCCCAGAAAGTGGACAGGTATACGACATCCACCTCTTCCTTGTCTAGAAAAAAGGCAGAGTACTAACATTTTTGTTCTCAAACGCTGAATCAGCAGCACATCCACCCCACCCCTTCCATCTCCCCTACAGTTCATGATGTTAGCATTGCCCGAGGTCCTGGCACCTGTCTAAAATAAAAACTGATAAGTGACTATACAGGCTGCTTTATTTTATTTAGGCTTCCTGAAAGTACAAAGGAAGTACTTCCATTTTATGCTGGGGAAAATTATCAGTACAAGGCATCAGCATTTGGTTTGAATACCTGCTTCCATGTTTGTAACATGATCCTGCCACTTTTGGCTCACTTTATGGAGGAGTAGAGGGATCACTGCTATCCCTACTGAAATTATTTTCTCATCCAAGCATCAATCGAGGGAGAAAGCTGTGCCTGGTTTCACCCCGACTCCCAGACTCTGTACAATCTTAAGTTTTAAGTGATCTAATCCACATCCTGCTTGCTGCTTTTCAGCAGGATTGAGTTCCTTGTGGCCATTCTGGACTCCAGCCTGGCAAAGGTCTTTCCTCTTCCAGAGAGGGTAACACTCATCAGCTAGACAGTGGATTACTTCCTGTACAACTAGATCATAGTTCCAGAAGCTTCTAAGATTACTGGCATTATCCTGTCGTTGATGTCCCATGAGAGCGTCCCTGTAACCTCACCTGGCAAAACACTGAGATCTGGTGTTTGACCAAACTCCTTAAACTCCATCTATGTTTGTTCACAATTTTTCGATAGTGAGCTCATGCATCATACCTTTTATTCTGATGCCCTTTTTGTCTACCTCATTCAAAACCAGCCCCTCAATAACAACCAATTCTTCAGAGTATGGGTTGAGTGGGGCTCGCAGATGGACAGGCTGGAGAGTTTGGAATACAGATTGATGGAGGACGGAGAAGAACTTTGCAGGTCAAAGGCAGAGACAGGCCAATCAAAGATTCAGAATCACAGAACCTGGCGCTTCTGAGGCAGCATAGTGCGACACACGTTATCCTGGTTGTATGATTCCAGCAGGGGCTCAGTTCATTCATCATATTGGTTCCATCACCTTTGTTGTTTTCCCTATGTTCTTATTCCTTCCCTTCAGTAGCTCATGTCTTTCCATTTCTTGAGATTCTCCTTCTGTTCTACCTTTGTATGAACTGCATAATTCAACATCTGCTGCACCTTCCACATGGCTTTCACTCTGGCATGCTAATGCTCCTGAGCTTGAGGTGGTTTTCCCGGTACATCCCAGGGTTGTTAATTGCTGCAATCATCAGCACATCAGAATATCCTGTGATCGAAGACCAATATAGGTGATGGTCGTATAAACCAATGACAAGGCCTGCGACTCCAGAGAGACAAACAGGGTATTTTGTGTCTTCTTCTTTCGCCCATCTCCAAACGTCTGTAATCTCATGGGCAGACTGTGCTAAGATGTAGTGGTGCCAAGTTCCTTCATGTCCTCTGAGAAGAGGATTGGGGAATTTCCATCAGAACTTCTGCTACCATGTTCCCCAAACTGTTTGCGAGTTGTGAGAGGATGAAATAAGCTTAAACATGTTGCCACAAATGGCAGTCTTTCTAGCATAGCAAGGCTGCTTTTGAGTAATTAGTTCTGTGGTGGTCCTCCACACAGATAATAGCACAGCCCTCTACTATGTAAGGAAGCAAGGGGATGCCCAATCTCCACATCTCTGCTATGTGGCAGTAGACCTTTCGAAATGGGCTCCACTTACTGTATACTCTAGTTAAACTCCCACATTTCAGAGATTGACTACAGAATGAACAACCTGAGTAGACATTTCCAGTCCCTCAGCGTTTTTTCAAGGAATACTTGATCTAATCTCTTAACTCTGCGATAGTCTAGCCACAAGCACTTTCACCCCCTCATCTGAATAGAAGATACAATAAGTTTATCTCCTGATTGGACAGGGTGCCTGGATCGCTAGGGGATGATTTTGATCTGGGTTCATCATTCACATATGCCTTCTGTCTGACTCAGGCCTTCCCTTCAACTCCATTGGTCTTAAAAAGTCCTGCAGAAGATCATGGACAGCCTAGGGTGTTTAGTCATCCTACTCACTTCGGTGTGGCCTCGCCAAGTAAGGTTTTCTGACCTGCTCCATCTACATCAGCGAGCCGATCACTCCTTCAGCAAGAGTAAAAGCCTCCTATTAGTGGAGTGCTGCACCCATCTGTACCATAGCTCAGCTTGAGCACACTATATTTGAAGAGTTAGCCTTTGCACACAAAGGCCTCTGCACATAGAACATGGATGACCTGGAGGTTGAAAGTAAGTCCTTTACCTCAGCTCAATACAAGAGGAATTAACTGAGATTCTGCTGTTTTGCATGACCTGAGATCATTAACCCTTTCACCTTCACAGTGGATGATGTGATGCCTTTTTCCTGTCATATCACTATAAAAGGGTCTCAAAAGGCAGCTTTGCTACCATTGTCTTTCCAAACGTGCCTGAAGAGTCCTTCTACATAGCCAGTGAGCCCATTAAAAGATGTTTGATGCGCCTGATCTATCTGTTTCTCCGTAATCAGATGCCTCTTGGTCGCTTAAGATCTGAACTAGGTTCTTGGCAGGCTGATTCATAAACCCCTTGAGTCATTGGCCTTGCGTGACCTGACAGTATGTTTGTGGAAGTAATCTTTCTTCTGGGCCCTAAAATCCACCAGATGAATAGTTGAGCGGCAATTCTTTAGCACCTAACACCTGCTCATAGTATTTCACCGGGGAATGATGGTCCTGAGGATTCATCCCACTTTTATTTCTTAGATTCTGTCTGAATACACTTTGAAAAATGAGATGATTCTTTTTCCATTAATTCCACTACTGCATGCCTGTCCAGCTGAGGAGACCCTTACAGTGACAGAACCAGTGACGTACAGTCTACCGGCCAATTTTTTGTAACTTTTTTGAGCCAATGATCCTTGCTGAACAGCTGTCACAACCACAATTGCTGGATGGATTATGCCATATATCGCCTACTTTAGTACTCTTCAAGGAACCCACCTCCATCCATTGTCCAGTTATACTTCATTGGGGCAAAGGTAGCACTGGAGGTGTGCTTGAGTCCTGTATCTATCACGGATACAGGATGGGCTATGTAAGTGTTCTATTTGCCGATCTAAAGCTCTCACAGCTTCATCCCAGAGCCAAGCTATGGATGGCCAGGAAGTTGTGCCCAACTTAGCCCGGACTCAGCTGCCCAATGGTGCCTTCTCTTTTTGTTCTCCTTCTCATTTATGTATTCTACAGACAAAGATTTAAATTTTGACACTCATTGGCAGGATACTCTATAATGAGATGAGCATATAGTCAAAGAGGAATCAAGTCATCATGAAGTAAATTTTATCGCTCTAGCTCCCACATGCCCAACAGCCAGGCCCCAACACCTTACTTGTTAGGGCATGAGGGTACTTACCGGTCTGTGTTGTCACCATGTTTACAGCCTCGTCCTGTTTTGAAACTAATCTCACCACATGCTTAAAGGTGTTGTATCATATAAACCCCATTCCAGGGTCTTGGGAACTTGATCAGCTCGCATCCTATGACATATATCGACAACAAGACCGAGAAAAGAGACATGAAAAAATAAAGGTTTGACTAAAAATTCAGGTTTTGTGTTTTTGAACACCTTGAAGATATTTTGTTACGGTACACTTATTAGATTAACAATGTATTATTGTCCTTTGTTGCGAGAAGTAAATTAGAATTAAAGACGTTGAGGTGTCTGAGAAAGACCAGATGTTGCCTAAGTTTACTTAAGGTCTGAAACCGTGTGAAGTAGCCTGGGACTACATGAACAACTTTTTCAGTGTTGTAAGAAGCTGGCTCTTTATGTGATATGTCAAAATTAGATATATCGTATAAAGAGTTCAGGGGTTTCCTTATAAGTGGACACTGTTGTTGGACACGTTCCTCGCCGGAAGAACCCAGAGAGTCCGCCTCCCCCCTTTTAGATCAGAGGCCTCCGAAGTCATCTGCGGCGTACCACAAGGATCTTCACTCAGTCCCACCCTCTTCAATGTATACATGAGTCCCCTCGCATCCATCGCGCACCAACACAACCTCAACATTATCTCCTACGCAGACACACCCAGCTGATCCTCTCCCTCACCAAAGACCCAAACACTGCCAAAACCAGCCTACACGAAGGGATGGAAGAAGTAGCCGAGTGGATGAAGAACAGCCGTTTAAAACTGAACTCGGACAAAACGGAAGTCCTCATCTTAGGATCATCCCCCTCCGCCTGGGATGACTCATGGTGGCCACCGGCCCTGGGATCCGCACCCATACCAACGGACCACGCACGTAACCTGGGCTTCATCCTGGACTCCTCCCTCTCGATGACCAGACAAGTCAACACCGTCTCATCATCTTGCTTCAACATCCTACGTATGCTCAAAAAAATCTTCCGTTGGATCCCCACCGAAACAAGAAAGACGGTCACCCACGCACTGGTCACAAGCCGACTGGACTACGGAAACACCCTTTACGCCGGAACCACAGCCAAACTACAGAAAAAACTCCAACGCATCCAAAACGCCTCAGCCAGACTCATCCTAGACATCCCCCGCCAAGCTCACATTTCCGGTCACCTGAAAGACCTCCACTGGCTCCCCGTCAACAAGAGAATAACGTTCCGTCTCCTCACCCACGCACACAAAGCCCTCTACGACCTAGGACCCGAATGCCTCAACACGCGCCTGTCTTTTTACACTCCCACCCGCCAACTACTATCGTCCAATCAAGCCCTCGCCGCAATCCTGCGCATCCGTAGATACACCATGGGGGAAGATCCTTCTCCTACTTAGCGGCCAAAACCTGGCATTCTCTCCCCACCCACCTCCGCCTTACACAGAACCACCTCTCCTTCAGAAAGCAACTAAAAACTTGGATGTTCGATAAGTAAAGCACCCCACCTCCTCAAGTGCCTTGAGACCCTCTGGGTGAGTAGTGTGCTATACAAATTTCTGAACTTGAACTTGAACTGTTGGCTTGCTCTGGCAATCCCAAGGTGCTCTTTTAGGGGGTTGAGTGGTTGAACAGCCTTAGGCTTAACAAAGAGGAGTACAAGACATCTGAAAATGCACACAATGGTCAATAAATGAGACGCACAACTCAAGTCAAATCAAATCAAAATATGCTTTATTCGATTTTAGACAATTAAAATCATAAAAGCACATACATAGATAAAAACCGATTAAAAAAGTTTGATATGTACATTAGTTAAAACGTTATCTATCACAAGGTGCAGAGGTGAGTTCAAATTGGGGTAGGTTAACCTACAGGATGGTACATTCCAGACTTAAATCACAAATAGACGTTATGCGTAGACACATTTTCTGGTTCTCATCAAAACCAGACATAGCGCATACTCGTAATGAACTATCTAAAAATTGTAAGTGTAAAAAGGCTGGTCTACATTGTCTCCAATTATGCAAAAGAATACTAAGTTCCCCGGAGATGGATAATGAAGTAAGTGTAGAGATATGGAGACAGAACGTAAGCAGGGAACAAGGTGTTCCCTTATTGGAACTAGGAGACCTCACACACCCAGAAACCTAGGTGTCATGCTTCATCATTGGTCTCCTGCTCCTCGTCAGACTGGCGCTGCAATGTCTGACGGGCGCCGTAGGCGCTCTTTGTTGGAGATCTTTTGTTCCAGCCAATGGTTTGAGTACGTGTGAGGGGTCTGGTGAAGGTGTAGTCGTGAGGGAATAGTGAAATTAAAAGAAGGTGAGTCAATCCCCAAGGGACTTTATTCACGTGGCTGACTCCCTTGGTTAAAATGGTGGGAGGGGAGAAAGGAACTGCTTAGTCTACAGTGGGCTAACTCAACCCTCTATAAAGGTCGACATGTTTCTTGCCTGTCTGGCAATTCTTCAGGACCTCGAGTGTTGGGTACTACACAGTGAAAATAAGGTAATTTTTAAAATTAAAAAGAAAGATACAACCTCACTGGGTCAATCAGGGAGCAGGCCAACTGGTCCTGCTCTAGAGGGGAGACCTAGAAAAAATATATAGAAGTGAGCCAATTTAGCATTGATCGTGGCAATATCTCATAATACTAGGTTCCCTAAGTGCTCCATAAAACACACATAAATTAAACATAGTCAAGTCAAGTCATAAAATTTATATAGCGCACTACATACCCAGAGGGTTTCAAGGCGCTTAGGAAGGGGAGGAGGATTATTTGTCAAATATCCACGTTTTAAGCTGCTTTCTGAACGCTAGGTGATTCTGGGTGAGGCGAAGGTAAGCGGGGAGTGAGTTCCATGTTTTGGCAGCCAGGTATGAGAAGGATCTGCCTCCCATGGTGGTCTTGTTGATGCGAGGTACAGTGGCGAAGGCTTGGCTGGAAGAGCGAAGTTGGCGGGAGGGGGTGTAGAAGGACAGTCGAGAGTTGAGGCAATCTGGTCCGATGTCGTAGAGTGATTTGTGTGCGTGGGTAAGCAGTCGGAAAGTAATCCTCTTATTGACGGGTAACCAGTGGAGGTCTTTAAGGTGACCAGAGATGTGTTCGTTGCGTGGGATGTCTAATATGAGCCTGGCTGAGGCGTTTTGGATTCGTTGTAGTTTCTTCTGGAGTTTAGCGGTGGTACCTGCGTAGAGGGTGTTTCCGTAGTCCAGTCGGCTTGTGACCAGAGCGTGGGTGACTGTTTTCCTTGTTTCGGAGGGGATCCAGCGAAAAGTTTTTCTGAGCATGCGAAGAATGTTAAAGCAGGAAGAGGATACGGCGCTGACTTGTCTGTTCATTGAGAGTGAAGAATCCAGGATGACGCCAAGGTTCCGTGCGTGGTCTGTCGGGATGGGTGCATTTCCGAGGGCTTCCGGCCACCAGGAGTCATCCCATGCAGAGGGGGATTTACCTAAGATGAGGACTTCTGTTTTGTCTGAGTTCAGTTTCAGACGGCTTTGTTTCATCCATTCGGCGACTTCTTTCATTCCTTCGTGTAGGTTAGTTTTGGCGGTGCTGGGGTCCTTGGTGAGAGATAGGATCAGTTGAGTGTCATCCGCGTAAGAGATGATGTTGAGGTTGTGTTGGCGGGCGATGGCCGCGAGGGGGCTCATGTATACGTTGAAGAGGGTGGGACTGAGTGAGGATCCTTGTGGTACGCCGCAGATGATTTCAGAGGCCTCGGACTTGAATGGTGGGAGGCGGACTTTCTGGGTTCTTCCGGTGAGGAACGAGGTGATCCATTCCAGTGCCTTTCCTTGGATTCCGATGTTTCTGAGGCGTTGTAAAAGGGTGCTGTGGCAGACTGTGTCGAAGGCTGCAGAGAGGTCGAGGAGGATGAGGGCGACTGTGTCTCCATTGTCTAGTAGAGTTCGAATGTCGTCTGTTGCTGCGATGAGGGCGGTCTCAGTGCTGTGTTTGGCTCGGAAGCCAGATTGTGAGGGGTCGAGTGATTTGTTGGCTTCGAGGAAGGCGGCGAGCTGGTTGTTGACCGCTTTCTCGATGACTTTGGCCGGGAATGGAAGAAGCGAGATGGGGCGGTAGTTTTTGAGTTCAGTGGGGTCTGCTGTTGGTTTTTTCAGAAGGACGGTGAGTTCAGCGTGTTTCCAGTCTTCTGGGAAGGTAGCGGAGTTGAAGGAGCAGTTGATGACGTCTCGGAGGTGCGGAGCTATGACGGAGTCTGCTTTGTTGAAGATGTGGTGAGGGCATGGGTCTGTGGGGGATCCTGAGTGGATGGAGTTCATCAGGCGGATGGTGTCCTCAGTGGAGATTGGGTTCCAGGCGTTAAGGGTGTTAACGGGGGGAAGATGGTCAGCTGATGGTAGGGTGGGTTGGCTTCCGGGTTGGTTGTCAAAGCTGTTGTGGATGTCAGCAATCTTGTTGTGGAAAAAAGAGGCTAGGGAATCGCAGAGGGTTTGAGAGGGGGTGATGTCGTTGGAGTTGGCCGAGGGGTTGGAAAATTCCTTGACGATGTTGAAAGTTCCTTGCTGTTGTGGGCGTTGTTGTCAAGTCGATCCTTGAATGCTGTTTTCTTGGCTTTTCGGATCAGTTGGTGGTGGGTACGGATGGCGCTTTTGAAGGCGTCCTTGTTGCTGGTGGATGGGTCTTTTTTCCAGGCCTTTTCAAGGGAGCGGCACAGTTTCTTGGACTTCTTGAGGTCATCGTTGAACCATGAGGCCTTCTTGATGCCAAGTTTGTGTTGACGTTTTTTCAGTGGTGCTAAGGTGTCGGCGGTGTTGGATAACCAAAGGGTGAGGTTGGAGGCGGCTTCGTTGGCGTTAGAAGAGAGGGCTGGGGAGGTTTGAAGGAGCGATGTGGAGATCTGCTCTGTGGTGATTTTGTTCCAGTTTCTTTGTAGAGTTGGTTGGAGGTGGATGATGGGTTTCAGCTTGTTGTAGGTGAAGTGAACACAGCTGTGGTCAGTCCAGAGGAGATCCGTAGTGTGGCTGAAGGAGACATGGTTGCTGGAGGTGAAGATGGGGTCGAGAGTGTGACCTGCGATGTGGGTGGGGGAAGTGACCAGTTGTTTAAGTCCGAGGTTGGCGAGGTTGTCCAAGAGGGTGGTGGTGTTGCGGTCGTTGATCTTTTCAAGGTGGAAGTTGAGGTCTCCCAGAAGGATGTAGTCTTTGGAGGGGAGCGCGTGTGGGGTGATGAAGTCCGTGATGTCTTCACTGAATTTTGCGCGTGGTCCTGGTGGTCTGTAGAGGAGGGTGCCTCTGAGTGTGGTCTTGGGGTCGATGTGGATCTGGAAGTGAAGGTGTTCGGAGTTAGCGAGGTTGGCGTCAGAGCAGGTTGAGATGCGGATTGATTTCTTATGGACGATAGCGATTCCACCTCCTGTATGGTCGGTGCCGTCCTTGCGTGTGATCTTATAGTCATCAGGGATAGCGATGGCGATGTCAGGGGCGGAGGAAGCGTTCATCCATGTTTCCGTTAGGAAGGCGATGTCAGGAGAGATGGTGTCTAGTAGGTTCCAAAGGTCAATGGCGTGCCTGTGGACCGAGCGGGTGTTGAGAAGGATGCATTCTAGTTGGTTGGGGTCGGGAATCTGTGTTGTGGTCGTAGCGGAGATGTTGTTGGTGCCGCTAAATTTGCAGGAGAAGCAGGAGAACGGTCCATGGGTGCGTCCAGGAGCGGCTTGGACGCAGTTGGGGGCGCGACTGGGGTTAAGGGCTAGGAGGGTGGCGGCATCGTAGGTAACGCGGGGGGGCTGGGCAGCGCGAGGGGCAGGGGGACTGGCGCTGGGCGCGGTCCAGGCGCGGACGGGCGTAGACGGGCTTACCTTAGGCGCACCTTCGGCGTGGACGCTGCGCGTGGGGGCATTGGCCATAAATGGAAGGTGGAGGGGGTGGAGCGTGGGAGGGGCAGCAGTTGGGAGGCGGTAGCAGGGAGGAGGGGCGGGTCAGGGAGCGAGTCAACAAGATGGAGGGTCAAGGGGAGACGAAGGCAGGGGCAGCAAATGCACCACGGCACCGGGGGCGCAAATCAGTTACCAGCGTGATGTTCAGGTACAGAAATAAATGCCAGCGCGACTCAAGTTAAATAATAATGCCCAGCGCGAGTCTAGATGAATAATTAGTACACAGCGCGACTCAAATTAAATAATAAATACACAGCGCGAGTCTCGATGAATAAGTAGTACACAGCGCGACTTAAATTAAATGAATACGCAACAATCAGATGCAAAGCAGCAGTCTCGGTCTCACCAGCGAGCCACAACGTGAGCAGGGGCTGGGGTCAGGGAGCGACCGTGCTGGAGCAGGTCCAGGTGGTCACAGCGCGTCAGAGGAGGTAGGGAGCCCTCTGTCCGTGGGTGGGAGGGGCAGCAGTTGGGAGGCGGTAGCAGGGAGGAGGGGCGGGTCAGGGAGCGAGTCAACAAGATGGAGGGTCAAGGGGAGACGAAGGCAGGGGCAGCAAATGCACCACGGCACCGGGGGCGCAAATCAGTTACCAGCGTGATGTTCAGGTACAGAAATAAATGCCAGCGCGACTCAAGTTAAATAATAATACCCAGCGCGAGTCTAGATGAATAATTAGTACACAGCGCGACTCAAATTAAATAATAAATACACAGCGCGAGTCTCGATGAATAAGTAGTACACAGCGCGACTTAAATTAAATGAATACGCAACAATCAGATGCAAAGCAGCAGTCTCGGTCTCACCAGCGAGCCACAACGTGAGCAGGGGCTGGGGTCAGGGAGCGACCGTGCTGGAGCAGGTCCAGAATTACAGTATGGTGGGTGTATTCAAGGTAATACGTCCACTCCTAACATTTGGGTAGTGTAATTAAGGATTAAAATATGTTGTACAAAACAAACGATTAGACGAAGAGATTATCACAGCACATTAGATGACTGGGTTCGTGCTTACCCTAAGTGTAACCCTACAGGGCCCGCAGTCTGTTCCCGTGGGGCTGTTCGAAAAGGTAAGGTACCTGCAAAAGAGGAACAGATACAGGCACCCGGATGGTGTGCTCAATATAAAACATACCACGGAAGCGAGGCCAAGGTAGAAGGTAGACACATGGCCGAACTAGAAAGAATCTGTGAACGGTGGGACCAGAGAGTCATTGTAGTCCCCCACTCTGCCCTGCCATTGGTTAGCCCTGCTTGGTATGCAATTGTCCTACATCAGGACTGCGTGTACAATAGACCCCACCACTGAGCCTGTGATCGGGCGCGCTTGCAAGGCCAGTGAGCACCATACACCCATGTGGGGAGAGTGTATCGTTGCTGTCCCAGGGAGGGCAGCCAGACTACAACTACCCGAACTATGTGCTACCGGGCTAACCAAACCGGCCCGATCACCGGCGACAGAGCCCGGCCCGTCAATACAACTCAAGCCAGGACGCAGAAAACTATTGCAGGGCATCTTATGGCTAAAGGCGAGCCCTCCAGGCCAGAGGTTAGGGTATCCACAAAGTGCTCTACATGGTAGAACCAATCACGCTAGTGCAGTGCCACCTGCAACTGAGACCATTACGCCGCGACGGCGCTTACCTGATGCACGAACGGCCAAGGATGAAGAACCTACCCCTAACGCGAGGCGCCCCTGCCGGTGGCGCGGAACAGCTGGTCCCGAACCGGAGTGGCCATCGGGATTAAATGCTGTTTCATCGCGCCTCCGTGTCGTGACGTCCCGTCAGTGGGCGTGGCCGACGTAACCCCGGCCGCGCATGCGCATGGGTGTAGACGCGTGTGATGCGTCTGGGCTGAGATAGCCGACCCCGAGAGTGGCGGCCATCTTAGCAAGGGGTGACTTATAACGGGGACAATGCCCTACTCGATGTTCTGTTGGACATTGCACCGAAGACCGAGTAGGTATAATAGTATTGATTATGTATTGAAGATGGCACCAGTAATAATAATAACCTCACTAAATGGTTTGGAAAGGAACGATCAAAAAAGGGGGGTACATTGTCTCCAGCCTGCCTGTTTTAGCAGGGAGAGAATCCATCTACTTTCCTTTTCATAGAATTTACAAAAACAATATCACGTCAATGGTGGATTGTGAGGACACGTCATCACAGGGACTAAAGGAAAGCTCTCTAGACCAGTCATTTATTCCTGGGTAACTTACCAGCCGGTGGAAACTATTAAACCTAAAGCGAGTTAAAAGATATCTATTGTATCCCCCATGCAGCATAGGAGATACGGTTGGATACCATTTGTGATCAAAGTCATTTGATGCTGGACCACCATCCCCTTGTTTACCTCCTGGGTGAGTCTGAGAGATTCCAAATGAGTGGAACAATTTAATTTGAACTCCTTCCTGGAGATCAAATTCATTTTCTCAGGGGTAAAATAGTAATCTGGGTGGCCAATGTCACACAAAAATCTTTTTTAACATAGTTCAGCCACGTGATCTTGTTAACCTGGTCTAGGTTCATGGAATCCTTAATTATCTCTCTATTTAGGCACGTGCTACTTGATGTTCATACACGGCGCTATAGCAGCACAGGTTGCATTTTTATAATATCAGACACATAGGGGATGCCTAGCTCGCTATGACAGTTAAAAACCAGGGAGCTCGCTGGTACAGCTAAAATAAATCTTAAAAATGCATTTTCTACACGTTGAATCAAAGACACATCGTGAAAGCCCCACACTACAGCCTCGTATATTGCAATACTTAAGCATTTTGCCTGGAAGATTTTAAGGAGTATATCGGGGGGGCCTTTTTCCCATTTTCTTGGAGAACTTAACAACTCACAAAGGAGATCTGCTGCAGTTTCTAAAAATAGTAAGTATCTTTATATATGTTTAGGCATCAGAAGAAAATAGTTTGGGTTAGTATTTTTTTATATAGGAATAATTTTCAGTTTAGAAAATCTTCACTTAATGGAATTTCTGAGTTCTGCAATGTTAACCTATGAGAGGAGAATCATATGCTGGTTATCGGCGGTGGGTTTTGGCGGGGCTGTAGTCCTCTTGGTCTTTCTTTGGCTGTCTGCAGAATACAGGAGACTGTTCCGTTGTTCCTCGGGAGGTCTTGGTTCCTGTGTGAAGGCTGGCAGGTCTCCCGGGCTTTGGGCACTCAGGTGCTGCAGGACCAGTCAACTTTTGATGCAATAGGTGAAGTCAGCAGGCAGGTCGGCAAGGTTGGCGCCAGGGCAGTTGCTGGGTCTTCTGTTCTTGCTGTGCAACTCTTCTCATCCAACTTCTTTCTTCAGGTCTTTAGGATCCGCACTTCGAGTGCTAGAGGCTCCCCTAAATACTCAATTTAGGAGCATTAGGGGAGTGTAGGGTAGTAGCCAATGGGCTACTGACCCTTGGCGTCACTATGCCCCGTATATGACCACTTCCTGTTGAAAGTGGGCATAACCCTGTCCCAGAATTCCTAAGTGTGCCATCAAAATATGGGTACTTCTGAAAAATCGTGTCCACCTCAATTTAGCCCACCTTAGGGGTGGTACTAGCCTGCGGGTGGCATACCTATTTTCCCACCTGTCCAGGTTCTGAAGGGGCTCTGAATAAGGGGGTAGGCTTCCTCTCATGTGAGGGAGAGCCAGATTTGCATTTCAAGGCTTGCCGGCCTAGGAAGGCTAATCATCAGGTCATTCTGTGGGACGGGGTGTTACAGCCTCATCCCGGACAGGCTTTTTTTTCTGCATCTCCTGAAAGCAAAAGCTCTCACCCTAGGATGTCAGAACAGTGTCTCGGGTGGCAGGCTGGCAGAAACCAGTCAGGAAGCACACCGGAGGCTGGTAGGTTTTTGCCTCTAAGGTGCCCACTGGGTGCATGTTTTAGTAGATCCATCACTGGAATCAATTTGGGTTTATCAATACAAGATGCTTAATACCAAACATCCCTATATTCAGTGAAGCCATCATGTAGCTGGGGAACTCGTTTTCACCAGTGTCCAGCACATGTTATAAAATGGCTTCCCTGGTCCGTTGTACTGGCAGTAATAGGACTGACCAGCACAGATGTATTTCTGCTCATGCAGGAATGCCCTCACATATATTCAGCACCCTGACTTTGGTCTGTCAAGCCTGTTGTAGGGGTGACTTACAAATATTACATGCAGTGTAGGGGACATGGCACACAAGGATATGTGACATGTCGAGTTTACATTTTTGTCTGCACCAAGAGATGCAGCCTGCAATCGCAGCCTTGTATGTGCTTGGTGAGGGATCCCTTAGGGTGGCACAATTCAAGCTGCTCCCCTTAGGGACACTCTTTAGTACCTCAGGCCCTAAGTATCAGGGGTACCATTTACTAGGGACATACAGAGGGTGCTAAATGTTTTGCCAATTAGGGTAAATAGTTTATCATTTTTGGGGAACGTATACTGGTACTGGGGACCTGGTTAGCAGGAAACCAGTACACTTGAGTCAAAGTTGCATCAAATGGCAGGCAAAAGGTGGGTGGGGGTACTGCAGCACATACCCAACTCCCTACAAGTGTTTCCATCCTAGGTGTTTTCATGAAGGTATGGCAATAAAAGGGGATCACGTTGAAACTAAGGATACATTCAGTATAAAGCATTTGCAGATGTTTACACCAAGCAAAGGGTTTAAACATTCATGAAGTTATATCACATTTTATGCTGTTTGTGTCCGAGCAGACTCGTTTTGTTAACATTGATTTTCATATGTTTTTAGGAGCATTGGAAGACTCGCATAATTCTTTATCATCATGTGTGCCCGTTCTAAGTAACCGGATTAGCCAGGATTTAAGTGAGTCTTCTTTCAGCTGTCTTAAAGGAGCCCTGGATGTTCCAAGGCAGTACAGAAGGACCAATAAGGTTAGTGAATGGACCAGAACCACACAATTGTGTTCTTCTTTGCCTAAAGTTGCAGTTGTTGTGATCACTGAAATAAAAGCAAATTAAAAATGATCAAATATGAAGCATAAAGTCAGTAGGTCATTGGTTGTTTACTGGCCTAGCATCCTGGACTACTTGTATGTACCAGAACAGAACAATGGTTTTATTTTGTGCCTTTTATTTTACTTTTTGGTCCAAAATGATTTTTGGCGAACACGAGTCTGTGACAGCCTGAGGTTATCTCACTCAAAAGTTATTGGGGGCTATGTCAGTTTTAATCATCCTGGCATTATTTGAACAATCTCTACAGGCTTGTATATTTCTATTATGTGTATATAATTTTATAGGATATATTTTGTTGTTTTTGCTGACATGGCATCATTCATGTGCTTTAGTTTTTTTTCTTTTAAATCTTTGACTGGGAGTGACTAATTGAAAGCAATGGTTGCAGACATTCGCCTCCAGGCACTGGACATCACACTGAACTAAGTGGTAGCAGAAACAAACCATTTGGGGGGTTTACAGTAAATAGAAAGTTTCTTTATGCTTCCCTCACTTTTGAGGCGGGTTTGTGTTTCCTTTTCCGTAACCAGCTCTTTCTAATTTTCGGTTTTGCACTGAACGTGTTCTTTCTCTTTAACTGAATAGCAGGAATACTGTCTGATGGAGTAAAACTAAATAGTAGACCTTTGCATCCTTCTTGCAAGTGGTGCTTGATTTTCTCCTACAGACACAGTTAATTCCTAGCATAAATCCTTACACATGAGACAAGATAGTTTGGGCTGAATTATTTATTTTACTAGAAGTTAGTGAAGACTATGGGAGCTATATCCTGATTATAGGGGTTGAAATTCCTTTGGACAGATCCTTTAGAGTAGGCCTTGTGCTGAGCCCTTTACTTTCAAAACTTTGGACCCTGAGCTCAAGACACCGAAAGATGAGCGTTGCATTGTTACTGGTAATTTGCCAGCCCAGTCTGCTGTTTTGTTAGAACCCACTGGAGAAGGGACAGGTCCAGGTTCTCTGCTTTCTTCACTTTATGCACTTCTCTCACCTACAGATCAATATTGTATCAGCTGTGTCACACAACAACTTTGGAAACAACTTAGGAGTAATTCTAGAGAAATTCCTTACTTGGCTATTCAAGGGATAGAATGTGATACTTCTGCAACTATAGGTAAATAAAGACATTGCAGAAACTGCAGCTCGGACCATGAACTGATCTGGTTACAAGAGACAGCATGCTGGGTTACGTGTTTCTTGTAGAAATGTAGCCCTGGAACTCACGCTTCTTAATTAAGTTAAGAGGTAGTCAGACTTTGCACTAACTTAAATAATTTTAGTTTTTTAAATGTTTACTATTTTGCCTAGTTTAGCAGCAAGGATGGCTTTAATTTGCCCTTTAACCCTGTCAACCTTAGCTAAAATGTTATTCTAAAAGAGTACATTAGATTATTCTAATCTAGAATGTAGATGCTGATTATTTTTAACTCCTTTTGGAATTTGCCTTCTTGCTCCCTTTCAACAAAGTCTATTCCTGACGAACAAGATTGAATAAATCCTTTGTTATATGTCTGTAGTCTATCCCACACTGTGTTGGGGGACCTGATCCAACATTAACACGTGTACATGCCTGTAACTTATATAGTAGATGTTGCTTAAAATAGTCTCTAGTCAATGGGAATTTTAGAACAGTCGTGAGAAGGGTTGGTGTAGTTATCACTTGCTTAAACAGTTGTAGTGAGACTTCATTAGGTTTATTCTGATCAATACATCTAACTGCAGATTCTTCACCTTTACAATATTCCCCAGAAGCCAGGATGGATCCTTAAGATTTCATAGCCGTACTCTCTCCGTGCATCTAGGTGGTGCTGTACACTTCTGCATTGAATTTGTTTTGTCCTGGAAGTCACAGAGTGGAGCTGCACATAAGTGCCGCCCCTGCCCACTAACATCTATTCTTTTCTTTTTGCGCCTTTGGACGTGGATTCGGAGCTCTGCTCCCTTTTTCTTTTGTTTAACTAATGTTTCAAATGTTCCCACGTAAAACTACAGGGTGCAAACTATTCAATGACTTTCAAAGACAAATGTCAGAACAGACCCGCAGATGGTGTATCTTTGGTGTCTGGACTCAAGGCACAATGCCAACTTGTGCGATGAATGTGCTCTCATGTACCAAAAGGTAATCTGGTACTGTAAGTTGGGCTGCCTTGTGTGTATTAGAGGAGGGGGGAAGATGTAGAGTAGGGCTGGCCAAACTGCAGCTGACAAAGGAGCGTGTGGAACTGGGAGCTCCGGTGTTTGAACACTACTACCTGGCAGCAAAGCTCCAGTGGTCAACCTATTGGCTAGCTGGGTGCCATCTAGCCCGGTGGGAGCAGAGGGTGTTGAGGCTTGTACAGGAACTGTGTCTTCTGGGCTCAGCGCAGTGTGCGTCTTCGAACGCCCTCATTTGAGTGGCACATGAATGCCAGTGTAGAGCGCTCAAGGTTCCACCTGGATTTGAGATTTATGCTTCCGAAATCCCTCTGGGCTCTATCCGTTAGTTTCGAGCTAACCTGGGTAGGGAGGGATTGGCACTTTAAGGAGCGGCAGAGGTGGATACACTCCGATCTTTGTTCCATGATGGAACCCTTTGGCCTCCTGGTGGAGCAGACCGGTCTTCCGGTGGATCAATTTCTGCCACACAGACGTCTCATTTTGATGCTGGACTTCATGTTGGGCGTTACAGATACAGAACCAGCAACACACCCCCTGACACAGGTCCTTAACACAATGGGTAACGGGCAAAGATTTAATACATGGCTAACGAGGGCCATTCCCTTATACCACTTCAAACCAGTTGGGAACTCTTCGGCAAGCCTGGGAGGGGAAGGTCGGATGTGCATTAAACCAAAAGGAGTGAGACAGACTTCAAGAAACATTCTGCACAGTGACCACTTTCAATATATGCAGTTTACCATGTTACATAGAGCTTACTTAACACCAGCAAAGATACATATGATATACCCGACTGCGTCTCCGTAATGCCCTTGTTGCCAGGCCCTGGTGCCGGATATGGTCGATATGTTCTGGAACTGTCCGTCAGAGCATTATGGGTGGAGGTTTTTAACCATACATGTGCGTGTCACATGCCGTGGAGGACTTGCTTAGTCTTTCCAGGTGCCATAGAATGGGTGGAGCCGCTAATCGCTTGAATAACCTGGCACTACTGCTTGCTAAGCGGACCATCGTCATGCACTGGAAGGCCTCATTGTTGTCTGGAGTGGAGTACTGGCAGAGTGTGACCTTCCAGGGGGTACTGGCAGAGACAGCTGTACTGCGCCACAAGGAAATACAGGGCTTGCGAAGGTGCCCCATCGTGGCACAATGAGATGAGATGCGTTCCTTACCACCCCTCAGGACCCCCCCCTCCCGATGAGAAGTCTGACTGATTAGGTACGTCATGCACATGACTGTCGTGTGCATTCCTGCAGTGGGACTTCCCCTCCTCCTGACGTGACCCCCCACCCCATTCACCGCAACCACTCCATCACACCTATGGGTGGTTCACAATCGGTACTATATACCTCTAACTTCGTTATTAGTCCATATAGGTTTCAAGGCTCATGTTAGATTTTTGTGTTCTTCATGTTACAGATTACATACCGTCAGGGAATCGGACAACAATGCATAAGGCTGTGACTTGACACGATCAACGTGGTTTGCAGATATATTGATAATATCTGTACTACTGCCATCCTAGAATTAGATTAAGTCCTCAGTGCACTAAAAGAATTCCTAGGGGAGTTTTTAGTGTTAATAAGTGACTTTAGGGCAATGGAGATACAAATGCAGGGGATAGATGTGGATGTTATCACCTGGAATGTGAATGGTCTAAGGGCCATGAAGAAACTACGGTTAGTACACGAAGTCTTAAAGGAAGCATGGATTGATCTTGTCTGCTTGCCAGAAGCCCAAGGTATAATATTACAAGAAACGCACTTGAGGAAATCAAGGTGTTTGCAAGTCTTCTGGAGATATTCTTGGGTTGTGGATATAGTAGGTTAATAACAATCTTGCAACACCAAAGGTGTGGCTATATTAAATAAGAATAAATGGGGAATTAAGATACTAACCCATGAGGCTGACTGTTCAGGAAGGTGGCTACATGCCACAATAGAAAAAGAGGGTTTGTGTGGACATGCGCAGGGTTCTACGGGCCTGACTGTGATGAACCCAGCAAGCTGAATATTTTAGGGCAACATCTGGTACTGTCTGCCTCCCCATATGTGGTGACTTCAGTGTGGCCTTCGATAACAAATAGGATAGGACATCCAATGCCAGATGTACCATTATGATGAAAATGAGAACCAGGATTAAAGATGTGATCCGTGATTTGGTTTTGGTAGACATTTGGCAAGAACAACTTTTATAGCAAGAAGTATGGACACTCTTACCGCATAAACTGCTTTCTTCTTGATAGATCATTAGCCTATTTCACTAAATCAGTATCACATTTATCGGCTACCATTTCAGACCATTCTGCAGTCCATTTGATCATAAGGCTTCCAGTGTCAAAATCCAGAGGCAGGTGGACCCTAGATAGAATGCTGCTGCTGCATTACGAAATATTAGATATAGTTTAAACCACAAGTCCATTGCCTTCTTCCAGAGTGGTAGTGGCAGTGCCAGTGGTTAGAAGGTCTGGGATTGCCTACAAGGCATACCTCAGAGGCTGCATAATTATAGCTGCTTACATTAGTCATTTAGCCTTTAGGAACAGGATGCTGAGTAAGATTGCTCAGAAGGAAAGGGGGATCCATGCCTGTCTAATTTCTGGTTAGACATTATCAGAGGGGGGGTGAACTTGAAAGTTTACAGGGTGAGTAAAGGGCTGCCCTTGTGCAAAAGATGTGGGATAGGTTGAATGCCAGTACATTGAAACAGTTTGAGTATGGCAGGAAGAGCGAGGCACTTCTGGTGTGGAAGACCAAGAAAGAGATGGCCGGGAATAGAATAGACACTTTAGTGGAAGCAGGAATGAGGAAGGTACTAAGCAAACACAAGGAGATGATGGACAGAGCGCTGAAACTTTTCAGTCACTCACCCCCAGTCACAGATCGGGGTTTAATCCATCATCATTCTTTAGCTCACTCCGCCACCCCAGTTCAGACCCAGCTATATGCAAATCAGTCTTGACCCTGTGCCTCTTGGGAACAGTCCAGCCCGAACTGCCAAGCCAGGTCTTCCCTGAACCGGAAACAAGCATCCTGGGACCGGTTTCTGGGTAACACCCTTCATCAGCCAGGCTAGCTTGAACCCAGTGACAAAGTGAGCAAGGGATCTTACACAGTGTAAGATAAATCTCGGATCCTCCTGGCGCGTGGGATACGCGTAAGACTGGTGAAATTCAAAAGTAATCTCCAGTATTCTTCTTTTTAAAATATTAAATCATATGTTGGATCATTTCAAAACGATATTGCAACATTGCTGCATTTCAAGAAAACGATGTGTATGTACATCATTCATAAATGCATCCCCTATGCATTTTGAGCATTAGTATACCGCGTGTCGCTGATGTGTACAGCTGTACTCATCCGCGACTCGCGGTTTACTAACGCGCACATTGTTTTCAGACCAAGCGACAATCCCCCTGTTAAAGAGCAACGCTCAAAATGCATGGGGGATACATTTATGAATGATGTACATATACACAGTGTTCTTGAAATGCAGCAATGTTTCACTATCGTTTTGAAATGATCCAACATATGATTTAATATTTTGGAGATTGGTTCAAAATAAACCATTTACTAAGAAGAAGAATACTGGAGATTACTTTTGAATTTCACCATTCTTAAGTGTATCCAGCGCGCCAGGAGGATTCGAGATTTATCTTACACTGTGTAAGATTCTTTTTGATTGACTCTACGCAGCAGCGCCTCGCAGTCAGGAGGCGTACATCTCGATTCCCCTTACATTGATTAATTTGCACTTACAAATTCATTACATTTTATTTACTTCGGAGTGCTGTGGCCTTTTTTGCTAAAGTGAGCAAGGGAGCCACGTCTGGGCATACCCTGCCAACTAGGGCGAACAAAGCAAACACAAGGAGATGATGGACGTAGCGCTGAAACTTTTCAGACATTCACCCCAAGTCACAGATCTGGGTTGAATCCATCATCATTCTTTAGCTCACTTTGCCATCTCAGTTCAGACCCATCTATATATAACAATGGATTTAGGCCCAGATCGCTGTACTGGGGTTAATGTATGACATTGTTCTGCATTCTGTCCATCAATTGTTTTTTTTCATGGGGAAGGTACTAAGGCAGAGGCAGGCCGTAGAGCTGAACTGCTAAGAGCTATGAGGGCAGTGTACCAGGAAGACATAGTCCCGGACCAACAGCTAATCAATAACTGGCTGTCCGGTAAGGCTCTACCTACGCTATCTCAGGAACATAGAGATTATTTCCATTAGCTATTTGGTTCCAATTCTGACAAGAGTTTGCCACCACTCAGATGTGACAGTTGTCATGATGGTAATGATTTTCTCCCATGTTATGATGATGATGACAGATTATACATGGATTTACAGGAGGCAGTGGGCTTGATACAATACATTATGATTACACTATGAGGTTCACTTTGATATATATTGCCGGGACACTCTCTGAGTAGCCGTGCGCTATACAAAACCAGGTATAACATAACATAACATATTGAAACACAAATCACATTTCTAGACATAGAATTTTATGTCAAGCATCAGAAGCTGTAAAGTGAGATGTAGCTCAAAAGAGCATTGTGTAATTCTGTCTTGTATGCTACCAGTTCACATCTGCATTCTCGGATCAGATGGGGAAATGATTAGAGCGAGAAGGAATTGTTGTGTGGACAACTAATTCATCACTGATGTTTAAAGCAGAATCCTTCGAAGGGAATAATACCATGGCCTGATTAAGAAAGCAAGGAGCGAGGCCCTGAAATTGAAACATGAGTCCACATTGTGAGTCAAAAGAACTAGGGATAGTTCCAGGACACAGATAATTATGTTTTTTACGTGTTTTGGTCAGGAAGTGGGCAGACTTAAGCCAGACCTTGAACAGACATTGACACATGCTCACTCATTTGTTTTGTAAACAAACTTTATGTGGCATTTGTGAAATGCGTACTTGTACATTACAGACATTTGCATATTATTCATACATTTACATGGCTGTGTAAACAAACCGAGGCTCTTTCTTGACACATATATAGCTCCTCGTTGCTATACCAATAGCCATATTTACTTAATGTAACCTCAAGATCTTTAGTCTCAGGTAGTTGCTAAGTCCACAACAGGTATGATTGCAGTGAATAATTCCGCCCTCCGCCTAATGGCAGCCCCAATCCTCTAACCCTCCCCCCAGGCGTGTCTAGGACTAATATGTTCAAGCGTTCTTCTCTGGGTTGCCTACCAAATTCTCTTATCCAATCCTCATGCCTCCTGGGTTCCCTTGCCATGACTTCCAGGTGGTGGGTAACCCTCACCCGACATATGCTCACTCATGATGATGCTCTTAAGGATTAGATTACCCCCTTAACCATCCAGCCCCCACCCTCTATCCCAGTATCACCTCTCATAGGGGAGGAAAATTAAGAACATGATTTGCCAAAGCTGCCCATTTAGAAATAGGCATATTGATTGATTAGGCCAACTGACTGAAGGTTTCTATAAATGTGGACGATGTGTTGAATGCAGATTGGCGGACGATAAGAATAGATCCTTCAGTTTTGATGGAAGTGTGGAGTGTAAGAATCGGACTAACATTACGAATATGATCTATGACTGATATGTGCCTGCAAAAAACTGTATGTGGGCAGCACAAAAAGGCCTCTTCGAGAAATGAATCCAGAACATGTGAGAGCAGTCAGAAACAATGACTACGGGAAATCCTAGGCCATATAAGTGTTTCAATTCCATGAGATTGAACAGGTTTGTCCCAACCCTATGAATGGGCGTCCTTGGGTCAAATCATTCAGGATGCATCCATCTAAGGGATTTAGGTTTATCTGGATACTACCAATTGTTTGAGGTGAGCAGTCTGCACTAGTGTGGTGCTCCTTCGCCATGTGTGGATGCGATCCACAGGCCTTTCTGGAGATTTGCAGGCACCCATTATGGATACACCTTTTGATGGATTCTGACTGTGTGGCAAAAAACAGATTTTGCCTTAGATCTCTTCAAGTAAAGCTGGGCCTCAGTGCTCAGCGCAGTTCTGTGTGCCTTTCGACCCATTGCCAGAAATCTTTCTCACCAGTGTTGTAATTTTATGGTATACCTGGTTGATCATGAATGTGACCGGTTGTCCTCCTGCAATGGGCGAACCCCGGCTACATATATTCGCCATTGCCCAGAACGTGCAGTGTCCAAACGTTAGTTCTCTGTAGTTTCTGCAAAGGTTCTTACTAGGGAATACATTTTGATTGTGGTTGGGCATGAGACGTCTATGCCTTCCTGCCTCTGCCTCTCGTGCTCAGAGTTCTGAAGAAGAATAGGAACAACCAGGGTGGATCAGGAGAGAGGACCTGGAACTCCTGAGCTTGTGCGTCTGCCCTCCGATCGTGCTAGCACTTCAGGAAGATCTTATGTTGCAGCAACAGGGTAAGGTACTCTACCCAAATCTGTGTAATCTACAGCTCCATGCTTGGAGATTGAGCATTGTCAGTGATGGCATTTGACTTGTCAACCTAAGTTTTGGATGCCGTCCTGACTGGCTGGCAGACGCCCTTCCACAAGGTCAGTATAATCCGGGTGCTGAGACAAATTTGTGGCCTCCTTTAGCCTGGTGTGGCATCCGCAGGACAGATGCTCTGCAAGGCAAGCTGTTGGATTTTTTATCATCTCTTTTGTCTTTAACCCTGCAAGTACCTGCTGGTAGTTACTATAAAAGGTTATTTACCAGCATTTCTGCTTTTCTGTGTTTACTGGACTACCCGTCTTTGTTCAAAACACTTGTTATTAAGCAGTTTTTAAAGGTTTAACACACACGTTCCCTCCTGAACCGTGTGTGATGCCACAGTAGGGCCTTAATTTGGTTCTAACTTTTCTCATGTTTACACTCTTTGAGACTGTGCACAGCTGCTCTTTGCACCTTCTTACCCTCAAAACGTTCTTCCTCGACATGATCACTTCAGCTTGTTGCATGAGTGAGATCTAAGTTCTCAGCGCAACAGCCCTACAACTCCTTTTTTCTTGACAAAGTGGTGCTGAAGCCCAGGGCAGACTTCTTGCCAAAAGTCATGACTGATTTATGCATTAACAAATCGATCATTCTTCTAATGTACTTTGCCTCGCCTCACCCTTGAAAAAGGAGCAGAGACTCCATTGGCTTGACTCCAAAGGAGCTTTAAGCCTTAACATCCATCGCACCAAACACCATTGGGTGGACAATTGACTTTCTGTGGGGTTCTCTGTGGCAAATATAGGTAAGGTGGTCCAGAAATGAATGCTGTCTAGATGGATATTTCTTTGCATTTGGAGTTGCTACGCATTGGCCAAAAGCAGCCACCGGAAGGAATGAGGGCCCATTCCACCACGTCCAGGGCGCCCAACACTTTGTTGGCATGTGGAGTGCCTGTCCTTAGTCAACATGAACAAATGGAGCGCAGTCTCACTCCAAACCCGGTGCACAGCTTTAAAAAGGGGATTATCCCACTGTTTTAAATTTCTTGAGTTTTTAACGATGATTAATCAAAGTACTCCAACATTTTTGTTAAACTCAGTTTATTTTCTCAGTTTCTTTCACACGTGAGATGCTAATGGGTTTTACAGCTTCTCATGCCACGGATATGTCCATCCGGGCCTTCTTCCGGACCTGCCAAAATACATAAAAACATCCTCAGTAGCTACTCTATGTTGTACCCATTGCATTTCGGGCTATTTAGAAAGCCCTTCTTCAGGGGTTCACTACAATGAAAAGAAATCACAATTAACCCCTCCCGTGCTGATGACGGAACCGCTCCGTCATCAGCTACAGTTGAGCTGTGCTGATGACGGAGCGGTTCCGTCATGGCCCGGCCGCCGCGCCTGCGCGGCGCTAATTTTGCACCTGCGCGGCAGGTTTAATGAAGCTGTAAAATCCGTTAGCATCTCGCATGTGAAAGAAACTGAGACAATAAACAAAGTTTATCAAAAATGTTGGAGTACTTTGATCATCATTAAAAACTCAAGAAACTTAAAACAGTGGGATAATCCACTTTTCAAAGCTCTGCACCGGGTTTGGAGTGATACTGCTCAACAATTTGCTCATGTTGACTAACAAAAAGCGTGAAACCAGGGTGGATCACGTGACTCGGGGAGCACGCAAAATGGACAGTTTGTGATGACTATGGATTAACAAGTAAAAAAGGAAGAATGAAGGTGTGCACTGCAACTATTGTGATGTATTGAGTGCCTGCCATTGACATTTGTCACGACACAACTTGGGTGTCAGTGCACATGTTCACTAAGCACTAGTGCCTTGATAGCTAAGTGGGAAAGGCATTTCACCCTTTCGCCCGCAGGACTTTTTTGACTGAGCTCATTTCACAGAGCCTTTACCTTGGAAGGTACTGCTTTGGGCTCAGTTCTAAAGGTGAGGAATCTGCTGTTAGAAGTATCCATCGGGCAAAACAAATTACTGCTCTTTCTGGTGGATATTTAATATACCTGCAGATTCCTCCCAGCTCTTCCACATCTCTGTTCTGTGGAATGGTCTCGTTTACCATATGAAAATGCCTCAAATTAGAGATCCCTTTCTTAAGTGCTACAGTGGTTCTCATAGGTAACTATTCAATTTAATTTTGTACATAATATATTCAAGATAGATTGTAAGATATGGAAAAAGGTAACAAAGGGTTTGTGAAAAAATACCTAACTTAATTAAAAATGTCACAGACAGTCACACACATAAAGTAACCAGCAAATAATATTAATCACAATTAACACAAAAGAACTGAAGTGAGTTTGCTATTGTTTCTTAAGTGTAATTCTTAAATAACCTATAGCCCCAGTTAACATAATTAGTACGTCTAGAGTGAATAAACATCCATACAATAGGTCCCAAGTGCAAAGAAACACAACAAAAATAATTAACAAACACAAAAGTATATACAGAAAGAATGAACGCTGTTTGAGCATCAGACAACCACTCAAAATGATTACATCAATAGTTTACAGGAAATAGGCAAATTTGTCTGTTTGGAATGTTGACAGCGTTTCGACCCACAACTGGTTGTAGGGCTCTCATCTGGGCTGGCAATAGTGGGGTATCCTGTGTTAAAAGAAATGAAAAATCAATGAGGGAGGCAGGGATTACCAGGTGACTGTGGAAGTGGGCCCTAATGGAAGGGTAAGGCATGCAGGTGAGCATGCTTACTATTGATGAATGGCTTTGAGGTGAGAGGAGGAACCTTAATTAATTGGGCGAGGCATGCACAGAGAGCATGCTAAGGAGGAGTATACAATTACCTAATGTTACTTGAAGGAAAAACGAAGTGTCTGCACCGCTGTATGCTATGAATCTAGGTGTATGTCAATAAATGCCTGCAAAACTGGGACTGGAAGTAGGAACGAAGTTGTGAGTTTACTCACTACCAGAGAAAACTGTAGTGAACTGTGTATAATATATAATCACCTAATGTTACATGCAGGAAAAACAAACCGTCAGCATTGCTGTACTCTCTGACTCTAAGTGCAAATCAATAGTTGCCTGCAAAACAGAGACTGTTAGAGTAAAACCAGATTGTGAGTTACTCAAAAACACAGAATACTGTAAAGGACTTTACTGTGATCGTGCAGCGACCCTAGGCAGCTTACTTCGATAATCAGTGTGGAGGCACCAAAAAGCGGTGCTTGGAGTGGCGGGAGAGCTGAATGGGCTACTCAATCACACACTTTGGACTACGCTTGCTCTTGGGTTGGCAGAGTGTGGAGCGGTGAGAGCGTGGGAACAGAGGTTTCCCCTCCGTGAAGCGCGTCTCAGTAAGCAAGCATTTGGTCAGCGTTGCTGAGGCCAGGGACTCGAGACGCCGTCTCCTCTGTCAGAATCGGTGATGTGGAACGCCAGGTTCAATACGTACTACTCTTTAGGGTGCATGGCCAGACGAGCTCTCCACTGGTGGTGGCGGCATGCACGGCTCAGTGGACACTCTTATGGTTTTACCTACAGTTGTTGGAATGTGAATGTGAAAACCATTTTCACAATCAGATCCATGTGGATACAAATTATGTGGTGGAACCTGCTACGGCGGGGAAGTGACTGGGGCCTAGTCACACCTTTTAGAAATGTTATAAAATGGGATAAAAGGAGGGGAAGTGCAGGCGGAAGTATTTGCATTAAACAGTGATATGGGTGCACAAGGGACAGAGGATCTGTAGACCCAAAAGGGCCAAGCTAACATTAAGCATTCCACTCACATGTTAAGTGTGGTTACCATATTGTAAAACAATGCACATGAACATAGGTCGAGGGAAACATGGGACCATGCATGAAAATATTATAGAAGAACAATATAAGAATTTGTGCAATAGAATCTACAATTAGGTATACCTTGGAGAAAAGGCAGAAAGTATAGTACATGGAAGCACGGGGGCCTCTGAAATATTGGCCTTATTGGTTTTGGGAAATAAAGTTT
This sequence comes from Lissotriton vulgaris, assembly GCF_964263255.1. Classification (NCBI taxonomy): domain Eukaryota; kingdom Metazoa; phylum Chordata; class Amphibia; order Caudata; family Salamandridae; genus Lissotriton; species Lissotriton vulgaris. The sequence continues at coordinate 1,251,179,513 of NC_141694.1, read as the reverse complement.
CTTCAATGGAGTTCAGTCATTCAGTGGTCGAATTACAAATGCTGATCCATTTGCTTTCGAATATCTGGTGGATCAGAGCGAGGTCGCCACCACGAGAATGGATCTTGGCAATATCCAGAACTTGCCACTTGATATCATCAGCATAGCATTGTTCCACCATATTATGTGGTACTAGTGGGGCTGTGAGGATCATGCAGCAAATCCTGCTGTGCCGTTCAATGAGGGCCTTGATGGGTTGCTTTGTTCGCCCTATGTAGATTTTATTGCTGGGGCACCTTATGCAATAAATTATATTGGTCGAGTTACAATTGGAGAAGTCCTTTAGAGTAACATCAGTTGGTCCGTGCATAGTCAAGTCAAGTCATAAAATTTATATAGCGCACTACATACCCAGAGGGTTTCAAGGCGCTTAGGAAGGGGGGGATGATTATTTGTCAAATATCCACGTTTTAAGCTGCTTTCTGAACGCTAGGTGATTCTGGGTGAGGCGAAGGTAAGCGGGGAGTGAGTTCCAAGTTTTGGCAGCCAGGTAAGAGAAGGATCTGCCTCCCATGGTGGTCTTGTTGATGCGAGGTACAGTGGCGAAGGCTTGGCTGGAAGAGCGGAGTTGGCGGGAGGGGGTGTAGAAGGACAGTCGAGAGTTGAGGCAGTCTGGTCCGATGTCGTAGAGTGATTTGTGTGCGTGGGTGAGCAGTCGGAAAGTGATCCTCTTATTGACGGGTAGCCAGTGGAGATCTTTAAGGTGTCCAGAGATGTGTTCGTTGCGTGGGATGTCTAATATGAGCCTGGCTGAGGCGTTTTGGATTCGTTGTAGTTTATTCTGGAGTTTAGCGGTGGTACCTGCGTAGAGGGTGTTTCCGTAGTCCAGTCGGCTCGTGACCAGAGCATGGGTGACTGTTTTCCTTGTTTCGGTGGGGATCCAGCGAAATGTTTTTCTGAGCATGCGAAGAATGTTAAAGCAGGAAGACGATACGGCGCTGACTTGTCTGTTCATTGAGAGTGAAGAATCCAGGATGACGCCAAGGTTCCGTGCGTGGTCTGTCGGGATGGGTGCATTTCCGAGGGCTTCTGGCCACCAGGAGTTGTCCCATGCAGAGGGGGATTTACCTAAGATGAGGACTTCTGTTTTGTCTGAGTTCAGTTTCAGTCGGCTTTGTTTCATCCATTCGGCGACTTCTTTCATTCCTTCGTGAAGGTTAGTTTTGGCGGTGCTGGGGTCCTTGGTGAGAGATAGGATCAGTTGAGTGTCATCTGCGTAAGAGATGATGTTGAGGTTGTGTTGGCGGGCGATGGCCGCGAGGGGGCTCATGTATACGTTGAAGAGGGTGGGACTGAGTGAGGATCCTTGTGGTACGCCGCAGATGATTTCAGAGGCCTTGGACTTGAATGGTGGGAGGCGGACTCTCTGGGTTCTTCCGGTGAGGAACGAGGTGATCCATTCCAGTGCCTTTCCTTGGATTCCGATGTTTCTGAGGCGTTGTAAAAGGGTGCTGTGGCAGACTGTGTCGAAGGCTGCAGAAAGGTCGAGGAGGATGAGGGCGACTGTGTCTCCATTGTCCAGTAGAGTTTGAATGTCGTCTGTTGCTGCGATGAGAGCGGTCTCTGTGCTGTGTTTGGCTCGGAAGCCAGATTGTGAGGGGTCGAGTGAATTGTTGGCTTCGAGGAAGGCGGCGAGCTGGTTGTTGACAGCTTTCTCGATGACTTTGGCCGGGAATGGAGGAAGCGAGATGGGGCGGTAGTTTTTGAGTTCGGTGGGGTCTGCTGTTGGTTTTTTCAGAAGGGCGGTGAGTTCAGCGTGTTTCCAATGTTCTGGGAAGGTAGCGGAGTTGAAGGAGCAGTTGATGACGTCTCGGAGGTGCGGAGCTATGACGGAGTCTGCTTTGTTGAAGATGTGGTGAGGGCAAGGGTCTGTGGGGGATCCAGAGTGGATGGAATTCATCAGGCGGATGGTGTCCTCAGTGGAGATAGGGTTCCAGGCGTTAAGGGTGTTAATGGGGGGAAGATGGACAGCTGATGGTAGGGTGGGTTGGCTTCCGGGTTGGTTGTCAAAGCTGTTGTGGATGTCAGCAATCTTGTTGTGGAAAAAAGAGGCTAGGGAATCGCAGAGGGTTTGAGAGGGGGTGATGTCGTTGGAGTTGGCCGAGGGGTTGGAAAATTCCTTGACGATGTTGAAAAGTTCCTTACTGTTGTGGGCGTTGTTGTCAAGTCGATCCTTGAATGCTGTTTTCTTGGCTTTACGGATCAGTTGGTGGTGAGTACGGATGGCGCTTTTGAAGGCATCTTTGTTGCTGGTGGATGGGTCTTTTTTCCAGGCCTTTTCAAGGGAGCGGCACAGTTTCTTGGACTTCTTAAGATCATCGTTGAACCATGAGGCCTTTTTGCTGCCAGGTTTGCTTTGACGTTTCTTCAGTGGTGCTAAGGTGTCGGCGGTGTTGGATAACCAAAGGGTGAGGTTGGAGGCGGCTTCGTTGGCGTTAGAAGAGAGGGCTGGGGAGGTTTGAAGGAGCGATGTGGAGATCTGCTCCGAGGTGATTTTGTTCCAGTTTCTTTGTAGAGTTGGTTGGAGGTGGTTGGTGGGTTTTGGCTTGTTGTAGGTGAAGTGAACGCAGCTGTGGTCAGTCCAGAGGAGATCCGTAGTGTGGCTGAAGGAGACATGGTTGCTGGAGGTGAAGATGGGGTCGAGTGTGTGACCTGCGATGTGGGTGGGGGAAGTGACCAGTTGTTTAAGTCCGAGGTTGGCTAGGTTGTCCAAGAGGGTGGCGGTGTTGCGGTCGTTGATTTTTTCAAGGTGGAAGTTGAGGTCTCCCAGAAGGATGTAGTCTTTGGAGGGGAGCGCGTGTGGGGTGATGAAGTCCGTGATGTCTTCACTGAATTTTGCGCGGGGTCCTGGTGGTCTGTAGAGGAGGGTGCCTCTGAGTGTGGTCTTGGGGTCGATGTGGATCTGGAAGTGAAGGTGTTCGGAGTTGGTGAGGTTGGCGTCAGAGCTGGTTGAGATGCGGATAGATTTCTTATGGACGATAGCGATTCCTCCTCCTGTATGGTCGGTGCGGTCCTTGCGTGTGATCTTATAGTCATCGGGGATGGCAATGGCGATGTCAGGGGCGGAGGAAGCGTTCATCCATGTTTCCGTTAGGAAGGCGACTAAAAACTTTAGTGTTTGTTGTGTAATTACACACCACACAAGTGCCACAGTTGTAATGGCCTTTGATTGGGGTGCCTCCCCTCCATGCATTGTCAATTATATTTACTCTAGTGGTAGTAGGGCCAGCAAAGTGTACTAGATGGTCCTTACATTTTTGTCCCATTTAATAGAAAACATTGGGATGTCCGTGGATGGGTCAACGCTCAGATGATGTGCTCATCCAGAGGTGTTATCCACAACTGATCGTGAAGTACGCATTTATGAGGGCCTGGTACTGTCATTGCGACAATCTATTGAGCCCAACTGAGAAACCTGAGTGCAACAAACTTACTTGTGTCTCCACCTTTTCATTCAACTCACACAAAGTGATTGCTTGTATCAGAATACACTGGCACATCATCCAGAGCCTTGGAAACAAAACTATAGTTGCAAATATACTATTTATTAGCTGTGGTATTTAAATAAACTGCAAAAATAGGACATCTCAAAATTCAGTCACCATAGAGTTTGGGTTCTTGGTAAGTGATACATAAAATTATTAGAGAAAGCAAGGCAGCAACAGGGATCTAGAAATAAGACGTTTATCTGAACTATGGATCTCAGAGTAAAAATGAATGCAAATAAAATTAAGGTGAAAAGGAAAAATGAAGAGATCTACGTGGCTTAACACTGTCACTCATCTTGACTAGTCTTAACTGGCAGGTGAGTGTCACAGACTTCAGATTGCCCCTTGCAAGTAGAGCCGTGGGTGACACCAGCATTACATGGTGTGCATATGCAACTCTACTGAAGGCCATGCTTTCCGTTTGCTGTGACTAGTTCTTGATCTAAATTATTGACACCTCTACATTATAACTTTGAGTCGCATCTGTAGTTGCTGCACTGTGTCTCTCTGTATGAATGTTCTCCAGTTATGGCTATTGAAGTATAAGAATTGGTTGGCGGTACCACTGTAGGAGCAGCTGTGAGGAGGACAGCCACTTATGCCTCTTTGTGCTTTGAGTGTTTGGTAGGGATTTAAAGTTTTGCTAAATTAGGAGAACTCGTCAACAGTAATCTGACATGTTTGATTGATAATCAGTCAGATGTCCAACTTATGATTCATTGGAAACAAAAATCTAGGAAGCTTTGCTGTGTTGAGTTAAACACTTTGCTGCACACCTATTCTCTGTGGAGCAATGTGTGTTTATTTCATTTAGGTGCTTTATAGTTCTGATTTCATAACTCCAGTTTATTACTTTCTGTGGGTGTTGTTGACCACCATTTGGTCCATCCCCTTTGTGACGTTAGATGGCACACCGAACATTCCTGTGCACAGTTGCCATCTTCAGATTCTTTTTTCTTGAGAAAGAGAACGTTTTTGAAGAAAATTAACAGAATTGCTGAAGACCACGAGAGGGTCATCAACACGAGAGTGAAAGGGAACCGTTTCTCTTCCACCTGACGGGGGACCTCATCTGCACCAGCCACATGGCCTGAAAGTAAAGGCAGATAGGGGACATGAAAAATACCCCCTTTAAATTCTGGCCCAGCTGCCACCACAAGTTTGCCCAGAGAGACCCTACGAGGGCTGTGCTGCGTTCATACCCAAAACATTGAAGGTGTGTAGAAGACAGGGACTGGAACACTAGACCGCCATGGCCAGCACTCAGTGGTCATAGGTTTCGCTGAAGGACCTCGACTTGTCCAGCAACCATGAGAAGAACATAGAAGAAGCCGAGACAGGGCATGGAGGGGAGTCCGACTTTGAGATCTATGCAGCTGAGGCAGAGTAAAAAGAAGCGGCGGAGGATGTTGAAAAGAAGCCTAAGGTAATAAAACCGTCAAAAGGGTCTGAGCCAAAACCCTCAGACAATAAGTCTAACAAGGCAGACTTGGCATCTAAACACTCCTCGACCAAAGGTCACCCGAAACCCAAGAAGCCAAATGGATCCAGACCGAGGGATACAGATGGAGGTAAGACACTATTGAAACCTATGACCATTCCATCCGCTTCAGAGGGAGCGAGAGAGAACACCAAGGTTCCAGAGGCAGTAGACCTGCCAAAGCTCGAAGTTAAAAAAAAAAAAAGAAAATCCCCAAGGCCAAAAGGGATGCACCCCTGCAAAGGAAGAAGAAGTTCTACAACTCCTTGAAGGATTTCGGATCCCGGTAAAACCTTTATCCGAGACCGAGGATGACCAGTCTTCCTTGGAGGCCCCATCAACACCAGAACCTCACGAAGAGAAGCAGGAAGAGTTCTACAAACTAGAGGAAGCTAAAGAGGCAAGAGGCTTCGAGGAAGAATCGTGGCATGACCTAGACACTGAGTCCCTAGAAGAAGATGTGGACAATTACCCTTCGAGGCCATCTCCACCAGATCATCTATCCCTCTACAATAGTCTCATAAAGAGGGCTGCAGAGACTTTGGGGGTCTAAATAAGGAGAAAAGCAGAGTCTACTTTTTTCTCCTCTGAGACCTTGATGCCATAAAACAAGAGGAAGCTTATCTACCCATGCTCCCCTGCCAATTGAGCGAGGGAAATGAGGCATTCAATGAACTAGCCACTGCAAGGGCTGTTACACCCAGAGTAGAAAATACATTTAAGCCTTGTACTCCCAAATACATCCAGGGAAACATCCTGTGGATTCAATCACTGTTGCTACTGCCAGGAAGAGAAACAATGTACATACCTCCACCGGTCCACTGGCTGAAAAAGAAAGTGATAGACTGGACCTGGTGGGAAGGAAAATGGAGAGGGAGGCTGCAACACAGTGGCGGATTGTCAACTTAAATGCCCTGTTAAACAGGTATGGACATTAGCAATGGCATGAGATGGAGTCCCTTATGCAACACCCCCCAGAAGAGTACAAGTACAAAAATAGGGCCAAGGCATTGATGCATGCGGGGAGAAACATTGCAAACACCTGCCTGAGATCAGCCTTGGATGCAGCAGATATGGCCAGTAAGCATATGTGCATGGGCACCACGTTAAGACCAGAAGTACAAGCCTTTATAATTAACATGCTGTTAATTGGAGGCACCCTGTTTGGACAGGCGGTCGATGAATCCCTGCAACACCTTGCAGAAGATAAGATGGCAAAGGCAATGGGGGCACTACAATTCAGGGGTTCGTTCAGAAGAGTAAGAATAGTATCCCGAAGGCCCAGTGGCAGAACACAATTTACAGGGGCCTAACAGCAAGTACAGGGCAGCTCACACCAAGCCACGCAACAACAACTTTTTCCAACAGTGGGACCACCCTGCTAGACAACCCTTTCGTGGACGAGGAAGGGTAAGAGGCCAGATCGCTCAGGAAGGGAGGAACAGCAGACGAGTAACTTGCCCAACAAAAGCACATGCCACCACAAAATAAGAGAGGGAGGCAGGATAGGAGATTACCCACAGGTGTGGTAATAAAAAAAAATCACCTTAGACAATTGGATTTTGAATATGATACGTTTTGGATACTACATTGAATTAATGAAGGACCCACCACAAATTCCCCCAAAACCAAAGAGGTTTCAAAGAGAAGAGATCATACAACTCCGAAAAGAAGTCAAGGAACTCTTACAGAAGAAAGCCATCGAAAGGATACCTAAAAGGGAAGCAAACAAGGGAAACTACTCACTTTACTTCCTGGTTCTGAAACAAGATCTAACTTGAAGACCAATCCTGGACCTCAGATTCCTAAACAAATGAATTTGTACATAACACTTCAAGATGACAGCACTCCAAGGTGTAATCAAGCCACTAAGGAAGGGGGAATTATATGGCAGCTTTAGATCTAAAGGACACCTACCTACACAAACCTATGAGCCAAAAACACAAAAATATTCTTAGTTTTGTATTGGACAAGGTGCACCACCAATTCACAGTGTTACCATTCGGCATAAAATCAGTTCCACTGGTCTTCACAAAGTACCTTGCAGCAGTAGCTGCACACCTAAGAAGAAAAGGTATCCATATCTACCCATACTTGTAGGATTGGCGATAAAGGCACAATCAAAACAAAAATGCCAAAAGTATACTCAAATAGCAATCACCACACTGCAACAACAGGGCTTCACCATATACCACAAGAACTTGTCTCAAGAACCGGTAAAACGTGTTCCTGGGAGAAACCATAAACTCAAGGACAGCACGAGCATGCCCAGTACCTAAGATAGCAATAGCGATCACAGAGCAGACTGACCTCTACCAGAGGGATCGTTCTCTGACAGTGGGGACTGTCATGAAACTAATGGGCATGATGGCATCTTGCATACCACTCATAATGCATGTGAGACTGCACATGCGCCCCTTCTAGGAATGGATCTGCAACAAATGGTGACTAGCCACCGGGAGTTGTGAGGATCTAGTGGTTGTCACAGCAAAAATACAAAAGGAGATTCAATGGTGGAAATCAAAAAATGTCCCCTTAGGTAGACCATTTAACACTCCAACGCTGACCTTCAACACCGGTGTGGACAATTACCCTTCGAGGCCATCTCCACCAGATGATCTATCCTCTACAATAGTCTCATAAAGAGGGCTGCAGAGACTTTTGGGGTCTAAATAAGGAGAAAAGCAGAGTCTACTTTTTTCTCCTCTGAGACCTTAATGCCATAAAACAAGAGGAAGCTTATCTACCCATGCTCCCCTGCCAATTGAGCGAGGGAAATGAGGCATTCAATGAACTAGCCACTGCAAGGGCTGTTACACCCAGAGTAGAAAATACATTTAAGCCTTGTACTCCCAAATACATCCAGGGAAACATCCTGTGGATTCAATCACTGTTGCTACTGCCAAGAAGAGAAACAATGTACATACCTCCACAGGTCCACTGGCTGAAAAAGAAAGTGATAGACTGGACCTGGTGGGAAGGAAAATGGAGAGGGAGGCTGCAACACAGTGGCGGATTGTCAACTTAAATGCCCTGTTAAACAGGTATGGACATTAGCAATGGCATGAGATGGAGTCCCTTATGCAACACCCCCCAGAAGAGTACAAGTACAAAAATAGGGCCAAGGCATTGATGCATGCGGGGAGAAACATTGCAAACACCTGCCTGAGATCAGCCTTGGATGCAGCAGACACTGCCAGTAAGCATATGTGCATGGGCACCACGTTAAGACCAGAAGTACAAGCCTTTATAATTAACATGCTGTTAATTGGAGGCACCCTGTTTGGACAGGCGGTCGATGAATCCCTGCAACACCTTGAAGAAGATAACAAGATGGCAAAGGCAATGGGGGCACTACAATTCAGGGGTTCGTTCAGAAGAGTAAGAATAGTATCCCGAAGGCCCAGTGGCAGAACACAATTTACAGGGGCCTAACAGCAAGTACAGGGCAGCTCACATCAAGCCACGCAACAAAAATTTTTTTCAACAGTGGGACCACCCTGCTAGACAGCCCTTTCGTGGACGAGGAAGGGTAAGAGGCCAGATCGCTCAGGAGGGGAGGAACAGCAACACAAAATAAGAGAGGGAGGCAGGATAGGAGATTACACACAGGTGTGGTAATAAAAAAAATCACCTTAGACAATTGGATTTTGAATATGATACGTTTTGGATACTACATAGAATTAATGAAGGACCCACCACAAATTCCCCCAAAATCAAAGAGGTTTCAAGGAGAAGAGATCATACAACTCAGAAAAGAAGTCAAGGAACTCTTACAGAAGAAAGCCATCGAAAGGATACCTAAAAGGGAAGCGAACAAGGGAAACTACTCACTTTACTTCCTGGTTCAGAACAGCACGAGCATGCCCAGTACCAAAGATAGCAATGGCGATCACAGAGCAGACTGACCTCTACCAGAGGGATCGTTCTCTGACAGTGGGGACTGTCATGAAACTAATGGGCATGATGGCATCTTGCATACCACTCATAATGCATGTGAGACTGCACATGCGCCACTTCTCGGAATGGATCTGCGACAAATGGTGACTAGCCACCGGGAGTTGGGAGGATCTAGTGTTTGTCACAGCAAAAATACAAAAGGAGATTCAATGGTGGAAATCAAAAAATGTCCCCTTAGGGAGACCATTTAACACTCCAACGCTGACCTTCAACACCGGTGTAAGCCCACAAGGGTTGGGGAGCATGATAGAGCGCGCAGGTCACCCGACTAACTTTTATTACCAAATAGTGCACACTTGGACCCATAAAAATAATTTCTCATTTACACATTAATCTGGTAACCTACACACTATTATCAGCAATTCAGTTTCACTACTTGTCTATTTTCGTGTACCTGACTTACCAATCCTCGTCACAGGTACCTAAGATCACAATGGATCAGGGAGCTAGCTGTGGGACAAATAGACAACACAAATACCATATACACATTGAATAATGTTTATACTCTTTATAATGACCACCGACTCAAGAAGTTTTCAAAACCTTTATCTAATCATCATCATCATCATCATCATATGCCATGAGCCACAAATTTACACAGATCAAACGGTCTATAACTAGAATTAGAACTATCGTATAGCTATGAATAAAGCTAAGAATCATTTAGAAATCGAAAAAATAAAGGGAAGGAGAAATAAGGAACACGCTATTTTAGATTAACAGACTTTCACAATTTCACTAAAGGCGGGTAAAGAAAGGGAACATACTAATCAAGTAGACTTTCGAAATTCACTAACGGTTCAGAGAAAACGAAACTCATGCAGTTTGATTTATCCAGATGTGCTTATGTCTTTAGGGAGGGTAAGAATGGAAAATAAACTATATATGCAAACTATTCAGTATTATGACTAAAGGTAGGAAAAAGTGGAACATGCTAATAGACAATAATGCATGAAAAATCTCATTTATAGAAAGTCAGGGGAGAAAAAGGAACGTATGCAATTATGCTTTATTCGAGACGTTAGGATGGAAGTTTGGGAAACGAACACCCACACTCAGTTATATTTACCTAGGATAGATTGAAGACTAACCCTGGCCACGGGTCAGTTTGAAAAGGCCGGGAAAGGAACCTCAAGAACTTAGGCTGCCAGTAGGCGAGCAGGTACAGCTCATGGACAGTCAGGACAGGATAACCCCAGGATTTGGATCAGGACCGGGCTCACCAAAGGGTACGACCAACACCGGCAGCTTCGGTTGCAACGCCCGCGCTACTCCCTCTCTGCAAGGAATATGCCAATAACCCCGATTGGGTTCTCAAATCTCCCAGCAAAGTGCTTCGCCAGCACTTAAGGTTCCCAAAACCCCAAGTGGGTCTGTGGAAATTCGGACAGAGTGCTCCGCAGCTCTCTGTATCAGTCCCCTATAGAGTTCGTTGGGTCAGTGACAGGTCAGCTATTCGGACAAGTCGGACAATTTCTCTAGCTAAACCTAGGCTAGTTGTACTGTTTTCGGGTCAGTGTACCACCCCCCAATGTTGCAAGTGAAAGAATCCCCAAGTTCTGACTGGTCAAAGGAGGAAGTTAAGTCATCACACCATCTAAATTATAGACTTTCTCAGGCTTAATATTCAATTTTCGTACCCACCCCTTACACTCTAGTTCCCATGGCATAAGATTTACAGAGTACAATAGGGTACACAGCAGTAAAATAAAATTGTAACAGTTGTAGGTACAAGTCAGTTTCGTCTTGCTGGGTAACAGGTCGATTCCCAGGAGCATCTTAACTTCGGCTGCCAGCTGGCTGAGTTCCACTGGTGCATAACTTTCTTTTCCCTCGTCACATGATAAGTACCATACGGGCTCTTCAAGATGGAGTAGCAACCGCCTCCCAGGCCCAAAGAATACAATACATGAAAAGCAAGCGAAAACAATTTAAAAACACAGAAAAAATGAATACACTGTATACCATAATTGGCTATACTACACCCCTTACTTTATAATAACTATTGCATTAGGGTAAGTGCAGAACAAACAGCTTTGCAAAAGCGGCTATGCAAGCTCGGAGCATATGAGAAAACAGCGGCCATTTTAAGTGCATTGCGCATGAGCAACAAATTCCCTCCAGAACTGCGAGTGCGTCAAATCACATGGGTATGACCGACGCATGCGCAGACTAAATTCCCGCAAAGCAGCAACCATTTTAAAGGCAAGCGTATGAGGCGTGGCCAAGATGGCGGGCTGAGAGGTCGCACTTGCTGAGAGCTCCCGGGCCCCTGAAACCCGGCACCTTTTGCAACCGCTGATTCCCCCCCCGGATTAAGCGGTGACTGCGCCTGGTGACCCCGGTGGTGATGTGGAGTGGCCATTGAGCTTTGATCGCCTCGCCGGAGGTGCGAATTTGACTGCAATAGCCCGAGGCGGAGTCCGCTGGGCGGACTGTGGGCGATCCCGAGGCCGCGAGGCTTCCAGGCTTGGGGTCTCGACGGCGTGCTCAGCTATCTGTGGCGCCTCGTTGGAGTGCCTGGGCCGAAGTGGCCGGATAGGTGCCGGCGGACGCTTCGCCGGTGGAGCGGAGCCGTACGGAGGAGATCGGGGGAGGCGGAGTCGGCCTCCGGCCGCTACGCAAGACCGAGGCCTGGAGAGCCCTAGCCTCGTGCGGCCGTTCCGGCCGAGCCCTGGCAGTGGAGGAGCAGTGTTAAGCCCCCGGGGGTGTTAATCTACTGGGAGTGCCGGCCCCGACTGCCTCAACCTGCCCTCTGGCGGTGTTTTTCACTACTGGACCCGCGACGGAAGCAGGCCTCCCTCCCTGGGCGTTGGCCCATTGACTGTAACGGGCGGCCATTTTGTGATCCCCGGACCAGCTGCCCGGCTTTGCTCGGGACCCCCATGTGACGGAGCTTTCTGGCCGGAGTTTAGCAGCCGTGGCACTGGTCACCTCTTCACCGAGCGACGGCCATAGCAGATTCCCGCACCGCCAGGATGTCGAACGCTAGGGGCCAGAGGAGGGGTGATCGGACTTTGCCGGACATGTTGGGGCGCGGGGCCCTACGCAGCGGAGGGAACCAAACAGCCACGACCTCCCCGGCCCCTTCCAGAGGCGCTGAAGGCGGTGAACCCCCGGTGACGCGATCGTTCCTAGAGTCGCTGTTTAGCTCCTTGCGGGAGGATTTTCAGACTTTGAAGCAGGAGGTGGCCGGGGAGGTTCGCGAGATTCGCCGAGAGGTGGACTCCCTGGGAGAACGTGTCAACACGGTGGAAGAAGCAGGTCACTCCAGAGACGAGGAAATCACCCACCTGCAGCAGGAGGTCCTGCGGCTGCGGGAGCAACAGATCGAGCTGCAGGCCCACGCCGAGGACCTCGAAAATCGGTCCAGACGGAACAACATCAGGGTCCGGGGCGTCCCGTCGGGCGATGAAGGAGAGGACGTGACCGCATACCTGGAGGCCCTCTTCCGTTCGATCCTGGGAGAGTCGGAGGACTTCCAAGTTCGCATATACAGAGCGCACAGAGTGGGCCGCCCCTCAGAGCTACGGCGCCCCCCCCAGACATCTTGGCCTTCCTGCCGGACTTCCCCCTAAAGGAACGGATCCTTCGCGAGGCGCGGCGGCAGCAGCTTTTCCGATTCCACGATCGCCCGGTGGCCTTCTATCAGGATCTATCTACGGTCACACTGCAGAAAATGAAAATCCTTCAAAATCGCCACAGACTTCCTCCGGGAACAGGGGACGCAGTACTCTTGGGGGCACCCTTTCCGCCTGATTTTTCGGTGGAACGGCATATTGCACCAGCTCCGGTCCCTTCAGGATGTCTGCACAGTACTGGGCATCACGGCGACGGATACAGACACCCCGACACCGCGCCGCAGACGCAGCACCCGGGACGGCTGGCAGCAGGCGGGGGAGAGGCGCTCCCCGCCGCCGGAGCGGCCGGACTCACCCACGATTCGGGCGGTGAAGTGGCCCTGACGGCCTGAACTCACTCCGGGGGGAGTCTGCATTAGCCTTTTCTTATCGCAGGTGCGGGGGTTTTGGGGGCGGGTGGGGCGGGATGGCGAGTGCAGGTGTTGGTGGCTGGACGTCCACTAAACTGACTTTCCACGGCCTTGTGTGTAAAGGACCGGACTGGGACAATGACTTCTTTCTATGGTTTGAGAAGCGGGGGACAGGAATGTGAATTGCAGGGGGATGTTTTGAGTTTGGGGGTTGGTAGGGGGACTGGGAGTTGGGAGCGGTGTGGGGTTGGGTTTGTGATGTTCTCGGGGAAGGGGGGGGTTTCTTCTGTTGTGGAGTTGTGGGGTTCGGGGTCTGTACTGTGCCGCAGAGATGCCTATGTTGTTGCTTGCTGGGGTTTCTTGAAGTGGCTTCTGTGTTTGCTTGCTGGGCCTTGCCCGTTTATGTGCATTTCGTTGGTTTCCCTCCTTGATGGCTCTTAAAGTTGTCACTCTGAATGTGAAAGGGCTGAACAATCCGGTTAAAAGGCGTGCGGTACTGTCTCTGCTAGAGAATTCCCAGGCGGATGTCTGCCTGTTACAAGAGACCCACTTGCTGGCGAAGGACTGTCCCAGAATGCGTACCCCTAAGTTCCCCACGCAGCTTTTTTCCTCCAGCGCTTCCAAAACGGCAGGGGTTGCACTTCTGTTCTCCAGGGGGTTCTGTGGGGAGATCCTACACAAAGTGGCGGAGCAGAAAGGGAGGCTCTTGGCGTACAGGATTAAGGTGGGGGGCTTGGTGCTGACTGTAGGCTCTATCTACGGCCCCAATGACCGCCAGGAGCAATTCTTGCATAGGGCATTGGATGATGTGGCGTCCACCTCTGACAGGCACATAGTGTTGGGGGGGATCTGAATCTGGTTTTTGATGCGGCGCTGGACAGGTCTGTGCAACGGCGCCACCAGTTGGGAGAACTTTCGGGCTCGGTTCGCGCCCGACTTGAGGAGCTGGACTTGCATGACATGTGGCGCCACCTCCACCCTACTACCCGCGCGTACTCTTACTTCTCCCACGCACACAAGTCTTATGCGCGACTAGACCATTTACTCGTGTCGGGACCGATGCTCGTTTCCGCCTTGAACGCTGACATGGGGGTCCTCTCTCTTTCCGATCATGCGCCGGTAGAGGGCACCTTCAACCTGCCCCCGGTGGCCCGGCCGAGGGGGGTTTGGCGACTCCGGGACACATTATTGCACAAGCGGTCGACGGTGGAGCAGATTTGCGCGGCTATCGTGGAATTTCAACGCGTAAATGACAATGACGACACTTCCCGCGCGACGCAATGGGCAGCTCTGAAGGCTGTGCTTCGGGGCGAGTTTATCGCTCTCTCCTCGGCGGAGAATAGGGACCGACAGCTTAAAAGGGACGAGCTCACCCGGCAGGTGCGGGAGCTGGAGCAGGTTCATCTCAGAACGGGCGCCCCCAGGATCTGGAGGCAACTGAAAGCCGCCAGGAAACTCTTGTCCGCCCTGGACACGGACCGGGCGGAATTCGCGATGCTTCGTCTGAAGCACAAATATTATACCGGTGGCGACCGTTGCGGACGGCTCTTAGCCAACAAGCTCAGAGTGCAACACCAGCAACACCGAGTGAAGGGATTGGTTACCCCGGCCGGGCACTCGGTCACGGAGGATGGGCAAATAGCGGATGTCTTCTGAAATTTTTACGCAGATCTCTACACCGGTGAGGTCCCTTCTGCCCAGGCAGAGACGGACTACCTGGATTCGGTGCAGCTCCCCTCGTTAACGCCGGAACAGGCCCAGTATTTGGAACGGGAGATCCGTATAGAGGAGGTGGTAACTGCGATCTCCCGGCTCAAGCCGGGCAAGGCCCCGGGACCGGACGGCTTCATCCCTCTGTTTTATAAAACCTTTTGTCAGGAGCTGGCGCCTCTGTTGACCCGCCTTTTCAATACTTTCGCAGAACCGGGTGCCATTCCCCCCGAATTCCTGCAAGCCACGGTCTCCGTGATCCCAAAACCGGGCAAGGACAGGACCGCCTGTGGGTCTTATCGCCCTATCTCGTTACTGAATACGGACTTGAAAGTGTACACCAGCATACTGGCGGCACGCTTGGCGCTTCATCTCCCGGGCATGGTCGACCCGGATCAGGCGGGCTTTATACCTGGTAGGCAGACAGTGGACAACACAAAGAGGGTGACTCATATTCTTGAGAAGGCCTCCAGGATCCCCGGGGAAAGAATGCTCCTTTCTATAGATGCGGAGAAGGCATTCGACCGGGTGCACTGGCCCTACCTGGAGAAGGTCTTGGGCAAGTTCGGGATAGGTGAGAGGTTTCGGCACCTAATCTTCAACTGTTACCAGTTCCCGTCTGCGGTGGTCCGAGTGAACGGGGGCAGCTCCCGGCCCTTCCCCATAGAGAGGGGCACGCGACAGGGATGCCCTCTGTCCCCATTGCTCTTTGCTCTTTACATGGAGCCGTTTGCTCAAAGGGTTCGGCAGAACCCTGACATTGTTGGGGTCAAGATGGGCGCATTTCCCCATGCGATTAGCCTATATGCAGATGACGTCATTTTGACGCTTGACGATCCACGGAGGTCGCTGCCGGCTTGCATTGCTGAATTGGACCTCTTCGCCGCGGTGGCGGGCTTCAAGGTGAACCTTGGGAAATCAGCCGCCCTCGACATTTCGCTCACCGGCGCCACCAGGGCGGAACTGCAGAGACTTTATCCTCTGAGCTGGTCCAGGGACCAAATTCCGTATTTAGGGATTCTGTTGGCGCCCTCCCTCCCGGCGATGGTCGCGGCCAACTATGCGGCTTTGAGCTCCAAAATCAGAGAGGAATTAGGCCGGTGGGACAAAGGCACGCTGTCACTGCTCGGTAGGGTGGCCGCAGTAAAGATGACCCTCCTGCCTCAGGTGCTATACCTGTTTAGGGCGTTGCCGCTCCAGCCTCCCGCAGGGTGGCTGGCAGAGACTCAATCGGCCATTCCGCGGTTTGTGTGGCAGGGCCGTAGGCCACGGATTAAGAGGAACATTGCAACGCTGGCGCCCGAATCGGGGGGGGCTGGGGATACCAGATTTACGAAAATACTTCCAGGCCGCCCAACTCCACTACCTGGTGGAATGGAGCCGGACAAGCACTGGCTGTTCCAGGACCAGGCGGTAGCAGGTAGAACGCTACAGGAGGTGCCGTTCCTGAGGAGGCCACACCGGCCCTCTAACCTCTACGCATCTTTTGTGACACGTGTCCCACTTCGTGTATGGGACTCGGTAGCCATTAAGCATGAATTTACTACCTTCCCCTCCCCCTTCACGCCGTTAACTGGCAATCCGGACTTCGGTCCGGGACTGGAGCCTGGTGCTTACGACCGCTGGCGGGAGGCCCGCTGTTGCACTTTGCATCACCTATACGGCCCCGAAGGTGTTATCTCCTTTCAGAACTTACGACGGGAATACGGCTTCCCTGAAACGGAGCGCATGAGGTATATGCAGGCGCGCCACTGGGCGTTACAACCCCAGGTGCGCGACTCGGCGGATCGGGAGATCACGGAGTACGAGCGCTGGTTAATCACTCGCACGTCGGACGCTAAACTTATCTCCGACTTGTACAGGATGCTGCAGCCCCCCCCCCCTTTTACATTCACAACCCTGGTAGGGAGCGCTGGGAACGGGAGCTCGGACGAGTGTTGAGCCACACAGAATGGGATCACATCTCCTACCGCTCACGCCACTCGGCCTATCACATGGGGCTCACGGAGACCTTCACTAAAATTTCGACCTACTGGTACCGCACTCCTGAGAAATTACATGAGATGGACAGATCAATCCCGGGGACGTGCTGGCGTAACTGTGGCCAAACTGGCACGCTTACACACATACTGTGGGATTGTCCCCTTTTGGCTTCTTATTGGGAGGAGGTTCTTGGTGAGGTGGACAAATGTTTTGAGATAGAGCTGCCACGATTCCCTGCCTATGTTCTGCTGGGGTTGCCAAATGGGTTGATGTATCCTCTCAGGTCTAGGAGGGGCAGACAGATTGCGATAGCCTTAGGGTCAGCGGTGCAAAACATTCTCATACACTGGCGCTCCACCACGCTTCCCACTGTTGTCGGCTGGCTGCATAGGTTGTGGCATGTCCTTGGCATGGAAAAGATGTCTTTGGTAGCGCTGGGGGATACAGATGCTTTTGAGGAGCTGTGGGCGCCCTTCCATAGCTTGTTGTGTTCCGAGTTCAGGGAGATCACTTGCCCCAGGTATCTTAGGTTACTACGATTGACACCGCCACCGGATCCGCCTGATTGACTGGTTAGAGTTGGAGTGGAGTAACGGAGCCGACCGGAGGGTCGCTATGAGGGGAGAGCTGGAGGTCATTGGCACAGTACAGGGGGTGGGTTGGGGTGTGGTAGTTGGGGGACTTTGTAGGTTGGGTAGGTTGTGGAGCAGGGTTGTTTCCTCATCCCCCCCTTTTTCCCTCCCCCTCCTCATTTCTCCTTCCATTCCCCCCTTCCCTTCTCCCCTTCCCTCCTCTTCCCTCCCCCCCCTTTTTTTTTCTTCTCCTTTTTATTTGTCCTTAACCACAGGCGAATGAGCTGTGTATCCATGTCGGAAGGAGCCCATGACAAGAACTGAACTGCTTTGATGTGTCTAAGACGCTATATGCATTTATTGTGGTGCACCTGTGGTTTTTTTCTTTTATTGCCCTGTTGTTTCCTTCTTTACTCTGCTTCAATAAAATACTTTAAACCTAAAGGCAAGCGTATTATGTTTTAGAAACACATAGGCAAGCGTCTCTGAGACACCCCGTGTAGTGTAAAATGTGCAATATTAGTAAGACAAACAGATTGATTACAAAGTTAAGGTTATTTGAGGTTCTTGATACAAGCAAGTCGCTTAACGTGCGAATACTTGCTCCATCAATCCCCTCTTTGATGATATTTACTATCATCACTATTAATGGAACCAGATGCCAACTTTTCACATTTCACCCAATTCAATTTCTTCAAACTTTTTGTTCAGCCTTTTTTCTGCATCCTTATTTGGATGATAATTTTTCACCCTTTTATATATCTGTTTATTCAGCTCTTCTAATTCAAGTTCATCAACATTCCGTTTCATTCCTCTCTTGTTCACAGCATACTTCTTTTTGTGTTTTCGACATTTGCAGCAAATTATTATGATTAGCACGAATAAGCCTATTCCCGCTATTGGCATCAGTATTTTACTCACAAGACTTTTACCTAGATTAGAAAACCAATTACCTATGAAGGAGAGACCATCAGTTAGTCTCTTCCAGGCACTGTCAACCTCCAGTGGGTTGAGCTCTTTTTCCAAATTAGTTATGTTTCTCACATATTTCTTAATTTCAACACTTTTGTCAGGAATGTAAGTGCAACAATGTTGTGCCTTCAACATTCCGCAGACTCCGCCCTCTTTTGCCAATAGTGTCAAGAGCAAGTCTATTCTGTAAAACCATAGATCTGATCGCAACCATTTCGGTATTGACCATCAGGAAACCTGCAGCAGTGTCAGTTGATAACCGATCTACTACTGTAGATAATTTACAGATTCTGTGTGTATTCAGAGTCACTCCCACTGCAGGTATCAATGCACTAAATATATCACCCATTATTTCTGCTACACTTTCTCTTTTACTACGAACTAATCCATTAGTGTTTTCATTGCTTCCAGCGACTTCATTCACGTGGTATATCTTTGGGAAGACAATTCCAAAATAACAGCTTCCATACCAGTGATCCGGCAATTTGAAATAGGCCTTGCTTCCACATATATAATAAATTCCGGGAAACACAGGTTCTGACCCATTTTTGAAACCCCAACCTCCAATTACCTTGTAATTGTGTTCGCATTCACTGCAACCAATGAATACGTTATTATAATAACTAGTCTTTTCTCTGTGAAGACAAAGTTTCCCCTTCTTTTCGAAATCCAGCAACAAAGCAGGATTAGCTCCACCATTTGAGGTGCTCCCCATGTGTTCAGCCCACTTAGGAGTTCCCTGTCTTTTATCATTCGCTTTTCTTTGGAAACTTTCTTTTCTTTTCTCTGCCATATTTAGTAACATTTTCTCTTGTTCATGTAATGAACATGTTAAGTTATCTCTATGTGCTTCACCTAAATCTATTGTACCTATGGTTAGAAAGTATTCTCCCATATAACGTGTAACATCACTCTTAGTATGTACAGGATTCAGGTTTCCACGTATAGGAAGTTCAGGAAAGATTACGTCTGAGTTAGAGTAATGGTACTGTAACGGTCCTCTTTTATAGAACAAACTAGCTAAAATACTAAAGGAAATTTCATATGTTAGTGGTAAATGATGATAGGTCACACCTTCAGCTACTGAAGTAGGTGGCTTCATACAGACTTAACAGTCTTCTATTTCCATTGCTTCTACATAATGTACTAACAGATTTTCAAATACGTTTTAATGAGTTCTGTTCCTGATTCTGTGATAATGTAGTACTTCCTCATCTGGTGCATCTAAAGTCATTCTAGTTTGTCTAAGGCTAAGTGTTTTCTCAGGTCTTTCTACACTTTGTGGTGTCTCTTTCGTTTGCAGCTCTTCTGAGTCTTTTGTCAATATCTTAGTAGGGTACAAATTAGTATCTTTACTCATCATGTAAGGAATAGTAATTGTTAGTCCTATCCATAATATCAGTGCGAAGGCTATACTACATACACATACTTTGCAGCATGTTTTACAACAATTGCGTCTAGGTCTTCCATTCACAGTGGAATCAGACATTTTTGCTTAAAAGAAGTTTTCCAACCCCTCTTTGTAACTTTGCACAGGTTGCTTATACAGGGCAACGTTCAGGTAGGATCCTCTTCTTCGGAAGTCTGGTCAGCAATCAGTTCTTCATCACTGTCATCACTTTCATCACTTATATCGAGATTTTCAAATTCCTCCAACACCAGATAAGTCCATTCAGGACTCTGATACTTATTGTTCAGTCTTTTTATTCGTTCGCTTCTTCTCTTAGGCCTTGCTCCAGAATGTTCTGCTTCACTGGAGTCTTGTTTTTCCTGCTTAAGTTTTTCCTCTATAGTTTTTAGTCTCAGTCTTTTGACAAATCTTGGTTCTCTATTCTTTTTCTTGAATCTTTTAACTCGCACTGTAATTTGGCTTTCTTCAAATGCTCTTTTATTTTCGTTTAGTTGTGGCACATCTGCTTCAATGTTTTCTTCTTCCCTTCCTGTCTGACTAGTTCCAGGTCTTAGGTCAGTTTCTTCTGCCTGGTTACTAAGCTGGCCTTGTTCAGGTGTATACTGATTTTGACTTTTGGTTGTTTCAACTTCTATTTCCTGAACACTTTCGTCTAACTCTATCTGATCCTGTTCAAGCACTTCGAACTTTTGATCTTCTTCCGCTTGAACTTCCGCCCTATTTTCTTTCCGTCCCTTTTCAGTCTCAGGAGTCTTTGGAGGTGTGTCGATAACCTGTTCTGTCCCTATCTGACCTTCCTCATCCTCAGATTTGACATGTATTTCGATGATTTGATTATCTCCTTCAATTCCTGTCGCGTCCTCACTATCCCACTTTCTATCTAAGTAGGTTTGTCTTCTGGTTGAATGTCAGATCGATTACTGGGACCCAATCATCTTGACTGGTGCTCGGTTGTTCTTCTTCAGCTACTTCAGGACCAACGTCTGGAGACCCCTCAGCTGCACAACCTTCAGCCTCAGTTTCTTCATCTTCTGTCACTTTCTTTGCATGGCTAGCATGGATCCACCTTGGTACACCTGCACACTTCACCGCTGTTATGGTAACGAGAATCACTTGTCTCTTCTTTCCCCACTTCGGTGCAAGGCAACTCGACCTGGTGTGTTTCTTAAGTACAACCCAATCACCAGGGTTCAAGTCATGGGCTGGAGTTTCTGGCCAGGCGACGGCGTCTTCCCCAATCTGGTGAGAGATAAAACGCACTTGGTCACCCAGTTGCTTGCAGTACTCTAGCACCAAATTATCAGAAATGTTTATCAGTTTGTGTCCTGGCACCCATGCTTGTCGCATTACTCTTCCCATCAGCATTTCGTGGGGGCTCAGACCTGTCTTCCGATCTGGAATACTTCTGAGTCCCATCAAGACAAGGGGCAAAGCGTCTATCCATTGCATTCCAGTAGATTCACACATTTTTCCCAATCTTGACTTGATAGTGCCATTCAGTTGTTCTACCACTCCAGAAGCCTCTGGGCGATATGGACAGTGTAGTTTTTGTGTAAATTTGAATGCTTCACAGATTTGGCCTATTATTTCATTCTGAAAATGCCCACCTCTGTCTGATTCAATTGTGACTGGAAAACCGTACCTAGGTATTAGTTCCCTCAGTAACAATTTAGCTACAGTGATGCTATCGTTTTTTTCTTGCAGGATAAGCTTCTATCCATTTTGAAAATAGGCAAACAATGACGAGGACGTACTTCATTCCTCGACAGGGGGGCAACTGAATAAAGTCAATTTGTAATTGTATAAAAGGACCTTCTGCTTTTCCAATTCTACCTGGTAAAACTACTGTTTTCTTTCCAGGATTGAATTGTTGGCATATCAAGCACCTCTGGCAGAGTGCCTCTGCTATGTTCCTGAATTTCGAATTGAACCATGTCTGTCTAAAGACACGGACCATTGCATCTCTTCCTAAATGTGTATCTCCATGTATCAATCTAGCCATAAGAGCAAGCAAGCTTTCTGGCAACACAGGCATACCATCAGTGTAAACAATGACACCATCCTCATTCCTTTGCTGACAACCAAAATTTCTCCACCTTCTGTTTTCCTTTGGTCCTGCTGCTTTCTGCAAATCTCTTAGTTCTTCCCATGTTTGTACTTCTTCAAACAGCATAAGTTGGCAGCTATTTCCGCCTCCCCCCAATTTGATATTGACCGACATTCTATGTTTTGCACAATGTTGGGCCAGTTGGTCAGCATATCGATTACCTGCTGTCACATTGTCATCGCCAGATTTGTGAGCAGCACACTTGACCACTGCCAATTCTTTAGGTAACTGGATTGCTTCCAGTAGCTCTTGTACAACTTTCCTGTTTCGGATAGGAGTACCCGAAGAAGTCATAAATTCTCTTTGCAGCCACAACTGGCCGAAGTCATGCACAACCCCATAACCCTACTGGCTGTCAGTGTATATGGTTATTCTCTTGCTTTTCCCAAATTTACAGGCTCTTGCCAATGCAATCAATTCAGCTACTTGTGCAGACTTTACTCCAAACAAATAGGATGCTTCTACTGGAGCCCCTAATGTACACACAGCATAGGCAGCGCTTAAGCCTCCATCCTCATGTCTCAGACATGAGCCATCTACAAACAGCTCGAAATCTTCTACAGTCAGGGGCATTTCCTTGATGTCTGGGCGTGGTTTTGTACTAAACTTAGTCAGATCAATGCAATTATGCTCGACCTCTCCCTTTGCTTCTGCCACGAGTGAATTTGGCAATAAGGTAGCTGGATTCAAAATATTACATCGGGTAATGGTTACATTTGCTGGACCTACTAGAATTCTCTCATACTTAGTCAGCCGACCAGGTGTGAGATACTGGGTTTTAGTTCTGGTCAGTAAGATTACAACTGCATGTGGAACATATACAGTTACAGGATGTCCCATAATGATGGATTCACTCTGTTCGAGGCTCATGCAAGTTGCAGCTACAGCTTTCAGGCATCCCGGTAATCCAGCAGCCACTGGATCCAAAGTAGCAGAAAAATATGCCACTGGACGTCTAGTCAAGCCATGCATTTGAGTTAGGACTGAAAGTGCACAATTGTCTCGTGTGTCACAAAACAGTGCTAAGTCTTTCGAGTAGTGAGGCATTCCCAATGCAGGAGCTGTACACAGACATTCTCGTAACTTTTTAAAAGCTCACATGCTTTCATCATCCCACTCCACTGTGTCCTTTGCTCCTTTCTTTGTCATTTTTATTAATGGTCTCGCTAGGACTGCAAATCCCACAATCCACTGTCTACAGTACCCTACAACTCCAAGGAACATTCTGATTTCTTTCTGAGTATTTGGTAGTTCCATGTTTCGAATTGTTCTAATTCTCTCTGTGGTAAACTTCCTGATACCCCTCTCTATCTGGTGCCCCAGATATTTCACTGAAGAGGTACAGAACTGTAATTTGTCTGGTGATACTTTGTCTTCCTTCACCTAAATGGTTAAGTAAGGCAATGGTGTCAACAACACAGTCTTTCCGACTTTTAGACGCCACCAAGAGGTCGTCTATGTATTGGACCAGGACTGATTCTCTAGGTAAAACCAAAGATTCAAGGCATTTTTTCAGAATTTGATTGAAAATCGAATGACTTTCCGTGTACCCTTGAGGGACACGATTCCAGACGTAAACATGACTGTCGAATTCAGATGAGAAAAGAAATTTGCTGTCTGGATGCAATGGGATTGAAAAGAATGCGTTACATAGGTCAATGACGGTACACCATCAAGCATTCCATGGAATTCGGTACAAAATCACTGCAGGGTTTGGCACAATAGGACAGCAAGGGACGACAATTTTGTTAACCTTGCGCAGGTCTTGTACTACCCTGTACTTCCCGCTATGTTTCTTGATTCCAATTATGGGTGAATTACAAGGACTGCTCATTACCTCTTGTATGATGTTCGCTTCTAACAATCTTTTTATTTCAATGGCAACCCCTGCTTTTACTTTGCACTCATTTTATACTGTTTAGTATTCGGGAAAACTGCATCTTCTTTTATGGAGATTTTAATTGGGTCAACATTTGCCATTAGTCCTACATCTTTTCCAGTAAAATCCCATACCTCTGGTTTCACTGTCTGTTGGAGTTCTTCAGGTAAGTCTTGTATTGTCAGTCTTTTGATTTCCGAGTCAGGTCGTATTAACATTAATTTGTAAATTCCGTCTTCATCTGGAGTCTGAATTTCAACGCCTTTTGGTGTGCAAAAGATGGTACAGTTCCTTTTGCACAACAAATCTCGTCCTAGTAAGTTCACAGGACTAGAATCGCAGACAACGAATCTATGCATTTCTTTGAAATTCCCTATTGTGATCTCCATGGGCTCTGTAACTGGGGTACTAATTAATTGATTAGAAACGCCCACTACTTGGATCGCTTCTCCCGAGAGGGGTAGGTTTGGAACCTCTGCTGTTCTCACAGTAGAACGGGTAGCAACAGTGTTCAACAGGAAGGTGACATCATTTCCTTCAACCTTTCCTTCAATGTATGGCCCTGACTGGTCTACCGGCAAGGAGGCGCTAAGCATGCACTCCTCGTCCTCCCCCCTCAGGCACCGTCAGAAAGGTTCATCACAGAGGAATGTGTCATTCAACAAAAATTGCGAAGTTGCTGATTTCTATCCTCCCTTCCTTCCCATACTTCTGCTTCCTCACCCTGGTGTGCTTTGCTCCTATAGTTTGGCCTAGGTGCACGAGGCAACTGATTCTGTTTTACCTGTTGCTGTGTCTTCCGTGGTCCCTCATTCTGCACCTGCTGATTTAAATTATTATTTGGCACATTATCGTTCTGCACAGCCTTGCACTCGTCCCTCCAGTGCCCCATCTTTACGCACCCATGACAGGGGAACTTCTTTCGTGCCTCTTCTCTTCTCATTTTTACTCTGGGCTTTCCTCCACCCCCAGGGCCTTGGTTCTGGGTATTATTCATTTTACTTAACTGTTGTTCTTGGTGTTCTTCTAATTTTACTTGTGCCCACATAACTTTTTCTTTTAATTCTTTTCGTTTATTTTCCAGCTCATCTTCACAATATTTTGCATACTTCAGGACTTCATCAATAGGTTTAGCTTGCCAACAGATTTTATTGTCTTTAATCCACTGGGAAATCTCAGGCCTTAACCCTAACACGAATCGATAAATGAAGTGGGTCATGTCCTTCATTTCAATGTTATCTAGCCCCCTATACGTTTTGAACACCTGTAACAGTCGTTCATAATATGAATGTACAGTTTCATCTCTATTCTGGGTAGTTCTATCTATTCGGGTCCAATCAGTTTCTTTTGCAGGCACCTATCCTTTCAAGTACAATATTACCTGGTCATACTTACTCATCACCTCCGCTGAAGGAGCTCCTGTCTTTATGTCTCTGGCATATTCTTCACTTGGCCAATCAACAGCAATTTTACATTCTGTCCACAAATCTACAGGAACTACAATGTCAAAGAACCCATCTAAATCTTTCAGGAGGCATTTTTGAACTTTAACAAATCTCTCGACCTGTCTGTACCATTCTACAGGTTTCTCTCGTAATTTTGGGAAATCATTTGTAAATGACACAATATCCTGTCTGGACCATGGAACATGTACATATCCTCCACCTGGCACTTCTCTCATAGGATACAATTTTTCTGCCTTGTCTGCTTCTTATAGGATATATTCACAGAAGTCACTTGTCTGGATCTACCGTCTTCCTTTTTCTTTGCCCACCTGGCTTTCCATTTGTCGAAGTCTCCCCATTTCTGTAACGGATTCAGCAATTCTCTTATCTGCACCTTTTTCCCTGACACGTTCATGTTTTCTAAATCTTTGTCAGAAAATTCTGCTCTGTAGGGCTTTTGCAACACTTTGGATCTGCTAACGTCTATTCCCATATTAGCTGCTGTGTCCATTAGTTTCTCATGGAACACTGGTAATACTTTTGCAAATTAATAGTAACTCTTCTTCACTAAGGGTGTCCAGCCTGTCCAGTCCCACATTTTGTCTGAGGATTTATTTTCTCTAATTCTCGGGTCCATCGATCTATTTCCTCCGGAGTCACTACTGTGGCACTTCTAGTACCTGAAGATGACTCAATCTGGACTTCTCTTGCACCAATCTGAGAGTTCTTTCTCTGTGAATTACCTTCTGGTTCCCTTATGGGCAAATCCATTAGGGAAATTACAGACTCGCATTCACTTGCCTGGTCATCAACTATTAGGGGCTCTTGTCTTGGCTGCACCACAGCTGGAGTTATAACTGGAGTCTTTGGACTAGCCTGTTTATCCCCGTAAAGAGGAACAACTGGACCAATAGTTACTGGAATTGTCAAAGCCTCAGGACTTGTATTTAACTGGGATATTTTCTGGATAAGTTCAGTTCTCGGTTTAATTATAGCCTCTCTTTCTCGGTCCTGTAAGACCTTTTCCATGGAAGTTTCATGTACTATTTGTGGAATCAATGGAGGGTAAAGATTCGGTGCAGTCGGATTTGTCATACTTGGTCCCTCATCACAGGATGTCCTATAATATGGAATAGTCCACTCGGACGTACTCGACCCTGATTACAGGGAGGTCTAAAGAATGGATTTTTCGTACTCAGGGACCTAGATTCCTCATTATATGGTGGTGGATTTTTAATTAATAAATCCTCCAGGTATTCATCCTCAGAATCACCAGTAGTCATTAGGTGTCTGGTTTTCTCTGTCCTTTTTTCTCCTGCGGGTTCGTCTACTGTTAATACTGGGAACAGTCCTTCTATCATCATGTTCTGTCTCCACTGCTTCATTTTTTTCTCTTTTGCTTCTCCATGCATTTTCGGATACCATTTGCTTATCCCTTTGTCAATTCTAGGTCTATCTCGCTCAAAGGCCTCAATCTCCCATTCTTCTAAAGCCTCATATTGCGTCAATCTTGGTCTGGGATGTAAATCATTCATTCGAGTCCTCAAATTAAACAAAATTCTACCATTAAAGGTACCGTCTAAAGGAAATGCTAAAATTCCGTCATCTTTGGTATATTCCACCCAATTTTCCAACCATACACAGGTATGATACCCTCGGTCAAACAACATAAATGATGCAGGAGTATTAGGTGGTGGAATGATTATACCCTCTCTAGTTTTGATGGGTTTATCCTTCTTGAAATAATTTTTAACTTTGTCTACAAAAGTCATCTTTCTCTTGTTTCCGTACATATTGTAAGGTCTGCCCTTTAACATCTGTTCTTTCGCAAACCCTGAATATTTCGGATCAGGTAAAAATTCAGGATACCACATATACTTTGCACTCTTGTTTACTATATTCTTCCAATGCTATTGCGTCTTTCAATTTTCAACAACCAATCAACACTGTGGTTGCAACTAGTTTCGACCAATGGGAGCGCAGCCTTTGCTTGAGATGCGGTCTCACGCTCCGGCACTCACCCCTCCTTTACAATACCAGCTCCGTTACACACCCGCTGTTTCGACCAATACCAGCGAGGCACAAAGTGACGTCAGCGCAGCTCTGCGACTGACTCCCTCCTTCACAAGGTAACGGACACTCTCTTTCTTTCTTAAAGTGCAAGTGCTCTATTTAATTTACAACGTATAACATTCGCCACTGTACTAGAGTGTCTAAAAAGGAAAGATTTGTTTCACTGCAAGTAAACCTCTTCAGTCTACGTTTCATACACTACGGGTAGATCCTTTCTGCCTACCCTTCACCCAAGCATTAGAGAACCTGCTACTTCTTTGACTCATCCACTCTTTTTGGGATATATACTAAGTCTAAAGTTTCACTAGCAAACTCTTCTGCTATCACTCAAGCTCCGACGAACCTACTACTCCTTCTCGTGTGACCCTTACTAGGTTATATCACAACTGAAGTTTCATTAGCGAACTCGTTGCTATCATTTATTAAACTATTCATACAGAAAACCCTAATTAGCGCTTCCAGTTCTGCCTAAGCATGCACTAATGTTCCTAGTGCCACTGACCACACTGCGAGGTGGATTCTCCTCACCACCCGCTATTTTGCCCCCGGGGGTCCAGACAACATATAACAATATCTAACGAGTTGTGTTAATACATTTATCAATATAGCAGCATTTCATCAAAATTATTTCAAAAACATTTCATAACATTTCAAAGCAATATTTTTACATTCGATCGATCAATACTTTTAGCAGCAATAACATTTTAGCAGCACTTTTATTTCATACAGTTATCAGCAAATAACCTATCTAATCTTAACTAGTCCCTAACCATCAATCTGCTACCAGAAAATTACTGATAGAGCGCGCAGGTCACCCAACTAACTTTTATTACCAAATAGTGCACACTTGGGCCCATAAAAATAATTTCTCATTTACACATTAATCAGGTAACCTACACACTATTATCACCAATTCAGTTTCACTACTTTTCTATTTCCGTGTACCTGACTTACCAATCCTCGTCACAGGTACCTAAGATCACAATGGATCAGGGAGCTAGCTGTGGGACAAATAGACAACACAAATACCATATACACATTGAATAATGTTTATACTTTTTATAATGACCACAGACTCAAGAAGTTTTCAAAACCTTTATCTAATCATCATCATCATCATATGCCATGAGCCACAAATTTACACAGATCAAACTGTCTATAACTAGAATTAGAAATATCGTATAGCTATGAATAAGGCTAAGAATCATTTAGAAATCGAAAAAATAAAGGGAAGGAGAAATAAGGAACACGCTATTTTAGATTAACAGACTTTCACAATTTCACTAAAGGCGGGTAAAGAAAGTGACCATACTAATCAAGTAGACTTTCGAAATTCACTAACGGTTCAGAGAAAACGAAACTATGCAGTTTGATTTATCCAGATGTGCTTATATCTATAGGGAGGGTAATAATGGAACATAAACTATATAAGCAAACTATTCAGTATTATGACTAAAGGTAGGAAAAAGTGGAACATGCTAATAGACAATAATGCATGAAAAATCTCATTTATAGAAAGTCAGGGGAGAAAAAGGACCGTATGCAATTATGCTTTATTCGAGACGTTAGGATGGAAGTTTGGGAAACGAACACCCACACTCAGTTATATTTACCTAGGATAGGTTGAAGACTAACCCTGGCCACCGGTCAGTTGGAAAAGGCGGGGAAAGGACCCTCAAGGACTTAGGCTGCCAGTAGGCGAGCAGATACAGCTCATGGACAGTCAGGACAGGATAACCCCAGGATTTGGATCAGGACCGGGCTCACCAAAGGGTACGACCAACACCTGCAGCTTCGGTTGCAATGCCTGTGCTACTCCCTCTCTGCAAGGAATCTGCCAATAACCCCGATTGGGTTCTCCAATCTCCCAGCAAAGTGCTTCGCCAGCACTTCAGGTTCCCAAAACCCCGAGTGGGTCTGTGGAAATTCGGACAGAGTGCTCCGCAGCTCTCTGTATCAGTCACCTATAGAGTTCGTTAGGTCAGTGACAGGTCAGCTATTCGGACAAGTCAGACAATTTCTCTAGCTAAACCTAGGCTAGTTATACTGTTTTCGGGTCAGTGTACCACCCCCTAATGTTGCAAGTGAAAGAATCCCCAAGTTCTGATTGTTCAAAGGAGGAGGTTAAGTCCTCACACCACCTAAATTTTAGACTTTCTCAGGCTTAATATTCAATTTTCGTACCCACCCCTTACATTCTAGTTCCCATGGCATAAGATTTACAGAGTACATTAGGGTACACAGCAGTGAAATACAATTGTAACAGTTTTAGGTAAAAGTCAGCTTCGTCTTGCTGGGTAACAGGTCGATTCCCAGGAGCATCTTAACTTCGGCTGCCAGCTGGCTGAGTTCCACTGCTGCATAACTTTCTTTTCCCTCATCACATGACAAGTACCATACGGGCTCTTCAAGATGGAGTAGCAAGCGCCTCCCAGGCCCAAAGAATACGATACATGAAAAGCAAGCGAAAACAATTTAAAAACGCAGAAAAAATGAATACACTGTATACCATAATTGGCTATACTACACCCCTTACTTTATAATAACTATTGTATTAGGGTAAGTGCAGAACAAACAGCTTTGCAAAACCGGCTATGCAAGCTCGGAGCATATGAGAAAGTAAAGCGGCCATTTTAAGTGCATTGCGCATGAGCAACAAATTCCCTCCAGAACTGCGAGTGCGTCACATCAGATGGGCATGACTAAATTCCCGCAAAGCAGCAACCATTTTAAAGGCAAGCGTATTACGTTTTAGAAACACGTAGGCAAGCGTCTCTGGGACACCCCGTGTAGTGTAAAATGTGCAATATTAGTATGACAAACAGATTGATTACAAAGTTAAGGTTATTTGAGGTTCTTGATACAAGCAAGTCGCTTAACGTGCAAATACTTGCTCCATCAAGCACACATAGGGAACCTGAAGGTACAGGGACAGTGGAACAGCACAGATGTGCTGAAGCAAATCCACTACCTGTTTTCCTAGACCTGAAGTACACATAGACAATGCTTTACTAATGCAAACAGACAACACAACAGCCATGTTTTATCTCAACAAACAGGGAGACATAAAATAGTTCACAATGAACAAACTAGCCCTAGAAATATGAAAATGGGCAATACTAAGGAAGATCACAATACAAACCGTCCACCCACCAGGATACAGAACATGGAGGTGGACAGTCTTTGCAGACAAGAAAACCGCTCCCACGAGTGGTAACTCCAATAAAAAACACTGTAGAAGATATTCAAGGTCTGAGGGAGACCAGCAATAGACCTGTTTGCCACAGCCAGAAACACAAAATGCCAACACTTCTCCTCCAGGTTTCAACACCACCAGTGAGAAGGGAATGCCCTGTCAGTAATCTGGTCTGGGAGATTTGTATACAATTTTCCTCTGTTTCCCCTGAAAAAACCAGACAACCAGGAACAAAACTCCTCCTCATAGCTCCACAGTGGGTTATACAGACCTGATACTCTGACCTAATAGAGATGTCCAGGGGACAAATGATCTCAATCAAAGCAGAACCGGATCTGCTGACTATGCAGTCAGGGAGAGTGTACCACCCAGAGCCAGCAACTCTCAGCCTAGCGGCCTGGTTCCGGACTATCTAGAATTTGGGAATCTGAAACTACTACCAGGATAAAGGAAATCTTAAAAGGAGAATGAAAGCTACCACCAGAAAATATTATGCTGCAAAGTGGAACAGATACATTCACTGGTGCACAAATAACAGAAATATGGAGACCAGGACAAAACAAGAAACTGTATTAACTTACCTCACTCACCTGTTAGACACCTGATTAACCTATTCATCCCTAAAGGTACTCCTGGCAGCAATAGTAGCCAACACCAGGGGCTCTTCATGTAACGTTTTTTTCACATCACCGGTGGTGAAGAGATTCTTGGAAGTAGCTAAAAGGATTGCACCACCATGATCAGTTCCAGCACCTTTGTGGAGTTTAAACACCATTCTCAGTCAATTAATGATAAAGCCTTTTGAACCTTTGAACAAGACAGATCTCAAATCACTCGTACTTAAGACTGTGTTTCTAATTGCAGTCACATTACTATACAGAGAGAGTAAGCTACAAGCACTAACAATCCAGGAACCAAAGTTGCAAATACACAAAGGTAGTTCTCAGAACCAACCCACAGTTCCTACCCAAGATGATGACCCACTTTCATGTCAACCAAAACATTCAGCTATCATCCTTCTTTAAAAACACAGACAGAAAGGGCCCTACACATGTTGGATGTAAGGAGGGGTTTAATGTACCATGTGCAAGAAACAAAGAAGTTTTGTAAAGGAAACTGGTTGTTTATCTCCTTTGCCAACGGTTCCCCAGTAACTGAATAAACAATCTCAAGATGGATTGTGGAAACAATACAGTCTTGCTGTTCAAGTGAGGGGAGGACCAGAGCCCACTCAACAGGAAAACGGTACAACACTAGTGTTGCTAGCAAACGTACCCATGGACACTCTGTGCAGCAGCAATATGGTCCTCACTACACCTCTATGCAAACACTTATTGTGTGGATATTCAGATGAACAAAGAGACACCGGTGGGACAAAAGGTACATACAACACCTGTTTGTTAACACTTCCACATTTCATCCCCACCAGCCCATGAGAAGAGATACTGCTATATAATCTAATGCAGAGCATGCGAATCCAGAAAAGAATTCATACTGCAAAATGAAATGGTTACTTACCACTAGGAGTAATTTTGCAGCTTGAAACATTTTTTGAATTCATATGCGACCTATCCATCTCCCCGAAAATGGGAGATTTTGCAACCAGGTGGGGAAGAAATAAGCAAGGAGGAAGTATATACCAGAAAAGCAAGAAAAAAGAAACCGAAGATGGTGACTACGGACAGGAACACCCACAGTGCCATCTGACGTCACACAGGGGATGGACATTTTGTCAATTGGTGGTCGACAACGCCCACAGAAAGGGAAAAAAATCCATTTTAGACCCAACTACTAGATGGTGGAATAATGCATAGTATGTGAATCTAGAAAACTCTTTAAGCTGCAACACTACTCCTGCTGGTAAGTAACCATTTAGTTTCTACTTCCTTACAGTTGTCTTTCAAAGCACACTTTCTTTTATTGGCATCAACTATTTACTGTGTTAATACAATCTTGCTTTTGGAAAGAGTGTGCTTGATGCACAAATGAGTGAATATCCTTGGGGTCTTGCTATTCTATAATCTTGGGCAGCCCGAGCACTCTTTTTATAAATTCATTAAACGATCACTAAAGACCTCTCTATCCTTTTCCTAGATAGAGGTTTTGATTTTGTGACTCTATAATACAATAAAACGTACATTTTCATTGAGTAAAGACAGTTTGTCAGGAATCCTTGTTTATTAATAATAAAAGTAGAACAGAATTTTCAGAACCAAGTTTGTCAGCACCCTGTATTTTAAAGCAATACATTATATTTAGTGCATTTAGCGGAGTTGCATCTGGTAACGCTGAACAAATATGTCCATCCTTTACGCAGGAGATTACTTACCCGTAACAATTTTAAAAACGTGACACCCTATTTCGTGTGCTCTACTCAAGATCTTGCATGTCGTGTTTTTTTAATTAGGTTTCAAAATGAGGTGAAGAAAGGCTATAAAATCCTTTTAGATATTAGTTGGAGGAACAGTAATAAAAATACATTTTGAAAGGCACTTTTCAATTCTGTTGTCTAAAAAGGTGATTTTTGGATTACCAAGAATGTACATTTTAGTATTAAAAAGTTAATTAAAAACACAAAAAACACCATTCACATATCTTCCTGCAATAACAAACATTCCAGCACTATGATGGTGGAGACCTACTATGATAAATGAGAACCTTTTTGGCTGGCTATTTGGAGATAGATGTTGTGTTAATCTGTATTGAGAATGAGCATCTCCTTGGCAACTATAGTCAATGAAAATAATTGTTCCTGCTAAAATATTTTTAATGTTTCCCTTCATTGTTGATCAGGAAATGCCAACCAGAGCTTCACTCTATGTGGACAATGCGCTGAGGCCCTTGCAGCAGCTTCAGAGTGACTACAAAGATTTACTAAAGGAGTCCATCAGAAATGAATGGCTACAAGGAGCTCTTTCAGAAAGCACACAAAAGTAAGATGAATATAAAATGTTTGATTACTTCAACTGAGTTTTTACTTCCAATAGAGTTATATATGAATCCATGATATTTAATTGCTACAATGTAAAATGCGGTAAAATATTGTTATCTGATAGAGACTTCTAGCTGCAGATTCCTTACCTTTGAATTTCCCAGGCGTCAGGCTGGATCTGGAAACCTTTGCTCGAGCAATACCCTGTGAGCGCGCCGTCGGGTGGCTCAATTCTGCTCCGCTTGACCTTGTCGTTAAGGCTGGTTATGACATCGCAGTCACTTATATAGGCGCCACCCAGGCCCGCGAACATCAGCTCTTTTCTTTCCACCCAAGTTAAGGGCCTATCTAAGACGTTTTTGACAGGCCTTTTTTTTACTTTTTTTCAACTTTGGGGAAAAAAATCAACATTGTGGGCGAGGATGTCTTCGCGGAAGACAGGGTTCAAACCGTGCGGTGCTGGTCACCGCATGATGTCAGTTACCGCCCCCTCCTCATCTGTCTCTCGTGTCTTGAGCGCGACCACGATTCAAAGTCATGCTCGGACTGTCAGGCTATAATTCCGAAGGCCTTGCGAGAGCGAGCTATGAATCCCCTTGAAGCCCATCCGTCTATACCATCCTGCGAGCCTCTGCAAAGGTTGCGGTCCCGATCGAAGAAGAGGAGGCCGCGGGACCACTCCTGGAGCCCCAAGTTATCTTTGTCAAGGTCATCTGGATACTCTGGGTAGAAGGAACAAGAAAAAGAAGAAGTCCAAGCGGACTTTATCTTCACCTCAACTGTCTTCAGTGGATTGGATACTTCCCCAGATACTGGCATGCTCTCTCTGCCAACTGTGGCTACGAATGAGGGGGCATCTTATGCCATGGTGGTTGAGGGCAGCCGAGGTCCTCGGACTAGAGTTGCCCTCCGTGCAGGTCATGGCTAATCTACTTACCGAAGTGATTCAACCTGGGTTTCCACCTCTGAACTCCTTTTGCCCTTCAATAGGGCACTAACTTCTAGTCACATGGTTGAAGCCTAGCAGAGGGGCTGCAGTGAATAGGCAAATTGCACACCACCATCACCCAGCTCCGGGTGACCCAAAGGACCTTAGCCAATACCCCACCCCTGAAAGCTTGGTGGTGCAGGCTTCTACATCTCAAGGTGCGTTCCCTTTCGCCCCTCCAAATAGGGAATCCAAGATGGTGAATTCATTTGGGTAGGAAATGTTTTCTTCCTCCAGCCTGGCATTGCAGTCGGAGAATACCACATTCTTATTCTTATGCCCTGTCTCCCACTCCCTTTGGGAAATGGTTGGGCTAGTGCTGCCACAAGTCCCGGAGCAGGCCCAGGCTGTGCTCTCTCAGGTGGTTAAGGACAGGAGAGATGCAGCAACATTTACCATAAGGTGTGGCCTTGACACAACTGATTCGCTGGGCAGATCGATTTCTTCAACAGGGTCCTTGAAGTGCCACGCTTGGCTTAGGACAACTGGTGTCTCAGGCGATGTCCTGGGAAATTTGATGAACATGCCCTTTAATGGATCCTGTCTTTTTGGGGAGAAAGTAGACTCTACCCTACCGAGGTTCCAGTACTGGGGAGCTATAGCCAGATCCTTGGGCCTCTCTTCTACACCTCGTGGCCGGTCTAGCTCTTGCCCCTTTCAAGGATGGAGGTTCTAGCCGCTTGAGCTCTATCATAGTAACCGTCCTGTGCAGACTTCCTAAGTTGTCCGAGGATATGGACTCGGTTTATTCCGACCAAGGAATGGAAGCCAGAAGTCGCCGGCCACCCTTCCCTCGGCAGCCGCCATTTCTAAGCCCTCCTACTCTGACTCTGCAAGACCCAACAACCCACCACACCACTTCAGTTGGTGGGAGAATCCATCATCATCTCCCCCGATGGAGGTTCATAACATCAGACAAGTGGGTATTGCAGATTATTCCTGAGGGCTATTCTCTGCGTATTTCACTGACAAACTACATGTTATTAATTTGGATTGTTTGAAGTTTGAAACTCAATAAAGAAAATATTTTTTAAAAAGAAAGAGAAGTTCAAGGTGCTTACTCTAGCTCAGGTCTTGTCTTCCATAGACCAAGAAGACTGAATTGTAGCGTTGGACCTGCAGGATGCATATTTTCACATCCTGCCAGACCACAGGCATTGCCTGCGCTTCAAAGGAGGATGCGAGCACTTTCAGTTTATTGTGCTCTGCTTCAGCCTTACAAGTGCCCCTCTGCTGTTCACCAAGATGATGGTGGTCATCGCCTCTCATCTGAGCAGGTTAGAGGTGTCAGTCTTCCCCTACCTCGATGACTGGCTGTTGAAGGCGTCTTCAGACTACGGTGGACTTCCTGCCTTCACTGGGGTTCTCTACAAGCGTGCCAAAGTCATACCTCACTTCTTCTCAGAAGCTCCCTTTCATCAGAGCTGTTCTGGACGTAGTGCAGTTTCGGGCCCATCCTCCTGAGCAGCGAGTCCAGGATATTCAGGTTATGATTCTGATGTTTCAGCCTCTATCCTGGATTTCCATGAGACTCTCTCTGAGACTGTTTGGCCTCATGTCCTCCTGTATCCTGTTTGTAAAGCATGCCAGGCGCCGTATGCAGGCTCTACAGGGGAACCTGAAGTTCCAGTGGGCACAGCATCAGGGAAATGTCACAGACGTGGTCCAGATTTCTGAAGGAACTACGAGGGATCTGCAGTGTAGGTTGAAGAACCGCAATTGGGTCAATGGCAGACCCCTCTCCCTTCCCCAACCAGAAATCACAGTAGTGACAGATGCCTCACTTCTGGGATGGGACGGCCATCTGGGAGAAGTGGAGATCAGGGACACTGGTCTCCGGTGGAGTCGGGGCTCTACATCAATTTGTTGGAGTTTCAAGCGATTGATTGGCATTTAAGGATTTTCTTCGCTTTGCCAAGGGAAAGTTAGTGCAGGTGTTCATGGACAACATCACCGTCATGTGGTAGTGCAACAAGCAGGGCCGGGCGGGATCATGGACCCTTTTTCGAGAGGCTTGTGTCGATGGACATAGCTGGAACACCAGGGTATAACCCTGGTGGTTCTACACCTGACAAGTTCTCTGAACGCCAGTGCAGACAATGTCAGCAGTCGAAGCCTAGCAGATAACGAATGGCGTCTTTAGTTGGAGTTGGTGCAAGGACTCTTTCAGCAGTGGAGAGAATCTTTGTTAGATCTGTTCGCCTCCGAAGAGAACTCGTGTCAGCAATACTATGCCCTGGAGTTTCCAAGGCGGCTATTGCTCGGCGACGCCTTTCATCCCGAGTGGAGCTCACGCCTGCTGTAGGCCTTTCCGCCCATACCACACCTGCCTAGGGTTCTGTAGAATATCAGGAACTACCAAGCCCAAGTTATTCTTGTGGCTCCTGACTGGGCGAGGAGAGTCTGGTATCCAGACCTTCTGAGAATAAGCATCAATCCTCTGATCAGGCTGCCCCTTCAGGATGATTTTCTGTTGCAGCAGCAGGGTAGGGTCCTCCACCCGAACTTGTCAACTCTGCACCTCCATAGAGGAGATTGAGTGGCAAATGAATAAGAAAACCAGATGATTTTTATCAATGAAGTTTTAACAATTTATTGAATGAGTTTTATTTTTATGTATGATATATTTTTTTATCCAATGTACCTTTGTGGATCTTTTCCACTTTTATGGATCGATTATAAATGCTACGAGTAACGTTATTATGATGATGAGTGGCAACAGTTTATGGCTTTTGACCTTCCTGCTGAAGTATGCAATGATATTTTGGCAGCCATGCGGCCCTCCACTAAGACGGTATACGCCGACCGTTGGAAGAAATTAGTATTCTACTGTACAGAAAGGTCTATTGACTCACTTTCTGCTTCTTTTTCCATTGTTTTTCTATTCATTCAAACCCTTGCCCAACTGGACTCTGCTTTGGGAACTCTCAAAGGTTATCGTATCTATCCACTTTTATGCGGCTGCCAGACCAACCCTCTCTCTTTAAGTCTCTGATTGTAAATAGGTTTTGACAGGGCTGGCTCACTTGTTCTGCCCATGCCCTTTGTTATGCCGCAATGGAACCTTAATTTGTTTTTTACTTATCTTCTTTGTGCTCTTTGAGCCTTTACACAACTATTCCTTCCGTCGGCTTACCATCAAGAAAGCCTTTCTTGTGGTGATAACATCTGCCCGGAGGGTGAGCGAAATGCAGGCGCTCTCTTGTACGCTCCGCACCTCTGCATCATTCTTGCCAAAGTTGGTGACCTAAATCCATCTGGGTCAATCTATCACGCTGCCCACCTTATTTGCTCCCCAGTATCCCTCTAAGGAAGAGGACCGTGCCCACTGCCTGGACCCAAAAAGAGCGTTATTATTCCACCTTGACCACACTAAAGAATTCCGGGTGGACGACCAACACTTTGTGGGGTACGTGGGCGCTAAGAAGGGTGTGGCCAGGGCAGAAAAGGACCATCTCTCGCTGGGTTGTTCTCTATATTAAGATCTGCTATGCCATGGCTAAGAAGCAGCCCCCCTGAGGGATTAAGGGCCTTGGCTCGGGGTGTCCCATTCCTGGACATCTGTCAGGCAGCAACGTGGGCATCTATGCACACTTTTGCCAAGCACTACTGCCTGGACAGTCAGATCCGCAGGAATGGGCATTTTACTGTTCAGTCCTGCTGGACTACTTAGTGTAAGGTTTTGTTCCGCAACCCATTGCGGGATGGTATGGCTTGGGTATCTAATTCAAAGGTAAGGAATCTGACACTAGAAGTCTCTATCACATGAACAAGTTATATACCTTTGGTAACAAATTATCTAGTTGCAGATTCCTAACGGTCCCACCCATGCCTCTCCACTTTGCGTTCTGTTTTTTTAGGACTAGGGTTACCCCCTTTTTCAGGGCCCTAGTTTTGCACACGTTTTCGTCACTTCGTAGCTCTGTGCTTCTGGCGTGTAAAAAAGAAAGTACTGACGTCCACAAGCCTGGATGGCACCTATATAGGTGACCACAACATCCTAACCGACACTAACCATGATGTCACGCGGAGCCGAATGGAGCCACACAATGGCGCCCGCAAGGGATTTTGCTCGAGCAAAAGTTCTCTGATCTCTGCGCCTGGAAAATTCAAAGGTAAGGAATCTGCAGCTAGGTAGTGTCTACCAGATAATGCATTACCGAACATAAGTAACTTGTTCTATAAGACCATTTAGTGCATAATGATGTGTCCCATGGGCGAAAAAGTTGGCGGGGATGAGGCTAGCGCAGCCAAGATGGCGGACTTGCTCTAAGGAGCTCCGCAAAGAAAAACCCTGTTATCCCCAGCAATCCTACTTCCAGCTGACTAATGGCCACTTGATGTGATCTGCCCGCTTGCCTGTTGGTTTCCGCAAGCCAAGAATGCCAGCCGATTGCGATGCCGCAGCCTGTGGACTCCCTTGATAGCCGTCGCCGCGCTACCACTGGTCCGGCGCTGACAGTGCGGGCCTGCCGGTGAATCGAGGCCCGGCGGCTGCGGAGCTGGCTCTGCTGTGGCAGCTGCGCATGAGAGCAGAAGGTGCAGAGGAAGCTGCACTACGGGCTGGGCGACCGCTGAACTGGCTGGTGAGTGTCCTGTTCGGCGTTAAGGACCCGGCCGGGCCCCTGCCACTGTTAGCGTGACGCTGGCCCTGCTGACCTCACCACTGCCTTGCGGCCGCTCTGGCTTCCCCCCCCCCCCCAGGTTTGCCGCCACGCCCTACAAATCTACTGCTGCCGACTAAACGCTTACCTACCTAGGCCTTGGTAGTGACTGCGAGCACTCTGTAGACCATGAGGCAGGGAACGGGGCCTACCCTCGACTGCGGCGCTGGTGACACGTCTCCTCTACTCTACGGAGCTCATCTGCGGCCTTCGTGGGCTCGGGCCCCGCACTAAGGAGCAGTCCGTGGCCCTGAACTGCAGCACCTAATGACACTGACAGGACCTAGCGTGGCCTCCAGTGCACTGGGCCTGCTGCGAGGAAGGGGGTGAAGGAGCAAGAGGCTACTGCCACGACCATTCCCACGTGGCATAGGGAGCTGCAACTGCACCACCGATCTGAAGCAACCACCATATACTACAGCTCCAATTGGAACCAGCATCCACCTCCCAGGTGGGCCATTGGTGAAACTGCTCCCACTGGATTGCCCTGTCTCCTGAAGCACACATGGCCCTGAACCCTGGAAGCGCAGTAGCGCAGCCTCCTAATCTACTTGTGGGTCCCACTTGCTCAACTTGAGCTGTGAGCCGCCGTTGCATGGGGAGGCTCTTCCACAAGAGGGGGAACCGTAACCCCTGAATGCCATCACACCCATACAATGTTATATGTCCAGGGTCATAGCCAAGAATTTTACGCTTCTTCTTTACTACTCATGGGGCCAGACGCACTGAGGCGGTGAGCCTCTACTGCCCATTGACCCACCGCTCCGCACATCATCTCACTGTAGCATCATGACCTGTTTCGGTCTGGTGGCTGCTGCTTGCTCCTGGAGCTGTCAGTCAGGAGGGGGCCATCCACATGTGTGATGACATGTCTGGGCGGCTCGTGCTGCAGCGCTTGGATTGACCCTTAGAGCACTAACAATCATGCCCAGTCTGTGGACTGTCTCCCGCCTGTGACTGTGATGGACCAATCGGGACACTGCCTGAAGATGGCCTTCCTCCGGTCGGGCGCCACAGCTGTACCTGCGAAGACGCCCTGCAGGGGTGAGGTGTTGTCCGGCCGCTCCAAAACCATTGTCGCCCATGATCACTCGCTGGAGGTGGAGAGGACCCTCATGTCACTGGAGAACACCTTTGTCTCTTTAGAGACAAGATTGACAACATAGTAACCATCCTTTATCTACTACATACTGACCATCGTAAACTAGCAGACCATGTGTGCACCGCAGGGCAAATGATAGCTGAACTTCAGCGAACCGCAAAAGAACAGGTATACTCCATCCAGCTGCTGATGGATCACATCCACACCCTTGAGACCAGGGTGGAAGATGCAGTGGGACGCTCACTCAGAAACACAGTGCGTGCTGGTGGTGGGCCTTCCAGAAGGCATCGAGGTACATAACCCTGTAAAATACTTGGACAACTGGCTGCAGGTCCTGCTCACGGCTGAACCCCACTCGCAGATCTTTTTGGTTGAGTGGGCTCACCGCATCCCAACATGGAGTCCCCTGCCTGGCTCCAATCCCAGGCCGATGCTGATTCGCTTACTTCATTACCATTCCCAAGATACAATTTTATGCGAAACCAGGAAGCTTAACAAAATTATGGTTGACAGTGCCTGCCTCATGTTCTTCCCAGACCACACGTCTGAGCCTCCTTCCTGTCAAACGCCGTCTTTGCGACCTCGACTTGAAATACTCACTGCTTTTCCCACCGAGATTACGTATCATGACAGACCTAGCATGCTTCTTTGACTCACTGAAGGACGTTTGGGAATGGCTGGAGGCGTTGGGGCTTGTGTCACGCCAGCGGGCGCCATCTTGTGATGCAACGCCCTCCTAGACATGCTATTCAGAAAAGGGGTTGGTGATGAGCAGAGTATCTGAATTAAACAGAACACTCGTACCCAGTCAACAGATCAGGGCTTGATCCATCACCGTTTTTTAGCTCACTGCACCATCCCAGCTCAGAACCTGGCTACATGCAAATTAGTCTGTCCCTGGCCCCGTGCATCATGGGAACAGGGCAGACCAAACTACCAAGAACAAGCTTCCGGGGACCGGTTTCTGGCATTTCAGCCGTCTTCGGCCCGGCTTGCTTGAATCCTGATGGTGCAGTGAGCAAGGGACTCACATCTGAGTATACCCTTCCACGCTTATGGTGGACAAAACGATTCAGAAAAGGGGGTGGTGATGGACAGAGTATCTGAATTAAACAGAACACTCGTACCCAGTCAACAGACCAGGGCTTGATCCATCACCGTTTTTTAGCTACTGCACCATCCCAGCTCAGAACCTGGCTACATGCAAATTAGTCTGTCCCTGGCCCAGTGCATCATGGGAACAGGCGCGGTTCGTCCATTGGGGCCTGGGGGCGTAGCCCCCCCTGCCCAACGCTGCCCGCAGCTCCCTCATGACAATCATGTCAATGAATCAACATGACGTCAGACCGCCGGGCGGGCGTCATGTTGATTCATTGAGATCGTACAGGCGGCAACACAAGTACGCATGCGTGGGGACGGAGGGTGAAATTTTTACCCGTGCCCACGCATGCGCACTTGTGTTTTTGCTGCGTTGCGCATGCGCATCAGAAGCCCTAATGGGCGTGCTGCGGGCGAGAGGGTACCTGTGCCCCTGGCGCCAGGATTGGCCAAAAGCGCTGTGAGCCTGTGACGTGTGGGGAGCAGAGCCCAGAGGTGGCGCGGACCGGCAGTAAGGTAAGAGTGTGTGTTTTTAGTGCATTACTCCAGTCGTCTCGTCGTCTACCACGTCCCATATTTGTTACCCTCTCAGTTCAACACATCTCCCTTATTTCTTAGCTTTTTTCTCACTCGTCTTTATTATTCTGTTGTTAAAGCTCCGTGCCGCTCTTCCCCTCTGCCACCTGTCTCCCCCTGCCCCGTTACTGCTCCACGCCGCTCTGAACCTGCTTGCTACTCTCTCTCTGACTATGCCTCAGCTTCTTCCTGACACTCTTTCCGTCTCAATCTCTCTTTTTCTTTAAAATTTCAAAATGTTAACAAAATGTAGAGGCGGAATAGCATGATATATGCATTTATTATTGCATG
This sequence comes from Lissotriton vulgaris, assembly GCF_964263255.1. Taxonomy (NCBI): domain Eukaryota; kingdom Metazoa; phylum Chordata; class Amphibia; order Caudata; family Salamandridae; genus Lissotriton; species Lissotriton vulgaris. Next base: position 1,251,137,556 of record NC_141694.1, on the reverse strand, counting down.
CATGTTGGTGTATGTTTGTATGTGAATTTGTATAGTACATACCTAGGGCTTACAGGATGGCAAATACATGGGCGGTAGAAGGTTTCCAGCATAAAAAGGTTGGGGTGATGTAATATGTAAACTGGCACATCCTTCTATATCGATCCTAAAGGCTTGTTAGAGTCCATAATTTATTTTTATATGGTCATAAAAATACATGAATGATGGATGGATGCAGGGTAGGTGCATTAATGATTGTTCGGTGGATGGGTGCATGGATGGATGCATGCATGATGGGTGGATGGATGCATGAATGATGGATGCAGGATGGATGGGTGGGTGGATGGGTGGATGCATGAATGAATGATGTATGGATGCAGGATGGATGGGTGGATGCATGAATGATGTATGGATGGATGCATGAATGCATGCATGATGGATGGATGCAAGATGGATGGATGGATGGGTGGATGGATGGATGGATGGATGCATGAATGATGTATGGATGGATGCATGCATGATGGGTGGATGCATGATGGATGGATGGGTGGATGGATGAATGGGTGGGTGCCTGAATGAATGAAGTGTGGATGCAGGATGGGTGGGTGGGTGGGTGGATGGATGGATGGGTGGATGCATGAATGATGTATGGATGGATGCATGGATGCATGCATGATGGGTGGATGCATGAATGAATGATGTATGGATGCAGGGTGGGTGGGTGGATGTATGAATGATGTATGGATGGATGCAAGGTGGTTCGGGCTCGCTCGCTGCGCTCGATCGCTGCGGTGCAATATGCAAATTAGTTTACTCCCCACCACTTTCAAATGTCACCAGCCGCCCCTGCATGGGAACAGGGCAGACCAAAATACCAAGCCAATTCTTATACTGGAAAGGAAACAAGCTTCCGGGCACCGGTTTCTGGCATTTCAGCCGTCTTCGGCCCGGCTTGCTTGAATCCTGATGGTGCAGTGAGCAAGGGACTCACATCTGAGTATACCCTTCCACGCTTATGGTGGACTAAACGATTCAGAAAAGGGGGTGGTAATGGACAGAGTATCTGAATTAAACAGAACACTCGTACCCAGTCAACAGATCAGGGCTTGATCCATCACCGTTTTTTAGCTCACTGCACCATCCCAGCTCAGAACCTGGCTACATGCAAATTAGTCTGTCCCTGGCCTAGTGCATCATGGGAACAGGGCAGACCAAACTACCAAGCCAATTCTTATACTGGAAAGGAAACAAGCTTCCGGGGACCGGTTTCTGGCATTTCAGCAGTCTTCGGCCCGGCTTGCTTGAATCCTGATGGTGCAGTGAGCAAGGGACTCACATCTGAGTATACCCTTCCACGCTTATGGTGGACAAAACGATTCAGAAAAGGGGGTGGTGATGGACAGAGTATCTGAATTAAACAGAACACTCGTACCCAGTCAACAGATCAGGGCTTGATCCATCACCGTTTTTTAGCTCACTGCACCATCCCAGCTCAGAACCTGGCTACATGCAAATTAGTGTGTCCCTGGCTTAGACATGCAGCAGTTCTAGACCTGGAACAGGTCAGACAGGAAAGAATATGGGCCCTCCAGTCGGTGGTGGCAATAAGCGATTCCCGACCTGACGCCAGAAAGATGAACAATCCTCGCAGTCTTTGAGGAAAGCAGAAACAGATGCCTTGGCACCACCAGATGTTACTCCGCAGACAGCTGTTGACATTATCTGAACTGCTCCTACTCCTGCATGTCACTCTCTTTGTTTCCTTTCTTGGCAGATCATGCACCATTATGTACTGTTGTTTTTTCTTGCTGTCACTTAGCTCCTCTACAATTGACATCCTAATACATTGCTGGCTCCTGTAATATGCACATGGCCACCTTCATATACATCTAACACCGGCTGGAATACACACACTTTCACTACATGGGGTACACCACCCTTGGCCGCTGCACATCCCAAAGGTAAAACCCTCTGTTACAGGCTTTACTGCTGTATCTCGCTAAGTATTTTAACAGTTAGGGTAGAAAACCTGTTGTTCCTCTGCTCTATTAGCATTTAATACCTGCAGCTCATTTTTCCCCTCCGTTTGGCTTTGCCTCTATGCCCTATAAAACCCTAATCTAGCGCTAAACCCTATGCTTCTGTACTGCCATCACAAGTCTGGTCCCTAGCACCATTCATGACCATTGCCCTCCTCCCATATACAAACTGCTGACATGACACACACTACTTTCACTACCTGGAATGTGCGTGCATGCATATACCCTCCTGCCGACACGCTGTTTATGGCCATCTTAAGTTCTCATCACAGTTTTGGTACGGGTTGGTGGATGAGAACCTGAGGACGCAGGCGAGTACCTTCCTGCTCACACCTATGGTATTACTTCCGTGAGGCACCGCTAACCCCCTTTCACACTTTTTATTCCTACACTTTCTTTCGCTCACATGAGCTTGGTCGCACTACATTAACTAATATAACTAATTTAACGAAATAGGGAATTTTAACATTAAAATGGTGATCCAGATCCCACCAGTACAGACGGTATATGGTTAACTGCTGGTCCAATAGATTTTGTTAAGAGATTATAACAGATTGGAAGGGATCTAAGTAACAGACTCACTGTGTGAACAGTTCCTTTTTTGTGTACGACTGCACAGGACGCCTGGAGCTACACACCTGGGAGGTGCACATCCTCTGTCTCCATCGAAGGACTAAGAAAATAAGATCACATGTTGCTTCCTTATCTAGGGCTAATAACGGCCAAATGGCTCATCACTCGTTGATGGAAGGCGCAGGAACCCCATGTGCTTGCGACTTGGATACAATCGCTTATGACCTGGGCTCAGGCAGAAAGCGTCTCCTTTCACTGGGAAGATATTTTAGGGCTATGTAAATATCCCATAGTGATTAACGGGGATGCTATCCTGGTTGACCTGCGGGCTGCCGTTCATTCGACTTTAGTCACTGGCACTAAATCGCCACCACAAGAGAAAGTCAATATTGTTCACTAATTGGTTCAACAGTTTTTAGGGATGTTTGGGGTATACACCACTTGCCTTACACAGGGTTCTGAGTTAATATTTGGTTACAGTGCCTCTATGTGTGCATCAATTGATTGCTTAGTATGTGTTGAACGACTTTATTGAGGGGAGGACCAAGATGGGCAGAGAGACTATTCATGTTTTGTTGTAGTTTCTTTCTTTTTACTCAGTTCACCTGTTTATTGCTGGGTACACAACTGGCCTCCTCACAGTCAAATATCGGTGTCCGGAAAAGTAAACTGCAACTTGACCTCCTTTATAAGCGCTATTCCGTGTAAATCTTCTTTGATACAACTGAAAACTGATCAATGTAACACACCGTACTACATGTGCCTACGTTTCTTAATACTTGCGCTCATGTATTCTGTGCAAATTGTTATACCAAATGTGAAAACGGCATATAATAATTGTAAATCAAATTTCAATAAACAGATTCAAACAAGAAGAAATAGGTGAAAAAGTTGGCAATTGTGAGAATAGACTGGAGAGGGTAGAACAGATCCAGACTTGGCATAAACATGTGCAAGGATTGCTGTTAGTTTGACAGTGTTGGCCTGACATCTATGAAGAGCTTCTCCAGAACGTCCTGTTTGATAATGTGCAGAGTGTTCCAAAATGTCAATTTCCACTTTCCTGCTACTTCCAAGACTTCTTAAAAACCTATCTATACTTAAAAATGCAGACACTCATTCAGAAAAGTTTACCCTTGATGTATTTTTGCAAGAAATTATGACAAATGGAATAGGTCAGTGGTAGTTATTTTGTCAGAAGAGATCAGAGCAGGACAAGCAGCTATGCTTATGTTTTTGAACTAGTATTTTCAGTCATCATATTGTGCTCTGTTTAATTGCATACAATATGTATTCCCCCTCTTGTGACCCATAACTGATATGTTAGCCTTTTGGAAGTCTATTCTACATTATAGAAAACTGATAACATTATTTCTCACAGGCAATCCTCCAGACAAAAATGGTCACAATTTGGAAACCAGTGTCAGGGAGATTTTGACCAAAGCGTTGTCCACCATCAGACCCATAGTTTCTCTATATTTAGCAGATTGAACTGAACATTGGAAAATTTGCACAAGCTCATTGTCCACCCCCCAAGGGTAAGCAAATATAGCCACGGAGCAGTCTTAGCAAAGTCCAGGATAACCTTCAAATGTGCCATTAAGATAACCTTAGGACTGATGAATTCAACTTTGTTAAAGAGCAGGTTCTCAGAAAGCACACTTCACTCAAATGTTTCGCACAGACATGGATCAGGAAATTAGAGAAGCTCCCTCGCGGTAGGGATTAATCAGGCCGAACTCACTCGCCTTCAACGCGTGCAAAATGCGGCCGCTAGAGCAGTTGTTGGCTTACCCAGGTTTTGCTCTGTTTCCAATACTTTGCGCTCTCTTCATTGGCTACCGATTAAGCAGAGGATTTAATTTAAATTGCTTTGTTTGTCCCACAAGATCCTTAAGGGCTCCCCTCCTCAGATTCTTTTGAACCTTCTGTCCCCTTACGTTCCAGGCCGCTCACTTCGCTCATCGGATCTTGAACTGGCAGTAGTTCCTCGGTTCAAGCGTAGCCGTGCCGGCGGTCGCTCATTCCGTGTACGTGCTGCAGCCTTGTGGAATGCCCTCCCTCTGGAGATGCGTACCCTTGCTGATTTGCTCTCATTTCGTAGGGCAGCTAAGTCCTTCTTGTTTCCTTAGATCTGTTTCTCCCATCAGGACATCCTTTTAAGCTTGTGTTATGTTGTTACCTTGTCAGGCGCCGGGACGCTCCTTTGCTGGAGCAGCTGTGCGCGTAATAAATGTACATAACATAACATATTAGGAATGTAATTCAATGGAGAATACCTGTTGGGAAAGAAGTTGGATGAGACTTTTTAGTTAATAAAATCTGGCACTGCTAAAGTTGTGGGTACCCAAACTTAGATGAGCCCCACTTCCTTTGAAGGATTGAGAAGCACAGGCTTCCACTGATGTAACTTTTTGCCTCCTTTCCAAGTTGCAATATCCCTCTCCCACAGTGTTTGCTTATAGACCGAAATGTGAAGAAGCCAACAATACTACACCTTACCATCGTGCCAGAATTGCTGCAGCACAAAGGCTACAAAAACAGCCCTTGCTTTTTTCTAATTTTGTAGTTTTCCTTAGACATCTGAAAGGAGTTCAGTTTGTGCCTCGAAATGAGACTGATACCATCAGCCAAATATTAAGCAGAAATTTTTGTTTTGGCATATCATTGATTTTTACACATACCCATGCCTCCACTTCTGCATTAGTCTCAGAACTGATTAATGGGTCATCTGCCTTTTTTGAATGAGCAGGATTACTCATGGTACTTCCTGGATCAAAAATATCTGCAGGACATTGTCTATTTTGGACGGGAGGTTAATAAAAAAACTACATAACAAATCAGATGTTCTTGATAGCGAGTTTGCCTGATGTTAATTCAACTTTTTATGAAGGATGCATTATCTTCTTGCTAGATCTCAGAGACATATGCTTCTGTTACCATTCACAAATGACATTGAAGATGCATGAGATTCATAGTGGAATGATAGTCTTTCAAAATTCCTGCCAACAGAATGTACGGGCAATGTAAAGATGGGTACCCATGCCGAAGTACTAGCTAGATAAATGTGTCATCAGAAGACCGAATGCAGAATACCAGTTGAAAGTTGCCTGTGGCTGTTCCAAGAGCTATGGCAGATGGTACATTTCCAGAAAACACTTATAATACTGACATGGAGGATTGCATTTCTGGAAGCCAAACAGGACACAATCCAGTACATAGTAGACACTTACTAAAACTCATCTTCTTCAACTCCTCTAACAGTGACTGCAATCTCTGCTAGAAAATGACTGGCTCTTCTGTGTCTTGTGCGCGAGTATCATAGTGATACCTTTCTACAGAGTGAGACCTGTTTTTCTACAATCTGAACTTCATCTACAATTGATACTAGTGTGTGGTGACAGATGAGAAATCCCAATCATTGCAAGCGACTTGAAATTAAGACATACATGATGTACCAAACAAGCATTCTCCTTTGCTCCTTCTTTCACTTCAATTTCAGATATGTGGTTGAATCTTTTGAAGTAAACTATGATAAATATGACAAGCAGTCCTTAAACCACGTATTACAAAAAAAGAGGAAAGATCTCTGACTCTGTTCTAGGAAGCTCTGCGTCTGCAGATGTCCGCGTCGAAAAAATGAAGGTCTTACTGACAGTCAAACGTTTTTCTTGAATAAGAATCGACAAAGCAGATTGACTTTGAGGGTTAACAGATTTCCCACGATTGAGAAATAGTGGATTAGTTGCTTCAGCAATTGGACATTTCAGCCACAGATCGGTTATCAACCAAACCAATTTGCCTTTAGATTACCCACAGCAGGGGTCCGGGGAAGGCATTGTGTTTACTGAAACAGACAATGCCTGTACCTTTATTTCTCTTCTTTTGTAAAATGTGGTTTGCAGGACAATTCTTTTCTCTCCCAGCTAATTGAGGCAAACCTATTACCCAGATTTCCTTCACATGCGAATACACCCTAAGAATCCAAATTCTTTGCCAAGATCACAGCTTTTTCATCATGACAGCCTGGTTCCTAAAATCACAGGATCTGAACATCTAAATATTCGACCTGTCAGCCTTGGGGTGGTCTTCCTCCAAACTTTTTGCCTTCCTCCTCCAATTTTGCTGATCTTGTTTTCGCCTGTCTTAGGACTCTGCACACTTTACCACTGCTAACCAGTGCTAATGTTCATGTGCTCACTCCTTAAAATATAATAATATTGGCTTATCCCCAACTGGCATATTTAAGTTACTTGGACGCCCCTAGTAAGGTGCGCACCCAGCCCAGCCGACCAAACATTTCTACACCGGAGCCGCCTGGCCCTGGTCGTGACGAACCAGCTGTGCCCCCTTGCTCCAAGAAACCTTTATGACCTAAGCCCTCTATTTGGGAGCTCTCTGACTTGCCCACAAGTCCCCCTGTGCAGCTTATTTCCAGGTAGGCCCCCCTTCAATGAAGCGCGTCAGCTACCAGCCTCACCAGCTTCCTACTCCTGGCAGAACCCGGGAGGTTCCTGAAGAACTGCGGGTAGTACTTTGGACCTTGGCCGCCTACAACTCTCAAACCAAAAGGTGAACCCGTGAAACACTGTTCCTTCCTTTATGCATCTTTGACTTTTCCTCCCATAGGATTGCATTGTGCATAAAAGGACATGGGTTTGAAAGTTTTACTTAGCTGTGAATATTTCTATTGAAAACAGTTTTTACTTTTGAACGAAGTTCTTGGTTTGGAAACGTATATAAAAAGTAATGTTATTTTTCTAATTTGGTCTCTGATTCTTTCTTCGAGTGTGTGTCTCATTTATTGCCTCTATTAGTTCACAAATGCTTAGCACTACCCACTGATAAGCCTAACTGCCCGCCAACACTACCACAAAAGAGAGCATTAGAGAGAGCAGTAGAGAGTATTATCTACTTTAGCCTCTGTAAGCCAGTTGGGGATCCACTGGACTCTGCACAGTGTACTTCGCCAGCTTCCTACAACATGTATCACGCACTTTTGTCCTCTTTAAGCCCTATTTTATGACCAGCTGCTCTGTCCCAGCACTTCCTGCCTGTTTTAATGCATTCACTACGCACTTTTTCCCATTACTTTACTTCATGCTTTTAGTTGTATGGCAAAATGCACTTGCCACTAAGCACTTTCCTTTTGATTGATTATTGATTCTGCAATAATGCCTCTTAACTTGTGCTTGTTTTAAACGGGGAACAATGTTTGTTATATGACCTTAATATGTGGCTAAATGGCCTTTCTATTGTGTTTTTATTGCAGCAAGCATTTTTCATTTTGTAATTTTTAATTAACTGAATAATAGATTCATTCATTCGTTTTCATGTAAACATCAGGTAACCCACCTTAGGGGTGGTACATCAGCATACACGGCATAATTAACAAATTGGTTCTCAAGCTATAAATGACACGCCTTGCCAAAGATACAGCTTGTGGATATGTACATGTATAGCTGATTCACCAAGGCACAAGTGCATCCATGGGTAATGTTTAATGCATACATAATTCACATGTATTTTTTTTTATTTCCCTCCAGCTTTTAGCTGTGTGTTGCTGAAAGAATTCTTTTGAACCATACCAAAAACTTACAGTGGGCTTTGTGCAACACTAATGCTTATTTGGTTGGTTTTCATGTCATTTTCAAGCTGCTACAAGTAACTTTTCACACATAGGCAAATATCTCTACCACCGAGGTGGAGTTCTCCATGTGTTTAACCCTTTCGATGCTGATGACGAGCTCAGCTCGTCATCACCCACGGGTGACGTGTGCTGATGACGAGCTCAGCTCGTCATGTAACGCGGTTATTTTAAAAAAGCCGCACAGCGCAAAAATCGCCGCAGCAGCGATGCGGTTAAGTATAGGGAAACGTTTAATAGTATATTCAAGTTTAAAAAAAATAGAAATTATATTTTTATTTTAAATATTTTTGTAAGTTAATGTTATATAATCTTAATGTTGAATGATATGAAAAGGATGCAGCCTTGTTAACTTAATTTTGTGTTTAAAATGTAATTCTTTTTTTACGAAAAATGCAGTTTGAAAATAGGCCCCAATGGCTTTTATTCTGTGGGTGAAGGGCCAGCTGCTTCACTCATCCAGCTGTAGTTTGAGGCAAATGGTGCACATTGCATGACTCTCTTCTGCTGGAGGCCCATAAAACTACCTGGCTACTTCAGAATACCAAATGACTGGAGCATTTCTTTCCATTTTGATTCCTGTGGAAGATCAATTTGGCCTTGTCAAGCATTTAAATTTCCCTTAAATTCTGGCACTTCCTTATTCTTTTTTAATTCTTATTGATTTCAGTGTAAAGTTTTGAGATACCTTTTTGTATGTGTTTGCTTTTTCTCTAGTACTTTGAAATGTTTTTTTCTTTTACAAAGCCAATAGCGTGGTACTCACACACACACACACCCCAAATCTAATTTTACTGCTATTATCTCCCTAACAGCCGTTTCTAAATTTTTATTTCATGTATACCTCCTTTGACTCATCCCAAACCTTATTTCACTACTGTGATTTCCCTAATCCCTTTCTAAAGACTCTTCCCTCCTCCATCTCTCTTTTTACTCATCCAACCCCTCATCTTACTACTAGGATCTTTCTATACTCTTTCCTCTTCTATCCCTCCACTATCCAATTTAATCTGTCTAACAGACATGCATGCCCACTGCTCAAATTAACTCATATTTCTCTATTCTAATCCACCACTAATCCTTTTTGGGTTCCGGAGTTAGCGTGCTACTCACCTAAAAGCGCTTCAATGCCTCGCCCGGGGTAGTACGCACTATATAAATGAAAGTACAATTACTAGCCTTATAAAGAACACACCTCCTGACTAGCTACTTTTCCAGACTGTCCTGGTGCCAAATGGGCCTCAGGGAAGGGAGTGGAATCTCCCAAGTCTGGGGGAAGCCGGGTAACAACACAAAGGCGGCAGAGACCTTTGAAGCCTCTTGCCTTGTTATGCTGATTACTCACACATCCTGCTTGGAGGAGGTGACAACACCTCTGGCCGGAGCAGACATGATTTCTGCCCTCAGGGGGTCGGAAATCTGCCTGTGGTGGCAGGCTGGTCACCACCTGTCAGCCAGGATCCCAGATGTTGATAGGTATTCAGGGGGCACCTTTAAGGTTCCCTCTGGGTGCATGTATTAATAAATCCATCACTGTGGGCCTAATAATAGGAGATGCTTGTTACCAAACATCTTTTCGTTTCAGTGAGGCCATCCTGCAGCTGGGGAACTCATAATCACTAGTGCCCAGTACATAGACTCAAGATCGCCTCCCTGTTTACTGACAACATCCATGAATTGACATGAATATCACATATATGTCCTCGCATTTAATATGATGCACCCTGCCTTAGGGATGTAAGGCCTTCTGTAGGGGGGACTTACTTATATTACATGAATTGTCTGCAGGCATGGCAAACAGGAGATGTGCCATGTTATGTCTGCACTTTTCTCTGCACCATGTCACACAGTCTTCATGAGTGTGCTGAGGGGTCCCTTAGAGTTGCACAATGCATGCTGCAGCCCTTAGGGATCCTCTTTAGCCTCCTTACCCTTGGTACCAGGGGAACCATTTAATTGGGACTTTCAGGGGGTGCTAAATGTATTGCGAAATGGTGGAACAATTGTACAGTTTTAGGGAAAGAGATCTGGCATTAGGGACCTGGATAGCAGGAACCCAGTGCTCTTTTTTCAAAATTGCATCAAGTACCAGGCACAAAGTGGGGGTTATCATGTCAAAAAGGAGCACTTTCCTACAGTACCCAAACAGTTTGCAAAGATGTATAAAAGCAAACAAAACCTTTCGCTTCAGTACAAACAAATTCAAAGTACTGGGGAAATCGCCTTGGAAGCAGGGAAAATGAAACAAATAAAACTTTTTTTTCTATTTTTACAGATACTTGGAAACGGTATCAGATGTTTTAAACTCTGTTAAGAAAATGGAAGAAAGCTTGAAGCGCCTTAAACAAGCTCGTAAAACTGTGTCTTCCAATGTTAGTTCAAATGGAGGCAACAGGGATGACAACAAGATCAGGCTGCAGTTGGCTTTGGACATAGAGCATTTTGGAGATCAAGTAAGTGAATGTGAATACATCTGCATATTCTTGCTGATCATGTCTCTGTGATATCTGTTTTCTCATTTTACTAATTTGTCTTACACATTATGAGGGTCTGTTACTCCACCCTGCTGTAATTTTGTAACCATTAACATTTCCATCTGATATGCATATAGCATGGATGTGTGACTTACTGAGCATATCTCTATGTTAACTTCCTGTCAATAGCTACTATAATATGAATCAGCTGGAGGAGACATGAAAAGATTTCCAGTATTTCACATCATGGTGAAACCTTAGCTGGTTTTATCCAGTGGAAACTCGGATCTTGTGGGCTGTAGTTTTGCTTCTAACTAAAATGTTTTGCTATTGTAGATGACATTTTGCCAGTTTGTATAGCTGTATAGCTGTAGCATGCTCACTTAATCCTAAGTAATTCAAATAGGTGTGCTCTTATAAACCACACCCTGTTTATTCTTCATAGTTGTGTGGTTAGTTGTATCCGGTTATGTCTTGCCAAAAAATCTGATATTTTTAGGCGCTGCAGTCCGTGATAAATTCTACTAGGAGGTGGGCTGTATTCTCTAATTGTTGTCACTCAATCCACTGAAGATGGGAATGGTGGACAGCCTTCAGTTTGCAATTTCTCTAGCAGAGAAAGGCCTGAACAAAAAGTTCAGTAAAAAGAGTACTTGACAACTACGTATGATCAAGATCATACTTCCCTGGTCAGGATTCCAGTAGTGGCCAGCTTATTAAGTCTTCACAGCATATATCTACCAATTGCATTCAGGGCCTCTCTGAGGAATTATTAATTACTATTTATGTATTTTTAGCCTCGGGCACTGTCTGCTTGAAAAATTGTAACTTTGGGAGCAGTCACTTCGGCCAGGAGTTTTGGAGAGCTACAGGCACTTTCGGCTTCTACCCCATTTATTGTGTTTTCTAAGAATAAGGTCAAGGACAGAATGATACTGAGAGTAAAGCCCTACTTATTCCCATAACTCATTTCAGATTTGAATTTGCCCCAAGTGATATCTTGCTAATTCCAGTCCTTGAAAGATGAGAAGGGGTTACAAAGGTTAAGACCTCAGAAAAGGTCTGAGTCTTTATACTTCGAGAACAAGGGAACCAGGTGTATATGATAAATCTTTCTAGGTTATGAAAGACACTTTCTAACAAAATCAGCAAAGACACACACCATTTTCAGTTCCTCATTTATGAACGAGAAGGAATGGATCCTCCAAAGAGGCTTCAAGTCTATATAACCAGGTGGAAGGATGCAGCTTTATCCCTCCTAAGTTACAATTTAGTTGAGATCTGGCAGCTACCTGAGTAAATCTGCATTGTTTTCCTCAGGCATTATTGTTTGTATGCTGCTCATGAAAGAGCAGGCTTATAGTGCGATAGATATGTACTTCAGAGCTTACTCTAGACTAATATACTGTACACTTTAACCCTAGTCCACCTCCTCTTAGAACCTGTTATGGGTGTGTTCCCATAAGAAACTTGTGGTAATGAATAAAAACAAGTTACTTATCTTCAGTAACTTGCTGTTGTATGGATATGTATAATACAGTAGATTCTTTCTCTACTATCTTCCTGCAGACAGAACGTTGATTCCAGTATAAATTTTCTGACTACTCAAAAAAAATATTGTATAATTCTGATTGGACACTGACCAAGATGTTGCATTTTCAGTCATTCACTTATTGAAGCTGGAACGCTTGCCAAAAGAATGTTGATGAACCACAGTTTTCTCCACCTAAGTCCAATAGGATCTGGGTGCCTCAACATAAACAAAGAAGCTCACTCTATGCAGTAGATGATCAACTTATGTTTGGGGTCCTTGTAATAAAAGTGGGGAGGTGGAAAGTCCCAGACTATGCCAACATGGTACCAATTCGAACAATAATGTTTTGCAACATTTTGTCTGAAAGAAAGAACATAATCTATTTGTAGGCTTGTCCATCAGTCCAAGCCTCATCTAATCTCTGGTTTAACAACTGGCGGCATCAGAGCCTGCAAATAAATTCAAAAGGATGAAAACTTCAGTGCCATCAGCATTTTTGGTACTTCAGTCACAGAAAGATGTACTACCTCTGTTATCTGAGCAGACCTAAAGCTGGTACAACAAAATGAGGTCTCTGCGAAACTTCACACTTCAGCAGGTGTTGCTCTCACTAGAGGTTTGAAAGGATAGTGTAACGGACAAATGGGGGGCTAAAATTATGTGGGTCGGAAGTTTCCAGGTAGAGCTTTGTGAGAGAACCTGAGATTGTTCTAATTGTTATTAATTTAGCCATATCTATGTGGAAAAAGTCTGGCATGTATTCTGCATGGGACTCTCCAAGAAGGGGTTGGGGTGTCCTCTGATAACATAACGGATGGATTTCTTATTGCATTTACAGTTCAAGAAACCTCATCTTGAATATGCATGACTTTGTTAAATTAAAGAAAGGGGAGAGACACAATCACCTTTGACAGGAAGACCTCTTAGGAGCTAGTGAAGGAGCTAGACGGTATTGCAGAGTTCTGAATAGTACTTTGATTAAATTTTCAGTGGCCAAGATTGTTGCAGAAAAAAGGTTCTCTCTCAGGGTATCTGTACTGATAATCTGATAATCATAGCACTGAATAGTCCCGGCCACATGCGTGAATCCCAGAGAGGTTCTTTCAAAGTCGCATCTACTTCGCTTTACTTCGGAAAGGCCAGGAAACGTATGTGATAGACTTGTTACATTTTTTTCAGCCTTAAAAACAGGCTATATTACCAATCTTTATTGAATTACTTTCACATTTTGAAGGGAAAAAAGGGTCATACCCTAAAAATCAGTGGTGCGAAAAGAAAAATGATCTTTTAAAAACATCCTTCACAAGCGCTTTTTACTTCCTTTTAAAGTAAGATCATGAGTAATACATAGGAATGTAGTCTGTGTAGGCTGCAGCATAGAAACAATGTAAATAGGACACTGTGCCTTTAACAACCTTCTGACCCTCCGTGTCAGGTGGCAGTTTACTCAGTTATTTTTCCCGGGCTCCTACTGACAGGATCCTAGAGCAGAGCTCTGCCTTTTTAAAGATTTTTTCTATCACAATAATTTTCATCCTAGGATTTTTAAGGCAAATTCACTCTACGTCCTTTAGGGTTCATAGTATTTTAAAATAATTTTCTGACAGGAAATGTATCAGATTTTTCACAGAAGCCAACTCTTTTTGCAAACTGCCCAGAGTGTGGCAGAAGATGGCAAAACCAGACCCGCATAGGATCTATACCTATGTTTGACAGACTCTCATGACTCAAAGATGTGCCGCCACGGCAAGACCATCTCCCGGCGCACTTTGAAGGAGAGAGAGAAAATGAACCTCCATGACCAAGTGGAGCACCACAGATGGCAAGTTTCCCAGACTGGTGAGACTTCTGAAGGACAAGGAGAGACTGCACCCTCTACCAGTGCCCCTAAGTCACGCTCTGAGGACTCCTGCAGAAGGAGACCCCCAAAAAAAAAATTCTCTGGAGAAAGACATCGCTCCCGTTCAATGTCATAAAGAGGTACTGCTCCTACTTGCTCACCATAAAGAGCTGGGTCGCTGTCAAGAACACAGTCGACGCCGAGACACCATACAACTTCGACCGCCAGACATGGTTTGATGTTGAAACATCATACAACTTCCCTGCCCAAGACAGCCAAGTGGCTTTACAGATGAAAGCGCACAGACATCCTTCAGAGTCTTATTCGGAGTGCTCTCTGGCCTATTCATCATCTAGGCCCATCTCTCCAGTAATCATTCCGGCTGTGCCAAAACTGTCTTGAGTGCTCTCCTCCTCTCCAACCAGCAGTACCTCCAGTGCCCACTTTGCCAGTCTCTCTGCCACCTCAGCATACTGAACCAGTGACGCATACATCAAGGCAACCTAGATCTTGCTCCCGTCACACCAGACCTCATACCTATTGGTCAAGATCGAGATACTACTGACATCATAGTTCAAGGTCTCACAGACGCTTTCTTTCACGATGAAAAAGATACTCTTCATCAAAAGCCTACCAATCTCGTCATACATCATCTTCAGGATTGTATTCGCCATCTGTAACAGATTCTCCTCCACTGAGAATATCTCCAATAGATGTTAACACCTTCCAAGAAGTACTTATTAGTGGAGCAAGCAAATTGTATATCAGCTTACTGACTACTACTACTACATCCCCACCAGTAATCTTTGAAAATCTTCATCGAAGGTCTCCAGCTAGACCACTATTCCATTTGGTTCCAGGCCTTTGAGCTCTAGCGATTGAACTTTTTCTGACTCCGGTTACCGTGAAGGCTGCTCCATCATGCCTGCAGAAGAAATACAGACCACCAGATTAAGATTCATCCTTTCTGAAAACCGATTAATTTCCAGACTCTGTCATTGTATCAGGAGTTCTAAAATGTAATGCCTTCTACAGTACCTCCTGATAAGGAGAGCAAGAAATTGGATTCACCGGGCTGAAAGGTCTGTGGAACATCTGCAGTTTCTATGAAAGTTGTTAGTGCAACTGACCATTTAGGGCGCTATGGCAGGGCTCTTTGGGACTCCATTCAACATTTTATGGACTATCTCCCCAGAGAAGAGCGTTAAAATTTCCAAGAGATTGTTAATGAGGTCATGATGGTGTCAGGCCATGATGGTGTCGAACCAAGTTATCTCTGCTGCAGCAGATTCCTCCACTCTAGCAGCACATGGCTATTGTCATGGCCTGCCTCTTCGGTTCTATTCTTGGCTGAGACTCACAAGCTTTGAACCTGAGGCCCAACATCGAATTCTCAACCTTCCGTATTCTGTTAATATCTTGTTTGCATCTCATGTTGATGATGAGCGAATAGGAAACATTCCTATAGGCCCTATGACTGCCACTATTTTCGCCAGAGGGTGCAAACCCCTCATTGGTCTACAGGACAGCAGCAACCTTTATCTCAGCCTTATAGACATCAACAACAGCGCAGTCGGTCAGATGGCACAGGAGGACAGCAATTATTTGCTCAAGCCACTAAAACAACGGGTGGCCAACAACAATTCATCTCTCCCTTTCTTCTCTGTTTCCTACTCTTGTAGGGGGAAGCATAGCATATTTCCTGCAAGAGTAGCGAAAGATAACCACCGACAAATGGGTTCTGGATAGTGTAGAGCATGGATACTGTCTCGGATTCAAGTGCCCACCACGATCTATTTCGCCTTCCCTTTACGTACGGGATCAACTGCAACAAGAAGTATCCATCCTTTTGCAGAAACATGCCTGAAAGGAATGGGAATTTATTCCCATTTTCTTCTGGTGAAGAATAAAGGATCCAAAAACGAAATCAAAACCATTTCTGACCTCAAGAAACTGAACAAATGGGTTTGCAAAGAAAAATTCAGGATGTTGGCCCTTCATCAGATCTATCCTCAACTCCATCAAGTGCACTGGCAATACTCAATAGACCTGCAAGATGCCTATTTTCACATCCCAATAGCCAACAAACATAGAACATTCTTGAGGTTCATTGTAGGAAAGACCACTATCCATACAAGGTCCTTCCCTTCAGCATCAGGTCTGCATCTCAAACTTTCCCCAAATGCATGACGGTTGTAGCAGCCTACCTCATACAAATGAGTATCTTCATCTATCCATATCTGGATGATTGACTCATCAAGGTATCTTCCTATCAGCAAGCAAGCCACATTATCACCTAACTGTTATGACTCTCAATCGACTAGATCTGCTTTTGAATCACAAAAAATCCATCTTGACACTTGTTCAATCCCTGCATTACCTGGTGCAGCTCTAGACACAGTACATGCACATGTTTCCTTTGGAGGGGAGTCGATTATCTATCCTTCAGAAAGGGTCACAGTCTGAAGAAAACATCCCTTCCAACAGTGAGACAAGTTCTTTCCCTTCTGGGTTAATCTGCATTGTGTATTGTCTTGGTCTTGCATGCACGTCTCTTCTTGCGGCCTCTCCAACAATGCCCGGAAGATCAATGGGATCAGATCTCAGGGAGAAGGGAAGTAGAGTAAGGATTAACAAAATTGCTTACAGGTGAGGATTAATTCGATATTAAAGATTAAATATTATATTATGAGAAAATATTATACTACATTATATTGCTGTTAATATATTATCAAATAAAATCTTATATTAAGTTATATCACAGTTATATTTTATATAACATTTTCAAAATAAATACATTGTTGGGAAACCGTAACTTCAAAATATGTTTTCTGCTAAACACTTCTGCTCCCATGCGCCAGCAGGAGGCGCCGTTGGGCTCTACAGTGGCGCCATTCTAGCTCCGGGAGTGACAAGCTGGAACTGCATATAAGCACCACCACTGCATGCTGTTCCTCTTTTTCAGGACCCTTCGTAGATCTTGAGGTCTGCTTCCAATATTGCTTGGTGTTTACTGACTTCCAAATTTAAACCATGACAGTGTGCAGGGAATGTGTCTCCTGTAAGGGCGACAAGTTTGAAACTGT
This sequence comes from Lissotriton vulgaris, assembly GCF_964263255.1. Taxonomy (NCBI): domain Eukaryota; kingdom Metazoa; phylum Chordata; class Amphibia; order Caudata; family Salamandridae; genus Lissotriton; species Lissotriton vulgaris. Next base: position 1,251,120,384 of record NC_141694.1, on the reverse strand, counting down.
GCTGAGCCTGCAGGAAGCAGATGTCAGTCATGGATGCACATGATGTCTGTATTTACTGCTTGGGCTTCAAGTCTGCATCAAGGTCCTGTGATAATGCTCCTTCATGCATCCAAAGGCCACCAGGCAGAGCGAAGCGAAGGTTGATGTTGCCAAACACATGAAGCGTAATAGGTCCCAGTCAAGGTCCAACGGTCATTTATAGTCCCAGACCTGGCCGCCATTCTGAGATAGGTCCTGGGTAAAATCGAAACACAAGTCTCTGCGTAAACACAAGATGTTCAAGTGAAATCCCACTCTTTCCTATGCATCTATTCCAGGGAGCAGTTGGCCTTTTGAAGACCTGACTCTGCCAGCATCATTACATTATGAACAGATTCTGTGCGGAGGATTGATGCCTTTAAGGAGGCAAAACTGCTACTATTCTGAACTGTTTCAGGTGCCTCTGGTGTGCCTTCCATTGGCGGGTTCTTATCCAACACCAGCTAACCCCAATCTGATTTTGCGTGGTCCCCTCTGATTCAAGGCACAGCCTGTTGACCTTTGCCACCGGCCACATGTGTTTTTCCAGTGCTTGCTTATCTCCAGAGTTGCCTGTTATGAATCCAGTTTCATCGCCAGTGTCGGATCTGGAGTTGAATTGAGCTAGGTGCGAGTCTGTCACGCTTTGAGTTTGCTGAAGCACAACCTATGACCTGGGAAGACTTCACAGTGCTGCATTTTGCTAAAAGCCTGTGTTATTAAAGGCTGAAGGCAGTTTTCATATCTAACTCTGATGCAGTCTAGGGTTTTGAACATGTTTCCCCCACAACAAGAATGAAAAGAAGGCAGGCAGTTTGCTCCCCGCTTCCCAATTATACAGATGTATAATGCCCTTTAAAATGCTAGGGGCCTTGATACTTAATCTGAAACAGAGCCGGACTCTCAATCAGGCCCCACAACCAAGTTTAGTGTCTCTTCTACAGTGGTCATTCCAGGGGTCCGGAGTTCTTGGAGTTACAGTTGCTAACTGTAGAAACTAAGGTGAATTTGCTTACTGAAATGATGCGGCCTGTCCCTTCCACTTCGGAGCCTTTGCAGACTTTCAGTGAGGCTTTGACATTGGCACTCTTAATGCCCTAGGCCAACCCATGCTCAGTGCCACTAGTGAGTTATTTAGTTGCTCAACACTGTAGGGCAGCCCTTGGTGATCCGGCCTATTAGATGCAATACTGGACATTGAAGAGCCTGGTTGTTCAGGCATCCACAAGTAAGATGAATCCAAACCCCTTTTCTACTGCTCGTATAAATGAATTGATTCCACTGGCTCCACCAGTTTGGACCTTAGACCTTTAAATGCTAGTGTCCTATGGCCTGTTACACACGTTCTCTGGGACATGGCATGCAATACCTTGTCCACTGTTCATGAGGACATTTTTGCACAAATGTTGCATAAAAGTCAAGATGCAACCAAATGCATCTTGTGGGCCGGTCTGGACACCGCGGACTGCAATGCGCACCAGTGTTATTCTACACCATGCCTGGATGCATGCCACAGAATTATCCAGAAATGTTCTGGCATCCTTAATAATGTTAATTTGATGGCTGTAGGCTGTTCGGAGGAAAACCGGACTGGAGCGCTTTAAGGATAGCTGTGCAGTGAGTCCCTCACATGGGCTGCTCTCTCCTGCCCGTCAATTCCACCAGTAGTAGCAGAAGTTTAGGGACTGGGGAAGCCAACTCAGCCTTCAGTGATAACCATGGGTCTGTGTCCCGAGATAGCTGAGGGGACAAAGCTTTGGCCTCTGCCATCTTAAAGCTGCATCTCATTGGTTCAACACCCACTATATCACAGTTCTGTACAGTTTACATTGACACAATGTGCTTTACAGATTGCTTTACCAGCATTTACTCTGCTTTACCAGCATTTACTCTGCTTTACCAGCATTTTTTTCTGTGAGGCCAATGTTTGTCTGATCACCCAGCCCTGATGTATGAGTTAAGCAGAGATACCGAGTGTTATCATCAAAGTTAACATCATGCAGTGGTAGTCCAAAGTCGGTCCAGCACATTCCTTTCAGGGCAGGATAGTGCTGAAGGAAAAGCCCTCATTGTGTAATGTCCAACTCCTAAAGTCAAAGATCAAGCTCCATCAGCATTCCAGTCAGCCAGAATGGGTGTCAACTGAAGCTGACATGTATACCCTGACTTGCGCAAGTTCTAGAAGCTTCAGACCTCCACAATAATGGCTACTCAATGGTAAAGTTTCTGCCGCTGGACTAAAGGAAATAGATGCAAGTCTTATTTGAATGTTAGTGTTCGCATGCAAGGCAGGAAATATTTTGGCAACATGGCTCACTATCATATTCTAAGGGGATAACTGTTACTCTAGGTATCTCAAGTACGATGACATCCGGATACACTGGCAGCAAGCTTAGGAAATTCATCCTACTTAGGACAAGTGGAGCTGTTCCCAGTAGCACCCTTAGCTGGTTTCCCTGTGTGTGTCACCTGACTCACCCAGATCTCTAATGGACTAGTGAAGCGTGAGCAGCGCAGGTCCCACCCTGTTCTGGCGGTTCAGTTGGCAGTAGGTGGTATTGGGTTTGACAAGACTTTTGCTAACTCCAATTTTATACCTTATAGTGGCTCCTGCTGCTCGTGTCCTTCCCCCCCCCCCCCCCCCCCCCAGTCCATAAGCATGCAGCATGCTCAGTGCGTGCTTCACATACCAAACAAGAAAATAAATCATGCTACCAAAAGCACAGAAGGGGCTACTTTTCATTCCTTCGACATTTTAAGGTAGAAAGAACTGCAGCAAATGTATCCGTTAATTACAGTGGACTGATTTTAAAAAAATGACTGACAACCTAAGAACTCTAAACCTAAAAGTGTCTCGACCTAATAAGTCAGCAGCTGAAGAATGCCCACCCATAGTCCACTTATGCATGTGAAGGAATTCCAGCTCTTGGCTAAATAAACAATGAGTATAAAAGTCTACTTTTAAACCCATGTTTATTTAGCCAACTACTGGATTTCTTTTCTGGTTAGACAAAACTGCGTGCCAGCCTCACAAATGGCTTTCAGAAAAGCTGCACCAGGACACCTTATCATGGGTGACATCACTTTGCGTTTTCCCAATACGATGCACAGAAAAGCATCTGGACGTATTTTTGAAGCTCCTGTATATTCAGAACAATTGTATGTACTATAGGTTATGTCGCCAATGTATCACAGACCACAAGGACATCACAGAATGTAGATGACAAAATAAATCCAACAGGTAATTTTATTGCCCATCGCGTACTCCCTGTTGTTGCCTGGCTTCTTGTAATGCATGGTAGTCGCTTCAAAATGGCAGTTCTTGCCACTTATTAGTTTGACTTTTGACCGAAAAGGGTGTGTGTCAGCGTATCTTGTACATAGATGGTGTCTTAAGTTTATTTTGCTTAACAGGTGTAGACCCAATTTCATAATTTTTGTTTGCTGTAAACATTTGAAAAATTCTGAGATGTGGGACCTATTTTTTATTAATGCATAACATCAACCTGATGCTGCAGTTTCCACACTGTCCTAGTTTATTAATGGTTTGCATATGAACACGTGTGGTTCGCAAATGCATTGTCAGTGCTTTTTGTACTGTGGAGTGTCCTACAAGATAAGTTGACTGTTTAATTGTCAACAAAACATAAAAATGAAGCACATTTCGACACCTAAAGTAGATAAAAGGGAAATAAAGTGTTTGTGCAGTGTACCGAGGAGACAAACTTTTTAAGCACAATGTCATGTAAAGTATTTTGTTTACTTTTTTTAGGTACAGAAGATGGGATTGAAAACGACCGACATCCAAAGCTTCCAGGCGCTGTCAGAGCTTGCCATCTTGGCAAGAGAACAAGTCACTACCGAATAAATTAGGTTTTGGAAATGTAATGCTCGTATTTTTTGGGCTGGGGAGTCAGAAGATGAATCAACTTTTGCTATACAGTGTTACCTGTTGATTTTTATAGCAACGTATTTTCCACCTTGTTGACATTTTTCCGCAGAAAAATTAAGAGGGGAATTAATTTAGTTTTCCATTATATGGAAGGTGTTTTAAGGGTACAAAATAATGGAGGGGAGCTGGAATATATCTAATGTAGTTTATATTTTTTGTAAATCATGTAAGTATGTATGTTAAAATATTGTGTCATAAACTATCATTAAATTATCGAAAAATCTAAGCATTATTTATTCTGCTTGTTGAAAACCATAGAAAAGTTAATATTTTTAAAGCATCCTTATGCACCAGCGCTTCCATGTGTCTTGATGTACATTACTTGCTCAAGCGAGTGGCACATCCAGGTCATAGTCGAAACATAGGCACAAGTAGTTTCATAGATTTGCTCAAGAGTACTCTGGGATTAAATGGAGTAGCAGATGGAGCACATGACATCTTAAATCAACATAGCTTCTTAACAAAGGAGGCTACCTCCTCCATTAAAAGAGGGTACTTTTAGTATTATTGAACTATTATCATGTGGATCAACATCAGAAAGAATATCAGTGAGAGGCACGATTTTTATGCAGTTGGCGGTTGTGGACAGGCAAGAAGGAGGGAAGTGTTGGAGACAATATCACTTGCACTGTTTGGGCGGCTGTACAATCTTACCTTTTTCACAACTTGCTTTTCTGGGTAGATGTATTACCCTAGAGGTTTCGCAGAGCACCATGTTGCATTTTCTCCCCACCAGTAGGGCACTACATTGCTGGGCTGTGAGTACACCCAAAGATCACCTTTAATCTTAGTAGAACAGGTGGTTTCTGCCTCCTCTCTAGACTCTTTGGAAAGTGACAGTGGAAACTAATTTGCTAAGGAGAGACACAGCGTTTTGCCCCCAGAAAAGATGTGTAATGAGCCCCCTTATTTAAATATAATAATTCCCCCATGAAAGGTTTCCTTTACTTCCATGAGCGTGTGCGCCACATGATATGCATTGAGAATGTGTTGTATGTTAAGTGTTTTCAAGATGCACAGTATGGAACTCAAAACTGAGGTGGTCTGCGTTAAGATTGACACCATTGGCTTTCCCATCCTCGGAACAGCCTCTGCCCTCGAGGCCGCTTAGTAATTTTGACATTGTTTGCTTCCAGTGATGCAGCCTAAATTGAAACTGATATCTTTCAATCAACTTCACCTGGACGAAACCGATTTGGCTGTCTGTGTACTGTTTGGCCTCATTCATTCATGTAACAGTTGACTCTTGCAGATTCTGCCCTGTTGCCTACCAATATGTACCCTGGTGCCCATTTGCAGCTATCGTCCTGTCAACCCACCATACACCGGCTGAAGGTTAGAATGCGTTTGGAGAAACCTGTGGAGATGCTTACTGCATTGCATCAATATTTCAAGCTTTTACGGTATGTCATTGAGCCCTGACACCTGATCGATTCCCTCCAGCTTCCAATACGTGCTAGATGTCTGCAGCAAGTCGCATGTACTTATTTTTAACTTTGGAAGCTCAAAGAATGACATACTAGATAGCACACATCTTGTTGCGGCATCTCCTGAGCCTGTGTCTAATCTGAGACTAGACCTTGAAGGCCGAAGCTTCTCTTCCTGCTTAAAAGAGGACTTCCTGGTGTGGAATGGAGCAGCAGTATCACCATGAGAGACTGAGCCCATACCAGGATGTGTGCTGTCTGTTTAGAACACCAGTGCAAAGAGAAACTCTGTTCAGGAGGATAAGTATCTTTGCCCAAATGATATCGACCGATTCAGAGAACCAAGATCAAAACTTACATCATGAGAGAACAACCTTGTGACAGACTGAAATGATTGATCTGCTTCTGTCTGCAGTCCTCCTTCGAACTACTCCTCTGTACACCTTCCCTATACACTGAAATTGGCTTTCTACTCTTTATGTATCTGCCTTTTATGTTTCTCCAATATCTGTAACGGAACACCTACATATGAAGCTGTTGAATATTGGGAATAAAGCATGTACCCCTCTCTGTTTACTGAGCTCTTCTCAAAATCTTCTGGGTAAGTAACTTTTGGACTATTGCTTAGTCATAATTACATTCACTCCTTCACAAAACAGTTAGATTAAAAAATGTTATTCCAAAAAATCTTTAGGTGACTATTAAGAACCTTCATGGGTAAGACTATTATGTTGTATTGACCCATTTACGTCACAAATAGTGATAGTAGTCTTTTACTGTATGTTTTTTGTTATATGTCCTGACGAATGCTCTTAGACCCACGGGCCAAGAGAGCAGAAACATGTTGACGTTTTTTCTGTCCTAATGACCTATGCTAAGGATTCCTAATTATCCCCAGAGCATACCCATAACATTTTTAACTAGTGGTCCAGCGATCTGAATAAAGCATGTAATCGTCTGGAAACTATTTTATTCATTTTCTCAGCTTCAGTGGGGTAACTCAACACTGGATACTGCCACGATAAAACCAGAGATTGCCTCGGGTGAGGCTGGCAAGATACTGATTGAAAAAACCCAATGACTGTTGCCATAACGTTTGTGTGGGGCGGAGAACAAGATATACCGCTTCTCGTAATACACAACGTTTATGAGGGTTTTTCAATATATCTCTTGGAATAAGTGGTCACAAGTCTCCTATCCATTTTGATGAATTCCATAATATGTCAAACTGTGGCCTCTAAAGCTATTGAATTGGCATAACATGGTGTACTCAATTTTGAGTACACTATGTTATGTGAAAGATGAGACTAACAACGAGGGTGTCATAAAAAGAGATTGCCTTACATTAACTGAAGAGTAACTGGATAAATACAACCTCTTTTAGAAATAATATAGGAGACACCAGATGGGCAAATGCAAGAAATCTGAGATGCAGAATGAGAAACTGGTGGTTAACAACTGTGATAACTCCCTGACTGAGTATGAAAAAAAATCATCATAAAAGTGCTCTTCTGATGGATATTTCTAACTGCAGATTCCTTACCTTTTGTTAATCCTCTAAAGGCCAAACTGGATCTGGAAAATCTGTTCAGCAGTACTCTCGCGTGCTAGCAGATGGAGTCATGTGGCCCCATGCTGCTCCCATATGGGCAATGACTGAGCTGCATACAAGCTCACCTCAGCATTGTGACAACTGTTCTTATTTTTCCATGCATCCTTACACGGATCTGGTGCTCCGCTCCAAACCTTTTCCGTCTGCTGATGGTTTTGAGATTTCTTTGTTAAGGAACAATGTTTGCCCCAAAAATGACAGGTTGTATGCTTACCATCACTGACTGCCGCAAGCAAATGTTGGTCCCAGACCTCCACATTGATGGGCATTTAGTGTCTGAGCTCCGGTCACTCCTCTAAGGTTTGTGATCAATGTGCTCTAATGCACCAGTAGGTGATTCGAGATCGTCTCCTAGTCACAAGGACGTTCTTGCAACCACTCTACTTCCCACTCAAAATCTTCATGTAGTCAAAATCTAAGTCCAAATGCAAGCACGAGAAAGTTAAGGTGAACTCGACCTCATCCTGCCACTCTGATTTCAAACAAAAGGCGTGGAGGCGAAATACTTTAAATGGAAGGTGCACCAGAAATGAATTCGAAATAGCACATTTGGTCCAGCTTACTTTATTTGTGAATGAGTTCAAATCAGCCAACGCGTTTCATTCCTATCACATTATGAACTTCATCAGTGCTTTCTTCATCTAGTAGTGTATTCACAATTTTCTAGATAGTTATTGTAATATTGCCTGGATATTCACCCAAGAGTCAGGTTATAAGGTCAAGTCAGTTCCCAGCTCGTGATTCGAGTCCTGAGGGTTCCCAGCCTTGGCACGGTCGCCAGCATTCAAGTGCCAAGGCTGGCAAACCTCAGGACTCGGATTGACCCCTAGTTGATGGAACAAATTTGTTGCCTGGTATGGTGCCAGAAACACAGACCCCTTCCAAGCTAAGCTGTTTGTTCTTTCTGTAACCTAGCAAAACCTTACAATGAGCACTATAATATGTTGTCAGCCTGTTTGGCTTATCTGCATTTGCTGGGCCAGTTGACTTAGTTTAAATCATCAATTGTGATGCAGTTCAAGAAAGGCTTGACATATGTGTTCCCTCCCAATTCATTGGTGCTAGCCCAATGGGATCGTAACGTGGTCTTGACATTTCTTATGTGTACTTCCTTTGAGCCTATGCATAGTTTCTAGCTGTAACTCTTGATCCTGAAACTGTCTTCGTCATTGCAATTTCATCAGCTCTTGAATTACAGTTCAGTGAAAATGCCCTACACCCCCACTTTCCTTGACAAATTGGTGCTAAGGACATGGGAAACCTTCTTCCAAAAGGTTTTGACTCCCTTCCAGATTGAGCAATCAATAACTCTACTAATTCGCTTTGCTTCCCTGCACCTCTCGAAAGACGAGGAGAGGCTTAGTCGCATCATTTGAACTTTAAAAGGGCTTTGAGTTGATATCAGGCATATGACAGCCCATTGGGTGGACGATCAACTTGTGGGGGTTTCTGGAATGAAGAAAGAGAAGGCTGTGAAGAAGAGGACACTTTCGAGGTGGATATTTCTCTGCATCAAGATCTGCTATGCACTGGCCAACTAATACCTCTTAGAGAGTCTACAGCCCATTCTAACAGGGCCAAGGCTGCAAGGGGTACCTGCCCTGCCTAGCTGCCTGGCTGTGACACAGAGTTCATAGCATACGTTGAGGAAGCACTGCTGCCTTGACAGTAGGAAGGACATTTAACCTAGTCAGTTCGGAATGATTTTTTTATTTGAGTCCACTCAACAAACTGTCCCCCTTTGAGAGGTACTGCTTTGGTATCTATTCATAAGGTGAAGGATCTGCAGTTTGAAGTATCCATCAAAAGACCAAGTACTTACCTTCAATAATGGATACTCTCTCAATCTGCGGATTCCTCTCTGCCCCCCCAGCTACCCATTTATTGGTGTGGCCTCCTTTTATACATTTAAATAGGTTCAAGGTTACAGATCACAAATTGTCACCAGAAATTGTTCGATGCTCTGCGTCTGATAGTGTGGAAAAGGATTAGACAAGACATGTATATCAGTGTGCAGGGGGTAGAGCTTATATGTGACTCTGCTCCTTCATTTCAGGGGTGGTATGGAGCCTGTGTAAACCTGCAGAATGCCTTCTACCTGCATGCAGGAACATTGCTGTAGAATTTCTTTACATCCATCTGGATATTCAGAAGGCGAGAGATCAGTATTTAATAGAGTATGCACCAGGAAGAGCATTAATGAAATAACTTGTTCTTTTATTCTTGCTACAAACTCATCAGTGTGTGAGACAGAGACCTATTCAAATGTATGAGGAGTCGGAGATTGAAATATGCTCTTGCAACTTTACCTGAAACTGATTGTCCCCACAACAAATTCAAGCCAGAACTAAATTTTCAATGCAACGTTAAACAATGGTTCAACCTGGTCATATATTTATACATGCTCATATTAGGCCAAACCACATTTTTGGCTTACAGTGAATGTTCCACGACACATTAAAGCCAAAGTGAATGTTTAATGTTGAGTAAGATATTGCAAGATAAGTTCCAAAATCAAAGTCGCAGCATAATTCCGAAATGTTCGCAAGGAATTAGCATCTACAAGGTGAGATAGATAAAAACATGCCAGACAAACCTGGTCCAGCATTCTGAGATGCACCAGCGCGCCGTCACTGTTAGAGGTGGTCTGGCGTGTGCGCAGAGAACTACAGAATGCAAAGATGGCTGCTTATTGAAAGTGAGGCTTGGTCCACTTACACACAGGATAACTGGAATGCTAACCTATTGAATGGTCAGTAACTGAAGGGTTTGCTATATGTAAAATAAAAATAATGTTTAAAACATTGGGCAAAATATATTTTGAAAAAATTGAAACAGGAGAGGACTAATTTTCATACGATTCAAATAAGAAAGTAGAACGTAGTAGCTACAGAAAGAGAGTGAATGAAGGCACAAGTCATTAAGACAGACCCAGCACACAGTCACACATGTTTAGATGCACCACTGATATTCTTATGCAATCACCTGACAAACATTAGATTTATAATACACCAAATACAAAATATTTTGTTGCATATGTCAAAGTCTAAGAGCAGTCTGCAGAAGGTGCACATTATAACTGGTGAGAGATGTCATTTCTCCATTCCTCCAACATATTAATTCCTTTTGAGATGGAGTTGCATCTGCCTATCCACTGGCATTTACATTATTTTTGAAATGTTGTTGTTTAAAAGGTACTTTGAGGGTTTGGCTTTCAATAAGAAAACTGTCAGAAGTTATTGGAAAAAACCTACATGCTAGGATAAAATGGCTAAATAAATTTAAAAACACAATTACGGACAGGTGGAGCACTTATAGTAGTGATCTAATAGAACACAAGAAAAGTCAAAGAACATGTATACGATATCACCACCTATCTACTTCTTGCTCATTATCTAACATTGGATTTTGCAAAATAAATAGATGGATTACTTGAAAAAGCACAGAATTATGGATGGATCTCAGATAATCACAGATAATCCACTTTTGATAAAGACTTCTAATTGCAGATTCCTCACCTTTTGAATATTTCCCAGGAATCAGAAGTAATCTGGAAAACGGTTCAGTGTGCCAGTATGTGGCATCATGTGGCACCACACTAACTGTTCTGCTCTAGCAATTACAGGTTTTAAGCCCTGTAAGGACCATCCGCAAACAAATATTTGTGATAAATCCTTCCCAAACTTGCCTGGGGTCGCCCTACAACTCTAAGGCAAGTAGAGCCTGTGGGTCGCTGAACCTGAAGTCCATATAAGTCCGCAAAGCAAAACTCTACATCGCCAAGCACTAAAAATCTCAGACAAGATCAGTCGAAGCCAAAAGTTTGGTCCCTGTCCTAATCGAGATCCAGAAGTCGCTGGTGTCATTCCAGGGGTCAGTCTTGCTCTCAATCCAAATCTTCGGGTTTTAAGTTGAAGAAAAACACAAGAAATATAAGCAGGATTCAGCCCTTTCCCGCCACTCACGCTCTCCTGAGAAAGAGCCGGGACGGCATGATATATTTCGATCTCGCTACCAAAGTCGCTCGTCCCCCGCAATTGGTTCTAGCACCACTAAAGTTTCTAGGGCCGGCTTCCTCTCGCAAGCAGATTGAAGAGTTCAGTACGGTCATGCCCTGACTGTTCAGATCCTTGCTTACCCCTTTTGGAGGGCCTTTGGCCCCTATGGAGCAGAGAGTTAATCTACCTGGATTACCTCTGGTGGGTTTGCCCTTGCTTCCAGCTGGACCCTCCAAGCCCATAAAGGGGTAACATCCAACGCCATGATTCATGTCAGCTTCCGGCACACAGATGTCTACGGCGAAAGACGAGACCACAATTGTCCTCTCGGACGTCGACCTTGACCAAAGTAGTTTCTGGCCTTCGTTGAGGCTCCATTTCTACTGCATGACTTGCCTCCACATTGACAATAGCTCACCCTTTATTCCCTTTCGGCATTGATTTAGACTACGATTACAATGCAGGTTGTTGGGAATGAAAAGTCCTCTGCATGGCAATGGATGTGTATCTCTGCCCGAGTGCCAAACCGTACTGTTGTCGGGATCCCTAATGTTAACATTTGTTGTCATAGGTACACCCAGATCATGCATGTGTGCCATGAAATAGGCCTTTCTAATGCATTGCGGATAGCTCTAACCTCATAGGGGGGGGAAGGTTACTTCCTTCACCAGAAGTTTAGCAGCACAAGCACATTGGTGACCGTATACCGTGTAGTGATCAGTAGGAGTGACCAGGACCTTTTTAACCTGAGTTACTGGAGTGTGGCCTACAGGCTCACTAACGTTTTTTAAGTTCAGCTGCTGTGTGCTTAACTCACCCTTGGACTACATCAGCTGCAAAGTGCTGTGCATGAGTGGTGACTCTGCACTGGTTGTATGTATGCCTGGGAAGGGCACAATACAAGTACAGAGCAGTGCTGGGCAGTGCTTGCATGGTGAGTGCATGCACTGGGTGTATGTGTACTTGCGAGGAGTACAAATCATGAAGGGTGTAGTTTTGTGCAGAGCACACATGGCGAATGTGTGCACTGGCAGTAGGTGCTCCTGCAAGTGGCACAGTACAGAAAGGCTACAGTACTAAGCAGTGCCTGCAGAATTAATGTATGTCCTGAGTGTGTGTGTGTGTCTGTGGTATCGCAATTCATGGAGCTAACCATGCTGGACAGTTGTTTTCTGTGTACCTACCCTGAGTGCAAGTTTGCCTATAATACATACACTGAATGAAAGTGTGCCTGCATTGATACATTACATGGAGGACCCAGGGTTCTAATTTGGGAGACCTAGGCCCACATGGTGAAGATATGAGGCACATTTGTCTAGTGCTGCTTCCCTGTGACCTGGGTGGGACACGCTGGAGGAGGGAGAGCCAGGCCCCGCACTCTGCATAGGGTGGTCTTTGACTCAGTGATAAATCACAAGGAAGGGGCCTGAACACATCTCAAGAAGGAGATGTGGCTGGTTAGGGCTGGTAGCCCGAAATTTACCTTTTGATGCACATATCAATGTGGTTGACATCCAGGTATGAACTATAGTCACTCCTTGGCCTTTGTTGTGGAAGCTATCCACTTCGGAGTCTTTCCTGCTGTGACAGATGGCTTTTCAAGAGGGTGGGGTGAAGTATGCACTTTAAAAGACGCAGAACCCCCAACATACACCTTCAAAGATCAAGACCCTAAATCACATTTGGTGTCTGGAAGTGGACTGTAAGAAGTGGAGGTTGAGACAATAGAGCCTTGATTACACACCCTCCTACATCGCTACATTCCCTGAGGGACACCTGGGAAATTGACATTGATAGGCCATTCAATGATAAAGAATAGAATCAGACCCTGGCATAACCACTGAAGGTCTCTCTAAATACTAGTTGAATTCAATCCAATATTCTATTTTACACAGGGCATACATATTCTCGAAACAATTAGCACCCAAATTCCATATTGCTGCTGACAGCTGTACCAGATGTGACACCCCTGGGGCGGACTAGAGACATGCTTTGGGACTGCCCAGACTCCAAAGGTACTAGAACACAATGCTTTTTGCCATGGATTGAGTCACAGGGCTCACAGGCATATCAACATGGGAGACGGGAGCTCTGGGCATTTACAAACAATCACGTAAACACAAGCGACACAGTTCCTGGATCTGGCCCTCATAATAGCCCAAAAAAGTGTCACAACATGCTGAAAGCTCCCAGCACGTAGCTCTGGCAGAAGTACTTTTATCCAGTGGGTAATGACCAAGGAGATAGACTTGCACCACAAGCAGGCCAGAGACCTATGATGGGAGACAATTTTGCAACTAATTGAGGCCCACTCAGACTCCCATGACTTCATAGGCATGGAAGCTTAGCCTCTTCTAGCCGCACGGAGATAGCCTCTCCTCTCTGGGGATCCTTGGTTACACCCCAAATCACTATTGAACTCCTTGTCCGCAAATGGTGGACGAAATCCAAGAGGCCTCATCCCCTTCCTTACTAGGTCACCAGTACTCCCCTAGAAATCTCTGGTCATATAGTTTATATGTTGTTCCCTGTTCATTACTGGAAATAAGTAATCCAGTAGCAGAATATTGCCTATGCATCAACATGGTGTGCTAATTCTATTGTACCGATTTGTCTCTGCTGTATTTCAAAAACTGAATTAATACACTTGTTGAAACAAAGAAGGGGAGGATAATACCCCCGAAAATGGTCATCTGCCAAGCGCCAAACCGGCTGTGTGACGAGGTGAAGCTCTACAAGACTTTTGCCTGTGACCGGGACTGTGGGCCAGGGCCTGTTGATCTCCCTGCTGGGTGAGAGTATATTACCCAGGGAAATGAAGACTACCTGCTCTGAATCCTGAAGCACCAGCACGCCAAGACCGGTGTGCCCTGTGAGGAAGGAGTGAGCATTTAAGGGAGTGAGGTCCAGTGTGGAGCCTTGTGGAGTGATCTCCCGGTGCAGGTGTGAGGAGACTGCTGCTGCACCGACCGGGTCGTTGCCCATGCAAGACTGAGTCGGTGATTCCCATATGCCAGAAGAGGGCCGCCGTGAAGATAGTTGTGTGAAAAGATTGACTTGTGGTAAAGGTGGAACCCTACGCAACATTGTAGCGGCAACCCAATATGCCAGGAGGGGCTGCTGTGGTAAAGAATGCCTTGCAGTAGGCACTGAAGCCATGTGTGGCAGTTCTGCTGCAACCCTGTACGCCTGGAGGGGCCACTGGGAATAACTGTGCCATGCAGATCGGAAAGGAGCACATGAAATGTGAGCAGCAGTGACCCGTAGGTCACCAGGAGCAATGAGAACTGTAACTGACCTGACCCTGTGGACGAGAGAAGATGCTGTGAGAGCATTGCCACTCAGTAGGATCGAGATGGGGAAAATTAATGAGTCCCTCCCCTTTTGGGGAGTGGAAACGGACAAGTTACTTACCAGCTGTAACGCCTTATCTGGTACAGGCATGATCTAGCTGCAGATTCCTTACCTGTGAACTTCCAGGCGTCTTGCAGAATTTGAAGATTTTTCTTAGCAGTACCCCTGCGTGCCTGTAGGTGGCGTTGGTCGCCTCCCCGTGACGTCATATGGTGTCGAGTTTATCGTTGTGATGTCCATGTCATCTATATAGGCACCACCTCGGCATGCTAACGTCAGTACGATAGTGTAGTTCCTATTTCCCTAATAGGCTCTGCGCATTGGAATAATATACATTATAGTTTTGGCATAAGACTGAGGTCAGTATGCCCCTATCAAGTATATTAAACTTAATTACTTTGTGTGCCAGCTAACTCAGAGGCCACTACAAACGTCTTGTAAACAAGAAGAGAGTAGTTTCTGGCAACCATATAAACATGACAACTTTGTTTCCCTTTAGAATCGGAACGCTCTCAGAATCGTGGAAACAATAGATAACCGTTTCACTCAGCTAATCGTGCATGCTTAGTTTCTGCAGCGTTACACAGAAAGAGTAGACAGCGTTTCAATAAAAAGGATTTACTGAACAGTTTTATTTCTCATGTAAGAGGTATGTGCTGTTAACATAAGACAGTATGCAAGATATATTATGTACAGCGTAAACAGTAGAAAGAAATAATACTGCTCTAGCATTATCTTTTAGCTATGACACATATATTCATATACATAAATAACATAGGCTAAAAATGCGAGTACTCATACGATGCGTTCCTTAACTAGTTCCACCCCAGTGTACCCAAGTGTAGGACAAGGTAAGAAGTAGGTGCTGTATGCTATAGTTTAGTTATGCTAAGTTTGTATGCTAAGTGTCCCTCTAGGTTCTAGTCAGCTCCATACCTTAAGAATGAGAGAGGTTGGAATCTCTTTCCGGTCTCGAACTCTAACACCACGTGAAGGGAGTCCGAACACTGGAACCTGGATTCTCTGCGAGCAGGGATGACAGCGTCTCGTCAGTGCGTCAGGGCGGGAAACGGGCTCCTCTAAGTCGAGGTCTCCTCCTTACTTGCCGTGGCGAGCCATACTTGCTGAAGCAAGGGAAGGTATATTTATGCCTGGTAGGTGGCTAGGAATGTTGGCATTGCTGTAAAGTCAGGCAGAGGAAGACGTCAGTGCATTTAGCACTGCAAATGTTTTAGAACAAGTGTTCAAGTGTCTGTAATACAAAACTAGACGATATGTATTGTCTGGTTTGGATACAGGAAACAAAGGATTGTTCATTGAGGAGGTGCATGTTTCAATCACCCCTTGGAATTCAAGTTGATCTAAGATCTCCCAGACCTGTTGTTTACTTCTTGCTTTATTGGATACTGCCTTTGTGCAGTAGGTTGATTTTGTAACTGTATTTTGTGGTGAGGTAAGTCCTCATCCCATCCTACATGATTTTTGTATAATGCTAGGGCCTGGGCAACTGCCCATTTCCTGGCATAAGTGTATTTTAAGTAAATTGGAATATGGTTGAGAAAGCTGGCATTAAGATGTCCTCGCCATGTGGCCACTCCCTGACAAATTCTGGTGGCCAGTCCTGTTCTGCTAAAAGTATAGCATAACCCCTTAAAAGTTTCTCCCAAAAGAGTGCTTTCACTTTTCTTCGTATGTCTCCCTCCATTCGGAGTGTTATTTCATGTAACCTTTGTGGAGTACTAACCCTGGTATCTACAGTCTCTACTGTTAAGTACTCATTCAAGTCCACTATCTCCAGATGTTCCTTCAGGTTCTGGCGAGCTATTGTTACTTCTGCTGCACTGTCCAGCATTGTCTGAGCCCATTCTCCGTTCTTGAGTTGTGCTCTCAGTATTCTCGGCATGTCTGATCTTCACACCTGCTACCTTCTTCTTGGTGACCTATCTGGTAAGACGAGCGGTATACGACTTCACGCAGGAGCGTACATTTATACAAACACTAATTATCAAATGGGGACCTGAACCAGTGTATTCGATTGAAAGGGATAGAGGATATCAATAATCATCCCTGGTTGTAGAGCAGAGACACACTTTTAGCCCTTTTCAGAAACAGCGACTGGGCCAGTAGCCTTGTACGCCATAGATGTGTGATGGAGTGACTCCCTCACGACTGTAGTGTAGTTCCTATATTCCCAATAGGCTCTGCGCATTGGAATAATATATCCTATAGAAGTGACTTAGGACTTATGTCTACTAGGTCTCTATCGAATATATTAGAATTAATTGTGAGTGCCAGCTAGCTCAGAGGCCACTAGAAACTTTCTAGAGTTCACAAGATGGGATTTAGTTTCTGACAACCGCATAAACATGACAACTTTGTTTCCCCAAGATAAAACTGATCTTCAGAGTCGTGGAAACAATAGATAGATATTTTACTCAGTCATTCGCGCATGCTTCGTTTTAACAGAGTTGCAGAGAAGTAGAGAGACAGGCGTTTTCAATAAAAGGTATTTATTGAACAGTCTTCTTTCTCAAGCATAAGAAATTAACTGCTACAATCGTAATACTGGTTGCAAAATATAATGCATACAGTAGAAAGAGTAGAATAAAATAATACTGTAAGAGCATTGTATTGTTCCTAGACCATAGATGAATACATACATAAATAACAGAGGCTAAAAAGTACTCGACTGGTGCATCTAAAATACGCCTACCCCGCTGTATCTAACCTAAGCTTAGTACGAGGGAAGGAGTAAGTGAGGTGTATCATAAATGTAGTATTCTTTTTCCAAGAATCTATCCAAGATTTCTCCAAGGGTCTAATCAGCTCCGTACCTTAGTGTAGAATGAAGAAGGTCAGTCTCAGGACTCAATTTCCCAACAACCCGCAAGGGTAGCTTGGAAACACTGGAGCTGAATTTCTCGGCAGGAGAAAAGACAGCGTCTTTCTCAGTGCGTCTGCTGGAGGGTCGGCTTCCTTCGGCACTTGCAGTATCAGGGTGCATCGGGCTAGTAGCTAGTCGAACTGCTCCAAACTACAGTGTCTTCCCTATGGCAAGTGTGGGCATATTTATACCTTGAAGGTACCGAGTTTGACGTAAAGGTGGACATAATAACGTCATTAAAGAGTCTTGGTTCTTTGAAAACTCCATGAGTTCTTGGGCAAGTCAGTATTCGAGCAAGGGAAAGTCCCTAGCAACTGAAGCTGAGTTTTCCAAGAAATCGTTGGGGATTTTCGGAACTAGTGGAAGTAGTCCTGCCGTATTTGGACTGCATGAGTTATGTCTAAATATGGTTAGGATTTCTATGCCTATACAAGGATATAGTGATTTATACCTATATAAAGGCATGAATCAGGAAAATTACAATAGGGTCCTAAAATGTTATACAACACAACAATCAGCTCGAACCAGAGGAGTCTACTTTCACCTTTCATCATCAAGGTTTAAGATTTTATAATATCAGTTCTGGTTTTAATCATCCAGCAGGATCTTTTTAGAGTCCGTTAATCAGGTTCCGGTCATTAGTATAATTACTTAGAGTATAGAATTAAACTTCCAGTCAAGAAATAAGAAGCCTTTGAACCCTACCTCCCGAAAAGCATGCGCTCAGGAATATATGAGTATTCATCATTGCCTTATTAAAGGTTTTTAACTGATAACATATGTATTATTTTTATATATATTGTATTGAGAGTCCACAAACGTCTTTGTCTTGAAAAAGATGGCGATATAAGAGTCCATCAAAACGCGTCGACGCTCCATTGAAAAGTACACAATCTGTCAAGTGGCTAGACAAATGAGTATTTTAGGAATTGAATAATACCTGTATTAGCCCTGAAAGTTTTTCCTTACGGATGTGTACGCTACGTATGACATAGGGCTGTGTGTCTTGTGATATGTACTCTCTCTCTGTTTTATTTTTATTTTTTCTTATTGGTGCTTAAATATAGTGCTATTAGGTTTATTTTTATGTGTTGTCAGAATTGTTTGTTGAACAATAATGCTGTCAAGTACTATGGTCTTTAGGATCATTTGTGTATTTTAACTGTTTTTTAACCAATAAATCGATTTTTGTACTTTATTGCATCTGATGTTGTCAAGATTATCTATTGGGAATATATGGTCTCACTTCCAATAAATGCAGGTGGTATGCGTGATTAAGAATGAGTGGAACAGATTGACCTAAGTGGTGATTTTTTCTCCAAAGGATAAAACTTCTGTGATCCTTTGGTACTAACCCTGGTGTCTACAGTCTCTCCTGTTATGTACTCATTCAAGTCCACTATCTCCAGAAGTTTCTTCAGGTTCTGGCGAGTTATTGTTACTTCTGCTGCACTGTCCAGCATTGTCTGAGCCCATTCTCCGTTCTTGAGTTGTGTTCTCAGCATTCTCTGCATGTCTGATCTTCAGACCTGCTACCTTCTTCTTGGTGAATTGAGGTTTTGATTAATTTTTCTGAACATGTTGATCGTCTTTAGACTGCACTCGTTCTTCTTTGTGGTCTGACCGTCCTCTTCTTTCGGATGTCTGTGACGATAGCTGAAAGGTATGAGAGAAACATGTTATCAGTATCCTGATACCTGTCAGGTTTCCTCAAAGTATCCCTATTCCTGAGGTTATTCCTCCTTTCAGAGGGTTCCTTTTGGAGAGACCTACCTCGGGATTGAGAACGTTTCTCTTTTGAATTTTGTTTATTAGTTTCCCACTTCTTTTTTGAAGATGTAGGAGTTTGTTTAATAGAGTCCTTTTCAGGACCTTCAGACAGTTGTTGCTTCAAAGGTTTTCCACCCAAACTGTCTCTGCCTAACTCTGCATAAGATTTTTCTATTATTCAGGGTAGTTCATGTTGATGTTCTGTTGCATCAAATTCCCTTAAGTGTTGGCCGATCGCCACTTATACTGCCTCCCCTTTAATAATTATTGTTGAGACTTGGTCAAAAATTTTCAGTACTAAATTCAGAGCAGGCTCTGCCTCGTATTCCTTTTGAATCTGTTTCAGGACATCTGGTATTACCGCAATGGACGGAACACTGTGTGTTTTTAGTATAAATGGAAGCAAAGACTGTGGCCCCAAGTGGTGCAGCCTTCCAGTTGTGGTGTGATCCCCATTGGTAAACAGATTGTTAGAATTCTGTGTTTCTCATAAGGGCTAGTATTAGGAAATACTGCTTCGATTTGAGTAATTGTTTGAGCTAACCAGAATGGAATTTGTTCACGTTTTGTGGGCATTTTACCCATGACTACATGTAAAGTCTTTGGAGTAATTTTTAGTGTTTTTCCCTGTTGAGGGGGTTGATTTACAATTGTCAATGGTGGTTGGACTGTGAAAGTCTGCATGACATATTAGACTAATTGTCTGTAAATTTTTATTAACTCTTTTAGTTGAGAGAGTAATTCATCCTCTGACATCTCTTCGATGTCAGGATGAGGTGTGTAGCCGGCTAAAATTGACCATGTTGCTCCTGGTCCACCTAGTGGACCGAGCCTGGTAATGTTCTTGTGATGTTTTAGGGCACCTTTAAACCAGAGATTCTGCTCCTGGTATGTAGGTGGAATTTAAATATCCCGAAAGGAATATATTCCTCAGGTGGATCATCTTCTTTAATGAAGTGAAACAATTTTGTTATTGAATTTGAATCTGGGAATACTATCCATGAATAGAATACCTCTGTCTGAAATGATTTGTGTGCCTCTATCACGAAAACTGCTCTACCACCTCTTGGTGTTAGGCCATGTTGTATAAGTTTTAGAGTGATGGCTCTTCTTATATTTGGATTGATAGGAATTGCATCCTCATCGGTATCATTAAAACCTGTATAATTTACAGCGATATGTAATTCTTTGTCGACTGGAGCAGCCTCAGCATTATCCCCGTAATTGGACATTGTTTTAAAAAAAATGTAGAACAAGTTTCAAGGAAACAAAGATAAGGTGCACAATATTTTGGAACACTGAATCCTTCAACGTTGAACAAACCAAACAGCTAATATAGGATTTTTGTCCTATTCAGTTTTGGTGGATACCTAACCATACCCACTCCAAACGTCTTTTTAGTATGTGAGTAGGGGTCTCTGAGAAAAGCACAACTGAGTTACTTCAGTATCTAGCGTTAAATTACTGCCTTACCAAACCGTTGAGAAAAGGGGGTGGTGATGAACAGAGTGTCTGAATTAAGCAGACCACTCTTACCCACTCCAAAGATCAGGGCTTGATCCATCACCGTTATTTATGTCACTGCACCATCCCAGCTCAGAACCTGGCTATATGCAAATCAGTCTGTCCCTGGCCCAGTGCATCATGGGAACAGGGCAGACTAAACTACCAAGCCAATTCTTCACCAGAAAGGAGACAAGCTACCGGGGACCGGTTTCTGGCATTTCAGCCTTCTTCGGCCCGGCTTGCTTGAACCCTGATGGTGCAGTGAGAAAGGGACTCATGTCTGAGTATACCCTGCCACACCTATAGTGGCCAAAAACGATTCAGAAAAGGGGGTGGTGATGAACAGAGTGTCTGAATTAAGCAGACCACTCTTACCCACTCCAAAGATCAGGGCTTGATCCATCACCGTTATTTATGTCACTGCACCATCCCAGCTCAGAACCTGGCTATATGCAAATCAGTCTGTCCCTGGCCCAGTGCATCATGGGAACAGGGCAGACTAAACTACCAAGCCAATTCTTCACCAGAAAGGAGACAAGCTACCGGGGACCGGTTTCTGGCATTTCAGCCTTCTTCGGCCCGGCTTGCTTGAACCCTGATGGTGCAGTGAGAAAGGGACTCATGTCTGAGTATACCCTGCCACACCTATAGTGGCCAAAAACGATTCAGAAAAGGGGGTGGTGATGAACAGAGTGTCTGAATTAAGCAGACCACTCTTACCCACTCCAAAGATCAGGGCTTGATCCATCACCGTTATTTATGTCACTGCACCATCCCAGCTCAGAACCTGGCTATATGCAAATCAGTCTGTCCCTGGCCCAGTGCATCATGGGAACAGGGCAGACTAAACTACCAAGCCAATTCTTCACCAGAAAGGAGACAAGCTACCGGGGACCGGTTTCTGGCATTTCAGCCTTCTTCGGCCCGGCTTGCTTGAACCCTGATGGTGCAGTGAGAAAGGGACTCATGTCTGAGTATACCCTGCCACACCTATAGTGGCCAAAAACGATTCAGAAAAGGGGGTGGTGATGAACAGAGTCTCTGAATTAAGCAGACCACTCTTACCCACTCCAAAGATCAGGGCTTGATCCATCACCGTTATTTATGTCACTGCACCATCCCAGCTCAGAACCTGGCTATATGCAAATCAGTCTGTCCCTGGCCCAGTGCATCATGGGAACCAAACCGTTGGGCACCATGTAGTGTAGTTCCTATTCCCCTAATAGGCTCTGCGCATTGGAATAATATACACCATAGTTTTGGCATAGGACTGAGGTCAGTATGCCCCTATCGAGTATTTTAAACTTAATCACTTTGTGTGCCAGCTAACTCAGAGGCCACTAGAAACTTCTTGTAAACAAGAAGGGAGTAATTTCTGGCATCAGCATAAACATGACAACATTGTTTCCCTTTAGAATCGGAACACTCTCAGAATCGTGTAAACAATAGATAAGTTTCACTCAGCTAATCGTGCATGCGTAGTTTCTGCGGAGTTATACAGAAAGAGTCGGCGGCGTTTCAATAAAAATGATTTATTAAACAGTCTTATTTCTCGTGTAAGAGAGATGTGCTGATACCATCATAAGACAGTATGCGAGTTATATTATGTACAGCGTAAACAGTAAAAATAAATAATACTGCGCTAGCATTATCTTTTAGCTATGACACATATATTCATGTACATAAATAACATAGGCTAAAAATGTGAGCACTAATACGATGCGTTCTCTAACTAGTTCTACCCCAGTGTACCTAAGTGTAGGACAAGGTAAGAAGTACATGCTGTATGCTATAGTTTATTTATGCTAAGTTTGTATGCCAAGAGTCCCTATAGGTTCTAGTCAGCTCCATACCTTAAGAATGAGAGAGGTTGGAATTTCTTTCCGGGTCTCGAACTCTAACAACCCGCGAAGGGAGTCAGAACACTGGAACCTGGAATCTCTGCAAGCAGGGATGACAGCGTCTTGTCAGTGCGTCAGGCCGGGACACAGGCTCCTTTAAGTCGAGGTCTCCTCCTTACTTGCCATGGCGAGCCATACTTGCGGTAGCAAGGGAAGGTATATTTATACCTGGTAATTGGCTAGGAATGTTAGCATAGACGTAAAGCCGGGCAGAGGAAGACGTCAGGAATGAACCCTTAGGGTATAGCGGTTCATGCATAAAAAATGAGTTCTTGGAGAAATCAATAGTCCTGGGCTAGGGAAACTCCCAACAGCTTAAGGGTCTGGTTTCTAAGAACTTGTTGTGACATTGGGGTGGACGGATGTAGGTGACCATGCCTGTATTTGGATAGCATGGCTAATGCCTAAATAAGGACTGGGATCCTATGCCTATATAAGGGCAATGCAAATTGTGCCTATATACACCTAAAGTGGAATACAACAGTACTTTCCACTACTTTCTATGCCAGAAGCACAGAGTCATGAAGTTAACTGACAGTGGTGTGTTTAAACAACTAGGGTCCTGAAGGGGAACAGCCCTGACATGAGGAACTGATCCACAGTACGGGGAGGATGGGTAGGTCGGTAAGGACTCTGCAGCTAGAACATGTCTCTACTAGATAAGCCGTTTACCGAAGGTAAGTAACTTGTCCATCTAATAGTCATCTAACCGCAGTTTCCTTGCCTGAGAACAATTACCCAAGCAATACGATCTCTGGAGGTGGTTCTGCAAAAAAGTTTTAAACCATAAAGTCCTGAAGGACTGAACGGCTATAGAGGCCCTCCCTATGGACCTGTCTGTCCAGGCAATAATGCTTGGCAAACGTGTGCAGGGATGCCCACGTAGCCCCCTGGCAGATGTCAATAACTGGGACACCTAGTTGGAGAGCCGTGGTGGCTGCCTTCGCTCTGGTGGAATGAGCTCTGAGGCCTTCAGGAGGCTGTTTCTTTACCAGAGTGTAACAGATTTTGATACAGGGGATAACCAATTGTCAGATGGTCCTCTTCTGTACAGCACTTCCCTTCTTTGGTCCAGTGTACTCCACAAAGAGTTGGTCGTCCATCAGGAACTGTTTAGGGAGATCAAGGTAGAACGATAATGCTCTTTTTGGGTCCAGACGGTGGAGACGTTCTTCTTCCTTAGAAGGATGTGGATGAGCATAGAAGGTGGGCAAGGTGCCAGATTGCCATAGGTGGAAAAGTGTCACAACTTTAGACAAAAAGAAGCCCTAGTGCAAAGCACTACCTTGTATAGAAAGACGGTCAGGTAAGGGGGCTGATAGGAAAGCGCCTGCAACTCGCTCACCTTCCTGGCAGAGGTTATTGCCACTAAAAAGGATTACTTACTGGTGAGCAACCGGAGGTGACAATTGTGCAGTGGCTCAAATGGTGCACACATCAGATAAGTGAGGACAATGTTAAGGTCCCACTGGGGCATGATGAAAGGTGAAGGGGGGGGGAGCATAAACTCACATGTACTATTCAAGTCCCCTATGTACAATAGGGGACTTGAATAGTGATGGTTGGTCTGGCAACTGTAAAAAGGCAGAAAGGGCTGAAAGTTAACCCTTCAGAGTGCCCAGAGAAAAGCCCTGCTGGGCTAGAAAGGGAGGCAGACAAAGGGTCAATAGACCGTTCTGTACAATATTTTTTTTTAAATCTTCCTTCGGAAGGCGTATGCTGACTTAGTGAAGGGATTAGTGAAGGGATGCCTGGCTGCCAAAATAACTTAGCACACTTTGGGAGGAAGGTCGAATGCTGTTAACTGTTGCTGCTTAATCTTCATGCAAGTAGGCAGAGGGTTGACAGGTTTGGGTGGAGGACCCTCCCCTCCCGCTGCGACAGAAGATCCTTTCGAAACAGGCAGTTTGATCAGAGGATCGATGCTCATCTAAAGTAGCTCGGGATACCAAACTTTCCATGTCCAGTCCGGAGTCACTAGAATGACTTGTGCCTGGTCGCTCCTGATTGTCTTGAGCACTCTGGACAGAAGTGGTATGAGCAGTGATGCGTAAAGGAGTCTGGAGCTCTCGAGACGAAAAGCATAGCCGAGCTAGAGCGGCTTTGGAAACTCCAACGCACAAAACTGCTGAAATTGTACTTTCTTGTCGGATGTGAATAGATCTAACAAAGGCTCTCCCAACTGATGAGAGTCCTTGTGCCTCCTCTGGATGGAGAAGATAGACGTGATTCGCTATGCACCAAAGGCGGAGGTCGTTCACCCTGGCATTCAGGGAACCGGCCAAGTGTTGAACCACCAGTAACATGAGTCCCTGTGCTGAATTTGGACCAGATCCCTAGAAGAACATTGGTCAAGGCCTCATTAAATAGCAGCAAGGGTTTCGAGGTGGAGGCACCAGGCTGCATGACCTCTTTCAAGACATTGGTCTTGACTGCCGCAATGGGAAGCTGCAGGTCTAAGACCTCCTCAGCTCTACACATCACCAAGGTGAAGTAAGCTCCTTCCTCGGTAGCCAGGTTAGGAGGGGAAAGCATTCCAGGCTCTGGAGGGGTATCCAAGCCACTGGCATCACCCAGTTCCTCATACCAGACTTCTAAGGGGTCCTGCATTCCCTCCCAATATTCCTCCAATGGCTCTTTCGTGCCCGTGTTGGCGTCGGTGGATGTCCGACCGGCTCCGTGTCGTCGGGGGGTAAGAATGGGGCTGATGACGGTGGTGGGTGACATCGAGGGTCATGGCATTGGACGCTGCATCTTGAAAGGTCGAAATGGTGCGACCAGCACCGTTCCTGATCCACGAGAAGCCTTGGGTGCCACCAGGGACGGAGCGGCTAGTGCGGAACCCAGAGGAGCTCCTTCCGCTGAACCTGCGTGGCCAGAAGGCGCATCAGCAGGGTCACGCCGCCCAAATATGGCACACGTAGCGTCATACAATTATTTCAACTGGGCGGGGTTGATCCTATCGCTGGAAAGGGAGGGAAATGCGGAGCTCACCCAGGCACCCACTCGGTAGAGTGGGGTCTCAAATGATGAGACTCCTCCGTCTTGTTAGGTGATGGACGGGGTGAAGTCAAAGCCTGCTTCGGCTTCTTGTGCTTCTTATGGTGCTTCATACCTGACCCCTTCAAAGATTTCGAATGGGAGGATGAAGACTTGGATACTGCGAAATGGCGCTCGGACCTTCCTCTCGACCGGGATCGAGGTCTCCGAGGAGATCTCTGAGGCACCCGACGCTGGGCTGCAAGCAGCTTTAGGAACCGCTTCCTCAAAGCTTTCACTGCCATGACCTGCCAGTCAGAGCACTATTTCGGGTCATAGTTGCTCTCCAGACACCAAAGGCACACTAGGTGAGATTCCATTAGCGACATGGCTCGGTGACCCGAGCCTCACGGTTTAAACCCCGAAGTCTTCTTGAACATGCTACAGGGCAAATAAAGATTCAACAAAAAGTCTGTCAAAAAATGACAGAGGCTAGCTCTCTTCGACTGATCAGCACGGACTGGCACGGAAAGAAAAGAATTGACATCAGCACACCGAGGTGGAGCCTACATAGATGACGCGGACGTCACGCCGATGAACTCGATGCCATACGACGTCACACGGAGTGGGCTGATGCCACCTTTAGGCACGCGGGGGTATTGTTAAGACAAATCTTCCAGATTCAGCCGGACACCTGGAAGTTCACATTTAAGGAATCTGCGCTAGATGTCTCTGTCAGATTTACCTCACAAGAGGTCCACGGAAACACCTCTAATCACTGTTGAAGCATGACTCTGCACTTGCTGAGTGCTGTGGCTAAGTCAGTGTGCAGCCAACTCACCTGAGCAAGACCGGAGCTATTGAGAGGGCATGTGGAACGGGCAAACTCCAAGACCCTGCACAATTCCTCCCTGCTGGAGTAGGTAAAACTAATTACAAGCCTACCAGGCCCTTGTGCGATCACTGCTGAAAACACAGCAGCGCTAAGACACTTTTAACTCCATTCGAAGAGTCAGAGTGGATTCTTGTCATAAAGCCTACTAAAGAGCATTTCCTCGATGCCGCCAACAATGAAGTGGGGAATAACCCTCATGGCTTTGTGAGGAACTGGTGGGACAGGTACTTGCACATGAGACACTAGAGCCCCAACGTCAAAGAGAAAATGTGTTGTCTGTGAATGCCCAAACATCTTGATTAGGTAGAGTTGGAAATAAAATACTTCTTATGGTAATAAAAGTAGTGCTTAGCTAGACATTGATTTATTGCTACTGCTGCATGCTTTTTGAGTTATGAGCCATGCTCACTAATCTGTGCCCACACTGCCCCTGATGGGGACCTTAGGCTGCTCGTTCACGTTTGCCACTAAGAGTCAAGTGTAGATGGGTTACTTGGCCCAGTTGCTCAGGATCTGTTGTAAATCAGGCCTGGGACTTCAGAAGTAAAAGGCCTCAACCCCCACGATTTGACCCAATAAGCCCTGTGTGCTCCGTGGGCAACTGAAAGGGCTTCTGACACAGGTTATGAGATTGGCCAACCTTATCATGAGTACAATTGGTATGACAACCCACAAGAGGCTAGTGGCCTTGATACTCTGCCTGAGTTCGGACTTCTCTCACCCCCTAACCCTGCTACTCAGGAGAGTGCTTCCTATGCCATGGTTATGTGTAGGGCAGCTAAGGTCCTTGACCTCCAGCTGCCCACCTTGGAGGTCAAGCCCAAAGTTCTTACAGAAGTTCTTTAACTGGAGCAGACATCTACTGGGCCCTTCTTACCGTTTAAGGAGGCTCTTACGGACTCCTTGTTGAGGTCATGGGCCAAACCCTGCTCTTCCCCCAAGTCAACCACCAAATTGCATGCCTAGCCACATTAGCCCTACTGGTCCTTTTGTGGCTTCGGCAGAGGTACCATCAGCCTTTCCCAGCATGGCAGCAGCAGTTTTGCAGTTGCGGCTGCACCGTCCACCTTCTCCCTAACAAATGACTTAAGACCATCTTTCCATTTTGAGGTAAGAAATACAAGTCCTTTTGGGCAAAAGCCTATTGAAAGGGGTCCCATGCTAGAAGTACAACGTGGTTGCTATTCCCTCTACTGTCTGGTGCTCTAGAAGGATAGAGGCCCACAGCCTATTTAAGACCTACGCCCTGTCCACTCTTTCCTCCAGAAAAAAATTCAAATGCTCACACTGGCCCTGGTTTTGTCTGCCTTAACCCCTCAAGACTAGATGATGGTATTGGACCTGCAAGATATAACTGTCCTGCAGGCCCATCAACAACACCTGCAGTTTGTGGTGAACAGGAGCATTTTCAGTATGCTGTGCTCACATTTGTTCTCACTAGTGCTCCTCAGGTATGCCCCAAAGGGATGCCGGTGGTGGCAGCACATTAACGGATGTCACAGGTGCCAGTCTATCCCCGACCTCAACGGCTGGCTGTTGAAGGCGGACTCGTCCCAAGCACCAACCACCTTCAGACTACGCCAAACCTCCTGTCATATTTGGTGTTCACTACCAACACTCCAAAGTCACACCTGACTCTTTGTCACATGCTCCCCTTAATTGGAGCCATTCTGGACATGGTTCGGTTCATGACTTTCCCTCTGGAAAGAGAGTGTAGGACATTCAGGGTATGATCCCATTTTTTCAACCTCTGCCTTTGATTACAGTGAGATTAGCACTGAGGATGCTGGGACTGATGGTCTCCTGTATTCGGCTAGTCTTCCCGCTGATATCACCACTTCCCCAAGTTCTTAAGAAGATCATGACCGACCGGGCCTAAGTCATCCTAGTGGCTCCAGACTGGACACGGAGAGCATGGTATCCGGAACTCCTGGGCTTCAGCATCTGTCCTCCGACCAGGGTGCCCTTCCTGGAGGACCTGCTGTCGCAGCAACCGGGCAGTGTTCTCCACTCCTTTGAGATCTAGCAGTAAAAGCTAAACACCTTCAACTTAGCCCCATGTCCCTCAAAGAACTGTATACGCCTTTTGTGGGGACATGTTGGTGGCTTGGTGTGGTGCTTGGCAGCTAGACCCCCTCCAGACAGTTATCTAGTGTTCTGTTGTTTTTGTCTTTAGGCAGACAAGGCCCTGCTCGTGACACAGTTTAAAGGTATCTGTCAGCCCTTTTGATCTTTTTACAGTTGCTGTATGAGCCCTCTTTAAGTCTCCAGTTGTTATGCGATTTTTTTTAAGATGGTTTATAATATGTGTTTCCTCCCTCTTAGTGTCATGCCATAGTAGGACCTTAAATTGGTTCTTAAGTTTCTGGTGTACTGCTCCTCCTTAGTGCCTCTGGCCCCGAAGCTAGCGTACCTTGTCAACATCACATCTGTGTGGCATGGGAGTGAGCTTCAGGTGCTCTGTGTCAACCCGCCATACACTGCCTTCTTTCCAGTCAAGCTGGTTTTCTGGACCTGTTATTCCAAAACTAAATGCCAATACTGCCACGTAATTTCACATCACTTATTTCATACCATGCATATGAGCGAAACTGTATGCAAGAAGGAATTTTTATCTCAGAATTAATCAATTCAAATTTGCATTTTATTTACACATTTCTTCTTTTATGTATTTTTTCAAACCATTTTTTGTTTCAACAAGACTTTTTTGTGAAGCACATTACAAGTGAACAATACAAAAAATAAACATGTCACTACTTACTTATATACATCATTCATACAGAAAGACATTGCAATCATACTATAAGCACATTCACACCACTAACAATATAAAAGGGAATACATTTTTCATACAATTTATATACAGTTCATGAGTAAGAAACCATAGATCTATGTTTTAGATATGAATCTCTGTGGTCAAAAGATTTGTTCAGTTCTCTTATGGTTTCCAAGTAAGAAACGTGATATAGAGGGGTCTACGCGTTTCAAACTCCTTGGTTTTGGAGTTCTCGTCAGGAGCAAGGGCTGTGAATGACAAAAGGGGGGAACCTGTATTAATGTATGAACTATTTCTACGTGAGCCGCCTTAGGTTCAACGCCCACTTCTCTGCTTCTTACCTCTCTAAATGGAAAAAGATGTGCCTCATGAATTCATCATCTATCGCGGAGCGGGACCACCTATGTAACAAATATACACGTTTGTTGGTATGAATTTCTAATGACAACATTCCGTATCAGGCATGCTCAACATCATACTTACTTCTGGCGTGATATCTTTCTCCTCAGTTCTATAATGGGGAAAGGACAGGGAATCTGTCAGCGGCTTGTGTTTATATTAGGCTTCAATTCACATACGTTTCGTAGCGTGTCTTACCGGTTAATTGGATGATGAACGCCGGAATTTATAGCTCTGTGATGGGTCGAGTTGGGGGTCACAGGGCGTCTGTGGGAGCCAAGAGCAATAATGTCTTAATATATGTTTGCGCGTTGATAACAAATCTCAATATCCTTAATGCATCTTTTGGATTGCATGTGCACTTCGTGACGAGTCTTACCGATTAATACAGTGCTGAACGCCGGGATCTGTGATGGATCGGGCGGAGGGTCACAGGGCCTCTGTGGGGCCAAGAGCGAGAGTGTCTCAATATTTGTTTGCGCATTAGTAACAGGTTTAAGTGTCCCGAATGTATGTTTGGAATCATACCTTCAATTTGCGATGTGCTCCGTTTGGGTCCCGTCTTCCGATCTCACAGTGAAGACACCCGATGGTGTTTTGACTTCCTGGTTTGTAGGTCACGTGACTTACTCGTGTGTTATGGTCGCCATGTTTGTGTAGTCAAGTTTTCAATATCGAAAATGACGTTTGTGTATGTGAAGCGTTCACTTGATGTTACTTAAAGTTCTGGATGGTCATATGCCGATTTCGGATATTGATAGAAAGACGTGTTTGATTATACGGTGAATCCGGTGGTATCTCCGATGGGGGCCATCTTGGATAGGGGACCTATTCATCAGTTATATCCTGGGTGCCAATGTGTTCTTATAGCTTTAACATTTCAGATAATTCATTTAATCCATTGGTAGCCGTATTAAATCTGACAATCATTGATGCCTCTTTTTTGGACAGTTTAGTGTCTATATCCCCTCCTCTCGGATCTTGTTCCAGCTTTGTTAATACAGTCCATCGAAAATCATTGTCCTCATGATTTTTTAATTGCCAGTGACTGACTAATGGGGCGTTGGGTACCTTCCGTTTTATCCTGGAAATGTGTAAATAAAATGCAAATTTGAATTGAATTGATTAATTCTGAGATGAAAATTCCTTCTTGCATACAGTTTCGCTCATATGCATGGTATGAAATAAGTGATGTGAAATTACGTGGCAGTATTGGCATTTAGTTTTGGAATACTAGTTAAGGCAGGGTTTGGCCTTACTGTCTGGGAACCCATACCCAGTTTGGATTAACAATTGTGTTAGCAGGCAGCTGCCTGTGTGGTAGCCCCTTCGCGTGGAAGCGTGGCAACTTGGTACTTAAGGAATTGTGTATTCTCGTTGGAGAATCAGGAACATTGTCCTGCGTCGGTGTGTCTATTGTGAATAATTGTTTGAACGAATCTGAGTGAGTGCGCACAGAGTGTGAAGAAAGTATGTCAGAGAATGAAACTTTCGCTTACAGCGAAGATCACATAAAAAAGCTGCTAGCGAATCCACCCCTCTTTGCATCAGCCTCTTTAAGTGTACCAGCACAAAACCAAAACGAAACAGAAAAACTCCTAAGACTACAGAAAAAACAGATCCGGACAGACCTACATGGTCATTTCCTACTCCAACATTTAAGAGCAGGAACTATCCCAGGAGGTCTACAAATAAAGAACATACCAGTAATATTCACGGAGGACCCCATTTATAAAAAGGGATATAGTTTCATTGAAACAAAATGTAGTCTGGACCTTATGGTCCTGACCATTGAGACAGCCCAAAGGCTATCAAAAGTCCAATTGGAAGAAATTGAGAAGGTACAAACAAGTATCAATACCAACGAACTGATATCGGATGCTAAGGGACTACTGGATAAAGTGGATAAAGAAATTAGTGAATTCAAGGACTACACCATTAATCAGAAAACTAATCAATTTGAAAAAGATCAAAAAAGCTTTAATATAGAGAAGGTGTACCCATATCTCCAACAGGACTTCTACTCACGGCCAGATTCTGGAAGATACTTACAAGAGAACCAGGGAAGATCATTCCAAAAATACATCACGTTCTCAGATACATCATCATCGAGTAGTAATAGCGAAGGAGAGAACACAGAACAGAGAAGAACTAACAACAGAAGAGGCTCCTTCCAACAAAACCAACAGGGTCCTTTTTTAGGGAGAGGCCAAACAAAACCACGAGGGAAGCCGAGATACACTCAACCATGGGAGATGTCAACCCGACGTCAGAACTACAAAAACTGACGCCCTCACTGATTTTCAACATCTCCAATAAAGTCTTGACTAAAGACGAAGAAAATATACTCCAGAAAGGACTTACATGTGTCCCCTCCAAAAGGACTGACTTTGTAAAATTGAAAACGGAAACTATTGAATTCTTCCGGAAAATCAGGTTAAAAACCTATTTTACAGAAAATCCAATCACTACCAACATGGAAATTACTGGACTTCATAATAAATCCACCTTTTGCCCCCCTAATTATAAAACACCCAAGGAATTGCTAACTTTCGAGAGAACTATTCTCTCAGCAATTGGCGAAATGGAGAAAAAGACCAAGTGGGTTAAATACAACATTACAAAATCGGAGTCAATAGCACTAACGAACTTAACCAAAGACACATCTGTAATAATTAAGCAAGCAGATAAAAGTGGATCAATCGTGATATGGGACCGCCAACTGTACCTCAATGAAGTAAAAAAACAACTAAGCGACACCAACTGCTATCGCAAACTGAACAAAGACCCAACAATGGAATTAAAACACCAATTGCATTCCATCATTGATGATGCCTACCAAAAAGGATTTCTTGGAAAAAAGGAATTTTAATATCTAAAAATAAAACACCCGAGGATTCCACTCTTTTACGTACTCCCGAAAGTACATAAGAACGCCAGCGCTCCACCTGGACGACCCAAAGTATCCGGGTGTGAGTCCTTGATGGAACCAATTTCCAAATTTGTGGACTTCTTCCTGAAGCCGTTCGTCCCTGATGTAAAGTCCTACATTAGGGACACAACCAACTTCATTAACAAACTACAAAATGTGAAATTCGATAAAAGATGTGAGTGGCTGGTTACTATGGATATAACATCCTTATATACCCAAATTCCACAAGATGAAGGACTACAGGTTCTTAAATACTTTTTGGAAACACGAGAAAAACCCGAACATGTTCCAACAGAATTCATTACACAGCTAGCCCAGTTTGCCTTAAAGTACAACTACTTTCTTTTTGATGGAGACTTCTACTTTCAGACAGGAGGAGTGGCTATGGGCTGTCCATTCGCCCCGGAGTTAGCCATCCTCTTCATGTCCATTTATGAAGAAAAATTCATTTACCAAAACAATCCTTTTGAACATGCCATTAAGCATTGGAGTCGTTTTATTGACGATGTTTTCTTCGTATGGTCTGGCTCTGAGGAAGAACTAAAGTCGTTTAATCAATGGCTCAACAACAGAACACAAGAGATCAAATTTAGCCTCGTATACTCTAGAAACAAAATTCCATTTCTAGATGTGGAGATATACCCTTCGGATGAAGGAGATCTAAAAACTACCCTCCACAAAAAAGAAACAGATCGCAACAGACTGTTGCATTTCACCAGCAACCATCCCCGCAGCCTAAAAGACAATTTGCCCTATGGACAATATCTTAGGATCCGGAGAAATTGCCATGATAAACAAGAATATGAGAAACATGCTGAAAAATTGACAAACAATCTGATTGACCGGGGGTACCCCAAAAAACTTTTACACCGCTCCAAAAAACGAGCATGGTGGACTCCAAGAGAACATCTGCTGGAAAAAAAACCAAAAAAGAAACTGGACCGAATAGTCCTGGTGACTACCTACTGCCCAAATTCAAACATGCTAAAGAAGGTTATAAATAACAACTGGCACTTGGTCAAAAATTTGAGCGAAGAATTAAAAAAAAAACCATTATTCGCCTTTAAAAAAGAATCAAATTTGGCCAACAAATTGGTGAGAGCTGCATTACCAACGAAACCATCCACCAATTTAAGAAGCATGATGGGCTTACCCCCAGTGATGGGACACCATAAATGTGGAGGATGTAATTGTTGCGAATCGACCAAAGAAGGATCAGTGTTTAAACACAATGGAATATCGTGGAAACATGAGCAATTTACAAATTGCAAAACAAAATATGTGATTTATGGGATCAAATGCCCATGCAACCTCCTATATATTAGGAAAACCAATCAGGAGGTACGCTCCCGAATACAACAACACAAATCCAGGATAAAACGGAAGGTACCCAACGACCCATTAGTCAGTCACTGGCAATTAAAAAATCATGAGGACAATGATTTTCGATGGACTGTATTAACAAAGGTGGAACAAGATCTGAGAGGAGGGGATATACAGGCACATGCATCAAGCGATTTGGGAATCGCAAACGGTGCGAATCGCAAAATTCGGCCGTTTGCGATTCCCAAATCACTATTTGGGATGCATCAACCTAAAAGTGAATAAATCGCTATTTTAGCGATTTTTTTCAAGTGCGATTACTTTTAAGGAATCGCAAATTTGCGATTCCTCAAAAGCAATGCATGAACCTAAAAAAAATTGCGAATTCGAAATTAGAGAGAAAAAATTACCATGAGGTTGGACCTCATGGTAATTTTGCGAAATGTTAGAAAAATGCTTTTTTTGCATTTTTTTAACTTTCATGTTGTGCACACACATGCCCTTAGGGCATGTGTGTACACAACATATGTGCATTGTTTGATTTCAGGGGTGCAACAGGGTGTCCTTTGGACACCCCTGCACCCTTGAAATCGCAATCTCAATTTGCGATTAGCTAATTGCGATTCGCAAATTGAGATTGTCTTCCCATACATTCCTATGGGCCTCTAGGCCCATAGGAATGAATGGGAAGGGATTCCTTAATTGCGATTCGCAAAATGCTAATCGCAATTAACGAATTCTAAGAAATCGCAATTTATTTAGCGATTTCTTGATGCATAGGCATTTGCAATTCCTTAATTGCGATTTCTTAAAAATCGCAATTAAGGAATCGAAAATGCCGAGTTTGATGCATGTACCTGATAGACACTAAACTGTCCAAAAAAGAGGCGTAAATGATTGTCAGATTTAATACGGCTACCAATGGATTAAATGAATTATCTGAAATGTTAAAGCTATAAGAACACATTGGCACCCAGGATATAACTGATGAATAGGTCCCCTATCCAAGATGGCCCCCATCGGAGATACCACCGGATTCACCGTATAATCAAACACGTCTTTCTATCAATATCCGAAATCGGCATATGACCATCCAGAACTTTAAGTAACATCAAGTGAACGCTTCACATACACAAACGTCATTTTCGATATTGAAAACTTGACTACACAAACATGGCGACCATAACACACGAGTAAGTCACGTGACCTACAAACCAGGAAGTCAAAACACCATCGGGTGTCTTCACTGTGAGATCGGAAGACGGGACCCAAACGGAGCACACCGCGAATTGAAGGTATGATTCCAAACATACATTCGGGACACTTAAACCTGTTACTAATGCACAAACAAATACTGAGACACTCTCGCTCTTGGCCCCACAGACGCCCTGTGACCCTCCTCCCGATCCATCACAGATCCCGGCGTTCAGCACTGTATTAACCGGTAAGACTCGTCACGAAGTGCACATGAAATCCAAAAGATGCATTAAGGATATTGAGATTTGTTATCAACGCGCAAACATATATTAAGACATTATTGCTCTTGGCTCCCACAGACGCCCTGTGACCCCCAACTCGACACATCACAGAGCTATAAAATTCCGGCGTTCACCATCCAATTAACCGGTAAGACACGCTACGAAACGTATGTGAATTGAAGCCTAATGTAAACACAAGCCGCTGACAGATTCCCTGTCCTTTCCCCATTATAGAACTAAGGAGAAAGATATCACGCCAGAAGTAAGTATGATGTTGAGCGTGCCTGATACAGAATGTTGTCATTAGAAATTCATACCAACAAACGTGTATATTTGTTACATAGGTGGTCCCGCTCCGCGATAGATGATGAATTCATGAGGCACATCTTTTTCCATTTAGAGAGGTAAGAAGCAGAGAAGTGGGCGTTGAACCTAAGGCGGCCCACGTAGAAATAGTTCATACATTAATACAGGTTCCCCCCTTTTGTCATTCACAGCCCTTGGTCCTGACGAGAACTCCAAAACCAAGGAGTTTGAAACGCGTAGACCCCTCTATATCACGTTTCTTACTTGGAAACCATAAGAGAACTGAACAAATCTTTTGACCACAGAGATTCATATCTAAAAACATAGATCTATGGTTTCTTACTCATGAACTGTATATAAATTGTATGAAAAATGTATTCCCTTTTATATTGTTAGTGGTGTGAATGTGCTTATAGTATGATTGCAATGTCTTTCTGTATGAATGATGTATATAAGTAAGTAGTGACATGTTTATTTTTTGTATTGTTCACTTGTAATGTGCTTCACAAAAAAGTCTTGTTGAAACAAAAAATGGTTTGAAAAAATACATAAAAGAAGAAATGTGTAAATAAAATGCAAATTTGAATTGATTAATTCTGAGATAAAAATTCCTTCTTGCATACAGTTTCGCTCATATGCATGGTATGAAATAAGTGATGTGAAATTACGTGGCAGTATTGGCATTTAGTTTTGGAATACTAGTTAAGGCAGGGTTTGGCCTTACTGCCTGGGAACCCATACCCAGTTTGGATTAACAATTGGTTTTCTGGACCTGGGCATCCTTCTTTCCAAAAGTTGTGACACCTGTCCACGTTAGTCATACATCACCTTGTTTGCATTCTCTGTTCCGCCTCACTCCTTTAAGGAGGACAAGAGACTCCGCAGTTTGCACTCTAGGATACCTCTAAGCTTTTATATTGATGTACCAAAGAATACCAGGTAGGCAATCGGCACAGGCCAAAAAGCAGCCACAGGAAGGAATGCATGCTCATCCCCGAGGGCCAAAGCTGCTATTGCTGCATTAACATGTGAAGTTCCTGTCCTAGAACAAATGTATGCAACTTTTTCGATAATGCCAGTAGGGCTGACTGACTTATTGTGAAAAGCATGTGTTAAAGGCCATAGGCTTTTAATAATGTATTGTTATTACTCTGTGCTAAAGCCGGTAGACCAGTATTTTGCTACATGGAATCTCACAGGTTACTAGTGTAGGCAAGGGATTTGGTGTTGGTGACACACTCTCATAATCCATGGGGATAGAAAATGTGCACTATGATAATCCTTGTTAGACCCTCTAAGGGAAAGATTTTATTTTGTTGTAGCCCCTCTATGTTTTAACTTATTTGTCATTTTACTGTTCTATACCTCATGACTGCCTTGTGAGAAAGCATATGCTTAGTGCAGTAGGTCTGGGTTGGTTATGCTGATAAACCAATGATAAAAGCAATATACCTGTTTGGTTTCCTGGGAAACATTATTTCAGTTGCCATAGAGCGTATCTGTTTTTTATGAAATGTTCTACCAAAGGCAGTAGTACTGTTTTGTTTATTACGAAATGCATATGTTAAAGTCAATATGTCTTTAAGGTGGATAGTTATTGCACTGTGTTAAAGCCTGCACACATTTATTTTGTCACATGAAATTTCACAGATTACCTTTGAAAGCAATGATTTTGGTGTTGATTACCCCTTTTGACAAGCTTTAGAGGTAAAAGATTTGCACTGTAATACTTCTTACTAGAATCTCTTCAGAAGGCCTGACAGGCTTTGGGGTCTACCAGGATCTTTCAATAAAAAAATACATTACCTACTGGCGGTCGCCAGTAGGTAGTTATAGTTAGGACCTAGTTTCCATAGGAAAAGCGTTTTTGATTTACAAATAACTTTGGCGTGTTCTACGAATCTTAGCGATATTTTCAAAATGAGTGGGTCAGTCACGTCAGCTGCTGTTTTGAACATTTCAGAGTGATTCGTCAAGTGGGGGCCAAGAAAAGTGGGGGGGGGGCGAGTGTCCCAAAAAGTTTTTTCTCCATGTTAATTTCTATAGGAAACTTTTGTCGTGGCTACAGCCTGAACTACTGTACGGCATTTGGCAGAAAGGTAGGTCTTGTTCCAGAAAGCACTCTTTTTGTTAAATGGTGTAAAGCCGTTCAGTGGTTCCTGAGAAATGTAAAGATTTCTCAAATATACAACTTTGACCTCGGTGGATCCGCAAACCCTCCTGATTTTGTGCCTAAGATCTGATTGGATGCCAACACTTCAAACCAGGAAGTGTTGGCAGCCTTCTTGTGACTCGCTTGAACCAAGTCACATGAAAAAATTAAAATAAATACAAAAGGGGGCAGGGTGGAAACGCCCTGACCCCCTAGGCCTCTTGAAGAGGTCCCATATGGACCCCACGCAGGCCAAAAAATGCATTTTTATTTTTGGTGGGAGTCTCACTGAATCGGCTAATCTGTCCAAAAAGTTTTTTTTTAATGAAGCCTGTGCTCCTTTTAATTTAGGCCCCTGGTCCCAGGGAGCAATAGAAAATAATGATAGGGGGCCCCCTGGGGCCCAACACCTCCCCAGGGCTGATTTACTGAAATGCGGTGGGCCATGTAAACCCCCACAGCCACGGACCAGCCACCTCCCCGGGGCTATATTGAATTATTGTTTGTGGGTGGGCTCCAGCCCCCAACTCAGCCCCGGGGACCACCACCTCCCTGTGGCTCATATATTAAAATGCAGGGGATGCATGCACCCACCCGCTACGAAGGGGAACCGCCTCCTCCAGCAGCTCTGCAGAAGATGAGAGGGGGCCCGCACAGTCAATCACACAGTCTTACTCATGCAAACAGATACACAAACCCACTTACTCATACAAATAGTAACACATACTCACCTATACAGTCAGTGACAGAAGAATGCACTCATCCATATAGTCACTCAATTCGATATATTTATTAAAGATTTGAAAGTCCTAGGAGGTCAACATAAAATGCATACATATTATTGCAAATAAAAGAGAAACACATAACAAGCACAATCCACAAACCATCATAAGATTATGAAGAGCCTGCCTTAGATTAGCTAAATTTCTTGTAAGTAGAAACACACAATATTGTCAGTGAGCCCAGATCATATAGTACTTAAGATTTTCCACATTACAACTCCTAGGATATACATAGGACATTAAAAAGCTGACAGTTCATTTAAAAAAGTCCAAAAGTTCAATTTCAGCTAGAAAATCAATTTAGAATTGGAGGCAAGATAAAACATGGACATATCCAGACCTGTGCAAAAGGCAAATCAGAAGCAGCCGGCTCATGAGCAAAATACCGCCTGAATCCCACTACATTTAAGTTTTTAAAATTAACAACAGAACATAGTGGGAAGCAGATGCAACCTAACCCTAATTTAAGAAAAAATGCGGTTAATAGCTGCCTATCAATGTGCAAAATACAAATTAATAAAAACTAGAATACTGATGCTTTGCAGATGGAGAGGCTAGCTAAGAGGATAGCCGTCCGTTGTGCTAAAAAAGGAAACATTTAAATATGTACATAAACTCCAAAAGAAACAAAAAGGTTTTAGTCACACTGCTTCGTTTTTTGTTCAAAAGTGATAGTCTTGGGTTACATTTTTTGCACAATCTTTAAGAACACCGGAACAAGTTTAAAATATATACATGAATTCCTTAAAATAATTAAATAGTTTTACGCACACTGCTTAATTTTTTCGATCAAAAGAGATAATCTCGGGCTGATGCTACATTTTTACCTGAGTTTTGTAAAATCATCGGACGAAGCCAGCGATAACGGGTCAAGGCCAATACTGGACATACAAATAAAACATGGTCCAGAGTCTGGGTACTCAGCATACACAAATTACAAGTTTTCTCATTATTCCGATTCTGAGACCAGTTTGCTGTAAGGTCATTTAAAGTCATTTAAAGGCAGAAGATTCATACCACCTAAAATAAGCAAGTGTCGAATACCGTGTTCTAAATTCCAAAAGAAATATTTTTGTGCAATTCTCTGTGAGTTTGCCCTAATTATTAGTTTTAATCTTTCTTTAGAGTTGCAGGATTGAATGTCTCTAGCTAAACTAACTTTGCCACTCAGAGTTTTTAGGAGTCACTTAAATCCTAATGATGGAAGGGTGAGCACTAGTTCTTCTTGTATACTAAAGGCTTTTAGTGCCAATGAGACGTCATGGTAATAGGAGTATTTACCTGCCTTAGCATCAAAGATTTCATGGCATAGAACACCTCTTAGTGAATCTGGCTCGTTATGTTTTAGCTGATAACCCCAACGTAAAACCCTGGATAAGTCTTGAGTATAGGAGCTTATCAAACCAAATTCCAATCTGATTGCTGCCGTTGGAACTAACGTGTTAAAATTACATATTTTACGTAGTATCTGACCTTCAACCTTGTCCAAAAAACTCCAGTCCTTAACAGGGATTGATTCAATCGCATAAAGCAGGGTTGGAGGGATTTGTGCCTTAAAAACTGTCAATGAGTGTAAAAAATGTCTTATACCCATAGCGCTGTGAAAAATTGCGCAAACCATTGGCGTGCAATATAGCTTTACTAGTGCAGTGTGAAATGTGAGGTTTATTTTTTGAGCCGCTTGTTAAAAGTTTCCCGAAATAAAGGTATGAATCTACCACCTCCAGTCTTTCAGGAATGATTTGCCAATTAAAATGACATGATTTTCTACATTAGTACTTTTCAAAATTAAAATCTTACTTTTGGATACGTTTACTTCCCAATAGGGGTTAAGTCCATTACTACTATGTCATCTGCATATAATAGACATGCAAAAGATCGGGTACTTATCTTTGGGGCATCTCCATCAGCTTGAGCAAAGCAATCGGGTAAATCTGCTATATATTGGGAGAATAACAGCGGTGCTAACAAGCAACCCTGTTTGAGTCAATTTTCAGTAGGGATTACTTTTGATAATCCTTGATTTCCCCCCAATTAGTATCTTGCACCAAGTTTGCCAGTGGAGTACTATGATCAAGGATAGCAGGGGGAAGGCAAACCCATTTTTTGCAGTTTTCTCCATAATAAAGGTCGATCTACCTTATCAAAGGCTGTGCGAGAAGTCAATGAAAGCCATAGATACATTTGAATTATGAGTATGTATTTTTCCTCTATTAGTTTCAACATAAAAATATTATCTAGCATGGAGTGATTTTTTCTAAAGCCTGCTTGCTCAATGGGGAGGACTTTCTTCTCTACCACCCATTCCATAAGGTGATCGAGGATTCTAGGTGCGAATATTTTCCCCGTCGCATCCAGAAAGGCTATTTGCCTCTCATATTCACTCACTCATACAGTCCCTCATATACCCCATCACACACATATACTGCCTTTCACATGCCCAATTACTCACCCATACTGACACATGCACTCAATCACCGACAGCAATACAGACACTCACTCAGACAGCTTCTCAGACACGCACACAGTACCCCATACAGCCACTGACTCATACAACGACCCACCCACTCATCCGTACAGGCAGTAACACACCGCCTCACTCACGCACACAGACACCCAGACAACCATAGAGGTAATCAGACAGCCAATCAGCCATGCATGTAGCCATTCATACACCCACTAACACACTCATACACCCACTTAGACATCATCTATCAGACACTCTCATTTACACAACCAGCCACTCACCTATACATTCACTGAGACAGTCATGCACCCACCGAGTCATCCATCCAGACACTCATACACCCACTGATTCACCAATACACCTTATTATATATATTTAAAACTCATACACTTTTTTTTTTTTTTGTAAAATTTTTATTTTGCAAAACACAGAGAAAAAAAAAAACAGTGAACAAAAGGTACCACCTCGGGTGCACAGATGGTCCCACACAGTGGGAAAGCAGTAAATTAAGACGAGGCAATAATGCAATGCGAGAGAAGTGAGCAAATAATAGGCTCCAACATCCGCAAGACGGAGGCAATCGTACACGTAGCCCCAAGGCGGGGTACTCTGTTAGTTCAGCCGGCAGAAAGTCCAGTGTCACAGAGCCGTCGACCTGAGCCTTGTCCCAGCAGCACAGATGTCCCGATAGCAGTACACAAACTCAACTTCCCGTTTCCCACCCCCCGGCCCCTCCCGTGACAGCGCCTCACCCATTCCCCACTCATCCATCACACAAACTTAGAACTGAAATAGATGTAAGGCCCTCAATGATGCTGGGCACACTGCCGAGGGTAAACCA
The DNA here is from genome assembly GCF_964263255.1 of Lissotriton vulgaris. Lineage (NCBI taxonomy): Eukaryota > Metazoa > Chordata > Amphibia > Caudata > Salamandridae > Lissotriton > Lissotriton vulgaris. The sequence continues at coordinate 1,251,078,632 of NC_141694.1, read as the reverse complement.
GTAGACAGAAAGGACACCAGGGGGCCCCATATGTGTTTAAAGTGTTTGTAGTTGCCTAGGAAGATGTCCGCCATTCTCTCAAGACTCAGGAGCCTCCACAGTCTAGCGTGCCAAAGTGAGATCGCCGGCGCCTCCTTCCGCTTCCAGGCTGACGCCAACGTAAGCTTGGCAGCGCCTAGGCAGAGCCATAGAATCTTCTTGTCTGCGCGTGTCTGGTGCTCAAGGCCAGGATCTCTCAGGCCCAGGAGTACGAATGCCAAAGAGTTATCGATAGGATACTGCAAGATATCTTTAATATGGGATAGGATCTCGTCCCAGAAGGGTTTGATGATCGGACAATCCCACCAAATGTGGCGGAAGTCCCCCAGTAGGCCACAACCCCTCCAACATCTGTCCGAGACAGCCGGGTAGATACGGTGAAGCCGGGCCGGGACCATATACCACTGTGTGAGAGTTTTTAAGTGCGCCTCCCTCAGGAGTATTGAGTGGTTAAATTGCGTCATGTCCCTCCACAACGCCGACCATTCTCCATCAGTGATATCCCTCCCCACCATCTCCTCCCATTGCTCCATGTATCTCGGCCTAGGGGAAAGGGCAGATCGAAGCAGCAGTTGGTACAGAAAGGAGATGGCCCCCTTCATGGTAGATGTTTTTAGCAGGAAGGCCTCAAATTCGGAGGGAGGCCTCGTGGCTGCCTCCCGTACTCCCGGAGACGTGGCCCAGTGGAGCAGTTGTAAATGCCTGTATTTTTCAGTTGGCTGCACTTGGTAGTCCCGCATGCAATTCTCAAAGGTCAGGGGGTCAGGGCCGTGGAACAGATGGAGCAGCGCACGACATCCTCCCTCTCTCCAAGTATCAAAGGGGCCCTCGGCGAGTGCCGGCGGGAACGCCGGGTTGAAATGCAATGGAGTGAACGGAGACGGGAAGGTCGTCCATCCCTCATCCCCCGCCAAGGTGTCCCATACTTTCAGTGTAGTCCCCGTGGGCGTACTGATGTACGCATTCACCGGGCGGTCCCGCTTTGGTTTCCAGGCCAGATCCCAGACGGACCGGCCAGCCACGCTCCGGTCCATATGCAACCAGTGTTTTTCGGAAAATTGCTGTGACCATTCCACCATGACTCTCAGTTGGGCAGCTTTGTAATAGAGGTGTAGATCTGGGAGGCCGACCCCCCCGTCAGCCCGTAACCGTCGCAGGAGTGCAAACGAAAGTCGTGCCCGACCTCCCTGCCAAACAAATTTCAAGATCAATGTTTTGAGCTGGCTAAAAAAGGAAGTGCTCAGTGGAATCGGTAGGGCCTGAAAAAGATATAAGTATTTGGGGAGAAGGACCATTTTAATGGCATGCACCCGACCTAGCCAGGACAGGAATTTGGGCTTCCACTTCTCCAGTTCGGCCCGCGTCTTGGCCAGCAGGGGCGGGAAGTTGGCTGCAAATAAGCCACCCACAGTGGGAGTGAGGTGGACACCTAAGTAAAGTATCGAGCCCGAGGCCCAGGCTAGTGGTGTTGTCGCTCTCACCTGAGCAACTTCGGCCTGTGATAAGGTTAAATTCAGGACATAAGACTTGCCGTAATTAACCTTGAAGCCAGCCACTCCCTCGAAGTTCAGCAAGATATCCCGAACGCATGGGAGAGAGTTAGCGGGATCGGCCACCGACAGCAGGACATCGTCCGCAAAGAGAGAAATTTTGTGCTGCTCTCCTGTGAATGGTATGCCCTTCACCCCCTCATGCTCCCGGACCGCCATCGCCAAGGGCTCAATGCTGAGCGCGAACAGCAAGGGAGAGAGGGGGCACCCTTGCCTGGTGCCTCGCGAGTGCTGGAGGAAGGCCGATAGGTGGCCGTTCACCACCACCCTCGAGCGCGGGCTACAGAAGTTTGCCCTCACCATGGTGATGAATCTGTCGGAGAAACCAAACGCCTGCAACGTGTGGAATAGAAAGCTCCAGTCCACTCGATCGAAGGCCTTCTCCGCATCCAGGCCCACCAATACCGCCGGAATGCGGAACCTGTCCGCCTTCTCAATGAGATGGATCACCCTACGCGTATTGTCGTGCGTCTGGCGGCCTTTGATGAAGCCGGACTGATCCGGATGAACAATCGCCGGTAGCAGGTCCTGGAGGCGGCTCGCTAGAATCGCCGAGTACAGCTTCGCGTCAATATTAAGTAAGGCTATGGGACGGAATGAAGTACAGTGCTCCGGATCCTTCCCCGGCTTCGGCAGGACCGTAATCACCGCCTCTGCTAGGGTCCCGGTATTCACTCCGGACGTAGCCATGTCATTAAAGAGGGCGACCAGGAAGTCGCACACCTCAGTCGCGTAGGTCTGATAGAAGACTGCAGTGTACCCGTCCGGGCCGGGGGCTTTATGTAATTTCAAGTTTTTAATGGCGGAGAGGACTTCCTCTCTCGAAATCGGAGCTTCTAACAGGTCGTTCCACGCACTAGAGACCTGCGGGAGCGGCAAGCGTTGCAGGAACTCCCGCTGCGCTGCAGCATCCAGCTCCTCGCCCGTATACAAAGCGGCATAGAAGCGGCCAAATATGTCCGCCTTCACCCCGTCACGATGGTGGAGTACTCCTGCGGGGTCTCTGATCCCCCCTATGTATTCTCGTTCCCTCTTGTCCCGCAGTTGCTGGACTAAGTGTCTGCCAATCTTATTACTACTGGAGTATGAGTGCCGCCCCAGCCGCAGGAGAGTGAGCTCGGCCCTGTTTGCATAGTGTGCCTTCAGTTTGCCCCTAACCGCCGTCAGTGGACGCAGGGTGACCCTCGAGGGGTTGATCTTATGAGCCCTCTCGAGCTCGAGCACCTCGGCTTCCAACGCATCCCGTTCCTTCCTACGCATAGTATTAAGTTGCGAATTGAGGCCCAAGCACATCCCTCTGATCGTCGCCTTGAAGGCGTCCCACGTATTCGTCAGAGAAGTGTCCGACGGGGGATTGCAATCGAAAAAATCACGGATGGCCAGGCGCAAGGCTCGGTTGGAAACTTCGTCTCTAACCACCGACGCCGGGAAGTACCACTTTCGGCCCGCGGTGTCGGGCGGCGACCAACGGAGTGTGAGCACCAAGAGGCTGTGGTCCGACACCGAGATCGGAAGAATGGCGGCATCTAGAATGTTTCCTCTGAGGGATTGACTAAGGAAGATGTGATCCAAGCGAGAGTAGGAGTGGTGCACATGTGAAAAGAATGTGTAGTCTTTCATGGCGGGGTGAAAAAATCGCCATCCATCTACTAGACCCAACTCCCCCACCCCTTGCTGCGTGGAATCAGAAAAGACCCCTGTGTCCGCCCTGCGTCCCCCCGAGCTGTCCAAATCCCTGTCCCACACCAAATTGAAATCGCCCAACATGAACAAGAGCCCCTCCGCAAAGTCCCCCACCTTCACCAGCAATTCTTGTAGATACTTGTTCTGACCGGCATTGGGCAGATATACCACCACAAACGTACACAACCTACCCTGAATGTGCCCCTTAACCATCAGCCAGCGACCCTCCCTGTCGTTGCGGACCTCCACTGGTTGAAAATGCAACGTAGCCCTGAACAGAAGTGCCACCCCCCGGTGCTTCGTGACAGCAGAGGACCTGTAGATAATGGGGTACGCCCTATGGCGGAGCCTCAACTCATCCTTCCGTGCCAAGTGTGTTTCTTGCAATCCAACTACATCAAGGTGATGGTCCATCACATACTTCAGAACCCTCTGCCGCTTCTGAGGCGAATTCATGCCCTTAACATTCCACGTCCCTACACTAAGCGGCATAGCAGATACAAAACCCAGAACCCGCTCTCAGCATGCCAAGTGTCATCCACCCTGCATCCAGCCCTGCCCCCAGGCAGTAGACAACCAGTTGCTTCCAGAACATTCGCGGCACGACATCACCAACAGTAAAGTGCGCACTCAGCAGCAGACACACAACAAACACCCCCTTTGGCCCTCCGTCACGGGTACCCCCCACTGCATAAACTTTTTTTAAACAGTCACTGGATGATGTCATCACAGATGTCATCAGTAATGTTATTTAAGATGTCATCAGTAATGTCATTGACCATGTCATTAGTGATGTCATGTGTGAGGTCATAAGCAGTGCATTGCAGGGGCGCAAGTTATAGTTCACTCAGGTAACTATAAAGGCTGAATTTCTCTGGTTTGGTACGAGTGAAATGCCAGCCATCTATAACATTCTTATAACCTTTTGGTTTTTTCAGTGAATTTGTAAGATTGTTTAGAATTGTATATGCTAACTATAACATCCCTGTAACTTGTTTTTTTTGGTGAATGTATATATAAGTATGCCTAAAAATACATACAGAAAGGTTTTGTGTCAGTCATCTTATGCAATTGGTCTGGATGAGTTTCATGACAAGATAAAGTATAGAGCAATTGGTCAGCCACTTCATCCATTCATTCGCTTTGTCTGTGAGTGACAGTACTTGTCTGATCTCATATTCACATCAGGCTAAAAATGAGTATGATTCAGTGTCAGGGCTGGTAGTCCAGTCCCTTTAGTTTTCCCTATTCTCCTTAGTTAGTTCCCCTTTAATTTCTTTTTTTTAACTTTCTGTTTTAAAGCGTACTGCAACTTCCAAGACAGTGCTATTAAGTAATGCCCTTGCCACTCAATTCATCAGCAGTCATCACGTCCACTGTGGCCACTGCTTTTAATCAGAGTGGACGACTTGGAATTGTATTGTACTTAGTGTATCACTGTTTTACCACACCAAGATGGCCAACACCTTGCTTCTAAACATCGTGGTCATATTAAATCTTTAAAACAGTCCCTTGCCCACATGTTTGGATGACAAGTTTAGATGACATGTTTTCTTCTACTTTTATTCTTTTAATTTATCTTGCATATGTTGGTGAAAAAATGAGTGAGTAGGTAGATGATAGGAAACATAAGTCCAAGTGTGAGTGAAAAAGGGCATGTATAATGACTAATTTTGTGTCTAAACCTATCATTGACAAATGAGGCAGTTTATTTTAATAAATAACGAAGGAACCGGTTTAGGTTCCACAAAGCTGCACAGCCATATCGTAGCTTGAATCCAATGAATTAAATTAATCTAATTTCTTTTACTTTTTTTGCTTTTCGACATTCATTTTTATCCTTTTTCTCTAGTGTTCAATTCATTTTATTCAATCAATTCTTGACCATGTTCAAAAAATACTCAGGAGCGTTTGGGTGCCAATCATGATTTATTTTCAAGAGCCCAATGCATTTCGGGAATAACACTCCCTTCGTCAGGGGCATCATGACGTGCCAGAAAGTTCTAAAACATATTTAAATGATGCCGCGTTCAACTGCATCCATTTAAAAATACCATAACTTCATCTTTCTCCTTGCTAACGTGCCTTAGCACGCGTATTCTGATTAAATGAGTTTAGCTCTGGTGGCCAGAGCTAAAACATACACCCACAAAGTTTGAATACATTTCAGGAAGATATTTGAAGTTCAGGATTGAATAAAGACTGAAAGAAGAAAATACATTTGATTTGCTTGCTGTTTTGGAGAATCCATTTTATGCTTGACCTCCATTTATAGAGTTGATGCTGCACATTATAAATTATATCTTTGTGGTGCAGTGTTTGCACGGTAAATGCAGCACTATGAGCCCTTCTGTGGTAAATGTTTGCAGAGTACACACAATCAGGTAAAAAAATTACGACTTCTGCACTAATAAACATAAATTATAATTTATAATTCATGTTTATTAGTTTAGAAGTCGTGATTTCTTACCGGATTGTGTGTACTCAGCTAACATTTACCACAGAAGGGCTCATAGTGCTGCATTCACCGTGCAAACACTGCACCACAATTAATTTGCAGTTTATTTCTAGTGGCAGCTACAAACTCAGAATTGCCAGTTGTATGATTGCCTCTATGTTAATGAGTGCATTCTAAGACTGCATATGTTTAAGGCATAAAATGCAAAGGTCCGTTTTAGTAGTAGGTGCAAAAGGTTTTTAGACGGGAGAGTTTTATTCAATTGCTTAACCCTGATCCAATAGAGATCACTGAGACAGCTACAAAAAATGAAGGCCAGATCTGAAATCAAGAACATTAAAAGCAAACATAGGGTAGGAGGAGCTTCGCGCGCGTCTAAGATGGCCGCGTGAGCTTAAGGCTCCCGAGACTCCCGTAGCCCCCCGGATATATCCTGTCGTTTATCCTGTTTACAATGCCAAGATTATCGTCGTGGAATCGAAGGAGTATCGGATGCTGCAATTTGTATCCTGATCGAGCCCCGGACTCCGAAGTTAGGGAGCTGGGAAACTTGCGGCCTACACGGGCTTGATGCCAGGGGGCTTGAGTTGGCACCGTACCCGGGCAGTAGTGCAACAACAACGGAGCCTGTAGACCAGAAGCTGCCGGTTTGACTTTGCGTCTGGCCTTTGTCTCGTTCCTGAGTGGGCAAAGTAACTCCTCATGACTATGCCAGGGTGCGCATCGGACCGCAACAGAAATCAGGCTCTAGGAGCGACCAACGGGTAATCTTACGAAGATCTGGCACATAATTGAAAGTCCAGCTGGTGGAGTCGAATGCTACTGTCTTGAGGTCGAGCAGGTGGAGGAGCTGAGGTCTGTGTTTTGCCCGGGCTTCGGCACAATGCAACTACAGACTGTGAGCGGAGTACCCCCTGAGAGGCAAGTGTGGGTGGCCTCGCATTTCCGAGGTTATATAGACCGATTAACTGTTCTGCTTGATACGGGTAACGGGTATCTTGTTCATCAGCAAATCCCAAGATGGCAACCAGGCCTGAGGGGGAGAAGCGACAATCGAAAAACACCAGGGGGACAAGATATACCCAATCCAATAACATGGATCGATATGAGCAATCCAAGGGATCACCTAGTGGTGCAGGAAAATCGCAAGAGGTGGCAACGGAGACCTCGGCCTTGGAGACGGAGCCTACGCTGCTGGATGTAATGGCCGCCATTGACGGGGTGAAGATCTCCCTCAGTCAAAAGATGGAGACTTTGGCCCATAAACTGGACACGGTCTCTATCGAGGTTAATTTGCTCCGAGCGGACCTCACAAAAACCAGCGAGAAGGTGAAATCCCTAGATATCAAGACGGCAAGTTTGACAGATGATGGGACGCGGGCCACGAACGAACTGATCAGCCATAAGCTGGACAATTTTGAAGGTAGGGCCCGAAGGAATAACGTGCGCATTATCGGTGTACCGGAAAGGGCAGAAGGGTAAGCGGCTGCTCTCTTCCTGGAGGACCTCATAACCAACCATCTCCAACCCAAGGGCCTTGGAAATTTCATTACTGTGGAGAGAGCACACAGAGTTCCCGGAGGGCGGCCGCGAGTCGGGGCCCCTCCGCGGCCATTGATAGCTAGGATATTTAATTGTAGGGACAGAGACGCTATCCTGCAAGCCTCGAGAACTGGGGACCCCTAAAGTATTAAAACTCGGCTTTGGAGTTTTTTCCGGATTTCACGCAGGCAGTCCAGAAACAGAGAATGAGCTTTATGGGTGTCAAACGAAGACTGCGTGATAAGGAGATCCGATACGCTATGTTGTACCCAGCCAAGCTTAGAATTGAACATGAGGAAAGGGTATACTTCTTCGATAAGCCGGAAATCGTCTCGGACTGGTTGGACACTGTGGCCGCTCGAGAAGAACCCCGGAGACAAAGTGGAGAAGAAGCAGAGGGGTAGCAAGATCAAGAATGAGTACTGTTGCTACTGATTTTGGGGTAGACCGGGGATCGGACCACGTTCCTTCGATGATGCTCAGTGTATTGCATAAATGTTGGGGGCAGGCGGGATATTGGTGGGTCTGTCTCCTCATATTTACTTTTTGGTAGTTTAGTTTAGTTAATGGGGTGACAGGCACACTGCAAGTTGGAGAAGCGCGACAGTCATAAGCAGGGGTGCAGGGTGGGGGTGGTGAAGAGGGACGTTTGGAGGGGGTGGGGGGGGGAATTTGATTGTTGTTTTGTTCGTGTGTTGTATGTTTTTTCAAGGCATTACATCTCAAGGCTTGAATTTGAATAGCTGCTCATCTATGGTGTGGGGATCGGAGGGGAGTTGGGCCTTCTTTATGTTCCATGATGGGGGTAGGGGGTTGAGGGTATTGAGTTGTAATGTGAATGGGTTGGGGGATAAAATTAAACGTAGCGTGGTTCTACAGTTCCTTAAATGACACACCCGGATGTGGTTCTACTTCAGGAAACGCACTTGGTAGGGAATGCATGTAAGGCGATGCATAGAAAAGGTTATCGGCTGGTAGCACATGCAGGATTCACTTCGTGATCTCGGGGAGTTGGGATCCTCCTTAAAAATGTGCTCCCATTCGTAATAGACTCGATCGTTGAAGATGATAGGGGCCGATATATAGCGGTGTCAGGACGTTGGGAGGAATACACTCTCTCCTTGGTCTCGATTTATTTCCCCCCCCCCCGGTCTGCAGACTACTACCTATACTGATTTGGGGAAGATTGTTTTGGACCTTCCTAGCGGATTGTTGATTCTGGGTGGTGATTTCAATGCCCTGGTCTCAGGTACCATGGACAGGTATCCGCCCCGTGATGCGGGACGGGCGCAAAGATGGCTACCTGATTTCATGGAGATGTTGGGCTTGGCGGATGGTTGGAGACTGTTTCACCCTAGTCAGCGACAATATACTTTCCACTCTGGTGCTCATGGTAGTCTCTCTCAAGTTGATTATTGTCTAGTACCGGCGGCTCAGGCGTCGTATATTATGGAAGTGAAGCATATGGCTAGAGGCATTTCAGATCACTCGCCTCTCTGGCTCAGATTTGAGATGACGTCCAGTTCGAGTGGCAGAGTTGCCCCATCAATCCCTGGTACTTGCGTAATCCTACGTTTCGCAAGGATTTGTTGAAACCGTTGGAGCATTATTTCCAAGAAAATGAGGGCTTGGTATCTTCGTCGATCTCTTTGTGGGAGGCGTTTAAGATAGTTGTTAGAGGCCAAGCATTGTCACTGATTACGGAAGCGAAAAAGCAGAGAGAGGAAGAAGTTGTGAGAGTTGAATCGGAAATAGCTAACATCGAAACTGAAATGGAACAGGAGGTGACCTGCGCTAGACTGCATGTTTTACAACTTAAGCAGCTTGAGTACAGAAATCTAGTCACCGATAGCGCTAGAGCCCTGAGCAGGGAACAACAAGGGTGTTTATATGATGTGGGGGATAAGGCCGGGAAATTGATTGCCTGGTTGGATAAGAAGGATAGAGCGGATCGGGTGGTTCCTGAAGTTGAGACGGCGGAGGGAACGCATATAACTGACTCTCAGGGGATAGTGGACAGTTCTGCGGATTATTTTCGTACGGTGTACACTTCCATCTCAGATAGGCCTGATGAAGATTTGTGTTTGTTGTTAAGGGACATCCAACTTCCTTGCCTTGCTAAGGAAGATCGCGACTTCATGGATAGTAGTTGTTCTATTAAGGTGGGTGACCCAATATACCCTTGCGAGCTTGGGCTAAAATTCGATATAGAAACAATTGCCAACAAGGGAATTTATTTGCAGATACCGAAGTAACAGGAGGTTGATCAATCTAACCTGTGACAACTTTAGGATCAACTTAATTCAATTAAAACCTGTTATTCTTCTAGTTTGTCATTTTCAATGTTGACACAGTGGTAAATGCTCACAAACAGGAAAAAAAGCTACACGGGAAATAGATTTTATAGAAAAATCATTTTATATAAAATTTTCTTCATCAAGGGTACAATTTAAAAAAGGAAAAAAAAAACTGTGAAAATCAATCCACAATATACAAGTGGACCAGAAGTAGATTAGTTGTTCTTAAAGACCACTTGCGTTGTACTCCACTCTTTACAGATAGTTGACAATGAATCTCGCTGCTGTATACAAAGATATCGCTGTTTAGAATTAATCTAAAAAAAAGATGTGGACTAATAAGTCGACGTTTCGGCCTTATAATTGTCAAATCCTTAAGGCCATCCTCAGGACATTCAATCTTTAATGTAATATGACCCCCTGTAAAGGATACAATAACCATATTGTTACCTTTATGTAAAAATACAAGTATTTTACATTTTATAACCCGTGTGCTAGACAAAGATGAAACTAGACAATACTCAATCAGTTATATATTGCCAAAATAAATTTCTTTCTAAACATGATGTCATATCTTCATGTATTTTAACATAATGTTAGAAAATTTCTATTCAACATTTCAAAAGTACAGGCATTTTCGAATCTTGTTAATATCACAGACCCAAAATGATATTTCATTGGATTTTCTATTCACCATTTCAAAAGTACAGGCATTTTCGAATCTTGTTAATATCACAGATCCAAAATGATATTTCATTGGATTTTCTATTCAACATTTCAAAAGTACAGGCATTTTCGAATCTTGTTAATATCAAAGACCCAAAATGGATTTTAAGTCCAAGTGTTTTAAAACACAACTTTTTCATGTATACAATGTTATATTCTATTTGTATTCGCAGTTACTCATTTTATGTGGTTTAAACGATAGAATGTAACATATTTGTCCTATATTGCAAGTGAATATTTTTTGCTAGTGCCTTTGTGTAAAGAGACTCTTTCGTTCTTTATTTGTACTTTATTTAAGACTTTTCATACCTGAATAACAACTTGATCGTCACCGACCAGGTGGTGCGTGTATGGATAGTAAGCTCACCGCAGATGAGGTAGCCCTGGCAGTGCGCTCTTTGAATTTGGGGAAAGCAATGGGCCCCAATGGACTCCCGATTGAGCTGTATAAACTCAGATCGGACAAGATTGCCCCTTATATCAAGGATATGTTTTTGGAAGCCCGAGAGCGCGGGGTATTGCCCTATGATCAGAGAGTGGCCTCGATAGTGGTGATACATAAGGAGGGGAAACCGAGATCCAACTGTGCTTAATACAGGCCGATCTCATTATTAAATGCGGAACCCAAGATACTGGCTAAATTGTTGTCTAATAGGTTAATCAAGGTTATTAGTGAGCTGATACATCCCGACCAATCAGGATTTATTCCGCACAGGAATACGGCTTTGAATTTACGGAGGCTGCATGGAGTTTTGGCTAGAGCACATACCTTGCGAGAGCCGGCCATAATAGCTTCACTTGACGCAACGATGGCCTTTGACACAGTGGAATGGCCATATCTATGGGCTGGCTTTGCGAAGTTCAGTTTTGGTCCTGAATTCATTAGCTGGGTGCGTTTATTGTATACCGAGCCTCTTGCGCAGGTTGTTGTGAACAATCGTGTCTCAGCGCCATTTTGTCTCGGGCGGGGCACTAGGCAGGGCTGCCCACTCTCCCCCCTTTTGTTTTCGCTGGCTCTCGAGCCTCTGGCTGCCTGGATCCGTTGGGAGCCCTCGATTTGGGGTATTCGTTGGTCTCCACAGTTTGAGGATCGGATCTCTTTATATGCCGATTATATCTTACTTTATTTGACCTCACCCAGGAAATCCCTTATCGTAGTCTATGATGTGTTGGCTTCTTACGGTAGAATCTCGGGACTGATAATAAACTGGGCGAAATCTTATCTTTACGTCCTATGTGGCGACGCCCCCATCCCACCTCGGAATTGTCCTATTCAGATCTCTACGGAAGGGTTCAAATATCTCAAGATTTATATTTCAATGGATCCCACAGTTAGATATGAGAAAAACCTTCTACTTCCTCCTGCTCGGTTGAAAAGCGATGTTGCCGGCTGGAAGAAACTTCCGCTGTCGCTGTTGGGACGGGCGGCCCTTTTTAAAATGATGTCCCTGCCCCGTTTTCTTTACGCCCTCCAGAACACGTTAGATGTGGTGCCAGCTGGCTACTTTCGAGAAGTGGAAGAAATGCAGCGTAGTCTACTATGGGAAGGCAGGCCACGTATAGCATTAGCTAAGCTAACGCTCCCATGGTACGATGGAGGTATAGCCCTCCCTGATATCAAGAGATACTATTGGGCCTTGCAGTTGGGAGCTATAAACCATGGTACCTACGGGTCCAACACAGACCCGGGATACGCAATGGACAGATGGCTGCTCCCTGGGGGTAATTATAATAGAGCTTTGTATACCAGGTCGGTAGAGAAAAGTTTGACGGGTCCAACCAGAGTGGCGGTAAGGATATGGCACGATGTTACTAGTTCGTTGGGGTGGAAGAACTGTCTGACTTTGGCTACCCCACTATTTGGATCGGACAGGCTGGGCAGGCTCTGGAATACGAAGGGTTTCGACAAATGGGACTTGATAGGGATTACTACTGTGGGCGATATCTGGGCAAAGGGCAGGATTATGACGTTTGCTGAACTACAAATTGAATACGATCTAGGTAGGACGGAGTACTTTTGCTATGCGCAAGTGATTCATGCACTGAAGTCGGTATTCCCTAAAGGGGAAAAGATACCTGAGGCTTCCCCACTGGAAGACAGAATATTAGATGGGCATCTGCATGACAGCACCATTTCCCTCATCTACAAAAAACGGATAAACCATAGAGTGGATCTTTTAGCAGATCTAAGGGACAAGTGGACACGAGAGGGTATTGAAATTGACGACGAAGATTGGCAGTCTGCGGCTTGTCCAGTTGAAAATACTGCATAGGGTATATGTCACAGGTCTACGTCTGATTCGGATGGGTCTAACAGAGGAAGGTCTGTGTAGGCGTGGGTGTGGTCAATTGGGGACGTTTCTTCATATCCTGTGGGAGTGTCAATATATATGGTGGACTATTGGGCACTATACATGATGTTATAAAGGAAGTACTAGGGGTGGCTCTCTTGCCGGAGGCTAGGGGATGTCTACTAAATATTTGGGAGCCTACAGATTTGAACACTGCACAAACTTAATGGGTCACTCTAGGGGCCATGAAAGCTAAGCGAAATATAGCACAGCAGTGGGGATCGGAGAGGCCGCCTATGATAGAGAGGTGGAAAGAAAGTATGGATTGGTGCGTGTTCCGAGAAAAAACTGTGTATCTGGCAAGGGGTCGTCCTCGGAAGTGGAATAGTGTCTGGGGTCCATGGAATCGCTACAGAGGGGATATCTGTGTACCACCTGCGACTGTTGCCTTTGATGTTGCCTTTGATGTTCCGCTTTCCCCATGACCCTCACATGTAGATATGTTATGCCTTTCTGCTCCCCCCCCCTCACTAATATTTATTGTATGACATATTGAAATATGGGAACGGTCCGCCTCTGTACTATGCACCAGTGTTTTTATTGATGCCTTGTTTTAATAAAAAGAAATATTTTAAAAAAAGCAAACATAGGCCGCATCGTTCTCCAGAAAGCACATATGTCTTCTAGCCCTCCTCATATGCCAGGTTGACAAGGACCCTGACGACTCGCTTGATGCCATAAAAGTGACAACGAGAATGGGGATTTTTGTTTCGAATGATAGAGGGCAGGTATAGGGCAAGAACTTTATAAACAAATTAGGATGGTTGTACGACAAAGCCACTGCACACATAGACAGTAGAGGGTTTCTGTCTGCCCCATTCCCATTCCATATAGGAACGAATCAAGGCTTCGCCTTCTTCCCTCTAGTATTTTTTATTAACCTTAGAAACCCTAGTAGCGGCAACAAATCAATCAAAGTATCGAGGGGATAAGTAGAACAGGAGGCCTGACCAACGACTGCTGTATGCAGATCTCATCTTACCTAAAAGACTTCCAGGGTCTCAGTTCCAACTCTGATCCGTCTAATAGGATCCATGTCTCATTTTTCATTAAACATTAAAAGGGGCAAAAGCAAAGCCCTCACCTTAGTCGCCAGAGTGCCTGTGGGTGGTTAGGGATTCAGATGGGTACCGACATTTTTTTAATATTTAGGTATCCAACTCAATAGAGGTCTGTTTTGCAACCCTGATAACTTCTGATCACTTATGAACAAAATGACAATGACTTTACAAGATAGTCCACATTACAACTATCCTTTTTGGGATGGGTATATATCATAGAAATGGTTGCACCACGCAGGAATAACTAACCCTTGTGGAAGCTTACTGATCCCCCATGTACATTTTAAAATCTGTTGCTAAACATATCAACAACTTCCTCTGAGATGGCAGAGGACCAGACTGAAGGTCTTAAAAAAAACATGCATCGACCACGACAGAGGGCATAAGACTCCCCACATGTATTCCTACCATTTGGCACACCATCTGTCACAACTGCAATCTCTCTTAGGTAACTATCCAAGCGCTTCAATGTTGGTCCATTTTGAGGATCAGCTGTTACATGACTTACGCTTCCTTCAAGGCTGGTACAATGAAAAGAACCCCAAAGGGCCAAATTCAAAAACATCCCACGATTGCAGCAATGCTAGGTGCATGGATCACAGCACACAGAGGGGTATTAAAATTTCTTATCTATACGGTGATGGTGATAAAAAGAATCTTCTCCCGGCGATGAGGGTGGTCTTTAGTTCGTTCCTCCCTCCAACAGATTGGGTGGTTGAACAAATGGACAGAATGGACGCCTATTTGTAGAGGTAGCCAATTATCGCAAAAAGGATCGTCACTTTTAATGACATTCCAGTGGGGATACAGGCTTTGCCTTATTTATAAGGCAGTTTTAAGCCACTTAACGTGGCTTAACGCTGTCTTGTAAATAAGGCACCCTTTCATGCTATACTTAGCGTGAAAGGTGTGGGCAATGGGTGTTGTGGTGGGCGTTCCACCGCAACACCCAGGTTTTGACACTGTCCCATATTTACAAGGGTGGCGTCGATATGGGGCAGTGCCAAAATAAAGGGTCAAAAAACCCTGGGGCTTATTCACAACTCCCCTGCACCGCCGGTGCATCACTTTTAACAAGGCAAAAACTGATGCACTGGCAGTGCAAGGAGCTTGTAAATAAGGCCCCCTGGTCTTTAACATGGCTCAACAAGGAGAAATGCTTTATTTCTCCTCTTTTTTGCTGTTTCTATGTAGCACACATAGAAACAGCAAAATGCCATGCAAGATTGTTTATGTGCAGGAAGGGACACCTTCCTGCACATTAACAATCATTCACACAACGCAGGCACCCTTGCACTATGGTGCAAGGGTGCTGTGTTGCTGCTAGGCAGAATTAATTAGCGCCAGCGCTGGGGAAATGCAGGGCTGCTGCGAATTGTTGTAAATACGGTGCAGCCCTCCTTTTACAAAGTGGCGGAGAGCTGCTTTAAACCAATAAGGTTAACACTGCTCTTTGCCACTTCCCTTGTAAATATTCCCGTATGTTGAACCGGCCTATGAAACACCAAGGGGCAGATCTACAAGCCCCGTACGCCACTTTTGTGACGCAGCGGCAGCGCAAAGCCAGCACCAGTCTGCGGGTAATTTACAATGTGACGCATCTAGGAGATGTGTCACGTTGAAAAGCCCTGCACCACGTGTGGGCGTTCCGGCCTAAACCCTGCGCCTGCTTGAAGCAGGCATAAAGATTGACGCAGCATGTTAGGAATAGGGGCACCCCGATCCTTGCTGGCGCATCAGTGGTGGCCCACGGGTAGTTTGGCGTGTCGCAACTGTTTTGGCGTATCCCTGCTGATTAGCAGAGATGCGCCAGAAGTTGTAAATCTGCCCCTAAGTGTACAAAGACCGACCTCAATAATGGAACTCATTGTTGATCTACTGACTAGAAAACAACTCGAATCTTTATGGTGAGGTTTAAAGCTAAAATTTACAGTGTACGTTACACATTTAAAAATAAAGAATTTGTTTTATAAATCAAACCTAAAGGCCACCATCAAATAAAAAGTATTTTTTTTAAAGTGGTTACAAAACATGTACAACATGTGTGGATATGTTTGTATACGTTTCGTCCTTCTAATATTCATGTGGGTTTTGTACACCACTTACAGTATATCTCCCCTTGTCGCCAGTTCACTGCACTAATGAAGATGCTTTTTTACTTTAGACCAATGCCTGTAAGGATGTAGAAGTGCTTCCAGCATGATACAACATACGATTTATATGTGTTATATTGTCACACAACTGAGTCCTTATTCACAAATTGGTGGGACACTTTTATTGTTTTTTAAACAATAGAACATAATAAAACGGCAGTCCTTGTACACCAAAATTACAAGACATTTGACTACAAAAGAGTTTCTTCTTTTATCAACATTTCAACATTAGAAGAAATTAGTTTCTCAGGTGACCCCATCAGTAATATACAAACAGGGAAAGTGATTTAGTCATTAAGGCTTCTGTTTTGACCGTTAGCTTGAAAAGTGCCATACTTAGCAGCTTCCTTTCTCAGCCAGGTCAGTGTAGTGTTATCACTGCGGTAAAATACTACAAGGATTGAAAAAAGGCAATACATAGGAAATGATGAAATATCTATTTCAGTTTTTTCCTCTCGGTGTTGCAGACTGCAGAGCTTAAACTCCGCCCAGTGGGTTCCTGACACTGGCCAGGAAGAGCAGCGCCTTGGAGCTCCCCTCATAGACTGCCAGGAGGAAAGGCTGACGAAGTGCTATTGTCAGAATCATCCGCCCATCTTCTCGTGGGGTCTTCTTTGGCTCCACACCACTGTCTTCCAGCTCAAAGTAAACCTTATTCAAAATCTGGAACAAGATGTGCAAGACAGTCTTTAACATACAAGTGTTACCACTGGATAGGAGCACGCTAAACGTTTCAGCATACATGTCTGCTGCAGGTAATGAGATACAGAAGCTGTCATGGTCATTAAAATGTATCCTATTCTTTCTTCAACAAGAAGGCTTCTCTTGCTGCATTTGCCTGTCAACAGCTAGGAAGCAGTAGAATGCCTGTTTGTCTTCAGAAAGGTTACACTCGGATTAAATATAAAATAGCTCACAGTTGTTAACTTACCATTCGCGAGTGCGAGCAGGGAAAAAACTCTGCTGCACTACACGGAGCAGAGTTTTCTGCACTCCGCACGCTCTGCAGAGCGCAAGTGCAGAATACTCCGCGAACGGGCACCACCACAATCATTCTCCTGCATTGCTCATGTCTGTGGAGATCCAAGATAGGTGGGAGAAACTGAGTGATGTCGCAGACAGTCATCTACTATTCCCTAATTCAACTGGGCCAGGACAGTTAGGGGCAGATTTACAAGCCCCTTGTGACACATTTACTCCGCCGTTGCGTCACTTCTGTGATGCAGCGGCGGCGTAAATCGTGCGCCATGTTGCGCTGTATTTACAATGTGACGCATCTAGGGAGATGTGTCCCGCTGTAAACCCCTGCGCCACATGAAACCTGCGCCAGGTTTCATGTGGGCGTTCCAGTGCAAGGTGGGTGTTCCCTCGCAGGTACGCCTCGTAAAAGTGACGCTGTGAAATCTACAAGATTTCACTGAGTCACTTTTACGGCTATGCTGCGTCAAAACCATGCGCCTGCTTGAAGCAGGCATAAGGATTGATGCAGCATGGTAGACATAGGGCACACCCGAGCCTTCCTGGAGCCGTGTTGCGCTTACGACGCGACTCTAGCAATGCGCCGCATTTCCGCCGGGGGGAGGTGACACACATCTGCCCATCCGTGTGCCATGGAGCGCCGCATTGTAAATGCTTGTGAAAGATAACAGAGTGTAAAACCCATCAACCTTGTTGGGATTGGGGTAGAGAATTATATACAAGGAACAGTATCCCAACCGATATTGTTTGCAGACAATTATTAAGGATATCTATACAGTTTTATCCAGACAGAAAAAGTAGACTCAGTTTGATTGTTATATGTGCTCAAGGCATAATTTTTAAAGACATTCTGGGATATATAGGACAATAGTAATTAACAGTTAATATCAACACTGCAATTATTAAATAATACGTGACAGCCCAAGGTTGTACAATGTGCACGAGTGAAAAAATGAGTGACACTACGGCGACACAAGTGACAGTGAAAGCAGCGTGGAAGGGGCATGGTGTATAGTGAGCAATTATGTACAGTGAATAAAAACAACAAAGTGGTTTCAAAATAGTTCCAGAAGATTGTCATTCATTTTTCAATATTATTTGCGGAAACCACTGTGTAAAAGGCGCCTAGAATCTCGCTGGAGAGTCGACGGCGTTTCGATCCGTAAGAATTGGGATCATCATCAGGACAAAAGGGAGGCTGGAGGCAGTGCGTTTAGGCAACAGGTAGGTGACAGGGGTTAGACGGAAATAATCCGTGAGTAGGGGGTCTGTCGGGGTGCCACGATGGACGTCCCGTTGAGGTGAGGTTCAAGCTCACAAGGTCGATGCTTCAAGTTCAATAGAGCACGAGTTGATTTAGAGGGTTATCCAGTGTCACGTGGTCCATAGATAGGTATGCGCTGATCCCAGCGTGATCAATGGGAGGGGGGGAGGAAGGAACAATCAGAAGTTCAGAGGTTCTCAGGGGCCAGCGTGGTCCGTAGATGGACCTGCGTTACCAAGGGGGTATCCAGAGCCAGCGTGGTCCGTAGATGGATCTTCGCTGATCCCAGCATGATCGGCGGCGGGAGGGGAATGAATCTGTCCTCGGTGTGGGGACGGGTGAGTAAAGCGCTGATCGGGACGTTGCCATTGTAAATGCGGCGCATCAGTGGTGGCGCACGGTGTGGTTTTGCGGGTTGCAAGTTTCCTGGCGCATCCCTGCTGATTTGCAGGGATGCACCAGTAAACTTAAATCTTCCCCTTAGTGGTTCCCTGTAATGTCAAAACTGTGGAAAACACATTTTGTCCTTCACTGTTGTAATATCCGATCAACGAATTTCTGAATTTTGATTCTGGCATTCATGCTACTGGCTTCCTACAAAATTCTTACATTTCATTGTTTCACAGGGTATATACAACAGGTAATATTGATGTTGAAATGATGCACCATTAACCTTGCAAACAGAATATTTGCAGCTTCACAAGCCTAAAATGATCATATATTAGTGAGTTAGAAAAATATTTGCTTATTATTTGAAAATGTTGAGAGTGGGTACTTTCCTGTTGGAGCAGGGGAGGGTGTTCCAAAGTGTTATGTTGCTCTGGGAAAGGTCAGTTTCAATGTTTGTGTTTTAGAGTTTTAAGGACTTCCAGATATTAAACTCTTTTGCTTCTAGGGATTCTTTTCTCCCGCAGATTCCCTTAGATTTTGCCAACGGTATTGTGTGGTGTGTAGATGGGCTGGTAAATTGACAGGTGATGCGAGCGAGTTTCCAGAAGCGTGATATTTTGAGCTGGAGCAGAAAATCAGGCAGTTGTGGGGTGATCTGGGGGCATATTAACAAGAACTTGTGATATTTAGAGCAAAATGCGCTTAACACGTTTATTTTTATCGCTGCCTATCGCTGGATATTTTAGCGGAGAAAACATGCTATTAGCAACGTTTATCTCCAATGTGATAAAATATCCATCGATAGCGGCAAAATGCCTGAATGTCGTGGGAATCCAGTGATATTCACGCATTAACGCCATGTTGGACTTAGCCTGAAAATCCACCTCCCATTGCGGATACAGGTAAGTCAAGTTTGCAGCAGGTGTTCAATACTAGCGATAATCGCGCTTCGCCTGTGTTGGTAATAGGGGGAAGTTGTGTTAGCGACTGTTTTCAGTCGCTTCTTGTTGGGAACGCCTACCTTGCATGTCATTAGTGATCATCATCGCTGGCATGCAAGGCGATAGGTAAACCGGCCGCTAACGCCTGTTAGCGACAACTTGCTGATAGGGCGATAAAAAATTGCCGCTTTAGCGGCAAAAAGGGCTGTTAAAATGGCGATAAGCCCTTGCTAATATGCCCCCTGGTCTTTATGGCTGGTACTGGTCATAAGGAATGCAGCTGCATGGGAAGGCCAAACTAGAGGGATTTGCCCTAATCAGTTCTGTTAAGAGGCAGACTTTAAACCACATATTTACAAATCCGGAATGGGAATACAAGGGCTATCATTTTCCTGAAACGCTAAATTGAGTAAAATGTTCATGTGTTTCTCAAAGTCTAGCCATATTGAGGTTAAGTCTCAGAAATAAGGCAATTTTTCACCAGCGACGTTGTGATACCTAGAGGAGAAATGAAGGCAAGCAAGATTTCTGTTGTATCTAAATTAGTGTGAACTGTTTTGGAGCGCTAGGCTGATTTAACATTCAGACATTTAGCAAGAAGGGAGACAGCCAGGACAGATTTTACCCTAATGCAAAGCTCAGATTCATCAGCAAAGTTTAATCAAGAGGGGGATGCGGATAGAGCCTTGCGGCACTAAGTGTGGTGCCAGAGTTTGCAAACAGCAGTGGTGTCAAGTGTAGATTTCCATTTTTCTGTCATAGAGATAAGCTGAGAACCATTTTAGCACACAGTCCTCAATGCCTTGCCTTTTACTATGGGTGCCCAGGACTAACTTACTGTCTGGGGTGCTGACCACTGTGTAGAGGATAAGAAATACCTGGAGAAACACTCACCTTTGTCTGAAACATTTGGGCCTTTGTCAACAACTTGTATATTTGCAGTTTCGTGCTTTGTTCTAACCTGAAACCAGATTGGTGGTCCTCCAAAAGGTGGTCTGTAATACAGTTCTTCAGTTTAACTACTACAGTTTTCCAGAAGCTTAGCCAAGAATGGTAGGCATGTGGCTGGCCTATAGTTGATTTAATGTATGGAGTCACTGCCGTGTTTTTTTGAGTAGGAGCTTGACATGGCCCTGTTTCAGAAAGCCTTTAATAATGCTGAGCCAGGATTCTTCGAGTTGATATTATGGCTAATAAATCAAGTATAAAGTCCTCTCCACAAGATGAGGGTTTTGTTTTCCCATTAAGAGCCTGTTTATAGATACGAAAGACAATCATTTAGTCTTTGCTTTTCATTCGATCCTAGATGTCTATGTTACAGTTTTCAATTTCGCACATCAATGCTGTCTGAATGTAATAATTTTTTTATGAGAAAAAATCAGCAAAGTGTATTTTACTATTGACTGAAGAGGGTTTCACAGATTGCTAAAATGAGTCCAATTATTACACCGTAAATAACTGTTATTGGTCTGTTTCTGGTCTGATTGATTTGAGTGTTGAAAAGGCTGCCTATTCTCTGTCTCTCTGTCTCTCTCTCTCTCTCTCTCTCTCTCTCTCTCTCTCTCTCTCTCTCTCTCTCTCTCTTTCTCTCTCTCTCTCTCTCTATTTATTTTCATATAGAATCCGATATTTGTAGAGGCTGTCAAGTGGGGCGGTCTTCGCTCAGGGTATCGGAAACCCTGCAACATACGACACACAGTTCCTGACGTTCCTCAGAAAAAGCAAGGACACCTCGGAAGCTTGCAGTGAAAAGATATTACTGACTGCACCAGCAACGCGTTTCAGCTTACGCCTTGGTCACGATAACCAAGGAGTGAGCTGAAACGCGTTGCTGGTGCAGTCAGTAATATCTTTTCACTGCAAACTTCCGAGGTGTCCTTGCTTTTTCTGAGGAACGTCAGGAACTGTGTGTCTTATATGTGTATATATATATATATATCAAAACCAAGTTGTCCTCGAAAAGGAACGCCACATACAGGGGGTTTAATGCACAACACTTCGCAAGCGGCAGCAAGTAGGCAGGCTGATTGTCTTCCTCGTAGCCATACGCGTTTCGAGCTCCCTTGAGCTCTTGATCAATGGCGGCATGAAGCAGGACACAAGCAGTGTAAGAACAGCTGAATTTTATTAAGTACGAAGTCCCGCCCCTGTGGGCGAACAGGCATGCTGGTAGAAGTAGTTCCATGTAATGCCTGACGAACTTCAATGTTCTTTAACCAAGTGGATACTGTTGCCCCTTCAAGTAAAATATAATCCCTGTAGGGTAGGAAAGCAGCGCCAGCGCTGCCCTCTAGCTGCCAAGTCTCTAAGCGGATGAGGCTCCCACTGCCCAACGCGCACTCGTAGTTCTGAGCACACAGGAACCGCTGTTCACAGTCAGGGCATTCCGACGGCTGGACCAGCCGTTAAACATCAAAACCAAGTTGTCCTCGAAAAGGAACGCCACACACAGGGGGTTTAATGCACAACACCTCGCAAGCGGCAGCAAGTAGGCAGGCTGATTGTTTTACTCGTAGCCATACGCGTTTCGAGCTCCCTTGAGCTCTTGATCACTGGCGGCATGAAGCAGGACACAAGCATTGTAAGAACAGCTGAATTTTATTAAGTACGAAGTCCCGCCCCTGTGGGCGAACAGGCATGCTGGTGGAAGTAGTTCCATGTAATGCCTGACGAACTTCAATGTTCTTTAACCAAGTGGATACTGTGGGAGCCTCATCCGCTTAGAAACTTGGCAGCTGGAGGGCAGCGCTGGCGCTGCTTTCCTACCCTACAGGGATTATATTTTACTTGAAGGGGCAACAGTATCCACTTGGTTAAAGAATATTGAAGTTTGTCAGGCATTACATGGAACTACTGGAATCCTTCGCTTCCAGTTTTTAGGACTTTGTGGTGAGAAGGAAGATGGTGACACCATGGGTAATTAACCGCATCGCTGCTGCGGTGATTTTTGCGCTGTGCTGCGCGGTTCAAAATACCGCGTTACATGACGAGCTCAGCTCGTCATCAGCACACACCACCCGTGGCTGATGACGAGCTGAGCTCGTCATCAGCATCGAAGGGGTTAAAAAACTTGTATTAGCTGAACAAGTTCCCTTATTATGAGGAACTTAGAACATGTGAAAGAAAGGTTGAAGACAGCTATACTTTCTGATCTCTCTGGTATTCGTTACCATCTTTAGTTCTCTCAATAATTACTCTTATCTGCAGTTCACATCAAGAAACAACACAAAATGGTGAGAAATTGGTTGACAGAGGTGAATGTGAACTTTAACTTGACTAGGGTGAAGTTCTTTACCTCAAAATCACTCAGAAATAAATAATAGCAATCAATTATCAGAAGAGCTCAATATTTCTACATAGATGAAACAATTAAATATGTCCCTCTAGTGGGTGTAGGAATCTCTTTCCTAAATTATGAGAGATTGCCTAGAGTGTGATTGGAGACTACATCGTTTTTCGTAGTGCTCCTACGGGGCTTTCAGAGCTGGAACAGGTGGTGTGCTCAGGAAATTGAGAAGAAGATTACATCCTGTAAATTACAAAGGAAGAATGAGGTCACTGGATATTCTATGGCAGGCTTTGAAGGAGGGACAGTGCTGGAAGGGGCGCGATTAGGTGGGTGCAGCAAGGTGACTTAGTGTGAGAGATAAGTGCTCTGAAAGTTTCTAGTCCTTTTGCTGCTGGAGTTCAAAACCTGCAGATGTGCATCCAGTCCTACTATCCGGCATGTGAAAGAAGATCACTTTCAGTGTGTGGTTTAGTAGAATGAACAGAACCCAAGACTTCCACAGCTTTTCCCACAAATGTGCACGCTTTTGGAAGAAAGATTGGCCCATCTACGTCATGAATATTTAGAGATGTAAAATAATGATGCTGAAAATTAGAATGGTGCTACGCAAACAAATAATTGACAGAATGCTGAATAAATCACATATTCACCCCCAGTTAAGAGATCTGGGTTAAATCCATCGTCCTTTTGCTCACCATGCCACCCTAGTTTGGACCCAGCCATATGCAAATCAGCCTTTACCCTGTGCCTCATAGGAACAGTCCACACCGAACTGCCAAGCCAGGTCCTCCCTATACCGGAAACAAGCATCCTGGGACCAGTTTCTGGGTGTTACCCTTCATCAGCCAGGCTAGCTTGAATCCTGTGGCACAGAGAGCAAGGGACCCACATCTGGGCAAACCCATCCCACAAAGGGTGAAAAGTGCTACGCAAACAAATGATGGACGGAATGCTGTATAAATCATATATTCACCCCCAGTCAAGAGATCTCGGTTAAATTCAATGTTCTTTTGCTCACCATGCCACCCCAGTTTAGACCCAGCCATATGCAAATCAGCCTTGACTCTGTGCCTCATGGGAGCAGTTCAGACTGAACTGCCAATCCAGGTCCTCCCTGGACCGGAAACAAGCATACAGGGACCGGTTTCTGGGTATTACCCTTCATCAGCCAGGCTAGCTTAAATCCAGTGGCCCAGTGAACAAGGGACCCATGTCTGGGCATACCCATCCCACAAAGGGTGAAAAGTGCTACGTAAACAAATGATGGACGGAATGCTTTATAAATCATATATTCACCCCCAGTCAAAAGATCTCGGTTAAATCCAATGCTCTTTTGCTCACCATGCCACCCCAGTTTAGACTGATCCATATGCAAATCAGCCTTGACTCTGTGCCTCATGGGAGCAGTTCAGACTGAACTGCCAATCCAGGTCCTCCCTGGACCGGAAACAAGCATACAGGGACCGGTTTCTGGGTATTACCCTTCATCAGCCAGGCTAGCTTGAATCCAGTGGCCCAGTGAACAAGGGACCCATGTCTAGGCATACCCATCCCACTTAGGGTGAAAAAGTGCTATGCAAACAAATGATGGACGGAATGCTCAATAAATTATACATTCACCCCAAATCAAAAGATCTGGGTTAAATCCAATGTTCTTTTGCTCACCATGCCACCCCAGTTTAGACCCAGCCATATGCAAATCAGCCTTGACCCTGTGCCTCATGGGAACAGTTCAGACCGAGCTGCCAAGCCAGGTCCTCCCTGGACCAGAAACAAGCACCTGGTACCAGTTTACTACCCATCATCAGCCAGGTTAGCTTGACTCCAGTGGCACAGTGAGCAAGGGACCCACATCTGGGCATACCCATCCCACTTAGGGTGAAAAGTGCTACGCAAACAAATGATGGGCGGTCCTAGGATGCTTGTTTCCAGTCCAGGGAGGACCTGGCCTGGCAGTTCGGGCTTGACTTTTGCCATTGGGCGCAGGGTCAAAATTGATTTGCATATGGCTGTGTCCAAACTGGAATGCCATGGTGAGCAAAAAACGATGAATTTAGACCCAGATCTCTGTATTGAGGGGAATGTATGAGATTGTTCTGCATTCTGTCCATCAATTCTTGTTTTTGCAATTGTCACCCTGAGTGGGACGGGTATGCCCAGGCGTGGCTCCAGTGCTCTCCATGCCACTGGAGTCAAGCTATCTTGGCTGATGAGGACTGAAAGCCTGAAACCAGTCCTAGGGTGCTTGTTTCCAGTCCATGGAGGCCCTGGCCTGGCAGTTCGGGCTGGACTCTTCCCATTGGGCGCAGGGTGAAGACTGATTTGCATATGGCTGTGTCCAAACTGGAATGGCATGGTGAGCAAAAATGATGGATTTAGGCCCACATCTGTATGACATTGTTCTGAATTCTGTCCATCAACTGGTGTTTTTGCGAAAATTAGAATGGAGCAGAGACACCTTACTATTGAGAATGTTTGACTGACACATTGAGATTATTTTTTTTCCTCAAAATTCATAACATTTTATAGATATTACTGAAGACTTTCCAGCATATATTGGGCCATGTAAAAAAAGTCATATGAACAGCCAGTATACAGTATGTCATTTGGACGTTGAGGGGGTGTGACTGATGGAACACTGCTTATGTCCTACAAGCCTCATGTTGACCCCACGGTAACGGTGTTTGAGACTTTCCATAACCATGTGCACTTATTAAGGTTTTAAAAACATATATAAAAAGATGTTGCGGTGTACTATGAAGGGTTGTCCATGGTAAATGATGGTGATGAAGCATATTTATATAGTGGGAATTGCATACAATAAAAAGTGCCCTGGCACTGGTTAACTGAAAGGAGTGAAGTTATGCCATTTGAAATAGATATGTTTTCAGCAGCTTACTTAACTTCCAGTGTTTTTATTCAGGCCTGAGGGAAATGGTGAGGCCGTTCCATAATGTTATAGCCAATACGGAAGAGGCTCTGCTGCCATTCCTTATTAGTTTACATTTAGGAGTGGTTAAGAGTGAAGCTTGTCCAGATCTCAGTTTCTTCCTTGGGAGGTAACGCAGTAATTCCTCAGAGAAGCTTATTAGGCCTGTTTGATAAAAGGCTCGATGAGCTATGCAGGGTGTTTGAGTACTCTCTAACTTATCAGCAGCCAATATAACTCTTTCAAGGTGGCAGAGGCTGAACCATATTTCTCCTTCCTGTTATGAGCTTAGCAGCCCAATTATGCACTCGTTGGAGACTCATCAATGTTTTAGCAGGAAGTCCCAGGTATAGTACCTTACAGTAGTCCAGACTTGATAGGATCAATTCCCGAACTACCGACTGGTGGGTCTACTTGGGTTTTAATGGCATTGCTTTTAAATGTAGAAAACAAGACACTGATACCAGTGATACACATTTGTTCATGCTCAATTCAGAGTGTCTTGTCGTTTCGAAAGTATTTGCTGTGGGAACAGATACAGGTGTGCCACCCATATCTTCAGGCCCCCAATTTTTTACCTTTGTTTGGAGAGGAGATCAAAACACAGTAATTGTGTTTTGTCACAGTTCAATTTTAGTGCATTTGTGCGCATCCAATTCTTGACTTGCATGCGGTTGTGGAAATTTCTGGCCGCCGACATTAACTCTCCACCTACCGATGCCACTATCTGTGAATCATCTTCATAGGACATTAAGGGTAGCCCAAAATTACGTATTCACTTTGCCAGCGGAGAGATGTAAAGGTTAAACAGTGTAGGGCTTAGAATGGAGCCCTGATGCACTCTGTATGTTAAACCTCTCTGTTTAGAGAGAGGGGAGGCCTTCCTAACAGTCTTTGTTCAATTAATTGGGAATAAGGACAACCAATCCAAGGCATTTCCTCTAACTACCAATATTTTCTAGCCTGGTTATCAGAGTTAGGTGGGAGACTGTGTCAAGGTGGAGTAGTGGCTCAATGGTTAGAGCGGCAGACCCTGATGCAGAGGTCTAGCCCGGGACCAGGGTTCAATTCCCCGGCTCGACGGGTCTTGGGCTCAAAAATTCCACGGACCTGATAATTCTCGCCTCGGTGCCTATTCCAATTATGGAGTCCCACTCTGTAACTCTGGGCAATAGCTTGCTTAATCTCCACAACGGCCCCCACAACGCTAAGGATGCCTGGCCTCCACCTTGGGGGTGCCCAGGAGTGGACGCCTCACAGGGAAAGACAGGATGGGTTCCACAGCGGTATTCGTACAAGCGCCTTGAGACCCTTGTGGGTGAGTAGTGCGCTATACAAGTATCAATTTACATTTTACATTTAAATGCAGCACTAGGACCCAAAAGGATAAATGCTGCATTATGGTCCTTATTCAACAGGTTCCTTGTGTTAGCTAACACAGTTACAAGGGTGGTCTCTATACAACGAAGGGCCCTAAACCCAGCCTTTGCTTAGTCCAATAAGTTATTATATTATATATGTTTAACCAGATGCCTGTTAATTTCCTTTTTCATTTTTTTTGCCGGAAAAGAGAGTTGGGGGGATGGACCTATAGTCAGAAAGTTGCTCTGGATCAGCATGTGTATTTTTTTTTTTAGAATTAAGTCAGTTTTTATTGGCAGAGCACTTGGTCAAAAGCAGTACACAGCACGCCGCCTACAACCCAAATGGGCCAGCCGTGCCAAGGTTAACAATGGAGAAAGTACAGACAACCATGTCAATGTGAAACTCAAAAGGGGAAATACACAGCAAACCGCCTACAACCCACCCAGGGCTGGCAGCGTTATAAGAGGGACAAAGGCAGTTAATCCATACCCATATGTTTACAAAAAACTGTTAAAATCATTAAAGCGCATATCATGTCTACACAGCGTGCCGACATCGATGATAAGCTGCTGAATCGTATGACTTGCCATTTTAGAAAACCTGAAAACAACAAATACTACCCCAAAAGGCACATAAAAATCAAAAGCCACCCCCACCTCCCCAACCCCCAAATGAGCCAGTAACCCAAGGGCAATGCACCCAGAGGCAAAGCTTTGAGGAACATGATACAATACCGGTGCCTTCCTCCAAATCCTGGGAATCCAGGATCAATCTTAAAAAGCACAGGTATTTGGGGCAAGTCAGTTCTTGAAACTCACAGGAGAGGATAAATATAAAGTACTCTGACTTGTCTCCCAAGGTTGCCATCGATAATCTTTCCATGCCTAGTAAAACCCACAGCTGTGTGAGCCACTGCAGATGGTCAGGGTTTCTATCCGAGTTCCAGCAAGACAGTAGAACTCGATGGGCAGCATTAAGAGCTAAGGCCATCTACCTACACTTGATAGAGCATAGAGGGAACGTCAATGCATTAGGAAGACCAAGCACTGTATAATCAGGGAATCTAGGGATGGCAGTGTCAAAGGCCCGATCGACCACATCCAAAATCCTCTCCCAGTACCTAGTGAGTTTTGGGCAATGCCATAAGAGATGGAGGTTGACACAGCCGCTCCAACACAGGCCATCACACTGGGAGTTCCATTTCTGTATGCGGGAGGGCGTATAATACCAGTAGGAAATTATTTTGAATGACATCTCAGTATGTCCCGTGGAGTGTGCTGTGTGGTGGGTTTTGTAAAAGATATTGTTCCATTTCTTGTGCACGACCCAACTCCTTCTCCCACCTCCTCTGGCCAGCAGATCTGCCCTTATGCGGGGTCATAGATAAGTATGAGTAGATTTCGGAGATAAGTTTCTTATCATCTTTTTTGAGGAACAGACATTTATCAAACGGGGTCAAAGGTCTGCCAGCTTGTGGACGGTTGGGCCCACCAGGCAGCCAGTGCAACATGTATTTTTTTAATAAGAAAAAGTGTGCATTCTTCTATAATTTGGGACATGTGGCAGTAACAATTGCCTGGTTGCATAATTCAGTTAGCAGTGGTGCAAACAAATCAGCTCCTATATGGAATAAGGAGGCTAAGCAGGAATCCGGTAGTCAACCAAATTTAATTGTCAAAATCATATCCTGTGCTGCTTCAACTCAAAATCTGTCAATGGATAAACTAACTTTGATTGAATCAATTCTTTGTTCCTCTGATCACTTCCAGTGAAGCTGATACAAATCTTATCTATCTGCTCCTAAACAAAGGATGAAACCGCTTCAGATAGTGTCAGAGCTAGCAAGTTCGATGTCCGAGAACACTGGAAAACACATGAGGGCATATTAGCAAGAACCTCGTTAAAGTTATCGCAGTTTAAGCGGCAGGAAACTGCAGCTAAAACGGCGAAAATGGATTTGCTATTATGTGTTATAGAATTCCCATAGAAGCCCAGGTTAGATGTCCTGCACATCTAACCTGGGCTTCTATTGGAATTCTATAACGCACATATTAGCAAGCCCATTATCGGCGTTTTAGCGACAGTTTCCTGCCGCTAAAACAGCGATAATTTTAACGAAGTTCTTGCTAATATGCCCCATACTTTTTATTATCTTAAACACTTCCCTGTCAATATTTCTTACTGTTATGATTTTATATGTGAAATATGCATAATTTGTTATACCTTTTTAATTAATGTTTATGTACAGATTTTTTTTTTAATCCCGTCTTTTCTCAAACCCTTTCAAACTCTTTACATCTTCTTTTTGCCATGTTCAACTCCTTGAAGTACCCGAGAGGGGAGAGGACACTCCTTCTAGATCTCTTGGTTGTTACTGGTGCAATGGTGTGTAGTGCTTCTGTTACCTAATTGCTGAATTCAGTTGCTTGTTTTAGACTATGTTCTACCTGTTGTCAGTCTAATTCCCTGTTGGGTCAAGCAAAAATTAGACAAAGTCATATTGAATTTAATTCCATAATTGTCAGACCAAACTATGATTACGAGTGACCTAACAGACAAAGGGGCATATTATCAAGAAAGCTCGATACATTATCGCCGCTTTTATCGGCAGGAAACTGCAGATGAAGCGGCGATAATGGGCTTGATAATATGCTCCATGTAATTCCAATCGAAGCCCATGTTAGATGTGAAGACATCTAACATGGGCTTCGATTGGAATTTCATAGAGCATATTATCAAGCCCATTATCGCCGCTTTATCGGCAGTTTCCTGCCGATAAAAGCGGCGATAGTGTATCGAGTGTTCTTAATAATATGCCCCATAGTTTGGTTTGTGGTAAGTAAAAACGAGGTCAATGGTGGGCCCTTTTTCATGTTTGAACATGATCACAAGTTGCTCCAAATGTAAGGCAGATAGAGAGTGTTCCAATTCTAAAGTTTCACCACAACCTCTGTCATCCCATTTTGTAATGAAATCTCCTAGCACACAGAGATTATTTGATGTAATAGCATGAAAGTGAAGTAAATCAGCTAATGCGAAGCTGAAACCCACACAATATCCTTAGAGGATAATATAATATTAGAAAGACCATATAGCATAATAGGAGAGGCAGTGGTAAGCCAGGCCACACAAACTCTTCCAATATAATTGGCATCCTGTGGTGTTCCTATTTATAGGAAGCATATAGTTGATGCACAGGCACGCAGTGAGAGTACCCTGGCAGGCACAGCTGTATATTACTATTGTTGTATTTTCGCCGCGTTCTTATAGTTTCTTCAGTGACTATTATCCTGTTTTCTTGTAATTCTTGCCTCAATTCTTCTGTTGATTAATTGTGTCTAGGTGACAGCTTTATTTTGATGAGTGTTTTGTGATACTTGGCATTCATTATTAGATATTCACTTGGGGTTATCTCTGATTTCATTATGCAAAATGTCCCTATGCCGCCTTTCTTCCTATTATCTCCTGCTGACCCTCCACTCTTCTAGTTAAAATGGAGAAAAAAAGTGTTTGGACACTACGCTTGTGAGTTGGACATTTCTCAGTACTGAGAGAAAGACTTCTTTGCTCATGCACTGCTTAGAGTCGGCGGGTCAGAGAGTCTTTGAAAAACCTATTGATCTTTCGTAGAGTGATTCATCTAGTCTAAATGAATATGAATAGTGGATCAGGAAATTAAACTTGCATTTTCTTCCCAAGGTGAGTACCGTTCTATAACAATATCACTTTGGGAGGAGAATGCAAAGACAAGATAAATCAATAGAACAGTATATCACGGTGTTACGGAAATTAGCATCCAATTGCAAATTTGGTGTATCTCTAGAGAAGCGACTAAGAGATCAGTTAATGTCAGGCTGTGTCCTTGACAAAGCCAGAGAGAGCTTGTGGCAGAAGGACAATCTTTCCTGCACGAACATTCGAAAGCGTGTGTTAAAACCATTCGTAAAGATGTTACCATAGAGAATGCTGATGGTGGGCTGGGGAAAGTGGTGCAAGACAAATCTACAAAAGCCAAAACTAGCACAAGCACAGGAACCAGGTCCTCCAATTTGAAAGGTTTTCAGGGTAAATGCTTTTGGTGTGGTAACTAAGGAGATGTGGCAATCTTCAAAGATTGTCCTGAGCGAAAAGTCCTGTGCAACATCTGTGGAAGGAAGGGTCACTTTTCCATATGTTGCAAATCAAGTAAAGACCTGAATATGGTCAGAGAGATTGATATGTATGAAGAGGTGATGGAAGAGGTCAACATTCTTCAAATCAAAGAATCTGCTAGTGAGGGTCCATTAGAGACTGTTATCATCAATGATGCACCAGTGAACATGCTTTTTGTTTCAAGGGCCAAAATAACACTCCTACTGAAGACATTTTATGAGCAGCATCTTTTGGGGAAGGTGAAAATATTCAAACCTGATATAAAACCAAGAGGGTATGGGGGTGAGACTATAGATCTGTTAGGCTATTTTTGGGGTACAATTGATTTTAAAGGAAGAATTATTCCTGGTAAAGTATATGTTTCCTCTCTGATGGGTGGTCTTCACTAGGGTGGTGGCGCCCAGAGTGGAAGTTCACAATAA
Organism: Lissotriton vulgaris; assembly: GCF_964263255.1. Lineage (NCBI taxonomy): Eukaryota > Metazoa > Chordata > Amphibia > Caudata > Salamandridae > Lissotriton > Lissotriton vulgaris. Next base: position 1,251,047,042 of record NC_141694.1, on the reverse strand, counting down.
ATTTGTAAAACAATCACTAAGTAAATGCGGTGCCTAAAGGTGGGGAGCACCACCTTACTCTCCAAAACGTGGCCTGGACCAGCTAAACAATATTATTGCATTCTCCAACATATTCTTACGACAATCATTTGAAAGACAATTCAAGGATGTAATCCTTCCACTTCTTTATTGTTCTTCTTCATCAAACCTTCTTTGCTTAGCCAACACATATTTCGTTGCGGTTATTTCGACTTTTTTTAGGGCTAAGAAAATATATATAAGTAGAGATCAGTACTACAACTGTAACAATTCTCACTTACATATCATGATCCCTGATGACATTTGTGTAGTCATTTTCATGCTCCAAGATAGAGACCTCAAATAGAGGGTGTCAAGGTGTACCAGAATGGTGTGCTAATCTTCGATGTTCATCTTGAGGAACATAATGCTAGGCTGAGGAAAGTCTTGGGAAAAGTGTGTGATGCAGGCCTCACACTCAGGGCAGATACATTCAAGTTTGATGTTCAAGAGATTGAATTTGAATACTTAGGATAGTTGGTCTCTGCGTCTGGAATTAAACCCAAAGTTTCCCTGGTCGACACCATTTGTAATCTTCACGCCCCTTAAAACAAGGAAGAACTGGTGAAATTTGTGGTGGATGACGGAGTCCTATAATAAATATGCTAATATAAAAAGTAGATGTGAAGGAGAAGAAAATTGTATTTACTTCCAGGCCCTTGAGTGGTGTGGAGTGTAACTATTCGGTTCTGAAAAAGGAAGTCCTGGGCAGTGCGCTGATTGAAAAGTTTTGTTCACCAAGAATGGTATAGACTTTGTTTCACACCCAATACGGAAAGGGTTGGTTGCCTTGCAGGAATTTGATTTCGTAGTGTCCTATTTGTCTGGTGTCAGTAACATTTTTGGTTGACTGTCTATCAAGATTAGGGAATGTTGAAAGTGAAATGTTTGAGGAAGGAGAGTAGTTTGGTAGTGAGGAATTTGACGAAAAGATCAGTGTATGATTAATTATCGAAGGTTTGATTTCTGAGGGAGACTGGAAAGAAAGTTTGGTGAATTATGAAGTGTTGCAAAAGGTTGTGGCGATGATTTCAGTTAGGTGGTGTGAAAAGAAAGAAAGATTGTCAGTATGAACTGAAAAGCTATTGGCAGGTTAGAGAGAACTTGGCTGTTGTGGATGGTCTTCTGCAGAGGGGAAGTAAATTGGTTCCCCCATATAAACTAAGAGACAAGTTGTTGAATAATGCTCAAGCCACTCATATGGGTTTTGCCAAGACAAAAGAGAGAATTAGAGAAGCTTATTGGTGGCCTGCCATGGATATGCATATATAAAGATAAGTTAGGAATTGTGTAGAATTCCCATGCAGCAACAGGGTTTTAAAGATTTGGACACAGCCAAGGATAGTGTAGGAACAAGCAAATGGCCCGTGGTCAGACCTTGCTGTTGACATTTTAGGCCCAGTGAGATTGAAGTCTCAGGGCAATTATGTTTTGGTATGTTGTGATATGTTTTCACAGTGGCCGGAAATCAAGGTGGTAAATTCTGTTGAATCAGGTGTAATCATTGATTTCTTTGAAGAACTCTTTAAGAGAGCGGGATTCCCATTGTCTCCACTCTCAGCATTGTCTAGGCGTTTCTGAAAAGTAGAGGAATTAAACATAAAAAAGCAGCATTATATCATCCATAGAGCAATGGAGTAGTTGAGCGATTTGTAAAAGTACTTTAAGAGACTTTACAGCAGGCTCTTGTGTCTGGTTTGAACTGGGAATTGGCTATGAGGAATAAGGTACGTGAGTACAGATTTACATCACATTCCTCTATGGGTGTGGCTCCTTTTTTGATTATGTAAAAGAAGAGCTACGAATACTGAGGTAACGCTCTCTTGGGTCACAATTAAAAGGTCTGTGGTGGATGACTGTGTTGGAAGCACGGAGAGGTGGAGAAAAAGAGAGGGAGAGAATGTAGAAAAGGAAAATGTGATTTGGTGAGAGAAAAGCAGCGAAAAGTACTGTTGTGAATGTAGGAGATTGGGTAATGTTCAAGTCACCCCGGAAAGATGGGAAAAACTCCAAGTTCAGTGAACGGTTCAGGGTCATCAAGGTTTTTCAAACGGTGGTGAAGACCAATGATCACAGAGTTTGGAATTTGAGTAGTGTTGCCAAATGTCAGCCCAATGGAGAAATGTTACTAGAACAAGTCTTGCACAAGAGAGTGTTACTAGACCACAATGTTCTACAAAAATCTCACAGGATTGTATTTGTTGAGGACTATGATTCAATTTTGGGATTCTGTTTTGTTGAGTTATATTTATTCTTTCTAAGTTTAAGTTTCTTTCATTATTTGTGAAATATTGAGAGGGAGGTGATGTGGTGTTCTGTATTTAATCTGTGATGCAGTGTGTTGGTATACAGGTAATGATGCCAAGTAACTTAGAATATGGGTGGTTGCCAAGTGGAAGTGCATTCTTTGATACAGACGGCACTTGGAGTTGACATTGGATGTGGATGGAGACTCTGCTGTTAAGTAACCTAATAAACCTACATCTTAACAGATACAGAGCCTTTGTTACCTTCATTTACAAGGGACTTGTCACAAATCCCATTAGGAAATTATTTGGTACCCACCTTAGAATCTCTTTGAAATTGACATAATTGGTTCTATACCTTTAGGTATCTCACCTTGTTGTGATAATAATAGAAAGAACCAGATAGACTTTTGGGCAAGCTTTATTATACCATTCAATCAAAAGGAGCCCTAGGGGGATTAATGGAAGAGGCTGCCTCCCACTCAGTCAATATTCAACAACAAAGGCCTCCCCACCTCACACCAGTTCTCGTTGGACCAATGGCAGAGTTAAACGACCAATTTTGGGGTTCTGTTTTCAATCTTTACTTATGTTGGTTCACAGGACCTGTAGTGATATTTAAAAACAAACACAGCGGAAATGAAATGATAGTCCCCAACACAGGACTTCATATATCTACAACAGTGTAAACAAAAACAGGAAACATATAAAAGATATAGAAGACACACAAAGTAGACTGTTTCCACTGTTACCTGATGGCTGCCATCAGGTAACAGTGGAAACCAGAACCCCAATGTTGCCCTGACGAAGTTGCTGAAGTTTATAGCAATGAAACATGTCGGCATTGAGTAAATATATATGGTATATTAGGAACCATTTTTAATTGGGAATTCTTGCGGCATCAGAATAAAGTTATTAAGCTAGCAAGTCTCTCCATATTTTAGCAGTGTTGGCCGATTGCCTTTGGCTATCACAGGGGTTCTATGTGCATACACACATTTTTTCACCTTTAATTTAGATGAGGGGACATATAGGTTTCCTAATTGTGCACCACACTAATATTAGTTGGGGAATCACTATTTGTGTTTTTTTTCTTTCGCTCTTTACTCACAACAAAGAGAGAGTGGCCAATGATGAGAAGTGGGTAAACTGGCAATTATTCGCCAGGAATCCCCTCGGGTGTCGCTATCGTGAGGTACTCCCTCTTTGCTCACTTTATTTTCACAATTTAGAGTGGGACTAGACCTGGGTGTAACTTTTTATGTAAGCGAGAACACACCACGACCCTATGGATTAGTGTTAAGGAACGCATCTAGGGCAGTAGGATAATTGGTCGTTTAACTCTGCCATTGGTCCAACGAGAACTGGTGTGAGGTGGGGGAGGCCTTTGTTGTTGAATACAAGCTTTATCATAAACAGGAGAGTTTCTGCCTTGTGAACTGTGATAAATTCATTTGTTTAACTGGATTAATGCTCTAGATATTACCTCTAAGCCCATGCCTTTTGTTCTATCTTTCCTAATTATATGGTATCCAGATAGGATAGCATTAAGTAATCCTAGGCCTGATGCATCAGTTAGCCACGTTTGTGTTAAACATAGAGGTCCAGATTTATTACACTTTAACACAACGCAATGCAGCAAGACACATTGCTATGCTGCATGAAAGGGAGTGCGCAGGAATGTGCCATATTTGAAATTATATGGTGCATTCCTGTCCGCTGCTTGTGCTGGCGTATAGTGTACTGTCATGCGTCAACACGGGCACCATTGTGCCATGGTGCAAGGGTGTCTGCATTGTAGGCATAATTGATTTTGTGCAGGAAGGGACACCTTCCTGCACCAAAATAATTCTCAGAGGCATTTTCCTCTTTCTATGCAGCACACTTAGAAAGCGGAAGCAACGAGGAGAAATAAAGATAGTGCTCCTTGTTGCACCACACCTGAGAAAGGGTGGCATTTTGACACACTCCCAGGTTTACCAGGGTAGGTGAATCTGGGAATATGCCAAAATACATGGGTGGATGCATTGGAACACTCATGCTCCATCCAGAAAATGCCACCCCGGGGCAGGATAATGCAAGGAGCGACTTGCACTGCCTTGCATTACTTTAGATTTAGCAAGCAAGGTGACCTTAGGCTGCTTGGTAACTCTTACATAGGGATTGCATTGTCCTTGCAACACCATGTGTGACAAAAGTTAGTACAGTATATTGAAATCAGGAGCGGCCCGTGCACGTAAGAGCGGTGAGGAGGCGATGGACTCGACATTCGACGACGAGGGAAAATTAAATATTAAATACATTTTCCCTCATCATCCCTCTTACCTGCACGGACCGCTCCTGATTGAAATCAGGTCGCTGGTGCTTCCCCTTGGCAACGGGGACTCTAGCCAGTTGTTACTGCGGGCAGTCTCAAATTGTGCTTCCTCCAAGGTGCGTGCCCATCCTTCTTGATGCTGCACACAGTGGCATGAAGTGTGCACCTTCTACCATTGAACAAAGCATATTATAACACACAGTAATGCACTTGTTTGTATGAAACACATATTAGTGCACTAACCTTTCCAACTCTGATATCCGCGTTACTCATTCTACTCAAGTCCGCTTTCTTCCCGATCAAGGTGGGCAGCTTCATGTTGGCAAGAATCTCCTGGAGATCATATGTGTTCTCGATGGCAAGCTTTGGTAGTGTTAAATGAACATATCTGTGGAAAAGAACGAAAAAGGTAGTATGTAAATTTTTTTGAAGTTACTCAATAAAAAGTGGATCCGCTCTCCTATTGTTATGGACATGAGTGTTCCCCATAAAGTAACAAAGTACAATGTGCCTCTATTTCACCTGGAATGTATCCGAGTAAAGCAATGAGGAAAAACTATGGGGATTGCCAAATGTTCAAGTTGGACAGATGTTACACATGGAAATAAATAACATGACTACATGATTCTGAGATCTTCTACTTTGACAAGTTGTACTCCCAATAGTCATTAGAAGCATCCCCTGGCGCTCCACTCATTCGTCTTCTGGACAGAAGACGAATGAGTGAAGCGCCAGGGGATGCTTCTAATGACTATTGGGAGTACAACTTGTGTATGCTTACTAAAGGTCGCCGTTGACAAGCGACGCCACCCAGGCGTCACCCTCGACCCATGAGAGATACCAGAAACTTGCCATAGAAATAACGCTGTGCACCTTCCACTCTCACTTTGATCTTCTACTTTGAGTCAATAAAAAAAAAAAAAATGTCTCAGGTAGCATGTCCCCCTTAAAGGTCACCATTGCAAGCTGCGTAGTGTTGTAGTGCTGAAATTACCAGGTTCAGAGTCTCGATTCAGGTCCTTAATTGCACCTCTTCTACATGCAATTACAAATGATTGTCCCTAGAATGGGGAATAACCGTTCAGACCTGGAATTACTGAGTTCAAATCAGCATGGTTACCACCGATTCCCAGGATAATTCCAGTACCGTATCCCACCTCCCACAAGCAGACGGAAGATGGAAGCTGGGCATCGGTGCAGGTTTGTCAGTGGGGCAGGTTAGGCTGCGGGTCAGTTGGGGCTAGCATTACACCCTGTCCCAGACCCCATGTCCTGTAGGTTCGAACCAGCCTGCGTTTGCGCCTACAGCGGCTGCCCACACCCCCACACAACAGTAACCAGCCATTAAAATCGAGCCCAGTGTTTCAGCTTCTAGCAATCATAGGATATCTCTCCAAGTCTCCAGACTAGCTGCAATCCTCTACTAAGTGCTGATCTGACTTGATATAGCTAGAAAGCTAATTTATAAAAATGAAGGGAGGGGTATGACCCAATCATTAACAACAGGACGAGAGAGAGAGAACACTTGTGCGACCCTCATTTCTGCCTTAAGCAACAAACAAATGGTGGCAGTGGTCATCCAAAATAGCCAGCACCTCCTTTAAGTTTGCCTAATCAATAAATTGTACAAAATGTCCTTTCTAGGAGTGCTCTATGTCCCTGTACCGTGCCACCCACAGTACTACACCATATGTACAGAAAAGCCTCTATACATATACATACACAATTCAACATAGACAGAGCACAGCATGAATAAGTAAATAGCTGACTATCCACAGTCAGTTCAGTTCTTTGATAAAAATAAACATGCATCAGTTAATGGTCCAGCAAGAGTTCTTCATCACAGTCGTAACAGTGTAAATAACATTGATTCAGCCACAGCCGACACGTGTTTCGTCGCCATTCGCGACTTTTCCAAGGCTCCAAATAATTTTGGTAGATTTCAATTAAGAATCGCGTATGTTCAAAAAATAGACAAAACCGACACGAACTCTGGATATTGTATGTCCAGATTAATGATATCACTCCAGGAATAAGGACTGGTATCTGTAAGTTTTAACAGGTGTAGGTCCCCGAAGAGAGAAAAACGCAAAGTTTCCAGAAGAGTCACAACGTTAAAAAATCACCCTTTTTCCCTTCGTTGTATATTTGTATACCCATTCTCTCCAAGGTATGCGTGTTGAGGCTTGTGAGAAGATCCCAACCGCTAGTGTAGACCTGTCCACTAAGTCGTAATTCCGTCCGATTTAGTCCATGGTATCCTCAACCACGTAGGGGCTTTAAAAGAGACACCTCCAATCTACGGGGAAAAGCGGTAAAGTGTAGAGATTCCGTTTTTCTCTCTTCTGGGATCTACACCTGTTAAAACTTACAGATACCAGTCCTTATTCCGGGAGTGATATCATTAATCTGGACATACAATATCCAGACTTCTTGTCGGTGTTGTCTATTTTTTGAACATACGCGATTCCTAATTGAAATCTACCACAATTATTTGGAGCCTTGAAAAAGTCGCGAATGGCGACGAAATGTGTTGGCTGTGGCTGAATCAATGTTTTTTACACTGTTACGGCTGTGATGAAGAACTCTTGCTGGACCATTAACTGATGCATGTTTCTTTTTATTAAATAACTGAACTGACTGACTATAGTCAGCTATTTACTTATTCGTGCTGTGCTCTGTCTATGTTGGATTGCTCATTTCTAGCTTCTCTGAAGGTGGTCAGTGCTCTTGGGAAATCTAGACTGCGAAGGAGCACTACAGGAGAGAGGGAGATCAAGAGGGAGTGAACATGCTCTTCAGTTTACCTGCTTCCAGTGTTGTCGAAAAACGAGGCGTAGTATTCAGCAGACAGTTCTGACTCGATCTGCTCCAAGGTCTTTCCATGCGTGGGTTGAACCAACAGAAGGAAGTCGTTCTCGCTGAGGGGAACCCTGATCACAAACAAGTTCTTCCGGTCGTCGTGCTTGAACTGGAAAATGCCGATGACTGACATCATGGGCACTGAGATCTTCCGGTTGCCATCAACCCAAAAGTCCTGAGGTTCTGCCACAGGATAAGCGTCCATCACTTTTCCTAAAATCACATTGGAAGACCCAATTATTATCAATACCTGAGGGCACAGAATGTCACACGACTTTACTCTTAGTCTCTTTCGTTCTTTTTAATCAGCAAGTATTAATTACTCTTTTAATATTTCATGTCTTTATATGATGCCTACTTTTGTTTTTTCATGTAAGACTGCACTGTATTGTATCTTTTAAGATCATTGAATGATTCAATAAAGAATGACTTGACTTAACAATGTAAGGCAAATAATGTTTTCGGCATGTTTAAATCGGGGGAAACAAGTGGATCTCTGGCGTTTACCAAGCGTCACTGCGCTGTAAAGCCAGATTGTCGCACTGGATATCCATAGGAACACAACTGAAGGGACATAACCGACCCAAAAGCAAAGTTCTATCAATGCATAAAGAAATTCCATGACATTCAGAATCGTTACATATATTTATAATCAATGTTAATTTTGATGTGCTATCACAATGAATATACAAAAGGAGTTTACTTTCAAACTACTTGGTTTTACTTAGACTCGGGAAAAATGTAAACTAAAAAAACAAAAGTTAGTTTCCTCAGGGTATATTTCTACTAAAAGTGAGCAATGTAAAATTCATGTGTGACTGTAAAAGATGTTAATTATCATTGATTATTTTTCTGGGTTTAATGGAGCGGTTATGGAGGGAGGTTTGAGCATTAGGATGCAGTCCAAAATTATGTCTTGCTATTCCAGTCACCCACCAAACGCCTTTATTTTTATTTTTAACCTGCACGAGATCATATTCGTGCAGATCGTAAGTTCTTAATACTACTACAGAGTGTTCTTGCCCAAAACTAGAAACTGTGGGGCAGATTTACAAGCCCCATGTGCCTCTTTTATGCCGCAGTTGCGTCACTTTTGTGACGCAGCGGCGGCGCAAAGCCAGCGCCATGCTGCGAGGTAAGCCCAGCTCCACATGTAGGCGTTCCGGCTCAGGGGTGGGGTATTCCAGCGCAGGAACGCCTCCTAAAAGTGGCTGAGTGAAATCTACAAGATTTCACTCAGTCACTTTTAAGGCCATGCTGCGTCAAACCCTGTGCCTGCTTGAAGCAGGTGTAAGGATTGATGCAGCATTTTAAGGATAGGGCACCCCCGAGCCTTGCTGCAACTGCGTCGCGCTTGCGACGCAACTTCAGCAATGCGCCACCTTTACGGCAGCAGATGCGTCACACATCTGTCCATTTTTGCCCCATGGTGCGCCGCATTGTAAATGTGGCGCATCCATGGTGGCGCAGCCGTGACGCACAATAACTGGTGCATCCCTGCTGATATGCAGGGATGCGCTAGTTATTGTAAATCTGCCCCTGTGTTTTCCCACACTGAGGAACCTACAAAAAATAATCAGCCCCTTTGATAGCAAGGATCGTATCAGAACAATTTATTTCCAAACTTAATCGTCGAATAGTACATTCCTAAAAGCAAGTTTAAACTTTAGCATATGTTACCATCTAATCGCTATTGAGCCATCAGGAGCAACTTCCCCTGACATGATAACGGGTCACTCTTTTACATCCCCGAACTTGAATCTTAAGGAACCAAATATGTCTCAAAAATGCTAAGTATCCAGGAACAGAAAAGATATGAAATACGTCAAGATTTGATGATGATTTGAAATGAAAATTTAGGCAAACATCACCTGTTGACTAAGACTTCGATTACGCGTGCCATGGGACATTTCGACACCCATGGGTGTAGCGACAGCCAGTGGGTGAGAGTTTTCAGACAGCTCGGTGTTTTCTCCCAGTAAATATCAGCAAGTCAAACCTGCTGATATTTCTCAGATTAACCAAGGCATGCCCATTTTATGTGCTGAAAGTGTAGTGGGGAAAAGTCATTATGTGGGCATTTTATTGCACCTGATAAAGTCCGAACACATGGGTATCAGTATTTAACAGGTGTGATAAACAATACCTGTTCATTTGAGGCACTCGTAATTGAGGCCTAAGTGATCTACATATCAACTAGCAAAATGAATTCCAAGGCTTGTGTTAGAAGTGGGATTTCTGGTTGGCTAGGGCTTGCGCCTAAGCCAGGCAGAAACCTCCACTCTAGTTAGGGCAAGGGAGTTACACGCTGACTTCCTTGCTCACCCCCTCGGTAGCTTGGCACGAGCAGTCAGGCTTATCCCAGAGCTGATGTGTAAATCGTTTGCGCAACACACACACACTCAGCAGCGCCACACTAGGCACACTACAAAAGAAACTCTACACAAGGTTATATAAAAATTAGCCTTTGTATTGACCGAAGCACATTAGAATCATAATCACACATATATACTGTGCCAACTGGCACTGCAGTATTCACAGGGGATTATATACATGACAGGGCCAATGTCAGAACCATCACAAAGCACAAGTAGTAAATAACACAACCAGTAACTACTAGTAAAATACTGTACTCAGCATTAGCGACATAAACACATTATGTCTGCATCATATTAGGCATATATCACAATTAGGAGGGCACCTTAGTGACACTCCCTAGGTGCATACATCAACTTACTTTAGGGCCTTGCGCCCTCCTGGTACACACAGGTATCTTGCAGTGTGATATTTTCCCCTCCTGAGGCGGAAGCTGGGAGGCTGTTGTGTCGCTATTCTTTTTAAAAATTGTATTTCTGGCTTGATTAATAAGCATTTTAAACCTGTCACCACCCCTCCCCATCTCTTCGCTACCTGGGCCACTCTCAGCCGAGTGTTGACGCTGAGTAGTTCGGTCCCGGGCAGGCAAAGCTACTTAGCGGCCATATTGGGTGAGTGGAAGCACTCTGACGCGGTCTAGCTGCCGCATAAAAGGGGACAGTTATGTCTCCGCGCAGCGGACGCGACCAGCGGATGTGCCGGACCTGTGCCGGAGTCGTGCCAGAGTCCTGCCCGTCTGCGCCATGGTTGCGCCGGGGGCCGGGACGGCTGTACCTATAGACACCTATGGGCAGGTTAGCCCCCTCTATACCTTACAGGTGTTACTCTCATTAAAACCTCCTGGAAGAACCTGCCACAATAGGCTTACCCCCGAAAGGTTCCTGGACTCTCCTAGATGTCAGTGCCTTGGAGGAGCTACCTGCTCCCCCCCCCCTATTTCTCGCCACAAACTATCAGGGTCAGGTAAACCCGAGCTTTCCCCGCAGACCGAGGAGGCCGCTTTTCTTATCAATGCCCGGTCCTTGGTCAAAAACAACTTCGCCTTCAGAGACTTTATCTCGGACAGAAGCCCCGCTTGGACATTTGTCACAGAGTCCTGGGCTTCTGAGACCTCTGGTCCTGAACTCTTGAATGCTATCCCAGAAGGTTATTCCCTGGCCAGAATGGATAGGGTGGGTCGGATGGGTGGTGGATTAGGAATCCTACATAGAACCTCTATAAAGTGCCGTATCGAACACTTGCCATCAGTCTCTTTTCAGGCTATGTATTTTGCCCTTAACCCCGCACCCACAGTCAGCTTCGCGGGAATTCTGATATACAGGCCTCCAGGCCCTAGGGCCAGTTTCAGCCTTGATTTACTAAAAATGCTTGAACCCTATATAGACAGGCCTAATCTAACAATCTTGGGGGATTTCAATTTCCATTTGGAGAATGACACTTCCACAGACTCTATCCACCTGTTGGACTCCTGGCCTCTTGGGGGTTCACACAGGGCGTCATGGGCCCTACCCACTGTGCTGGACACACGTTGGACGGCGTTTTCTCCAACGACCCCAGATTAAGGATAGGGACCCCCTTCCCCCTGTCCTGGTCAGACCACATGGCCGTCCCTTTTGCTTTTCATACCCCTTATTCCACCGCTGCGCTGGCAGGCCCCAGCAGATGGGAATTAAAGAGAAACTTTCAGGGGATAAATAATGAAACCCTAGTCCTAATATTGTCCTGCTCCATGATCTCGTCACCTAAAGGCATCAACGCGGCGGCTCTGGACCTTCATAACACCATCTCCAAGGCCGTCGATACTTTGGCCCCGCTTAGGCAGCACTACTCCGCAAGGAAACGCCCCACAGCACCCTGGTTTTCAGACGCTCTTAGATTACTCAGGCAGGGTTGTAGGAAGCAGGAGAGGCTTTGGAGGCTCCATCTTGACCCACTTGAAAACGACAATCATAAAAGACTACTTAAGGAGTATAAAACCGCTGTGTTGGCGGCAAGAAATCCTACTTCATTAAAATCACCACCTCTCTCAGCTCCCCTCGGGAACTATTTAAAATCATGGATTCCCTGTGTGCCCTTCAAACTCCTGACCCCATTGTTGCCTCACAGGACCTCTGCGACCAAATTTCCACCTTTTTCCACGTGAAAATTACAGATATACATTCAGTTCTAGAAGCCCTCAACCATGATCTAGGGCCCCCGGACATGATGTCACCCTCTGTAGATACGGTTTCTGTCAGACCTCAGGGTGGCTGTCTTACCAACTTTTCCTTATTAACCTTAGAGCAACTTAATCTGCACCTGGATGCCCTCAAGTCGGGATCGCCTCTTGACCCCTGCCCTCTTAAAATCTTCAAGGACTGCAGAGACGCTCTACTCCCTCCTTTCCTGGAAGTCATCAATCGGGCTATTCACGAGGGTGTCTATAGGGAGCTGTGGAAACTAGACATTATTAAATCTCTTCTTAAGAAATCCACTCTAGACCAAGGGATTCTTACGAATTTTCGCCCTATTTCCTTGCTCCCTGCCCCTGCGAAAATACTAGAAGCCCACTTAAACACCCATCTGAGAGCCTTCTTAGAACACTCCAGCCTCCTTGACCCATCCCAACACGGATTTCGGAAGGCTCACAGCACAGAGTCTGCCCTCACAGTTGGCACTAACAACATACGGGCTAAGGTCGACAGTGGCCAGACCACCTTGCTGGTCTTGCTCGACCTTACAGCCGCTTTTGACACCCTGTTCCCTTCCATCTTGGCCATGCGCCTCGGGGATATAGGAGTGGAGGGACCCGCGCTTAGCCTTTTAACATCTTTTCTGGCTAAACGCGAACAGAGGTTCAAGCTGGGCACTACCTTTCCCCCATCAAGCCCGTGCAGTGTGGGGTTCCTCAGGGTTCGTCCCTGAGCCCCACGCTTTTTAATATTTATGTAACACCTTTGGCTAGGCTGGTCAGATCCTTTGGTCTGGAAGTCGTATCTTACGAGGAGGACACCCAGATCATGGTCTCCATCTCACAAACCACAGACATCACTGCCCTTAATTTTAGAGCCTGCATGGAAGTAGTTGCGAACTGGATGGCGAGAAATTACCTCAAGTTAAATGGGGAGAAAACGGAGGTGCTCATTTTTGGAGGCAAGCAGGAGACCTGGTCTGCCGACTGGTGGCCTTCCACTTTAGGTGCCTGCCCTACACCCTCTCAGTCGGCCCGGAATCTGGGTGTAATTTTTGACTCCTCGCTTCGCTTTGACATACAGGTTAGCAGGACTGCCTCAACCTGCTGTGGGGTCTTGCGAATCTTAAAGAAAATCGCCCACTATCTCTCGATCGATGCCCGTAAACAGGTCACGGTGGCCCTCATAACCTCAAGATTAGATTACTGCAATGTACTCTATTTAGGAATAAACAAGCAACTTGTCCAGCGTCTCCAGATTATACAAATCGCGGCCGCAAGGTTCGTTGTTGACGCTCCTAGGCGGTCATCAGTCTCCTCCATTAGGAAAAACCTGCACTGGCTCCCCATGCAAGCAAGGATTGAATTTAAGGCCTTGTGCCTTACTCACCGCGCCCTGCATGGACTTGGGGCAGAAGGTATCTGTTCTCTGGTGTCCCGCCATATCCCCGGCAAGGCCCATCGCTCTGCGAATAAAAATCTCCTTGCCATTCCAAGAAGTACTAAAGCAAGGTGGGGCGGGAGGGCCTTCTCCTCCTCGTTCCAAGGATTTGGAACTCCCTTCCTGTGGAGCTCAAGGCTCAATCATCCTATCCTCTTTTCCGGAACGCCCTGAAGACTTGGCTCTTCAGTGAATTCTATCGCTAGTCGGCACACCTCCGCTCCTCCACACTGACTTTTTCCATCTTCAGCGCCTTGACGCCGATGGGCTAAGTTGCGCTATGTAAGGCTCAAATCATCATCATCATCATCAGGTACAAACCTGACCCCAGACCAACTGGCCTTTTACTGGGGCTCAAATGCCCTTTGTCCAAAATGTCAGGGCGTAACGGGGGCCTTCCGCTGGCCCTGTGGCTGCCTTGGCAGCAAGAACAAAGTGTACAATGCACTGGGGCATGGGGGTGCAACTCACCCCTTCCTCAAGAAACAAACATGCCCCCGTTGTTGCAGCTGCCCGTGCTCTCACGGTGCAGCTGTGAAACAGAAACAGGCAATGGCACTATTGTGCCTCTGGAGTCCCACTCTGGGACTCTACAAGAAATATTGCCCCCAACGTTGCAGCTGCCCTCCAACAGGTGGGTCAGCTGTGTGAAAACGGCACCACCCGTGTGCCCTGCTTGCCCTCCTCACCGGGGCTTCTCCTGGTGCCTCCGATCGGCACCAGCAATGTGCAAGGATAGCCCCACTCACCGGGGCTTCTGGCAGACTCCTACTGTCTTCCTCTTTGCGCAGGGGGGAAAGGCACCGACAATGTGCCTTGGTTGGCTCTACCTCACGGAGCGTAGTCTCCGTTGTCCTGAGCTCTCACCAGCACACAGCAGGACTCTGGCATGGAGCCCGCGAGGCTCCGGTCTCCTTCCTGGCATCGGTTGTGCCCACGAGGCTCCTCTTTCCCTGGCCGATACACAGGAACTTCCTCTGCGGGGCCGTACGCTCCATCCAACGTCAGGCAGCCTTGCCTGACTTGCTGGATTTGGCGAGGCGGTGGCTCTCTCGGCGGCTCAGCTATGCGTGGTCAGCTCCCGCCTCTCTTCTTTCAAAGGCAGGGTGGGCTGCTGCTCAGAGGCGCACAAATGCAGGGTGGGTTCCCACCAAAAGCGGCATTAATGCAGGGTAGGTTCCTTCCAAAAGCGCACCAAAATGTGTGGTAGGCTCCCGCCTCACTCCCCAGCAACACGGGGAATCCCTAGGCCGGTATTCCCTCTAAATATTTCGCAGCCCAGCGCTGCACAGCACCAACGCTCCCCTCATCCTGGAGCTTCTAGCTGGGCCAGGGAAAGTGCTCACCAGCACTGTATTTATCCCCTCCAGGGGAGACAGGAAGCAAGACACAGGCAGGCCAGCACACCGGATCTCCAGTGGTGGTACCTCCTGGAAGTCCAGCAGCCTGCCGGCTGCCCAAACACAAGAATAGCACAACACAAACATGGGGTCACAGCCCCAGTACTTATACCAAATGTTCCTTTGTTCTGCCCTGGCACAGGGCTGGGGGAACCAGTCCCAACTGGTTCTGGGGTGTATTGGAGCACTTTGTATACAGGGCTCCTCTTCCCCTTTGTCAGATGGGGGCTTGGTCATCAGACACACCACAGGGGGGTGGAGCAAGCATTCACCTAGGCAGGCACAGACCTATTCAGGGTCAGAGGACTACTCCTCCCACTAATCTAAATGCAGATCTCCTATTCAGCCAAGCGCTGCTTCACCCTGCCCTCCCTGAGGACACACACACCTCACCAGCCCCTGTCACTCCAGAGCCAGACATGCAATACACATCAGGCAGGCAGACACATAGCACACAGACATGCCAATTTCTAAAACTGGCATTTCTAACATAGCGATAATAAATCTGCACACACCATTGTGCAGCATTTATTATTACTATTCCAAACATACCAAACTTGACCACGCTGCTCCTCTCATATCAGGAATTATCACTGAAACACTTATCAGGGAATCCCCAATGCATTCCTATGGGAGGGCAGCCTCACAGCAGTGAGAAAACAAAATGGCTGTTTGTCACTACCAGGACATGTCACACACTTAAGGTACATGTCTTACCTTTTGCCTATAATGCACTCTGCCCATAGGGCTAGCTAGGGCCTACCTTAGGGGTGACTGACATGCAGTAAAATGTGGTCACAAACGTGGCACACACTTTAGGTGTCACATCACAGTGGCAGTACACTGCGCACACAGGCTCTGAAATGGCAGAGGCCTGAAACAGGTTTGAAGGGCCTCTTTGGTGGGTGGCGCAATCAGCGCTGGAAGCTCACAAGTAGCATTTGATTTACCGGCCCCGGTTACTTGAGATACCACTTTACAAGGGAATGACAGGTAAATTAAATCTGCCAAACGGGTGTAGACCAATCTTACCATGTTTACTACAGAGAGCACACGCACTTTACAATAGACAGCAGTGCTAAAGTGCCTAGAGTCCTAAAACCACCAAGAGCAGGTCAGGAAAAAGGCTAGGAGGAAGGCAACAAGTTAAGGGATGACCCTGCAAAAAGGGCCAAGTCCAACAGCTTGGTTTACTAAATATTGCCACACGCTGCATGATGCCAACACATTATCACACTATATGTGTATGTGAAGTCTATGGAAAAAACATAGATAAAAACGAAGTAGTTTAGTGTGTCAGGCATCTATAATATTTGTTAAACACAAAGGGCCCGATTCACAAAAAGCCTCCGCACTTGTGGGTGAGGCTCTGCAGTCGTGGCAGAGGGCACGCACTCATAGTGGGACCTGCGCATTGCAGTTTCTCATTGCATAGGTCCCACAACAAGTGCGTTTGCCCCACCATGACTGCGGCCCGTAGCCGTAGCAGGGGGCATGCACTCGTAGCGGGACCTGTGCACTGCAGAATGTCATTGCGGCGGTCCCAACACAAGTGCATGCCCCCCGCCATGACTGCGGCCCAAAGCCGTAGCAGGGGGCACACATTTGTAGCGGGACCTGCTCACTGCAGTTTCCTATTGCAGAGGTTCCACCACAAGCGCGTGCCCCCCCCCCCCCCCCCCCCCCCCACACCACCATGACTGCGGGGCCTCCGCTACGAGTGCAGAGGCCATTTGTGAATAAGGCCCAACATGTTTTTTTCAGAAATGGCACATGCATTCAGTTGTGGATATCATCACTCATGCTGGGGCATATTGCTTGTTGTCCAGGCTATGTCGTCTAATCAAGTGCACACTTTCAAGATCTCATATTCCCTCAGTATCCTCTCACAATAAAATCCACTCCTTAGTTCAAGCAGACAATTCATCGCCGACAAATTCAACTACCAAACATTTATTGGCTTGAAAAACCCTTCAAATTCATAACAGCCTCTATTAAGGGCTACTAAAGTGAGAGATACCATTTATACACAAATGTACTGCCGGTTTCAACTAGCGTGTTCTAGGCTGCTCTCCGTAAAGTCCATTACGATAGTCTAGTCAAGAGTTGGACATGGAACATACTTGTAAAGTTTGTGACTGAGTGGGTTAACTATCAGAGTCTATGCGTAATATGACAAGACTTAACGTACAAACATGTGCCAGTTATAATGTTTCCATGGGAAACAGGAGAAAAATAGAATTTAATACATCCTGTCAGTTGAATATAATTTCTAATTTGATCTATTCAATTGGGAAAGATCCTGGTTAATTCCTAAAATATTAAATAAGATAGTACATTCAAAATGTTCCTGTCCGCTATAAAGCCCTGATTAAATGTATATTTGTCTAAAGGTTTTAAAGTCCTCATCAAATGCATTTTTAATCTTACAGTCCATGATGCTGAGCCAGAAAATTAAAATAAGATGAAGAATACAGTTATAGTTCATTGTTTTATTTATGATGAAATAATCGTGATAAGAAAAGATTACATTTATTTGCATTAGACCAACAGTTGTGGCAAAATGGTTAACCTTTTCCTCCAACCTGGATGTGCCACCAAGCGAATCGTGAGATCAACTTGTTCACCAAATAGTAAAATTCAGTCGAGTTTTCAGAATAGTCACAAAATATGAAAATCTCTGTTACTGAAACTCAGTGCAAGTTAATTTACCTCCCACTTATTCGTTGTTAATATCCTGAAAATCTGATTGGATTTTACTGCATGGTTGGTCAACTAGGTCAAAATTAGTAAAAAGTCACAGTTGTGCATTTTATATGATTATTAAAGTAATATGTATACTATAACAAAACGGATTAAAGAGAAGGAAGACTCAGAGCAAAGGTCGTACTCATGGGTGTTTGAAGATGATAGGGTTAGAATGACTTTCATAACTTTCACGACAGTGGCTTTACCTAGGAACGCCTTCGGGCTAGCAACACGCCCACACTTGCGTCTACATGATCAAGGACAGGCCACATCGTGGATTCTAATTCAACAAAAAAATTCTACCACTGTAATATATCCTTCCTTTTTTTGCAAATTGAAATGATGGTGGTTGGAATAGTGTTGAGCCCAAGAGTTTGTCATGGGGAACACTCTATGTTTGTTAAAATACCCCGCACACACTAAGAATTAATTTGGTGGCATGCTTCATCATAGGGGTCTTCCCGTCCACCTACGGGGCGGGGCGTACTGCGACCTACGGAGACACGGGACAACTTAATTAAGTGGAAAAACGATGTGTTGTGCAAAGGTGGGAGTGGTAGGGTCGGGAAAGATAGTGGTGCAAAATTAAAGTAACCTGGTTATTGGAAAAAAATAAATGTTATTGCCTTCCCTAGCTGGAAACATTAAAAATGGGGATCTGTCGAGGGTATCTTTTTATGAGTTGCCTTCAACTGGGTCAACCTGTATCAAAAGCCGTCCCCTTGGCTTTCTTCTTCAGGACCAGGCATGATCCCTACTCCACTCACACATTTATTATGTGTAATTCATGTGCCTAACGATGTTTGGCTACAGTTCATGCTAAAATGAGCATGCAAAAAGAACATACCTAGTTGATATTTTCTATAACCTGTAATAAAGGAACAGAAAAAATGAAACAGTAATGCACTGTATAAAACATATCACCATCATGTGGAAAAGAATGTTGGTGGTGAATACCACTGTGATATATTTTTCTCTCAAAATTATTGAGGTGCACCATACTCATTCTCTAGAGTGGGTGCTGTGGTGCCCAATGCTGATTCTTAAATCACTTCTCACGTAGTTTTAAAATCACTTCTCACGTAGTTCTGAAATACTTTAAAAACACACACATACACACATGTTTTACTTAAAAAGCCCAGCGTTTAAATGGGGCATTCTTGAGATGTAGTATTGTACGTATTACGTTTGATTCATGCGCAGTATTATTAACGTGTTGGTACATGCATAACTTTGTCTTTGAATTTTGGCCCAATACAATGTAATATTGTTTATTTCTGCTTCACATTTACTTGATCCACTTGCGCCATTTAATATGTTCTCACGAGCACAAAGTGTTCACTTCTTCACTTAGCACACATCTTAAAAAGCATAGTTGATTCTGCATCTCTGGTTTGTGAAATTCAATTTGCATTTCTTTGAATATAACTATGTTCTTGGGACTATTTGTCAATATTTAATGTTTGCAGTATAATTAAGTTATTCTTTATACTATATCCCCTCATTGATTCCAGTTGAGACTGTGTTGCATGTTACTAAAATTACACAGATCTCGACTGGGACTACAGGTGTCTCCTGTGGTTGTTAATACGTGTTCTAACCCTATACACAGTTTGGTTAAATTGGATACACCCAATTAGCAAGTACTGACTTACTTAAAAGTCCTTAGGTTTTGGTTCCCCATGTACCAAGAGCATGTAAGGCAGAGTGTTCACCGAGGGATGCAGCATTGTTTGTGCCACCTTGCATGTGACGGAGACAAATGGACCCCAGCCTGCAACTGCAGATTGACAAGGCAGTGTGTGACACTGCTAGTTTGACTTTGGTGTTACCCCTATTAGCTGAGCCACCACTTCCCTTAAGTAATATATGTAATTCTCCCCTAAGGACGGCCTATAAAGTCCTTTGGCAGGTAGCTGTAAGGATAAGTAAGACATATGATTTTCTTAGCAGAAACACTTCCAAATTGTTGTTTGACTGGTGAAAGGTTAGGAGCCCCATTGGCTAACACAGGGTGACTGGCTGGCACCCCAGCCTGGCTATCTTCTGAATGGGACCACCTTCAAAGGCAAGTAAGGTATCAACTTAATTGTGACATTAAATCCAAACTGATGCCCAGGCCAGATTTAAAGTCACTATTAAAGTTAAGCAACTTTTAAAAAGTTGACACCCTGCACTCCAGCTAGTCCAGTGTCCTCACAAAGGCACTGACACATAGACAGATTTGTGACCACTTGGGGAGACAGGTGAACAACTCCCAGGCCTGAAAACAAAGGCAGTTGCCAGAAAGAGAGGTGCCACCACCTCCCCCAGCATGCCCACTCAGGGTGTTAGCCCAGAAGTCAGGCTTCAAAAGTGAACACACTTTTGAAGGACCGCTTGTGACAACATCCCTGAGCAGGATGCCTTTTGTTCCTGCAGACAATCAAGAGACAGAGCCAAGGAAGAAACACCTATGCCAAAACCAGTTTTCCCATGAGTGAGTAGCCAACTGGTAGGCACACCTCTGGAGTGTGCTACCTTGCTCCTGCTGACAAAGGAAGGGTTGGGCCATCTTGAAGGAGGCAAGAATGGGGCCCTCTGAGATAGCCAGATTCCACACATCACAGGAACTTCGTCCCTAAGGAGGAGGGGACCCAGTAGCTTATTAGCTAGTGACTCTGTGCTCCCTTCAGGTCACTTTCCTGGGATAAGTAGGGCACACCAGGCACTCTTCATGCTGGAGAAAAGAAGATGAACGAAGGACTGTCCTGCTTCTTTTTACCTGCACAAAGAGAGGCTGCACAGTCGTAAAGACTGGACCTACTGGACTTTTGGGCTAACGAGATTGGAATTGTGCCTGTGGCTCCTGAAATGCACATCCGCTTGATGGTATTTTTTCAAACAATCCGCACCTTCTAGTCACCAAGCATTGCAGCACTTCCATGGTCGGACCACAAAGCGGTCTTATTTGATCTTTCCGTTCCAGAGCATCTTTCGCAGAAACCAGCTAGAAAAAAGAAGCTGGCAATAAGAGCGTGGAATAAAGTGGAAGCCAAGGATCTGTGTGAAACCTTAAATAAGACTATGGGGTCGACTCCCCATAATTTAGAAGATGCTACTCGCCGCTTCTCCAGCTGGTAGGAAACAGCTGGGAACGTGTTGGCCCCAATAAAAATGACTTATCCCACCAGATCACGGCCTTCCGCCCCTTGGTACTCACAATCACTCCGGGAACAAAAACTGTTATGTAAACACCTGGAGAAAAAATGGAGGACAGAATATAAGGAGTCGGATAAGAAGAAGTACAAAGGCGCTCTTTCTACATACAAACAGCAGATTAACCAGGCCAAAATTCAATTCTTCTCTATGATGATTTATAAAGCAAAAAACTCAGCGAGAGAATTGTTTAATACTGTTACCAGCCAGGCTAAACCAGTGATGTTCACAGCAATGCCGAGCCAGGAGTTATGTGATAAATTGGCTATATTCTTTTTTGATAAAGTGGATGCTATTTTCTCCACTTTCTCTATCGTTACGGCCAAGAACATTGCAAATCAAACGGTTGATCGTTCAATAGAGCTGGAGGCGATACTGGACACGTTTGTTCCTCCAATGGCCTTAGAAACTAGTAGCCTTCTTAGTCAGGTGAAATCCAGCTCCCCTTCGGATCCTTGCCCGATTGCTGTATTAAAGTTAGCGGCTGAGCCAGTAGCTCAAGTTCTTACACCCATTTTCAATTTAATGTATTCAGAGGGACATTTCCCACTAGATTGGAAAAAAGCCTCTATTCTGCCCCTCTTGAAGAAACCAAATCTGGACTCTAAAGACCCAAATAACTACAGACCTATATCTAGTCTCCCGGTTCCTGCTAAAATGATTGAAAACAAATTTAAACATGCAGTTGAGCCAATTTCTTGAGTCCTCTCAAGCACTGGACCACACACAATACGGTTTTTGAGGGGGCCATAGCACGGAAGCTGCCCTCTTCAAATCAACAGAAGAAATAAGGACTAATCTGGATCTAGGCGGTAAAGCGACCCTGATCCTGTTAGATCTTTCTGCAGCATTCAACACGGTCCATCACGTATTGCTGATGGATCGGCTGCAGGAGATCGGGTTTCAGGGCGCGGCCTGGAGACTATTAAAATCATTTCTGTCTATTCGGACCTAGCAGGTGGCGTTGGGAGAATTTGTATCTTCTCTGTTTTCATTACAATGTGGGGTCCCTCAGGGGTCCTCACTGAGTCCGACACTTTTTAATATTTATGTGTCCTCCCTCGCACCCCTTATTCAGTCCTTTGGGTTTAGCCTTACAAGCTATGCTGACGATACCCAAATAGTGGTGTCTCTCCTTCCTGCGGAGTCTAAAAGCACAGCAATCTGATTCAACGATTGCATGAACGCAGTGGGGACTTGGATGGCCCAGAACTGCCTCAAGTTAAATTCTAACAAGACGGAGGTGGTATGCTTTGGGAATGATGCCAACTTCTGGACGCCAGAATGGTGGCCTGACACTCTGGGTCCTTTTCCCGTACCTATCAAGAAGGTAAAACATCTTGGGGTCTGGATAGATCAGAAGCTCAATTTTAAATACCAGGTTAATTCTGTGGCCTCTGCCACATCCTATGCCCTAAGGTCATGTAAGATAATTCTGCCTCTGCTCCCGTCCGATTGTCGTAAAACAGTGATTACAGCTCTCCCCATATCAAGGCTGGATTACTGTAACAGTCTGTATTTTACCATTCAGGAAGGTTCAATGCAGAAGCTACAACTTTTACAGAATGCAGCTGCCAGACTGCTGTTGGGCATTCCTAAATAAGCGCCAATAGAAGATGAGATACGAAAATTACACTGGCTGCCACTCAGGAAGCGCACCATGTTCAAGGCGATGTGTTTAGTACACAAGGCCCTCTACGGAGCAGGGTCGGCCTATCTAAATGAACACCTTTATTGGTATACGCCAAGTAGATTATTACGATCATCAGATGCCAAATTGGTGCATGTCCCATTTGTCAGAAAGGCCACCTGGGGTGGTAAAAGCTTTGTGGCAAATGCAGCCAAAGCATGGAACAAGCTTCCCCTTCAGCTCAGAGCTATTTCAAAACTTTTCATCTTTCGAAAGAACTTAAAAACTTGGTTGTTTTCAGAATAGTGGACCAGGTATCTGCCTGTCTCTGTCCCTCCGGAGAGATTTCACATAGCGCCAGGACACCCATGGGTAACAGCGCTCTATAAATGCCATAAATAAATAAATAAATAAAATGGGGAATAGTTGATTTCCCGCCTTCACCAACAACAGTGACTCCTAGGATCAGTGTGCTGATCTCTTGGAACCAGCTCGAGGATAACAAGCGCTGACAGAGACCAAACGAACAAGTTGGTAGCCACTGAAGACTTTTTGCCTCTACCATTCACCAGGCACCACAAAGAGGTCGTCCAAGACAGCCAAAACGTACACCGAGTCTGCTAGAATTCGGATTTGTCACACTCAGTAGATGACAGCCCCCACCAAAGAGTCTGCATCCAACCACGGTGCTGCGAGACCAGGAGTGCAGCATCAGCTGCCCGACTACTGCAAAGTAGAGAACTTCGAGGGACCCCGATCTCTGTGGACAAAGTCTCCCATGAAACCCGTGGCCCGAGGAACCACCACCGAAGCACCCCGTTCAACCGCACCACAACCCAACAATCCTTTTGAGCATCTTTTCCAGCATCTGTCAGCATCAGGACACTATTGACTTCTGTGGTGGTCGTGCTGTAGAGTTTGAAACTTGTTCTAAAAACAATCTGGTGTCCAGGTAACTGTCCAAAGCATCTATACTGGCCTCATAGACCTCGTCATTGTTGGATTTGGTTGGCCAACTCTAGCCGGAGTACCCACACTATCTTTAAACTTTTGAAAAGTTTACAAACTTTTTGTTGATCAATGCTTGTTTGCAGTTGCATTTAAAAGTGATAAAAACTCATAAAATCTGTATCTCCGGTAAACTCCAGTTAGATTTTAATGATCAAGGTTTCTAAAAATACATGAGAAAATACACTCTATTTTTTTAAATTGGTGTTGTGTCTTTTTATTTGGTTATGATTTTACTATTTCGTTATTAGGTGCTGTTAAATGCTTCCCCACAAAGTTCCTTTGCCAAGCCGTACTGCTCGTAGCCACAGCTACCCTGGGTTGAGTAAATAATACTGACTGGACCTAAGACAGTATCTATGAGTGTACTCCACGATAAGGCCGCACAGACATATCATATAGTACACCCAGATCCTCACACTAAAGATCACCCAAGTTTCCCTTTTATTTTATTGTGGGCCTTTGGTACGATTAAAAACTCACTACTCAAGTGTGTTTTAAGGGGGATTACTACCCCTACACCTTAGGTCTTTGAGAACATGTTTCAGCCCTTTCTAATTGCCTCTAAAGGCCCTGAGCTTTCAACAGGACTGAACTCTCAATGCCCTGTAAGTGCTAGTATATATTAACATTATCAGGGTTATCCTCATCCTGATATTGTAAAGTCGATGTACATTGGACAACACACTACATGCAAGGATCTGAAACTGGCCTCTTGACTGTCTCCTGCTTAATAGTAATGCTCTACCAGGTATACGATCACACCATTATGTGGGTTGTTGGGGCACATCCCTGTAGTCACACTCATGTCAAGGGTACCATGCATAATACCAAAGGCACCCAATAATATAGGTAAACTGGGGTGTTCTTTAGGTATTTTTATCTTTAAGACCGCATCAGAAGGAATATCACAAGTACTCCCTGGAATATGGTCAACCCCACCCTGGTTTATAAGGGCCAAGTTGAGAACCGCTAACTAAGCATGATACCAATAGGATGTGTGAGGGTCCCTAACAGACTATTTTGGAGCTCTCCATCTAGAAGAACTTGGGTAAAACCGAAGAATGGCTCAGTCGAGAGGGTGGGCGGCTAGCATGGTGTTTTGGGGTATTTAATGTGCTGACGTCACCCGGAGTCGGCAGACGCTGCCTACTGGTGCGCAGTGGTACTGCTAGAAAAATCTTCCGGATCCAGCCTGAAGCCGGGAAGTTCAAAGGTAAGGAATCTACGGCTATATTCATTTCTCTACCAGATATGGCGTAACCGAAGGTAAGAAACTTTTCCATTAAAACCATTGACAACTGTGCTTATCATCAAAACTTTAAGTTAATTTTACTAGTGATGTGACTTGTGGTGGAAATGTTCTTTCAGTAACCTGTGGGACTTTTGTTTCACATAAAAAAACACTTTGAAGGGGAACAAATTGTGAGAGTATTTCTGGGAAGTTTATTCCTTCGAAGTCCAGAGAGATCAGTCAATCCAACAACATTTCTAGCATTGTAGGCACATGCCATAAGGAATCTCTACCCACATATTTTTCGCAACAGTGAGTGTCACTTTATTGGGGTACAGACAAAGTATAGAAGAGAGTCTCAAGCAAAGTGCGCAGATTAAATACTTAAAAAAAATAAAGAATAACCATGATTATCATTATAGATGAACTGATATTTTTCAGTGGAAAGAACACAAAATTCAGCCTTTCTCATACAGCCTCATTAACCTAAGGCAAAATCAACACTAAAGGTATTTTTGAGAATTAATTAAAAATGTCAATTTAATAAAGTTATGAGAACCTCAGAAATTAATCATCCATGGTTTCACTGATGAGTATATAGCTGTAATTTAAATACATCAATGTAAAACATCGTAATGCCTCTATAGTGAGCTGGCAAGATATGAACATTGCTACAACTTAAACTCCATGCATTAAGATAATGGGTGGTACACATATGCTCTACTATACATATGCAAAACTTCACAGTATTTAGATCAACCGGGGTGAAGGTAAATATGCAAAAAAGTATTTTGGGACCTTGATCCTATCTCTGTGGGAAAGTGGAAAATCAGTACCACGCCTGTAGTTTTTAGAACTGTCAATGTCCCAATCATACAAAGGAATTGTAGAATCCTACATTTTTTAAAGCAGGTAGAATAATGTAATGTGTTATGTTATGGCCTACCCAACAAGGGTGGGTGCGACCACACAATTTCTGTTGCAGGAGTGCAGGCCCAAGCAACTATGCAAGTTGTCCTTTCTTCACATACCCTGCACCTGAGTAGAGTTATTGCCTTCATATAGGGAATAAGAAACTTGGTATTGTTATTTCAATAGTCTACTTATATTCAGGATCATCAGTCACTAAAGCCCACAACTGACTCCAGACACAGGTACATGTAATAGCACTGTCAAGCTGACTTCACAAATCCCTCTTTTAGAATTTTGAGCCCACCATCAATCCAGGATAAGTTGATGACATTTCTAGAAATACATATTTATCTCCATTATCTCCATTTAATACAAATACAGTCTCCTGTGGGTTGTCCTTGCTCCACCATGCCTGTTTCATCCCACAAAATTTGCAATGACGGACGCCCTCATGGGAATCTATTTTTTTACAGGTCATTGCTCTTTGTGCTTTTGGTGCCCTGCATAGAACAGCATGAAAATCATTTCCTGGCTTCTGTTTTTACTCTATCTTGTGGGTAGATTTTTCCTCACTGATTATTGGATCCACTCCTGTCTAATCTTCTCACTAGGCCCTATAGGCAGTTTGTGGTCATTGGGCAGCATCCCTTGAGATGCTAGGATATACCTCTGATCTCAGAAGGCCTTGGGTGTTATTAAACTCCGACAGATTCTCAACCATCTTGCAAAGTAGATGTCTTCAATTTGGCCTGCACACCTGGCAGGTTCTCTTAGCTCCTGAGCAGATCAATTAATTAAGAAAACCACCATGAAGGCTTCCGTCCGCCAGGCTTTGCTTCTTGTCTTCCCTTTCTGGAACTACCTCCTCGCCATATAGGGCAGTAATCTTTCCACTTGCAATAATAGCAGGGCTTCCTGTAGAGGGCACTAGGCTTGTTTACAACAGTTTCCAATGTCCAGTCCCTGGTCAGATTATCCATTTATGTTGGTGCAGCAGAGCTTCTGCCAATGTTCATAGTCTACTTATTAGGTGGATCTGTATTAATCTAAAACTGTGGCATTTGTGGACGCAAGGGTAAATCAACTCATTTATCAGGTTCACAAAAAACATAACCCAGCCACTCAAAGTAGAGAGCAGTTTAATCTTAATGATCATTCTGTGGCAAGCTTTCACAAAGGAAGGGGAAAAGAAGAAAGAAATGGCCATGAAGATGTCGATTGACAGAAAGTCAGGGCTCTGAGAGACTAACTACTGTTTAACTTCCATTGTTGTTTAGACCAACTACTGGTTAACTTTCATAATTATTTTTAAGTTTCATGAGTGATAAGTGAACAGAAACTGTTTTGTTGTGTCTTTCTGGTGTGAAATGAATTTAATATGCAGTTGCTCTTAGAATATGAGAAAGTAAAGTCACTAACAAAGGAAGCTGGCAAAATGTGATTACTTTTAGATGTGAAATACAAGATATGTCAGAAAAATGTTAAACTATGTTCCGCACAATGCATGTAATAGATTATGTTACACCATATTGTGAGTTATTGTGATGATAACTCATAGCCTATGCTTGTATGTGAACTTAGGTATCTCGACCCAAGCTACAGGTAGATAAAACAGTAGGGGATGGGGGGGATGGGGGGGGGGTGTATGGTTGAGTAAGGTCCGAACTGGTCCTCTTAGTTCTCAGTGTCCTCTGATGGGTATTTTCCTTTGTCTTTTTGTTCATCAGTAATACATTTCTTTTTGTAGTCATCACATTTTAAGTAGAAGATGTTGATTTGATTCAGGCTATTTCTGCACCTTTCAGAGGAAGGATTCGTTGGATAGTATTCCTATGCACGAGATTTTCTCTCATGGAAATTTCACTTAGATAAATGTGCTCACAGAGGCAGCTTTGTGTGCATTCTATGACGGTCCGCCTGAAAAAGTTGAACACACCCACCAACTTGCGAGTTTGTGGGTGTCCAAAAAAGTATGGTATTTTTCATCCTGAAATAGTTCAGAGTTACTCCTGTCACGGTGTGGATTAGAAACATGTTAGAAGTTGGGCTAGGGAGGGAGCATTCCCAAAATTGATAAGGGTATACAGAAAAAAGTGGTAGTACGGCAGCCCCTTTTCCATAAACGTGGAACCTGTCCCTCCTTCAAGGACTGGTTACATATAATTAGAAGTGGGGAGAACAAATGCACCGCCAGCATCTTCCAAAAATATTTAATTCACAATTATTTTCTTGTACATTTACAATAATACAAAATTAATGTACATTAATATTTAACTTAAATAATTTTACTATTTTTTTAAAGTTTCATAATACCATTTTTTTTATTTCCTTATTCGTTACCATAGAGAGATCTCCTTCCAGATGGTGCAGCTCTCACCCTATGGGTACAAAGTTACTAGTTGTAAATTTATAATCGTAAATTTGGCCCCACCCTCTGTTTCAAAGCAATGGTGACTAGCCAGAAGCAGTACATTTACTATCAAGTGTAATAGTAGATTTATTACTGTAGATTTACACGTGTAAATTTACTTTTGTGACTAAGCCCCTTTGTGTGGTGCCCAATCATAACAAGATATCCCCAAACTCAGAATTATTCATGCGTTAGTCACTTTTAAATTCATATGGGGTGAACAAAGACATTAGTCCATTATAACCTCTATGATGGATACTTGCGAAAGAAAAGACGTACTGTAAAAAGAATATGCACAAATAAGGTGTTGTCACTGAAAATTCAAATCCTAAAATGTTTCTGGTGCCATCTTATTTATTAGGAGGTCAGGCACTTTTCCTGAAGTCTCTCTGCTTTGTTCCAGCCAGTCTGTTGGGGAGCATGGTGTTACTTTTCTATGTTAACACTTTTGGGCGCTTTAATAATCTTGTTATCCACATTTTATTTTTCATCAAGTGATGTCTGTATTACCGTGGATAATGGTTTTCATGGCCTCCACCACTTCTTGCGTGTTTTTTGTTGTAGGGCATGTGCATGTGACTGCTGATGTACTAGTTTAAGAATGACCTCTGGGTTAATTTTGGTTTGTTTGTGTTGCATAATACTGCACTTCTGCTACGGTGTTTACTTTGAGGCCTGGGATGGTGCCAACAAACCAACACGTGACTCATCGAACAACATATATTGCAGAAAGAGCAACTATTCCTCTTTTTGTACAGGACTGTATTTCTGAATGCATAAGTCGACAAATGAATACATAAGTCTGGTTTGATGTGGCACAATGAAATATTAATATAAATTTAAACATGGCAAAATTTTAGAAGAGAAAAGTGGAACATTTATTTTAAAAAAGCGGTAGAATGTACTTCCCCCATTGACTTCAATTGCGGCCTAAATCGGGTTACTGTCATGTATGGATGGGCTTTGTAATTCTGCTGCTGCGTGATCGGATATTAGAAACGCAAATATACATTTTTAGGTCGAGCCTATAGCGGCAGCGCGCATGCCCTGCTCACACCCATTAGCGTGTGTCTTTGTCCTCTGTAAATCCTGTCTTCTGATTCGTTTTGAGGCTTGTTAGTCCTCCTTATGACGGCTATGTCGTCATTTGTCACCTCCTATGGCTACTGGCCCCTTTACTTCGAGTGTTACACCGTACGTGGACTGGGAGCACTCCTTTGGGCCCCCTTCTCCTTCCGCCGGCACTCCCGTTGTCTGTGCCCGTGCCCCCACTCTCCCTCCCATGGTCCGTGATGCAATATGTCTCGCGAAAATGCAAGTCCTATTGCATTGCAAATGCTTGGTTTTTTTACTTACCTGTCAGAAGCAAGGGAAAAGCCCTTGTACCTTCTGATGTAATCTATCATGTTGCCAGCCCCCGGCGGCAACTTATGCCCGTAATCCTACTGGAACCACAACGAGGTTTAGTCCCTGTTTCATGCTTTCAAGAGGACCACGTTAATTTACGAATGCTTCCTGACAGCCCGATTACTTACCTTGAAGCTTCTTCTTCTTTTTGCAAGCAGAACTCTGCCCAACCCCTCCTTTCCCATCCTGATGAGGACCCGTTTGTAAGGCAACATCCTCCCTACACCTATCAGGGTCGAAACGTAGACTACTACCCCCATACCAGCTTCTACCCCTAGCAAGAATTACACTGCTGACCTCAGAAGCTTGGTTATTTGCAAAATCTATGAACATTTGTGGTACTCATGTTTGGCTCCTGTGGGAAGCCAATATTAACTTTGTCTATCTGTAATTAAGTATGCTTGACCTGCACCACATTCCCAATCCTACACCACTTCCTACCACTTCACCTCTTCCATTCCACCCCTCCCCCTTTTGGGCACAACTATTTACCAATTTATATTTTTCATGCAATGTATACCAGTGTGTGGTTGAGTACTCCGTGAATAAATAACATTGTACTCCTAACTTAACGGATATCTCTGAATCTCTTTTGACTTGTGTTTTTATCTGTCCTCCCGTTCTGGGACCCCTCTTACTATAATACTGTATACCCAGGTCCCAGTGACTTCCTTTGGGTTGACCCTACCTTTGTAACGCGAATAAGAAAAGGGCAAGTTTGGTGTGAGTACAGTCTCGTATTTAGGCCATATTAAATCAGGTGATAGGATAAGCCTGAAGTTAGATTTGTCTAACTCCATCATTGCAGTACCATCCCCAACTGATAAAGATCAGATTAGGTTGTTCATGGGTAAGGCGGAGTGCTGTTCCAAAGTTTGCTAATGTGGCATAACCTATCAGACTCCAGATCAAAAAGGGTGTGGGTTTTGATTGGTCCAAAATTGTGAGGAAGCTTTTAAGATCATCAATGAAGAAATTGCTAGAATGCCAAACCATGGGCATTTTGATGTCTCCAAAAAACATTCACGCCAAAAACAAGCTTGAAAGGTCTCGGGGAGGTTTTTATCCCAAGTAAGTGATGGTGAGGAAAGAGTTGAGGTTTTTGCGTCACTCTTACTTAAGGGGGCAGAGAAAAGATATTCCGTTATTGAACAGAAGGCTTTGGTATGTATGTGAGCGGTGCATCATTTCAAGTTTTTCTTTGGTGTTTACTATTTCTGCTGAGAACCGATCATAGGCCCTTTCTTCGATTGTTAGTTTGCAGGAATATTTAGAATACCACTCCACAGATCAAAAGGTGGGTTAAAAGTCTGATTGAGTTAAATTTTTGTGTGGAGTATCTTCCTGAGGCTAAGAACGTTTCAGCAGGCTGCTTGCTAAGGTTACATGTGGATAAATTAGTTTTGATAGATGTAGACCTTCCTATAACCTGGGTTAACAACCCTGCCCTATGTAAATGGAATGAGATACTAAGTGGTTAAGGATGATCTAAGGAAATTAGTGATGGATTATGTTGGGGAAGGTTGGCCTAATCTCAAATAGTAGGAGAAGATGCCTACGTTTTTTGGAATTTCAGAGATGAGTTATGCATTGTGAATAGAAAGCTTTACCCCTGGGACCGGTTGGTTCCACCAGTAGTTCTAGGGCAAAGAATGGTCATTCTTGCCCATGAGTGGCATTGAGGAAGAAACTTAACCAAACAAGGGTAAGAGAAAGTTATTGGTGGCCTGTGTTAGACAGACAGGTTAAGCGTGTAGTGAGAGATTTCTTTAATGTGCGAGCAATGATGAGTCCAGGTTGGTGAGGACTGCTCTGCTATAACCTGTTGAAATTCCTGTGGAGCCTTAGAAGAAAATATGGTTAGATATAGCTGTCTCTTTTCAATTACTGCTACAAGGTGAAAGGTATGTTCTTGTTTTGTTGATTATACTTCTAAATGGGTTGTGTAAATTCTACAACTACCAGCAGTGTCTTGAAATTTTTGAGGTATGTCTTTGTATGTGAAGGCATACCCATGACCATTATCACTGACAATGGAGTCCAATTTATGTCCACTGATATGTAAGAATTTTTTGATGGCCTTCTCATTGTATATCACCACACCGCCTTGTATTCACCACAGGTCAATGGTCTGGTAGAAAGCATGAATCGCCTTGTGAGGGTGTTTGCTCAATCTGGTGTAGAGATGAGGGTACCTCTAAAGGCAATTCTGCTGGGGAAGTTGCAGGCACATCATAATGCCCTCAATGGTGTAACTAATGTATCACAGTTCCGGTGTTTGAAAGGTAGACTGGCAGATACCAAACTCATCCCTTTGTGATTGGATTGCGAACAAAAGTGACATGGGGTGGACTTCCATCCTGTCAAGGGTTAACAGAGGGGGTACAAGATGCATTCTGATGATAAGCATGGTGTGTGTGACCGGAAATAGAATGTGGGAAAGCTTGTTTTTATGGAAAAAAATAGTTTGGGCCACTAAAGACAAATAATTTTTTAGGGTCTGAAGTGCATTATCCTTGTAAAAAAAGGTGATTGTTTTGAGTGCTGGTGAGATGTGTAGCATGTCAAAGTTGGATAAATACAGAGCTGGAGGTAGTTTGGTATGGTCTGTAGCTTTATCCCATGTAATCCCATGTTAGGGAAGTTAGTGTGTATTTATTTCCTCCTTTTCCAGTGCTTCACTTGTAAAAGAATAAGTGCCAGGCCCCTCATCTGTAGGCCACTGCAGCCTACACCACCCATTGCCCCTCCAGCACTGCCAATGATAGTACCAAACCAGCTACTAACCATCACACTCCTACAAGTGTGACAATTCCGACGGATCACTTAAACAATATCGATGGCAAAAATATAGAACTACAAAAATATCGAGTAAAAAAAATAGAATGCCAAAATATCGACTTCCTAGCTCCAAACAGGTAAGTACAAAAATATTGAATCAAAAATATAGTTGTAAAAAATATAGTCAAAATATCGAATTTTTTAAATAGTTAAAAGTAATTTAAAATTAATGAAATAATAACTATAACTAACTTAAACGTACTTAAAATACTTAAATAACATTAAAATTAATAAATAAATATATTTAAAAAAATGTTTTAATACATACATACATATATATATATATATATATATATATATATATATATATATATATATATATATATATATATATATATTACCTACTGGCGGTCGCCGGTAGGTAGTTATAGTTAGGATCTACTTTCCATAGGAAATCCGCAACATTCTATTGGGAATAACTTTGGCGCCGGTGGACGAATCTCCGCGAATTTCTCAAAGTAGGTGGCCCGCTCCGCTCCTTCCCTGAAAATGTGGGGGGGATTCGTCAAGCGGGGGCCGAGATAAAAGGGGGGTCCCAAAACGTGTTTTCTCCATGTTAATTTCCATAGGGTGGTCGAACTCACTTTTAGCCCGAACGGCTGAATGGATTTCCACTAAACTTGGCAAAATTGTAGGGACTGGTAGCCCGATGTGCCTTTGCTATGTCTCAAGATATGTGCTCCAGTGGATTTTGAGTAATTTAGGTTAAAAAAAATATATATATCTATAGGCGCGCCCCGGTACGCGCACCGGGGAGCGCACCGGGCGCGCTACGCGACTTGCGCACGGAAAGCTGATTGGCTCTCGGGTGTCTGTAAACATTGGAAACAGTCCGGAGCAGCCGCCATCTTGTGTCTCGGTAGGATCGAGACACAAGAGGTGGCAAAAACAAAGGGGGAAATGACCCTAAGGGGGCAGGGTAGACCTCCCCTGACCCCCTAGGTTTGATGTGGGGGCCATAAAAGGGCCCCACGGGGCAAAAAAAAAATTTTTTTTCAGTTTTTCGCGGGGGGAGCGCCCGGTACGCGCACCGGGGAGCGTACCATGGGGAAAAAGAATGACAGTTTTTTTAAAAAGTAGCTGTTTTAAAAAAATATATATTTTTGTTGTTTTTAAAAAAATGTATTTAAGTACCTACATGTAGGTACCATGCAGAGTCTTAAATTTAATGTACACCGTCTCCTCTGTAGATATCTTGCATGTTGTTATAGAAGTTATTGTGGTATATGGAATTCATACCATAGTGTGTCAGGAAAGCAGAAACAGATATTTTAAGCAATCCCTGAGAAGTCCTAGGGGATCATGGGTAATCTATCCTGTTCCCTTATGATGAAAAAGAGATGTAAAATACACATTGGAGATAATATAGTGGGAGAAAGGCAGTAACTATGAGTAAACTTACTATGTAACACAAAAAAGTTGCATAGTATACTATAAGTCTCACTTATAATATAAACATTTTGGTACTACTTCATGAAATACATATTAAAATGAATAATGTCTCAAACAATTTTTAATTATTAAATATACATTTATTCTTCTGATTCTTTTTCAAAATTTAATAAAACTTCTAACATGATATCGTCCGGAATTTCCTCATAATCATTAGTACATGATTCTATTTGTTCCAAAGATTCTAGTAACTGTTGGTCGAAAGAGTCATCCATGAAATTAAATTCATCTTTTTGTTCTTCTGGATTTTCCACCTTTACTTCAAAAGAAATAACAGTTGATTGTTTTTCTCCTTCCATTTTTTTGCTGTAAATTGCATAAAAAATAAATATATCAGTAGAGTTAGGGCACTATTGGGTTTAAGTTCAGACAGGTACTTTTGAGTTTTTAACAGTGAAGTTATCTTTGGGCAGTGTATGGTTTCAGACAGGAAGTAGAACTATTAAAAAGTGCATGTGATGAAGCCTAAGTAAATTCATAATTATACCAGAGAAGCCTAACTCAATTCATAATAATAACAGAGAAGTCTATCTCAATCTCTAGCTCTTACAGAGGGACAGTATATAACTATCAGAAAACGTTTTCCCAAATTAACTTAAAGTGCATAACATAGTTCTCCTTTCATATTAACAACTTACCTTTTTCAAAGTAGTTGAAGTTTTCTGTCAAAATTCTTTCCAAATGTACCTGAGGTAGTATTAGTCAAAATGGCTGTGTTTCCCTCTCATTTTTCATATATATTCATGTACTTAACCAATCAAATGTCAGCAAAGAAAGTACAAAATGTAAGTAACATTTTAATTGGTTGAAAATTCAAACAGTTTCATATGTGTTTTTGTCATGTAATTTACCTCAGGATATTTAGATAGGGCTACAGCCCAAATGGATCAATGGAATACCACCAAATTTGGGTAAATGGTAGGGACTGCTATGTAGTAGGGCCTATTCTATATTTGGTGTAAGTGTCTCCAGTAGTTTTTATGTAAATTACTTTCCCACATTTTTTTAGGGAGCGCTTACCGGTGCGCGCCCCGGTACGCGTACCGGGAGCGCTACGGGAGTCCGCCATTTTGTGTTTCGGTCGAATTGAGACACAAGATGGAGGACAAACAACGTTGGGAATGGGTAGAAGGGGGCACGGTAGACACTTCCTGACACTCTAGGTTTTCTGAGGGGGGTTTAGGAGGCCCATTTGTGTCCCCCCCCCCCAAAAACATTTTAAAATTTTTCACGGGGGGAGCGCCCGGTACGCGCACCGGGAAGCGTACCGGGGAGCGTACCGGGGAATGTACCAGGGAGCGTACTTTGGAGAAAAATAGTGAAAAAAGTTAGAAAAAGAACATCATTATGAGTGATCAGAGGTAGGGTAGCCCTGAAAAGAGCTTTTGGGTTCTGTGGCTGATTTAAGTACCTACAAGTAGGTCTTAAATTCAGGAGGAATATTCTATTCCCCTCATCTGAGAAGTGCACACCATCTGCTCTGTAGATGTCTTGCATGTTGTAACGCAAGTTATTGTTGTATATTGAACCCATTCCATAGTCTCTCATGTAAGCAGAAACAGATTTATTCACATGTTTCCGTGCTTTCTCAAATTGTGGACAAAATTGGTTGGACCAGTTCCATTTCTGTCTTTGGCATATATTGGAATATACCAAGGCAGTTTGTGGAAAAAGTGTCATCAATTGATCAAAGGTGTCCTTTAAAAACATTTCCAGACCAACCTCAGTCAAAGTGCCCAAGTCATTTCCACCACAGTGCACTATTAAGAGGTCAGGGTTTGGCAGATGCAAAAAGGTTTTCACCAATGGTATCAATTGGTGACATCTCAATCCTCTCTGGCCAATCCACTTGATTTCCACATTTGATAAATCAAGGTTGTGAAAATTTCTGCTAGCTGCATACCTTTGAGCCCAGTGGATATAGCTGTGTTCAATAATCCACACAGAATACATGATGAGAGAAGGTTCTGGTGCAGTCAGATGAAGTGTGGGAATGAAATGGCAGTTGGAACAGTTGGAGTTTACAAAAAAATAATTGTGGAGTTTCCCTGCTCTTGAATCACAAGCAATGATTGGTGGATTCAGATAGTTGAAAACTGAAAGTTAGGGTGCATGGTTGTGTTGTGTGAAAGAAGCAATTTGAATGGTTAAGAAAAAGTCAATTAAAACAATAATGCCCTGGATAAGCTGGTGTATTGAGAGGTCAAACATCCTTGCTGACTTAATTTGCAACATTGTAGAATAAACTTTTGAACCTGAGAGTTCAGTTAGGAGGGAGTTGCTATGGTAACAGGTAGAAAGGTCTGAGAGGGGAAAGGGTGTTGGTTTGAAAATAGCGAGGGAAGAGTTTTGATTGGTTGAAATGAGGCATATGTGTGTAGAATTAGAGGTTTTCTGTGCCAGTCTTGGTTTCAGTGTATTGAGTGCATACCTTTTGCTCTGCTAAAGAAAAATTGGTGTGTGTGTCTGACACTGTTCTCAATCTCCCAAAGCATTTGTAAAGGTAAGTAATGATTCATTTAATTTAGATAGAGACTTGTTTGCTCTATGGAGAAGATTTGGAAGCAGATAGTGACGTTTCAGTAGTGAAATTGAATGCTTGTACATAGGACTTGTGCTGTGTTTGTAAAAAGTTATTTAAAAACGATTTTGGGGTAAAAGAATGGCTTTTATATTTTTGAGAAGCAATTAATAGTGTCTGCCTCTGTAAAGAAATATATTTGAACTTTTTAAAATTATGTCACCTGCGTTACCTCAAATTAGGAAGCCGATTGAGATTCTTTCTTGTTGGTTTGTGGCATGTTTTTTGGAAATGCTTGATATTAAAATATGCAAGATAGAGGAATTGTCTTTTGTGAAATAGTGAAGTTTCAGAAGTGAAATTAAATGCTTGTACATAGGACCTGTGCTGTGTTTTTAAAATGTTATTCAAAAAACGATTTTAGGGGCCAATCAATGTTATTTACATTTGGGCCTTATTTATGATTGCCTTGTGCCGCCGGTGCGTCACTTTTAACTTGGGAAAAAAGTGACGCACCGGTGGCGCAAGGCCTTCATAAATAAGGCTCTGAGTTTCTTTGCTGTTGGTTTGTGTCTTGCTTTTTGATAATGCTTGCTATCAAGATTTGCAAGAGAGAGGATTTGTATTTTGTGAAATAGTGAGGTTTCAGTAGTGAAATTGAATGCTTCTACATAGGACCTGCGCTGTGTTTCTAAAATGTTATTCAAAAAACGATTTTAAGGGCAAATCAATGGTATTTATATTTGGGCCTTATTTATGATTGCCTTGTGCCGCCGGTGCGTCACTTTTAACATGGGAAAAAGTGACGCACCGGTGGCGCAAGGCCTTCATAAATAAGGCCCTGAGTTTCTTTGCTGTTGTTTTGTGTCTTGCTTTTTAATAATGCTTGCTATCAACATTTGCAAGATAGAGGATTTGTATTTTGTGAAATAGTGAGGTTTCAGTAGTGAAATTGAATGCTTGTGCATAGGACCTGCGCTGTGTTTCTAAAATGTTATTCAAAAAACGATTTTGGGGGGAAATCAGTGGTATTCACATTTGGGCCTTATAATTGATTGCCTTGTGCCGCCGGTGCGTCACTTTTAACATGGGAAAAAAGTGACGCACCGGTGGCGCAAGGCTTTCATAAATAAGGCCCTGAGTTTCTTTGCTGTTGGTTTGTGTCTTGCTTTTTGATAATGCTTGCTATCAAGATTTGCAAGATAGAGGATTTGTATTTTGTGAAATAGTGAGGTTTCAGTAGTGAAATTGAATGCTTGTACATAGGACCTGCGCTGTGTTTCTAAAATGTTATTCAAAAAACGATTTTAGGGGCAAATCAATGTTATTTACATTTGGGCCTTATTTATGATTGCCTTGTGCCGCTGGTGCGTCACTTTTAACATGACAAAAAGTGATGTACCGGTGGCACAAGGCCATCATAAATAAGGCCATGAGTTTCTTTGCTGTTGGTTTGTGTCTTGCTTTTTGATAATGCTTGCTATCAACATTTGCAAGATAGAGGATTTGTATTTTGTGAAATAGTGAGGTTTCAGTGATGAAATTGAATGCTTGTACATAGGACCTGCGCTGTGTTTCTAAAATGTTATTCAAAAAACGATTTTGGGGGGAAATCAATGGTATTCACATTTGGGCCTTATTTATGATTGCCTTGTGCCGCCCGTGCGTCACTTTTAACATGGGAAAAAAGTGACGCACCGGTGGCGCAAGGCTTTCATAAATAAGGCCCTGAGTTTCTTTGCTGTTGGTTTGTGTCTTGCTTTTTGATAATGCTTGCTATCAAGATTTGCAAGATAGAGGATTTGTATTTTGTGAAATAGTGGTTTCAGTAGTGAAATTGAATGCTTGTACATAGGACCTGCGCTGTGTTTCTAAAATGTTATTCAAAAAACGATTTTAGGGGCAAATCAATGTTATTTACATTTGGGCCTTATTTATGATTGCCTTATGCCGCCGGTGCGTCACTTTTAACATGGGAAAAAAGTGACGCACCGGTGGCGCAAGGCCCTCATAAATAAGGCCCTGAGTTTCTTTGCTGGTGGTTTGTGTCTTGCTTTTTGATAATGCTTGCTATCAACATTTGCAAGATAGAGGATTTGTATTTTGTGAAATAGTGAGGTTTCAGTAGTGAAATTGAATGCTTGTACATAGGACCTGTGCTGTGTTTCTAAAATGTTATTCAAAAAACGATTTTAGGGGCAAATCAATGATATTTACATTTGGGCCTTATTTATGATTGCCTTGTGCCGCCGGTGCGTCACTTTTAACATGGGAAAAAGTGACGCACCGGTGGCGCAAGGCCTTCATAAATAAGGCCCTGAGTTTCTTTGCTGTTGGTTTGTGTCTTGCTTTTTAATAATGCTTGCTATCAACATTTGCAAGATAGAGGATTTGTATTTTGTGAAACAGTGAGGTTTCAGTCGTGAAATTGAATGCTTGTACATAGGACCTGCGCTTTGTTTCTAAAATGTTATTCAAAAATCGATTTTAGGGGCAAATCAATGGTATTTACATTTGTGCCTTATTTATGATTGCCTTGTGCCGCCGGTGCGTCACTTTTAACATGGGAAAAAGTGACGCACCGGTGGCACAAGGCCATCATAAATAAGGCCATGAGTTTCTTTGCTGTTAGTTTGTGTCTTGCTTTTTGATAATGCTTGCTATCAAGATTTGCAAGATAGAGGATTTGTATTTTGTGAAATAGTGAGGTTTCAGTAGTGAAATTGAATGCTTGTACATAGGACCTGCGCTGTGTTTCTAAAATGTTATTCAAAAAACGATTTTGGGGGGAAATCAGTGGTATTCACATTTGGGCCTTATAATTGATTGCCTTGTGCCGCCGGTGCGTCACTTTTAACATGGGAAAAAAGTGACGCACCGGTGGCGCAAGGCTTTCATAAATAAGGCCCTGAGTTTCTTTGCTGTTGGTTTGTGTCTTGCTTTTTGATAATGCTTGCTATCAAGATTTGCAAGATAGAGGATTTGTATTTTGTGAAATAGTGAGGTTTCAGTAGTGAAATTGAATGCTTGTACATAGGACCTGCGCTGTGTTTCTAAAATGTTATTCAAAAAACGATTTTAGGGGCAAATCAATGTTATTTACATTTGGGCCTTATTTATGATTGCCTTGTGCCGCCGGTGCGTCACTTTTAACATGACAAAAAGTGATGTACCGGTGGCACAAGGCCATCATAAATAAGGCCAGGAGTTTCTTTGCTGTTAGTTTGTGTCTTGCTTTTTGATAATGCTTGCTATCAACATTTGCAAGATAGAGGATTTGTATTTTGTGAAATAGTGAGGTTTCAGTAGTGAAATTGAATGCTTGTACATAGGACCTGCGATGTGTTTCTAAAATGTTATTCAAAAAACGATTTTGGGGGGAAATCAGTGGTATTCACATTTGGGCCTTATAATTGATTGCCTTGTGCCGCCGGTGCGTCACTTTTAACATGGGAAAAAAGTGAAGCACCGGTGGCGCAAGGCTTTCATAAATAAGGCCCTGAGTTTCTTTGCTGTTGGTTTGTGTCTTGCTTTTTGATAATGCTTGCTATCAAGATTTGCAAGATAGAGGATTTGTATTTTGTGAAATAGTGGTTTCAGTAGTGAAATTGAATGCTTGTACATAGGACCTGCGCTGTGTTTCTAAAATGTTATTCAAAAAACGATTTTAGGGGCAAATCAATGTTATTTACATTTGGCCTTATTTATGATTGCCTTGTGCCACCGGTGCGTCACTTTTAACATGGGAAAAAAGTGATGCACCGGTGGCGCAAGGCCTTCATAAATAAGGCCCTGAGTTTCTTTGCTGGTGGTTTGTGTCTTGCTTTTTGATAATGCTTGCTATCAACATTTGCAAGATACAGGATTTGTATTTTGTGAAATAGTGAGGTTTCAGTAGTGAAATTGAATGCTTGTACATAGGACCTGCGCTGTGTTTCTAAAATGTTATTCAAAAAACGATTTTAGGGGCAAATCAATGTTATTTACATTTGGGCCTTATTTATGATTGCCTTGTGCCGCCGGTGCGTCACTTTGAACATGACAAAAAGTGACGCACCGGTGGCGCAAGGCCTTCATAAATAAGGCCCTGAGTTTCTTTGCTGTTGGTTTGTGTCTTGCTTTTTGATAATGCTTGCTATCAAGATTTGCAAGATAGAGGATTTGTATTTTGTGAAATAGTGAGGTTTCAGTAGTAGCTATAGATATTTGCTAATAAATAACCTTAGAAATTCTATAAAAAAGACATAGGTATAAGGCCGTATATATAGTTAGGAATTAGCATTTAAAAAAACCTATGAAATTTACTGAAAAAACCATAGGTTTCACACCAGTTATAGTTAGGAATTAGCATTTAAAAAACCTAAGAAATTCACTGAAAAAAACATAGGTTTCACACCAGTTATAGTTAGGAATTAGCATTTAAAAAACTTATTAAATTCACTGAAAAAACCATAGGTTTCACACCAGTAATAGTTAGCTAGACATTTTAGTGACATAAAACCATTGAAATTCCCACGTTATAGTTAGTTCTCACTATAACTTGCGCGCCTGCAATGCACTGCTGATGACGTCACATATGTCCCGCACTGTTGCCTGCTTGCAAGTATGTCGCCTGAATAAAAGGAGTTATTTCATCTGCCAGCTGGCTTCCCTCTTTGGGGCAACCTGTTATATATATATATATATATTCAAGCCAAACACTCTCCTTGGTGTAAGAAAGAAATCCGGGCCACTTTGAGTGTTGCAAAGCCGTTTTTGAACAAACACGCTTTGCAACACTCAGTGGACCGGATTTCTTTCTTACACCAAGGAGAGTGTTTGGCTTGAATATTTGGGATTCGCTACCCCGTCCGAGGCCCGCCACTGGAAGCGGCAGGGATCCGAAAGCGACTTTGTTTGGCTTGAGATATATATATATATATATATATATATATACCAGCAGCCCGTCCCGACGTTGTCCGGGTACGAATTGTTGCCGGCCAGTAGTATATTGTTTTGTAGGATTTCGTTTTGATAGCATTTCTTATCTGTGACAGGCCTGTGAAACGCTCCGATTCACAGTGCACTGCTGATGCACTTAATAGTGCGCGTTCAGTAGTGTGTGAACTCCAGTTTCCCTACTTTATTTTTCCTTGCAATATTATATAACGCGAACTCGACAACATGGCATGAGCACAATTTACATTACAGAAGAACACATTAATTTGTGATAGGCACGGGGAGACAAAGCGATTTGCCTGGAATCACAGGATGTTGAGATGATGCAGAGATTCGAACGTAGCTCCCCAGCTCTAAAGTTCGCAATTCTAGAACTTGTGGCGGGAGGTGTGTCTAAAAGTGTATGTCGTGCTGGCCATCAATGAGAGAGACCTGTGCATTTTTCAAATGGGTGGTGAAAAAATATGAGTATGTTGCTGGTGATGTGGGCTGCCGTGCCACCAATGTACTTACCGGGGGAGGGTAAACACCCATTATTCCGCAACTTTCTTTCCGCATACCATCACTCCGCATACTTTCATTACGAAAGTACCATGACTCCGCAATGCCATTATAACGCATGGAATTACATTGTATATGCTTTTACCACGCATACATTTACAACGAAATTCGTTGTAAATGCATGAATGGTAAAAGCATGTTTTTTTTTAACCCCTTCGATGCTGGTGACGGAACCATTCCGTCATCAGTCACGGTTGAGCTGTGCTGATGACGGAATGGTTCCGTCATGACCACACCCAGTTAAGGGAATTCCAGCACCGGGGGGAAATCGGGGCAGCAGGCAAGGTGTTAATGTTTGGATAAGGTAAGTATGGGTATAGGGGTATATGTTTTGGGGTACTGAGGTATATGTTTTGAGGTGTTTGGGTATTTTAAGGGTTCAGATCTAGTTTTGGGTTATGGGGTACAGGGGTAGTTTTAGGGTTTAGGGATAGGTATGGGTTTTGGGGTACAGGGTATTTTTAGGGTTCAGGCCTAGGTTTGGGTTTTAGGGTATAGGTGTATTTTTAGGGTTGAGGGGTAGGTTTGGGTTTTGGGGTACAGGGGTATTTTAAGGGTTCAGGGCTAGGTTTGTGTTTTGGGGTACGGGGTATTTTAGGGTTCAGGGGTAGGTTTCGGTTTTGGGGTACAGTGCTATTTTTAGGGTTCAGGGCTAGGTTTGGGTTTTGGGGTACAGGGGTATTTTTAGGGTTCAGGGCTAGGTTTGAGTTTTGAGGTACATGGGTATTTATAGGGTTCAGGGCTAGGTTTGGGGTTTGGGGTACAGGGGTATTTTTAGGGTTTAGGGATAGGTTTGGGTTTTGGGGTTCATGGTATATTTATAGGGTTAAGATGGGTTAGTGTTTAAGGGAGTTGAGGTATTTTAAGGAGTACGGGCGGGTATGATTATGAGGTGCAGGGGTATTTAAAGGGAGCAGGGTGGGATTAGCACACGATATGAGACATGGCATGAAGGGCGGAACGCACCACACACCCCCATCGTTTGTCACGCCCCCAGCACACGCCCACAAGGGACTACTTTGCTGGCACGGTTCTTTTACCTTTTAAATATATATGGTGGGCGTCTGCATAGCCTATGTCCTTCTGCTGCAACTGCCCTTTCCAACGCTGTATTGGGTGTTGTGATTGGTGCTGTGGTTCCTGAGATTACCCGCCTCAAAGGTTTGGGCTCTC
The DNA here is from genome assembly GCF_964263255.1 of Lissotriton vulgaris. NCBI lineage: Eukaryota > Metazoa > Chordata > Amphibia > Caudata > Salamandridae > Lissotriton > Lissotriton vulgaris. The sequence goes on along the minus strand of NC_141694.1, from coordinate 1,251,004,140 downwards.
TATTATATTAGTATGGATATATATATATATATATATATATATATATATATATATATATTCACAGAAAAAACCATAGGTTATAGTGGATATATAGTTAGGAATTTGCATTTACAAAACCTTGAAAATTCAATGAAAAAACCATTGGTTTTAGGCCATATATAGTTAGGGATTTGCATTTACAAAACCTTATTTTACTCGCATAAAACCATTGAAATTCCATATATAGTTATAAGCGCTAACTATATATCGCGCACCCGCAATCCACTGCTGATGATGTCACATATTACATCATTCATGACATTTTTAGTGACATCACTGATGACATCACTGATGACATCTCAAATGACATCACTGATGACAACATCCAGTGACTGTATGTTTCTGTAAAGTTAAAATATGTCTTACATATTGAAGAATGAGTGGATGTATAAGTGTCTGGATGAAGGATTTAGTAGGTGCATGACTGACTGTATGAGTGAGTGATTAAATGTGTCTCACTGAGTGCATGGGTTAGTGACTAAACTGTTTTAATTTGTGCATCATTTTATCTGTTGTTCTACAAACTGCTGCATATGTTGATCAGTAGCTATATGAGTAACTGTATGGGTTATTCATTGGTTGTCCAAGTATTTGTATGGGAAACTGAGTGTGTGTGTATGGGTGGCTGGGAGGTGTGTGACTCTGTACATAGATGTGTGAGTAGTTGATTCACTATATGTATGGGTTCAAAAGTGTATGTGGAAACAGCTGTATGGGCGGTTGACTGTGCATGAGTGTATTAGTGAGTGAATGGATATCTCAGTGCTACATGTCAAAGTAAGTACATATGTAAAACACAGTACATGTGAGAGTTGACATCTATAAATAACTGTGCATAAGAGCCAGTGAATGTGTGAGTGGCTGTATGGATCATTATGAACATGTATCAGGGATTGTATAAGAGAGTAAAGTAAATATGTGTTAGTATATGTTTGAATAAGTAAGGTGTGTATAACTGTATAGTTGAGAAAATGGAGGTGTGATTGATTCTTTGCATGACTGACTAGGTGTGTGAGTAACTCCATGGATGAGTGACAGTCTGTGAGTGTCTGTTTACACTGATTGTATCTAAGGTTATATTAGAGTCTGAAGAGGTTCATCGTATTATCACATGAATGATATCATCAGTGATGTTATCAGTCATGTCAAATGAGATGTTTTCAGTGATGTCATCAGTGATGTCATTTGAGATGTCATCAGTGATGTCATCAGTGATGTCACTAACCATGTCATGAATGATGTAATATGTGACATCATCAGCAGTGGATTGCGGGTGCGCGATATATAGTTAGCGCTTATAACTATATATGGAATTTCAATGGTTTTATGCGAGTAAAATAAGGTTTTGTAAATGCAAATCCCTAACTATATATGGCCTAAAACCAATGGTTTTTTCATTGAATTTTCAAGGTTTTGTAAATGCAAATTCCTAACTATATATCCACTATAACCTATGGTTTTTTCTGTGAATTTCATTGTTTTTTTAATAGCAAATATGAAAAGCTTTAAAATGTCAAGTACGTGATAGATAAAAACATTTTCGTATTTATGCACGCTGATGTGCTTTGAACGCTGCACCCCCCCCCCCCTCCCCTCTTTTGTCTTAGTAGTACTCTCTCTTTGCAGATACTGAAGGGTAGTTAACGCAGGCCTTTACCCCCGTTGTAATCCGTCGTGCCTGCTTGTCTCTCCATTTGATTGATTGTTGTCCAAGCATTTACTGTTTTAGAATTGGTTCTCTTTGGATCATTTTCTATTTACAAACAAGCACAAAGTCGCAATACTCTGTTTAGTCTTTGCAGATAGTGAAAAATCGTGTAAAAAAATAAAAGTAATCGAGCAAAATCAGTAGGCCACTAATTGGATCTCTTTTTGACCTCGCTAAAATAGAAATATTAGGAACAACCCTTCATGAGAAATACGAAAATAGTGAGATGAACTGAGCTCCACACCATGAGGGCTGCAAGACAGCTCGGCTCCATCACCCATCCCGCACAAAATAACGACAAACCCTATGCAAATATTAAAAATATAGACAACACACCAGCAAAGAAACAGGGTAAAACATTTTATTAAAAAACTATTTACATAACGTTGGTTTATAAGATGATGTCAGTAGTGGACCGATGTGTGAATAGGTCGAAAGCAGCACAAGGCTCCAAGATCCGGATGGCAACCTCCTGGATGTTGGGTGCCATAGTTCAGAGTTCTGAGTTTGAGCCTTTTTCAATGCCTGTGCTTTGTTGAATCAAAATGGCGGCTTGACACAAAGCTGACTCAAGCGTTGCTACTGATGCTATGCAGACCAAAACTGGTTTTCAGTTTGTACATTTTTCTAGATTTTTCAATCCAAGTTTGGTTGACTTTGTGGAACGATGGCTTCAAATTTTCAACATACGGTGTGGTGGCGCTGACTGGGAGGGGGCGCTTCGCTCCTGCCCCCTCCCCAAGTAAGATTTTCATACGTGAAAGTACGTTAATGGTTTTGGTCCCTGAGTTGCTTCGATGTCACTGCCATTCTCAAATGGCATAAGTTCTGGATGTTGGGTGCCATAGTTAAGAGTTCTGAGCAGTGCTTGTAACACTGTCTGAAGCTTATTTCCACCTACTGCAGCTTCACTATTCTCAAAGTAAGTGAGTGTCGTTTGTGGACCTGACTGCATTAGAAAACAATGTGATATGTTACCTTCCTAAACAGCTTGACGGAGGCCCCTGAGGGGCGGTGTGATGGCCATGGACTCGGAGAAGACGCTTGGCTCCGACACCCTCCCCAAGTCTTATAGCACTGGTGTAGCCTGAGATCGCCCCCGACATAGGCGGCCGGCTCCCGGGGTCCGGCAGAACTTTTTGCCTTTTGATGACTCTTCAATTCTGAACCTTGTCCCACAATCCGTTTGACCTGAAGACACGCTGTAGTGGGGCGCCCCTTTACCGTTTCAGTTGCCATTCCGCCCGCTTTTGCTACACTGTGCCTCTTCCGCCATTCAGCTGTTTACCGCCCGCTCTTGCGACTACAGCGTCTCGCTCATCATGTAGTTGAGTTGCTCCCGCTCTTGCGGTGCAGCGATAGGCGGCTGCCACAGGACTCTCAAAATGGCGGCCGGCTCTTCGGTTTTGGGCCTGGTCCACTAAAATGGCCCTGGGACACCTTTGAACTCGGACGCTTCCCTGATAGGGCTTGGGTCCCATTCTCGAAAAGCGTCCCCTCAGCCGTGAAGATTCTACAAAAGTCTTGGGGGCCTCCGACTCCCGCAGGCTTCTGGTGGGGAGCGGCTGCCATGATTGCTCGTGGAATGGCCACGACGGAGCTACGAGATGGTAGTGGTCTCATGCTGACGCCAGCTTTAGTCTGAAACATCCAGAAACACTGTAGACTACCAATTCGATCAGTTCCGGTAGCGCCCCAACATGACCCGGAAGAGAAGAACTTGCCCTCCCCTCTTTGACTGATGGTTCTTGTTGCCTGTCCCCTCTGTTGTCATTTAACAGAACTTTTTGGACTGCTGAAAGGGGTTGTGTTCCGAACGCTGGTTGGTGGAGACATTTTGACTATATTCTTGACCTACGTTGTCGCGTAATGCGTTATATGACACGCCGCGTTAGCGCACCCGGAAGTGATCCGAGGCGCGGCGCGCAGCGCGTAACGTAAGCATAACAGGTCATGTGACTTGTTAATAAAACTTTTCATTGGTTCATTTTACTTTTGTTAATTTAATGATGAAAAGCTTGATCATATGACCTAAAAATTACGCTTTTTATTGTTTTCGAACAATATTTTTTTTTCAAACATATGTTATAATATTCCAGGCTAATGTACTTTCCCGGAAAATTTACAACTGTCTTGCAAGTAAAATATATTCCTTTTTCGAGAAAAAGGGCGTTTCTTCCTTCCATGACGGAGCCGTTGAGTAAAAGAGATTCGGCCTGCTGTCTTAGTCGCCGATACGCCTGATTATCAGATTCTTATCGATCACTTTATGTTGCAGACATGAAAAACACAACTGCCCTTGACCATTTATCTTTACTGCGTTCCTACATATTATACCTTTTATCCGTCATGTAATTGGACTGCTTTATTTCACTTGCCTTTTACTGATTCGAAAACAGTGACTAAAAGTAAAAACTTTACCAATGTAAATACTACTACCGTGTTTTGTTTTAAAAACCTTTATTGTGAAAATGTCAGTATACAAATACGGGCCTATAACCACGTGGGCCGGCCACGGAGCAAACTGAAATCGTATATGATGAGGAGACATTTACACTGTAGAAGAACGTAACGAGCGGGCCATTAGGTTGCAAGAACAAAGGTGTCTAACAGTTGCGGAATCGGTGGACGTACATTTTGTAATTAAAATACGACAGGGCCACTTACAATAACATTTTCTAGATATACATTTGCGGGCAAGGAGTTACGAGTCCCATTTATACCGGCGCCATTTTGGGCGAGGCCGGGCAGGTCCAAGATATAGTCAAAATGTCTCCACCAACCATCGGCCAGACCAGAACCCCTTCCGGCCCTTTATGCTACAAGATGGTGTCTTCCATTCAGAAAATATTGTTGGCAGCATTTTGAAAGGAAACAGAAACAGCCGTTCTCCTAGTGAGTTTCACATTGTTACATTTAGGAAGAATGTTGAAGAGTAGTATGTGGAAAATCTGAAGCCATTTTTCTACAAACTCTCAATCAGACTTGGATGGAAAAAAAAAACCTGAAAAATGTACAAACTGAAAACCAATTTTTGTCTGTATAGCATCAACAGTAACGCTTGAGTCAGCTTTGTGTCAAGCCGTCATTTTCATTCAATCAATAGCGTCCCCCTGCACACATTCAGGGACCTGGTCGTGTCTTCAGATGAAACGGATTGTAGGAAAAGAAGCAGAAAGGAAAAGGAAAAAAGTTCCGCCGGACCTCGGGAGCCGGCCGCCTATGTCATGTGCGACCTTTGGCCACACCAGGGCAATAGTGAAGCTGCAGCAGGTGCAAATAAGCTTCAGACAGTCTTACAAGCACTGCTCAGAACTCTCAACTGAGGCACTCAACATCCAGGACTTGCCATTCGGATCTTGGCGCCTTGTGCTGGTTCCGACCTATTCACACATCGGTCCACTACTGACATCACCTCATAAGCCAACGGGGCACCCCACGCCGACTTTCGGCGCAGCATTGTAGGATGGCCACACCAGTGCGGCAACTTGCTGGACACAACATCGGGGCCATCCAGATCTCGGCGCGTTCGACTCACTGTACCGCAAGAGTGACCGCAACTCAGCTGGACACGCCATCTTTCGGCGCAGCATTGTAGGATGGCCACACCAGTGCGGCAATTTGCTGGACACCACCTCGGTGCCATCCGGATCTCGGCGCGTTCGAGTCACTGTACCGCAACAGTGACCGCAACTCAGCTGGACACGCCGTCTTTCGGCGCAGCATTGTAGGATGGCCACACCAGTGCGGCAATTTGCTGGACACCACCTCGGTGCCATCCGGATCTCGGCGCGTTCGAGTCACTGTACCGCAACAGTGACCGCAACTCAGCTGGACACGCCGTCTTTCGGCGCAGCATTGTAGGATGGCCACACCAGTGCGGCAATTTGCTGGACACCACCTCGGTGCCATCCGGATCTCGGCACGTTGTGCTGCCTTCGGCCTATTCGCACATCGGTCCGCTACTGACGCCGCCTCACGTGCCAACGGATTTTCTACGCTTTTTGTAGCCCTATGCCGCATAACAGGTCATGTGACTTGTTTATAAAACTTTTCATTGGTTCATTTTACTTTTGGTTTCCTAAAGATGGAAGTCTTGGTCATATGACCTAAAAATAACACTTTTCATTGGTTTAGAACATTTTTTTTTTCCCAAACGATGAAAGCCCCACCTTGTTTCTGGATCATTCAGACTGAAGCTGGCGTCAGCATGAGAGCACCACCATCTCGTGGCTCCGTCGTGGTCATTCCGCGAGCAATCATGGCAGCCGCTCCCCACCGGAAGCCTGCGGGAGTCGGGGGCCCCCAAGACTTTTGTAGAATCTTCACGGCTGAGGGGACGCTTTTCGAGAATGGAGCCCAAGCCCTAGCAGGCAAGCGTCCGAGTTCCAAGGTGTCCCAGGGCCATTTCAGTGGACCAGGCCCAAAACCGAGGAGCCGTCCGCCATTTTAAGAGCCATGTGGCAGCCGCCTATCGCTGCACTGCAAGAGTGGGAGCAACTCAACAACATGGTGAGCGAGACGCTGTAGCCGCAAGAGCGGGCGCAACTCAGCTAGATGGCCGCCACCTGGGGAGGCCCGTTCACGCCGCCTACCCCACGGCCCCCCCCCCACCGGGCCGCCGCACGCCAATTTTCGGAGCAACATTGTAGGATACCAAAACCAGTGCGGCAGTTTACTGGACATCACCTGGGTGCCTGTCGTACATGTTGTGTCAGCCATGGGACACTGGACACAGTCCCATCAACATCTCAACGCGTTCTGCTGCCTTGGGACTATTCGCACAACAGACCGCTACTGACGAGGCCTCCCCCCGCACCACCCGGGACGCCCCACGCTGTTTTTCTGTGCTGCATTGTAGGATCCCAAAACCAGTGCGGCACCCAGGCGACATCACCTGGGTGCCGTCCAGAACTCTGCACGTTGTGCTGCCTTGGGACTATTCGCACAAAAGACAGCTTCTAACCATTGTTGCTTTTTGAGTTGAAAAATGTTTAAATGTTTTTAGTTTTTGTTCCGTTCATTATAGTTAAAAGTTAATAAAGTTTTATAATCTTACTTTGTTGGAGTGTTATCTATTTTTTTAAAAACGGGTGAATAGGGCCTTGAATCGGGTTATTGTCATGTGTGGGCTTTGGAAGTGTGCTGCTGCAGGATCGGACATTTCAAACTCAAATGCACGTTCTTTTTCTTACCTTTCCGAAGCATGGAGCGCAATAGCAGGCAGAGAAAGGGTGATGCACGTGTTGAACACTACCTGACCTGGCAAGTTGCTGGCAGTGCCCCCCCGCCCGCTCCTGAAAGAGGGCACACACACACCGCCGCCCCGAGTACTTCACAAATCTTTAAAAGACCATGCGCTTGTTCATGAGGCTTAAATGGTTTATCACCTCTTCTAGAACCCCTGCATCGACCCTCTGACGTTTCCTGGAAAAATTACCATGTAACACAATACCAAGCCCTGTCAGCTGAAACCCCCAAGGAATCGTGGGGCATATTATCAAGGGGGTTTATCTCCGCTTTTTTGGCTTTAAAAGCCATGAAAGCGGAGATAAAATTATCTCCCTATTACCAAGCTGTCGCTAACACCAGTTAGTGACAGCTAAAAGGAGATAGCGACCATCTTGGGCCCCGCTTTGCATGTCAGTGATACTTATCACTAATAACATGCAAAGTGGCGTGCCAAGATGTTAGCGACTGGAAACAGTCCCTAACATCGCTTTCTCCTATTACCAACTTTTGGAGATATTCGCGCTAAGCGCGAATATCTCCAAAATCTAACACCTGCCCTGAGCAGTTCTTAGCCATGTTATCCAATGGGAGGTGGATAACATGGCTAAGAGCATTTGCTCGATAATACATGAATATCGCTGACTTTTCTGCGATAATAGCAAGGTTTATCTGCGATAAAAATCGCCGATGTGCGGCGATAATTTTTGTCTCTAAACAAGTTAGAGACAAAAATTATCGCTAGTTGTTCGTAATATGCCCCCGGGTTTTTGCTTGCAGAAATCGGGAGGCGGGAGACTAGCACTGAAATCAGTAGTCACACGCCTGAATCGGGAGGGTTGGCATGTCTGAATTCTCTACAGCTGGGGCCATAAACTACATCCGCAGGGGTAGGTGATAGCCTGGGACCAGCCTGGCATCTAAAATGGCTGCCGTGCACGACAAAATTGTGGCATTGGAAAAAAGGCAAGATGGCGCAGCCGCTGGAAGAGATGTATCAACATATATCAGCCTCCTCAGCCACCCTCAGGAAACATAGGGGATTAGGATACGTCTCCCGCACCCCCTTATACCTAGTAATTTAATTAACGAAGCACAAAATGGCGAATTCCCGTTTCGCTACCAGTTTGCGGCCCAGTTCGCGGCCCGTGAAGCGCTTCTACCGTGAAAAATCATTTTTTTTTTCTTTTCCCCACAGGACCCTTTAATAACCCCAACAACATTCCTAGGGGGTCAAGAGGGGGATACCTTGCCCCCTTTCATTAAATTCCCCCTTCGTTTTTCACCTCTTCTTCTCTCTCGATCCTACCGAGAGACAAGATGGCGGCCGCTCCGGACTGTCACGCAGCAAAAAAAAAAAAAGCTCACGCACAGCCGCTGGAAGAGATGTATCAACATATATCAGCCTCCTCAGCCACCCTCAGGAAACATAGGGGATTAGGATACGTCTCCCGCACCCCCTTATACCTAGTAATTTAATTAACGAAGCACAAAATGGCGAATTCCCGTTTTGCTACCAGTTTGCGGCCCAGTTCGCGGCCCGTGAAGCGCTTCTACCGTGAAAAATCATTTTTTTTTTCTTTTCCCCACGGGACCCTTTAATAACCCCAACAACATTCCTAGGGGGTCAAGAGGGGGATACCTTGCCCCCTTTCATTAAATTCCCCCTTCGTTTTTCACCTCTTCTTCTCTCTCGATCCTACCGAGAGACAAGATGGCGGCCGCTCCGGACTGTTAAGAATGTTGACAGACACCGGAGAGCCAATCAGCTTTCTGCGCGCAAAGTTCCGAAACGCGAAAAGTAAGCGGACCGGATCGCTGCCTGGAGCGCTGTTACAGATATATATCTTGATTTAAACGTTAATTTCTCAAAATCCACTGAAGCACATATATTGAGACCTAGCAAAGGCACATCGGGCTAACAGTCCCTACAATTTTGCCAAGTTTCGTGCAAATCCATTCAGCCGTTCGAGCTAAAAGTGAGTCCAACCGCCCTATGGAAAACTCAATGTAAAAAACGCGTTTTGGGACCACCCTTTTTTCTCAGCCCCCCCTTGACGAAACCCCACCAAATTTTCAGGGGCTGCTCAGAAACAAAATGTGCCATTTTCCTGAAAATTTCAGCTGATTCCGTCCACAAACGCCAAAGTTATTAGACATAGAATTTTCAAAAATCCCATAGGGAATTAATCCTAACTATATATACCTACTGGCGATAGCCAGTAGGTAATATATATATATATATATATATATATATATATATATATATATATATATATATATATATACATACATACATACATACATATATATATATATATATATATACCAGTTCACATCCTTTGAATTAACCGGGACCCTCGGACTGCGGTGCAAACCAGGGTCAAAGGCACCCTGTTCGTATTCACTTTCACCACACGCTCACAAACGTGTAAATGCACTCGATTTCCAGCCAATTATCAGCAATAATTTAAGCCATCCAGCAAAGTTCGTTAATGTATTCTTTATTCCAGCATGGAACCCAGTTCATAGAACTAAACCCCCTATGAACTGGGTTCCATGCTGGAATAAAGAATACATTAACGAACTTTGCTGGATGGCTTAAATTATTGCTGATAATTGGCTGGAAATCGAGTGCATTTACACGTTTGTGAGCGTGTGGTGAAAGTGAATATATATATATATGTATATATATAGTATTAATAAAAAATATACAATATATCTACCATAGGATAGTGAGAGGGTTAAATTTACTATTACCACTCCAGTGACTGCAACAGTAGAAAAAACATTGGATAGTGTAGCAGTAAAAATTACTATTCCCACTCCAGTGAGTGCAACAGTAGGGAAAGCGTTGGATAGAGGGAGGGTAAAAATTACTATTCCCACTCCAGAGAGTGCAACAGTAGGGAAAGTGTTGGATAGTGTAGGGGTAAAAATTACTATCCCCACTCCAGAGAGTGCAACAGTAGGGAAAGCGTTGGATAGCAGGAGGGTAAAAACTACTATTCCTACTCCAGTGAGTGCAACAGTAGGGAAAGTAAATACTTCATATATAAATAAAAATAACATAAATATTAATACCAATTACAAATTAATTATAATAATTAACACTTTTATATAATATATTGATTAATCAATTCAAAATACAAATAAGAATTAATTATTAAAAATAATTACCTACTAATACAAATTATTTACCAATTAACAATAAATTAATTAACAATTAAAAAGTAATTACAAATTAGAAAAAAAAAGAATTTAAAAATTGAATTACTTACAATTACATTATTTCCCACCTTATTCACCTATAACCCCACAACCCACTACAGAAAATAAATTAATAAAATTAACATAATTATCAATTAATAAATTAATTGAAATTAATTACCCATTATATTTTAATTAATTACCAATTAATAATTAATTAACTATTAATTCAAAATAAATACTAATGAATAAATTAGCATATTTAATTAATTATAATTAAATTACCTCCCACCCTATTCCCCTATAAACCCACAACCCGCTACAGAAAATAAATTACTAAAATTAACATAATTATCAATTAATCAATTAATTAAAATCAATTACCAATTATAGTTTAATTAATTAACAATAATTAATTAACAATCAATTTAAATTAAATACCAATAAATAAATTGACATATTTAATTAATTATAATTAAATTACTTCCCACCCTATTCCCCTATAAACCCACAACCCGCTACAGAATTATATTACGCAAAAATTAAATACCATGAAAAAAATTAATATAAATAATAAAATAAATATACACTTTTCAAACATATACTAACATAAAAAACACTTTAAAAATTGATATTAACTTACTTACCTCAAATTCGATATTTTTGTAGTCTATATTTTGTCCATTCTATATTTTTGTTGTCTATATTCTGTCCATTCTATATTTTTGTTGTCTATATTCTGTCCATTCGATATTATGTCCATTCTATATTTTTGATTCGATATTAATGCTATCCTATTCGATATTTTTGTAGTCTATATTCTGTCCAGTCGATATTGTGTCCATTCTATATTTTTTAATCAATATTAATGCAAATCGATATTAAAAACTCGATATTTTAAGTGTATACCAATTCCGACTATTCCATGCCCCCCAAGCTATAAGGATGGCTTGGACATCAGGTTATAGTAAATTTTAACGTGTATTGATTTAGTAAATAACTGCGGTTGTTCTCACTCTATATCAGACCGACAGTCCACCATGTGGCAGACTGTCATAAGTGCCTGTGCTGACAATTAAGTGCCAGTGCCGAGCAACGGAGACCACTGGCTCAGATTAAGCACTGTTTTTATCCCTCTTTTCCTCCTTTAACATTTTTGGTCGGACTTTTCTTTTGGTTTTGCATATTTTTGTAATTCCTGAAGGAAGGGGATGTGTTGTAACCTGCAACTGATTGGTTGAGTCAGTGGTCCATCTAACCATTACTCATTTGTGTATGTGGGTACCATGAGGATTAGGGAAAGTGGAATGTCGATTTCCTGAATGGGGAAGAAGTTGCTGAGGTAGCTGTTCGAGGAAGACTGTGCTGTATCTGTTGGTGAAATCAATAAACCCAAAGAACAATATCTGTCTCATTTTCCTTGAACTCAGCAAAATCTATTTCAGGAGGCTGGAAAATTAGGTAGAAAATAGAAAATGGTAGTGGTAAAACTGATAGAGCAAGGTGGGACATTTCCTGAATGTGAATAGCTCAGAATCACCATGGTGAGATAGTGGAGATAAAGTCAAGCATTAACATGATGCTCCGGACATAAGTAAACCAAGTGACTGATTCTAAGTTCTCTTTGGCAGTCATTTCCACATTGTTTGATCCAGAAGGGGTATTTCTCCCCCAAAGGATGCCCTTATGCCCCCCAAATACTAACTGGCAGAGGCAGTCAAAGAAAAGAGGAGACTATTACTCTAAAGCTATGTCCCTTAATTATTCGGGATTATGGGAGATGAAACGAGGATGATGACTGCAGGTGGGGAAGCTCTTACGCACAGAGAATCAATGTTGACAAAGGCTCTGAATGTCCTCAAGCGGACAACGCACAATGCGGTAAAAGGTTTTCACTTGGAGTCAATTTGGATAAGAATAGCTGGGGCAGAAAAGGACATTAAAGTAGTCAGTATCCCATTTGTACCGACCAGGTGCCTCTTAAGTTTTAGCAGTGTGTTCTCTCATCTACATGTATACCTTGAAACTGAGATCGGGGTCTAGAAAATAAGACTACATGGTCCAACCTAATGATCATTTTCTGTTCAAGCCTTTAAAATGGGGTAGAATTGAGAGAGGTGACCCAAAAGATTCTGATCCCCAAACCTGAGAGGCACTATTGTCTTTATATCTGAGATACCAGTGGTGCTAGTCTAGTTACAGATATTACGGAGTGGAAAAATGCCCTTCATATAGCAGCTGTAATAATTTGCCCTCACCGCCATATATATGGCTGCTGTAGACCTTTGAGAAGGAGTAGGCCTTTGGAGAAGGGCTTTGCCAGCGGCAAACTGAAGCTTTATCCCCTCCCTTCCCTCACTCTTTCTGGTCAAACTCTAATTGGTTACATACCTGGTGGCATAAATTAAGGGACTGGGCATTCTATTATGCGCTGGTTCCCGGCTCCTGGATTTACCAAAATTGATAGTTTGCCAACGAGCTTGTTGAGGTTGGGTTGGGGACAATGTTGAACTTCTGGCCTTTGTCTCTAGACTCTGTGACCAGTTTCTTACTAGGCTTGTATTGTTTGTGGTGAACTTGTTGCATTGTGCCTGCTCCCAAGTTTATATTTTCACCACTGTTGTGTTCTATTACAATACATATTTATTAATGTTTGGGCTGATAGTTAACACAGACAATCACACACACACACACACACACTGGCTTCACAACAAATATTGTCGCCGCATGACCAGCTAAGTAGGGGCATGGAGAACAAAGTCAAAATGGATGCCATTGACACATGCACTCACCACTTATACGTGCACACACAAACACACACACTCACACTCTGTCTTTCTCTCCCCCCTTCTCCCTCTGTAAATAAAATCACTATGAGAGGATTTGACCCTCAGCATATTGCGTCAATACTTGGCAATGCGAATGCCACTGTTCACCAACACTGAGTGAAGCAACATCTCTGTGTTGCATTTGTTACTCCAGAAGAAGCAAGACTGTTACAATTGGTTTGTGCTGCAATGGTGCCCTCAAGCAGAAAGATATTTAACATAGCTCTATTCTCACTGAGTTCCTGGTGCTTTATCAGTGAACACAAATGTGGGGCGCGTGCCATGTACCTCCCTCCGAACACCCATCTGAACTTCATGGCTGCCACTCTTACCTTTGAAGTGCATGTAACTGGCATACATGAGGGTGGTAGACGGATCAACACTTGTCAAAAGTGGACGACCTTTTCTGGATATTCTGCCGTTGAAGAAGCCATTGATTTTTTCTGTTGCTTGTGCTGGCTCAGAGAAACCAACAGCTCTCACAAACAAGGCGTCTGCTGATGGAACCAGGTCATACACATAGGCTCCGGACAAGTGCATTCCTGGGGTGACAAATAAGAAAGCCAGCTTTGAGGCATCAATGTTGTCTTCTTTCGACAAAAGCAGACTATCCATGGCTTTCAGGGACGAAAAGACAATGTGGCCATCTAGCTTAGATGTGCAATTGGACCCACCAGTAGGGAACCCCAAAAACTCCTGAAGATTGTCAGAAGTGTTCTTGGATGCCCCTAAATAAAATGAGACCAGGGCCCCATACAGATTAGTAGGAGATAACAGCACTGTTTCCAATTTGTGCATTTCTTTCCAGGCACCAAAAAAACGAAAACCAAGAATATTCACTAGCTTAGTCAAGTAGAGTAGCCTCTGGTGCCCTTTGGGACCAAGACTTTGTGATTCAAGGGTAAATCGGTCTCTCAAGCCTTCCTCTTCGGCTGTGTTTGTGGAATCAATCAGGATAGGGATGAAGGTTTTCTCCTCCCTGGTTGTTTGGTTCTCCCTCTCGAGCTTCTCACACGCGCTCTGGTTGTAGGCGAACAAGTGGAATGGATGCACATAGACACGGTTGCACACTGTGAGGGCGATGCACGCAGTAAAGCATAGCAGAATCAATACTGAGTTCATGGTGAAGCCGGATCAAGGGGAACTTCAGACACCTGTTGGAGACAACAAAATAAAAGTTATTGAAGCTTGCTTGCCTATCAGTCTTCGAACGTCTGAATGACCTACGTCCAATTTACTTGGTAGTAAAAAATTGAAACTGACACAAAACCTATGATTGGTATATACCATTTCCATATTGCCCCTCAAGGTAGGATCTCTGGGGCATATTATCAAGGGGGGGCGATAGGAAATTATCTCCGCTTTAGTGGCCATTTTCGGCTGCTAAGCGGCGATAATTCTATCACCCTATTAGCAAGCTGTCGCTAACAGCAGTTGGCGACACCTTGTAGGCGATAGCGAGCGGTTTGGGGCCCGCTTTGCATGTCAGCAATATTTATCGCTAATGACTTGCAAAGTGGGCGTACCCAACCTGTTAGCGACTGAAAGCAGTCGTTAACATCGCTATCGCATATTACCAACACAGGCATAGCGATGGAAATATTCACGCTCAGCACGAATATCTCCAAAAACTAACGCCTGCTCAGACCAGTTCTTAGCCATTATATCCAATGGGAGGTGGATATAATGGCTAAGACCCTGTTAGCGATAATGCCTGAATAACGCTGTATTCTCAGCGATATTCACAGGTTTTGCCACTATCGCAGGGAATTTTATCGCTTTTGAGATAAACGTTGCTAATAGCTTTTTATCTCAGTGATAAAATCCGGTGATGAACGGCAATAAAAAAATTGCCGCTAAGCCTACTTAGCGATAAATATTGCTATTTGTTGATAATATGCCCCTCTGATCATTAGACACCCAATGACTGCTAAGATTCCAGATCCCGTCATTAACAGAGACCTTCTGCCAATTTAAAGACACACCAGCTCAGACAAACTTCATCCACAGTGCAACACAAACCTCACTGAAGAAGGTGCCTTATGGCATATGATAAACTACATGCACTTAGAATGTAATATTTATTAAAATATCTTCAGGATACTACAAAAGTTAGTTACAGAAGCAAATTGCTGAACCGCCACTCAGTGAGGTCAGAAAGGGTGATAGATTATAAGGGATGGAATATGTGAGGCTTTTTCTTGTCATCCACAACTCCTTCAGAAGGCACATATTCCTTAACTCCAAACCTTCTTGTACCTGTATGCAGTGTAAACGCTCTCATGATTCATGCCAGAATTAATTTCAGAACAGCCAATCATTTTGTAAATTACACCCATTCAAACACTGCCTATACCGAAAACTAGCATGGTTCCAGCCCTTGTATACCAACATGGGATGGCCCTTGTTCAAGTTAGGACGTACAATGATCTTTCAGTAGTATTTTTATAACTTTTACAGTAATAAACTATTTAAAATGGTCTCCTTTAAAGTTTGGAGGAGCAGGAGTCTTTTTGTAAACCAGCAGAGCTCCATCTTGCCAAATTTAGGGGCAGATTTACAAGCCCCATGCGCCGCCGGTGCATCACGTTGCGTGACGCACCAGTGGTTTTTCCTCTTTTAATGCATGCTGCATTCTACAGCATGCATTGAAAGAGGAAAATGCCTGCAGTGATTGCTTTTGTGCAAGAAGGTGCCCCTTCCTTCACAAAAGCAATCTCTCCATGGCGCAGGCATCCTTGCACCATGGTGCAAGGGTGCCTGCGCCGGCGCATGGCAGCTGTTTCTGCGCCAGCACAGGGGAGAGCACAGGAATGTGACATGTCATTGTAGATATGTTGCATTCCTGTGCTCTGAAAGTGCCGCAGCGTGGCGCAGCCAAAGGGCGTGCAGCACTTTCTTGTAGATCTGCCCCTTGGGGTTTATCCACCTTGTTTAGAAGTGAGCCAAATGTCAAATTTCTGGAAGAGGAGACTCAGCTGGGTGTGCCGTCAGAACCTTTAAGCAGTACCTTGTCCAACCCAAGGCTGTCAGTCAATGTGTGTTGGGAGACTTGCTCTATTTAGGGCGAACCTTATAACATCATTTTTTCCTCGCTTTGGCTGCCTGGAAAAGCTTGGTAGTCCAGAAGAGTAAACAAAACAACTGACCTCCTCCACCCCAGTGCTGGGAGAAACCACCCAGAGCATCATTTATTTTAGTTTTTTTAGAAAACAAACCCACACTTTGAGGGTTTGCTTGTAATAAAAACATCTGCCAAGCAGAACCAAAACAACATGGAAGCCATATGGCAAACTTCTCTGCCTCCTGTGTAACAGCCATGCTTGAGGATGCACGGAATGGGGTGAGGTCCATGCCAGGTAAGTGGGAAGCTGAAAATATGAGAGGAGGACCTCTTCCAGAGAAGCCATGTTTCTGCTGAGCTTGTGGACTTCACCCCGCCTGACAAAGCATATCTGACCTTAACAGTAGGCAGTTCATTCTTTATTGAAACAGTTGGGGCCCGATTAACAGAACTAACTTAAGACAAAATCCTAAACTTACTACCATTTTGGTATTCACAGAAGGCACGTACTCATTTCGGTATTCACAGAAGTTAGGAGTCCTAACTTTAGGACTCTTAAATGCCTCCTGTGAATACCGATAGTCTTAAAGTTAGGATTTTTCTCAATTTAGTAGTAGTAAAGTTAGGACTCCTAACTTTAGGACTCCTAAATGCATTCTGTGAATACCGAAAGTCTTAAAATTAGGATTTTTCTCAATTTAGTAGTACTAAAGTTAGGACTCCTAACTTTTGGACTCCTAAATGCCTTCTGTGAATACTGAAAGTCTTAAAATTGGGATTTTTCTCAACTTTACTACTACTAAACTACTAGAGCATCGCCAGAATTTATCGCTGAGATAACGTGCTATTAGCAACCTTTATCTCCAAAGCGATAAATTTTCCGGCGATAGTGGCGAAATGCGTGAATATTGCTGAGAATACACTGATATTCACGCATTAGCGATGAAATGCTCTTAGCCATGTTATCCACCTCCCATTAGATAACATGGCTAAGAACTGGTCTGGGCAGGTGTTAGAATTTGGAGATATTCGCGCTTAGCGCAAATATTTCCATCGCTACGCCTGCCTTGCTAATAGGCGATAGCGATGTTATCAACTGCTTTCAGTCGCTAACAGGTTGAGTACCCCCACTTTGCATGTCATTAGCGATAAATATCGCTGACATGCAAAGCGGGCCCCAAACCGCTCGCTATCGCCTATAAGCTGTCGCTAACTAATGTTAGCGACAGCTTGCTAATAGAGCGATAGAATTATCGCCGCTTAGCGGCCGAAAACGGCCGCTAAAGCGGCGATAATTGCCTATCGTCACCCTTGGTAGTATGCCCCACAGATCGGCCCTGGCGAGATACGTGTCATTAGCGATAAATATCGCTGACATGCAAAGCGGGCCCCAAACCGCTCGCTATCGCCTATAAGCTGTCGCTAACTAATGTTAGCGACAGCTTGCTAATAGAGCGATAGAATTATCGCCGCTTAGCGGCCGAAAACGGCCGCTAAAGCGGCGATAATTGCCTATCGTCACCCTTGGTAGTATGCCCCACAGATCGGCCCTGGCGAGATACGTGGCCTGCACTTGCTACAAGCTAAACCTGGTACAAGCTCTTCATGGACTGGCTGCATTATGTCACTTCCTGCTGTTTTATGAAGCTTTCAGTGACTTTGTTTGCTTTTTTTTTTTTTACTACTCTCACGGCATGTTTTTGAACGTTTTTGTTGGTTATATTATTACATTTCTTTACATACTGATATGCAGAACAAGTAGGATGAAACCTAAATAAAACGTATTCTTTTAATTTTTTATTTGTCATTACACTTATTTATTATTCTGCAAATCGGACATTGGGTTGGGCTGGTCTTCTTTCCAGCATTGTTCTCAGGTTGCCTTAGAGAGAAAGCCTGTGTGTAAAGTGATGTTTCTCACAGCAGGTAGCACTGGCACTGACAATATGGGTACTATGATGTGGGGGATCTTCCTAAAGCAATAACCAGGGACAGAAAAGGGATGGATATATGATTAAACAACTACTCAAAAGGGACAGGTCTGTCCTTGAAACTTCTTCTCATTGAAAAACAGAAACTGTAGCCCCAGCCCTCACCCCTGCCATCCACCAGATGACAGAGCTCAGGGGAACTAACCTGTGTCTCCTTGGTAAACAAAAGGCCTCTTGGAGTTTCTAAAGGTAGCCTCCCTCCTTACTTCTGTATGTATGTAAATGTGTGTGTCTTGTAAAGCGCACTGCTACCCGGAGGTGTCCTGGTGCTATAGATCGCTGGGGAACCCGTCCTGCCTTTCCCTGTGAGATGTTCCTTCCTGGGTATCTCCAAGGTGAAACCAGGCATCCCCGGCGTTTGTGGGGGGCCGTTGTGGAGATGAGGCAAGCTAATGCCCAGAGTTGCAGAGTGTGATCCCAGGTTAGAGAGTGCACCGAGGCGAGAATTATCGAGTCCGCTGACCTTGGTTCACGACCCTGCCGCGTCGGGAAGTGAACCCTGGTCCCGGGCTGTCCTTTGCTTCCGGGTCTGCGGCCTCTAACCAGTGAGCCACACCACTCCTACGTATGGTTCCTCCACCCAGCCACAGGAATGCAGGCAATACATTTTCACTGTCTGGAAGGATATCCTTGCCCCCCCCCCCTCTATGCTGTGCCATGCTAAACCAGGAGTATCCAAATGGATTCCACATTGGTTTGGTAATCAATACTGTGAGACAATATTTAAGGATAAACATCAGAAGTCATCCCCTCCAGCATTCGCAGACTATCCTTTTCGATGTTTGCATTACTTACCTTGTGTATTCCCTCACATTGCTTTTATCAAGAGATTACTGCCTACTTTAAGTGCAGCCTTAAGTTCATGATGTCCCGGTGTCTGTATCTAGCCACTACCTTACAGTTCCAGCACCTGAGTTGAATCAGTTGTCTTTGCTGAAGCGGTAGACTAGATGTAGTCTGGCAGCGGGCAGAGTGTTCACCTGATTTTAGGACCTTTCAAAGATACCTCTTATTGTGTCATCTCATGCACAAATGATGATGTTTCTTCTACAGTTTTGCAACCTCAGATTGCATGCAACCACAAAAGTCTACTATATGTTCCTAAAACTCTGCATGAAAACTTTTACATTATTTTAAAGCTTCTTAATGTCACCTCCTTGTTTTTCTTTAAATGACCCTCTTCTTACTACCCATCCTATGCATGCCCCCTTTCTCTGTGTACAGCCTAAGTTATGTGCATGTTTGAGCAACCTCTGTTATTGTATTTCTGCAAATTGCCCACACCTCATTATACCCTGCACCTCCTTGAAAGTCATACCCTGCAACCTAGTCATACCTCATCTCCTCTATTTTATCTTCTGATCCCATCAACCATCTACATGAACTAACACATGCCCCCACCAGAGTTATCATGGCGATTTTATTGCTTCCTGAAAACTGAAGGGCACACAAGGAACTCTGCAGCAAGTACTTTTTAAAGGTATTTCTAAACACAGCTACTCCTCACTTCGCCCGGAGCTCGGCGCCAGGTGCCACTAGACCAGTCGCAACGCCCAAAAGCCGGCCCTGTCCACTCTTTGTATTAGTTTAAAGTAGTTTCAAAGGTGCTACTTCTGAAACTTTTTATTCAGAAGTGACATACTTGTGTTTCCAATGTCTTTGCACCACATCAATTTCAGTAGATACTATAATGCAAAGTCAAATTGTCATGATAAACTTTTGTATACATACCAAAAGTCTTTAGAAGTGACATCCAGAACATCTGTTAGAAAGGGTTGCATGCCACCACAGCAGACCCAAAAAGGTGTGTTTCTCTTGAACTATCAAAAAGGAAGTTGGATACTGCACAGGATGTATACCTAATGATAAATCAAGAAGGTGCCTGTAGTCTCAGTGAATGATCATATAGTGCATCCTAAGTATCAGAAGGATGTACGGGAGGATCTTTGTTCTGACAATTAGGGGCATATTTACAAGGGGATAGCGTTACTTGTAGCAACGTTCTGGTGAGGATATCTATCCCCTTATCCTTATTTACAAAGCAGCGCGTGGCTTAACGCCGCCTTGTAAATAAGGCCCCATGTCATGCTTCACTTGACGTGAAAGGGCATGCAGTGGTGTTGCAGTGGGCGTTCAGCCGCAACAATCATTGCTTTTTGACCTTTTTTGGCCAAAAACAAAGACCAGGGAACACCTGGTCTTAGAATGGTGATACTAATTTCTCCTAGTTTTTTGCTCTTTCCATGTGTGCTGCATTCTGCAGCACACATGGAAAGAGCAAATCGCCATTCAAGACTGTTTATGTGCACGAAGGTATCCATTCCTGCACATAAACAATCGCCCCTGCAGCACCGGCACCCTTGCAACTTGGCACAAGGATGCCTGCGCTGGCGCTAGACAGCTTAATTAGCTGAATCGTTTTTGGCCACTATAGGTGTGGCAGGGTATACTCAGACATGAGTCCCTTTCTCACTGCTCCATCAGGATTCAAGCAAGCCGGGCCGAAGACGGCTGAAATGCCAGAAACCGGTCCCCGGTAGCTTGTCTCCTTTCTGGTGAAGAATTGGCTTGGTAGTTTAGTCTGCCCTGTTCCCATGATGCACTGGGCCAGGGACAGACTGATTTGCATATAGCCAGGTTCTGAGCTGGGATGGGGCAGTGAGATAAATAACGGTGATGGATCAAGCCCTGATCTTTGGACTGGGTAAGAGTGGTCTGCTTAATTCAGACACTCTGTTCATCACCACCCCCTTTGCTGAATCGTTTTTGGCCACTATAGGTGTGGCAGGGTATACTCAGACATGAGTCCCTTTCTCACTGCTCCATCAGGATTCAAGCAAGCCGGGCCGAAGACGGCTGAAATGCCAGAAACCGGCCCCCGGTAGCTTGTCTCCTTTCTGGTGAAGAATTGGCTTGGTAGTTTAGTCTGCCCTGTTCCCATGATGCACTGGGCCAGGGACAGACTGATTTGCATATAGCCAGGTTCTGAGCTGGGATGGGGCAGTGAGATAAATAACGGTGATGGATCAAGCCCTGATCTTTGGACTGGGTAAGAGTGGTCTGCTTAATTCAGACACTCTGTTCATCACCACCCCCTTTGCTGAATCGTTTTTGGCCACTATAGGTGTGGCAGGGTATACTCAGACATGAGTCCCTTTCTCACTGCTCCATCAGGATTCAAGCAAGCCGGGCCGAAGACGGCTGAAATGCCAGAAACCGGTCCCCGGTAGCTTGTCTCCTTTCTGGTGAAGAATTGGCTTGGTAGTTTAGTCTGCCCTGTTCCCATGATGCACTGGGCCAGGGACAGACTGATTTGCATATAGCCAGGTTCTGAGCTGGGATGGGGCAGTGAGATAAATAACGGTGATGGATCAAGCCCTGATCTTTGGACTGGGTAAGAGTGGTCTGCTTAATTCAGACACTCTGTTCATCACCACCCCCTTTGCTGAATCGTTTTTGGCCACTATAGGTGTGGCAGGGTATACTCAGACATGAGTCCCTTTCTCACTGCTCCATCAGGATTCAAGCAAGCCGGGCTGAAGACGGCTGAAATGCCAGAAACCGGTCCCCAGTAGCTTGTCTACTTTCTGGTCAAGAATTGGCTTGGTAGTTTAGTCTGCCCTGTTCCCATGATGCACTGGGCCAGGGACAGACTGATTTGCATATAGCCAGGTTCTGAGCTGGGATGGGGCAGTGAGATAAATAACGGTGGTGGATCAAGCCCTGATCTTTGGACTGGGTAAGAGTGGTCTGCTTAATTCAGCCACTCTGTTCATCACCACCCCCTTTGCTGAATAGGGTTTTGACGCAGCATGGGCACAAAAGGGACTGAGTGAAATCTTGTAGATTTCACTCAGACACTTTTAAGAGGTGTTCCTGCACCGGAACGCCCCCCCTCCCCCGTGCAGGAACGCCTCCTTCTGGCGCAGGGCTTTACAATGTGACGCATCTCCCAGATGCGTCACGTTGTAAATTCCCCGCACCATGGCGCATCTTTTGCACCGCCGCTGCGTCACAAATGTGACGCAGCGGCGGCGTAAATGAGGCGCAAGGGGTTTGTAAATCTGCCCCAACGTGTTGGGGGACTTAATTACGGCCTTTAAACAATCATATCTGAAACTGGAAAAGTGTGGCGAGCCCCTCTGTATTTGAGGGGAAATATTATACAGCATAAGCAACAGCACACTGCACCCTATAGCAGTGAGTCGTCCAGAGCAATATATAATGAGAACATTCTCCATGAATTCAGAATCTCTTTAGATTAGAATATATAAAACGGTTTTAGGCCAGAAAAATCCGGAGTCTGCCACCTGCTTCGGGAGTATTTTCCTATGTGCATGTGTTATTCAACATTTTAACTCCACACAGATGTGCTGTATCAGCACAGGCACACTAGCAGTGCTGCAATATGAACATCTGCCCTGGGCTGCCAATGGGGGTTCAATGTGACAGATCCTGACAGCAGGACACTAGCTCTTTCCCACCAATGACCTCTGAGATTGCAACATCGCCTCCGGGACCAGCAGGTATTGGGAATTGTTGATCTTGGATCAAACATTTACTAAAAACAAACTTTCTATCCCAGGAAAGAGCATCGTTGTAGGAACAGAGTGCAACCAAAAAATCGACCTCACGAAATACAATTACTATTAAGGATAAGGCAGGATTTTAATGTTTTGTAAGTAAAATGGACAACAATTTTACGTGGCCGCTCCACTAGAACATGATGGGATGACTGCAGCAAACAAGTGAACAGTGGAAGGGGTAGATTGTCAAACATAACGCTGGGTTAGCATCACAAAAGTGACTCTAACCAGCACTAAATGTGTTTTTTTACCAATTTACTTTCCAGCGCAAAAGTTGTGGAAGTGACAAACAATGGAACTGGGAAAATAAATAAATAAAACCACTTATCTTGCACTCGCCGACTTACCTGCACGGGTTGCCACTGCCTACAATTAATGCAAAGTAGAGCAAAGCATTGCTTTGCGTTACTTTGCGCCAAGGAGGAGTTGCATGAGTGGTACATGGGCGTTCCCATACAACCACTCATGCCCTTTGACTCAAAACAATTGTAGACAAAGTTTAGCGACATCTGAAAGGAGTCGTTAGGAGGAAAAATGTGTTCATTTCTTCTTTCTTTTCCTACTTTGCGTGTGTGCCGCACTGTGCAGCACACATACAAAGTGGTAAAAGGGTTTGAACTAATCTATGCATAGTATTTTGTACAGGATTGGTACACTCCCTGTATTATTATTATTATTATTGCATTTCTTATATAGCGCCAGAATCGACCCCCGTAGGGGTATCTCCGCGCTTGCCTTGGGAACCCGTCCTGGTTTTTCCCTGTGAGATAGCCCCTACAGGGCATCCCCAAGGTGAAAGCCAGGCATCCCGCCGCGGGGGGCCGTTGTGGAGATTAAGCAAGCTTAATGCCCAGAGTTGCATAGTGTGAACCCATGATTAGGTCAGGCACCGAAGCGAGAATTATCGAGTCCGAGGACATTTGAGCTCAACACCCTGCCGCGTCGGGAATCGAACCCTGGTCCCGGGTCTGACCTCTGCTTCAGGGTCTGCCTGCTCTAACCAGTGAGCCACACTTCTCCACAAAACCTATGCTAGACACAGGCACTTACCCTAGCACTATGGAGCTAATGCAGTGAAAATGTGGCCCAGATCGAATTGTTGTTCGCCAAGCAACCTTTTGAGTCTTGGATCCCTAGTACTGCTCCCCCTGGCATCAAGGCCTTATTTGCTCTTTGCACGAACGCTGGTACTCGTAAATGAGACTCGGATGAAGCCAACCAGCACCCCAGCAATCGCCTCGCCCTACCAGAAGGATATGGAATTCCCAGATTAGACAGGCAACCCAAAGCAGGAAAAGGGATCGCCATTATCTATAATGACAGGGAAAAAATCTCCATACTAGAACAGCGTTCCAAGGAACAGATCGAAATGATGATATTCAGAGAGGATCTCTCACCCCAGCACAACTGAAAAGGGGCACTGGTCTATCGCCCCCCAAGACCTCTAGCCGTATTCTCCCTCTAGGTTATGGAGCTGATAGCCCCATACGTGATCTCCTCTAGCAATTCTATACTGCTGGGAGACTTCAACGTCCACAGCGAATGCCTCTACAAAACAGAAACCTCGTCCTTCTTAGCAGACCTAGCCACACTGAATCTCAACAAAACTAACAACGCCCTACTCACATAGCAGGACATACCTTAGATATTATCTTCTCTAACTCCTCCCTCCTCACATGCGAAGCCCCTAAGTCAGTTAACTGGTCTGACCATGCAATTATTGATTTCCAGCTACAGAGCCCCAGAGAACCACAACGGCTCATCCCGTGTAAACAATATCAATGCAGACAATGGCATAAAGTCAATCCAGTCACCTTTGCAACTACCTTCACAACCACAGAGACTTACCACATAGCAACATTGAATAAAGCCTAGCTCACCTCAACAAGTCTACCCTAGCTGCCATCGATCTGATCGCCCCACTAAAAATGGGTCCTATGAAACCCAGACCAACTCAGGCAGCCTGGTTCTCCTCAGAATTCCACAAGGAAAGAACCATGTGAAAAAACCTTGAAAGGAAATGGCGCCACACCCACCTCATAGTCAATAAAGAAAAGTATAAAGCCGCTCTCACCCTCTATCATAAAAACATTAAGCTTGCCCGAAAAACCCATATAGCCCAACAACTCAGCCAAGCTGAAAACACCCCTAAAGCCATGTATCAAATTCTGAAAACTTCCACCAACCCCAAAGTATGCTAATCAGAAGAAGGTTTTCCCAATTGCTTTGTGATAAAATAAGTGACTATTTCATACAAAAAATGTATACCATATTTAATAAAATCGCCTCAACTAGATCTCCCCCATCTGTAGACACTTTCACAGCCCCCCCTCCCAGCTCTACACTAAAAACAAAAACAAAAAACTATGCTGAACTTCCTCCCTTTAACGCAAGAAGAAACCGAAACAATAATGTGCAAAATAAAATATGTATCTCCGCTTGATGTCCTACCTGCTTGGATCTCTGCATGGAATGAATTAAATGAATGAAATACTATTTGTAAAGCGTGATGGCTACCCTGCGGCCTCCCCGTGCTATGGATAGCATCAACCAGTAGTCAAGTAGAAGTTAGATGCAGTTTTTAAAGAGCAGTGGGGCATATTACTAAGGAGTGCGTTGGAAAACGCACAACGCACATTCCCGTATCGCCGGCTATCGCCGGATTTCATCGCTGTTTTAGCACGCAATTATCAATGCGCATCAGGTAGGCGAATTGAAATCCGGCGATATGGCACATAAGCGCATGAAAAACAAACGTTGTTTTCATGCGCTACTGTGGGCCTTGATAATATGGGGGGGTGGATTCAGCTTTATGATCCACACCCCCATGTTATCAATGCCTAACGCCTGGTCAGAGCAGGCGTTGGGAGACCGGCGATAAACGAGTTTATCGCAGGTCTTTTCCTCCCAACGCCTGCCTTGGTAATAGGGTGTTCCCACCTCTAACCACATTTTTCATGTGGTTGGACGTGGGAACGCCCACTTTGCATGTCATTAGCAATGTTTATCGCCGACATGCAAAGTGGGCTTGGGCCAGGCTTTAAAATGCCCTTGTTAATAGGGCTCTAGCAGTATCGCCGCTTTCTTGGCACAATTCTCCGAAAAAGCGGCGATACTTGCCCTTGGTAATATGCCCCAGTGTTTTTAAAAGTCTACAAAAAGACAACAAATTGGGCTCCTGACGAAGGGAAATAGGGAGAAGATTCCGGAGGGTAGCCAAATTGTATGCGAATGATCGTCCACCACATGTTGCTCTTTTTACTATAGATGGTAGGAGAAGATAGGCAGTAGTTGACCGGAGGGACCTATTAGGTTGGTAGGGGGTGACCAGGGATTGGATGATCGCAGGGCCGTGCTTCCAAAAAGCTTTGTGGGCTAGGCACATGGCCTTAAACTGGATCCCTTCTCTGATCGGCAGTGCAGGGTCACTAAAGCTGATTTTGCAGACTGTTGGTGGGGAATCCGCAAAAGCAGACGAGCAGCACAGTTTTGAATAGTCTGGAGTTTCCTGGTGGTATATAAAGGCGCACCCAAATAAAGAGCGTCCCCATAGTTCAGATGAGAAAGAATAAGAGTCTGGACCATGATTCTTCTGGCTTGAAAAGGGAGAAGGGGGAGTATTTTTCACAGCATTCTAAGCAGGCCAAAGCATGTGGCTGAGAGTTTCGCTACCTGGTGATTGAATGTGAGCGAACAGTCAAGCCACATGCCCAGACTCTTAATCTGCTCTTTTGGGGCTGGTGCGGGTCCAAGGCATTTGGGCATCTCTTTCCAAACTAATTTCAGACCCTATCTGCTCCATACTGAACCAATCTCTTGAGGAAGGACACCTACCTCTCTCATGGAAGGTGGCCCAGGTCATCCAAATCCGGAGAAACACCAAAATGCCTGTGGAAAATCTCTCAAACCTCCACCCCAGCTCCCTCCTACCTTATCTGAGCAAAGTTCTGGAAAAACATGTCAACAAACATCTATCCAACTATATCGAAGCGGCTGGCTACTTACACCCGGCTCAATCGGGTTACCGACCTAAATATAGCACAGAATCGTCCCTGGTGGCCGTCACCGATACCATCAGGCTTGCCCTAGATCAGAGCCAACCCACCTTTCTAGTGCTGTTAGACCTCTCCGCCACTTTCGATGCGGTCGACCACCAGACTTTGCTCAAGAGAATAAGAGAGGCAGGCTTAGGGGGAGTGGCCCTTAAATGGATGACTAGCTTCCTCTCTAATTGATCCCAGACTATTAACTTTGGCCCATACCAGTCCGAATCACAAGAAATAACCAAGGGGGTACCTCAGGGATCATGCTTAAGCCCAACTATGTGCAACATCTACATTGCCCCCTTGGCAGCTCTATTAAGGGACTACGGGGTCGTCCCAATATAGTATGCGGATGACACCCAACTCACCTTCTCCTTCAGCAAGGCCTCGAAGACAGCCCAATCCACCTTCTCCTCCGGCATGGCGGCAATCTCACAATGGATGGAAAATAACTTCCTCCAGCTGAATGCCGGGATAACAGAGGTCTTGCTCTTCAGAGATGCCCCACTTCTATGGACACCTCACTGGTGGCCTCCGGAACTGGGAAACGCCCCAACTCCCGCCACTACAGTTAAGAACCTGGGAGTGTACCTCGAACAGACCCTCACCATGAAAAAGCATGTAACACACACCAAGGGCTCATGCTTTCACGTATTGGGCCTACTAAGGAGAGTTTTCCCCTATCTTCCTGACACAGTAAGAAAGACCTTGATTCAGACCATAGTACTGAGTAAGCTAGACTATTGTAACGCCTTATTGATTACAGCCTACGAGGCCTCATTAAATCGCCTACAGATGATACAAAATACTGCTGCACGCTTAGTCTTAAATGCCCCGCACAGATCAGCGTCACTCCCCCTCCTCCACCAGCTACATTGGTTGCCCATACGGAAGCGTGTGATGTTCAAGATCTGCTGCCTAACACACAAAGCAATATGGGGAAATGGACCCTCCTACTTGGCGGAGAGGCTCCACCACTACACACCCTACCGAGCTCTGCGATCAAGCTCTAAATCCCTACTTAAGATCCCTAGAATAAAAAAGACGCAAACAGGAGGCAAGACCTTTTCATAACAAGCGCCATTAATATGGAACCAACTCCCTATTGCCTTAAGACAATGCCTGGACCATCGAAAATTTAGGAATGCCCTGAAAACAGCTCTGTTCTAGACTAGCCTACTGCAGTTACTTCTGCTGCACTTCCCGAGCGCTGAGATACCCTTCTCAGGGTGATTCAAGCACTATATAAGACTGTAAACTAATCTAAAACTAAACTAAATACCCACTGTGAAAGGGTGAATATCAAAAAAGTAAAGGGTTACATCTAGTTATAGCAGTAAATCTACATGTCAGTAAATATACACATCTATATTTACCTATGTTCATCAGGGCCATACTATCGACCAGTAGCAAAATGAATTCTCAACAAATATTTCTATGCCTAAATATTCCTTTAAGAAATTTCTGCCCTGGGAATTTTTTTCCAGCATGCAATGTCATCCAACCACTGGTCAAAATATTAATCCTGGAAAAAACATTTGTGGCAGAAACTAATGTGGACTCCTGGTCAGAGCAGCTACTGGCCTAGTGAAGTTGGGCCCTGTCCCAATTTAGGGGCATATTATCAAGGGCCTTATCACCTCTTTTTTGGCTCTAAAAGCCAAAAAAGCAGAGATAAGGGTTTTGTCCTATTTACAAGGCAGTGCTAACATGCATTAGCGCATGTTAGCAGCCTTTGTAACGACGCTTCGCTTTGCATCTATAATGAGATGCAAAGTAGGTGTTTCTTCAAAAAACAACAGGGAAAATATCGCCTACAGCGCTTCTCCCTATTAAGAAGATTGCACAGGAAACCCATAGCGATAAAAAAAGCTGTGCTAACAGTGGTTATCGCCATTAGCTAACGTCTGCAAATTGTCAGACTTAGCTATATTAATAAAGGGAGGTGAATTCTAAGCCTAAATCCACATCTCACTACTTACAAGGATTCCCTTGTAAGTAAAGGCATGAGACACAGAATTCTATACCGCCCCTGGGTTCCAGCTTGTAATGAGGGATCATGCGTAAGAGTTTATTCAACACTTAGGCCCTGATTAGGATGAGGCTCAGAAAGCCTCTGACCACATGTCAGTTTCAACCGCCGCATAATGATGCAGATGGTCGAAACAGAACCGGCCTGTCATATCGGAGATCATTCCGGACAGTCGAAGACTGGCACGTAATCCCAATGGACGGCGTTTCTGCTATTGGGATTACGATGTTGGGTTCTGACGGGCTTTCCAATATGGAAAGCCTGTTGGAAAGTGACATTGGGGGCATCTAGCAGGGCCTCCTTCACCCTAGAGCCTCCGGTTGGGGGTCGAGGGGAAACCTATGGTGCCCCCCTGTGAATACCTGCACTGTGTGGCAGGCACCGTCAGGTACCTGCCACACAGTGCAGGGATTCACACAAACTCCCATGTCTCTATGGGAGCTTGTGCTACGGCCAGTTTACAGCAGCAGTACAAACTCCCATGGGTAATTGGGAGTTTGTGACCACACCATGTACGGTTGCATTGTAATTAGGTATGCGGAACCATCAACCAATTGTCGGGCAGTTCCCATACTAATACGACGTCCGTATGACATCGTAATGAGGCCCTTAATGTTATGCCTAGGTAAGTGTATTGTGATTCTATCTGCCAAGAGTGGGGCTCAAATTAAGAATGCTTTTAAATAAGAGGACTCTTACCTTAAAACATATGCGATCTTCCAAAGCCCTTCAGCCCAAGGAAGGTCTAACCTGTATAGATGTGGGTCATCTCCAAAGGCGATCAACCAAACCATGGAGTTCGGCACTTTCAGTTGTATGTTAATATATTACTGTTAAAATATTTACCCCCAAAATATATCACATCCATGGTGTTGTCTACCATCACATTGTCAAGGTAAATATATATTTACCATTCTCAACTCCACATCCATTTACCTAGACTTTCCTTGTAATGTAAGTCAATATAGTAGATGCAACATTTTGACTCTGATGAAGTGGTAGAACACTGCCCTCCCTGTACTAGCCGTATGTATGAAGAGGGAAGCCCAGAGCAGAGACATTACAAACATCTAACGTGGGGTGAACCGCAGCTCCCACAACAGACGTTTTGTGTGTAGCAGAATGAAATGCAAAATGGACATAGGATTGTGGTAACAACTACACATAACATTTCCTATGGGTGCATCCGAGGACATGCTGACATCGAAGAGAAAGCTCAGATGTTGTATTTAATTGGTAGGGCGCTGGTGCATTTTGGCCAAATAACTCCAAGAAGATATCCCCTTTCTTCCTTTAGACGCAAACATAATTATCTTGTTTTTGTTACTAATAGGATAGAAATAAATATTTTACATATACCATAGCACAGAAGAGCACCATCATGCCTCAGGTTTATTAAAGGGGACAGTTCTATTCCCAGTAACCCATCACAAATTAACTAATATGATCATTAGTTTCTGTGCTCGCTAGAAAAAAAATTACTGATTATCATAAAAAGATCAGAAATCCACAAATTACGCAGACAAATAAACCTGACTGCAGATAGTATAATTCCACCACTAATAGTAATTCTGATCCCTGCCCTCCTCTCAGATCCCTGTCGCGACCTTCTACAGCAGCTCTTTCAGGTCTTGAAAGAAGTAGTTGAGAAGATCAAAACCAAGCCAAGCGCTGGGTTGGTTAACAACCATTTGATGACTCTTGAACAACATTGGTGGAAATTGGAAACACTTGGAGAAAATGTCAGGGGCATATTAGCAAGAACCTCGTAAAAATTATCGCCGTTTTAGCGGCAGGAAACTGCCGCTAAAACGGCGATAATGGGCTTGCTAATATGCGTTATAGAATTCCACTAGAAGCCCAGGTTAGATGTGCAGGACTGTGCATTGGAATTCTATAACACATATTAGCAAGCCCATTATCGCCGTTTTAGCAGCAGTTTCCTGCCGCTAAAAGGGCAATAATTTTAACGAGGTTCTTGCTAATATGCCCCTCAGTTCTTTATCTCATTTATGCATTGTATACAAAAAGAACTCCACTTTTGCTATTTTTTCACCTCCATACACATTTGTTCACTTTGTGGCCAAACAAATGAATTGCTTGGGACACTGAAGGGTGATTTCACTAATCACATGCATTACTGTATCTATCCGTTTTGCATCAAATGTCCTGTTCAGTGTCCTATGTGCAGGTAGAGCCCACAATGCATCTACCTCAGGCAGCATGTGGCATACCCCAAGCATCACCACTCTCTTGCTTGCTCTTCAAAATCTCGGTTAGCAAGGAGCAAGACCTGGTATATTTCCAAATGTATGCCAAAGACACCAAAATCCACCTTAAGGTGGAGAACCATTTTTAAAACTAGGCTAATATCACTTTATGATTGTAGTCCATGTCCAAAGGATGAGTGGGTGTTTCCTCCGTGTCAACAGAGTGAAAACATCAGATGGGAGGGACTAAACTGGAATCTATGATCTTCATCTGGTCCAAAGGCCTTGTAACGCCCAATAGGCTTCCTCAAAAGTATGCAGCTGAGGGAACCCTTCAATGTTGAACTCTGCAGCACATCAACGTAAACCCAGTGATTAAAGAGGTACCTTCATCATTGTGATCACAATATGGTCCCAGAAGAGTGGTGGTCATTGTCACCTTGACTACTGTAATGTTCTCTAGTGTAATGTTAATACATATCATCAGCATTTCACAGTGATAAAATATGCTAGTAGCTCGGCAGGACTTTACTTGAGCAGAATTAGCTCTCACTACAGAAAAGGTTGGAGACCCCTGCTCTAATCAGTGCTTCCTAAGAAACTCATTCAGAAACTCCAACAGCTGCATAATAGGCAGCTAGAATGTTCCAGAACAAAAGTTAGCATATCAAATCAAGGTTAAAAACACTGCATTGACTCCAGCTTGACGTAGGGAGCAACTAACATGCTTATCTAAATGTAATGCAGTGCAGCAAATCACATCGCTGCACAGCGTTACAGGAAAGGGCAGGAATGCGGCAAATTTATCACAACACCGCGCATTCCTACCTTTTCCAGCGTTTGTGCACAGTGTACTGCCACGCGCCAATGCAGGCACCCTTGCACCATGGTGTACGGTACCTGATTGCATGCAGGATTGTTTTAGTTGAGGAAGGGGCCGAATGCAGCACACCTAGAAAGAGGAAAAAATGTGGAGAAATAAGGACATTTCCTTTCGTTGCGCCTCCCTACCGCCACCCCTGAGGTGATGTCAGAATCTGACCCCTTCCCAGGTTTACGATTCCCCGTAAATCTGGGAATGATTCAGATTCCATGGGGGTTGCGTCGGAACACCCACAGCAATGTCCATGGAACGACCCTTTCATGCAGTGTTCTGCATAAAAGGGGCACATAATTACAAGGCCATGAAACACCATGCAAAATGTCTTTGCGTGTCTTTGTAAATATGCTGCGGCACATTGCGCCACCAGAGCGTCAAAAAAGTGACGTTCCCCAACATAAAAGTGCTGCTAGGGGCCTCGTAAATGAGCCCCTTATTATTTTAAAAGGCCTTTGTAAGACTCCCTTGGGTGGAATGTGAAAGTATCGCCCCCCTGAAGCTATTTTGTGTACAAAGACTTAACCTTATTTGCTGTGACAACAGTAATAAGCTCAGGGGAAGAATAGTGATGTGACAGACTTCCATTTTACATACATGCCTAAACCAGGCAAGTGATCAACTACCAAGGAGGCCTAAAACACTGCAGAGGGCATCGTTATAATGCCTTAACTTAGGTGTCCCCCAATCTCTAATGCAATACAGAAGTGATCTTAATTTAGCAAGTGAGTATATGCCCCTCTGCCCAAGATCAAAGAACAAGGGTACCATTGGGGTGCAGTGAAGTTGACATTAGCAGGTATTTTAAAAAGTCTGTTTCACCATAGCAATAATGTGGAAAATATTGGAGCAGCCCATTATCTCGGATCCTTGTAGGGTCGCATCTGGCACAGCAGTTAATAAACCTCAAGGGCTAGGGAGGTCTAACTTCCGCCCTTCACCCTCTTTCAATCTGCGCTCCAATTGGATGACAATAAAAGGCAATTGTTCAAGTAGATCTTTTTACAGGGGTTGATAACATACTTGTGCATGTCCTCAATGTCATCACCATGGTGTCCTCAAACAGAAAAACAGAACATTTCATTTGTTTTAACCGTTCAACCGATCTGATGCAAACCACGTCCAGGGTGAACAGGTTTGATCTGGCTCAATCTAACCTGATCCAGTCCTGTTCTCTTCATCTGTAAAAGGCCGACACACGTTTGGCATTGGAGACGTTTTGGATGATGTTCATCTAGGTCAGGGCAGGCTAGAGTTCAAGTACAGAGTACATCAGATTAAAAGCGTAGGAGGAAGAGGATGGCAGCAATAATCATGCTCGATTGGCACAACACTAACGCATGATCAATGGCTTGCCTGGTTGGTTCCAAAGGCAAATTCATTGGCTGATTTATTTTGGAATTTAGGACCATATTTATCAAGGCTTTGCGTCACCATGGTTCCACGCAAGCAGGCATGAGGGTGACACAAAACCTAGGAGCTTTGGCAAGATACGTAAGGCCACCTTGCATAGCACCAAGGGGCAGATTTATGAAGGGCTTGCGCCACGTTTACGCCGCCGTTGCGTGACGCAATAGCGCGGAAACGTGGCGCATCCCTGCGCCCTATTTACAACGTGACGCATCTAGGAGATGCGTCACGTTGTACAGCACTGCGCCATGAGGAGGCGTTCCTGCGCAGGGGGAGGCGTTCCTGCGCAGGAACGCCTCCTGAAAGTGGCTGAGTGAAATCTATGAGATTTCACTCAGTCACTTTCAGGGCAATGCTGCGTCAAAACCCTGCGCCTGCTTGAAGCAGGCGTAAGGCTTGAGGCAGCATTGAAAGAATAGGCCCCCCCAGAGCATTGCTGGAGCTGCGTCGCGCTTGCGACGCAACTCCAGCAATGCGTCACTTTTACGGCACAGATGCGTGACGCATCTGTGCCGTTTTTGCCCCATGGTGCGCCGCATCATAAATGCGGCGCACCATGGGTGGCGTAGCTGTGGCGCATGTTAACTGGCGCACCCCTCGGGATGCGCCAGTTAACATAAATCTGCCCCCAAGTGTCTTGCTAAATCTAGAGTGAAGCAAGGCAATGCAAATCGCTGCCTTGCAGTACTCTACCCAAGGGAGGCGTTCCATGGGTGCAGCATGGGTGTTCCCATGCATCTACCCATGGATTTCGGTGCATTCCCTGAGTACCATTACTGGTAGACCTGGGAATGCATTCGAATGCTATGCCTCCCCAGGTTAAGTGTAACGATAGAAGTATGTTTTTTCTCCTCGTTGTTTCCTCTTTCTATGAGTGCTGAATTCTGCAGCACACATGGAAAGAAAACATGCCTCTGAGGATTGTTTTTGTGCGGCAATGTGCCCCTAATTGCACAAAAGCAATCCTGCCTACAATGCAGGCACCCTTGCACTGTGTGTGTTGGTCTTAGGCACAGATTGTGCACCAGTGCAGGAATACTCTAATAGAATGTTAAATATGGCTCAATCGTGCCCGCTGCCTTTCACGCAGCAGAGCAAGGTGACTTGCTCCATTGCGTGCATTGTTGATAAATATGGCCCTTAATGTAGGTCATTGGAATCTTTAAAGTCGTATGCTCGAATGCCATGATCTGAAAGGGTATTCTTTTCTTGGGAACTCAGGGGCATATTAGCAACAACTTGCGATAATTTAATTTTTTTATCGCCTCCTATTGCTGGATTTTATCGCGGAGTTAATGCAGTATTACCAACATTTATCTCCACAGCGATAAAAAATCCAGCAATAGCGGCGAATACCATCTATAACGTGAGATTTCCAGTGATAAAAATCCTATCGCTAAAGAAAATCTCGCTAATAGGCAGGTGGGGTCTTAGCGTTAGAATCCACCTCCCATTGACTAATATGGCTAAGTCAGGTTTTACCAGGTGCAAAATTCTGGTGCCAATCGCGGTTAGCGCACTTTTTTTATCGAGTTGCAAGTATTGCTAATAGGCGATAGCTGTGTTAGCGACTGCTTTCAGTCGCTACCAGGTTGGGTACGCCCACTTTACATGTCATTAGCGATAAATATCGCAGACATGCAAAGCGGACCCCAAACCGGTCACTATCGCCTGGAAGATGTCGTTAACTGCTGTTAGCGACAGCTTGGTAATTGGGCGATAAAAAAATTGCCCCTTTATCGGCAAGAAGTGCAGCTAAAGCGGCGATAACGCCCTTCCTAATATGCCCCATAGTGTTTAATCCCATCACAGTTACACAGATTAAAGACATGTGTACAAGTGTAATTGTTGAGCCTTGTTCCTATTGCTCCTATGAAATTAGAATGTTTGTCAACATTTTCAAAAGAAACATTTGTTTGCCATTACAATCATAGCTGACTGTAATTCACTAGCAATCAAATAAACATGTGAGTCACTCTAATTTCTTCATCAGTAGATTTTTAGAACAAGTGTATAAATTATGAATTATTCAATACAAATCAAAAGATTACCGAATCTTTGAAAAGGTTGATCTTGCTCAACTTTCACATAAAGCAGCTCCTGTTTATTTCAGCCCAGGGGAAGAAGCCCATGAAGGTACTTACCTGTGTTAGCAAATTTGGAAATATTATGTACCATGGTAACTCATTTATTGTCAGTAGGCTCCACCTGGATATAGGTGCGAGCCTGAACACTTTCCTAATTGGTCGAATGAAGGCATCATGCACTGAAGTGGCTTCAGGGTGTGTAGAGGTGAAAGTGCTAGTCCCTCCACTTGACCGGTTATTTAAAAACAGAGCAGCTCATTGGTCAGTGACATGTTTAATAGCATACTCAGAGCAAGATAGAAATCTTGAGATGGCCGACATAGTAGAACTGATGCAATGGACCCAGATGTCAGACTACCAGGGTAAGCCAACAGAAGATGGTGGAAAGAGTCCCAGAAGTTCAGTTTGCGGTGGCCCTGCTGGGACACCTCATGGAAAAGGTCTGGTTTCTTCAATAGAAAGCTGAAGATGTTGAAGATTGATCACAACAAAATAATATCTATATGGTGAGTATTCTAGAGGAGGCGTGGGAAACAGAAGTTGTTTTGAAAAAACAGTTTGCTGCAGATGGTCACCCTAAAATAATTGTTGTTGGAAATGGTCCTTTCTGCAGGGTCAGCCCCAAACGTTTTGCCGTCCTCTTCCTACTATTTACTAAATTCATTTTTGTTGGCCTTAGGACTCTTCACTTTACCACAGCTAACCAGTGCTAAAGTGCTTGAGCTCTCTCCCTAAAACATGGTATAATTGGTTAACACCTGTTTGGAATATTTAATGTACTTGTACGTTCCTTGTAGAGTGGTATATCATATACCCAGGCCCTGCAAGTTAAAGGTTACCAGTGAGCCTGCAGCACGTATTGTGACACCCACTTAAGTAGCACCTTTAACATGTCCCAGGCCTCCCACTGCAGCCTGTAGAAGTGTTTGTCTGCCATTTTCACTTGGCAGTTAAAACCCCATGCCATGCCTTAAACTCCCCTTTTACTACATATGTCACCTCTAAGGTGAGCCATAGGTAGCCCATAGAGCAGGTTGCTGTGTAAGTAAAAGGTAGGGAATGCACTTTTAAATTTTACATGTCCTGGTAGCCTATCATAGGATAACATTGGTGATTCCTTCTTACATTTAATAAGTTGTAATTCCTGATTGAGAGGGAGTAGATCTGTCATGTTTGGTACCTATAGACATGTAATGATAAATCCTCTTTAATGGAAAGGTCAGATCTATTATTATAATTTTGAAAAGGAAACTTTTGAGGGGTGATACCCCGAAATCGGTCCAGTGAGGACCTGGCTTGGCAGTTCGGGCTGGGCCGTTCCCATGGGGAGCAGGGTGAAGACTGATTAGCATCTGGCTGGGTCCAAACTGGGGTGGCGTGGTGAGCAAAAAAACAATGGTTTAAACTCAGATCAGTGACTGGGGGGTAATATTTGATTTGCTCGTCATTCTGTCCATCATCTGTTATTTTGCTCTTGTCTCTCTAAGTGCGAATGATATGCCCAGACGGGAGTACTGTGGTTACTGAGTCTCTGGATTCAAGCTAGCCTGGCTGATGAGGAGTAATACACTGAAACCGGTCCCAGGATCATTGTTCCTGGTCCAAGGAGGGCCTGGTTTGTCAGTTTGGGCTGGACTGTTCCCATGTGGAGCAGGGTCAACATTCAAGATTCAAGTGTTTTAGATCTAGTTAGGGCTGTAGAGGCAGTCCAACACGAAGTTCAGTTCTGGCAAACAGAAAATCAGTCCCTTAAGGAAGAACTGGTTTGATGTCGTCCTCGTCGCTTATCATGGTTATCTGAGAGAAGGGCTAGGGTGATTTCTAATCATGTACGATTTGCCTTGCAGCTCACATGCCTTGGCTAAGTAAAAAATCTTGCAAACGCTATCGCAATCACTAACCCTGTTGATGTCACAGTTAGCACTTCAGTCCCTATGCTCTTGGCACTGCCTGTAATGTTTTTTGTAAACAGTCACAAAATCTTAGCGCTCTCGAATAGGCATCCATTGCGGTTTCCTTGTAACCTAGAAGCCTTTCTCTCCGATGTCGCTAGAATGACTTCTATAGCATTCCCTTTTGGGGGTTCCGCAGTTAATGGGGCTATTCCACTCCAAAAAAGAATAACTTGCATTTGCACGATTTTGAAAAGTTTAAAGAGGTGACGCCTTGTCTCTTGTCTATGTGTACCTTTATCCAGACCTGTGGTTCTGAGTTGGTAACTGGCCCCACCATGTTGTCACTTTAGAATTTAATTAATGTGGCACTCATTGCTATGATAATACTCAGAGGGGTTTATCTCTCTTGGCATGTGCAGTCCTCCAACCAGACTCGTTGACTCAGTCCCCAGCGGGTTACTTGAAGCTTCAAGACAATCTCGATTAACACAAGATTACACCACTACCTCCTCATAGGGTAATTGTTTGTCACTTAGATTTCATTCCAGGTGCAACGCTACCCTGTTGTCAAGCTCATGCTCCTTTAGGACCAGAGAAGAGATTGTTCCCCTTTTTCTGAATGAGGTAGAGACAAATTTCATGCTCACTCTGTTGATTTCATGGTACCCATCATGGTCCCCATAGGTGTCACAGTGAAAAGGAAAATGGACCCAGTGCTTAGATGTCCAGATCCCGCGCAGTATATTCTGGTGGAGGTGAGTGCCTCCCTGGCAGCCGTGGGAAGGGATCCATCACAATTCTACCTTACAACAGGGCATGTGCACTCAGTTACCCCTTTTAACTAGGTATGTTGTCTGCGGGACAGACTTGCACCAGTCAGGACACACAGGAACCTGCTTCTCAGAACGTTGTTTATGCATAACACATTGAAAATCCCTGTGACCAGAAATCCCTCTGTGGTAGCATTAGTCAGAGTTTGTGTTGGGACGAAACAAACTCTTCTGTAACTGAAATAGTCAACTACTTATATAACCAGTTCCCTTAACATGATCCGATCTCATCTACCCTCATGAAGCCTTAACCAGGTGTGCTGACACTCAATTAGCAGATCTGAGAATTCAAAAGACCCTAGTAAATGGTCAACTATAGTTTGAGGGGCTAACATTTTTTAAGGATGTACATGACTGTGTTCAGATTTGCCCAGCTTGCTTTCAAGGCGAAACACCCCATTCCAAACCGCCTGTTGTGTGGACCAGAACCAGTGCATTACTGAAGTTGCATGGTTTGGAGACACTGCTCTGCCTTCAGAACCATCACTGTGCATTCACAAAATTTTATTTTTACAGGTGTTTTTCCTTAGAGGATAAGGCTGAAAATGTATTTATAAATTCTCTGTCCTCATAACCAATTCTGGCCTACAGTGGGGCTTTAACTATACTTTCATTATAGTAGTAGTATATGGCTTTATTTCGATAACAAAACATATCTTAAAAGCATCACATTAAAAAAAAATACATTTGTTCCTTATAAAAAATTGAATTTGATACATAAATTACATCAAATCTAAAGTGAGGGGTAAAAAGAAAAACACAGAGATAAAGGGATAAAATCACAATTTAAGATCACAATTTATAAATTTTCTTTAAGATCACAAGTTATACGTTTTCTTTAAGCCTTTTAGATCTAATGGACCAAGCCCATGATAAAAATTTTGACAGACCACATACGTACAGCAACCGAGTATCAGACATCAGGATATACAACGCCTCATTGTGATGTCTAGTTCCCAACAATCTACATAGTGTTTTAAGCCAGCACTTCCTCGGTGACGCATAAGCCGGACATGCGAACAGAATATGTGCAATGGATTCTGTTCTAGACTTACAGGTAGGACAAAAAGGTGTTGTTTGGAATGGGGCTTTCCAGCGGGCAGTTAGTTCGCGCATTGGGAGCACTCCGACCCTGAATCTACTTTCATTATAATAAAACTTCGTCAACTTAGGGGTAGATTTACAAGAAATTGACGCATCTCTGCGTCAGTTTCCCTGCGGCTTCGTGCGAAACCTTTGAGCCACCATGGATGCGTCATATTTACAATACGGTGCACCATGGTGCAAAGGTATTTAAGCAAGTAAAATAAAACAAAACAGTCCAGTTGATCCCATTTGCGACTGGTTCTGGTTTCTAATGTAATTAATTGACTGAGAATTACGTCAAACTGAGCTATATCATGTGAACTTTGCACTGGTGCAGAAATAGATTTTGTTTCATTTTTGCTGCTGGTATAGTATCGAACTCAGGGGCATATTTACAAAGAAATGTTGGTGTGCGGTGTTGAGTCAAATTTGGCAGCGACGCGCTCTTACAATTTCAAAATGCAGGGATGGGCCGTATTTACAACAACACACCCCTATGTTTTCCCTGGCACTAAATTTAGCTGCCTAGCGCCAACACAGGCACCTTTGCACAATAGTGCAAGGGTGCCTGCATTTCAGGGAATGATTGTTTATGTGCAGGAAGGGACACCTACCTACACATAAATAATCATTCTTGGCATTTTGCTCTTTCTACGGGTGCTGTTGCAGCACACATCAAAAAAGCAAAAACGAGGAGAAATAAAAAAGGCAGCGTTATGCCACAAAAAGTGACTTACCGCTGCTTTGTAAATATGAAGAAGGGCACGGCACCACCAGAACGTGTCTAAAACTGATGTTCTGGTGGCACTATCCCCTTGTAAATATACCCCTCAGAAAGCAAGTTTTGCCGAACAGTAGTAATACAGAGCGATTTTGCTCAATCAAGAATAGGGCAAACTGACAGCATTAGGCTGCTGCTCTTTTACACGATTTTCCGGTGGCGCAATGTCCAGCATCATATTAACAAAGGGGCGTTAAGCCACAAAAAGTGACTTACTGCTGCTTTGTAAATATGAAGAACGGCATAGCGCCACCTGTAAGTCTCTAAAAGAGATGTTCTGGTGGAACTATCCTCTTGTAAATACACCCCTCAGAAAGCAAGTGTTGCCGAACAGTAATAATACATAGCGATTTTGCTCTATCAAGAATAGAGTAAACTGACAGCATTATGCTGCTGCTCTTGTACTCAGTAGTAGGTTAAAGTCATTTAGGGGCATATTTACAAGGGGATTGCGTCACCAGAACGTTACTTTTTTCGATGTTTAGGTGGCTCAAAGCCCTGCATCATATTAACAAAGCACGATAAACCACTTTGCGTGGCTTCATACCGCTTTGTAAATGTGGTACCTTTCACTCAGTTTTCTGCGTAAAAGGGGCGTGCAATAGGTGTTGCTGTGGGTGGTGTTTCACCGCAACACCCATTGCTTTTTGACACGGCCCCAGATTTACAAGGATGTGTAAATCTGAGACAGCGCTATAAACAAACTTCATGCAAAGATTGGCGCAACGAGGAGACATACTTTTATTTCTACTCTTTTTCGCTCTTTCTATGTGTGCTGCATTTTCAACACACATAGAAAGAGCAAATCGCCTTCAAGATTGTTTATGTGCAGGAAGGTGTCTGTTCCTGCACATACACAGCCATCCCTGCAACGCAAGCACCCTTGCATTATGGCGCAAAGGTGTCTGTGTTGGCGCTAAACAGCTATTTTTAGCACCAGCGCAAGGGATAACACGGGGGTGCGCAGTATTTTTGGGAATACGCGCATCCCTGCATTTTTTTAAATGACGCAGCGCGGAGCTGCAAAATTTGGCATGCTGCGCCATTTCTGTGTGACTTTGCTGTTTTGACTGTCACTACATCCACCCACTATTACCTCGACACATCCGTTATTGCTTTTGGCTTGGCATGTATACTATTCTAACTGCAGGCCATGCAATTTGGACTCCAGAGCCATCTCATGGCCATGGGGTAAGGAGGTAATGCCTTTATTGACGTAACGATGTGGCTAATCTGGTGTCTTATTGGTCTCATGCACCAACTCTCGCCACCCACACTCTTGCAGTCTGGGTTTCACATTATTATCACAAGTTCAAATCCCAGTGGGCACACTAAGCCTTTCATCTTTCTGAGGGTGACAAAATGAGAACCATTAAGTTGGTTAATAATAAACATCTGATATTCAGAGACAATACGCATTAGGGGATGAACGAGGTTCAAATACCAGTGGGCACACTCGGCCTTTCATCTTTCTGAGGGTGATAAAATGAGTACCATTAAGTTGATTAACAATAAACATCTGTTATTCAGAGACAATATGCATTAGAGGATGAAAGTGTGCTTTACACAGACACGCTATGTCGATGCGATGGAGAGCAGCCATATTTGAGAGGTGGATTTAAATTGTCTCTGTGCCGAATATTGCTAATATCGTTTTTTACCCTTTTTTTTGCTCCAGGTGCAAAGCTTAGGTAAAATTTGCTTTGAGCAAAGCCTGAATGATCCATTCCTTAACATGGAGCATAAATGATGGTGCTCATTGGATATGCCTCTTTTCTTGCACTAGTGCAAGACATAAGGTATAATGAATGGTGCCTCTTGATTTCAAATGGTACCCATAGAGTTCACCTTTATTCAGGGTTCCCATCATAGGTCTTCCAGGTTGTAAACAGATGTTTGAAAAGCCTGTATGGCGTGGTTGGTCCCAGTTCACGCCATTTTGTAACACAATGAGTTATTGTGCCTAGGGTTGGGCAGAAAAACCCCAATATCGCCGAAAGGAAAAGCAGAATTGAGAGACTTCCACCACCTGACCCAACCCCAAGTCATATGCTTTGGCTGCACCAATTAGCAGACTTGTCTTATAAATGGTCTGTCAGTCGTCAGCCATGGTTGGCACAACATACCATCAACTGGATGACCCTCCTACCAGAACATGATGAAAAACCTTAATGCGTTTTGGACTCAGTACTCGTTCTTCCTATGGGTGGAATACTTAATTCACCACTAATTATGGCAATGTCATACGTGAATCAACATTCATGCTTAATACATATCGCTTTTCTCCAGATAGCTCTAAGTTTTTGCGTTTTAAAAAATTCATTCTGGCTACATTTTTGTGTTACCTAACCATTTCCCCGGTGGTTACACTTATACACCTGCTTTGTTACATCCTCTTAGAAAGTAAGAGCAAGCGTGCGGCTCATGATGCTTAACAGACAACATGTAACACTTGTGCGTGCCAGTGGACTTTTCTCCTCTCACCTTTGCAATGTACTCATACGGCAAAACTACAATGTGATTAAACGCATTGTACAATATTTATTTGTAAAGTGCACTGGCTTGCCTCTTTATGAATCCCAGAAAGAACACTAACTAAAAAATAGAACATTACCCCCAAGATTGAAGCAAGAACTCATATTTTCTGGGACAAGTCCAGATTCAAACATTACTCAGAAATTTAGTGAATTAAATAGAAATTAAATTATTTTTCAAAAAATTAAACAAAAAAATTGCATCTGTGTAATTTGACCTTGAAATCTAAATAGATATTTTAACTTAATATTCTTATACATACAATGTTCGTGCTGGCAGTAAATAGCAAAATTAATATTAAAATAAAGATGTACCTACTTCTCAAACCAGCTCAGTGTTACAGGTCAAGTTCTCTAGCTCGCCACTCAGCATCTGATTTTGGAAGCCCTC
Organism: Lissotriton vulgaris; assembly: GCF_964263255.1. Lineage (NCBI taxonomy): Eukaryota > Metazoa > Chordata > Amphibia > Caudata > Salamandridae > Lissotriton > Lissotriton vulgaris. The sequence continues at coordinate 1,250,961,309 of NC_141694.1, read as the reverse complement.
TTCTCGCTATCTTGGTGTATCATCACAAAATGCACAGCTGGGGTTATATATTAGCTACCTGGGGCCCCTCGTTCCAAATGTTCTCTGCGGATGTTCCCGTTCCTGTTTGTCATTCGTCAGAGCCGACTCCCTCCCCTTGCAACAGCACAAAAGCAAACGTTCGACGAGTGCACTCCTGCTGGGAAAAGTCACACTGCGTTTCACGTGCCTGCCAACTCCATGGAGAGGTACATTCTCTCTGCTGGCAAATGAAGCACCGGATGCTGGGATTATGCGGCAGGGGAGGACCAAATTATTCGGCAGGGTTGACTAAAGTGGGTAGCAAGAAACACTGTTCTTGGCAAAGGTTACACTCAGGACCACCGGAATTATGCAGCCGGGGAGGGTCAAATTATGTGGCACCGTGGAGTACATTATGGGGCAAGAAAAGGCACATTATGCGGCATAATGTGGCACATTGTGTCATAGTATTACCTCATTATTTCTCCTTATTTAAGCTTTTTAACACTGTCCCGGCAATAGCTGTACCTCATTAGTACCAGTCTAACACCCAAATATTACTATAAGCTACAGAAAAGTGACCAGTCAACATTTGCAAAGGGCCTTCTACTGCGCGGCAACACTGCGCTTTACCAACTTCTGAACTGTTTGAGTCAGAATTTTTTTTATTAAAATCTACAGATTATGCAGCTGATGATGAATTATGTGGTAAATATACAGCTCAGCGAAAATCGCCACAGCCGCACAATCGCATAAATCCAGTGGCCCTGTTTACACCTCATTGTTATAAGTTTGACACCTAAAAGCAGCAACTTGCAACGTAAAGGTGACCAATCTGCCTTTGCAAAGGTCCTCTCACTGTGTGGTAGATGTTTTAGTAATTTATTGATCCGTTTGTTTTTTAAACATCTACAAATTATGCTGCAAATAATAGATTATAGGGCAAGCAAACATATCTATATTTAATCAGAAAATACTGTGCCTGCAAAATAAAATATTTTCAGTGGCCTTTTTTTCTGTTCTAATATTAACCGAGCCATTTATGCCAGATATTTGAATTCGTGGGGACCAGCTAGAAATGCCAAAGATAAGACTAAATATATTTCCTACTTGGTTATTGGTCTTAGACAGAAATCAGGCCTCCAAAACATTTTTTACCCTTCAGGTTAATTGTGGACCAGCAGCTAATGCCTTGTTCCAAGTAAAAGAATAACACTAGAATAACACCTTGAAATATACTCAGTAAAAATGTAAACGAAACAGCCAGAAATCATGCAACATAAAAAACGCTAATTATTAACAATGATAGCAATGTGCTGAACTCCAATTGTATTCCAAATGAGTGTTTAGTATTAATTACATAATTTTTAACAATTTAAAATGAAGTAATTCACTAAGTACTCTTAACCTAAACCTACTGCTCTGGTTAGGAGTGGAGAGGGGGTTCTGTTCCAGTATATCCAAACACCTTGAGAGGCTGGGAACTGACAGGCAGACAAGGGTAGGTCAGAAGGGCTTCAGTAGATCCAAAATGGAGAAAATTGGCGACATTGCATGCCTAAGAAGGCAACACAACTGAGTCCATGTAGGTCTGTTTGAGCAGGGGCGGCCTTAGGCATGTGCAAGCTGTGCACCTGCACAGGGCCACCAAACCCCAGGGGCCACCACACCAATATATATCCTTAATATAATTGTCCTCTGAGGATGGATACATATTTGCATGGCGGCTCATAGCAGGGATTTGCCGGCCTCCTGTTCTGTTCCACTTCCAAACACCTTCCTGAGCTCCTGGGGGGATCTGCCCCGCCCGGACCCCCTCTTCCGGGGCCCCCTACCTACGCTTCCTGCCCAGGGCCGCCATGAGCCTAGAGCCGCCCCTGGTTTGAGATTAGGGCCCAGATGTACTCACGCAAGGCAACACAAGCCCTTAAGTCAGTTTTACTAAGCAACTCAAGACCACCTCACTTGGCTTAGTGTATCTGGAGTAACACAAAGCAGTGCAAGTTGCTGCCTTTCGTTACTCTGTGCTGGGAGTTTTTTAATAAAACATTTCTGAGTTTTATGTAGCGCTAACTAGACCCGAGAAATCGGGTAGCAGAGCACCTTACATGAGCACCAGTTTTAAATCCATCTTTTTTTGCACTCCACACCCCCCCCCGCCCCACTTCAGACATGGCCATATGCAAATCAGCCTTGACCCTGTGCCTCATGGGAACAGTCCAGCCCGAACTGCCAAGCCATGTCTTTCCTGGACCGGCATCAAGCATCCTAGGACCGGTTTGTACTGTTGCTTTTGCATTTGTCACCCCGAGTGGAATGGGTATGCTCAGACATGAATCCCATGCTCTCCACACCACTGGAGTCAAGCTATCCTGGCTGAAGACGGTTGATAGCCAGAAACCGGTCCTAGGATGCTTGATTCCGGTCCAGGAAAGACATGGCTTGGCAGTTCGTGCTGGACTGTTCCCATGAAGCACAGGGTCAAGGCTGATTTGCATATAGCCGGTGTCTGACCTAGGGTGGTGTGGAGTGCAAAAAAACGATGGATTTAGGCCCAGATCTCTGTACTGGGGTGAATGTATGACATTGTTCTGCATTCTGTCCATCAACTGTAGTTTTTGCATTTGTCCCCCCGAGTGGGATGGGTATGCTCAGACGTGAGTCCCATGCTCTCCACACCACTGGAGTCAAGCTATCCTGGCTGAAGACGGCTGATAGCCAGAAACCGGTCCTAGGATGCTTGATTCCGGTCCAGGAAAGACATGGCTTGGCAGTTCGGGCTGGACTGTTCCCATGAGGCACAGGGTCAAGGCTGATTTGCATATGGCCATGTCTGAACTGGAGTGGTGTGGAGTGCAAACAAACAATGGATTTAGACCCAGATCTCTGTACTGGGGTGAATGTATGACATTGTTCTGCATTCTGTCCATCAACTGTTGTTTTTGCATCCATCTTTCACAGGCATGGATCCAACCCTTTCCCATTTGTCACACGTAGGAGTGGATGCAAGCATGTGTGATCTGGTGCCTTGTTTTCGGTAATGGTAAGTGTTAGAATGCTAATCTTCTTTTATACATATTGTGACACCCCACGCCCTGGCTGCAAGTCGCTGATCTGTTAGAAGTGGAGCTGCTGCATTTATTACCCCGCAAATTGGACCCAAAAGGCGAGCAGGCCAGGTTTCTGGATCCTTTGTGAAGTCGATGCAAACATTCTAGTCAAGTGCAAAGCAAGAGAAATGTACGTACAGTAGACATTTAATAGCTGAATGACATTAAAACTGGCCCTGAGTACCGAGTCCTGCAGACAAGTGCATGCTGTGCACCTTAAAGTCTCTCAGGCCAGGTGAGCTATGCTGGCTCAGTTGACATAAATGCGTTGCATTTCTAATGCGGTCTGCTGGCAGAGTGTCTTTAAATCAGCTGCATGCCTCACTGCAAGTACTACATCCCTGCAGGTGCATGGCATGCTGCTTAGTCTCCAGAAATGCAGACTTTAACAATTACATATTATTAACGGTACCGTTTTATGTTCCCAAGGTTTGATGAAATAATACTCTGAAAAGAAAAGCTTTGTGTATAGTTTTTTTAATTTGATTTACAAGATAAAGGCGGACATTAGCGATCATAGTAGTCTGAACCATGGCCTTTCCGCCCACATTAGCGCAGCCTCGCATGCCAGTGACATACCCCTAACAACATTAATGCCAAAAACATGGACTGATTTGAACAATGAGTGTTAAAAACGTAATGCAATGCATGTCAGTGATTAACAGGCACATGCATCAAAGGATTTTGCGATCGCAAACGGTGCGAATCGCAAAAATCGGCCGTTTGCCATCGAAAAATCTGCTTTTGGAATGCATGAAGGGTGAAGGCCCTCGCAATTTGAGAATTCGCAAATATTTGCGAATTCTCAAATTGCGATTGCATTTAAGGAATCGCATTTTGCGATTCCTTAAATGCAATGCATGAAACTTTAAAAAATTGCGATTTCGCAATTAGGGGGAGCAAATTACCATGAGGTTGAACCTTATGGTAATTTGCGAAAACTTTGAAAAATGCACTTTTGTGCATTTTTCAAAGTTTCATGTTGTGCCCTAAGGGCATGTGTGTGCACAACATATGTGCACAGATTGATTTCAGGGGTGCAACAGGGTGTCCTTTGGACACCCCTGCACCCTTGAAATCGCATTCTCAATTTGCGATTTGCTAATTGCTAATCGCAAATTGAGAATGTCTTCCCATTCCCATTCATTCCTATGGGCCTCTAGGCCCATAGGAATGAATGGGGAGGTATTCCTTAATTGCGATTCGCAATTTGCGAGTCGCAATTAAGGAATTTTAAGAAATCGCAAATTTTTCTGCGATTTCTTCATGCATAGGCTTTTGCGATTTCTTAATTCCGATTCCTTAAAAATCGCAATTAAGAAATCGCAAAAGCCAACAATGATGCGTGTGCCTGTTAGTTCCTCTCTTATTTCAAGTTTTACTTATTCCTTGCCTTCCTCAAGAGTTAACTATTTAATCATGTTGTGTTTCTTTCTGTATTTTTTTTTCTGTGCATACTTTGAGCTGTGCAGGTGTTTATGAGGGGCTTTGATTGAGAGCTCTGATTCTGAAGACAAAGCAAAGTGCCCGTCAGTGGGTTGCCTCTCTGCAGAGCACACAGAACAATGGTCATGTATACCAGTTGAAAATGTAATTTTTTGAAAATGTGTGTGAAGGGGGTGCACAGATTGCAAATATTTACAGGGCAAAAAAGTAAATAAATTGCTTAGTTGTGAGTGAGAGCAATGTATGTTTAGAAGTGGTGAAGTGAGGGACATGCAAAGAAGTGCATTCAGGAAAAAGTGAAAAGAGGGTGCTGAAGAGGAAAGAGAGGTGGCTGAAGATGTGCAGAGAAAAAGGACATATATATCTAACATAAAGTACACATAACTGAAAGCAAAAACTCCTTCCACATGCCTTATTACAATTGACATTTTAGAATCGAAACATTTTGAAGGTTAACTATTAATAACAAATCCTTGTTGTTACTAATTTATGTTAAACAGCTAACAACCACTGACAAAGCCAATCGTACTGACAGGTTTTAGGTGTAGGTCAGTTGTTGTATTATATACCTGGATGAAATTACATCTCAGAGAGAAACCAAAACACCGGTTGAGTAGCAGCACACTATGGGAATCACAGAAATGTAAATTATGTATTCCCATTTAGAGAGTCAACACATTTTTTATCCCACTAAAGAGCTGCCTTCACATATTTCTATATGACTGATTGCAATCATCAGCTGTGGGTCCTTCCCGAAGCCTGGTTAGAGCCTTTTCTTCCAAAGTTGATGCCGCTTGCAGTGCAAGACACAGGGCAAGCACACACTTTAAAAGGCTAAAGTTGTCGCATGGTACTATTTGCACACTACAGTAACTGTTGAACATATTAATGTAGTAAGATATCGGGTAGTTTTTAATGAGTTTAATATTTCAAAACTATACTTTCTCTCTGCTCTATAAGCCTTGCTTTATTGCTAAATTAATTTTCTTGAAAATGTTCTGTATGCCAATCTTTTTTTATTTTTTTATTGCTCTCGAGGAGGATCCAGCGTGGACTCCACCTTTGTCCACTTACCTTGCCCGCATCACTCACTACAAAAAACTTTGATGCCTCACCACTTTCAAATGTTACCAGCCACCACTGAGGTATAGGCAGATGTTGATGGGCATGAGTGTTCAGTTCCCATCATGCAGAGCACACACTGGTGTCTCCATGCTACCATGTAAAGGATAACCACTGGTGGGCCTATCTGCCAGGACCCTTTGTGTACTGAAGAAGATTGTGAGCACCATTCCACTTACAAGTGGCCTGATGCTTTAAGCCAGCACTGTGAGGGCACTCCTTATAATGAGTGTGCACATTAATGTTTATTCTTAAAAATTAAAACAACAAAGAAGTCCCTGCTACCAGAGGTCAAATGATTCTATTTACTCTTCCTCATTTTAACGCCCATATTTCGTATTTGCCAATTATTTGAATTATAGTACTGTAGGTGACTTTGAACTTGACAGTCTGAGGGAGGGTATGAGAAGAGTGAGTAGACTGATGCAAATTGGACTCATTTACACACACTAAATAGATTTTTATATAAGTAAACTGATCTCTGTAAGTGGGAATGAATATGATGCTCACTAAGTTATGACTGTGGGTTACTTACCTTACCAATTCATCTTTACACTCCTCTCGGAAAACCTATGGTTTTGATGAGGCCTCTAGAAACCTAGGGCCAGATTAACTAAGGGGCATATTTACAAGCCTCTTGCGCTACCAGAGCATCACTTTTTTTGACGCCCCGGTGGCACAGTGTGCTGGCCCATATTTACAAGGCCACGCAAAGTGTGACTTTCCATGGCCTTGTAAATATGGCCCCCTTTCATGCATTACTCTGTGTGACAGGAAAGGGGCGTTCCATGGGTGTTGCTGTGGGTGGTCCCATGCAGCACCCATGAAATCTAACACATTCCCATATTTACAAGGTTTCGTAAACTTGGGAATGTGTCAGATTCTCTGGCCTTCTCATGGGAAGTATAAAACTGGCGCATTTTCCTTCTATCTTTGTGTGCTGCATTCCACAGCACACATAGAAGGAGGAAAACGCCAACAGTGGTTGTATTTTGAAGAAAGGTGCAAAAAAACTATCCTCCCTGAAACGCAGGCACCCTGCTGCAAGGGTGCCTGCATTGGCAATAGGAAGTCTAATGTGTGCCAGTGCAGAGGAAAGCACAGGGATGCTATATATTGTAAATACAACGCATCCCTGCACTTTCCTAATGGCGCATCTCGGCGCAGCAAGATGGCTTGCAGAGCCGTGCTGTGTCATTATCTTCTAGATATGTCCCTAAGTTTTTGCATCAGAGTTGCGTCACTTTTGTGGCACAGCCCTGACGCAAAAAAAATTCTGAGATTTACCAAGCCACCTAAAGACACTTTGGGCATATTTACAGCAGAATGGGGAAGCGTGGCGTAAAGCAAACAGTGCTAACACCACACTTCTCCATTCTGAAAACGCAGGGATGTGCCGTATCACAAGAATGTTGCGCACACTTGAATTTCCCCTTGGCTGAGTTCAGCTGCCTAGCGCCAACAGAGGCACCCTTGCACCATAGTGCAAGGGTGCCTGCATTGGAGGGAGGATTGTTTATGTGCAGGAAGGTCCCTCTTCCTGCACATAAACAATCTTTAAATGCTGTTTTTTAACGTCTATGTGTGCTGCTTAATGCAGCACGCATAGAAGTTGCAAAACAACATTTTTGAAAAAATATTATTTATGTGCAGGAAGGGGGACCTTCCTGCACATAAACAATCATAGGCAATTTTATGTTCCTGTGGGTGCAGGCCAAGGCAGCACACATGGAAATAGTAAAAACGAGGAAAAATGAAGCATTTCTCCTTGTTCCGCCTGTTTAAGACCAGGTTTTCCCGGGTCTTAACGTTAGCGCTGCCTCCTATTATGCTGTCTGTTGTGAAGAAGACACTGCCGAGTTGTGAGTACAGAGGGTTTTATTGGGAGTACAGGTACAGGAACACAAGTTATATCTAACCTGCCTCAGCAACCGCCAGGATAGGAATGCAGAACACAGAATGAACTCACGCTAACACTCTAGGAGGAGCATGCAATGATGTCAAATAGAGTATTAGGCACAACATATCTTCTCTCCTTAAAACAAAAGAAAATAAAAGAAAAACAATTAAAAAAAACAAAGCAAGTTGAATGTAATACAAGTTCAAAAGATAACAATGACTACTAAATCAACATTGAAGAGATAAGAAAAACACATGTGAAACATAAGATACAAGCTGGAAAAATAAACATTAATATCTAACAAAATCATTGTATTTCTTAGGAATACGAGAAATCCTACTAGAAGCTACCCGTCCCAAGATCTGAACATTTCCTCTTGTAGACTCAGGTGTAATAGGAGACTCTTTGGAAGAATTCGGTGTCATAAGAGAAGAATTCGGTGTCATAAGAGTCCCCTGGGAAGAGGACCTCTCCTTAGAAGACATTCCATTACGCACCAACCGTTCATTCAAAGCTTCATTCACGGCACTCCCTTTAGAATACAAGGCAATCCTACGGAAATTCCAACTCTTCCCATTCTCCAAAACAACATGCCACTTATGAACCTCCTTAACTTTCATAGGATCAGAAAACTTATTCATACCAAGCTCTCTGCGACCCAACTTAACTTTATTCAAATCTCCCACTTCAACCCTTCCAACCGTACCTGGAACAACCTTAGAAACAACTGCACTCTCCCACAACCACTGTGGAACCAACTTTTGGAAGCCTACCACGCATACGCTCAAAAGGAACTTGATCAGTAACACCATGAGCTGTAGTATTATACGACCAAACCATTTCCTCCACAGCCCTACGTACATCACCCTGTCCTTGCAGAGACATCTGTATGGTCCCTTTGACTAAACGATTCATCCGCTCAACCATGCCATTACCCTGTGGGTTGTACAATGACGTGCACATGTGTTTGATCCCATGATTGGCTAGAAAAGAATGCATGGCCAAAGAAGTAAGTTGAGTCCCATTATCTGTGATTAAGACCTTTGGAAAACTTTCCTTTAAAAATATAGATCTCAATTGTCTACTTACAGAATCAGTGGTAATATTTTTCATAAATTCCACACACAACCACCGAGAACAAACATCCACCAAAACCAAGGCAAATCTACAATCACAAGGTAAAGAGTCCATTGGACCAATAAAGTCCAAGCAAATTTTATCCCAAGGTAAATCACTCAAGCTAACAATAGAACCCTGAGAAGGAGAAATCATTTTTAACCTTTTCTCACTCTCCTTACACAACAAACATGACTCAACCCATCTTCGAACATCATCATCAATACCAGGCCACCAAAAACTTTTTTTAAGGCGTTTGAGAGTCATATTTTGCCCAAGATGGCCTTCATGAGCAAGACAGAAGAGTTTTCTCCTGAGAGAGGTAGGTGGGACAAATCTTTCACCCGCAACACCAAATCATTTGAAGAACCAAGACAAAGTTCCTCTTGCAACTTTACAAAAGAACGCAAAGAAGGTTTAACATCACCCTCTCTTTTCCAACCCAACCGGATGGCATTAACAAGTTCACTAAAATCAGAATCCTCTAGAACTGCTTGATGCCACTCCTCTTTGGAGATAGAACAAAACTCAATAGTAAAAACATCTTCAAAACCAGCAATCACACACACACTTTCATCTTCAAAATCCTCAATTACCGTTTCAGAAGGAATAGGTAAACGTGACAAACAGTCAGCCTGAGTATTCCTCCAACCCGAAATGTGTTCTAATTTGTACGTATACTCTTGTAACTTAGCTGCAAATTTCATTAAGCGAGGAGAACCATTATTAGCTCCACCAGGTGACAAGATCTTAATAAGAGGCTTATGATCAGTCCTCAAGCAAAAATGCATACCCCATAAATAGGTGCGAAAATGAGACACACCCCACACAGCAGCCAGTGCCTCTCGCTCAATGACAGCATAATTACGCTCAGAAGAATTGAGACAACAGGAAGCAAAAGCTACCGTTTTCTCAATTCCACCGCTTTTCTGAGACAAGATTGCACCGATTCCATAAGCACTAGCATCAACAGTAACGTATGTGTCTCTACCTGGCTCAAAAGTAGTTAAAATGCCAGCATTTATAATCTCACTTTTAATCTTGTCAAAAGCTTGTGATTGTTGAGCTTCCCAAGCGAAATGAACACCCTTTCTGAGCAACATTCGTAAAGGTTCTGTTTTATGGGAAATATTAGGTACAAATTTGGAGTAATACTCCACTAACCCAAGAAAAGATTTCAACTGGTATTTATCAGAAGGTACAGGAGCACATCTAATAGCTTTTAACAAATCTTCCTTTGGTTTAACTCCATCTTGGGAAATAGTGTACCCCAAGTAATCAATTTCAGTCAAAAGAAATTGACATTTGTCCCTCCTCAGGGTAAGGCCAGCACTAGATAAAATTTGCAGGACCTTAGACAAATTACAATTGTGCTCAAGTTCATCTACACCTGTGATCAAAATGTCATCTTGAAAAAAAAAAACGTGCTTCAAATCTTTAAACAAGGAATGCATCATTCGTTGAAACACGCTGGCTGCAGAAGCCAGGCCGAATGGCAACCTCTTGAACTGAAACACACCCTCAATAGTTACAAAGGCAGTAAATTTCTTCGAATCAGGGTGTAATACTACTTGATGATAAGCAGACCTTAGGTCCAATTTACTAAACAATTTAACCTTATCCATCAAGAGAACCATTTCAGAAATATTGGGCAAAGGAAATTTATCAACAATGATGTTCTGATTTAATGAACGAAGGTCAACACAAAAACAGAGCTTACCATCTTTTTTTTGTGTAACAACAACTGGCGAAAGCCATTCTGAAGCTTCCACAGGTTCTATTATGTCTTGCTTTTGCATGACATCAAGCATTTCTTTTACTTCTTTCCTTACTGCAATAGGAATTCTCCTGAGAGAATGCCTAACTGGAGTAGCATTTTCCTTTACTTTAATCTCATGCAGATAACCTTTCAATTTACCTAAACTAGGGCGGAAAACATCACAAAATTTAGAGAGAACTGTGTCAACGTTATTGAAATCCTCAATAACTAGTACCACATCATCAGACCTCGGGTCAAGGATGATATGCAAATCATATTGTTGTATCCAACCCAGGATGGCTGGACCATCTTCAGAAATATAAACCTTTCCAACCGCAGACCTTCCCTTGAATTGAAAAGAAGTATCCATGACTCCCTTCAGTTTGATGACTTGCCCCGTGTAACCTTTAGGCATAATGTCACTGTGTGAAAGTGGAATAGAAGACCAATACTCTTTATACATGTTATAAGGAATGATGGAAAACATGGAACCAGGATCAACCAAAAGTGTAACAGGAACATCATTGAGAATAAAGGAAGCCTTTGGCCTTTGTAAAATAAAATGAGTATTATCTTCAGAATCACCTTCGACACACAAGGACATTTCTTGAGGAATAAAATCATCTTCTACAAAATTGACTCTATTAAAAGATGGAAATTTACATGCTTTGCTAATATGACCACGCTTACCGCACTTATAACAAGTTTTATCCCTGGCAAAACATCCTTGAAAATCAGCAGCATGAGACATACTGCCACAACGAAAACACCCCACAAATTTTCCTCTCCCCCCAGAAGCACTGAAAAACGATTTGGGTTTGGAGGGAAAAACTTTTGGTTTAACATCAAATTTGTCCACATTAGGAGCAGGATCCTTGTCAGACTTGTTGACAACATTGACTAGCTCTTCTTTCTTCATCTTAAGAAGTCGCATTTCTTCCATACACTTGTCAGACTCCTCTACAACTTTAGCAATAGCAATAGCTTCCAAGAGTGTAGGATTCTTAGCTGCCCACAATTTCTGTTGCATCCTTTTAATTTTACACTGTACTATTAATTGGTCTCTAATCATTTGATCAGCCATGACACCAAAGTCACATTTCAAAGATAGCTCCCTTAAACGAGCAACCATCTGATCAACGGTTTCTTTTCCTTTTTGTGGTGCGGTGTAAAATTTATGTCTTTGCATAACAATAATCACTTGTTTTCCAAAATATTTTTCCAATCTCAACTTACCTTCATTATAAGGATTATCAACAAGTTCACCATCCACATTACGAAGTTCTGGCAAAAATTTAAAAACATGTTGTCCAGCTTTCCCTAAAGAATTCAATAAAATAGCTTTTTTTCTTGTTGCAGGAAATCTAAGACCATCTATAGCTTCCAAATAGTTTTCAAAGAAACCCAACCACTCTTCCCATTCAGTGGTAGGAGTCTCTCCTTTAATTAGAAAAGCAGGCGGAGGTGAAATAGTATGGTTGGCTGTAGTTGCCATAATGATAAATCAGTGTATATAATTTGAAAGAAGTATGACTTCGCGGAATTAGGCTGAGGCAGGAAGAAAGAAAAATTACAAAAAAAAAATGTGTTATTATTCACCAAAAAAGAATTATAAATTCCTTAATACACTTTAGTGTGAAAAGCTCCTCTTAATAATGAGTAATTGGTTTGCATGTGATCGAATTGTAATGTCCAATGCGATAATTTGCCAGTTACAGAAACGTGGTTGGCAAAATGCAGTACCTTTAGTTGAAACGTGGTTGGCAAATTGTGTCCTTGAATGTAGATTCAAAATGGCCACTCGACGTTGTGCGCGATGACGTCAGAGCGCAGAGCGTCGTGACGAAGAGGCAAGAAATTGAAGAACGCGACTTATGGTTGCGCGCGCTGTTATGATTGCTCTCGCGGCTTGCTGCTTAGTTGGCGCGAGTGGGCACAAAGACTAGCTGCGCGCGCTGTTGCAGTTGCTCACGCGACTTGCTGCTTTTCTGGCGCGAGGGGGCACGTAAGCTAAACAAAAAAGTACCTTATGAAAGGAAACGAAGAAGAGAAGCCGATTTTCCTTTGTCCGACTCACGGACCTCCGTGGCGATTCTCCGACGTTCAACTCACGGACCATGGCACAGGAATCAGGCAATCGAGACTTCAAGCAGGGATACAAATATGGGCACAGCTCGCAATCGTTGGATGACGAGGAAGACTGGATCGTCGCCAAAATGTTGTGAAGAAGACACTGCCGAGTTGTGAGCACAGAGGGTTTTATTGGGAGTACAGGTACAGGAACACAAGTTATATCTAACCTGCCTCAGCAACCGCCAGGATAGGAATGCAGAACACAGAATGAACTCACGCTAACACTCTAGGAGGAGCATGCAATGATGTCAAATAGAATATTAGGCACAACACTGTCCTTGTAAATAGGGGGCAGAGTCAAAATCATTGGGTGTTGCAGTGGAACTTCCAGTGCAACACCCATTGCCCCTCCCCTTTCATGCTAAGTACAGCGTGAAAGGGTGCCTTATTTACAAGTACAAATAAGGCGAGGCCCCTATCGTAAATAACCTATTTTTTGGTGGAGCAGCAATAAATGAGGCACACACTAGAAGAGTATTGTGGGCATGCAGTGTTCTATTTCGACGAGACCTTGACTTCTACCACTGCTATTGCAGTTTACAATATCTCAACGCATTATCTAGAGATGACCATTACAGTATCACTTATGACTAATTTTAACACTATACTTTACAAATAATAGTTTTAGTTTGTATTACCTAGTATTCATTATTGGCTCAGATAAATCTGTCCCCTTCTGATATCCAAAGGAAAGGATGGATCCAAGTCATGTTTCCAATGTCTGGCTGGTCAGTAACATGATAGTAATTTGCAATTCATTGAAAATAATTTAAACCATGCAAAATGTGCCCTTAACCTAAACCTATTGCTAACCTGTTTGTTATGCTAGTCCATATCAAATAATTCAGTATAGCAATCCAATGCAAATAAAAATAAATAAATGAAATACAGTTTAAATTGATTTTGCTATCCCTAACAGTATTTCCTATCAGTAACAATATTGAATGTTTTTTTTAATTGCATTTAATGTATTTCATTACAATGATTAAGGAGCTCGTACATTAACCCTGATGCTACTCTTAATCATATACCTATAAATAAAATTTGTTTGATATTTAATTGTAAAAATATTTGTTTCAAAGTAAGCTAAATTAACTTGATTTCCCAAAAGAAGGTTTACTTACCACTGCCCTAACGCTATCACTAACCAAACTTTAGTCCTAATCCCACCCATGGAAAATATTATTTTTCAATCTAATTGATTATAATTAATTGCATTGAACTGCAATTGGATTTTATTTGGAGCTTACTACCCCGGACGAGGCATTGAAGCAATTTTACGTCGGGAAACACTATTCGCTAGAGCCCAAAATTGTAGTGGTCAGTTTAGTGACATTTGGTATTGTTGATTATTGGGATTGGTTTTATGTGCTCAAGCAAAACAACATTCCATACATTCACTCTAATCTCTTTGCTATAGATTAAATTAATAGGGTTAGGTGTGATCGTTACTGAGGGGGTAAGTGAGTCCATGCAGAAGGTTTGTGGGTATAATAGCTAAGTGATAACTATTGTTAGTTTACTGGGTCATGACTTTCAAAGAAGGCGAGGTTGTAAATTTTGAAAAGCGTTGTGGACAGTTGCAGGATACATAAATAGAGGTTAATGCAAACATGACCCTCGGTCTGAGATCTGCTCTTCCCCAGCAGCTCCTCTGTGCTGTGCTCTGCCTTTGATCCTCTCCCAGGCAGGATTTGAGACTGCGCCGTGCCTCGTGCACCTTGCTGGTGACTGTTGCTGCCCTTGCCCTTGTTGTGCTGGTATTTTCATTCTTTTTTGTTCGCCTTGCAATTTGCCCATTGTTGTGCCTGTATTTTCAATCTAATTCCATTCTGTTCTCCTTGCATTGTGCCCTTGTCCTTCCTCCTTGTATTGTGCCCATTCTGTTTGTCTTGCTTCTGTGCCTGTGCCCATCCGATTTTTTACTCTCTGTCGCTGGCTTTTTTCCCTCTGTTCTGCCGACACCTCTACCCCTGTGATCCCTCCCCCCTGACCGCCCCCGCTCCTGCCTTTCAGCTCCACGTCCCTCCCCCCACCCCTACTTAATGGTGGCCGACTGCGACCAGCGCCGGGGAGCACTTGATCTCCAACCACCCATTGCTATGACACTACCACCCTCCTCACACTCAAACCTTGCCAAACCTGACCCACAGCCAGTTCTCCTGCCTCCACTGCCGCCAGACCTTCACCATCACCCTGGCCTCCAACACCCCCGACGCCAGCACAGGCGACACCCTAAGATGCATCCTCCTCAATGAGCGCTCGGTACACAAACACGCCATGGAAATCTTGAATCTACTCGACTCTCTCTCGCCTGACATTGCCTTCTTCACAGAACCTAGACCAACGCCTCCTCTGACCCCAACATCAACAACGCCATCCCGGATGGATACAAGATCCAGGATTGCCCAACCACTTGGGAGGGGTCCTCGCCATCGCCCACAAGAGCACCCTCTGCCTCACCACCTCCAGCGAAACCTTCCCCGCCGCCTAACACCTGCCCTTCCAGATCCAGACCAGCCCCAATGCCACACTCCTAGGGACCCTCGTCTACAGGCCGCCGGCCCCCGGCCCCCGGCCCCCGGACACCCTTCCCCACCACCATCACCGACTTCATCGTACCCCAAGCCATCACCAGAGTGAACTACATACTCATTGGAGACCTAAACTTCCACCTCGACAACCTCAGCGACCCCAACTCCACTATCCTCAGTGACAACCTCGCCGACATCGGACTTAAACAACTCGTCACCACACCAACACACAGAGCAGGACATACCCTTGACCCCCATCTGCGCTGTAGGTAACAGCGTTCACTTCAGCCACACAATGCGACCGCCATGGACCGATCACCACTGCGTACACTTCACCGTCGACCAACCCAAGGCACCCAAACCAGCCCCACACCCACCACGAAGGAACTGGAGCAAGGTTACCAATGAGCAACTTAACCCCACCCTCACCCAAGACAAACACACCTGGGCACCCAACGCAAACGACGCAGCCAGAGAACTCCACACTTGGATCTCTATCTGCGCAGACAAGCTCGCCCCTCTACGCAACCCCGACAAGCAGCGTCCCCGGAAAGCCACCTGGTTCACCACCGATCTCCAAGAAGATAGGCGCACCTGCAGACGCCTGGAGAAACACCAAGACAACCGAAAACTACTCCACCTACAAGGACGCAATGACGGACTACCACAACCAAATCAGAACCACCAAGAGGAACTTTATCCACAACAAAATCCTCGCCAACTCCTCCACCAACTCCAAGGAACTCTTCAGTCTCATCCAGGAATTCACCAACCCATGCAGCGAAGCCACTGACATCACCCCATCCCAAGACATCTGCGACAAACTTGGAACCTACTTCCACTCAAGATCAAAAAACTCTATGACAACTTCGTCGACAATGCACCAGATGCCACAGCTGGAACCCGCCTCCTAGAGACACCAGCCAGCCCACCATCTCTAACTGGACACCGCTCATGACCGAAGACACCGCCTCGACCATGTAAGGCATCCACTCATGGGCCCCCACTGACCCCTGCCATCCACCTATCTTTCACAGAGCCATGACCACCATCGCACCCGAACTACAACCCACAAACAATACCACCTTCAAAACAGGCACCTTCCCAGACAAATGGAAATGCGCAGAAGTCAGGCCTCTGCTCAAGAAGCCGATAGCGGATCCCACTGACCTCAAGAGCTACCGTTCCATCTCATTCCTCCCTTTCACAGCCACAGTTCCAGAGAAAACAGTCAACAAGGAACTGACAAGATTCATCAAAGAGAACGAGATCCTCGACCCGTCCCAATCTGGATTCTGAAGCAACCACAGCACCGAAACCGCCCTCTCGCCGCCACTGACTACATCCGCATCCTCCTTGACCAAGGCCACACGGCAGCCATCGTCCTACTCAACTTATCGGTGGTCTTCGACACCGCCTCCCACTGCACACTAATCGCCAGACTACACAACGCTGGCATACAAGGAACAGCCCTGGACTGGATCCGATCTTTCCTCACTGGAAGAAACCAAAGAATCAGACTGCCACCCTTCGTCTCCGATATCACAAGAATCACCTGCGGAGTCCCACAGGGGTCATCACTGAGCCCGACCCTCTTCAACATGTACATGGCCCCCCTCGCAGCCACTGTCCAACAACACGGCCTCAACATTGTATCCTACATCGACGAAACCCAGCTCATCTTTTTCCTCACCAAAGACCCCACCAATGCCAAACTCAACTTCCAGAAAGGAATGCAAGACGTCGTAGTCTGGATGACCAACAGCTGCCTGAAGCTCAACGCTGAGATGACAGAAGTGCTCACATTTGGAACCACCCCCTCAGCATGGGACAACACCTGGTGGCCGACTGCCCTCGGAAGCCCACCTACCCCCACGGACCACGCCAAACATCTCTGCATAGTACTCGACTCATCGCACACCATGAACCAATAGGTCAACGTCGTCACCTCCAGCTGCTTCAACACCCTCTGCATCCTCTGCAAGACCTTAAATTGGATCCCATCTGAGTCAAGGAAGACAGTCCCCCACACACTCATCACCAGCAGACTGGATTATGGTAACGCTCTCTACACTGGCATCAACTAGTTCCTACTCTGCAAACTCTAGACAATACAGAACACAGCCACCAGACTCGTCCTAGGCATCTCCTGGCACAAACATATCAGCCAACACCTACAAAGACTCTACTGCCTCCGAGAGTCACCTTCAAAATCCTCACCCACTCCTATAAATGCCTACACACCAATGAACCCAAATACCTCGACGAAAGAATCAACTTCCACGTACATAAAAGAAACCTCCGATCCACCAAACTCGCACTGGTCAAAACCCCGAGCATCCATAGAGCCAGAACAGGCGGAAGATCCTTCTTTCACATTGCAGTCAAGACCTGGAACGAGCTACCGGAAGACATCAGACGCGCCCCCTCCCTGAACATCTTCAAGAAGACCCTCAAGACCTGCTCTTCAGCTAGACAGATCTGCGGACACCCCCCACCACCCCACCCCCCAGTGCCTTGAGACCCTCACGGGTGAGTAACACGCTTACAATCCCCCTGACTGATTGATTGATTGAATGATTGAGTGTGGTTTATAGAAGGTTGAAGAGATAGAAGGTATACAAAGGATGGAAGGATAGGACCATCTGAGAATTAAAAAAAGAAGCAGCAATCAGGCATTTAAAGGAAAGGGCAGTTTTCATCACGATTTTAGAAATATAAAGGATGCGTTTTGGGATAGCATGCAATTTGAGGATGCAAGACTGTAAAAAGAAACGTTACTTGTCGGTGAAGGTAGCGCTAAATTAGGTTCTTTCGATAGGCACTAGAATTAGGTGAACAGTCTGTAGACTGCTAGGCTAGGACTAGACCACCCCTTCAACAAGGATACCTGATCAGCTCAGGAGTTCAATGTGTAAAGTAATGGCTGGACATACACAGAGAGAAATATCAAGAGCATTAGGCTGCGCTTAAAGGAAGAAGTAATCTCGAAATCAAAGCAATGTGAGAAAATATGTGGGTAAATAATTTAAACTTTGAAACTGAGATTTTGCAAATGCTGGAGTAGATGTCTTCTGATGTTCATCCTCAAGTGGGTCTCGCGACGCACCAGCTCCAAATGTCAAATTTCGCGCGAAAAGAGACATTTGGAGCTGGTGCGTCGCGAGACCAGGCAAAACATGGGGACGTTTTGAGTGACATATAGACCATTTTTGGAGTGTTTCATATCATAGCACACACGCACATATTCCAGGTGAATATCAACAGAAATTATAGCAAAAATTTGGTGTAAAAACTCTGGAACCTACTTTGTGTTTATTTCATGTTCCCCCATCCGTTTAATTGTTTGATGCCCTGGATATTGTCGTTATTAAGTTCACACTTTTGTCTATCGGCCTTGGAAAATCAGTACTCTCATAGGGAACTTGATTATTTGCCCTGAAGAAGCCCTAAATGGGCGAAACGCGTTGGCTGTCTCTTTGACCATCCTGTATCAAGAATATTGGCTGCCTCTGTTGACATCTTGTACTAAAAGGATATATTAAAAAGATCTTTTTTCATATCATTGAAGGACATTTGTTTCGTTTGGTGCATTGAAGCACTGCATAATTACCTCATTGCTGCCTCTCTATTTGCTTGCTGTTTGATTGTTTGTTTATGGTCCTTTGGTAGTGGACCTGAGAGGTGGGCAGCACTTGCAGAGTATTCTATTGTGATTTCTGTGTATAGTTAGGTGGTGCAACTTATAACTCCTTACTGCCTATGTTTGTTGCTTTATAACACAGACACTGCAGACTGCTGGATTATCTTTGGAATTAATTCCAGAAGCACAGGAAGTTGGTAAGGGGTAAAACTGTGAGACATTTGCCAATCTTTGGTCACACTAGCAGACAGGCTCACGTCTAATGAGACAATAAAAAAGTTTCAATATTCCATCCATTATTTAATTTTATTGTGTTGCTATGTTCGCCGTAAGGGGCTAAGTGTATACCTAGCCATGGGGTCCCTTGCTCGCTGCGCCACTGGATTCAAGCTAGCCTGGCTGATGAGGGGGTATACCCCGAAACCGGTCCCAGGATGCTTCTTTCCAGTCTCTGGAGGACCTGGCTTGGCAGTCGGGCTGGACTGTTCCCATGGGGAGCAGGGTCAAGACTGATTTGCATATGCTGAGTCCAAACTGGGGTGATGTGGCAAGCAAAATAACGATGGATTAAACCCAGTTCTATGACTAGGGGTGAGTGTTTGAAAGGTTTCAGTGCTCCGTCCATCATTTTATTTTGTGATGTTGTAATCAGACAATTATGAACAGATTTGTAGAATTCTCTATGAATTTGTACACCTGAAATCTGGAATAAAAGAAGAACAAAATTATTAATATTCTTTGAGAAGCATTATTTAGCGGTCACGGAAATGAGCTAACATGCAGCTCTGTTTTTGTCTACAATTGGTAAAAATCTTAGATGATAAGCTGGCATGACAGTCTACCTTTATTCCTATGTACGTCAGAATAAAGTGATATAATAGCCTTACCTAAACCAATGTTATTGCCTTTGTTATTTAGAAGATAATTCCTTATATGCAATCTTCAAAAAATACATATCAATTTTTTTTTATCCAAGCTAGTGTAAAAAGAAATAGAGGTTAATCTTACATAGTCTACCTTTCGAATTGTTTAGTTCTCCATAGATATCCCTTTCTACCTCCTAATGGTTATAGTCAAATAGTTTGTTAAGTAACCTACATATTTGGAAGTATAGTACCCCTAAACAGAATAAAATTGCCACCGCTATTGCTCTTAGCACTTCCGTTTTAAAAGTCTGTTTCTCAAATTGCCTGAGGCAGTCCAATAACTCGGGGCATAGACAATAATATGTTCCAAAGTTTTTCTCTCCACATTACAGAGCCGGCACACACCAGTGGCTCTTGGGGAGTTTCTTCATTCTCCATCAAATTGATTAAAAGGTAGATTAAAAAAAGCATAAAACTTATAAATGCTATTTTTGCCTTTATAGTCATGCTAAAGTCTGGATATGGGTGCTGTTGCATTATACCGGACTCCAGGGTATAGTTCACATGTGTATGTTTGTTGTCCTCTCAGGGCCCCATTTGCAAGCCCCTTACACCGCCGCTGCATAATTTTTTTGTATGCAGCGACGGCGCCGTCAGTGTGCCACACTGTTCCTTATCCACAACCGATGCATTGGCTCCCATACGTCAGTTTGTAGAGCCCTGTGTCACATTATACCTGCACCAGGTAATGTATTCAGGTTAGGCGTTCCCACGTAAAAAGCCAAATACAAGTGGCACAGTGAAATTTACAACATTTCACTGTGTCACTGTATGACGACTGCATCAAAATCCTTACGCCTACTCAGACCAGGCGTAAGGATTGACGCAGGGATTTTACAATGGGACTTGCCTATGTGTCCTGACACATTGCATCAGTTTAACAACCAACTCCAGGAATTCGTCACTTTTGCGACAACAATTGCGTCAGAATTTCTGACGCATCTGTTGATCCTTGTGCCTTGGAGCCCTGTATTATAAATACAGTGCATCCATGGTGTTGCAAGGGCATTTGACACAGGCGGAAGGAAACTGACACATTGATGCATAAGTTTCTAGTAAATGAGGCCCTGAATGTGTAGGAGGTAATTTCTAGGCCTTACAGTAGCTTTTGTGTAGCTTTAGTCATTTTGTACAGCTCATTTCAAGGTGGCAAGTTGTGTTTAATCAGAATAGCCTTAATATGTTTTTCAGGAACCGGTGCTTCACTGCCTGGATTTGACAACTCTTTATTAAAATAAAATCATATAGTATTATTTTCTATTCCATAGCTGTCTATGAAATAATTAATGTGGTTAATTGTAGTCAGAGTTTGGAGTGACGATATTCCAAGTTCAAGTGGAGTTAAATGCCTTCCTGATGCCATTCAGAGACACATGGGATATTTACAAAGAAGTGGCAGAGTGAGGCGTTAGCCGTCATGGCTTAATGCCTGCTCCACCATTTCAGAAATACAAGGCTGTGCCATATTTACAAGGATATGGTGCAGCCTTGCGTTTTCCCCTGCAATGGCGCTACACTTAGCAGTGTAGCGCCATCGCAGGCTCCCTTGCACTATGGTGCAAGGGTGTCTGCCAGCAGGGGAAGATTTATTATGTGTAGGAAGTTTTCCCTTCCTGCACATTAAGAATCTTTAAATGCTGTTTTGTCACTTCTATTTGTGCTGCTTAATGCAGCACACATGAAAGTTACAAAATGGCATTTCTTTTAAAGGTTTTGTTTATGTGCAGGAAGTGTCACCTTCCCACACACATAAACAATCCAAGGCATTTTGCTTTTTTCATGTGTGCTGCACAAGGCAGCATGCATGGAAAAAGCAAAAACGAGGAGAAATAAAGCATTTCTCCTTGTTTCGCCAAATTAAGACCAGGTTTTTCCTGTTATTTATTTTGGCACTGCCTCCTATGTACGCCACGCTTGTGAATAGGGAGCAGCGTCAAAATCAATGGGTGTTGCGGTGGAACACCCACCGCAACACCCACTCGATTCCCGTCCATGCTAAGCATAGCGTGAAAGTGGGCCTTATTTACAAGGCGGCGTTAAGACACGTTATGTGGCTTAACGCAGCCTTGTAAATAAGGCAAAGCCCCTATCGCCACGGAAACGTCTCAAAAAAGTGATGTTCCCGTTGCGATAGGGGCTTGTACATATGCCCCACTGTATCTACTTTCCTGGTTGTATCTGGAGGCCAACAAACTGAGTCATAAGCAAGTGCTGGGACTAATTGAGAATTTGCCACCGTTAATGTTGGACCCATCACACACCCTATATATTTTGTTACAAAGCTGTTTATTGCTCCTGTATTGCCACTGAATTCTGACACAGGTGTATCAGATGAGCATTCCAATTTAATTTATTGTCAATTAAGACCCATATATATGTATAATTTGACACATACTAGATTTCGTCTGGGTTTATGGACCAGATGTACTTGGGCTTTTGACATCCAAATGACATAATTTTTGCTTTCTTAATATTGATCTGCAAATTATTGTTAGTATTACATGCAATATATAATTTATGAAAAATAAAGTAAATATTTGATTCATCAATTGGGTGATTAGTTTTCGTACTGTTGGGCGAAATCACCATACATTTTATCAGTTTCTTCCGTATATATTGTTTTGTACTTTCAGCTCCTTCACTTGGCTATAGACCTTTTTCAAATTAATTATGTTTCCCTATGTATAGCAAGTGCATTGTTAGCATATAGGGGTCCCCTTCTTTCTAAACTAGTATTACATGCATGTACACTGGTCAGTTGTTCTTGTAAACCAAACGGTGTGGTAGAAAGAACAACTAAATCATCAACGTATGTCATAAGTTGAATTTTGGTGCTGGCCAGTGTGGGTGCATCCCCTTTATTCTGCTGAAGCACAGCTGCAGGATACAGCCTTGTTTTAAGCCATGGAGGGGGTTAATTTTTGGAATCAGCCCTCCTCTGTCCGACAGTTTGACCCTTACCCAGGTGTGAGTATTGACCTCAATTCTGATCTTTAAAAGGCCTTGGTCCAATCCAACACAAGTCCAGTTTTGACCCCAGCTTAAATCTAGATATTTTGTCAAATGCCATTGAGAAATCAATGAAATATGAAGTTTGTTCTCCTTAAAACGATCTGCTTTCAGGACTAAGATGGAAAGTGCTATAATATTGTCTAGAGTGGAAACTTTGTGGCAGAAGCCTGTCTAGTGAAAAGTTAGGGGCTTATTTACAAGCTCCTTGCACCACCGGTATGTCACTTTTTCCTGTAATAAGAGTGATGCCCCGGTGGTGCAAGGAGTTTGTAAATAAGCCCCTTAGGGGGAGATTTTCCAAAAAGTCACGCAAAGCAGCGCAGCCCCTGCAAGGCTGCGTTGTGTTGCGCGACAGGGAGGGGAAAGGAGAGCGGCATATCGTCAGAGATATGGCTCTCTCCTCCCCTTTCCCATGCGCCGGCGCTGATTGCAGCTGTCGTGCGCCATGTACATACCTTAGCGCCGTAGTGCTAGGTTGTGTGCATGAGTGTAGCATAGGTCTTTTACCCTTCCTGTACAAAATACTATGCTAGGCACGATGCAAAGCTTTTCCCACTTTGCATACGTGCTGCACCGTGCAGGACGCATGCAAAGTTGAAAAACACTGAGAAATTAAAGCATTTCTCCTGTTAGCGTCTCTTTTGAAGGGGCGTTAACGTTTGGCGCAAAACCATGTTTACAAATCTTTTTAACCCTTTAAGTGCTGATGACGGACCTGCTCCGTCATCAGCTGCGGGTGCGCTGTGCTGATGACGGAGCGGTTCCGTCATGGCCCGCTCGCTGCTCATGCGTGGCGCGAATTCCGCGCCTGCGCTGAGCGTTCTATTGAGCGGGGCAGGCCATGACAGAACCGCTCCATCATAAGCACAGCGCCACCGACGCTGGTGACGGAGCGGTTCCGTCACCAGCATGCGGCCGCCCCGCCCCCTTAGCACTGCGGCGGAATAGCCGCCGCAGTGAAGGGGTTAAATATGGTTTTGCGTCAAAAGGCATGGGTGGTTGCTTGGGAACGCCCATGTTCCACCCATGTAATGCCTCCTCTCTGTCAGCCAACATTCTCCCCCTTCCATCTCACCCACCCCCCTCCTCAACCTCTTCCTTAGCGCTATCTTCAACTCTCCCTGCACCGCCTCCACTCTGCTCTACTGACCCCTTTCACTAACTTACCACTTTGTACATTTTCTTTTCTTTTTCTTTTTCCTGTAATTTCTCCTGCTCATTTCAACTTATATATTTTACTTAATATGTACTTGCTCTGTTCATGTGTCATCACTATGTAAAGCGCTCTGATACTCTCGGGTCCAGCAGCGCTATATAAAACTTTTTTAAATAAATTTAACGCAAAGCAGAAAATAGCACAAAAAATATGTGCTGGTTAGAGTCACTTTTGTGACGCAAAATCCAGCGCAAAGGCTTTGACAATCTCCCCCTTAATCACTTGACTTCTGCCCATTTTTGGAGATGGCATGAGAAGTGCTTTGCAAAGATTTCCCCTTCTGCGTCTAACAATGCGACCAGCCTGTAACAATGCGACCAGCCTGTAACTCTGAGGTTAGTTTCTCCGGCTATCGTTTATAGATGGGCTGAATGATTGAGCCATTCCAGGACGGTAGTACACATCCGCAGTAGATCACCATAGTGATTATTTTAGCCACTTAAAACTCCTGATGAATCAAGTTTCATTGCCGAATTTGGGAGGCCATTCAGCCCTGGGGCCCTTGAGGTGCTAGAGTATTTGATAAGCCTTTCAGTTCCCTGTTGTGAAATGTCATAACTACACTACCCCCATTTCTTATTTTGTTTAAGTTAGTCTTGTGATGATCTTCCGTATAGATTAGCCAAGTATCCTTTCCAGATCACATATGGAATGTGATAATTCCTTCCTGTCCTATAAGTGTTGGATATCGGCCCCATTTGGGCTCAAAATATTCATGATTTTTTAGTGTGACAAGCATCTTGGAGCTCTGTCCAGAGCTGCTCCTGGTGGCGTCTTTAGATTTTATGAACTTCCTTTTTTAAACCGTTTTAGCAGCTTTGCAGACTGAACATTGTCCGGACTGCTACTATCTTGTAAGATGTCATAATTTTCGCTATATATTTTAATTTTGAGAATTGTTACGTGATGTGACCTTAACAATTGTCCAGATCTAGTTTTCTATTGATTTTCTGTGGCCAGGAAATCAAATATATCCCCCAGAAGTTTGCTACACCTCGGGATATCCAGAACTCAGTTTCCTGCCACAGTATGTGCAACCCTCATGATTTTATTGAAAAAATGTTTGGGCCCAAATATGCTGTAGTTGAATATTCAAAGCACAGGTCCATGCAATCCTTTTCTGTCCATTTTTACTGTTAAATGTTCACCATGTCCCAGGCAAACGACTCAGGGCCAGATTTACAAGCCTCTTGCGCCTCCTTGCGTCACTTTTTTTTACGCATCCGCGGTGCAAACAATGTGGCCAATTTACAACGTGACACATCTAGGGAGATGAGTCATGTTGCAGTCTAGGGACATGTGCCACGTTGTAAAGCCCTGCGTCACATTATACCTGTATGCAGGGTGGGCGTTCCCACGCAAAAGCCATGTAGAACTGACGCAGTGAAATTTACATTTCACTGCGTCACTCTACGCCTTCACTGAGTCAAAATCCCTACGCCTGCTCAGACCAGGCGTAAGGAATGAGGCAGATCTATTTGAATGGGACTTACCTATCTGTTGTGGCGTATTGCTGGAGTTGCGTAACTTTCATGAGCAACTCCAGCAATACGTCACTTTTGGGCCAACAGATGCGTCAGAATTTCTGACGCATCTGTTAATCCTTGCGCCATGGAGCACTGTATTGTAAATACAGCGCATCCATGGTGGCACACAGACATTTGGCGCTGGTGCAAGGAAACTGATGCATCTATGCAGATGCGTAAGTTCCTTGTGAATCTGCCCCTTAATACTTTTGGTTGAAATGATGTCCTGTAGATTATGGCTGCTTTCCGGTCCCCTCATAATTTGATATTCCTTTATCATGTGGAAATCTGCCATATGAATAACAGTATAATCAATAATTGATTTTTGCCCAGTTGAGCTAAAAGTTGCTTGTATTGGTTGATCTTTTACATGTCTCCCATTAAGGTGTTGGGTTCCCATTTTCAAAGGTGAAGCACATTAGTTTACCTGGCCATTTCCTTTTTAGTTTTGTATAAATTGCTCCTGCAATTTCTCCCTCTTCTTTATCCGCCTGTTTAAACATTATTGAAGTCAGAAATTATTATCACTGTGATTTTTAATTTGAATCGATTAGGGTTTCTTCTTGCTCCAGTATTGCAATAAACTCTTTCCTTTCTTTTACCATTGAAGGAGGAATTAAATGTTCATCAGAAATATCCGAACATGGACATTAAACTTCACTCCTGCAGCAAATAGATATCTTGATCGAATAACCGATAACTGGCTAGCCCACATCGTATTTTAACTGTATGGATAAATGCCCACTCGGTCTAGCCAGTTGTCCTTTAATGGCTGATGCATCGAGATTAATATAATGTTGGAACACAATATCAGACGTTTTCCAGGTATCTTGTAAACAAATGACTCTGAAAAAGTTGAAGAAACAGTTTAAATTACATGTGTTCCCCTTTAAATGCCGATCCAAACCTCTTGATGTTCTAGGAGCACACGTTCAAGGAGACCAAATAATCCACTGCCTGTCTCCTACCTACATCAGTCAGGCATATATAGACCGAGTATGTGTTGTACTCACACCTCCTGGAAAACTGACCCACCTAGGGTTACCATGGTTCTTTGAAACAGTAACCGTCAAGTTGTTCACTTAATTTGAGGAAGTGGCGTCAGCACCTTAAAAGCTGCCATATAAGCTAAGAGCAAGTTTATTTTTATAATATAATTGTTATATGAGTCATTGTTTATGAAATACAGATATTTAGAGATATTTTACTTGAAGGTTTTGCGTATTGATCTTCCGTCGCCCGGCCCGTTCTTGTAAACTCTTTCTGAGGTTGACTATAGTCTTACATTGAATGCTTAGTAGGTCCCCTGAGCCTATGTGATCCAGATCTTTGCAATGGTCTAAAATTACCGGGGTCAGATTTACGACTTCTGGTGCATCTCTGCTAATCAGCAGGGATACGCCAGAACAGTTTCGACACGCCAAACCAACCGTGCGCCACCACTGATGCGTCGCATTTACAATTTACACCCCCTTTTCTGAAGCATTTACAATGCGGCACACCGGGGTGCATGGATGGGCAGATGCGTGTTGCATCCCCCGGAGAAAAGGCGGCGCATTGCTGGAGTGGCGTCGCAAGCACGACACAGCTCCAGCAAGACTCGGGGTGCCCCTATGCCTAACATGCTGCATCAATCCTTACTCCTGCTTCAAGCAGGGGCAGGATTTTGGCTCAGCATGGCCGTAAAAATGACTGAGTGAAATCTTGTAGATTTCACTAAGACACTTTTCCGAGGTGTTCCTGCGCCGTAAAGCCCCCATGTGGTGCAGGGCTTTACAACGTGACGCATCTCCCAGATGCGTCACATTGTAAATACCCCGCAGCATGGCGCTGGCTTTGCGCCGCTGCTGCGTCACAAAAGTGATGCAAGGGCGGCGCATATGTGGCGTATGGGGCTTGTCAATCAGCCCCCAGTATGTTATTTGGATTTAAAATATCAAAAGATCCTTCTGATTTATAAGTTGGGAAGAAGATAATTAAGAAGGGGGTGGTTGACCCTGCATCATGCGGTTGACGCTGACCATGCCCTGTTACTTTTGTACATCTATGGGGCCCGAAATGCTGGGATATATGTATTTCTTTTTTCCAGATGGATCAGAGCCTGGATTATGCCCTGTGTCTGTCAAATTCTTCATGATAGTATTCAAATTTTCATTGACTAGCTGTTTTTTTTTGCCAAGTCTACCTTGTTAAAGGTCTCCTTGTTCACATTGGGCTGTCGCAAGGAGTTCACTATTTTCTGAGATTCCATCAGAGATTTTCATAAAAATCTGTACATTTTCTCCCGTCTTTCCCATGATTGACTGGACTGGGGGTACTGATATTCCTAATTTCAACAGTGATGCAGCCTCTTTGAGTTAATATCATGGTGCTCCTCAGGTTTATTGTAGATTGATCCTAATTCACTAATGATTTTGCTTCTCGTTGTCATCGATTAATGAGATTTCATTGTGGTTAATGTTAGATCCTGAGGTATTTTGGGACAGAACTTCATTTGAGCATTTTTAGTTGAATTTTGTGACAAGTCCAGGTCTACACCCAAATGTCCTGTAAAGTGGAGGCATTATTATCCTGAATTTTCTTACCCTTCTAGCCCTGTTTAGGGTTTAAGATTGAGTAGCACCTCTGCTTGTTGTTCTGTGTGCCCCAATTTGTTTCCACTACTTATGTTGGTCCCTTCGTATTTAATTTACTGAGTATTTCTAAATTCCTCTTACTTATGTATAGTTGAATACCGTCCAAATGGTGCTTCAAATTTGAGTTTTGGGTCTGTAAATCATCCTCTTCTTCCTAGATATCATTGGTTTTAGTTTAGCCTTGTTTATATCCGTGGTGCTATTATTTCTACTCAAACTCATTAGAACTGCAAGGCTCTATCCACCAGTTCTCTGTTTTTCGCTAATGGGTTGTTTACATATGATGTCTTTGTTGGCACCATAGAGCGGGACTCAGGGGTTCCTAACTTGGTGGTTGATAATGCTCTTCCTCCCTTCACCTCATCGATGCTGATGACAGCTCCCGGCCGTCATGAGTCATGGTGGGCGAGTGCTGATGACGGCCGGGAGCCGTCATGACCAGGCCCGCGATTGGAATCTTCAGCACTGCGGCGGAATTCACGCCGCAGTGATGAGGTTAAGCAGACCCTTCGATTTGAGAGGCATCAGTTATAGTGAATCTACTACGCCTTGCCATTCAAAAGCGACTGTTGCAATTTTGCCACTGAGAGGAGCCTATGATTTGTCTTTTCTAAGTTCTCTTTTAGATCTTTAATATTTGTTGCCATCTCTTTTAATAGAGCTGTCTGTCAATCTATTGCTACTGATTGATTTAGCAATGTCTCTGATCTTCTCAATAATGTGTTGGTAATAGAGTTTATTGCAAGGAGTACCTGGTAGGTAGGTGGGACATCTTTCTAGGATCCCAAATCCGTTTGAATGGAAGTTTCTACATTAGTTATTGCTTGTGATCTTGCGCGCCTCATCCCCGGTGAAGAGTCCAAATGTTGCTGCTTGAATGAACTCGCTCGCTGGGCTTGTTGTTGAGGGGATTGTGTTAATGTGTACAGTTCACTAAAAAGGTCAGGATCATCCATTGAATGAGCTATGCCAGATTAATTATTCTTTGCAGTGGGGGAATTTGTCATGCTCTGAAGATTCAGGCCTTGCATAAATGGACTTGTCACCCGAGTCCACATCAAGTAGGTTCAGAAGATGGTCGACCAACGGTATATTTATTTGAGCGGTTACATTCACTATTTTGTTTTGACGAAGCACATCCTCAGTTACGGACTGGATGATGAGATGCCCTGTTCTATTGATAGCGATCTTGATGTGTGTGCCCCTGCAAAACATGGTATTTGGGGTATATTTATGTACGGGTTGCGTTTCTTTTGCACCACGCAATGGGATGCATGCGTGACACAACCCTAAAATGTGATTTACAAGCCACGAAAGGCCACCTTGCGGTAACCTATGTGGCTTGATATATCCAGAGCACCATTGTACCATAGTTTACTAAGAGTAGGATCATTTGGTAATTGATTCAAACAAGAGTGCTCTCCCCACCCCCTATTTTTGTATATATCCAGAGCAACACAAATGAAGTGCAAATCCCTGCCTTGCATTACTCTTCCCCAGGGAGCCCTTCCATAGGTGGTGTGTGAGTGGTCCCACACCACGCCCATGGATATTGACACATTCCCAGATTTACCATTACTGGTAGACCTGGAAATGCACCAAAATGCTACAACATCCCAGGGGAGGCGCAACGAGAAGAAATATCTTTATTTTTTCTCGTTTTGTCCTCTTTCTATGTGGGCTGCATTCTGTAGGGGGTCCCTTCCTGCACAGAAACAATCCTGCTTACAACGCAGGCACCCTTGCGCTGTGGTGCAAGAGTGCCTGCCTTTGTGCTAGGCAGCACATTATGCACCAGTGCTGGGGAAAAAGGCAAGAATGCACTGTATTGTAATAAATATGGCACATTCCTGCCCTTTCCCCGTCACACAGCGCAGTGCAGCAAGGGGACTTGCTACGCTTAGTGACTTCTACATATATATGCCCCTTCGTGATTTTGGATAAGGTTAGAGATGAAGCACAATAAATAAGAACAGCAGGCAATTCATAATTTAGGCAGTGAAAGAGAAAAAGAAAGCGAGAAGAAACACATGTGGGATAATTTTTTCAGGTTTAATAATTATTTTATTGTATAGTTAATAAAAACCGTTACAATGTGAAATACAATCTTGTTACAAAATGTTTAGAAAAATACATTATTGTACAAGTGTTAAAAACAGAAGTTGATTAAAATTGTAAAAAACAGTGATACTATTAGTTTAGAAAAATTGATTCACTAATAGGAGATTCAGTTTTGAGAATCCTAAACATTCAAGGTGGTATTAACTTATTACATGTGGGATAAGTAAATGATAAAGAGAGCAGCAGAGGAAGAGACCAATAGGCGTTATACGAAGAAAGAAGCAAAGAGCATTAATTGGGTGGGGACAGAGGAAATTCGAGGCCCTCATTTATGGGGTTTGACATAGGGCAGAGCAACAAGTCACCTTGCTACGCAGCCCAAAGTCAAAGTGAAAGCGCAGGAATGCACCAAATGTATCCATTATGGTGCATTCTTGTCCTGCGTTGGCGACGTTTCGGTAGCTACCATGGTTCAAGGATGCCTGTGTTCTTAGCAGGGTGACCCTTCTTGTACAAAAACAATCCTGGGATGCTGTTTCCTCTTTCTATGTGTGCTGTAAAATGCAGCGCACATGGAAAGAAAAATAAACAAGGCTTGTTATGCTTCACCTTGGGAGGCGTAAGATTTAGGCGCCTCCCCAGGTTTGCATGGTTTTGTAAATCTGAAAAAGCACAAAATCCATGGGTATTGCATAGGAACACACCCTAAAACGCCCATGGAATGCCTCCCGAGCGCAGAGTAAAACAACGCAGCGATTTGCGTTGCCTTGCCTTACTCCATATCTATGAGGCCATTCTAAGCCTAAGCCTAATAGATTGATTTCAAGGTTTGCGTCGCCGAAGCGTCACAAAAAGGGATGCTTCGGCGGTGCAAAGGGCTCATAAATATACCCCAAAATCTGGAGGTAAAGTGCAGAGGGAGCCGGCAAAGTATGGAGAGATGTGAGATAGGGAAGTGAGAACAGATGGAAAACCCAGGAATTTTGAAAGATCTGAAGAATAGTAATATACTTAAGGGCATATTTACGAGGTCCCTGCACCACCGAAGCGTAACTTTCTTGATGCTCCAGTGGTGCACAATTCTGAGCCATATTTACAAGGCCACAAAAATCCTCCCTGTGTGGCTTTTCATGGCCATATAAATATGGCCCCCTTTCATGCATTACTCTGCGTAAAAGGGACGTTCCATGGGTGTTGCTGTGGGCATTCCCACGCAACACCCATGGAACCTGAGACATTCCAAGCACATATCTTCACACATTTTTTCTTGTATTATTCACTCTCTTGATAGTTTAAGGTAAGTGTGCATTGTTCAGCAATTATCACACACAACTCTTTTATATACATGTTATACATCCACAAATATACAGCATTATACATAAAAATGTCCTTAAATGTTTTTTAATGTTGACCAGTCTTTATTTTAACTTTCTGGTTGAATATACTGAAGCCTTATTGCGTTAGCCAGGACCATCTAAACAGTCCTTATACACAGACACTTCGTAGCTGTATTTCTGAGCACTTCGTAGCTGTATTTCTGATTGCGTAGCTATGCAGTAGGTGAGCTTCGTATATTCAATGTAATGTAATGTATGTATACTTGTATGTATACTTGTAAAGCGCACTGTTACCTCGTTACGTGGTGTCCTGGCACTGTATACCGCTGGGGAACCCGTCCTGGCTTTCCCTGTGAGAGGGCACCCCCAAGGTGAAGCCAGGCATCCCCGGCGCTGCTGGGGCCGTTGTGGAGATTAAGCAAGCTATTGCCCAGAGTTGCAGAGTGGGACCCATGGGTAGCGTAGGCACCTAGGCGAGAATTATCGAGTCCGCGGACATTGACCCAAGACCCTGCCGCGTCGGGAACTGAACCCTGGTCCCGGGCCGACTTCTGCTTCAGGGTCTGCCGCTTCTAACCAGTGAGCCACACTTCTCCACCGTGTGTCAACGTGTTTTGTCCCTATTATTACTTTCTTTCAGGTCTCCTCAGGACTTGTCCATGGACACATCAGGGCAGATTTACAAGCCCCTTGTGACACTTTTTTCGCCGCCCTTGTATCACTTTTGTGACGCAGGTTGCGACACATTTACAAAGTGACGCATCCCTGCTATAATGCAGAGATGCGTCCGTTTCTTGTAAATCTGCCCAGTCATATTTTCAACAGTCCTTATGAGGATCCTGTCCAGGCATCATGGGTTTAATGAGAAAGGAAGAGCACCCTTCCAGTACAAAGCCTATGCGAGATATGACACAGACACCTTTGCACTCTGGTGCAAAGGTGTGCATGGCGCGAGGCATCATGGGTTTAATGAGAAAGGAAGAGCACCCTTCCACTACAAAGCCTATGCAAGATATGACACAGACACCTTTGCACTCTGGTGCAAAGGTGTGCATGGCGTGAGGCATCATGGGTTTAATGAGAAAGGAAGAGCACCCTTCCAGTACAAAGCCTATGCGAGATATGACACAGACACCTTTGCACTCTGGTGCAAAGGTGTGCATGGCGCGAGGCATCATGGGTTTAATGAGAAAGGAAGAGCACCCTTCCACTACAAAGCCTATGCAAGATATGACACAGACACCTTTGCACTCTGGTGCAAAGGTGTGCATGGCGCGAGGCATCATGGGTTTAATGAGAAAGGAAGAGCACCCTACCACTACAAAGCCTATGCGAGATATGACACAGACACCTTTGCACTCTGGTGCAAAGGTGTGCATGGCGCGAGGCATCATGGGTTTAATGAGAAAGGAAGAGCACCCTACCACTACAAAGCCTATGCGAGATATGACACAGACACCTTTGCACTCTGGTGCAAAGGTGTGCATGGCGCGAGGCATCATGGGTTTAATGAGAAAGGAAGAGCACCCTTCCACTACAAAGCCTATGCGAGATATGACACAGACACCTTTGCACTCTGGTGCAAAGGTGTGCATGGCGCGAGGCATCATGGGTTTAATGAGAAAGGAAGAGCACCCTTCCACTACAAAGCCTATGCGAGATATGACACAGACACCTTTGCACTCTGGTGCAAAGGTGTGCATGGCGCGAGGCATCATGGGTTTAATGAGAAAGGAAGAGCACCCTTCCACTACAAAGCCTATGCGAGATATGACACAGACACCTTTGCACTCTGGTGCAAAGGTGTGCATGGCGCGAGGCATCATGGGTTTAATGAGAAAGGAAGAGCACCCTTCCACTACAAAGCCTATGCGAGATATGACACAGACACCTTTGCACTCTGGTGCAAAGGTGTGCATGGCGCGAGGCATCATGGGTTTAATGAGAAAGGAAGAGCACCCTTCCACTACAAAGCCTATGCGAGATATGACACAGACACCTTTGCACTCTGGTGCAAAGGTGTGCATGGCGCGAGGCATCATGGGTTTAATGAGAAAGGAAGAGCACCCTTCCACTACAAAGCCTATGCGAGATATGACACAGACACCTTTGCACTCTGGTGCAAAGGTGTGCATGGCGCGAGGCGGCCTATTTCCGCACCAGTGCTAGGTAAAGGCATCTATTCCTTAAAGCTGTTATCCACAATCCAAAGAGTAGAACTAGAAACAACACAAAGGGGTTGGCCACAACAAAATACCTTGTCACCTTGGCCCTCATTTACGGGATTTTGACATAA
Organism: Lissotriton vulgaris; assembly: GCF_964263255.1. NCBI lineage: Eukaryota > Metazoa > Chordata > Amphibia > Caudata > Salamandridae > Lissotriton > Lissotriton vulgaris. The sequence goes on along the minus strand of NC_141694.1, from coordinate 1,250,927,536 downwards.
GGCAGCGCAGCAAGACCCCTTGCTGCGCTGCACTACGCAAAAGTGAAAGGGCAGGAATGCACCACATTTATGCAAAAAGGTGCATTCCTGTCCTTTCTCCTTGCGCTGGCGCCATTTTGGCAGCCTAGCACCAATACAGGCACCCTTTCCCCATGGTGCAAGGGTGCCTCCGTTGCATGCAGGATTCTTAATGTGTAGGAAGGGGCCCCTTTCTGCACAAAAACAATCCTAAGAGGCGTGTTTCTCTTTCTATGTGTGCTGCAACAAGCTGCACACATAGAAGGAGGAAAAAAAGAGGAGATTTAAGTTATTTCTCCTCTTTACACCTCACTTCAGACGGAGTAAGGATTTGGCACCTGGCCAAGGTTTAAATGATTTTGTAAATCTGGGGCAGCGTCAAAATCCATGGGTGTTGAGTGGGAAAACCCACAACAACACCCGTGGAACGCCTCCCCGGTGCAGAGTAAGGCGGCGCTGCAATTTGCCATGTGTCACCTTACTCAAGCTTTATGAGGCCACTCAGATGGCTTTGAGGGGCCTCGTAAATCTGATTCAGAACCCTGCATCACGCATGTAGCACTTACGTGGTGCAAAAGTGACACAGGGCTCTCAAAAATAAGCCTTCTTGGGGCTTATTTACAAGTCCCTTGCGCCACTTTTGCGTAATTTTTAATATGGGAAAAATAACGTATGGGTGGCGCAAGGAGCTCGTAAATAAGCCCCCTTGTATCTAACTGAGAGTAATGCATAGATAGGGGCATATTTATGGAGAAACTCAATGATAAATTTCCCCCTAAATGCGTGTTATTAGCACTCACACTGGAAGAAATGTTAGGAGGGGTCTTTGTGACTGGGATAACTACTTGGAAGAAATGTTAATTATGCAATGTTCTTGCTGGAACGTTGCACTGCAGTTATGGTTCATTTTTTATGATTAATTATGATCCAGTAAATTGAATATGTCCTACACGTTGTGAAACGAACGCAGACTAGATGATAATGGGCTGCGTATACACAAATTCCTTTAACATCTGAACATATCATTTGTGGTTATTAAAATGCTTAGTAAAAACACACCAAAAAAAGAAGTATTAACGCTATTCCCCCTTTCTACTACTCTACTTTCACATGTTTAATTTATTGTAATTTGGAGGTGCAGGAAACTGTTAAAATGCATTTTAAAAGTTTGTGAACCCAGAAAATGGTGACTAGAGTCCCTCCATTGATTTTTCTGAACGCCTCGAGCTACTTTTTCACATACGCCGCGTACGAATGTTGAAAACCTGCTGGACTGGGAAGTTTCTTCAGGAGTAAGGGAAACATCCGTCTGCAAAAACCTTCTTTACGATTCACTTACTAATTCAAAGTTCTTGTCCAGATATTTTGGTAGAAAGAAAAATATAAATCGCCATGATGGTGTTTCTTTATATGCACGGAGCGCCACCTCGTGGCCCCTTTTAGCATTGATTAATTTTTATGTATAACATTTTTGTGGCTATTGTATGAACAAAGGGGCATATTAGCAAGAAACCTCGTTAAAATGATCGCCGATTTATCGGCAGGAAACTGCCGATAAAACGGCGATAATGGGCTTGTTAATATGCGTTATAGAATTCCTATAGAATCCCAGGTTAGATGTGCAGGACATCTTTTTTTTTAAAAAAAATTTTTTAACAATCGTAAAAGTTCCTTTATTGTTGTTATAACTCTTTTAGTTCAAGAATGTGAATGCATTAATGTGAACCCTATAAATCATCCACAAAAGGGGTGTTCAGGACATCTAACCTGGGATTCTATAGGAATTCTATAACGCATATTAGCAAGCCCATTATCGCAGTTTTTGCTGATAAATTGGCGATCATTTTAACGAGGTTCCTTGCTAATATGCCCCATAGTGACTACGTAGAATAATCAACATTGTGTGCTATTTAGTCCACGTTATTGGCAATCATGTTTTGATGGGAAACTCTTCCCCACAATGCCAATTTACTTTCAATGAACTTGGGGTCCTATTAATGAGCCAGTGTGCTTCGCTCTTGTACCAACGACGCAAACCTTCCATTCCTCCCACATTGAGTGGCTCCATAAATCTGGAGAAAGGCAACACAGTGTAAATCGCTGCATTGCCTTACTCTGCCCTGGGAAGGCGTTGCGTGGGTGTTCACAACTTTTGATGCATTCCCAGAACTCGTAGACCTGGGAATGCACCAAAAAGATACGCCTTCTCGGTGAGGTGTAACAAGGAAAATATCTTTATTTCTCCTTATTACTTCCTCTTTCTATGTGTATTGCATTCTGCAGCCCACATAGAAAGAGGAATATGCCTCTCAGGGTTGTTTTTGTGCAGGAAGTGCCCCTTCCTTCATAAAAACATGGTGCAAGGGTGTCTGCATTGGCGCTAGGCTGCCAAAAGGGGCACCGTTGCAGGGGAAATTGCAGGAATGCACTGTATTGCCTTAAATACGACACATTCCCACTCTTTCCCTGTCATGCAGTGCAGCGCAGCAAGTCGCTGCATGGCGTGACATTTTGTAAATATGCCGCTTAGGGTTCTGCAACCAGGAAGTACTGAAACACCCTCTTCTCTCATTAGGCCTGGTTGGACAGCATCTCTGTCTGTGAGATTTATTGTTACTAAGGGCCAGAATTATCAAAATGTAACACAGAAAGTCACCTTTCTGCACTGCACTGAGTTACAGGTAAACGACAGGAATGCACCGAAATTAGCCGCACTGGCGCACAATGTGCTGCCTAGCACCAACGCAAGCAGGATTGTTTTTGAGCAGGAAGAGGCACCTTTCTGCACAAGAACAATCCCCTGATGCATATTCTCTTTTTCTTTTAGAATGCAGCACACATAGAAAGAGAGGAAGTAATTAAGAGAAATAAAGATATTTCTCCTTGTTGCGCCTCCCCTGAGAAGGAGTAGCGTTTTGGAGCATTCCCAGGTCTACCAATAATAGTAAATCTGGGAACGTGCCAAAATCCATAGGTGTTGCGTTGTAACACTCACTCAACACTCATAGAAAGCCTTCCCATGGAAGAGTAACGCAACACAGCGATCTGCGCTGCGTTGCATTACCCCTAATTTATCGAGCCACTCAGAGTCAGGCAAAGAGGCCTTGCCTGGCTTGATAAATCACATTTTAGGGGTTGCGTCCCTTGTGCACCAGGTAGCATAGTGTAAAAGTGATGCAACCACTTGATAAATCTGGCACTAATTCTTTAACCCGTTTGCTGCGGCCCCGATTTTCCCACAGTGCGGCCATTGGCCGACGGCAGCATTGGGGAGGTAGTGCTGCCGTCGGCCAATGGCCGACGGCAGCAAGGAAGGAGTTAAAAACACCCAGAACAACAGGACTCCCTTACCACATGCTGTTGGTTGCTCGGTCCAACCTGCCGCCTCCTGTGGTTGCACGGAAATACATTGGGGAATATTTTACATCTCAAGAGCACACTGGATCATCACACATTAAGTTATCTCATACATACAATGTATACAGAAACCATTTTTGTTTTGTTTTTTCATCTCTGCATTTCTTTTTCGTTTAATCGATTTATTAAAGGTAAAGACAAACTACACCGGAAAACATCCTTTATTACGAAGCGGGAATCGCGCTGTGCATTTACAACGCTGGTATTAGAACAAACGCATCCTTACCACGCATTTGATTAGCATGGAAGTCGTTACAACAACTCGCTTTATGAGGTGAATGGGTGGATTGGTCATGGATTTTAAGTCCAACACCTTCCCTAAAGTTCCACAGACTGTAGTTGGAATAGTAAATTATACTATTCCGAAGCCCAGCACCCCCTAAGGCAAGTCGTTGTAAGGACTTGCGTGCTAAAGGAACGCATCGTAACAACGCATTCATTCTAATGCCAGAGTTGAAAAGCATGCGTGCTAAACGCATGCAGGATTCCGTCATACAACCAAAGTATACATAGGAACAAAAATACCATTTCATTAGAACAATAGTAAACAATGAAGCGAATAGAAGTTTAACTATGGTTAACAGCAAATGGAAAAATAATAATTCACAAGAAAATTAAGAGAGATAGTAAAGCTTATCAATAAACGCATCTGTATGGAAGGGTAGTGATATGAATAAATAGTAAGAACTAGTAGGAAATAGAGAAGGAAGAAGGCTGAAGGGAAAGAAGCAAAGAGAATGGGGAAACGTGTCGAACAGTTGAAATTTTATATAAGTATTGTATTGTTAATAGAACAATATTAAAGATGTCAATTAAACAACATGGTTAAATTAAATATTTATGAAGAACTAAGTGGATATAAATAACATGCTGTATATTGAGAAGAAGTAACAGTGAGAATAAGTAAAGCAGCTTCACTTGCAGATAAATCAAACTTCTGATGCGTTGTTTGCATAATGCATCACATTTGACATATAAAAGATAAGAATATGCCCCGTAGTTATATCTGTTCAGTCTATAAATATGAGAAAGTTCCACCACTGTTGGCTAGTTATATTGTCTGTAAATTTCTAGTTGGAGGTAATCACCTGTAAACCAATCACAATCAGAAGATCAACTCATTTTCCATACATTTTGTTATGAGACCAGGGATTGCTTAAGCCACCAAGGAATAGAGCGGATAATGAGAATGGTGTAGAAGTTCCAGCAATAATCCCAGTTCTAGTCCATACGTTAACCCAAAATCCAGATAATTTATGGCATAGGAAAAATATATGAATATAGGTATCGGAATTAGTGTTGCATCGCCAACAAATGAATTGTTCGAGGAGTTTAAGTTTAGATAATTGTGCAGGAGTATGAAAAAAATATAAGGTTTGGGTAAGGTTGGCTGCACGAGAAGTGGAATGAATCTTTTCCCATATTTGATCCCATACAGAAGTGGGCCAACTAGACTGTAGATCAGATTGCCAATGAAGTTTTAGTTTGGATTTGATTCTATCCTTCAGGGGCACTCTTAATGACTTATATATGCAGGCACCTGTAGAGGAAGTTGTGATGGAGATTAGATTGATGCATCGCAGCATTTTTGTTTCATGTTTTATTCAGTGCACGTTTTACCCTGTCTTTTGTATCCTTTATTTTTTCACATCTGTGCCTTTCCTTACGACTGTGCATGGGTGGTTATTTCTTGTTGTTTTCCTTTGTAAGAATGTTCCCATTGTTTTTTCTATTACTCATATTTATTAATCTAGAAGGTCTTCATGTAAAAAGCTTCAGCAAAGCCAATAGGTCTGACTTTAAAACGTGCACACATGCAAACACAGTCATGAACTAATGCACATTAAAGCCAGACATTTTAGCTTTGCCAATGTCTGATTTTCCTTGCTGGTGAATTCCCCCAATCCTGTTAGAAATGAAACCATTCATTTTAGTAATCGCCTTAAAGAATAAGAGGTTGCAACAGAACTCGGGACGACAATTTACAAGTGGCCTCTGCTCAGTTGAGCTGCGGCCGTATGGATTTTAGAGACATTTATCCAAATGCTATACAGAAATTGAGGGGCATATTTACAAGCCCCTATAACCACCACAATGTCACTTTTAGTGACGTTGTGTTGGCGATAGGGGCTTTGCCTTATTTACAAGGCAGCTTTAAGCCACGTGGCGTAACGCTGCCTTGTAAATAAGGCCCCCATTTCACGCTGTACTTAGCATGAAAGGGGTGGGCAATGGGTGTTTGATTTGATTATAAAATGTATAGAGCGCGCGAATGCACTGGGGCGTCTTGGCGCTTCGTCTGATGTATGACTGTAGGCTGTAGTGGAGCGATGGAAAAAGTTTACTGAGCCGTGAAGAGCCATGTCTTTAAAGCCTTTAAAGCCTTTTAAGCCTTTAAAGTTTCACCACAACACCCATTGATTTTGACGCTGCCACCTATTTACAAGGGTGGCGTAAATAGGAGGCAATGCCAAAATTAAGACCAGGGAAAACCTGGTCTTAAACAGGCGAAAGGAGGAGAAATGCTTCCCTGTTTTTGCTGTTTTCATGTGTGCTGCCTTGTGCAGCACACATAGAAATAGCAAATTGCCATTGATTGTTTATGTGCAGGAAGGTGAGCCTTCCTGCACATAAACAATCGGGAAAAAATGATGTTTTGCAACGTCTATGTATGCTGCATTAAGCAGCACACATTAAAGTTTCAAAATGCCATGAATGATTATGTGCAGGAAGGGAGACCTTCCTGCTCATAAACAATCATTTGCCCCAACGCAGGCACCCTTGCACTATGGCGCAAGGGTGCCTGCATTGGCACTAGGCAGCTGAACTCAGTGCCAGCGCAGGGGGAAATGCAAGGGTATGCCACATTCTTGTGAATACGGTGCATCCCTGCGTTTTCAGAATGGAATGTTTGCTTAACGCCACGCTTCTCCATTCTGTTGTTAATATGCCCCTCAATTTCACTCCTTTGGACGTACAACTTTGATATGGAAAATTGTCTGATGTTTCTGTTTTATTTCTTTGCAACCAGTAACACAATTTATTTTTACCCTTGGACAAATGTAGCCAAATGTCTAAACGCCCTTATGGCACAAACTGATCCAGTAGAAGCTGAAACTGGCCATCTGGAATTCCCACCAGGCCTCTTACACGAGGTCTAATTTGCCCCACTATATATTGATTCTCTTTTCCGTCTTTTATGTGGGGTTTGGGCTAAAATGGGAGAGTGCAAAACTTATATAGAAACGTACAAATATATTTGTGGGTGTGTCCTTTTTCCTAAACAGATTTCTGAGAAATAAATTGTTTTTATACAATCTTCCACTAAAAGCTTATGATCAGAATCCTTTCTGATAAAAAACACATAACTCTGTTAGGTAATTTCGAGGGAAAAAAACATACTTTGTGCCAAGCACAGAAAATGAGGCTATGCTATGGCACAAACAATATTTTGTGCAAAGTTATATAAAGGCAATGGTGCATTTCTAGTGCCTCAGAGTTTGTGCTCTATAATAGCACCAGTACACCTCTGCAGGAATAAAAAATGAAAGCAATAAACTTTAAAAAAAACGAAATTGTAAAAAAGTGTAATATTCAAAAATACAATGTTGCAAATCTTTCCATGGCAGGTTTGTTCCAGCACAGAGTTGTGAGGAAAAAGGCAAGAATTTGCATTGCAAACGAGCTCGCCTTTGGGACCTTATGTTTATTTAGCTATGCAGCACATTAGCCTGGGTGCAAAACAACTACTGTTCTTTAACATGGATGGAAAGTAAGCATCAGACTGCGTGACAAGCCAGGTATGGGAACACATGGAGAGAAATATTGCCTTTCAGCAGGTAATGGTATAGTCCAAAGCTCTGTTTTTAATTAGGGCCTTTGGTGGTCATATTACTGAAAATACAAGATTTGGAAAAAATATCATCTATGGGTGCTCATAGAAGACAATTTCTATGTACTGGAATCTAGAGAATGCTGAAGTGATTCTGGTATTTTACTGACCTCTGCTGGTCGTTTTCTATGAAGAAATGTAAATAGAGGCAGTTGCCAGAAAAATAAAAAAAGAAAGTTCCTCAGCAGAAAGCAATTCTGGTATTTGACTGACCTCTACTGGTCGTTTTCTATCAAGACAGTTAAAGAGAGGCAGTTGAACAGAAAAAAAGTCCCTAAGCGGAAGCAGACAAGTCCTAGGGCTGATCTCTAGAGCCCATAAAGTACATACACATATAAGTATATACTAAACTATATACAAGAGGTCTTGAATGCTCGACCTAATAAAAACTGTAAAGATAATTCTTAAGATACTATAGAGAGCAAAAGTAAGCTGTTTGTTCAAGAAATTGTATCTAGCATAAGTTTGCTGGATTTTATTGATTTTATGTTCTCTTCTCTTGTCAACAAGGAGGTGTTTGTTTTGTTCAGTGGAAGCTTTTAATAGCTGTTGGGAATCAAAGACATCAAATGGAGGGTAGCTGGGGAGAGAATGTGCTGCCTTGGACTTTCCTTGTGGTCATTCATTTGCCCCGTACTGCTACCCCTAGTTCCTTTTTTTATTTTTTTTTATTTTACTTATTGACAAAGGTCATGAGAAGCACATTATACATGGAAGAAACAGAAAAGAAAAAATATATAAATAAAGGCAGGCAGTATTACAAAGATAATCTTATACATGAACAACAGCAAACCGGCACATACAGGCAGTCAATAACCACACCCATCTATAACCCCTACCCCTGAGACCATTCCTTAATAGGAGACCATGTTTTAATACCCATCTCCCGAAGATACACAGAGGACTCCAGATTATATAGTGCGAGCATCCTAGATTTCCAATTTTAAAAAGTTGGGGCTTCCGGGCCACTCCATTGTGAAGTAATACACAGCCTCACCAGTGCCATTATAACGAACCGAAAAGTCGTAATATATCTAGACCTAACAGTAGTCCCAGTATCATCATAACCCATTATAGTCAACTCTGGGGAGAAAACTACTGGGATTTTTAGCACTGAATTGATAAAATATTCCGTTTCGTAGAGAAATTCAGCCAATTTTGGACACACATAAAACATATGAATTGCATCTGCTGCATGTAGCCCACACCTGCCACAACAATCGCCCCCCCCCCACTTTGCAATCTTCACAGGCGTACATTGGGTCCATAAGCTACCAGAGACTAAGATCTGACTAGCGAGTTCTAGGGTATGGGTGATATCTACCCCTGGTTTCCCGAGTTTTCTCTCCCACTTGGTATTTTGCACCTCAATGTCATCCAGGAAGCCGGATAGAGGAAATTGATATATCGTACATATTCTTTCCTTCCTTTGGACTAATTCGATTAGAGGAATCTTTTCGAATACAGAAATGCCTACCCCTAGTTCAAGTGATCAAGAAGGCAGCAGAACAACGAAAGGTAAACAAGGAGCTTTGAAACCTTTTTACTGTCTGCAGCTTCTACCACTTGCTTTTCCTCTTGCCCCTAGAAGAACATAGGAGGTGCCTGAAGGTCTATTGGCAAGAGAAGGAATCCCCCTGGTTCTTGGACTCAGTTTATTGAAGCCTTGGGATCGAATTTTCTTAACCTTATATTGCCAAACTCACTATACTGAGTTATTTTAACTTTATTTGGAAGACAAAGGGTGCAATGACTCCAACAAACTGCTGGCATTTATTTCAATCTTTGGTCTTATCCAACTGGTCAAATCCAGACCCACACAACATGGATGGGATTTATACCAACCATGAAGTGTTGCTGGTGGGGGATATTCTTCCTCTAAGCAGGGTGGATCACTCAGTGATGAAGTTTAAAATCTTAACGCAGAAGAAAGTAGGACAGGCAAAGGATAAACCTATACCTAATAGAAGTTGGAATAAAATCTCTGCAGAAGATATGAAATCTAAGCTTAGAGTGGCTTTTGAAAATAATATTTACACCCACAATCCTCGCAAAGATAACTTTAAAAACTGGATTACGGTCGCCATTAACCAGGTCTCGCCTATTAAATCTATGATTTGTAGTAGAGGCACAGCTTTTGGGCCCTGGGTCTCGGAAGAATTGAAAGACCTTAGACGGCAGTGCCGGAGGCAAGAGCGAAAATGGAGGGCCTACATCAGAAGAGAAAGGTAAACACAAAGACGTGTTTCTTATATAAAAAAGTGCTATTGCCGTGCCAAGTTCACTAATTACATTAGCCAAATTAGGACTGTCAGGAACAATCCCAATGAATTATTCAAGATGGTCAAAGAGCTTTCCATATCGCCGACTCAGCAACTCTTGGAAAGCTCTCAAAGTTTTTGCAATAATGTTGCTGCATATTTCAAAGACAAGAGATTAAAGATTTATTCCGAGTTCAACGTAGTGGAGTAAGAGCCCCCCTCTGTGTTGGCAACGGAAGGTCCTGTAGACCATTATGACCTCTCTGTTATGTCTGTTTTCACTTCAATCTCCTTGTTTAATGTAGAAAATCTTCTTATGAGCTTAAATCAGGATCACCTGATGAATCCTGTCCTCGTAGAATTCTTCAACTTGCTCAAGACCCGATTGTGCCTTTCCTGCCAAGAGTTTTTAACCAGGTATAAAAAAGGCTAATGGGGATGCAGAGGATCTTAAAAATATGCGGCCTATTTTGCTGCTGCCTGCACCAGCAAAAATTATAAAAAAATATTTGAACCAGAAACTGGTTGACTTCATAACTACACATGAATAGGCTTTTTGGAGCACAGCAATCTTTATGGTCGGATATCTGGTGGCCTGGGAAGTGTGGCCCATTACCTAACCCTTTGGCTTCGGTCAAAACTTTAGTTGTCATTTTTGACAATTCTCTCACTTTTGACACTCAGGTCAATAGAACACTAAGCTCCTGTTTTTATATCATCAAAATCCTTAATGAAAATGCTACTTACCAGTATGCATCTGTTCTTGGCATGTAGGGCTGCAGATCCACACTCTAGTGCATAGATCGCCATTTGGTGGTGGGCCGGGATGATAACACTTTGTTGTTGACTTGGAAGAGTCTTTGTTTGGTAGGTGACTCCTCCTGGAGTTGTGTGAGAACAGAAAAAGATGTCCATGTATAGTGTATCTAATTAAGATATTACTGGAACAGTTATAGGTAGCCTGGGAGGCGGGTGGGCGTGTGTAGATCTGCAGCCCTACATGCCAAGAACAGATGCATACTGGTAAGTAGCATTTTCCGCTCGAGGCATATGGACTGCAGATCAAACACTTGTGCATTGATTGCATATCAGTTCTCTCCCTTAGCGGCGACCACCAATATCTGTTGCAGTAGTTTGAAATAGTGTTATTAGTACAGCCTTGCCCACATTAGCTTTTTTATTTTTTATTTCTTTGTCCTCATATGTTTGATCAGTATGCAACTGGAGAAAAAAGAGGCTACCGACCCTTTTTTCCCATATCCCTGCAAAACGAATCCCGCTCTCTCCACACAGGAGGCGATGTTACCATCACGGGATCTTTCGCTACCAAGTCGGAGTTCTCTTATCTCCCTTATCACAGGCTCTTCCTTAGATTCTCTTCCAAGGGTCGAATGTCCTGTGTTTACTGATGCTTAGAGTCAATCATTTTTATTGCGCGGGAACATGGCATGAATACACAGCTCAGCTGCCTACATCAACTTGCCGGCAGGGCAAAAACTCAGTGCAATGACACAGCGTGTGGGCCTACATCCCAGAGGGCGACCCCGCATTTTTTGTACCCGGGTCCACGCCCCACCTGTGCTGCAGTGTCCACTTTTATCAAAGAAACAAAACAAAACAAACCAAGCCCCTTCCCCTCCCTCCATAAAACAACCCCCCCCTCCCACTTCCACCCCGCTCCGCATCAGCTTCTTTCATCACAGGGCACCTCTACCATCACTAGGGGAACCAAAGAACAGTCAGCCCCCTGTCTTGGACACTGGTGACTCCAAGGGAATGAGTTGCAGAATCTGTAGGTATTTCGGGCAGGTTACCTCCCGGAGGTCCTTCGATAAGAGCTGTAAGAAGGGGCCCCAAAGTCGAGCATATTCCAACCCCTTCCCATCCATTCCCATCGAAAGCCGTTCCAACGCTAAAATGTGCCAAAGCCTTTGGAACCAATCCCGAGGGTCGGGTTCTGCCGGAGAGTGCCATTGCGCCAGGAGCACCTGCCGCGCAGCCAACAACGCCAGCGCAATCTGTCTACCTCTTAGTGAACGCAAGGGAAAGACTTTAGGGTAAGGAAGCCCTAGCAGCGTGTACTCGGGAGACCGGGGGAATATAATCTGAAACACAGCATCAAACTCATCTAAGCCTGTGGCCCAGTACCTCTTTAATTTTGGGTAAATCCATAACAAGTGCGCCAGCGTCCACGTTAGGCCGCACCCCCGCCAGCAAAGGCCCGACTTGGAGGGATGCCACACCTTAATGCGCACTGGGGAGTAATACCAGTATGTTGCCACTTTGTAGGCTGACTCGGTACCCGCGGTGCTAGCAGCCTTATGCTGCGCTCGATAGAAGATGTGCTCCCACTCCTTTTTTGTCAACGGGCGCCCTAATTCTGTTTCCCATCTAACTTGTGGCGCCGTACACTGCCTCCTAGGCTGGTGTACTATCATCGCATATAATTCCGAGATAAGTTTCCGGTCGTCTTTCTTGCAAACCAACCATTTTTCAAGCGCTGTCAGAGGGCGGGACATGGAGGCCACATTAGTTGGGTGGGTGACCAAGTGCGCCACCTGTGAAAGATGAAAAGCGTCATTGACTGGCAGTGGAAAGAACTCTGTCCGCAGCCGGGCGAATGGTATCAGACCGTCTAAGTCAAAAAGGGAACCAACCCTCTTGCAGCCCTCCTCTCTCCAGCGATGGAAGACCGCGGACGCACGACCCGGCGGAAAGTCTTGGTTATCCACAATAGGAGTCATCGGGAGGGGAACGAAGTCCACCCTTTGCGTTCAGCCAATTGGTCCCATGCCTTAAGGGTCGGAGACGTCACCGGGGAAGAGTATAGGCCCCAGGCTCTATGCTTGCGCGGCAGCCAAAGCTCTTTCCAGATATTACAACCTGCTCCCGTCTGGTCCATAAAGTTCCAATGTTTGCTGGACATGGGCCTGTTCCATTCGACTATATATCACAGAACGGTTGCCTGGAAGTAAGCCGTCAACAGGGGAAAGCCCAGCCCACCCGCCGCTTTTGGCGTGATTGCAACGGATAGGGCCTGCCGCGGCCGTTTGTTGTTCCATAAGAACCTGTTGAGCAGCCCCTGCAGCCTCCGAAGGACACTGTGCGGGGGACTTAGCAGCAACATTTGAAAAAGGTACAGTATGTAGGGAAGCACCGTCATTTTTAGAGCTGCCAGTCGTCCATACCAGGCCAGGTTGAGACGGGACCAATCCACCAGGGCTTTCATAACCTGCTCCACGAGTAGCGCATAGTTCAGGGATAGCGTTTTGGCGATAGAAGGGGCCAGCCGTATACCCAAGTACGGGATATCAGAGGGAGCCCATTGGAACTCGAAGTCCTGCTTCAAGTCCAGGACATCCGACTCTGGAATGGATAGGTTAAGAATTTGTGACTTAGAGTAATTAACTTTGAAGCCTGCTACTTTCTGGAACTCAGACAGTTCCTTCGAGAGGTTGTGCAAAGAAGAGTAGGGGTTGGCAAGCGCCAAAATGACATAGTCCGCATAAAGGCTAATCTTATGCAGGTCAGCCCCAAATTTAATCCCAGCTACATCCCCATTCCACCTGAGCGAACGGCTCCATATAAAGCGCAAAAAGCAACGGGGAGCGGGGGCACCCCTGTCGTGTCCCCCTCTCAATAGGAAACAGTGCTGACCGACAGCCATTCACCGAAACCGACGCCCGTGGAGCAGCATAAGTACACTGAATCCACCTCAGAAAGTTGTCCCCCACTACAAAGGTCCTCAACACTGCAAACAGGTATTCCCAATCTACACGGTCAAAGGCCTTCTCCACGTCTATGGAGAGCAGGAAGGCCTGCGTCCGCGAGCGGTGAACCTTGTCCATGAGATGCAGCAGTCGCTTCGTATTGTCTCCCCCTTGCCTTGTGGGGACAAATCCCGGCTGGTCGGGTTCAATAATCCCATCCATTAAGGGGCTTAGTCTCGCCGTGAGCACACCCGCAAAGAGTTTAGCGTCGATTTTCAATAACGAGATCGGCTGATACGATCCGCGCTCCGCAGGGTCCTTCCCAGGCTTGAGTATGACTGTAATGGCAGCCTCCGACATGGACGGAATCACCGTCCCCGTATACAAAAAAGAATTAAAAAGACGGGTCAGGAGAGGAGCCAGCTCCCTACAGAAGGTCTTATAAAAAATGGCCGAGAAGCCATCAGGTCCCGCCGACTTCGCAACTTTGAGTTTTGCGATCGCCAAGATGACTTCTTCTATTCGTATCGCCGAGTCCAGACTCTCCGCCGAGTCCCTATGCAGGGGAGTTATCCCAGAGGAAGCAAGGTAATCCGCGATTCCCGTGGCCGGCATACCCTCCACCTGATACAGGGTCTGGTAGAAACAGCGAAAAGTCTCTACGATAGCAGAATCCGTGGTGTGCTCCACTCTCTGCGCATCCTGCGCAGCCTGTACCGTGTGCAGTTGAGAGCGCGCTCGAAGCCTATGCGCACACATTATCGCCACAGAGATAACATTTGTGGCGTAGCCGTAATAGGGCGTGCATAGCTCTATCCATGTCGAGATGTTTCAGCATGCGCCTCTTCGTCTCCATTTCCCTCCAAACCCTTGGCACCCCATTCTCTTATGAATCGCCTCCAGAGCCCTAACCTCTCCCTCGAATTCCACCCGCTTTTCCTTACGCAGGCGAGAGAACGTCGCAGACAGCGCGATAAACTCTCCCCTCACTACCAGCTTCAGTGCCTCCCAGAGAGATGCATGAGGCATATCCCCCACCTCATTCTCTGCGATGTAATGTACGATAACCTCCTGCATCTTCGCCACCACTGATTCAGAGTGAAGTAGGGAGTCGCGAAGGCGCCAACTTGCGGCCGAGGGGCGAATCACACTAGAGGTAAGCACTACAGAAATGAGCGCGTGGTCTGACAAAGAGCGCGGCGCAATGTCTGCTGTGGATAGGTGGGCCATAAGGGAGGACGTAGCTAAAAAGTGACCTAAGCGCACATATGTCTTATGGGCCGCTGAGTAGTAGGTATAATCGCGTTCCTGGGGATACTGAGCGCGCCAAACATCACGCAACCCTCCATCCACCAGCCACTGCTTCCACCCCGGGGTCAGCGCCCCCGCCTGATTGGAACGCTGTCCCGATCTATCGACGTCAGCCTCCATGACAATGTTTAAATCCCCACCCACCAACACGAGGGCATCCGGGGATGCCAGGGCCTGCGCAAGCGCTGTCTGCAAGAAGGGTTCCTGGTTTGTGTTTGGGGCGTAAATGGACCCAATCGTGATCATTGTCTCCCCCCACTTAATTCTCACTGCTAAAAACCTGCTCTTAATTTCAGCTACCTGTGAGATGACCTTACAGTGTGCCAGAGCGCTAAAAAGAATCGCCACCCCATTTATCTTGTAAGGTCCTGAAGACCACAGCTGTAAGGGGAAGCGTCTGTCCGCCAGTCGTCGGGTATCTTTAGAAAGGAGATGAGTCTCCTGCAGTAGACAGAGGTCTCCCTCCGCGCCTTCCAATAGTGATAGGACAGCTGCTCGCTTCACCTGGCTATTAAGGCCGCGGACATTAAGGCTCACGACCTTCAATTCCCTACTCGGCATGACCTCGAGTGAGACAGAACATCAACCCAAAGTGCGTCCCTGGAGAATGTTTGGTCCCATAGCACCCCCGCCGCCCTTTCTGGATTCTACCTCCTGTCACCCCCCAGCTGATGCGGAGCCCCCAACACAATCCCCAACCCTCCCCTCCCAGTTCCCCCTTCCTCCCCAACCCAGGAAAACCCCAAAAACACAGGGCACAACAGTTCAAGAAAAGGGAACATACAATAGTTCGTAAAATAGGTCCCAAAGGCAGGGGAACATTGCGCCAACCTGTCATTCGCCCAATTCCTGATACAGGACTCCCTTCCGAACCAGGACATAGAAGATCTAGTCAGTTACCTCCTGTGGACCGTCACCTCCGGCGCCAGCTACCGGCCCTGCTAGGGCCTAGCGAAGGGACCATACCTCTGGTGCCTGCCGAAGCTTCCGTTACCAGAGCCACAGAGGCAACCGCAGCCCCCGTTCCAGTAAACTCGCTGACAAATCAAGTTTCGCCGCTGGAGCAGGCTTACCAACTCTCTGCCATTCAGCGGATCACCACCGTCGCCTGCTGGGTGAGCCGCCGACTTCAGAAGAGGTGGTGGGCCGTTCCATCCCCAAGATGTCGCAGGCCGCTTCCAGGGAGCGGACCTGGATGAGCTTATTCTTCCACTTAAAGATAAGCCTTAATGGATGCCCCCAGGAATAGGGAACATTCTGCTCTCGTAGGTAGTTGGTGACAGGCTTGAATTCCCTCCTTTTTACCAGGATAGAGGCCACAAGGTCCTGAAAGAGCAAAGGACAGTGGTCGCGGAACTGAAGGGGAGTGAGGTCGCGTGCTTTTCTCAGGATCCGCTCTTTGAGCTGATAGCCTTTCACACACACTAATATGTCAGGAGGAGGGGCCCCAGGTCCCCGCGGCAGACCAACACGATGCACTCGGTCCATTTGGATATCTTGCAAGTCCTACTCACTAAGAATGTGCTTGAAGAGTGCCTGCACATATTCTCTCAGGTCCGGCCCCTCGCCCTTCCAAGGCACAGCCCTAATCCTATTCTCTAAATCCTCGGTGTGGGCCTGCAGGTCTAAGTTATGTTCCGTCAGGCGGATCACGTCTTACTGGAGCCGATGAATATCCTCCGCCGTCCCCAGACCATGCTCCTCCAGGGTCGCGACCCGCTCACCCACACCCATCCACGTCCTGCCGCACTTCCCGAAGATCAGACACCAGCTGAGAGCGCAGTTCTGAAATGTCCTCCTTGATCGCAGAGAACAGCTCAATCATGAAGGCCTTGGACGCCGGCGCCTCAGGATCTTCCCTCCGCGAGGTCTTGTCTGCCACCGGTGAGGCGGGCTGCGCCGCCACCTTTTGGGCCCCATCTTTCACCGTCTTGTCTGTTTTAACCCTGGTCGTCGCCATTGCCGTCCCTGAGGGGGCCTATAAGCAAGCTGGGAAAGCGATGTAGGCACACCACCCAGGCTCCCTCCGTTAGCAGCGCCGCAGACCCCCAGGTAGCTTCAAACCCCCGGCCTCTCTTAAGTCAGCTCTAGCCCAGTCGCGGGCTAATGCTCAATCCCCAGGCAGGCGAGTCACTCCACTGGGCAAGAAGCAGGAGGGGTCTTCAAGGCCCTATGTGATGCTGCTGTCCGGCAGTGACCGCTGTTGGCTGTGGCGCGATGAGAGGCAGCAGGGAGCCACATCCAGATCTAGGCCTCTCCCAGCCTTCTCGGACCCACTCGAGCCCCAGGAGGGGCCCGACAACAGTCTTGGCTACCCAGCCCCGCTCTGCCCTCCAAGCGGGCCAACCACCGTCCGCCGGTCTGCGGACTGATCCCCAGTCACCCCGGGGGACCCCCTCCTGCTCCTCACCTCAAGACGTCTCCCAGGGCCGATGCAGGGGGATAAATGCCGATGATGGGCCCCAGGAGCCACAGGACCCCCGCTTGCTGTGCAGGGAGTGCTCTCTCCGTTATCGCTCCCGCAGCAGGGACCTCAAAGTTCTCGCCCTATCCGGGCACGCTCGGCACTCTAGGGCAGGGACGCACCGGGTGCACAGGTGCCACTCCACAAACTATCACCTGCAGACGTCCTCTCGTCAAGGGCCAGTCAGGGACCTCCGTGCTTGTGCGGCCTCTGCCACACCAAGGCCCGCCGGGGACCGCCACTCCTAAACTCCCTTGGTCCTGCAAAGCTAGGCCCCAGGCCTTTCCCATTTCGCGATCTTCCCGGGAGAGTCCAGCTCAATCGACTACATTTATCAGGCGGGAGGCCGCAGATCAGTCTCAGGGCCCACCATTACTCCTCCTGGCGCCGCAATCAGTTCTAGGGGCGGGGAAAGGGCCCCTCCAACTTACTTCGGGCCACAGGCCTGCTGCAGTCCCCGGGCCGCCGCCAGGGAGTTGCATAGCTTGTTTGGCCACCCTGCCCCCTTCCAGGCCCGGGGCACCGCTCCTCACCTCCGCGTCGATCAGCTGCAAGCCTCCAGAGGCGTCTGCCGGTCCGCGGACCGAGCCACAGGCGTCTCCGGGAGACCCCCACGATCTCCTCACCCGCCAATGCCTCAGGATGGGTCAGCGCCCCCGCCGGGCGCCAGGGAGCACCCTGCCACACCACCGTAGTCAGGCTCGATTTCCAAAATACGGGCACCAGAAACTGCTGGACAACATCCAGACTCACTGCATCGTTGGTTCTGGCGTGGATGGGCGCCTAACAGGGCGATAACCAAGGCTATGCAACATGCGGCGCCGGAGGGACTGAAAGCACGTCCTACTCCGCCGCCATCTTGGCCTCGCCCCCTGATGCTTAATCATTGGATTCACAGTAATCATTTTTACTATATTATAACATCAACAAAAAACAAGCATTTACAATGCAATCGTCTCAGCATTGTTAAAGTTAGCGCTATTGGCATTGCTCATGACATTATTTTTATTTATGTTTTTGTTTTTAAAACATAAATAAATGGCATTGTCATTTACAATGCCAATAGCTTAATCACTCGCAAATGCGAGACCTATTGCATTTGCACCCACACACAGAGCCACACACACAAAGCCACCCACACACACATACAGAGCTACCCACACAGAGCCACCCACACAGAGCCACCCACACAGTCATTCACATAGAGCCACCCACACACACATACAGAGCCACCCACACAGAGGCACCCACACAGAGCCAACCACACAGAGCCACCCACACAGTCATTCACATAGAGCCACCCACACACACAGAGCCACCCACAGTCATTCACATAGAGCCACCCACACACACAGAGCCACCCACACAGTCATTCACATAGAGCCACCCACTCACACGAAGATAAAACATGTTACATGTTCTGACGCCATCTACTGTATGTAATAAAAGCAAAGGCATATTTTGCACACTCAGGAATAAAGACAGCTTGAATTAACCAAGCATGAACCACCGAGCGCCACACTTGTCGATACTCTAGGAGCAGTTTTCCATCGATGGCCGTCTCCGGTGACCTTTCCAATCGCCCTCAATGAGGGATCAATAGCTCGACAGCTTCAATGAAAGTGGACATTGCAGGCCCGCTCTGGATGTCACACCCCTGCACCGCGCGCCTCTCCACGGCCTTGTAAAGAACCCCGGAGCGCATTACCGGAGGCCCCCTCTCCGCAGCGGCCGCGACAGCGCCCGGACCAGCCTCATTAATACAGAAGCATATATATTTTTTGACTGCCTTCATCACAATCTGGCAAATCAAAGCCAGGCGCTGCTCCCTTCACCTGTGGCCAGCGCCTCGCAGCACACGAAGCGCTGGTAATGGCTTTTTAAATCAAGCGCCTTGTCACTTTCAGCACTGTCGCTCGATCGGCGCTTAATTAATTGAATTATTAGTTTCTCCAACTATTACAGACTTTCTCCTTTTTTTGCAAAATAAAACCAGATGTCGCTGTCCTGCTAGATGAAATAATTAAATATTATCCCAACATCAATTTAAGATAACTCAGTGGGCTAACGTGCCTGCAGCGAAGACCTACATGCAAGCTGCAAGTCACTGCCTGAACTCCCTGTGGGGCAAACTCTGTCCACTCTTCTAATGTTCGTAACCGGTGAGCTGGGCATTGACCCGATCTATAATTTACAGCGCCAAAAAGTGAGTATGTGGGACTGCAAGCGCTACATACAAAAAGTGGCTAATTTTCATGCCAGCTCCCATTTAATCCATTTAATCCATGTCAGGGATAGGCAGACTATGTTAAAACGGTACTATGTTAAAACGGGCAGGAGTGAAACATGATTTAAAAACAAGCAATGCCCCCAGAGTCAAGACGCCCAAACTCACCGGGTCTTTTGTGTCGGGGCTCTTCTCTGGTGCTGCGGCATGGAGCGGGGCTCTTCTTCACACAGGAGAGCCCCCGCTTGGTGCTGGCCTCCTGTCCGGTCCTCTCCTGGGACCGAAGCCGGGTAGGGCTGACGGCGAGATTGGAGACAGCTTCCTCCCACCTGGGGGAAGCAGAAATGGCGCTGGCTCACCTCTCTGCAGAGCGGGGCTCTCCCTCACTCCTGGGAGCCCCGTGGAAGGCGCCGGCTGCAGGACTCTGCTACTGCACCCCGGGGCTCTTCTCTCGTCTCGGAGCCCCGGGGAAGGGGGGGCACTTCCGGGTGTCTTGTCGTCCCACCCCCGGCCTGCCTGACTTCCGGGGTCGCGGCTGCGGCCAATAGCAGCGCGGCCCTGGGTTGGGGAGGCAGGACAGCGCCTCACAGAGGATCCCCGGGCTGGCGGCGCTGATCTTCACGGCGGGAAAAAGACAACGCGGGGAACAAGATGCGGGAGTGGGCGGGAACAAAGACACGGACAGCGGGAGGGGGGCGGGAAAAAGACAAAAGATGGGAATTTTTAATTGGAGTGGCTATGCATGACGAAAAAAGGGGCGGGACTTAAAAAAAGAGACAGAAACGCCCACGGATCGCATCAAGGCGGGAAAAATAGTAATTGACACACATCTCTTCCAATGGCTAGCCTCCATTTACGAAGCTAGCCAATGGAAGAGAGAGGCGGGATTTAGCCCCACACTGTTGAAGTCATTAAATCTTCGGCTCCGCCCCCCCCCCCCCACTGCTTCGCAGTGGGACTGTAGCCTCGACCTAAAAAAGGTAAGAGGGGAAGATAAAGAAAAAGAGATGAAAGAAAAAGAGAAAAGGAGAAAGAAGAAAAAAGAAAAGAAAAGAAAAATAATAGATAAATAAGTTTGTGTGTGTAATATAAGGTTTTGAATTGCTATGAAAGGCTAGCCTTCTCGGCCCAACTATCCCAAATACTCCAAAATGTCGTTCTCTTGTTGGAACTCATTCCCCTATCCATTCTAGCTATCCTATGAATCGAATTTATCCATTCAGATTCTACAGGTGGGATATTTTAAATCCACTTAATACATAATTCTCTACGTGCTAACAAAATCAATACAAAAACGAGAGCCTTTAAGTGTTTAGAAATGTTACCAGCATATTCTTCTTCAGAAATTACCCCAAATATACCCAATGCCAAGCTCACCTTTACTTCGTGACCTACCAATTCTGACAAGATTTCGCTGACTTTCTGACAAAACTCTTGAATAGAGGGACACCACCGGAAAATGTGCGTTTCATCTGCATCAGGTTCCCCACATTTCTGACATTTCCTCACAGTTTGAAGACCCATTTTTGCCAGCTTTCAGGGCGTCCAATATACTTTGTGTATGGTAAAAAGATGATTTTTCTTTAATGGTGCAGATTTCACACAGTACCATAGATGAGATATAGGTACTTGCCATAAAGCTTCTAAATCCAGCTCCGGTAGCTCCCTCCTCCAGGTTTCCACTTGCCATGTATTGGGATCTTCTAATGATTGTACCAATAACCAGTACTATGCCGAAATCTCTTTTTTAAATCTTGGCAGCAGTGCTATTTTAGACTCCTGAGATTCCTTATTGGTCATCCCTTGTTTCAAGGTCCTAGCCCAACTTGATAATTGGCAGTGTTTAAAAAGGGAAACAGCACTTTCTGTGATCTCTTGAAATTTCTGCCACAAAATTAGTTGTGTGCCCTCCAGTAATTGGCCCCATTTACAAATTCCTTTTTCCTAATCAGGATTGCTAAAACGTCTTGCAAGCATGTGGGGGTTCCTGGAAAATACCATGTTGGTGCAGGATAACTGAAATATGGAATTTGCAGCAATTTCTTGATTTGATTCCAGAATTTACAGGCCCAATAAAGACTCTTTAGTCTATTTTTTTTTATTTGGGGTCACCAAACTTATATAGAAAATGGCTAGCAGAATCAGGTGCTCCGTATGTCAAGGCGCTAAACATAGGGGAATATTGATTTGAATCTTTTAACAATTGTCTAAAAAATTTTACGGAAGGCTCCTTGATATTTCCCTATATTTCCTCCATGCAATTCTGAGCCTTTTCCTACCCCAGATGAAGCTCGACAAATTTTTGACCCACTCTGGTTTGAATTCTAATGGAATTGCGTTGGAAAAAAAAGTATACTTTGGTAAAATTTACATTTTAAGTAAATTTGATTTACCGAGGAAGGATAAGGGTAAATGATCCCATTGCTGCAATTGCTTTTTAACTTTAGAGGTGACCTGGTCAAAATTTACTTTCGCTAAGGATTCCAAATTTTGAACCACCTTGGTCCTTGAATACCTGATCATCTTTTTAACAAGTTCACTTTGAAAAGTAGTGTTTCACTGCATAATTTCAGTTTTTGCAGGGTTTATAGCATAACCTGAAACTCTACCAAAATTATCTAGAGTTTCCCAGATGACAGGTACTACCGGATCAAGATGAGTTGTAAAAATCATAAGATCATCTGCGTAAAGACCGATCTTTTTTTCCTAAATATTACAGGAGAAAGGTTGGATATTTTTGCATGACCTTAATTTAATGGCCAGTGGTTCTATATACATATTGAAAAGAATGGGAGAGAGTGGACAACCTTGTCGAGTCCCTCTTCTTCTTTGTATGTATTCAAAAGCGAGCCATTTACTAAGACCCTAGCATTTGGATTCCTATATAAAGCTTTGATTGCTGAGCCAAAGACTTCCCCCAAACTAAAATGTTTGATTACCTCGTAAAGGAAAAGCCAATTGACTTTTGCAGCATCGCAGGATATTATAGACAGGGGCTTCTTTTGATCAATCGCAAGATCTATTGCACCGATTAATTCATGGGTCAAATCTTCCAAATGCCTCCCTTTCATGAATCCCTTCTGATCACTATGGATAATTGAACCCATCATTCGTTCCAACCTCTTACTCATGATTTGTGTATAGATTTTATAATCACTATTAAGCAGTGAAATCGGCCGATAAGATTCACAAATTCTTGGGTTTTTGTTGGGTTTGAGAAGGATAATTATAGTTGCACTATCCCATGAAGGAGGGGAGTCTTGTTTTAAAATGTATATTGAATTAAAGAGGTCCAGCAAAATTGGAGCTAAGATTTCCCTCAGTAGAGTGTATAATTCATTAGATATAGTTTCGGATCCAGCAGCTTTGCTATTTTTCATATTCTTAATTGAGCTAAGGACTTCCTCCAGTGTTATAGGAGCTGATAATTCCTCTCTATTTTCATTACTAAGCTGTTGCAGATTTATATCATTAAAAAAGGACGTGGTCTGTTCTTTATTTTGTTTTAGATCTTCTGTGTAGAGGTCCTGAAAAAATCGGACAAACTCCTGCTCTATAGCTCGCGTCTTCTATTATTATATCTCCTGTGACTTGATTTTTCAGGTCCTTTATATTATTCCTAGCTCTATCTGTTTGAAATTTCCAGTCCACGAGCTTGCCACTTCCATCCCCATATTCATAATTCGCTAGTTTGCTTGCTTCCCATCTCTTTTTCACCCTTATCTCTAGGTACTCAGCTAATTTTGTTTTAGCCTTGGCTAACTCTGCTTCAGTTACATATTTTATATTAACATCTGGAACCTGAGCAGAGGCTACTTGAAGTTCCTTTATTCGTTCTTCTAAGGAGGTAAGTTCTCTTTTCCTTTCCTTGTTTTTCCTGGCATTTAAGTTGATTAAAAGACCGCGTAGGTATGCTTTGTATGTATCCCAAACCTTATTTATGGGAGCCATGCCATGATTAAAAACAAAGAATTATTTTGTCTGTATTTTTATTGATTCTACTATTGAGGGTTCCAAAAGAAGAGATCGGTTAAGTGTTCAACGTGACTCTGGGGATTTGCCTGAAAGATAAAACTGTAATAGTATTGCCGAATGATCTGATAGGTGTTCCGGAACATGTGTTACTTTTTTAACCTGCTTTGATTGCTCATTTCTCCCTCCCTTCTTATATTTTTTAAGCTCCATATGTCTACTAACCCAAGTTCCTTAAATAATAACTTTAGTGCAGTCCTCATTTTCGATGTTACCGTGCTATATTTTTTTGAGGTGGTATCTTTGGCTGGATCAAGAATGAGGTTAAAATCGCCTCCCATAATAATTGTGTCATTAAATTCTGTTAAATGAGGCATTAATGAACGAATGGGTAACGGGTCATCCAGATTAGGGCCATAGTATGAAACAAAAATTATCCAAGCACCTTGTACTTTTGCCCTAACTATTACCCATCTACCTTGAGGGTCGACCTTGACTTCAGCTATAGTACAATGCGCAGAGTTTTTAAAGATTATCGCCACCCCTTTACCTGTCACTATTTGTGTTGTACATATACAGTGCTCTATCCAGGCTTGGGATTTAAGAATGTCTGACCATTCCTCTATTAGTAAGTGCATTTTCTGAATAAAGATAATATCTGCCTCCCTCATCTTCAAATATTCCAGTATTTTATTCCGCCTTGTGGTCACTCTCAATCCGTTCACGTTCCATGAAAGGATGTTTATGTTTTTTTTATTTGGGGCTACCATTTGATTATTGGAGTTAATATTTCCCTCCTTCTCCCTCCCCTCCCTCCCCACCTCCCCTCCCCTCCTTCACTTCTAAAAAACAAAGGACTGAATGGTGACCGAAAATATATAATAAAAAAAGCTTATGCATCAAATTTTTTGGGAATTTTTTCCCATATGCTCCCCCACCCTATGTAGCTTAAATCTTTATGTGTTTTTATTTACATGTGACCCTCCCCCCCCCCCCCGGGAACCCTCCCATGTAACACGAAGTGTTTCAACACCTCATATGAGCTCTCTTTCTCCATGAAATACTTACAGATTCTGTTATGATTTAGCCCTAATCTGCTCAACAATTTTTTTTTACTTCGTCTGGATCCCTTAAATTATGCATTTTGTTGTCCCTCATAACCCGCAGAGTAGCAGGAAAACGGATATTTGCAGTGGCCCCTAGATCTCTCAAGTCTTGAATATACTTGCCCAGTTCCCACTGCCTATACAAAGTCTCTCGTGCAACATCCGAACGAATACGAAAAGACCAGTCATCCTTTTTGTATGATCCTACTTTTAAAGCTGCCGCCAGAATACTTTATTTTAGGGAGTAAGTTTTAAAATTTACCAATATCCTCCTTGCTGTTTTTCTCCCTGGACGCGCTACAAATGGGTTCCGGTGTACCCTCTGAATGTCTTTTTCTATATTATCAGACTCTAAACTCGGATTATATTCTTTTAGAAGAGAGGTCACGAATGACTTAATATCCCCCCTTCCTTTCCTTCAGGAACATTTAAGAGCCTAATACTGTTTCTTCTGGCACTGTTTTCCATTGTCTCCAGCTTATCTCTTATTTTTCTTCAGATGAATTATCTCTACTTGATTGGCATCCACTTTAGTTGAGATTTCCTTTTGTTTTAATTCGATCTCCAATACCCTATCTACAAGACTGATGATTTTTTCTTCCATCGTCTCGCAATATCTTTGGATTTTCGGTTGATTAAGTTCAGACGTTGTGAACCTCTCTCTTATCTCTGCTAACATTACCAACATTGTATTTTCAAGCACTGTTGAGATTGACAGGGTCTCATTCGGTGTGAGGGATGCTGTAGCCATTGACTGTACATATATGCCCGCGGAGCTGCAACTATAAGGATTATCTATAGGGGAGAGGGTTTTATTCTCCTCTGTGCTGAGTAGAGGGTCATATTTGTTTTTTAATAAAATTTGTTTTGAGGGAGTTTCTTTAGAGCTGAGACCAGAAGCCATTCTACTTTTCGCATTAGATTGAGTAGAAGGAGTCTCGTAATCTGCCTGGTCTTTCACCTTAAAGAAAGAGCAAAGTGAAGGGGTTACTTTTATTTTCTCTGTTTCCTTTGTTGATGATTTCTTTACATTAATTCGTATTTTATTGGGTTCAGATATCTTCCTGCCAAATGTTGTGGCTTTTACCGCTTTTATTCACTTACTTCCGGGAGGTAGTCCTTTTGATTGAGCAGAACAGTCTGTAGAGGTTGTTACTGAAAGCCTTGTATTTGAATTAACTGTTGCAAAGCTCTCCAAAATCTTCTTCCCCCAAACCCCTCTGTTTCTTAATGTATACCTATTAGTTGCTTGCTCTGAATTTAAAGAGGAAAAAGGGGAAATTTGTTTCTTCTTTTTTTCTATAGCAGCGCTTCTAACTGACTCCTGGTCTCTCAAAATATTTTCCTCCTCTAAGTCATCATTTAATTGCAGCGGATGCTTCCCTTTCCTCCTTACTGAACTCATAAGAGAGAAGTGCCCGATATCTTCCTGTCCTGAGGGCACTCTATCACCTCGTAGTCCAGCTGAGCTGAAACCGTGAGCATGTGAGTCCCCGCTGCCTCCCTGCGGGAATCCGATTCTAGCTCCAGCTAAGCCATGCCGTCGCCTCACCTCCCAGGGCTCTGTGACCGCCGCAAGTAATGGCGAGTGAATTCCAAAGGCCGCTGACTGCAACGAGTGGTGGAAAGCACAGCAAGCAAAAAAACACTTCAGAGATCCTCGGGCGCTATTCCTCGAGCAGGTTAACATATACCTCCTGCAGGAGTTTTCCGAGAGCTCCCAACCACGACTAGCTCATGGGTGCCATGTTCAGCGACCAAATGCTATTATTCGGATCCTGGCCCCAACTAGCTTGTTGTTTTGCTTGCACATGTACACAGTAATGCTTTGTGAATGTGTGCGTTGTAGACCATGTTGCTGCTTTGCAGATATCATCTAAAGGAATATTTCCTAAAAAAATGCCCTAGATGCCTTTAGTTTACGGGTGGAATGAGCCCTAGGGGGAATGGATAGAGTGCGTTTTGCCTTTTGGTAACAAATTTGAATACAGTTGACAATCCACCTTGCAATCCCAATTTTTGAAATGGGATTACCTTTATGTGGGGGAGAAAAGGACACAAACAACTGTTTTGTTTTACGAAATTGCTTTGTCCTATCAATATAGTAAGAGTAGAGCTCTTTTGACATCCAACGTATGGAGAGCTCTTTCAGCAACTGTCTGGGGTTGAGAGAAGAATACTGGCAACTCAATAAACTGATTGAGATGGAGCAGTAAAATGACTTTTGGAAGGAATGTGGGGTTTGTCTTTAGAACCACTTTCTTGTGATGGAGTTGTAAAAATGGTTCTTGAATTGTTAATGCCTGGATCTCACTTTACTCTTCTGAGATGATAGCAATAAAAAAGGCAACTTTCCATGAAAGGAACTGTAATTCACACGTATGCAAGGGTTCAAATGGAGGACCTATAAGTCTAGTGAGAACAATGTTTAGATTCCATACAGGGGCTTGTGGTACCCTGGGAGGAATTATTATTTTGAGTCCTTCCATGATGGCAGGTACTCTGAATAATGACAGATTTTGTCTGTTTTGAAGGTAAGCTGCTATAGCAGCAAGATGTAATCTGATTGAGGAGTATGCTAAACTGCATCTTTGTAGACGGAGCAGGTAACATATGATGTTTTGGATGGAAACCATCTAGTGGGTTAATGTTGTTATTTGTGCAATACACAACAAACCTTTTTCACTTGGCTGCATAGCATGCCCTAGTGGTGGGACGCCTAACTTCTTTTATAACATTCATGCAATCAGGCGGAAGATTGAGATATCCAAATTCTAAGATCTCAGGAGCCAAATCACTAGGTTGAGCTGCATGGGATCTGGATGCATGATCTCTCGATGGTTCTGTTTTAGTAGGTGTGAAGAGAATTTGAATTTTTGATGTGGTACTACTGAGAGCTTCAGTAGCGTGGTGTTCCACGGTTGTCTTGCCCACGTTGGTGCAATGAGAATCAATGTGAGGGAGTGTTGCTGTAGCTTGCGCACCACTAACGGAATCAGTGGGAGAGGCAGTAAAGCGTACGCAAATCTGTTTGACCAACTCAACCATATCGCATTGCCTTTGGACAATGGGTGTGGATACCTGGTGGCGAAGCTTGGGCATTTGGAGTTGAGGTGTGTAGCGAACAGATCTATGTCTGGTTGGTCCCATTTGTGAAAGAAAGGTTGAAGAACTTGAAGATGAAGTTCCCACTTGTGAATCTAATGTCTATGACGACTTAACAGATCTGCAACTTGATTGTGAACTCCTGGTAGATGCTCTGCTAATAGAAAGATGTTTTGAGGAATGGCCCACCTCCATATGCTCTGCACCAGCTGTAAGGAGTGTGCTCATCCCTGTTTCTGGATGTAGTACATGGCTGTCATATTGTCTTTGCGGACTAATACAGCCTTTCCTGACAGGTAATGTTGGAATGATTTTAGAGTTAGAAAAATGGCTAGCAACTCCAGATGGTTTATGTGGAGTAGCTTTTGTTGTGGTGTCCACGTGCCCTGTACTGTGTGCTCTGCTAAATGAGCTCCCCATCCTGTAAGGGATGTGTCTGTGGTTAGCACCACTTGTGGAACTGGCCCTATGAACGGCCGGCCTTTGGAAAGGTTTTTGGTGTTCCGCCACTGCAGAGAGCGATGTGCCCGGTCGTCCACCACCACCAGATCTGTTAATTGTTCTTGAGCTTGGTTCCACTGGCTTGCTAAGCACTCTTGTAGGGGCGCATTTGGAGTCTTGCGTGTGGTACTATGATGCAAGATGCCATCATGCCAATTGATTGCATCAACACTCGAGCTGGCAGTGAGTGTTGTGGTTGAAATTTTTGTATTAGAGCTTGCATACTTTGTATCCTTACTGGATTGGGGGATGCAAGTGCTTTGGAGGAATCTATTGTGGCACCCAGATACTGTTGAGACAGGGCTGGTTGGAGATGTGATTGTGTTTGATTTATTGTGCAGCCTAGCTTGTGTAGCAGGTGCTGCACGCACTGGTGATATGACTTGGCTTTTATTAGCCAGTCGTTGAGGTACGGGAAGACATGTATGTTGTCCCTTCTCAAGTGTGCTGCTACTACTGCGAGACACTTTGTAAAAAACTCGAGGTGCTGTAGTCACCCCGAAAGAAAGCACCTTGAACTGGTAATGTTGACCGACCAGTACGATTCAAAGGTACTTTCTGTGAGCTTGGTGGATGGGAATGTGGAAGTAGGCGTCCTTGAGATCTAGGGTGGCAAGGAAGTCGCCTTGTTTTAACAGAGGAAGGACCTGCTGTAATGTGACCATATGAAAGTGGTTGGATTGTATGTAAAGATTTAGGGGTCTCAGGTCTAGTACAGGTCTGAGGGAGCCGTCCTTTTTGGAGATAAGAAAATATAGGGAGTAAACTCCTGTGTTTTGATGTTGTACTGGAACTAGTTCTATTGCATTCTTTTGCAGTAGAGATGCAACTTCTTGTTTTAGAAGTGTGAGATGCTCCTGTGACATGGGACGCTGTCTGGATGGTATTGTTGGAGTAGTGGAAGTGAGCTCCTGGCAATAACCTGACTGAACTATTTGTCTCACCCACCTGTCTGTGGTGATGGAGTTCCAGACAGGTAGGAACTGTTGTAATCTCCCCCCGACAGGAGTCGAATGGTCTGGGGGGAGGGGAGGGAAGTCACTGCTTGGGGGTGGAGGCATTGCGGTTGTTGTTACCTCTGCGTCTACCTTTAGGATTGTTTCCTCTATATCCTCCTCTGTAATAACCTCTATTGGGCGAGGATTGAGTGGTTACCTTGTAAGAAGAGGAGGCGTTGTCTGTTTGAACATTTTTGGAGGCACCTCTGTAAGAGGAGCAACGAAAGGACACTCTGGGAGTTTGAGTTTGCAAAGCTCGCATGGATTTTGCTGTGTCCGTATCTTTTTTCATTTTTTCGAGTACATTATCAACTGTAGGACCAAAAAGATGTTGCTGGTCAAAGGGTTGATTAAGGATGCTGGTTTGTACCTCTGGTTTGAAACCAGAGATGCGCAACCAGACATGCCTACGTAACAGTACGCCTGTATTTACTGCTCTTGAGGCTGTGTCAGCAGTATCTAAAGCACAACGGATTGAGGTATTAGTAATGACCTTACCTTCCTGTATTATATCAGAAGCCCTGGTCTTATATGTGTCTGGCAAATGTTGCATAAGGGTTTCAAGCTCATCGAAGTGAGCTCGGTCAAATCTTGCTAATAGGGCTTGAGTGTTAGCAATTCTCCAAACGTTGGCTGCTTGCAAGAAGGTGCGTTTGCCTGAAGCATCTAAAAGTTTGGAGTCCTTATCAGGGGGTGGAGCATCCCCTGTTGTCTGTGAATTAGCTCTTTTCCTGGCGTTTGAGACTACTAATGAGTCTAATGGCAACTGGCCGTTGATGTATGCTGGGTCAGTTGGAGCTGCTTTATACATTTTCTCTAATCTGGGATTAATTACTCTGGCTCTGACAGGGTCTTTGAATACCTCTGGTGCGTATTTTACCACTCCCTTAAGCATTGGTATTGTGGTTGTGGTTTTATGTGATGGTAATAGTGTGTCCATAAGGAAGTTTTCTTCTACTGGATCAGTGTGTAGATCTACCCCATGAAAGGTGGCTGCCCTTTGAATGAGTTGCGTAAACCCTCTAGTGTCATCTGGAGTTGATAGTCTGGAAGGGTATGCTTCATCTTGAGGCAGATCTGGGGCATCTGGTGCATTATAATCTTCCCAGGGATCATCTGATGGACCAGGAATGTCATCTGGGTCATCTATGGGTTGCTCATCTTCTACCCCCCCTGAATAGTCATCCTCATACCTATCACCATCTGCTGGTGCAAGACTGTGTGTGGTGGATGGTGAATGTGCAGGGGAAATCTCTACATCTGGTAGTTCTAGCAATGGTAAAGGTATTCTTATAGGAGAAGTTTGAGCATGTTTCTTGAGAGGAACTGGAGGTGTTTTAGGAGGGACCAACTTCCTTTTTTCAGGCACTGTAATGATATGTCCAGTCTTTGGATGAATAAGAAGAGTATTTTGTTTTGGATCCGGACGAAAAAGCTCTTCTGAGGAAGTATCCTTTTTCGGCAACGACGTGTCTTGTGGTTTAGCAGTGTCTATTACAGTCTTTGGAGCAGATTTTGGTTTCCGTTCCGAAGACTTGCAGTCGGAATCCTTCTCGTGCCGTGTCTTTTGTTTGGATCGGATGTTTTCGGATCCGGAATTTTTGGTTCCGAAGAACGTTTGCGGTCGACAACTTTAGGTGCCGAAGTGTGTTTCGGTGCTGAAGTGGACTTTGGGTCGGCTTTTTTCGGTACCGGAGTTGGCTTCGGTTCGATATTTTTTGGTGCTGAGCTTGTTTTCGGCTCGACTGGTTTCGGTACCGAGGGTTGCTTCGGTGCCGGGGGTAGTATTGGTTTAAGGACCTTTTGTTTGTCGGGACCGACAGACTGACTCGAGCCCGAGTTGCCTAGAGGCTTTTTGGTGTTCTTCATTGCCGAGCCGGAAGGCGGAGCGTCAGACGTTTTTGGTCGGTGCGCACCTGGACCCGAAGATGAAGGTGGAACCGAAGCCTGGCCCATTATGGGGGTGTGAACAGGGTCGACGCTTGTACTCAATTACCTGTTGACCAGCTGGAAGAAGATCATCATCGTCTGATTGTCCTTCGGCTCCGGAAGCTGAATCCTCTGTTTCGAAAGTGACTGTGTCCTGCTGTTGTCCTCCGGACTCTAGATCGACTGGAGCTTCGTCTATGAGATCTGGTGTCGATGAAGAGGACTGCCCCATGACTCTTCGAGCTTGACGGTCTGTGATAGTTTTCTTGGACCAGAACCAAGCGCAGGCCTGGAAATATCGGCTCTCGTGCTCTGGGGACAAGCACAGATTGCACACCTCATGTAGATCAGTGTGGGGAAATTTGTGTCCACACTGAGGGCACATCTTGAAGGGTGTTCTTTCCACGAGCCAAAGGCCCAATGGCGCAGTTGGGCCCAACGGCCCGATGAATGCTGGAATCGAGAAGCGCAAAGTTTTTTGACGTGGGTAACAAGGAAATCGCGATCGTAGATTATACCGACGGTATGATGGAGGAATGGAAGTCGAAAGGAGATCGGTAACATGACCGAACGATAAGCCCATCCGAGCCCGATGGAGGAAAAAAACCAATCTGAAGATGGAGTTGATGCCCATGCGCACTACGCTCTCCAGGAGGAGTCACCTACCAAACAAAGACTCTACCAAGACAACAACAAAGTGTAATCATCCGGGCCCACCACCAGATGGCGATCTATGCACTAGTGTGTGATCTGCAGCCCATATGCCTCGAACAAAGGTCTTTTCATTTATTCCGGCGGAGCTTACAGTGGCAGTAGCTATTGCTCTTATAACATTGCGCCCAGATTATTCCAACGCTTTATATTTAAGAATCAAGATGTCCTTGCTCAACAGACCGCAGGTTATTGAGAATGCAGTTGCCCAACTGGTTCTGAATGTCCCTGTTAGAAATGGGTAGCGTGGTGCGGAGCTGGTAGGCTAAACTCCAGGGCATTGTGTAAAGCATCTGCGCAGCACACCCACAGGCAACACACAGCAAAAGAGACTCCACACCAGGTGATGTGAAAATAACTTTTTGGATTAAGACAACACGTTGTAGAATGTAATCTCAGGTACAGATAAACTGTGCAAACTGGCACTGGGGAGCAGTTCACAGGGGGACTATTTACAAGGCAGGGCCAATCCGGCCGCTGCCAGAACCATCACCATCACAACTAGAATAAATGTAAGCATCAGTAATAACGGTGTGATGGCCAGTAGCTACCGGCACAATCATGCACTGAGCACCATCACATTTGCATA
The DNA here is from genome assembly GCF_964263255.1 of Lissotriton vulgaris. NCBI lineage: Eukaryota > Metazoa > Chordata > Amphibia > Caudata > Salamandridae > Lissotriton > Lissotriton vulgaris. The sequence goes on along the minus strand of NC_141694.1, from coordinate 1,250,895,325 downwards.
AAACATATTATGTGTCCTCATTAGACCTAAACATATGCATGCGGTATCTCAATAGGCATAAAAGCACCTCAGGCGCCACAATAGGCATAAACCTCATCAGCAGCCTGGGGCATGGCACATTATGTGGAACACCAACCTGGTAAGCGCTTGGGGAAAAGAAACCATTAGCATTATAAACACATTCATTAGGCATAACACATGAGGCATGTCAACAGGGCCATAAGCATGAAGAATAAACCATCTAATGCATAATCTCAGCATCACATTGACCGGGAAACACATTATGCATGACAGTGGGCATAAAAACCTCATTAGCATAAGTGCAGTGTCATTAGGCATAAATCATGAGGCATCATAACCTGACATTAAGCTGAGGCCCAAAAACGAAAACAGGCATGATTCATGAGCATGGAGCATTATCATTAGGCAGAACACCAACAGTATAAGTCTTGGGGGAAAAAGAACATCAGGCCTCAACCATAGGTTTTGAAACACATTACGCATAGCATTAGCCTGCAGCCCCCTTATGCAGTACATCAGATGAGGCATAAATGCAATATCATTAGGGTAAAGATACGTTGGGCATACATCATGGCATTATGCATCATCAAATACAATAGGCACCAATCATGGGGTATAAACACCTTAGGCATGAATCTTTGCAGGTACATTAGGCATCATTAGGGAATTTCTCATTAGCATAAGAGCATGAACATCATGGCAGGATGACACCACACGTAGAAATGCATTAGGCCTCAAGTCAGAAGGGCGAACCTCATACATGCACACACGTTGCCAAGATTGTCACCACTCCCTGGAAGTAGCTGTCTCTCAGGTGGGCAGTATAGATAAAGTGCTCTCCTCATGCAGGAGTAAAGTTGTAGCACTAAGTCCAGGAATGCAGGACTAAGAGTCCTGGGGGCTGGTAAACAGTAGTAGCACTTCACGAGGCGCTAGACAGCAAGCAGAGCACAGTCAATGGGAATATAGCACTCTGGCAGCACAGCGCTGCAGGACCCACGCACCTTCTTCTCCTGGGCAGGGGCTGGAGGCGGCGCTCATGAGGCGCTAGATGGCTCACAGTCCCAGGGTCCCCCAGAATAAAGTTGCACTCTGGCAGCACAGAGCTGCAGGCATCAGCTCCTCACCTCCTTGAAATACAGGCCACCAAATAAAGCGCTTTGACAGCACATCGCTGCAGGCGTCACTCCTACTCTGGGACCTAGAAAATACTGCCTTCAAGGCGCTAGGGAGCTGGTGAGGATCCCAAGTCCCACACAAGACAGTAGTGCCCACGAGGCGCTAGGTCCCAGGGATGCCGTCAGGGTCCCACAGAATCAAGCTGCAGCAAAAATGCGGGGAATTGCATGTATAGTCCTTTAGCAGCACCGCGCTGTATTGACAATAACCAGCTCTCCCTGGCAGCATGCGAAGCAGGTCCCACAAAATAAAGCTGCAGCACTCACAAGGCGCTAAGGGGCTGGCGAGAATCCATAGTCCCCACACCTCCTTGGAATACAGGCAGTCAAAGTATAGCGCTCATGAGGCGCTAGGGCAGCAGAGTAGGCAGGCAAGGCTGGGCAAGATCAGCAGACAGTGGGCACTCATCAGTACAGGACAGCAGTCATCTCCCATAAAGTGGCACTCCTCCTGACATAGCAGTCTTCACTCCAGAAAAGGCTCTCACTGGCCCTGTGGACAGCAGAAGGTTACAGATGGGCACACAGGCCCTTGCGGCGGTACCTCCTGGCAGAGTGTCCCCTCTCAATCAAGTCCACGTTCAGTCTGAGTACATGGCATCCCTACTGCTCTACATATACACCCCTCCTCCCACAAAGGGCTGGAAGCTTCTAGAAGGTCCCTGGCAGTTCCAGCCTCAACTGTCACTAGGGGAAGTGTAGAGCACCTTGTCACTTCAAACACTAGACCGCCAACTCACCTCAGGCAGGCGTCACAAGCAGACAGAAATGGTGTCCATTTTAAAAGTGACATTTTACAAAGGTGCATTTCTACAATGGTGGATATAAAGGTGTGTACACCATTGCACAACATTTATTATTTTCAGTTCAGACACACCATGTCAGTAAAAAGGCTAGGGGGAAAAGCAGTTTAGGACAATAAGGGCCAAGTCCAACAGTCCCCAAACAACTCTGTGAAGGAAGGTATGCACTTCCTTCACTGGCTTCCTTTTAAAAAGTGTTTGACATTCAAGGCACTCTGCATGTTATTTCAGGCTCTACACCAGCAAGGATCTGTGCAACTGAGAACAGCTTTTTTCATTGGTACACCCCCAAAAGGCATCTCAGGTCATCTGTCGTCAGGAAGGTGTGTTGTGTAGTTCCTATATATCCTATACAGGATCTGCGCGTTCTGATAACAGAAACTATGGGTTTGGTGGCAGGCTGGTTCTGAGCACCGCAACCGGATATTTTAGCCTGTTTGCATTAGCTAGCTCACAGTGCCACTAGAATCTACTCTTATCGGAGAAATAGTTTCTGGCAACTTCAGAACATGACAACCCTGATGCCTCAGGATCGTGGAAACAATACTACTTTTTACTCAGTCACTCGTGCTCACTTAGTTTGTCTCAGAGATACACAGAATAAACAGTCTGGGCGTTTCAATAAAGATTTATTGAACAGTTGTTATTCTAATGTAGAATAGATTTGCTGTAACAACCATTAGAGATAGTAGCAGAGATATTTTATTAGCAGTATTACGAAAGTAAAGGGATGGTACAGTTCTACCATTTTGCAGTAATCATGAATATATACAAGTACATAAAACACATGATAAGAAAGTGCGTCCTCCTACGATGTCTCCCTAACTAGATGTACCTATCATCGGTGTAGGTGTTGTGTTAAGCCATGAACCCCTCTAAGGTCTAGTCAACCCCATTACCTGAGAAAGGAGAGAATATGGGACCCCATCCTGGTCTCGAGTTGGACGCCCCGTGAGGGATGTTAGATCACTGCGAGCTGAAGTGTCTGCTTGCAGGAACCTCAGGGTCTTTGGTCAGTGTGTCAGCCGGGAAGTCACGTCTCCTCTGTCTGTCTAAGCAAGACATGATATATATATATATACCCACAGGTCTCCCCAGGGGTACTACCTTGCTGTGTTACTGTGTCGGCCTAAAGGATGAAACTGGGTTTGAACTTTAACATAGATATTATACAGATGTTCATCCTGTTGTGAGTCCTGCTGTGCTTCCAAGAAGCCTCATGCATAATGTATGAGTTTGCACTAGGGAAAAACCGACGTTCTGAAAGCAGTGTTGTTTCTAGGTAAAAGGTCGGTCCCTATGAACCGATATGTATGTAATGCAGGGAAGGATATAAGTGAAAGGATGCAGTGTTACCTGCGCCTATACAGGGTACCTATATGGAATATAACAGGTGACTATTCCAAGATTTTGGAAAGCTAGATGGGGGTGGCTGCTCCTTTTTTGTGGTAGCCGCAAAATTGTGGAACACCCTGCCCACTCGTATTGCTAGTCTGGGCTCTTTTGCCGACTTTCGGAAACAATTAAAAACGTGTCTCTTTTCTCTTCCATAATGGCGTGTTTTCTTTTCTCTTAAATTTAGCGGATGCTTCTTTCTGTTGCTTTCTAGTGCTTTGACGCTTTGGCATAATGCTCTTTATAAGTTTCTTCTATTTTCGTATGTGGGCTGTGGTAAAATGGTGTGAGTAACTTCGGCAATCACCTGACATTTCTGTGAATTAAGGTCTATGTTCCTATCAGGAAGCTTATGGGTGTTGCGTATAGTGTACAATACTGAGGCCTTCATGCTCCTTTGACTTAACGCTTTGTTACAGAATTTACGCAGTTAGCCAATCACAATCCCAAACTAGGTGACGGGGAAAAATACAAATTCAAAAGGTGCCCCAGATAACATTGACAATTGAAATTAGCCATTGGGCAAACTCCATAAAAGACAGAAATAGGACAGAAGGGATCAGGAAAATGCTGAAAAATGACTTCTTCTCTGATTCATCCATACAGTAAATAATTCCATCTGGAATTAAGATAAAGTGGAATGGAAAGGAATTTAGGGAGAGGGGGTTGCAGGGTAAAAGATAGGAACTCAAATAGCCATCCAAGGACACTTACTTGTGACTATTAAATTACGATTTTGATCCCCCATAGACCTGGAATGACCCCGTGGCCTGTAGAGGAAATGGAGTAGTGTAGTCCACAAAGTCCTGCCACCAATCAAGAACGTCTCCCATTTCTTCCCGTGTCATTTGCACTTTTTTAGTTTGATGCATAAAATAATGGGCTCTTTCTCACCCATCTTCAGTAAGTAGACAAATCTTTTTTAGCCAGGACAGTGACTGAAAAGAGATTGATTGAGGATAAATTAACAAGCAAACGAAAAGAACTAGACCGGGCAGCTCTTGAAAAGGCGTAAAATGGCAATAATCGAAGGATAGTTAAATATAAACTGAACAAACATGAATGAGTGGATTCTGCTGCAGCTGGGACACAACATCTATGGGAAAGAAGTCAAAAAGAGCACATTGCTGGGTGGGGGCTACAATCTCAGAGGGGAAAAGCACACATAAGAAGGGATAGAACACCACAAAAGGTTGTGGGCAATGAAGCATTGTAAGAAACAAGTAGCTTTTCAGGAACTTTCCCAAAGCCTAAACATCCAAAATTTTGGAAGAGAAGAAGGAAATACCTTCTGTGTGAAAGGATGGAGTATGGCATCTCTCCCTTGCTGTATCGTGGTGGAATTATGCAACCTCTGTGGGTTTCTCGAAGTCTGCAAGAGGGGACTCATATAAATTCCCCGCCCAGATGGGCTCCTGACGGTATTCTGTAGGACGTTTCTCACTGAAATGAAGAAAACCCTAGCAACCCTGTTTAACACATTTACACAGCATTGAGACATCTCCCTCTATCAGAGAAGCAAATATCACTGTAATCCATAAGCCAGGCAAAAACCTGGAGTACTGCGCTTCATACAGTCTGATAGCGTAATTACATGCAAATGCCAAGATCTTCACGAAGATCCTGGAAAAAAGACTGGAAAGCCTGACCCCAGACCTGGTAGACACAGACCATTTGGACTTCATAAAGAACAGGTAGGAGTATGATAATGGGCAACGTGTAGCTCAGCTGGTGGAAAAATGCTATCAAAAAGGGGGTTTTGGCTAGCGTACTGACTAGATGAGGAAAAAGCGTTTGATCAGGTCAACTGGATATTCCTGGAAGCTGCACTTGATGCAATAGGCATAGGTCCTAAAATGAAGTGAAGGCTAATGTTGGGCTATAGGGCCCCCAAGGTGAGAATCATAATAAATGGCTTACATTCCAAGCGATTCACGGTGCCCCTTGCTTCCCTCTTTGCACTTGTAGTGGAGACGGTGGGCAGCATGATATGTAACATTGTAGATACCAACGGTATCCCATTAAGGTGAGCACCATAAAAATCTGTCTTTTTTCAGAGAATGTTATGCTCATACTGACAGACCCCCAATCCTCAATGTATTCGACAGGGTCTAACAAGCACCACATCAAATAGGCGGGAAAAATGGTGTATGATATTGATGTTGCCAAGGTCAACATCAATATCATACAGCATTAGAGTCAATAAATACCAGTCAGAGATATTGAATGCATCAATGACCAAGGAAGCAATAGATAGACTGCAGCTCCTTTCCACTGGCTAATACGTTAGCCAGGTACTTGGACATCCAGTTAATTGGTAGTCTTGGCAGAGTAAACATTCTCCAACTCTGAAAATAAATACAAGAGGATCATGAAAATGAACAAGGGTACTGCATGTTTTTGGATAACCAACACAAATGATCGGCCTGATTCACAAACTACATTTTGTAATACATTTAGTTGTACTACAATAGTACTACTCACATACTTCAAAATGCAATTCACAAACCTATGTGCAGCGTTCTCCGCCATTCCTTTTCTGTGTGACGATCTCAGCCACATGTGCGGAGATCTCCACATATGTAAATATATGTTTTGGTAGTAAATGCGGGAGGGATCGGGGGAGTGGCTGGAAAATGGAGTATACTTACTCCTAAAGGGAAGGGGTTTAGAGACGGCTAAGGAGAGGTTTAGGAAGACATGCGAATACAAATAACCACCCTTAAAATAATTATACCATTGCTACTCACAAATTACACTTCCAAAGTTACTACAGCAAAAAAGGTCCTAAAATACTAGAGTATGCACTCCATAACATTATTCTTGCTTTTTATAAATGGCATCGCTAAGCATCTAACGTTCATCCCCACCGATGCTCCGGCTCTTGCAGGTATTAAAATTCCCATTTTGATGTTCGCCGATGATACGTTAATTATTTCCAAAACCCTGAGTGGCCTACAGCGAGCATTACACCTTTTTGAAAGGTTCTGTACCATACGGGGCTTGGAAATTAACGTAACCAAAACTAAGTTCATGGCGTTCAATCCACATAAAGCATTTAAAGGAGGCATACTTCTAGAGAGCCAACCATTGGAACAAGTAAGCGCCTTCACATACCTGGGTGTGACTATGCAAAAAGACATGCAATGGGTTTGCCAGATAGATGCTGCCACCCTGAAGCATCAACAGCTGTCAGGTATCCTACAAAAAAAGCTTAATGCTTCCCCAACTAAGTCAGTTATCCCTGTTCTACAAATATAAACGATATGAAAGTGGTGAGTTCAGAGTTATATGGGGCAGAACGCTGGGGTTTTGAGAACATGCTATAGGTCACAAGTGCTGAAAATCGTTTCCTGAGTAACACCACCACTCTCCCACAAAGCCTCCCGACATTACCCTTGCCGCTTGGCCTTGGCCGTAAAGCTCTGGTTGATATTGCCAGGTTGCGTCCTATCCTGTATTGGTGCAGAATCTGCAGTGCGCCAGAGCTGGTCCCATACGCTGAAGGCCTTAGGGATATCATTAAAGCAGACTCTTTCCACAAGATCAGTTGGCTATGTGAAATAAGAGCATCTCTGACAAACATGGGTATGCTAAACTTTTGGGAAACCCAACGAACATTCCATGTTCGTTGAGTGTAAAAGAAAGATATTGGGATATGGTATATCATAATAGTTACAACAAATGTGATCGCTCATCCCAAACAGGGATTTATCTGGCAGTGAAACCCCAGCCTAATTTGGAGATGTACTGGGACATCATATCTAAACCCCACGACCGGAAGCTGTACTTCCAAGTTAGAGTAGGGGCACTGCCCTTGAGATCTTTTACGACTAAATGGGCAAGCCAGGGCGATAGTAAATACCCTTTTTGTGAGACGTGTGAAGAGTCCTATGCCCACATTATTTGTGTGTACCCAGCGTACACTGCACCTCGCAAAGCATCGCTAGCTCCAATTTGCAGATTGATGGGCACTAGAACATGCAGCATTGCACTGAGAATATTGCGTTTTGGGTTGGTATTTGATTAGATATAGCACCACACATGGCCACTCACAGGTACAGCAACTAACAACCATTGAAAATAATAGCAGCAAGGACTTTATATAACACCCTATAGTAAATAATATTAAATTAAATGTATTCAACTTTTCAATAAAATATATCTAATTATTTTTAACATGGAAAAGTGAAATACATGTAAAATGTAACTACTGTCATTTTTTAAAATTAATAATGATTCTGGGCAAATCACTTAATCTCCCCGTGCCTAACAAAAATGAATGTGTGTCCTCATGTAACGTAACTGGTGCTATGAAAAGCACTCTGATACCCGATTAGGGTCAAGTTTGTGCTACATAAAACTCTTAAAAAACAAACAAACATATTTTTAAGTAAATAAATGAAACGTTTAAATGAAAAAACATGTTTTTACAATTAAGTTTTTTTAAATTGATACAAAACAGTCAATAAAGTATTAAGTATTAAATACTTATTAGCATGCTTGTGAGAGTAGATTTTAATAATGTTGTAATATGTATAAATTTATTTATTATATTTTGTTTATTTAATAAACATTGAATCTGTTGATTTAAAGTGCTATAACATTGTTCTCATAAGTTCTATGTTAATATTAATTATTTTAAATCAGTTGAGCATTAAACTAATTTTAATATTTTTAAGAATTTATCAATTATATTGTGAGAAGTTGGCCCGGTATATGATGTTCACTAATGAAAGTGGGCACCTTGCACCAGTCCAAACAACCCTTATGGGGAGAGCAGGCTTCAGGCTTGTTCTTGAAGAAATGTTAAGCAGCCTGTTGTACCAGAATGTAACCTTATTGTGTTGGTTAAATGAAAGGAGAACCACACAGTAGTTATAAAAATATGTATTTATTATTATAACACACCTTAAACACAGATGAACACAAAGCACACAATACTGTAGCACAGAAACAAACATAAGTAGCAGTAATAAACAGTGGGCTCCAGGGGGAGACCAACCCATATACTAAAATAGGGGTATAAGAATCCAGACTCGGGTCAAGACAGTGTCTAGAGGTTGTAGAATCGCTGGGATCCCAAGGAACCACCCAAGGTGAGTAAGGAGGGACCCCACGGAGGACAGGTGTAATGTGAGAACACGACGTGTGCTACGTACAATTCAATGGGAGAATTGTGGTTGCAGTTTTAGTGTTTAAAGACCCTTCCAAGTGGATTACGAGGAAACCCTTTGGAACATAGAAGGTTGGAGAGCCACCCTTTCCAGGGGAGCCATATGCATTGGGCTGAAGTGCCGCTGGAAACCGTCTTCGATCTCAATGGGAGTCTTCAAAGAAATGCCACTGCTGAAAAGAAGAAAAGTGTCTGGTGGAACCCACAGGTGGATTCTTGAAGGAAGGAACCTGAAAGCAGAGGGGACAGAGTCTGGGTCACTCAGGAGTGACCAGGGGCCAGGTAGACGAATGTCCACCTATGTTGGGTGCTTTAGGTGTGAAGATGGAGAATTTGACTCAGCAGCCACCGGGACCAGATGTTGAGGATGACCAGGAGCCAGATGTGAGCTGTCCCACGAAGGATGTCGAGTGCCGAGGGGTCGTTGTCCGGCGGGAGCACCAACAAGCCTTGGCAGCGGCAACCAACGAAGAAGGTCGAGGAAGGTCACGGTCTGGCCCAGCAAGGACCAGGAGACTCACCACAGCAAGGGGAGTCAGGGCAGGCCTGGAGCAACCAGGGGAGCCCAACAGCTTCTGGGCACAAAGTGTGAGGAGGCCAAAGTCCTTTGTACGAAATGTGCGCAGAGGTTGGGGCTATCGATAGCCCAATGCACTTAGATGGGGAACGCCAACAAGCATATGCACTTGCAAATGTACGAAGTGCACAGGGGTTCGGGTTATGCGGTCCCCACGAGGTGAGATGGCAGCTTGACCTCAAGGAACGTAGGAACCCACCTCCTGTGTTGCTGGAGCCTTTGGAGTACACAGGAGCTTAGGATCAGCAGACCAGGCAGTTGCGTTACGGTGCCTGAGAAAGCAGGGGAGTGACTCCTTTAACCCAAGGGAGATACTTCAGTTGTCCTTGATGCTCCACAGGTCCTACATGGAGCCTGTATGGTGTATGGGCACAGACAATGCTTTGGACGGAGAGGGAATTGAAGTTGGGTCCAGTCGTAGTCCTGAGTGTCCAGACGGTCGAAGGTAAGTGGTTTCTTGATCAGAATCTTGTCCACATCGAATCTAGGGTCCTACAGCCAGGTAAGCCCTTTTGTACCCACAGGAGAGGGTTGGACAGATTCAGGGGACCCCCCCCGAGGTGAGGGTCAGGACAGTGGGGGGAATACTCCCATGTCCTTTGTACAGTTTCGCGCCAGAGCAGGAGCCAACGGCTCCCAGGACTGGTTTGAACTGGGATTTGCACAGGGACACCAAGTGCGCCCCAGATGCAGACCTTCAGACACTTTGGAAGTGCACCCACCCACCCTAATACACTAAATCCTGTCTGGGAGGTGGTCACATCTCCCTGTGAGAAGATGCTTATTCTCCTGCCTTCCCCTGCTAGAGCTTGGCTCAGCAGCAGGAGGGCAGAAATGTGTCTCTGGTGGGCAGCAACCATTTTTTGCTGCCCAGATTGGGAAGGCTGGTACCGGGAAGACCAGTGACCCAAGAAGCTTGCTTCAGAAGAATGGAATCTACCTCCCAGACCGGTTACTGGTGTAGAGGTATGATTCTAAGGTATTTGATACCAAAGACAACATGTTTTGTTGCACCCGTTTTCGAGATAGCATTTTACGCGAGCATATAATGCACCTCTACCTATATGTCTGGTTGCGTCACTGACAACCCGGGAGGATGGTCTCCGAAGGCTGTAGAGGGGCTCTGCTCATGCAGGGACACCCTCTCACATAAAGCCCAGCACCTTGCCTTCAGGATTTTCAAAGCCTGCTAGAGGGGTTGCTGATAGGTTTTAAGTGTAGTGACATATAGATCTAGTAAACCTATATCTTAAGTGGTGCATGCACCATCTTACACAGGCTGCAATGGCAGGCCTGTAGTTCCATTTTGCTTGGCCTCTCATGGGTGGCATAATACATGCTTCAGCCCATGTGAGGCATCTGGGGTACCTATGCCCTGGGTACATGGGTACCATATACTAGGGACTGCGAAGGGTACTACAGTAACCAATCTGGAGTGTACCTAGGTACATGCATACCATTTTTAAGGAGAAAGCAGATGGACTGGGGTCCTGATTAGCAGGATCCCAGTCAAAACAGTGTAAAATCAAGCGAAAAGTGGGGGTAACCATAAGGAGCAGATCCTACTTTCATACATGTATTATTTTTCCCTGTAGTTTATCATAGAGTAATATTTACCTCAGTAGGGGAGATCTCCACCTATTTGTTTAATCTTACTAGTATTAACTTTACATTTGCAAATGCAGTAGTCCTTGAAGTGAGGGGGGGGGGACGGGGACATGTAAGACCACACTTAGGTGTAAATTTACATTTGAAAATGGTGACTAGTGAAATAGTGAAGGTGCACACCTAAGTGCAAAAGCAAATGTACATGTCAGTAAATATACTTGTTAAATGTTACTTTGTGAATAGAGTCTTATATATCCCTTCAACCAGATGTGTATGGCAACAACTTCAGATGAAAAGGTTGGCCCCTACTTCTATTTTTCTTATTTTCATTATGTTTTCAATTTCAAAGATTGGCTTCTTCGGAAAAAAACTTGTTATCTACAATGCTGCCCTCTCCGGGCGGGAGCAATCTTTTGATCCATTACTCTGCCCGTTTCAGAAACAAATCCAACTTCAACTTCCTGTGAGCGGGAGCATTTTCAAAGATACCGTCCGCTGGGGGGGACTTGGAGTTTGCTCCCACTTGGCAGGAGTTTTGAAAATGCTCCCACCAAGCAAGAGCAAACACAGGATTCCCTTCCCACGCAGTGAAGCCGTTAAGTCCTGGGGTGGGCTCCCCGGGACATAGCATATGAGCTGGCCCCACGGGATGGGGTCCCCGGGGCCATTAGAGGTTCGTGTAGGGGGGCCCACGGTCCCACTCTTCATTTTAAAAACAATCAGCCCCCAAGTGGGTTCCTGGGACCTGTCATTGCTCGGGGCCCATCACCACATTCAAAGTATATCCGGGCCAGGGTCGCCTTCCCAGGGCCTCTCGAGGCTCAGGGAGGGGGGGCATGCATCCCCCACCCCATACATAATATGTTCAGCCCTGGGGATAGGCTCTCTGGGGCCTCTGATGGCTTAGGGAGGGGAGCCACGGTTCTCCCCTCCCCACACACAATATGTTCATCCCCAGGGGTGGGCTGCTGAGAGCCTCTGGTATTTACATGTGGTAATTAAGTGTTAGTTTATATTAAAAAAAAGAAAATCACGAAAAAATTTAAGATTAAAGTAACATTATAGTTAAGTGTGATAAGATGTTTTTTTAACTCAGAAATTCACCGATAAAACAAAGGTAAAGGTAACCTTATAGTTAGGTGAAGTTGGCAGTGACATTAACATTTTGAACTAAAAAAAACAGAGAAATTCGCCAGTTATAGTTAGCAGTGCTAAGCTCTACTGCTAACGGTTCATAAAGACACTATTGAGGCAGTCATTCAATCACTAGCACACCCATACACACATTCATCCACCCCTGCAGTCCTGCACACATGCGGTCTTCAAAACACATACAAACAGTGAGTCAGTCATTCATGCATCTGTGCTCTAAGTAATACTCGCCACCAAACCATACAGACAGTCATTCTGATACTCAAAAAACCAACTAATAACCCATATAGACACTTGTGTAGCTACTCACCAACCCATGCAGCCACTTATACACAACGTGAGACACTGTTACAGATATTTACATATTTAAACATTACTCGCTAATACATTTATTCACTGAGATACACTTAATAAGTCAGTTATACAATGAAATTTACAAAGAAACATCCATTTAGACACTTACTTACCCTATTCTTCCATCAACCTTTAGATTTACATATATAAAAATATTTATTTTTCAGAAAGACACACATTCAGTGGATAATGTCATGAGTGATGTCATTTGAGATGTCATGAGTGAGGTCACTGACCATGTCATGAGTGATGTAATATGTGACGTCATCAGCAGGCGCGCTAGTTCTAGTTAGCTGAACTAACTATAACAGTGGAATTTCAATGGCTTTGTACGAGTGAAATGTCCAGCTAACTATAACGCGCCTGAAACCTATGATTTTTTCCAGTGAATATATATATGTATATATATATCCTTTACTTCTCGCTATCACCTCCAATTCGCCTAAGGAAAAACGAGCGTAGACCCAATTTCTTCGTGCATTCATTTATTTAGCCATTTACCGCCATTACGCATTTCGGGAGATCCCTCCCTTGATCACATGACAGCTCAATCACCAATCGCCTTTTAAAGTGCCAGTGCAAAGCAGCCATACATAAACATGGTGGAAAGACTGTTATTTAGGCACATATCACACATAATCACCGAATTAAAAACACATTTAAAAATATTATTCTAGTGTTTTTAAATAAACCCTCAATGGGTACCTTTTGATTACAAATTTTATAAGAAAAAGGGAATACTTGCATAAATGCCTGTAGTGCCTTTGTATACCACCATGCAATAGGAACTTATTCAGTGTCATTAATAAATAATAAACTTTGTAAACAGTGCAATACCCTAAAGTGATAAAGAATAAGTAACATTGTCACATTATACAGTTTACCAGCAGAACAACATAATCTCTATAAACTGGATTTTTAAAGTGCAAAGTGCAAACTGGACCGCAACTTGAACATATCTATTTATATTGACCAGGGTAAATCCTTTGATAAAACCATCTTAAATATAAAAAGTATCAAAAATATATATATACTTTCTATTTAATGATTCTAAAAAAATAATCCCTAATTTCATTAAATATGTTAAAAGTTAATACAACCATAAATACATTTACACCCTAAAAATCATATATTTACATTTGAGGAAATAATTCATTGTTTAAATACCATATCTCACAATCCAATCCCACGTACCATATACATGACACTCGTTAATACCTGATTCTAATTTTTATACTTATAATCTATAAACCCCTACATGTGTTAGAGGAAGGTGTATAGGTCCTCACTAATATTTAGGCCATTGGGATGTTTGGAATCGAACCTAAGGATGTAAGACGTTTCTAATCTCCTTAGTTTACTTTCCCTATCCCCTCCTCTTTTTTGTGGCCTGATAGTGTCTACTGCATAGTATTTTAGGTGCTTGGGGTCACTATTGTGGCTAAGTTGGAAATGACGAGCCACTGGATAGCTATCATCCTTGTTGCATATGGCCCGGATATGTTGTAGCACCCTCTTATGAACAGGTAATTTCGTACTTCCCACATAACGCATTTCACAGCTACAGGTTAACAGGTATACTGCAAATTCAGATTTGCACGTTATGTGTTGATTGATTTGGAGGGTGCCGAGCCAAACACAGGTATGTAACTAGTCGTATTGACTCCATACTGGCACGCCTTGCATACAGAACACTTACATAAACCTTTCCTTGCCATCCACCATGAGCCTTTTCCTTTGGTCTCAAAATTACTTCTGACCAAAGAAGAGCCCATGTTGTTATTTCTCCTAAACGTAATCGATGGCATTGTAGGCAATGACCCCCCAATCATTGGGTCATTTTTGACTATGGGCCAGTTTTCCGGACTATCTCCCTTATTTGTTTCTGTTGCTTCCAAAAGCCTAGGATCAGTCTAATCGGTGCCTGTTCTGTACCAACCAAGTTCTGTTTGCTTCTATACTGCAGTAGATCTGCTCTAGCTATTGACTTAGTTTTTCCAATAGCTGCCTCAATCACATCAGAGCTATAACCTCTATCCAAAAATCTGGTTCTACATTCATTTTGTTTCTCATTGCAGTCCCCCTCTCTATTGCATATCCTTCTTATACAGAGCATTTCCCCATAGGGGATGCTCCTCAACAGGTGAGGAAGGTGCGCACTAGAAGCATGTAGAAGAGTATTCCCAGATGTAGGTTTACGATATAAAGTGGTCATAAGCCCTTTTCCTTCCACATGTATCCTCACGTCCAGAAATGTAACTGTTTCTCCTCTTATTTCTGCTGTGAAATGGAAGTTAACATCATTCAAATTCAGTTTTTCAATAAAATTTGTGGCACTGGCTATGCTGCCATCCCATACAAAAAACATTTCGTCAATATAACGAAGCCAAATTATTACATTGCTGTTAAATGCCACCTCATGTTGCCGCCTGAGGACCAGCTCCTCCTAACAGCCCATGAATAGACAGGCATAGCTGGGGGAGAAGCTGGCCCCCATAGCCACACCCTGCGTTTGTTGGTACATCCGTCCATCAAAAAGAAAATAATTATTTTCTAGGCAGAACGCAATCATTGTAAGCAACATGTTAGAGTGATAAGTGTAAATAACAGGCCTGCTTTGGAGGAAATACTCAACAGCCCGCATGCCATCGCGATTTCTAATACATGTATATAGACTGGACACATCAAGAGCTATTAGTAGATACGAGGGCTTCCATTCCATATCTTACATTTTCTTAAGAAAGTCACTCGTATCCTGTACATATGACTTCAAGCTCCTGACTAAGTCCTGTAAAAAGAAATCGATGTACCTAGAAAGATTTTCCAATAGGCCATCACATGCGGAAATGATGGGGCGCCCTGGTGGTTTGTTCATGTTCTTATGTATCTTGGGTATAAAATAGATCACCGGGATGGTGGGATATTCTTTTTTTAAATACTTGAATTCTTCCCAGTTCAACATCCCTGCACTCTTCCAAGCTAACAATTGCTTATATAAGGTCTCCTGAGTCTCTTTGTGCTTTGTATATGGAACCTTTCAGTAACACTCAATGTTGTTGAGTTGGCTGTAAGCTTCTTCAAGATATTCCCGTACAGGCCACAATACCAGGTTCCCCCCCTTATCCGAGTTCCTTATAATTACTTGGTCATTGTCCTTCAACTTGTTAATCAGCTGCCAGTATTTTCTTTCATGATTGGTATCATTTCTTTTTATTTTAGAAATCTTGATGTTTGGTCTTTTGATTTGTGCCACCAATTTTTCATTGAAAACTTCAATTGAATCCAGTGCCATGACTGGTACGAATTTAGACTTAGGTTTAAAAGAGGTTGCCGGTTTAACATTTGTGCCGGCTATTTGTATCTGTCCGGTTTCATTTTCAGGTATGACTACGTTCAATGCTGACTGGGAAGGGTCACTGTGAATCCCACCCTCCTTCTCCAATCTCCTGTATATCGTGAAGTAGATTATAATCAGCACCCACAAGGCCCCTCATCTCTGGATGTTGCTGTGAGGCACTTACTTCATCTATAGGCTTGGCACCCCGTTGTTCATGGAATTTTTTCAATTTTAATTTCCTTATGAATTTGTAAATATTGGCACGGGTTTGGGTATAGTTAAAATTCGACTCTGGGCAGAATGAAATTCCCAATGTGAGTAACTGCTCTTCAGCCGCTGTGAGGGTAATGTTTGACAAATTAATAATAGAATTGTTGTTGCTTTTTTAGGGGCATCTTGTTGCATAACTCCTTGCAATGCCCCACCTGAGCCAACTATTGACCGCGAGCTTTCCCTCTCCCTCGCCTCCTGGTCTTTCCTCCTTGCTTGCCTTCGTCCCCCCCTTCTCCTTGTTGCCCTGTTTTGTTTGTTGTTTTTATGCGGGACCTCAACGTGTCCCTGCGGCTGCTTTTTAGGATCTCCAATTCTTCCCCCAACGTTAGTTTAATGTTGTTAGCTGCTGATCTTGCTCCTGCCGTATTGTCCGATTCTGAACCACTTTCTACCGTTGAGCTCAGATCAGATGCAGATGGGGATTCCTCAGCATTACGGTCTGCTATGCCCATTCCCTGGCGCTGATTCGCCGTTCGTATGACAACGCTCTCACTCGATCGGTTAATACCGAGAGGCTTACCGTGTTATCTTGCACACTCCCCACCTGCTGATTGCTGATTGTCCGGGTCGTATCTCGACAGCTACCGCCTCTCCTCGTCCCAGGATCTCCTTCCCCCAGTGTACCCTCTTCCGGGCGACACCAGTGGCTAGAGTTCACCAGTCGATCTACGCAGTTGCTGCATACGTACACCTTTGATACCTCCGCTCGCAGGGGGCTTTGCTTTCTCTTCCGTCCTCCGGATTTCCACACGATGCCCCGGGGGTCCCCGCCAATGAACACCACGGACCCGCAGCGTCCTTGATCAGCTTCCGATCCGAGGCAAGACTCACTGTTAGCAAAGCCACAGAATTAGGGAGGGGTCCACGAGCCGGTGAGAGTCACTTCGGCACCAATCCTTTACTTCTCGCTATCACCTCCAATTCGCTTATGGAAAAACGAGAGTAGACCCAATTTCTTCGTGCATTCATTTATTTAGCCATTTACGCCATTACACATTTCGAGAGATCCCTCCCTTGATCACATGACCGCTCAAAGGCCTCACCAATCGCCTTTTAAAGTGCCAGTGCAAAGCAGCCATACATAAACTTGGTGGAAAGACTGTTATTTGGGCACATATCACACATACTCACCGAATTAAAAACACATTTAAAAATATTATTCTAGTGTTTTTAAATAAACCCTCAATGGGTACCTTTTGATTACAAATTTTGTAAGAAAAAGTGAATACTTGCATATATATATATATATATATTCATTGAAAAAATCATAGGTTTCACACACGTTATAGTTAGGAATTAGCATTTAAAAAACCATGCAAATTCATTGAAAAAACTAGTTGTCACACGTTATAGTTAGCTGAACATTTCTCTCATACAAAACCTTTGAAATTCCTCCCTTATAGTTAGCTCAGCTAACTGTAACTTGCGCGCCTGCAATGCACTGCTGATGACGTCACATATAACATCACTCATGACATGGTCAGTGACATCACTGATGACATCTCAAATGACATCACTGATGACATCATCCACTAAATGTGTGTCTTTCTGAAAAATAAATATTTTTATATATGTATATCTAAAGGTTGATGGAAGAATAATTGGGTAAGTAAGTGTCTAAATGGATGTTTCTTTGTAAATTTCATTGTATAACTGACTTATTAAGTGTATCTTAGTGAATAAATGTATTAGCGAGTAATGTTTAAATATGTAAATATCTGTAACAGTGTCTCACTTTGTGTATAAGTGGCTGCATGGGTTGGTGAGTAGCTACACGAGTGTCTATATGGGTTTAGTTGGTTTTTTGAGTATCAGAATGACTGTCTGTATGGTTTGGTGGCGAGTATTACTTAGAGCACAGATGCATGAATGACTGACTCACTCACTGTTTGTATGTGTTTTGAAGACCGCATGTGTGCAGGACTGCAGGGGTGGATGAATGTGTGTATGGGTGTGCTAGTGATTGAATGACTGCCCCAATAGTGTCTTTATGAGTAAGTACATATGTTTTAAACATGTGTGAGTATCGATGTATATAAGTAAGGATATATGACAGTGACAGGTTCAAAAAATTCCTGTATAAATAAGTATGTGTTTCTATCACTGATTGCTTAAGAGAGTAAGTATGTGTACGTTTCTGTAAAAGTAAGTGTAGTGGTGTGTGTATAGCTGTATATGCAAACAAATGGATGTTTGATAGTTTATTTGCATGTGTGAGTATGTGTGTGAGTAGCTGTATGGATGAGTGTCGGTGTGTAACAGTATTTATAAGTATACGAGTACATATAATGAGTGAGTACATATATAAGTGACTATATAGAACTGTTGGTGAATGAGTGCATGAGTATGTAGATGGCAGAATTACTGAATAGGTTGTTGGTAAGTGGTATTGTTATCTCCATTTTTTTTTTTTTTTACTTTCTATTTCTGAAGATGTGTATCAAAAGTTATATTACGCCAAAAAGAGGTCTGCCATTCTTTCACAAGGATGATACATCAGTGATGTCATTTGAGATGTCATCAGTGATGTCATGAGTGATGTCATTGACCATGTCATGAGTGATGTTATATGTGACGTCATCAGCAGTGCATTGCGGGCGCGCAAGTTATAGTTAGCTGAGCTAACTATAACGGAGGAATTTCAAAGGTTTTGTATGAGAGAAATGTTCAGCTAACTATAATGTGTGAAAACTAGGGTTTTTTCAATGAATTTGCATGGTTGTTTAAATGCTAATTCCTAACTATAACGTGTGTGAATCCTATGGTTTTTTCAATGAATTTGCAAGGTTTTTTAAATGCGAATTCCTAACTATAACGTATGTGAAACCTATGGTTTTTTTCAGCGAATTTCAAAGGTTTTGTAAATGATCAGTTATAAATGTATTAATTATTAGGTCTCTTTTTACACTAATTTCTTATATTTTTAAATAAATATTTATATGTATTTATTTTTTTAGATTATATTCCATATTCTTATTATAAAATAATAACAAAACTAAATTGCAAAGTAATTTTTGGATTAATTATTGCTTCATTTCGGTTGCAAGTATAACACAACTCCAGCAATGCTCTGGGACCCTATGCTCACAAAGTTGTATCAATCCTTACACCTGCTTCAAGCATGTGCAAGGTTTTGACACAGCATAACCTCAAAAGTGACTGAATGAAATGTTATACATTTCACTCAGTCACTTTTAGGAGGCGTTGCTGCAACCCCTTCTGCACAGGAAAGCCTCTTCTGGCGCACGGCTTTACAATGTAATGCACCCTCCAGATGCGCCACATTGTTAATAGCACACACCATGGCACATCTTTTGCACCACCACTGATCACAAAAGTGACGCAACAGCTGTGTAAAAGAGGCACAAGGGGATTGTATATCCGCCCCTATCACATACAAATTCATCCAGGCAGTTTCACCAGCAGCGCAAATTGAAGCATAGACTTCTAACATATTTATGTACATATGTTACATCCAAGTGCTTCGCACATACTACAGTATACTATAGGTAAACACCTTATAGATTTATGCTGTAGCACTTCCTTATAGTTCTGCACTTTCACATTCTCCATACACTAGTAATATATTCATTCATTCATTTATGAACTACACATTCATTCTGACAAACTTTTACACACTAACATAGAAATATAGTTCTTTTTTTTGATCAGTGAAGGTAGTTCTAAAAAGAACAGTTTTTTTGTTTTGTATCTTTTTTGTTTTTTCTCAACAAATTCCAAGCGGAACAAAAGAATGAAAAAAGAAAACCAAATGTCGAGGACTACAATGATCCTGTATCCTGCATTTTATCAGGTCAATAGACTGTTTCCCATGACACAAAAGTTTATCGCAAAGAAATGTAACTTTAGCAAAGTCAGAATCAATATGTGGGTGTGGACTGCTTGCTGAAAATGCTGCCGCAGTTGATGTGCTTGGTGTAGCAGCAGGTGGGGTCTCTTGCAACCTCCGTCTTTCAGCTCGAGCAAAGTTCTTGGGGTGCAAGTTCTTCACGTGTCGCACCATATTTGCTGTGCCAAAGGAGTATTTTTACATGGATCACCCCTTGAAAGAGATGTTTGGCAAATTTTACAGGTTACTTTTGCAGCATTAACCTTTTTTAACCTTCTGGAAAAGTGAAAAATTTCCAAATTAGAGCTTCTTTCCTCTTCTTTTGGAGGATCTTCACAAATGAAATCTCCCTCTGAAGAACTGCTGGAAGATGAATCCATTGCTCTTATTATGGTGATCTTCCTTCTATTTGAGAAGATTCTCACAACAAATGCTTCTTCTTAGAAAGTCAAAGTCGAATAATTATAATGAGACACTCACAATAGGAAAAGTTACGAACCAATCAAATCTCTACTTTTAAAGTCACATGGCTTTGCGTACGCTTATGATGCGCTTGCGCAGCTCTTTCCATACGAGTACGCATGATCTTCTACCGCGATTTGTGTAATTCATTTTTTTTTTTTTAAATTTTTGGAAAACCTTTAATGTGCATTCGTAAAAGTACATATACGGGCCTATAACCCTCAGGCCGGCCACGAAAACTATTGAGGCACTGTTGCAAGCAATACGATGACACGATAGTACATAAGGAACATAGGCAGACATTAAAGAGTTACACTATAGATCAACGTGATATCGCGTCACAGGAGCTGTAAGGTTAAATTTTTAAAGGTTTTTTCTGCAACAATTAAAGTCCAACTTTTCTGTTTTGATATAAAATACGAATTAAGGTTAAAGAAATAAAGAAGCAGGGCCCATGTAGGCGTAAACGTAACAGTGGCGGTACTTCCACCATACAGTTAACAATTCAAAAGTCAAAGTCCCGCAGGCGGCATGGGGGTCAAATACGACCAACAGGGGTATCAGGATCAACAAACTAACTGATGTGCACCTCCATCCGCCCGCTCACTATCCCAACACAGGCCCAAGACAGGAAGAAGAGAGAAATCATAAAGAGGAAAAACAAGGCACCATAGAAACCGAAACAAAAAAAAAAACACCCCTCCCCCAACCCACCACCCTACACGCATGCAGAGGCTACGGCCTACCCCCCCCCCCAGCAGTGTGTCTGTCGCCCAATAAACCCGAAATTTAGTACAAGAAAGAAAGAGGAAAGAAAAGGAAGCACGAAAGCACGCTAGTACCTGAAATATGAGAGTAAGAGAAGAAAGTCCAATCTAAACTCCCATAGAACAGAAGCCCGGAGGAGGGCCAGAAACACTTTAACCCGGGCTCCCAGCCCACACCGAACCTCCATCTCAACCACACGACCCACAAGAGACCATGCCAGTCGCAGCCCGAGAGGAGGATTGAGAACAACAATGCAACCGCCCATTGCATCTAAGGAGGATGCAGTCCAAAATACAACCAGCGAAGCAAGGAAAACATAGTGGGGACCCCTCCTTCTGCACATACCCCAGGACCGCCCGCACATCGAACCCCCATCCCCTAAACAGAAATCAGCAGCTGTGCCCACCAGTTACAACCCTATGTAGGGGAAGACCATCACACAGAGCACATTCGGAAATTCCAAAATAGTGTTAAAATCCCGGTCTTCGTCAGCCAGGCACACAAAGTCAGCACAAAGACCCATCAACCCTGGCCTGAGCGTTGAAGTCCCCCCAGAAATGGCGACTGCTGAACAGTGGACGTAAGAAGCAATACTGCAAATGGGGAGGGTCACTACTAAATGCGTAAACAATTCAGACAGAAAGCAGTCCCAACCGAGTCCCCGCCCGCCGGTTCGGCAATTCCACCTGAGAAACCAGCTAGCCCTGGCCCGATCTTGGATGTCCCCCCGTACCCACCCCCCGTGGAAAGGCAATCCCTTCGGGAACAAAGAGACAAGATGGCCGCAATGGGAGAGGAGGAGGGACTTGAGCACAAGATGGACGTTGCCAGCCTCTAAGGAGTTCCCCGTAATCGGTCAAAAGTCCCACCGGTACTTCCAAATGGCAAAGATTCCACAGCGGGGAGAATGAAACCCCAAAGTACAAAGCAAGCGGAAGGGCGAGAGGCCATGTTTTTGGTGCCCAAAGCAATGTCGATGTTGAACAGGGCTGTATTGCAGAATCGGGACAAAAGGGAAACAAAGTATCACCAACCAGTCCGATGGGTAGCCTTAAGCTGCTACAGTTACCAGTAATAACATCAACAGTAGCGCTGTGAGCCCCCGGTGACTTTTCAGCCCAGTCAGCCAGCTGCGAGGGCAAATCCAAACGTTGTGGGGAACAGACCCTCCGCTCCCGCCCCAGACCAGTCTCAATTGCTTCAAGCTTCTCGCCCAGGATGCGGTAGCCATGTTCCAGCGCCGATCGTAGTTCACCCAGGGCAGCAACAATGCCTCCATAAGACCGCACAGTCTGTGGTTCCGTCAATTCCAAATCCAGGGAGGATACTTCTGATCTGGCTCTCAGTGCGGGCACAGGATAGCAGTCCCAGGGCGAGGACAGGCAATCCCCCCCACGCTGCAAGTAAATAGGCATCGCCATCTTGCCAGCGGTCCAGTTTTAAACAGGGGGGGTGGAAGGGTTAGTGAGGCACTACCGATAATCAAGGCAAGCCCTCGGTGCCTTCAGAGTCGTCTCACGGTCAGCAGTTATTCCCGGGAACCGCAGCAACGTTGCTGATTAGCCATGACGGAGGGGGGGGGGTTCGCCGATGCCGGTCAGGAGCTGCAGTGGGGTCCACACAGCACTCCGTTAGCGCCATACAAAGGAGTCACTCACCCGGCTCGTCCTTGCCACCCACTCGCGCTACACTGGCTTCGTGCGATACACCCCTGGCAGATTATGCCGGACGTTGTGCCTCCCAGGCAAAGGCGGCGCTCCCCATACACCAGTTCCGAGCGAGCAGCCCGGTCGTCATGGAGCCCCTGGGGTCTGGCGGCGCGCTCCGATGTACGCTGGGGTCCAGGGCAGCTAGGCAAATGCGGGACATCTCCGGTTCCAGGGCAGACAGGGGACCCGGAAAAACGCTGGCAGAGTCAGCTTGTCATACCGCTCATCCCGCCGACGATTTAATACAGGATAACGATCAGGATTCTGATGCGGGGTTCGAGTGCCGGCGGAGCCGAGCGCCTGCACGTCCGCTCAGGTCGCCATCTTGGCTCCTCCCTCCTGTGTAATTCTTTTTAAAAGTAATATAGGATTATTAAAAGTATTTTAAAAAAATCATAGTTATCCCAAATGTCTGCCCTTAGTATCTACATTAAATACATAAATAAATGTTTTAAACCGAGTAGAAACATTGCCCCCTTTCGCGTACAGAACGCCGGACATGACATCACACCGAAGCTTTAATGCAACGCATAACGTCAAAGCATATTCGTACTGTATGTGCGGGTACACGCTGAGTATGGTAACCATTACAAACTATGGTGCGATCACCCTCTTAGTGACAAATCAGAGCTCAGGGCACGCTAAGGAGAATGATTAGAAGTGCTGACTCATTGCAGATTAGATTCTAGGCCTGCCTCTGTGTACATTATAACACCGCCCCATCTCTCTCTGTTGTTAATTGTTAGTGCCCACACTCAAACTTGCACATGCGCGGTGCACGCCCACCCACACTACCCACATGCCACCACCAAGCATGCTTGCTATCATTTAGCCTAGAAACCAATACATTAGCCAATGTGATCTCCCTCAGGGCCATCATTCTTATAGACCGCGAAAACGCTATCAATGACGGCCCTGGGCTTGGTTTGGTCAGCCCCCGCGGTTCCCATATAATGCGGGCACTGACGTGAGCACGCTCTCTTTTGCCTGCCTCTGCTGCGATGAGACACAGACTGTCGAAAACACCCCTGACTCAGCGAAACCACAGCCTTTCAAGACACGACAAAAGACGACAGAAACAAAGGTAAGAGAAGACGTCACAACATCAGCCTCCACTGTAAATTGTATATGCATAATACTATTTTTTTTATCCTTCATATGGCTTTCCTACCCCTCAATGGTTTTAAATTGTACTTACATAATTGAAATATTTCTTTATAAGTCACAAGGTCCTATACACCTCTAATCTTAAAAATTGTGCATGCATAAATTTCTGTGCCTTATTTTTGTACTGCGCCACATGCTTAAGCCTCTATTATTATTAATTGTGCATCCATGATAGTATTTTTTTTTCTGCGTCATGACGCCGTTCCAGGCCTTTATTAACTTATTGATCTTCCTTTGTTTGCTGGAGCTACAACAGTCTTAACTACGGAATATTAAGAACCCACAATAAAATTCACTTTTGATAGTAGTTACGCAACTCAGTTTCAATGACTAATCAAAATCTCCTTTTGTTTCCTTCACCAAACATCGTTCAGAAGCAACTACGGCCTATCGAGCAACAACAATGGAATTCTCTGCAACGTATTGAATATACTTTGACGTATAGAAGCAGAGTTCAAGTGGAGTGGTGAACTCCGGTGGCCGCACTCTTTATAAAAGGTAAACACAGCAGCCTAGATCTACAAAGCTTGCATAGCAATGCATTAGAAATAAGTGGCCATAACGGGCGTCCGTAACGCAGTAGGCACTTCCAAATAGACAACACTCGAACAAGCCACTATAACAAGTAAAATGTACCAGGTACACTGCACTCGTAAAACTGTAGTGTTAGCTTTTTTTCTGAAACGAGAGAGGGCCATATTATCAAACCTTGGCGACAAAATTATCGCCACTTTATCGGCAGCAAACTGGCGCTAAAGTGGCCATAATAGGTTTGATAATATGCTGTATGGAATTCCAATCAAAGCTCATGTTAGATATGAAGGACATCTGACATGAGCTTCGATTGGAATTCCATAGAGCATTTTATCAAACCCATTATGGCCACTTTAGCGACATTTTCCTGCAGATAAAGTGGCAATAATTTTTGTCGCCCAGGCTTGATATTATTTCCCAGAGTACGTAGTGTACAGCAGCTTCTCTATAAAATGTATAATTACCTCTGAGCAGTGACAACAGATAGGTTACAACAGTCTGACAAACAGATCATCAACCTTATTACGCCACTTTTGAGTCACTTTTAACATGGGTAAAGTGATGCAAAGAGCTAGTAAATCTACGTCTGGTTCAACAAAAAATCTCAACTCCAGACTCTGCGACAGTTTTAATGTTGTTTTCTCTCTCTCACTCTCTGTAACATAATTTCTCTATCTCTCTTAAACTTAGACACTGCTGTCTGCTTGGACGTCTAGAAGATCAGCCCACCTGAAGTTGTCCATCCCAGTGCCTGCAGTGTTTGGCCGCAAGCTTTATACAACGGTAAGCACACAGGCCTAGATCTACAAATCCTTCATAGGAATGCATTAGAAATAAGTCGCCATAACGGGCGTCAGTAACGCAGTAGGCACTTCCATATAGACACCAGTTGAACGCAGCACTATAACAGAACTGGAATGTATGAGTCACACTGCACACGTAAAACTGGAGTTACCAGAACTTGTAATGCTTCAGCTCATTTACTCACATCTACATGATTCTAAACTCTAATTTTCTTTTTTCTTTTGCAGATTACCAATCGGACACCTTTTGGAATCCATTTCACAATTTCTTTATAACATTGTTTAACTTATTTTGCCAATTCTAATATAGGTATAATTGAGTTTCGTTTATATTTATTGTTTAATAAAAGTTAATTAAAAAAAACTACATACTTCTTTTATTTTGTGGGGGAGGGGTATGACGGTCCACAATAAAAATAATGTTGAAATACTATAGTAAGATATTCAAGACTAGGATTGAAAACTACTGAGTTCTAACTAACTGATATAATAAATACAACAGTGATAAAATACTAAAATGGCGGTGGACGGAGTACGTAATCAACGTTTGGCGCCTCGGCACTACCTTTCAAATTAAATGTATAAAAATATGACTTTTAATACTGTACAAAAGTACAGCACCGGATGAATCACACGAACCGGGAAAAGAAAGCAACAGATTTACTAACTGATATAAAGAAAGGTTTTCTTGTTGAACTTGAAGAAAAAGAAAACGTGGGGTTCGAAACGACGCTGAGCATGCGAAGAGAGTACAACTGCTACACCAAAAAAAGGAAAGCTTTACATACAAAAAGCGATACATTATCGCCGCTTTTATCGACAGGAAACTGCCGATAAAGCGGCGATAATGTGCTTGATAATAGACCCTTGTAACTTCCCATAGCAGCCCAGGTTCTGATCCTAACCTAGGCTGCTATGGTTATTCACAAGTACATATTATCAAGCCCATTATCTCCGCTTTATCTACAGTTTCCTGCCAATAAATGCGACGATAATGTATCGCCTTTTGTTGATAATATGGACCACTGCTCTTTTTTTTTAACAGTAAACTTAGGTGCATATTATCAAGGACCAGTGTTAAAATTCAGCACTGGATGAATCACACGAACCAGGAAAAGAAAGAGACAGATTTACTAACTGATATAAAGAAAGGTTTCCTTGTTGAACTTGAAGAAAAAGAAAACGTGGGCTTCGAAACTACGCTGAGCATGTTAAGACAGTACAACTGCTACACCAAAAAAAAGGAAAGTTTTACATACAAAAGGCGATACATTATCGCCGCTTTTATCTACAGGAAACTGCCGATAAAGCGGCGATAATGTGCTTGATAATAGGCCTTTGTAACTTCCCATAGCAGCCCAGGTTCTGATCCTAACCTAGGCTGCTATGGTTATTCACAAGTACATATTATCAAGCCCATTATCTCCGCTTTATCGGCAGTTTCCTGCCAATAAATGCGACAATAATGTATCGCCTTTTGTTGATAATATGGACCATTGCTTTTTTTTTTTTACCAGTAAACTTAGGTGCATATTATCAAGGACTGGTGTTAAAATTATCGCCGTTTTGTTGGCAAGAAACTGCTGATAAAACGGCGATAATGAGTTTCATAATACGGCCTTGTTATTTCCCATAGAACCCCATGATACCACCAGAACATAGGCTTCTATGGGACTTAACAAGGACGTATTGTCAAGCCCACTCTCCCACCATTAATAAAAAACTCCAGACAATGCAGATACCCGGAGCTAGAAGGTAATTTTACATATCACTACCTAGAAATGTGGTGTTCCCCGCGACGTGTACGGGGTTAGAGAGAGAGAGCTCAAAACATTTTTCTTTTTCTTTTAAAAGACCCGAGGGGTGCCGCTCCCCGCGACTGCGGGGAGTAGGGAGTAGGACTGTAACCCCCCCGCATACTTCAAAATAAAACCAGAGGAGTGCCGTTCCCCAGTGCTCGGGGCACCTTACAAGCCCCCATTATGCAGAAAAATTGCCCCCGTAATTTACCTCCTGGGACCTAATGAATAAAACGGACTTCTACTTTTTTTTTTTCGACTTTTCCACCACAAACAAGTACTGCACGAGTACCCCGCCATTTTTTTTTTAAAATAAAAATTGACCCTACAGATCCATGTACCACCCCCTGACCAAGACTATAGGCTCAGAATGTTTCTACCCTGCCCCCTTTCCTTATTTCTCAACTTTGTTTTACTGTTTTCTTGTGACTCTTCTCTTCCGACAAACAACATGGCTGCCAATACTTCCAATACTTCCTGGTTTGGAGTATTGACAGCCAATCAGCATGCAGCTCCTGCTCGTAATTGTAGGTATTTACATACTCGTAGGCCGCGATTTTTCTTTAAAAAAATAAAATAAAAAATAGAGCTTAAACATCCATATACGACCCCCTAAGCAAGCCTAGAGGGTCAGAATATCTCTACCCTACCCCCTTCCCTTATTTTTCAACTTTGTTTTACTGTTTTCTTCTGACTCGGTTCTAGCGAGGCACAACATGGCCGGCAACACTTCCTGGTTTCGAGTGTTGACAGACAGTTCACAGCCAATCAGCATGCAGCTCGCGCTCGTAACTGAACAGATTTCAGTACGCGTACTGAACTACGACTCTAGATATCGCTATGATTTTAATTGCAATTTTCTCAAAAGCTACTGAACCAATTTACACCATTTAACAAAAAGCACAATCTGCGAACAGAACTCTACCTCTGCCAAATTTCGTGTAATTCCGTTCAGCCGTTTGGGCTGTAGCCCTGGCTAAAGGTCTCTATGGAAAATTGCATGGGGGAAACACGTTTTGGGAGACCCCTATTTTCTCGGCCCCCGCTTGACGAATTACCCCGGAACTGAGCAGGCCATTTTCTTGGAGAAATTCGCGAAGATTCGTCCACCAACGCCAAAGTTATTCCACATAGAATGTCGTGGATTTCCTATGGAAACCAGGTCCTAACTAGAACTACCTACTGGCGACCGCCAGTAGGTAATATATATATATATATTTTTTTTATATATATATCTCTCCAAACACAAAAGCAATCCTTCCGGGAAGCCAAGACCTTTGGGAGGTGGCACGCAGAGCCAGCGGAGTTCCCGGCAACTAAATCCAACAATCCCATATGAGCGAGCTCTGAGGAAACAAACCAGGCAAGTACGATACCAAAAAGATTTATTCCGTCAAATCTCTACGTGACACGTTTTGGCAGTCCAGCTGCCTTTTTTACAAGCCAAGTAGCATTTGACTCATGGTAGCGAGGCAGAGTAGTCCCATAGAAGTATTTCATGATGTTATGGAAAATATGCTCATATGTTTACTTTTACTATAAAAGAAGCAATACCTAGAGGCTTGACATACTTTCCATAGCAAATGGTATACCACAATGTACATTTCACTGAAGCTTCTAGCATTGAACTGATTCTTGGGGAGACATCACTCGTACCAGGGTCATTGCCTATGGCCTTGTATCTCTTCACCCAAAGATCGTGGTTCTCTCACTTCTAATTTGAAGAGGGGTAGTGTGCATCTTTTTGGGGTGAAAATAGTGCAATACCTCTCTTGGTTTTTAGTCCCTTGGGAGACCCCCGCAGCCACAGGTGTTCACAGGAGTGACCGTAAATGTAGTGCAATGGTGCCACTAGGCAACGAATATGAGTGAAACAAAGATTATACTAGAGATACCTCCACGCAGGGAGTGATCCAAGCCACAGACACTCACTGCCGTGGTTCTCAGCACCACACACTTGCAGTTGCTTATTTTGAAGAGGACTCCAGCTCAAATCAAGCAGGGGTGGTGTCATGCCCCTTGTGTTGTGCATCCAACCATGAGGCATGCTATTTGGGATCCTCCTGGCCTCTACATATTGGATGTTAATTTCTTTTTTTAATATATAAACAGCCTCCTTGCACTGCTGCTCCCACCTAGAAGTTATCAGCTGAATGAACTTTTGACCTGTCCTCCTGTCCAGCCCTCCTAAGCTTTAGGTCTTCCTGCAACACTGAAGTCGCTCCTCATGGTCCTCAAGACAGATCACTCTCCCTGCCTGCAATCTCCAAGCACCACCACTTGCAGCATATGGCTGCTTGTCCAGCAAATGCTTTTAGTACCTACTTTTGTGGTACCAGGAGCAGCCCTCAGACATCCAAGGGGACTCTATTCCTTCAGAGTCCCCAGCAAGTCCAACCTTTACTGACCCCAAGAGGGAGGTGGGGGAGTGTAATGGGCTGTGTCCATTTAATCCACCCAGATTTATAGCTCTTGGATCACCTGGTTCTTGACTTTTTACTGTGGGTGTCACAACCAGTGTCTCACCCATGGAAATCACATGGCAAACACACCAACAGTGCATGTCAGCCGCCAGTGTCTACCTTATAAGAGGAGGAAGCTGCAATGCACCAAGGGTAAGGGGCACCTGGCTGAGTACACGTGAATGCATGGGCACACGTGGGAGAGCTGCATGTATGAGACTACCATCATTCGCAGCCCAGTAACTGCGCACAGGTAACCTAGCACAGATGGGACGCTACAGGGGTAGATATTGACCTGGGGCAGGCCTTATAATATCATTGGACACTTCTAGGGAAAGGCAGTGTGGTTTACTGTTTTTTCTGCAGATACTTTATTATACACTTAGGGGGAAATCTGCCTCAGAGTGTAGTTTACCTTCCCTTTGGCCTACAAAGTCCAGTGAGATATTAAACTGAGGAGAAAATATCAAATATGCAAGTCTGAAACCGTATCTGCACACCTTATGGGTTATCCAGAATTGTTACATTTCTCTGGCTCAGTTCAGGACCGTAATTCAGGACTTTTATCACCCTGCTGGGCCATGGTGACTACATTGCTTTCCAGAAAAGAAACAAAGGGTTCCCCACACAAAGGAAGCAAGTGATTCACTCAGCTAGTGGGGAGGAAGTGGTGGAGTAGAAAATCTGTTTCCATTAATTAGAGGTCACGCTGTACCAAGGTTGGGACAGCCTCGACCTGCTGAACAAAGGAGGGAGCCCACACCTCTGGAGCCAACATGGGAGGTGGCTCCTCTGAGGCTTTGGTGGGAAAGGTAGTGATGTCAGAGAGGGGTGGAGTTGAGGCCCCCAGAGAAGTTGTGACCAGTGACTCCTAGATGGCGTGATCCTGAATTGTCTCCGCATGCTGTGTAGGAGGGTTGGGACAGGGGTGGAGAGTTGATGTGGCACCCTAGGACTGTCCTGGGGGGCCTGGCATCTGGAAATTTCCGTCCCCATTTATAAACTCTTGCAGAAGGGAGAGAGTGCTTTTTGTTTATTTATTTATTTATTTATTTATTAGGTTTCTAAAGCGCGACAGCTACCCAAGAAGGGTTTCCCGGCGCGGAGAGACACTATGTTCAAGAGCAGATTGTGCAACTCTGAGAGGGAGCAGGAGCAACTTACTGATTAAAGAGCCAGGTTTTGATGGCTCTGCGGAAGTGGTTGTAGCGAGTTTCCAGACGTAAGTTCAGTGGGAGGGCGTTCCATAGCTTGGGGCCCAACAAGGAGAAAGACCATCCTCCAATCTTTGCTCTGCGCACTTTCGGCACGCGAAAGAGGCATTGAGATGCCGACCTAAGACAGCGAGCCGGTGTCGGAGAGTAGGGTCTGCAATCCTATGATCACCCCAGATTTTTGCTTTTTGCTTCACTGGTTTACGACTTCTCTGGCTGTGGGCCTGCCAATCAGGCCCACAGCCTTGCTGTTCTCTCACTAAATTGACACGTGTACCTTAGGTGCATTATCCAATTGGTACTGGGCCACCTTATCAGACCCTGTAACTCAGGGCATAGGTGTACCCAGGGCCTACCAGGGGCTGAAGCATGTATTATGCCACCCCTGGCTGGCCATCTAAATCTGACACAACTGGCTGCACGACAGCTGGGGCAAGGTGGTGTAATCACCCTTTGCTTTAGATATAGTATACCTATATCTAACCCTAAAATGGACACACAGATTCCTATCAGTCACTCCTATGGCAGGCATTGACAATCCTGAAGGCAGAGTGCTTGGAATCGTGTGAGATGGTGCTCTGGCATGAGCTGAGCCCGTTTGCAGCTTGCGGAACCAAGTCCTAATAGCTGTTCCATGATAACGCATACCATATACTCTTAAGTGCATTATAATCCTCGCGGTTAAATGCTATCTTTGGTATCGCTTTATCAAAACATGTCAAGTAAGGTGTCATACGAACTGGAATACTAACCCCTCGCCAATTCTGGCGACGGGGTTAGCATTCCACCCTTCTAGAGGGACACGACATGTATGTAACTGTGAACCACGGTTAAAGTTAACTCAAGCCTCAGCATCACAAAATGGATGCTGCCACCACAGACACAAGTCTGACCCCCTGCAGCTGGGAGTCCTTCCAGCGAGGAGAGCTTCGACAAAGGGTTTCCTGTCAGGTGCGGTGCTAGCACCATCCCAGACAGGGTTTTGTGTATCCTGGGTAGGCAGGGCTTTAGAGGAAGGTGACTGCAAGTGGCACCCCGGTGCTCACTATGCATCTGCCGGCTAGAACCAGTTCCAGGGGCACACCAGCCCCTGAGCTGGGGAAAGTCCGGCATGGGAGAGGGGTGTAACCACCCCCCTTCCTGGTCCCACCCCTAGGGCAGGACCTAGTCACGTACCCACCCCTTTCTTTAGGATAAAGGCAGGAGCGGGGACCCTTCCAAATTAGATCATCTTTGAATCCTTAAACTACTTTCTACGAAAGGAACTCTCGACTTCTTCTCAAGATTTCTCCCTTGTGGCTAAGGAGTAGTCACCCTGCACCCGCAGGCACCATCTAAGAACACTGCGGTTTGCTACACGTCCTTCCTCCGGAATCCGACTGACCAGCACGACGAGACCCGGCTTCCCTGGCACCTCTGACCTCTACCTACCTCTACAGCTAAGCTGAGAACCGTAGGTGCGACGAGACCTCGAGGGACCGGCCATCATCAGAACTGCATGACTTCTATCCAGCACGACCGCCGAGGGATCCTCTGGTGAGTGCTTTGGGGTCCGAGAAGCCCCGACCCTGAGCAGCTCCAGCACCGAAGTCCAGCCCCCCCAGCATCCACGAGATCTGCGTGGGGCCCTTCTGCTTTTTGCTGCTCACGGCGTTGTCTGGCTACTAGCCCGCTGGCTTGTGGCCTTCCCGACGACGACCGACGACATCAACCCCTCTGGTCTGGTTGCTCCAGACTGGCCCTAGCTCCCTCCCAAAAGAGGAGCACCCCGGACCCTCCTGGTCCACTCCAGACGCCATTTTAGGTCCACCGCGTGGGCTTGAATTTGCCAAGACTTGTTGCCCCAATCCTGGGTCCAGCGACGTCGACAGCAGCGACCATCGTGGGACAGCTCGCACCTCCATCCTGGTCGCCGACAACGCCTCCTGGTCCGTGAGACTGCAGAGCCCAGCGTCGCCCACTCACCTGGTCGTGGTGACTCCATCCGGTGCCATCCTGGTGCCCATCTAATCACTGGCTAGTGATTCAGAACTTGGTCCCCTCTGCTTACAGGTGTCTTCCATCTTCGATCCAGGCTTGGATCCACCGAACAATCTTCACTGGTCGCCTGCCAGCAACTTCTTCTTTCAGGCTCCATAGACTGCAACGAGGACTCCCGACGTCTTTTCAGACCTATGCAGCCGCAGCCCCTGGGCTAGGTAACTTCGGCATTTCGGTGCCCCAGCATAGCCTCACTATCCAAGGGTCCAGATCCTTTTTCGTTTTAAGCCTACCTAGTCGGATTCGTCCGATATCCTTAACTTTGCTTTTACTAGCCTCCATAGACTTTGTCCCGCATGAGAGTGCACACTCTGCACCCGAGTCCCCTAGGCCTCCTGCTAGTAATCTGAAGGTTCAGTAGTATAGTCCTAGCGATTCCAAAGCCTATTAGTCCAGTACTTACCTGCTAGTAATTTCGCATTCCACTTTTGTAGTATATGGTTTTTCGTGCCCCTCGGGCATCTGTGTAAATTGTGCAACTTAAAGTATTTTCGTAGGAGTTTTGTTGTGTGCTTAGTACCCTGTCCTCATAAAGAGTACAGGGCTGTTGTGATCTAAATAAATACACTGTTTATTTTCATAACACTTGTGTGGTGTCCTTTCACTTGGTGTTCAAGGGGTATATGTGATGGTATAACAGCTGGCTTCACACGCCCTCTAGAGTCTAGCCTAAAGACTGCTCTTGTCCATGCTACTAGGATAGCTGGTCTATCGGCTGACTTACAACCAATCATCAATAAGGGTTGTTTGGACTGATACATAGTGATCACTAGAATAGTGAGCACTGCATATCAGGCCAACTTCTCACATTGGTGAGCAGCGGTTGGGATTTGAGCTTGCTGTTGTTTTACCACACGTATCCTAAGAATATCATTGTGAAAGATCACATAAGTATTTAAGGTACATATAACTTAGCTTACAATACTCTGAGTTCTACTGAACCAGCTGTTGTAGTTCAACAAGGCTTAGCACACCTTGACTACAACTCTTAGCAAGGGATCAGTAGGCAAACAAATAGTGTAGGTAGGTGCTTCACTTACACAACACTAGAAGCATGTCTAACCACGGAGAGTCTTCAGAGACCCCTCTTGTGGTTGTGGACCCTCCACAGGTCCCTTCCAGATATGCTGCTCTTAGCTTCCAGGAGATGAGACAAGTCTGTACATCCAGGAAGCTAAAACCGGGTTCTAACCCTACCATTCCTTTTCTGATTGGTCTCTTAGAGACTTATGATGCCAGGAGGTCTGCCAACACAGATCCTTCTCATCCAGATGGGAATCTGCCCCCCTTAGAGGGACCCTTTACTAACCCCGACCACCCCCTCCAGGCAGCAGATGATGCTGAGGAGGAGGAGGAGGAAGAGGAGTTATCAGAGGATGAGGCAGACAAAGGTCAGGTAGAAGTCAGTAGACTTACTAGGACCAACTTAAGTAGGCATGAGAATGGATTTGGGGGACCCCCA
The DNA here is from genome assembly GCF_964263255.1 of Lissotriton vulgaris. NCBI lineage: Eukaryota > Metazoa > Chordata > Amphibia > Caudata > Salamandridae > Lissotriton > Lissotriton vulgaris. The sequence goes on along the minus strand of NC_141694.1, from coordinate 1,250,861,181 downwards.
GGGCCACTCTCAGGCAGACTTAACATTGGGAATGGACGAGATAGATCTCTATCCAGAGGCTCTAACAGATCCATTCGAACCAATAGCGCTCAGACCTCTTCTCATAGAGGGATGTCATCCCCTAAGAGAAGGGAGCATGAAGCTAAAATGAGGGAAGCCAATCTGAGGATTGAAAGGGAAGAACTTGCCCTGGCCAAAGAGAGGCTTGCCTTTGCTAGAGAGCAAAAGTTAAGTGGGTTAGATCTCACTGGTGGCAGCATTCTCCCAAGAGAAAAAGACAGGAGTTTAGACACTAGACACCTGAGTAAGATAGTGCCCCCCTTTAAACAAGGGGATGATATCCACAAATGGATAACTGCTTTGGAGAGGGCCTGCACTGTCCAGTGCGTCCCCCAGAGTCAGAGGGCAGCTGTCTTGTGGCTCTCCTTTGAAGGTAAAGGTAGAGACAAGCTCCTCACTACTAGAGCTGAGGATGCTAACAATTACCAAGTCCTGAACAGTACACTGATAGATGGGTTTGGCCTAACCACTGAGCAGTACAGGTTGCTGTTCAGGGATACCCAGAAAACTCAGTCTCAGGATTGGTCTGACTTTGTAGATTGTGCCACTAAGGCTTTGGAGGGCTGGTTGCTGGGCAGTAAGGTTACTGATTATACAGGATTGTACAATCTGATCATGAGGGAACAGATTTTAAACAATTGTCAGAACCAGTTGTTGCATCAGCACCTTGTTGACTCAGATCTGACCTCTCCCCAAGAATTGGGAAAGAAGGCAGACATATGGGTCAGAACAAGGGTTAAGCAGAACCAGGGCCAGAACCAGGGTGGTCAGAAGAAAGCAGACCAGAAGGGTAAAGATACCAAAGGTGAACAAAATGACCAGAAGTCTTCAACAGGTCCCCAACAAACCAAAGAGGGTGGGGGTCAGGCTTCCCAGAAGAAGAAGACTCAAGAAGGCCAGTCTAAAAGGTGGTGCCAATACTGCAAAAGTAAAACTCACTGGTTTAGTGAGTGCACCAAGAAAGGAGGGCAAACTCCTGCCACTGCAGCCCCTAAGGCAACTGCACCCTCTAGTACAGTCAGCAGTGGTAGTGCACCTCCCAAGGGATTAGTTGGGTTAACCTTGGGTTCTGAGGGTTATGACAACTTAGTTGACACACTCACCCAGGCTGTCCTCGTCTGTAAAGGGGATGTGGATATATCCCCTGATGTCAGTCCCAATACTTTGGGCAAATACAGACAGACACCTTTTATCAATAGCAAGATGGCTCAGGCCTACAGGGACACTTGTGCCAGTGTCACAATGGTGACACCTAACTTTGTGGACCCTGGACAGATCATGCTAGGTCTAGAGTGCCTAGTGACCAATGCCAGCAATGTCACTACCCACCATAGTATGGCAATTGTTTATTTCTCCTGGGGAGGGGTAAGTGGCCAAAAGAAGGTTGTTGTTAGTTCAGACCTCCCAGTTGAATGTTTGTTGGGCAATGATTTGGAGTCATCCCTATGGTCCTAAGTGGAGCAGAGGACTCACATGGAAATGTTAGGCTTGCCAGCACATGTGCTTGCTGTGACTAGGTCACAGGCCAGAAGATGCACCACTGAACAGGTGCTGGATCCTGGAACAATGGACCAGACACCTTCCAAGAAGAAGAGCAGGAGGGTTAAGGCATTGCCTTCCCCCTTGCCCCAGGTTGAGGATCAAGTCCCAGAGGAGGCTGACCTCAAAGAGCTGAGGGAAACTGAGCCTAAAGAACTTGAACCTGATCAGGTTGAGTTTCTGGGTTCAGGGGGACCCTCCAGAGAAGACATGGGGAAGGAACAGTTAGCCTGCCCTTCTCTTGAACCCCTCAGACAGCAGGCTGCTGCTGAGGCTGCAGGGAACGCCACAGGTGCCCACAAGGTATACTGGGAAGATGGACTCCTGTACTCTGAGTCAAGAGACCCCAAGCCTGGTGCAACCAGGAGGCTGGTCATCCCCTTGTCTTTGAGAGGTTTCCTTCTCACGTTGGCCCATGAGATTCCCCTTGCAGGTCACTTAGGCCAGAACAAGACTTGGGACAGAATTGTCTCACACTTTCACTTACCCCATATGAATGAAGATACCAAGGAGTTTTGTCGCTCCTGTGTCACTTGCCAAGCCAGTGGTAAGTCAGGTGGCACAACAAAGGCCCCCCTTATACCAATGCCTGTGGTGGGGGTGCCCTTTGAAAGAGTGGGGATTGACATTGTTGGTCCAATGGAACTCCAGACAGCATCAGGGCACAAGTTTGTACTGGTGGTGGAGGACCATGCCACCAGGTATCCTGAAGCGATTCCCCTTAGGACCACTACAGCACCTGTTGTGGCAAGAGCCCTAGTTGGAGTGTTCTCCAGAGTGGGCTTCCCTAAATAGGTTGTCTCTGACAGAGGTGCAAACTTCATGTCAAGCTATTTAACTGCTATGTGGAAGGAATGTGGTGTCAACTACAAGTTCACTACACCCTATCATCCACAATGCAATGGGCTTGTTGAAAGGTTCAACAGGACCCTAAAAGGGATGATTCATGGACTACCTGAAAAGCTTAGGCGTAGATGGGATTTCCTGATCCCCTGCCTTTTGTTTGCTTACAGAGAGGTCCCACAGAAGGGGGTTGGCTTCAGCCCTTTTGAACTTCTGTATGGGCATCCTGTGAGAGGACCCCTGTGTTTGGTGAAGGAAGGATGGGAGAGACCTCTCAAAAAGCCTGCAACCAACATAGTGGACTATGTACTTGGTCTCCGCTCCAGGATGGCTGAGTATATGGAAAAGGCTTCTAAAAACCTTGAGGCAAGCCAAGAACTCCAAAAAGCTTGGCATGACCAAAAGGCTGTCCTGACTGTGTACAAGCCTGGACAGAAGGTGTGGGTGTTGGAGCCAGTGGCCCCAGGGCCCCACACAATCCTTGAGCAAAAGGGAGAGGTCACCTACCTGGTGGACCTTGGAACTCCCAGGAGCCCCCACAGGGTGCTTCATGTGAATAGGCTCAAAGCATATGTTGACAGGAAGAACATGAGCTTGCTCATGGCAACAGATGAGGGACAGGAGGAAGAGAGTGACCCTCTCCCAGACCTGCTCACTCAGAATCCTGATGATGGATCAGTAGATGGTGTTGTCTTTTGTGGCAGCCTCTCTGACCATCAACAGAAGGATTGTAAACATGTTCTTCAATCCTTCAGACATATGTTCTCCCTGACACCCAGTCAGACCAATTGGTGTACCTGTGAGGTTGGCACTGGTGGCAGCCTGCCAGTCAAGAGTAAAATCTACAGGCAGCCTGATCATGTTAGAGACTGCATCAAAACAGAAGTGCAGAAAATGTTGGAGCTGGGAGTCATTGAGCCCTCAGATAGCCCTTGGGCTAGTCCAGTAGTTCTAGTGCCAAAGCCTCACACCCAGGGTGGTAAGAAAGAGATGAGGTTTTGCGTAGACTACAGAGGTCTCAATGCAGTCACTAAGACTGATGCCCACCCAATACCAAGGGCAGATGAACTTATAGATAGATTGGCTTCTGCCAACTACTTAAGTACATTTGACCTGACAGCTGGGTATTGGCAAATCAGGTTAGCTGAGGATGCCAAGCCCAAGACAGCATTTTCAACCCCTGGTGGACATTATCAATTGGTGGTAATGCCCTTTGGTCTGAAAAATGCACCTGCCACCTTCCAAAGGCTGGTGAATCAAGTTCTCACTGGGCTGGATGACTTCTGTGCAGCATATCTTGATGATATAGCTGTCTTTAGTTCCACCTGGGAGGATCATCTGGTCCACCTGAGGAAAGTGTTAGAGGCACTGCAAGCAGCAGGTCTCACTATCAAGGCCACCAAGTGCCAGATAGGGCAGACACAGGTTGTATACTTGGGCCACCTTGTAGGTGGAGGCCAAGTTCAGCCACTGGAGAGCAAGATACAGTCCATCAGGGACTGGGCTCCTCCAACCACCCAGACTCAGGTTCGAGCTTTCTTGGGCCTGACTGGTTACTATAGGAAATTTGTCAGAAATTATGGATCAATTGTGACTCCACTTAATGAACTGACAAGTAAAAAGATGCCAAAGAGAGTTCAGTGGACAGCAAGCGGTCAAAAAGCATTCGATGACCTAAAACAGGCCATGTGCACAGCACCTATCCTAAAGAGTCCAGACTACTCCAAAACATTCATTGTCCAAACAGATGCTTCTGAGTTGGGTGTGGGAGCTGTTCTATCTCAACTGAATTTTGATGGTCATGACCAGCCCATTGCTTTTATAAGCAGAAGGCTGACCCCCAGAGAGAAAAATTGGTCAGCTATTGAGAGGGAGGCCTTTGCTGTGGTTTGGGCCCTGAAGAAACTGAGGCCATACTTGTTTGGCACTCATTTCAAGATTCAGACCGACTACAAGCCCCTCTTGTGGCTAAATCAGATGAAGGGTGAAAACCCCAAACTGCTTACGTGGTCCATTTCCCTACAGGGGATGGATTTTACAGTGGAGCATAGACCTGGCACTGATCATGGCAATGCAGATGGGCTCTCCAGGTATTTCCACTTAAAGCAAGAAGACTCACCTGGTCAAGGTTAGTTTACTGTCCCAAAGTTTGGGGGGGGGGGGGGTCATGTAGGAGAGTAGGGTCTGCAATCCTATGATCACCCCAGATTTTTGCTTTTTGCTTCACTGGTTTACGACTTCTCTGGCTGTGGGCCTGCCAATCAGACCCACAGCCTTGCTGTTCTCTCACTAAATTGACACGTGTACCTTAGGTGCATTATCCAATTGGTACTGGGCCACCTTATCAGACCCTGTAACTCAGGGCATAGGTGTACCCAGGGCCTACCAGGGGCTGAAGAATGTATTATGCCACCCCTGGCTGGCCATCTAAATCTGACACAACTGGCTGCACGACAGCTGGGGCAAGGTGGTGTAATTACCCTTTGCTTTAGATATAGTATACCTATATCTAACCCTAAAATGGACACACAGATTCCTATCAGTCACTCCTATGGCAGGCCTTGACAATCCTGAAGGCAGAGTGCTTGGAATCGTGTGAGATGGTGCTCTGGCATGAGCTGAGCCCGTTTGCAGCTTGCGGAACCAAGTCCTAATAGCTGTTCCATGATAACGCATACCATATACTCTTAAGTGCATTATAATCCTCGCGGTTAAATGCTATCTTTGGTATTGCTTTATCAAAACATGTCGAGTAAGGTGTCATACGAACTGGAATACTAACCCCTCGCCAATTCTGGCGACGGGGTTAGCATTCCACCCTTCTAGAGGGACACGACATGTATGTAACTGTGAACCCCGGTTAAAGTTAACTCAAGCCTCAGCATCACAAAATGGATGCTGCCACCACAGACACAAGTCTGACCCCCTGCAGCTGGGAGTCCTTCCAGCGAGGGGAGCTTGGACAAAGGGTTTCCTGTCAGGGGCGGTGCTAGCACCATCCCAGACAGGGTTTTGTGTATCCTGGGTAGGCAGGGCTTTAGAGGAAGGTGACTTCAAGTGGCACCCCGGTGCTCACTATGCATCTGCCGGCTAGAACCAGTTCCAGGGGCACACCAGCCCCTGAGCTGGGGAAAGTCCGGCATGGGAGAGGGGTGTAACCACCCCCCTTCCTGGTCCCACCCCTAGGGCAGGACCTAGTCGCGTACCCACCCCTTTCTTTAGGATAAAGGCAGGAGCGGGGACCCTTCCAAATTAGATTATCTTTGAATCCTAAAACTACTTTCTACGAAAGGAACTCTCGACTTCTTCTCAAGATTTCTCCCTTGTGGCTAAGGAGTAGTCACCCTGCACCCGCAGGCACCATCTAAGAACACTGCGGTTTGCTGCACGTCCTTCCTCCGGAATCCGGCTGACCAGCACGACGAGACCCGGCTTCCCTGGCACCTCTGACCTCTACCTACCTCTACAGCTAAGCTGAGAACCGTAGGTGTGACGAGACCTCGAGGGACCGGCCATCATCAGAACTGCACGACTTCTATCCAGCACGACCGCCGAGGGATCCTCTGGTGAGTGCTTTGGGGTCCGAGAAGCCCCGACCCTGAGCAGCTCCAGCACCGAAGTCCAGCCCCCCCAGCATCCACGAGATCTGCGTGGGGCCCTTCTGCTTTTTGCTGCTCACCGCGTTGTCTGGCTACTAGCCTGCTGGCTTGTGGCCTTCCCGACGACGACCGACGACATCAACCCCGCTGGTCTGGTTGCTCCAGACTGGCCCTAGCTCCCGCCCAAAAGAGGAGCACCCCGGACCCTCCTGGTCCACTCCAGACGCCATTTTAGGTCCACCGCGTGGGCTTGAATTTGCCAAGACTTGTTGCCCCAATCCTGGGTCCAGCGACGTCGACAGCAGCAACCATCGTGGGACAGCTCGCACCTCCATCCTGGTCGCCGACAACGCCTCCTGGTCCGTGAGACTGCAGAGCCCAGCGTCGCCCACTCACCTGGTCGAGGTGACTCCATCCGGTGCCATCCTGGTGCCCATCTAATCACTGGCTAGTGATTCAGAACTTGGTCCCCTCTGCTTACAGGTGTCTTCCATCTTCGATCCAGGCTTGGATCCACCGAACAATCTTCACTGGTCGCCTGCCAGCAACTTCTTCTTTCAGGCTCCATAGACTGCAACGAGGACTCCCGACGTCTTTTCAGACCTATGCAGCCGCAGCCCCTGGGCTAGGTAACTTCGGCATTTCGGTGCCCCAGCATAGCCTCACTATCCAAGGGTCCAGATCCTTTTTCGTTTTAAGCCTACCTAGTCGGATTCGTCCGATATCCTTAACTTTGCTTTTACTAGCCTCCATAGACTTTGTCCCGCATCCCGCGTGAGAGTGCACACTCTGCACCCGAGTCCCCTAGGCCTCCTGCTAGTAATCTGAAGGTTCAGTAGTCAAGTCCTAGCGATTCCAAAGCCTATTAGTCCAGTACTTACCTGCTAGTAATTTCGCATTCCACTTTTGTAGTATATGGTTTTTCGTGCCCCTCGGGCATCTGTGTGAATTGTGCAACTTAAAGTATTTTCGTAAGAGTTTTGTTGTGTGCTTAGTACCCTGTCCTCATAAAGAGTACAGGGCTGTTGTGATCTAAATAAATACACTGTTTATTTTCATAACACTTGTGTGGTGTCCTTTCACTTGGTGTTCAAGGGGTATATGTGATGGTATAACAGCTGGCTTAACACGCCCTCTAGAGTCTAGCCTAAAGACTGCTCTTGTCCATGCTACTAGGATAGCTGGTCTATCGGTTGACTTACAACCAATCATCAATAAGCGTTGTTTGGACTGATACATAGTGATCACTAGAATAGTGAGCACTGCATATCAGGCCAACTTCTCACAGCCGGCATATAATGCTGCACAAGGGATTGTAGATATCTTGGTGCATTTCCCCATTTAATTCTGTGCATAAGGCTCAATGTCTTGAATTTGACGCGGTTTTCGATTTTCAACCAGTGGAGTGCCTTGATGTGTCCAGATATTCTTTCCCTTCTGGGACACTTGCACAGTAGTCTAGCAGCGGCATTTTGGACAAGTTGGAGGCGTCTCATGACTGTTTGCGCTGATCCCAGGTATAGGACATTGCCGTAATCTAAACGGGAGGTGATCAGTGCATTGACCACTGTCTTCTGAGTGTCTTCTGGCAGCATCCAGATGATTTTTCTGAGCCACCTCAGGATGGTAAAGCAGGTGGCAGTTACATTGTTAACTTGTGGCTCCATGGTTAACTCATTGTCAATGATAATGCCCAGGTTACGTACTTGGTGTGACGGGGTAGGTAGTGATCCCATTTCAGAGGGCCAGTGTCTGGGATTCCAAGGGTTGTGATCAGGACTCAATATTAGAACCTCCGCTTTGTTACCATTCAATTTGAGTAGGTTATTACTCATCCAGGTTGCAATTTTTCTGAGGCCAATTTGAAGGCAAGAGGGGGCGTCCTGATCACCGCTGAAGCTGGACACTGGGACTGGACTGTGGCAGCCAAGGACAACTGGAAGTAAAATCTCCCTGATGCCCTCATGGATTAAGGATTCTGTCTACAGTTTCCCCCAGGACCAGTGGATCTCTCTCCAGGGATACTGGTCCCCTTCAGCCCCCTAAGGATCAGTTGGCGGAGGAACTGGCCTTCTGCTCCCACACAGGAGGGGAGAAGCACCAGAGGGCAAGAAAGAGAAGGTCTGGCACAGGAAGCCAGTGGAACCAGCTGGCAGCAAAGTATGCCATCTTAGAGGCCAGGATGCCAGAAGAAAATAATACAGTTGACTAGGGTGCGACACCAGGAGAAAAATTAGCCCAAGTTTCAAAAATCAGGTCAACGGGCCCAAGACATGCAGGGAAAAGGGATTTGACCTGGACAACAACCCCCCCCCCCTACCCGGCACCCCAAGCCGAGAAATGGAAAGCAGGGAGCTCTGCTGCAAAAGGCAGGAATCTCCTTGGGTGAGCCAGAATCCGTGACTCAGCACAACCTATTATTTATGAACTCTGGGAGGGGACATGCTTTGGGCTCTGGATGCCTGGGGATCCCAATCCCCGGGCCTGTTTTTGTAAACAGGGGCCCGGGTCCTCACCACCAATGGAAGCGGGGATCGCCCCCCCCCCCCCCAAACAAAGAGAATAGGGGATTGGGACCATTTCTTGGCCATGCCGTACAGAAGAACAGAGGGAGTGCCATTGCATCCCTACACAGTGTGGGAAGGGGTTCCAGGACCCAATGTCTGGGCTCCAAGCAACAAGGAGATTGGGGGAGCACCATCGTGGCCCCCCAATGGTTTTTGGACCGCCCCCACTCCCGCGTCTGGGGGAGGAGCGGGACTGCCACCACCAAATAAACACCCTGCACACACAGAGCAGGTAGGGGAGAACCATGCTTCCAGATCCTGCACGAGCAAAGGAGTATGCCAGCTTGGAGGGAAGCCGGCGGGGCAGCTGGGGTTGGGCTTCCTGAGCTGCTCACAACAAAGGGGCCAAGAGGGGTGTTCCCGAGTGGGACTGGGCAACCCCACACAAAAAGGAGAGAGAAAAAAAGTTGAAGACTGCCAATAAGAAGCCACGCGGCTGCAACAGAATGCCTGAGCTGCTGGGTGGGATTCTCGAGCTGGCTCCATCATAATGGCAAGTTGGGGTGCCCAAGTGGGACAGGGCACCCCACCACCCAAGAAAAAGGAAGCACAAAATATAAAGAAGACATGGGGCAGGAACCCTGCGCAACGGAAGTTGCCACTAAAGCCGCTCTACATGCATGCATGCCCCTTTGCGGGAGTGCCGCATAAGGCACTGCAGGGCTCTGTATTAGCCTAAAGTTTTCCCTTACTGTGGTGGCCCCAAGATGGAAAACGCACCACCAACACTGGCAAACAAGTGAGAGTAGAGTGCAGGAGTACAGCAGCTCCCAACTATAGGAATTGAAAGGTCCTGACTAAGTCTGCAGGGTCCCGAGAACTATGACCTTGTGGCTTTTTGAGTCAAATCTAAGCACTTCGAAAGATGCAACTTTTGTATTATAGCCGGGAGTGCAGCGACCTCTGTTGGTCGGTTCTATGGCTGCATATGTTATGAATAATTGTAACGTATTGCCATCAGTAGGCCTTGCACTGCTCTCCTTTGCTACCCTGAGAGAGTAAAGCACTAAAATGGAGTGTTTGGTTCCCAGTGCGAGGGTGATGGACTCATTCCTTGTGCAGCCCACACAACTAAAAGCACATTTCCTTACAGGGAGCTACTGCCACGAGCTCTGGAAATAAAGTCTAAAAACTACAAGTCCATATTCCTCCCACTCCAGATAGAAATCCATTCACAATGTGGGCCTGTCCTTCTAGTATTTGTCCACTTCTTTTTCAAGCCGATTCCCTGTGTGGGTGGTTTAAAAATGGAGAGCTCTAAAAGATAGAGTTCTTACGGAATCCAGAGATGACACATGACCGCTCCATCTGACTGGCGCTTCCAGTGAGCAACCCAGATGCTACTCAACTGCCCTGCCCAACATTCTGGTAATATTCAAGATGGAAGTTTAAGTGGGGTTGGAAAAGACCTCTCCTCTGACCCAGGCTCCTCCCAGCCAGATCTGAATCCTTCCTTTAAGGACATTAGATAAAGCCCTACTTGTGGTTACTGGAGCTAAATGTCTGCTTGCTCTTCTTTTGCCCTCTTTGAGAACATCCAGCCGGAGCTTTAAGGAATAAAGCAAATCATTATCCTATGGATAGTTCACCAATATCTCTTTCCTGACACAGTAGAAGGCTCATGCCCCAGAATGGACAGCTTTGCCAACTTTCCAACAGAGTAATTAAGTTCGCCCAGTAGGGTAGCTCAAGGCCTGAACTCCATTAAGACTGGGTCATAGAAATATCTTACATTTCCATGTACAAAACTGAACGCATTAGAGTAAAACTAAACCTGGATATGCGTTTGGTAGGGAAAGACATGTAAACTGTATTGCTAATCCATATCAATCAAAAGTTATTATTTAGGCATACTCTATCCTTAACTGCCCTAATGACATATTTAGCTACAGTAGGCCCTTAAGATGTTCGTATATGTTATGGATCAGCCAAAGGTATTTGCACTCCGATATTTTTGTTTTGTTATTTTCTTGACCCCCTGTCCAAGCGGAGACAAACTTCTCCTTGGCTTGGTGGTGGAGTAAGGAGCGTGCTGGAGTCTAATCCAGTCTGGACACTAGCAAATTCTTTAAGAGGTGGCCCTTTTCTCCTTTCCAGGCTGCCTCGTTAATGTGCATACACCATCACTAGTGATGTCACTCACATCAAACTGGCTGAACCAGATTCCACAATCCCTCCGAGGGCAACACAGAGACCAAGCTTGTGGGTTGGGATAGGAGAGGGGCTAAAGACTGCTATTATTGCAGTCAGCTCATCCCTAGCCATGACCACGAGCTCGAGGCACTTTTTCTGTTAATGGGAGGGAGGTGTGAAAGGGGCAGAAGGAACAGCCTAGCTCCTCCCACCACCTATATCACCCCACCAACAGAAAAAACAAATCAGGTGGAAGGGACTTGGAAGGGGAATGGACTAGGATTGATTCCAGTTCCTTTCTTATCAGTCACCACGTCCTGACTCAGTCTCAGACATCTCCTTCATCTCCCAGTGATTATCTGTCCAAGAGGAAGGATATGCATGTCTATGTCCCAGCAGGGTGGCAGAGGGTATTTGGAATTTCTCTAGCCTACGGAAATCCAAATAATGTTACTCCTTTCTGGGGCACAGACAGTTTTGCACCCCAGCAAGAATTCAAATGAAGATTGAAATTTTTCTTATCCTAATAAAAAAAAAAAACTGTGACTGGCTACTATCTGGGGCATAGACACATATGTTGTTTGGATTTTATTGCACTGGGGACAAACACACACGTCTGTGCACAGTAAGGAGCCCAAAAGCTATTTTTTTTTCTTATCCTCAAAAAAAATCCAAACAGCACTTGGCTCCTCGCTGTGGTGCTGATACAGACACATGTGCGAGCCCAATGCAGGAGCCTGGATGTGTTTTTGATATTTTCTTACCCTCTGAACAAACCCAAACCGCCCGGGTTCTTTGCTGCACCACAGACTGACAGACACAAAGGTCTGCGGCCCAGCGAGGAGCCCGGACTCCGTTTGGTTTATTTCTGATAAGTATAAATCCAAACAATACCTGGCTCTTCGAACTGCACCCATCTCCATGTTGGGGAGCAGACACAACGTATGTGCCCCAGCAAGGCACTCAGAACTTCTTTGAATTTTTGCTTTGGCCTCAGGAAAAATTCAATCAGCGCCCATTTTCTTGGTATGAAAAAGACACACATGTGCCCTGGCATGGAGAGCAGAGCACCATTCAGCTGCTTGCTGAAGCCCAGAAACTTATTTTTAGGTTGGAGTCATCCAGCACCTACGGAAACCTAACTCCCCAGCCATTTCTTAACACAGGCCACCAAGAAGAGTCCTGGGTGGTGTGATTCGCAAGGATACTTTTTTCTTATCCAGAGTGCCCTGCTCAGATAAAATATTAGTTTAAAAAAAACGTTTCCTCAAACATCTATAGCCAGAAGCTCCGGAATGTGTGGTGACCAGGAAGACTCCCACCACACAATGTTCCCACACTTCAGTAGTTCACATGAATGGGTGGGTGTATCATAGCTGACGGGTACAAGCTGAATAAGGAACCGTATGAATTCAATATAGTGTCAATGTGGTCAACACATGATCAAAAATGTGGCCTATTCTTTTCCTACAATAGGTTAAGCCACACATGCATGATGCCATTTTGTATCAGCTAAAATGTGGGAACATTGCAGGGTATAACCATAGCTATTTGCCTTAAGTTCTGTAGTTTTCTGTTGCAGAAAAAGAAAGAATTGTGATTTTTTTTTCAACTACCCATACGTTGACATTGTCAGGAGATTTGGGGTAATAAAACATTCTGAATTTCATGCAAGCCTTGTCTTAGCGGGTTCCAATGTGTCTCTATTTTTCAGAAATATTTGGGGTTGGTAGGTTGTGCTGGGTGCTGACCGACTCCATGTTCAAATGCCACAGACATGCACCTGGAATCCAATCCATCAAAAACATTCACTGGGGTCTAGTGTGGGGGGATCCCTACTCAAACCTATGGAAAACCTAACAATGCATAAATATCCCACACACAGAAGTCCTAGGTAAACACAGATGTGTATGAAGATTTGTGAAGGATTCCTGTACAAGGAAGACTAGAGATCATTACCATGTTTTGGGAAAAAATTGAAGTACGACATATGTCCTGTTCAGCTCAATATTTGGGCCAGCCAATCAAGGTGAACGTGGTATGGCACCCAGCAATATAAATTGTATAAAGTGTAAATGCAAAAAATATATTGTTGTGGTATGTTTCAATAGAGCCCAGATCAGTAGTACACTAAACTGGCATTTTACTTGCAGCTGCTTTACCCTTTTTATTTTTTAAGTTATGAGAAACATAAATGTACCAGCGTCGGGGAACAGAATAAAAGACTAATTCAAACACAAAGTGGGAGCAATATTAGAAAACAGCCAGAATGAGGGAGCGTGGCTTGGACGGCGGTGGGGGCGTGGCTTGGACGACAGACGCTAATGGCTGCCTGATCGAGCTGTCACGCCAGACCGGAGCCAGCAACTGGATTTTATAAGCGAAGAACACATCTTCGAATCACCAGAAAGACAGAAAAAGTGATCGGAACAATTCGCCCACCAGACGAGACTAAAAGGAGAACTCAGGACGCACGGAGAGCAGAGTTAGCCACGATTATACAAAGGGGAAAGGAGGACGTGAAGCGGATCCAAAATGGCGCTCCCCTGAAAGCCAAAGCAAAGTCCGCTGCAGATACCGAGCGCTACAGACCCCAATCAGCAAAGAGAGAGGGCGTTTTGCGGAGGACCCGTACAAAGACCGAGCAAGAGACACCCGGTTAAAAACCGAAGCAGCGCAGAAGAGAGGCGTGGCGCGGAGAGGACGCGAAGCAGATCCAAAATGGCGCTCCCCTGAAAACACAACTCCGCCGCAGAACAAGGTACCGAGCGCTATAGACAACCCCCAACTAGCAAATAGAAAGAGTGGGCGGCTTGTGGGAAATCCCAAAACAGAGACAGAGCGGGAGTAAGCAGGCAAAAAACCGAGGCAGCGGAGAGGGGGGTGTGGCGCACGAGAGATCGAAATAAAGAGGGAGAGCACACACCACAGGAGCCACTGATCCGCCTCCCCATCTCCAGAACCCCAGCCCATTGGCTTGCAAAGCGGCACAATCAACAGAGCCCTCTCTAGCAGAATCGCTATAAACCGGCGTCCAAAGAAGAAGCATAGCAATCGAAAGAGGTTGATAAAGGACTGGAAACCGAAACTGAAATCCATTCCAAAATGGCGCTTGCCCGAAGCGGCAATCAATCCTAGGCGCTAACTCTCCTTGAACGAAATGAAGAGACTAAGGGGCACAAGGGGAAGAGCGAGGCAGAATGGAGGAACTGAACACAAGATCAAAAGAGCCTCCGAGGCCCCCTATCCTGCAACTGAAATCAACGGAGCAAAAAGAACGGAGCTCAAGGACAAACAAGGACAGGAAGGATGAGAAACGAAACTGAATACAAAAATCAAAAGGGCGCTAGCAAGCAGATACCGTGTGCAGTATTTGGTAATCATTTAAGGGTGCGTGGGAAAAAGATAATAAGAGAGAAAATAACAGAGTGACTCCCTGGCCTCCCAATAATAAGAAAACGAACAAGGCAGGCAGAGGAGAAAAGAGTGAAACGCTAATACATTAGAACCACCACACTGCCTGCCCCACATCGCCAGCACTGCCATCAGCACCCAGCTTCACTGCAACACATCGATACAACCGAATCAGCAAGCTCTAGCAAGCACCACGATCTGAAAAGAGGGGAGAAGTAGCAGCCCCATTAAATACTGCACCTTTGAGAAAGGAAGGTAGGGCAAGAGAGCGATATCAGGGAGAACTATCTGCACCAGAAATAGCTCAGGCACCTGGACCAGAAATAGCTCAGGCACCTGGAACAAGAAAGGAAAGAAAGAGAAAAGCGATGAGGGGACAAACAACAGCAGGGATACAGCGGAAAACATGGCAGAAAGGGAATCCAGTCTGCAGGCACAGCTACAAAAAAAAGCAAGGGCAAGCCTCCCACATCTGATTCACCTATAAAGCAGAGGCCAGACAAACACCACGCTAGACACCATCCTAAAGAAACTTGCAGAAGTGCACGACCTGGCGAAATCCACTAAACTCACCACCGTGTCCATTCAACTCGAGCACAGCCGCAGTCAGGGCTGATTTGAACACAGTAAATACCAAACTCGCAGCGGCAGAGCAGTGCATCAGCGACACAGAGGATGCCACTCAACGCACCAAGAAAGAAATGAGTGGTCTAAGCTCAACAACGGACTCTTTGCAAAGGTAAACAGCAGAATTGGAAGACAAAAGCCGCAGTGGAAACATACGGATACTAGGAATCCCGGAAGGCGCGGAGAATGAGGCAGGGTCTTGTGCAAAATTCCTAGAGGATATCATCCCGAAGTTACAAACCTAAGATTTGAACGCCAATTTGAACTAGATAAGGCCTTCAGAGTCCCAGCCTCAAAACAACTGGCGAAAAAATTCACCAGACCAGCACGCGGAAGAGATTTTTAAATACGCCAGAAAGAACAACCAGATCATCTTGAAAGGGCAAAAAATCATACTGACGCAAGGCTACTCCAAATCAACAGTAGACATCAGGAAAGGCTTTCTCGCCCAACGCCAGACACTCAAGAGCAGACAAATTCTATTCACCTTCGTAGCACCGAAAAAGTTCAAAATAAAGGACAGGGGGAAAACCCTTTTCTTCACCGACCCACAAGACCTACACCAATACCTGAAGGGCCCGCCAGCCATACAGATGGAAATGTCAACTCATGGAACGGCCAAAAGAGGACCCTCGCCTGACCCTACGAGTGATGAGTGACTAAAACCACAAGAAAAATAGACCATCTCCAAAGATTACTCTAAAAACTCGCTACCTCGAGAAGACAATCCCAAGCGACCGGCTCTACCGCACAGAATGGAGAAAAACATCTTGAACCTTACCTACACGATCTACCTCAAGTGAAAATCGACTTCGCTATCCCAGGCATCCCAAAGAGTACTGTATCCTTTTTAACCATTTTTTATGTCTGCTAGCTGCAACACACTGACTAATACTGCTATGCGGCAGCCGAGCCGACCACTAGCCCATAAAAGGTTAATATCTTGGAAAAATGTACAGTTTACATTGTTTCTGAATCAAACTTGGCTCCGGAAGGCGTAATGGCGATCCTGCCGTCGCCCTTTCCAGATCCTGGATGCGGGGGGTGGAGGGAGGGAGGGGAGGGGAGGGCAGGGGGAGCAAAGGCGGGGGGGACGGGAGGGGGTGTCACCAGGAACAGGGGGGGGGGAAATGGGGAGATAGTACTCTTTTCTAATCTTACTTTGGCACTACCTACACTTTACTTATTCAATCTAAACCACAGCAGGATCCAGCTACTGCTCCAGTCTCCGATTTTAACGAAATTGCCAATGAGAGTCGGGCACAGAGAGCCAAACCCACACCACATAGATAATGGCTAACAACAACCCTGTCGCGCTAGCGACCGATCTCAAAATAACCTCACTAAACGTCAAAGGCCTGAATCACCCCATTAGGCGCAGGAAAATACTAGATTGCATAGCCAAATCCAAGAGCGATATAGTCCTGCTACAGGAAACTAAATTAGACTAGGAGAGCTACATACTAGTTAAAGCGAGGTGGATTGCCCACTCAGTCTGCTCCCCAGACACTCGGAAAAGAGGGGGGAGTCATGACGCTCATCTGCAAGAACTTAAAACTCACGATTAATTCACACACACACACAATAAATAGCAAAGGCAGGATATTGATAACCAACATCTCAAGAGGGAGTGATCAAATCCATGTAGCGAATCTCTATGGCCCCAACTCAGACGACCTCCAATTCTGGGAGGAAGAGGCCATCGCCCTTGACAAAATCACGCATAATGAACTACTGATAGTTGCAGGAGATATCAACATGCCCTTAGACCCACTGTTAGACAGACAATCCCACTGCCACTACCACTCAAACAGCTCCCACAAGGCACTCCTCAGCATATGTACCAGATTCAACCTCAGAGACACATGGCGACTCACACAACCAACCACGAGACTATACTTTTTCCTCGAACCCATACAAATCACACACAAGAATAGACTACATCCTAATATCAGGGACCCACACGCACATGATAGAAGAAGCCCTAATAGAGCCAAGGCTAGTATCAGCCTAAAACTAACTGGCCAACACAATGAGACAAGAGCACGTAAATGGATGTACAGAAGCAGCATTATTGAAGACCCCGCCCACTGGAAAGAAATCACTAACGCCCTCACTGAATACATTGCCACCAATGATAATGACGAGGTAAGCACAAATACACTATGGGTCGCCATGAAGGCCACAATTAGAGGGAAACTAATCGACATTTCTGCCAGGATCAGAAAGAAGGCAAATCTAAGACTGACCGAGCTAGAGGCAGAAATCAAAAGACTAGAACTGGAATTCATAAGGGACAATCGGGCAGAAATCACCCTCCATCGTTTAACGCCCGCCAGATATGAATACAACAAAATCACTAGCGAAAGAGCCGGCCTCTGGTTTAACAGAGGCAAGGCTCTGAACCTACGTGAAGCCAACAAAGCAGGCAAACTGCTCGCCTCTTATCTGAAATACAAAAGCAATCAGAGGGCAGTCACCTCAATCACCGACACTGACATCAAGACATACACCAAACACAAAGACATTCTCAGAATACTCAGGCAATTTTATTCAGACCTTTACAGAAACGAGAAAAAAGTAGGCAAAGACGCATGCAAGAAATACCTGGAAAAATTAGAGATACCAAAGCTAGACGACTCAGACAGAATGACACTAGGGGCAGAATTCTCCGTAGCAGAGATAGAAAAGTCAGACAAGACCCTAAAAAAGAACAAAGCCCCTGGCCCAGACGGTTTCACAGGGGACTTCAAGTCCTTCCTTCTGCAACTCGCACCGCTCATGAAAAGAGTGTTCACCCACACAGCACACACAGGGAAAATACCAGCAACCATGACGGGGGAACCATAACAGTTATCCCAAAAGAGAACAAAGACCATAAACTACCCAAAAACTACAGAGCAATGTTCTTGATCAACGTAGATAGCAAAATCTACGCAATGATCCTAGCCACAAGACTTAACAAGATACTACCTAAACTAATAAGTAACACAAGTGGGCTATATGAAAGGCAGAATGGCAAGTGACAACACACGCCTTCTATGCCATGTACTCCAACACGCATCAAAGACCCCCGGCCCAAGCCGTTGCCATCGCGCTTGACGCTGAAAAAGCCTTCGACAAAGTTTTCTGGGCTTTCCTAGAACAATGCTTGGCAAACTTCAACCTAGGAAAAGACTGCATAAGAAAGATAATGGCCCTGTACCAAACACCCACGGCACGCGTCACAATAAACGGTGGTCTATCAGAACCACTGACCCTCCAACAAGGTACGAGACAGGGCTGCCCGCTCTCGCCCGCCTCTTCCTACTAGCCCAAGAACCCCTAATCCAAAGTATCAACAACAAAAAAAGGATATTCGAGGTATTTGCATAGGTGACACCTCCATAAAAATAGCAGCCTACGCCGACGATATATTAATAATGACAGAACAACCAAAAACCTCAATAGAAGCCCTCATGTCCTCTATTAACGAAAACTCGTCCTTGGCGGGATACAAACTTAACAACGACAAGTCCGAATGCATACCGCTAAACATCCACTGCAACAGAGGGGTGCTAGGTTCATTGGGAATCTAGTGGCAGACCGGATATGTCAGATACCTGGGTATCCACTTTCACAACGACCTGCTTTCCACCCTTAGACACAATGAGATACTAGTGCTAGAAAAGATAAAGAAGCAACTTGATGCATGGTCCCCCAAATTCATGTCCTGGTGGGGACGAATCGAAACATTAAAAATGATGATCACCCTATTAGTGAATTTCCTCGCAAGCATGCTTCCAATATTCCTCTCAGAAGACTTCCACCAAAAACTAGATGAAATGTGCTCCAGATTCCTGTTGTGTGACAAAAAAGGCCAGAATAAGTATGAAGAAACTAAGAAGACCAAAAAAACAAGGGGGGGGTTAACCTGGCAGACTTTAAGACCTTCCAAATTGCTTTCCTAGCCAGGCAAGGCACACACTGGAAAGAGCAAGCGAATTAATACATACCAACCTGGGTACAGCTGGAGAGAGCAATACTAAAAAACGCACTTGCCCTTCTCACAGCCACCACACACTCACTCGCAAGCAACCCGATATTGAAAAACACCAAGATAGCACTGCTGAAACTGGATAGCAAACTGGAGGTGAGCATCAGGGGCTCCAAGGCTGAATCCCTATGATCGAATAGAGCCATAAAGTAGAAGGGCAAAAAACTATTTTGAAAACTGGATAATGAAGGGCACTTCTCACCCATATCAACTCGAAGTCAACTCCACTCCACTAACCTTTAGCAACCTAAAGTCGTCCCATCAACTAGAAGACCCAGACCTATACAAGTTCCTAAAGATCAAAACAGCCCTTACGAAGTCCAAAATAACAGACTCTAAGCCCTCCAAATTCCACTACGTCACAAATATAAACAGAATAGGACACCAGGTCTCCCACATATACAAAACCCTCACAGTGCAAAAAAACAACACCAATGAAAAGATAGAGAAATACTGGAACTCAAACATACACCCACCACTAGAGGACAAGGAATGGGACATGCTATGGGCATCAGCCACACAGACCAAAATCACCCCTGTACTTGCGCAGACCAAGCTGTGGCTCCTACATAAAACGTTCTGGACCCCAGAGCGTCTGCACAAGCTGGGACTAAGAGACTCCAGTGCGTGCTGGAACTGCGACGGGGACAGGGGAGACATAGAACACCTGATCTTTCTGTGCCCGACTCTCAAGGCTTTCTGGGGGAAGGTCTTTGATTTCATAGACAAAACATTCAAATGCAAAATGTCAAGAGGATTCCACTCGATCATCACGACCTCCATCCAAACTAACCTCGCCGCAAAGGGAGACAAGAACTCCTGGACCTTCTCCTAATTGCAGCAACCAAACTAATACTCACAAACTGGAAAGACACAGCACCTTTCTCTCTTCTCCCTTTACTTATTCACATTATTCTCTTCACTTCTCCCTATACTACTCCTACGGGCAAGGGACCCGTCACAAACTAAATATGTATGACGTAATATGCTAACCGGAGGCTTCCCAAAATAAAGCCACCACTTTCACTGTATGTATGGATCCAAATACCATAAATAAAAAAAAAATGTTTTTAAATGAAAACAGCCAGAATGGTCAGCAACGAAAAAGACTATTGCATTCGGTGTGGAGGTTAGCAGCATGACGGGAAATAGGGTTTAAAGACTGAACTAGAGTGTCCTGGCCAGCAGATGCGTCAGTCAACCAAAGCAGAATTAGATACCATACATGCATCAACCTCAATCTCCATGGTCCATTCTCTACCAATATCATTGCCAACATTCTGATATTCAAAAATTCTGGTCACTAGTTCCAAGGATCGTGGGTCACACTAGAGAGCCAGGAGCGTGCCAACACAAGTATGGCCAGAGAGACTGCAAAGAAATAGAAGCCCGCTAAATGTGGAGGGCGAGTGTCTCAGGATGATCAGTTTCGGATCTGTAACCAACCAGGGGTTTTGAGTTACTATACATCCTATCAAAGACGAAGTCCCAGTACAAACACAGAACTGTACAAGAGGCAAACATACAAACCGCCCTGGCGTTTTCGAGGCTACACCGCAAACAGCAATCTTCCGCCTAAAGCTTAATTAAGAAGAGGTGGTGTGGGGTGTAATAAAAGTCATTGATACATCTAAAATGGTACACCTTAACACGCAGCACATTAAGAGCAGACTGCATCAAGATATTGTTATGTCTCAGATCGCCAGCCGTCATTGCTGTATTAAGAAAGCGTCTCCTTTTAATAGCCCTGCCCTAGACTGGATCCTCCTTGTGGTCCCGGGAGTGCTGATAACTTAGCTTATATACCAGGTCGATATTTCTTTTTTCTGGAGGCTTTGCTACCAGCTTCAGTAAAGAGTTATCCGAGCTCCGAATCTTGTCTTCATTAAGACTAGATATAAAATGTCAAACTTGGAGATATCTATAAAAGTAAGTATGGGGAAGAGAATACTGCTGCTGCAAATTCTCAAAGGAAAGAAGAACTACACCCTCAAATAGTTGACCCATGGTGAAGAGACTAGCCCTCTCCCAGTTCTCATGAAAGTAGTCAGGCACACAGGAAGGTAAGTTGGGATTCTATTTGAGATAGGTTAACTGATTGAGTGGGTAAGTTTGGAAACTATTTCCTTTGAAGAACTCCAAATAAGATGAAAACCTTTTGGGACTTAAATCGAGTTTGCTTTAAATACATTGTATCCACGATCCCAACACCTGGAATGATTGGTACCCCCAACGGCAGGAAGCCAGCAAACATATGCCTTTGTAGCCACTCCCCCATTCCAGAACAAAGCGGAGTTGTGAAAAAACATTGGGCCACATAATAAAATCGCAAAACTGCAAGAGAAACCCCACTGTCCTTGGTTGTTGAAGAAGCTGAATCTTACAACGAGGTTTCCATTAGCACTAGATAACTCCTACTATAAAGCCTTCACACTGTTCCACCCTCTACCCTGTTTCCAAATATCCAAAGTGCAATTTATTGGTGATGGGCGTTCCAAACCCACATAAAACCCCAATGTTTGGTACTCCTGTGCTTGGGTTTGAGGTGTTGTCCTATGTGGACGACACCCAAATAATGGTTTTTATAACATAGTGTAAAGGACTCTGCCCTCAACTTTAGACTCTGTATGGAGGCAGTTTCCTCTTGGATGACAAGAATTTTCTGAAGCTGAATGGAGAGAAAACAGAGGTCCTGATTTTTACGAGTCAACAGGATATCTGGTCCAGTGACTGGAGGCCGGACACACTTGGTGTTTGTCCATGTCCAGTATCTCACGGGAAGAACTTAGGTGTGATTGTGGTTAATGCTCTCTCTCTTGACCTTCAGGTCAATAGGACTGTCTCCACCTGCTTTGGGGTCATTAGGATCCTTAGAAAAATCTCTCACCATCTCTCCTTCGAAGCGCGCAAGCAGGCCGTCATTGCCTTAGTAACGTTCAGATTGGACTATTGTAATGCCCTGTATTTGGGCATTGGTAAAGGCCTTGTTTGGCATCTGCAGATGGTGCAGAATGTGGCGGCCAGGCTGGTTTTGAATCTCCCTAAACATCACTCAGTCTTGGCCTCGATTAAGCTCTTGCACTGGCTGCCGATGGACTGCAGGATTCTTTTTAAGACCCTATGCCTGACTCATGAAGCCTATTACGGATCTTGCTCAGAGGGCATCAAGTCAATGGTCCAATACTATGATCTTAGCAGGCTGCTTCGGTCTTCGGACAAAAACCTTCTGATAGTTCCTAGGTTTAAGAAGGCTAAATGGGGTGGCAGAGCCTTCTCGACGGCTGCACCCAAACTGTGGAACTCCCTCCCAGAAGTACTTTCTAATCAGGTGTCCCTCCCGCTTTTTCGTAAAGCCTTTAAGACATGGCTTTTCTTGGATACGTCAGTTTGAGCATGTTCTCTTTTTCACCAGATCCTGATACCTTGCAGGCAGCGCCTTGAAGCCCTTGGGCTAAGTCTCTGCTCTATAAATAAAACATTTTTTTTTTTTAAATGCTCAGGAGACCGAGAGGAACAAAGCTGGGGGTTAATTTGTTCCTGCATTAGGGAAAGTATTTGGGGAAAACATGCTAAAAATCTTACATTGGTCATGTTCAGAGCATTGTACTGGTCAGTCAGTTTGGGCAAGGGAGGTTTGGCACATACATTACATAACTGAATGTGCAGGCCAAAATAAATGTATTCAGTGTCCCATCTGCCACAGCGCCACCTCTGAGCAGATGCCAGACACCAGTCTTCCTCACTCAGACTGAAGATGCATGTGAATGAGTATTCACAGGTATCCTGCACAGACCCTCTTTCTCCAGCTGGACAGTAGTATACCTAATGTTAAAATGTGGGCACTGGCAGTTACTGCTCTAATCCATTTAAAACTGAAGCTTTGTGTGAGACCTCCCTTGCATCCGGTGCAAAAAAAGAGGTACAAAAGCAAACACACGTGGAATTCTCACTGGAGAGTATCTGCTGCTTTACAATGAGGGTCGAGAAACACTGAACAATACATATCAATGGGCAATATAGAATGTTTAGAACTTCTCTGTTAAAAGAGTTCCAGGACTATCAGTATCTTGTATCCAAATATTAACTGTAAGAGAACAAAACTTATAAGTTGGAACAACTCCATAACAGAGATGACATCTATACATACCTCTACTAAAATACTTTATAATGAGCCAAAAGAGTGGTAAAATGGTTCAACAGAAGCCACTTGCACAGTTTGTGTTAAAATTACCTTTTATAATTATTTTTTAAATGTACAGGATAGCATCTTTAAAATGTTTTCTGACAAACTGAACTTAAAAATACGAGGTCCATGACATTAATATTTGTGTTACATTATTGAATAAATAGCTTTAGATATTATTTCTGATGAAGATTCAACTGTCGAAATTATCAGAGGAAGCATTTTCTCATTTGGTGACAGACAAATAAAGATTCATTTAGTTTAAAACAGACGTCTTAAAACAAACAATTTGTTGAAAACATTTAACTCAATACTACAGAAACCAAAGGGTACAACAACTACACAGCAATTATAAATACAGCTATTTAAAAAAAAACATAACTCATGCACAGGAAAACACCACTGATTTACACAAATATTTAAGTTGTCAGTTCCAAATTAATGTAACGTAAATAAATAAGCTTAAGCACGGTGTACTGAACCAGTCAGCAACATAAAATAGGTGGAGTATTTTTTTGTCAATTCCTAGTCTGTGGTGCCATATTAGCATACACTACGAGGCCTGTCTCTGATAAAACAAAAATCCACGTAAATGCCTATGAGATTGCAGTTTACCTCTAAAAACAACGTTTCAGACAAACGTTTGTCATATTTGCGATCAGAAAAGGATACACACATCAGTCCCTTGCATGTGCTAATTTTAAATCATTGTAGATTATGAGTTACAACCATGATTGATAGGGTGGTCTGAATCACATACTCAAGAAAAGGGATTCTAAGTCCAGGTTGCTCATTTGGTGTTCCTCGGAGTACCTGAGGAGTTTCCCTTTTTTAAATTTATTTTATGGCGTGGAGTTTACTTACAGAGGATTTGGATTGCTTGGATTGCTGGAACCAGCCAGCTTGGCATATCTCACACAGAGTAAAACAAGTAGTTTTTGCCACGGGTTAGTTAATGCGCTCCCCCATTTCCTTTTTGAAGGAAACTACTCTAAACACGGCCAGATGCATGGCTTTCACCTTGGCATCACTGCTATCAGATGAAGAAATGACACGCGTCAGTCATAATGAGTGGGAGATCGATTTTTCCCATCATGAGTCAAGTTTGACGCTCCAACCTTGTTGTGGTAAACTCTGGACTAAAAAGTCTGCATATTGCTAGACAAGGTCACGGAGCATACAGGGGCATCATTCTTACAAAGCATGTGTACCCCCATCGATCTCTTGCTAGTTTCGTAAATTTAGGTCAAAAAACGGATGTCCTACGAAACAGTGCTCTGCACAACCAAGAAGCCAGAAGGCCGTCCATCAAAATGGATTCTAAACTCGAAGTTTATCTTAAGACTAGAGCATGAAAGACCAAGTTAAGTTCGCTTGTCCCGCAGCTGGTAATACTACTGGCGTCAAAGGACTTAAATGAAATTTAGGAAGATAGACTAGAAGGTGATCAGGTGGGCAATAATATGGCGCAGGGTACTTTATGAGGCAGGTGGCCTTATTTTGGGCCATGCTGCCAATATAATGCTAGAACACAAATAGTTCAGTAACGTAACACACAAAATGAGTTAAATAATAAAGACCCACAACTTTCCTTTAATAATGTGAAAGCAAGAATTTGCCCCAGTTCCCGGTGCATAAAGTGCTAAAGGAGGGATATCTTGACAGATTGACAAGTGTCAGACATTTTTTTGTTGATAAGTTACCTCAGTACACCCTAAACTTCCTACCTGGAGGACTTTGTTTCTACTCCCAGTTGACTGACTCTTGTGTCTCCCCCGTAGACACAATTTTCTAAAGGTTGTAAACATGATATTTAAAGCACAGCAGTCAGGTTATACACAACCCAATCATGGGTTTCACCCGTTACCTGCCAAATTGCAGTGGTAGTTCATTTACAGTTAATTATGTGTTTAAAATTCGACATTGCAGCACTTTGAGGACAATTAAAAGTAACACAAAAACATAGTTAAGACCATTTAAAAACTAAAAAAGACAACGACCACAAAACACAGACTTATTGCATGATAGTGACCAGTGGCTTTGCTTAGCTGCAATTCAAAAGTGTCCATTTCATTAGCCAGAAACCGTCTACAGTAATCAGAGTAGATCGTTCAGAGGTACATCAGTGTCACTCAGTAAAAGGTGAATAGTCTGTCTTTGGGGATCTGTAACACCATTTGTCGCCACCACATTCAGTGCTGATTTTAAGTACCTGAACACATTCGGAAATTGTTGCCAAGAGCCTCCTTGGAAACGATGTTGTGAAGCAAGAGGTCCATTGTCTCAGAAGTTCGGTGTCAACCAGGAGTTGTGATCCTGACCGAGCTGGAGTGCTGCCAATCAGTTTTCACTTTGTCCTGTAAGTTCTGGGTGACGGTGACAAAGAGCAGTCTTTTCTAAATATCGGTTATGAGAAGGAAAACCAGTGTTTGAGCTCTTCCATTCCATGAAGCACCCGAGAATAGTAAAAGTCCATGTTGTCTGCAAAGTCCGTGCATACAGGTGATTCCACATAGCCAAAGGTGCAATATAGCGCTGTTCCTCCTATGCTGAGGAAGACCGTGGCTACACACAGCAATATCAGCACAAAGCAAGAGCCGCCTCCAAGATCCTCTGCAAAAAAGTAATTAAGATCAGATCAAGATCAGAAGAACTTTAAAACTCTTAAACAGTGTCACAGTTAAAGCCCTGAGAGGAAACAGGTAATCTGTTTTGCACCTACACAGTTTTCAACCCTTGACCTTTACTCTCTGGGCGACCTTCCATAGTTTTAACGGTCTTCTCCAGTCGTTTTCCTCAAATAATCTTCAAACTAGGTACCACTGAAAGACTACGTCATGTAATGTTGTGCTCTGAAGATTTTTATTGGTAGAAGTACAAGCAAAATAGAACCTTTTGGGAGTCAATAATTAGGTATAGGCTGTACCTTGATGTCTATGCCTGTAAGAAGTGATAGTCTGAGAGGTGGAAGCAGCCCCATCTCCAACAGCTCGACACTACCACACAGTACCAAGGGTACTACACCTGTACAGCCATACTAGCTTTCATGCGAATTCCAGGGTAAGAAGCCCATTGATTTCTTTAGTGACCACCCCCTCCTTGTCTAGTATAGTACAACTTAGTTGGTCTTTGCCAATTATTTCTTGAAACTCTGTTTTCAAAGGATACACAATAGATTGAAAAAAAATGTTTAACAAAAAGTTCTATTTCTTTCAAACATATTTCAAAGTCACATTCCTCAGGGCAACATTGTGTACTCCGGAGGCACCGCAAGGAACACTCACATATACGCTTCTAATGAAGCATTTTCGATACACCTAATTTGCTTCAGGCAGAGAAGCTGCAGCCCATAGTATAAAATGTCTCCTTTTCTCTACGAACCTTCAGTGAATAAATAAATTTGCCGAATGGGTTCTAAGATATTTTTCAAACTGAGGCTGTGACAAGCCACCATCTTAATTCAAATTGGAAGCCTTTTAAGATAACCTGGTACACGCTTGACAAGATTTTTGTCATCAACAAAACAAGCCATTGAGCGTTTATGTGCATAAGAGCCTACAAGGACAAAGGAAAGCATTCAAAGAAGTAAGAGACAAATGACAAGGTTGGAGTTCTTGAACTAACCTTGATCCAAAGCATCATCCATTTCCTGGAACCGCACTCTCCTCTTTGCCTGCTTCTGCTGCATCTGCGCAAGCTTCTTCCCCTCGCTTTCATTTTGCTTTTTGAGGATGGATACGAGTCCCTCCGCAGGGGTGATCTGTTGGGAGAAATGATGAGTTCTAAATTGTACTGGATAAAGCAATCTAGAAGATCCTGCACAATAAATTACGAGATCGACGGAGACACCTGCAACTCTGAATGAGTAAATTACTGGAGAGTTAATATTAAAAGTATATTAAAATGTGATCTATGAGCAAGTCAATTTCATCACTACTCGGAATACTGGTACATGGGTTAATCATTGCATATTACAATCTGAAAGCTTAACCACTGTGGCAATTACAGAATACTTTTCATCGACGATAGTGGTGCCACCCTCATTATCTTTATCTTAAATGCCGCTGGTCATCAGACCAAGGACACATTTAGCACTGAAGGTCTGGTATCAGATGAAGTAATTCGAAGTAGAACCAGTGGCTAATCAGCAATTTAGGGGTGGCACCTAGATGGTTTCGTGGCACTGAAGAAGGCCCATTTGTCAAAATAATATCCTTCCTTATATTTCCTGCTGCACTTGAAGTCAGCAGAAGAAGCTCTTTCCAAAACATTGTTTTGGGATGGCCCAGTAGTTTTATCACATGGATCATAAATATGGTTAGCACAGGGGACAAAGTGGGGCAATACTTGCTGCAGTATGACTAGAGATTCAAGCTTTTAGACACAACATTGTTACGAGGGAGGACGAGTAAAAAAGGGGGAAAATCGTACCTGTGGTGCAGTAAGTAACGATTTAGAAAAGCACATGGTGTGGCTGAATAAGCACCCACATGGAGGTAGAGGTTTTACTCCAGAAAAGTCAGATCTGTATGGTTCGTCATGGTCTGAAAGACCAAACCGAAGGGAGTTTGAAGGCTGTAGTCAAGGGCATTAGTTAATGATTGAAAACAAGAGCTGCAAAACCTTTGTTCTTACTTCTTGCTTTCCCTTCAAATCCTTCAGTGAAGCACATCAATTATTTATGAATCCTGATGACCATGGTAACAGGGGTGTACTACTGTGCTTGGATACCGCATAATGTGCAGAATCAGTTGATGGTCCACCGTCATCAGAGCTGAAATAATCTTATTGGACCCAACTCACTTTGCCAGTTATCAGTCAGTATCTAATGTTCAGTAATACCTGTCACTTGAATTGTCGGAATAATACAAAACGGTTCACAATTAGACGTACTCAATGGTAATTACTGAATTACCCCAGCACTATTTAAAATCCGTATTCAATTTGTTTAGCTTCTCTGCGTGAAGGACCGTGGACTAGTTATAAACACACAAATTAGGTGACCATGACATTCTCTCATTATTTACTTTGAGCAAATTTTTTCTGACAATTATTACAATGTTTTAAAATACTTTCTACTGTTTACCTGCAGACATGGACACAAAATGAAAGAATGTACCCAAATGACGTTCTATCTCCTCACCATTACAGGTCGACTCAGGGCTGTGGAGGGGCATGCAAAAAAACAAAATCACAGAAGAGAGATGTTTGCTGTGGCATGACATTCAAGACTCTCCCACCTTAGCTGGTGGACTGTTCCTTTATGCGGATACTGCTCTGGTGGTGTGCAATGGTGGTAGTGCCTGGACACGTGTTCCCTGTCTTTGCAAAAGTCGCTGCCTCCTTTATACCGACATCTCACCTTGCTGTGATTCTGCAGGGTGAGTTTCTTACCCGCCATCATACTCCAAAATGGTAAGAATAGGTTGCTGGATGTGTGACAAGGTAGGGACAGTGTGGTGTGACCAGGACCTTGGCAGTAAAAATACTGCAGCAGAGACAGTACTCCTAACCCTGACAGACCCGCTGCCATAAGCTACACTATGGTAAGTGAAGTCTGGTGGGGGCCAAGCCACTGCAGAGGCTGTAGGTCTCTGATGGGAGCAGGGCACTTCAGTAGTTGTGGGTGGTATGGAAGGAAACGGGTATCTATGAGGATCAGAAACAGTGCATCTGCATTATTCCCTTAAAAAACACAAGGTTGGGGGGGCGGAGCTAGCCAGCGCCGATGGTGGACGCATAAGCGCGAGGCTCCTCACCATCACCTTGTAATAATCCGCTAATAGATCCTTTTCCCGACGTGGCCGAGCATCAAAACTACGGGGGCCCCCTTCGTTCCCCCCGCTTGGCCTCCGGTGCGGATTGCAGCACGGGACGATCCCGAAAACCGACAGGAGCGGGCCCCGACCGCGGGCGCCGGACCTGGCCGCAGTCACCGGTCTTTCCTGACTGGCGAACCGCTCTGCGTCACCCTACGTGCGGGCACTGTCGGGAACGGCCCCCGGAGAACGCCGGAGGCCCGGAGAGAGTGATCCTGATTTTGCATCTGGAGGCTGATGTGAGGATCGAGGGCCGACGAAGGGGTCTGCAGTGCGCAGGGAGCCCGACAACACCTGTGCACCCCACTTGGACGCCTGGAGAGAGGACGCGGGCACGGAGCCTACAGGCCCCTCGTGGTCGATGACGGCGGAGGCCTCCCCCCTGTGAGCTACACACGCTGGGAGCAGCGGCAGGTATACAACTGGAGGGGGTGCAGCGGGGAGCGAATTGGTGGAGTCATAAGGACTCTTGCTACCCCCGGTGTGGAGGCGATATCTCAGATGCGGCAGTGGCGACTGCGGTCTGACAGGGTATATCTCGGCCAGTCTGGCCTCTGGGCACACACAACGCTGTACAGAAACGGCACGGAGGCTGCGGAGAGACGGCTCTTTCCTCGTCGTTCTGCGGAGGAGTTGTTTTGGGGACAAATCTGAGTGGCACTAGCAGCTCCCCCCTGCCACCTCCCCCTCCTCCTGTTGGTGTGCCTGAAGCACGGGTATCTGGCTGCAGTCCCAAGTGAGCGAGCACCTGAGGGATCAGAGGCCTGAGCTGAGGGATACGAGCCTTGAGTGGGGGGCCTCACAGCACGCCGGGACCCGGCCGAGGCTCGACTAGAAGCGAATTCCATAGCAGCCACCCAAGGAAAAGGCGGCCTCAGAAGATACCGGGGCACAGGCCCTCCCTGCCCTCACTGAGCAGACATGGGGAAAGGTGATAGAACACAGACCAAACTATCATTTGAACAACGCTGGCAGAAGGAGCCGGAGACAAGAGCAGAGCCGACACCACCACGCGGCGGAGAGCCGGGGGGCTCACTCTGTGCGGAGATCAAGGACATGCTTACAACTATGGAAAAGGGGCTACAGGAAGGCATGTCGGCGATTGGCACCAAAATCAATGCGCTCTCGTATCGCATGGACCGCATGTTCGAGAGAATAGACAAGCATGCGGAAAGACTAGACATGACGGAGAGGCGCTTAACTGAAGCAGAGGAAGCTCAGACGGAACGGGACGGTGACCGCAAACAGTTTAGCAGACTGCTGCAGGTCATCCAGGACAAGTCTGAAGATTTGGAGGCGCGCTCTCGGCGCTCGAACATTCGCATCACGGGAGTGGCGGAAACGACCCAAACGGGTAAGATGGAGCTGTTTGTCGAAAAACTTCTGGTTACTCTCCTGGGGGACGGCGTCTTCTCACCAATGTTTATAGTAGAACGCGCACACCGCACACTGGGACCGCGCCCACGCCCGGGGGCCAACCCCAGGCAAATCATTGCTAAATTGCTTAATTATAGAGACAGAGGCGCGGCACTTAGAACAGCTCGGGAGAAAGGGAAGCTGCAGTATGAGGGAATGGACATATCACTGTACCCAGACTTTACGGCAAAAGTCCAGGAAGAGGGAAGGCACTTTGCCCCGTACAAGCAACAGCTCAGGGAACTTGGTCTGGATTACGCAATGTTGTACCCAGCGAAGTTGCGAATCAACAGGCAGGGGCACTCGCATTTCTTCACGGACCCTAAAGAACTGCAGAAATCTTTGAAGGTGTGGGCCAAGGAACGACGCAGCAGCCCAAGGAGCCAGACTGGGGACCCAGATGGCAACAACGACCTAGACGAGCAGGATTAAGTGGAAAGTGCGGAGTTATGAGAGTCGGCAGTGACCTTCAAACTGGTGAACTGAACTGCAGGTCCTCCGGAGTGCTGGCGGAGGCTCCACAGCGCCCCTGTGAACATTGGTGGGGGTGATGACAAGAACCATACCGGGTGAGATCCTTGCATGCTAGTGCGGCGCCGCTGGGAGGGCGCAATGTTTTTGACACTTTTAGGACTTGGGGACGGCATGAGATATGCTCTCTTGGTGACAGGAATTGACTAATGCAGAGCCTTTATGTGGTGAGGGGGAGAGGGGGGACTCCACTACCTAGCTGTTAAGGGCATTAATTGGCCAATGTCGACACATATGAGAAGTGTGATGGTGTAGGGGCAGACTTGCGATACTCGTCTGTAGTGCCAAACTGGAGGAGCAGGACAATGGGATCTATTTGGCGACCTCTGCCCTAGCGCTGTCAGCAATTCTGGCCCATATTGGGCCCAGTTTGGGGTTTGGTTTCGAGTGCTGGTTGGGGAGAAGGGGGGGGGGGGGTGGTAGGGGGCTCGGTCTGACCAGGTTGGGGTTGGTTGGCTGTGGGAGGAGGGGGGGTTCGGGAGTCTTGTTGTGGTTCTTACATGGTGGGCGGTCCCCTGGTGAGTTGAAGAAAGCTATAGCAATGATGGTTGTGATGCTCTGGCTGCGTGCTCTGAGTGGTCTGTGTGCTGATGTGCAGGTCCCTAACCAACCGGTCAGATATCACAAGATTCTGTGTTCTAATATTATTGACATGTCTACAACTGTGCACAAGATGTATATAGACTTACACACCCGTGCCGTCGCTGTTGGGATTCCATATGTGGTGGGGGATCAGAGTCAGATGCTGAGAGCCCATGAGATAGGTCACTTTGATGACTATGGCTGACGTACAACCTGGGAACTCGGTGGGGGATACCGAGTCCTTCAAAGCAATGACCTGGAATGTTAGGGGGCTCAATGACTACCGAAAGCTACGCAAAGTTCTACACTACCTGCAGAGGCACCAGATAGACTTGGCATTATTACAGGAAACGCACTTGCCTAACACCAGTAAGATGCTCTCTTATAGGGGCTGCTAGGGAATATCACACATGCGGGATTTACTACTCACGCGAGGGGGGTCCTCACATGGGTAAACCCTAAGTCCAAATTGCACCTCTCGCTACTGAGCGCTGACCCGGAGGGGAGGTTTGTGTTGTCCAGGTGTGTGGGTAAAGGATGGTTATGAATGTGTACGGCCCCAATTATGACTCTCCCGACTTTTATGCTGCTGCAGCCAGGCACTGTGTAGAGCTGGGCTCCTCTAGAATGCTGGGGGAGGAGGGGGGGGGGGGATTTCAACTTGATATTTAATACTGAGCTAGACAGATCTGCAGGCCCCCCCCCAGACGCCCGGCGGCTGCCGCTATACAAATGCAGGCTGAAATGGTACGCTTGGAACTAGTGGACGTATGGAGGGAGAGACACCAGGACAGAGGGGGCTACACTCATTACTCTGCTTACCATAACATACACACCAGGATAGATTACTGGCTAGCCACGCATTCACTACTAGAGATGGTGCGAACGTGCAAGATATTGCCGCGCACGCTGTCAGACCACTCTCCGTTGCTAACGATTCTTGACTCCCCCAAACGCAGAATCCCCCCATTCACATGGCGATTCCCCCCTTACTCACTGCTGGACGAGGGGTTCAGGGGCGAGCTGGGTGAGGAGATAGAGTTGTTTTTTGTAACAAATATAGGGTCGGTCGACAGTTTCCGGACTGTGTGGGAAGCATTTAAAGTCTGCATTAGGGGAGTGGCGATGGCTAAACACTCCAGTGTGCTGAAAGCTATCAGACAGAGGTTGGCACATCTCGAGAAACAAATAGCAGATTTGGAGAAGCAGCACATAGCGGGCATAGTCGCAGCGGGGACCAGGGAACTGCAGGAGCTACTTAAAGAGTTCAATGAGGAGGCAGACAGGGAAGTCCGGCACCTGGGCAAATACGCAACGGCGCGGGTATATGGTGAAGGGGAACGCCCTGGCTCTCTACTGGCTAAAATAATGAAAGGCACCAGGAGAAGACAAGCCGTTCCGGAGCTGGAATCGGAGGCAGGGGGGTTGCTCACTGAGGAGGGGGAGATCCTAGCAGAGTTAAAAAACTTCTATGCAGATTTATACACCACTAAGCTATCCGGGGTAGAGGAACAGATTGATAGCTACCCGAGTTACATCAAGATGCCGTTCCTCGAGAACTGGCAAAGAGACTTCCTGATGTCCCCCATTCAACAGGAAGAGATCTCGGACGCGCTGGATAGTATGAAGCCCGATAGTGCCCCTGGAGTGGACGGTCTGACGGTAAGCTTTTACAAAGCTTTTAAAGACAGGCTCCTCCCGCACCTATCCATGCTCTTTGACGATATTTGTGAGGAAGGAAACATGCCGCCCTCAATGAGAGAGGCGGTGCTCGTTACGGTCCTTAAACCAGGTAAACCCCCTACCCAAGCAAGTTCATACCGACCGCTGTCCCTATTGAATGTAGACACCAAACTGTATGCGAAGGTGCTAGCCGCTCGATTGGCGCTGGTGGCCCCCGAGCTGGTGGCCCCTGAACAAGCGGGATTTATTCCTTCGCGCAACCTCACCTATAATATACGTACGGTGATGGGGACCATCCAGCACACGCGACAGGACACCAAGGCGAAAGCCGTATTCCTGGACATGGAGAAAGCGTTCGATTCAGTAGAGTGGCCATTCCTGAGTAGAGTCCTTAAGAAACTGGGTCTGGGAGAATTGTTCCTCCAAATGCTGGGTGCACTATACTACAGGCCCACGGCGCGAGTCCGACTGGGCGATAGGGTCTCGGAGCCGTTCGACATCAGCAGGGGCACCAGGCAGGGATGTCCTCTCTCGCCACTGCTCTATGCTCTGGTGGCGGAACCGTTGGCCTGTGCGATCAGAGAATACCACTCGTATGAGGCCATCAGCTACCCAA
The DNA here is from genome assembly GCF_964263255.1 of Lissotriton vulgaris. NCBI lineage: Eukaryota > Metazoa > Chordata > Amphibia > Caudata > Salamandridae > Lissotriton > Lissotriton vulgaris. The sequence goes on along the minus strand of NC_141694.1, from coordinate 1,250,827,533 downwards.
CGTACAAGATAGGAATATCTACCTATGCTGATGATACCCTGCTCTACGTCAGAGACCCGGCTAATAACTTATCCTCGGTCCTGAGGGAAGTGGTGCACTTTGGTGCTCTCTCTGGACTCAAGGTGAATTGGTCCAAGTCGGTGACGTTCCCCCTCACTCCCGTCACTGAACCCTTCGACATGGAGTATCCGCTCCAGTGGACTACTGAGCCGATTCGATATTTAGGTATTAAGTTACACACTGACCCTGATGTTATGACCAGAGAGAAATACGGAGTGGCTTATAGCCAACTGGCGGATGACGTGGAGATCTGGTCCAAACTACCACTATCGCTAATAGGGCGTATAGCCATAATGAAAATGGTGGTACTCCCGAGGTTTCTATTCCTCTTCAACAATATTCCTATCGTGTTATCCAAGGCCTTTTTTGCTACGCTGACAAAACTACTCATTCGATTGGCCTGGGGCGGCAAACAACCCAGAGTGAAATGGGAGGTTCTAATGCTACCGTATGAGCAGGGGGGCCTTGGCGCTCCAGATATGGAGAGAGATTACAGAGTTGCGCAGGCTACCCATCTCCACACGTGGATCCAAGGAAGTCCAGATATTTCGCACGTGATCATGGAAAAACTGGTCGCGGACCCTGTGCTCCTCCCGGCAACGATATGCGGCCCTATGGACCGCAGAGTGGGGACACTGGACTCTATTATGACAACTAATCATGCTTGGCACTCCCTACTACGAAGACAGAACAAAGAGTTGCTGTACTCGCCGCACATGCCTATACAATGGGTGTTGTGGCTGCCCACTTTGGCGGAGACAGGTGTCTGCGATGCACTCCGTAAGCTGGGTGTACACACGATGGGGGATCTGTTCGAACAAGGAAAGGTTAAGACACGGGAGCAGGTCACGCGGGGAGGGACACAGCCCACGCAGCTGCAGCGATTCCAATTCCATAGGGTAAGAAGTGCATTTCTGGAGCTGTTGGGCCCAGATCTGGAGGAGCCACCCGAAGTCCCGGAGCTGACATGTGTCATCACCACAGCTGCACCCCAAAAACTCATAACGAAGCTTTACAAAATAGGCCATGAGCACACGGCTTTGCGATACACTAAGGCGCGCTTAGCCTGGCAAAGTGACTTAAATACCCAAGTAGACGATAGCATGTGGACATACTGCTGCGCAAACTCTAGAAAAATATCATTGAACGGACGGCACCGCCTGGTCCACTTCAAATTCTTGCAGCGTGTTTATTACACGCCGGAGAGACTGCACAGATATGGACTGCGTGAAACCCCGGAGTGTGAGAGGTGTCGCGCTCCAGTGGCGGACTTTTTACACATGGCCTGGGCTTGCCCGGGGGTGCAGAACTTCTGGCGCACGGTGTTTGCCGAACTGGGCACTATAGTTGATTTAGAGTTGGCCATGGACCCGGCCCTTGCCCTGCTTGGATTCTCGAAAGGGGTGCCTGTGGCAGTGAGAAAATTGGTAGGCATGGGCATGCTACTTGCAAAAAGAGTAGTGGCGATGTGCTGGATGAGGGGCCCCTTACTTACAATTAAACGATGGTCCAGTGATATGATGTTTTGTAACACGCAATCAGAAATATATGGTGAATTGCTCCCTCCCAGGAGCCGGCCTAAAAACTTCTGGGGACTGTACCAGACCTCCATAAATTTGAAAGACACTGTTGAGGAGTCCCCGGTGCGGGAAAGGGAGGGGCAGTCGGAGCCGCTTGATACAGGCCCACAGGAAGTGCAGGAGTAGAAGGGCGATGCGGAGGCACATGATAAAGTTGGGAACAGGGGGAGTAGACAACAAGGTGACCTATCGCCTTCTGACTTGGTCGGAGGGGGGAGTGAAAGTGTCAGGTGGTGGTAAGCCCCTGGGCAGGCCCCGAAGGCGATCTTGGTACCCACACCACAGAGCTAAGTACTCCATTCACCATAACTGCACAGCCATGTAACCGGAGCCACAATGGGGGAGGTGGGGAGTTGGGACAGGGTGTTCGGGGGTGGTGGGGGGCGAAAATGTTAAAATGTTATGTTACATGATATTACAGAATGGGCGGGGTACTGACTCCCGCCCGTGACACCTATTTGAGTATATGACTTGCACGCTGTTCGCCCTTTTGAAATGTGCTTTCCAGATCAGTTTCACTGTAATGCCGGCCTGAGAAGGGTTGTAGGCGGACAGTTCTGTATGTATTGCATCCTGCCAATAAACAATAAATAAAAAAAATTTAAAAAACACAAGGTCAAAGGCAGCCCTTGTGAGGGAACTCCTTTGACCTTGGTAAGATCAGTTTCTGTCACGGGCACTAGGCGTAGCCAAATAAATGGAGCAGCGTTTTTATCGGCACAAGTGAGGTCATGTTGGGTGGTAGGAATTTTGTGGATTCCTGGTGTTTGTAAGGGAAATTAGTGATTTCAAGCAAAATTTGAGGTTTGCAGGGCATTGTGGGTAAGAAAACCTTGTGGGGTCCACACAAGGCACACCCCCATGGAGTCTCCTGGTTGTCTAGTTTTCAAAAATGTCTGTGTTTGGTAGCTTTCTCTTCCCCCACCGTGCTATCCCCATTGCTGATCTTTCCACGTAGCACATTAGGGCCTTTTGTGTCAAAGTCTCTTGACACACACACACACACACACAGACACACAGGTACCATTTTATCTGGGGATTTGAGGGAATGCTGTATGGTAGGAAATGTGTAGCTGCCAGCATATTCCAGAATTTTTCCTCACAGAAATGTGAGGAATGTGTGTGTTTTTAGTTAAAGTTTTGCAGGGCATTATGGGTAAGAAAATGTTGTGGGGTCCATGTGAAGCGAACGACCCTGGACTCCCCCAGATGTCTAGTTTTGAAAACTTCCTGGACTGCTATGTTTTCCCAGGTGTCAGCCATTCGAAGCCCAAAAAGGGCAGCCATTCACCATTGCAAGAGCCATTCACCTGAAAGAGCTATACATGAGCAGTCTGAAGGAGTACCATAGGAGTATCAATAAGGCGAAAGGATCATTCTTCAAAGAAAGGATAGAAGCCGCTGAAAACTCCTCAAAGGAGCTTTTCTCCATCTATAAGGAGTTTACGGCTCTTACTAGGACGGAGTCTAAAGACCATATCTCCACTGAAATGCGAATCCATCGCTGATCATTTTGTACACAAAGTGGAGAGGATTTATGTGTCTTGTTTGCAGGAAACACCTGATAAAACATTAGCTAGGGATATTGCCAGTGGACCGGCTACTAACTCGAGTTTTAGCGAGTTTATGGTCCCCCGGCAGGAGGAACTGACTGAGTTAATCTTGACCATTCAGTCAGGTTCCCCGCTGGACGTGGCACCACCGAGGATCCTCAAGAATCATGTACATCTCCTAGCAAGTTATATAGGCAACCTGGCTTTTCTCTCTTTTCAAGCAAGTCTAGTGCCAGCGGAATGGAAACTTGCACAGGTTGTACCTATTAAAAAAAAGGCAACTTTGAGCATTTCTAATCTGGATAATCTTAGGCCTATCTCTCTCCTACCTTTTTGCGCCAAAGTGGTGGAAAAGCTGGTGACCAATCAGCTGGTTAAATATGTGGAAGATAACCAGCTTCTGCACCCTTCTCAGTCTGGCTTTAGGGCGAGGTATTCGACTGAAACTGCCCTCTTATTCTCCACAGAACTGCTTCGTCAGAATGCGGATGAAGGTCAGACAGCCGCCTTGATATTGCTGGACTTAAGTGTGGCATTTGATACCGTGTCGCACCCAAGACTGCTAGCTCGTCTGAGGGAAATTGGAGTGGCCGGCCCGGCATATGAATGGATGGCTTCCTACCTGGCCGACCGACAATTCCAAATACACTGTCCCCCCCTTCAAATCCACGCCTCGAATTCTCAATCAAGGGGTCCCGCAGGGTTCCATTTTAAGTCCTGTATTGTTTAATCTCTACATGGAACCCCTGGCCAGGTTGGTGGAATCGTATGGGGTGGATATTGTATCATATGCAGATGATACGCAACTGGTGGTCACTCTATCTCATAACCCAGTTGAGACGGCTGGTAAGTTTACGGAATGCCTTGCGGCATTGGCAAAATGGATGAAGCATAACTGTCTGCGCCTTAGCGGCAACAAGACAGAACTGCTTGTGATTGGCCCCTCACCTTCAATCTGATCATCAGCTTGGTGGCCTACTGAACTGGGTCCTACACCGATCCCCTCGGACACCGTGAAGAACTTGGGTGTTCTCTTGGATTCCAAGCTTACATGTTCCTAACACAAAGGTAAGATAGCGGGGAGATGCTATGGCATCTTGAAAATCCTGCGGAAGATCTTGGATCTCTTACCTATGAAAAACAGGAAAACTCTGGTCCACGCTTTGGTAACGTCCCATCTTGACTATGGGAACGTCCTGCTTTGTGGCCTCAGTAAAAGGGGATTGACCCAGTTGCAATGCATTCAAAATGCTGCGGCCAGGCTTGTGCTGAAGCTACCGAGAAGGTCCTCAGGTAAACGGGCGCTTCGCCGCTTGCACTGGCTCCCTATGAGGGAACGCATCAGGTTCAAGACCTTGTGCTTTTGTCATCGTATTGCACAAGGCAGGGGTCCTGTCTATCTTCATAAGCTGTTAACCATCCATCGCCCTAGGCGACTCCTGAGATCTATGGGCAGCATGCAGTTCACGATACCTCGCATTTATAAAACACGGATGGGAGGACGATCTTTTAGATTCCTGGCCAGTAAACGATGGAATGATCTTCCTGTCGAATTGCGTATGGAGCCGTCGGAATCTAGGTTCCAGCAGAAGCTGAAGACCCATTTATTTCCGGATGAATAGCTCTTTCTTCTCTGACCCCCCCTCCTCTCTGTGGTCTGTTGTTGGCTTCCTGTGTTGGACCACATCTTAGCGCGGAGACGCACTGTTCTCTTGTATTCAGGCGCTTAACAAATGTTTTTATTATTATTATTATTATTATTATTATTCAAGTGGGACGATATTGGGACTTAGCTATACTCTCCTGGCCCATATGTAAAAACAGCACCCAAAAGAATCCAATATCCTGTCAGTTGCCATTGGGATGAAATACTTTAGTCAACGGAAAGCAGAAACCCTACTGAGGCTTAAGGGGTGAGGGTGTGGCCTGATGTTACGATATTCCTGCCATACAGATGGCTTTTTCCCCCAGTGGTAACTTGGGGGCACACCTCCTGTATGTCCTTGGAAGGGGGTGGGGGGTGGGGGAGGGGAGAGAATCCTGGTTTGTCCCTTTTAAGGTGGGAGTGTGGCCAATGCCAGAGTGAAAAACCTCCACCACTTACTTTTGCCCCAAAGCCAAAATCCCTGGTGTTATGTGGACTTTCTACATCCCGTTTGGGGCAACTTCCCCATTTAGGACAAACCTATCTACTCTCAGGAGGCAGAAAGTCACTATTACCCTGTCAGGGGCTCGTTGTAGCTCAGTGCTAGGATAGGCCGTACCCTCCTTTTTTTTTTGTTTGTTTTGGCACCATTTTGAATTCCCTGGTGTGAAATGGGCTTTCTGCCACCTCCAGGGTAAACTGAAGGCAAAACACCTGTGGGCCCCTGGAGGGGGCAGAAAGACATGTTTGTCCCATTTAGGGTGGGGTGAGGCCAATGCAAGAGTGCAACACCCGCACCACCTTCTTTTGCCCCAATTGCAAACTCTATGGTGTCATGTGGACTTTCTATCCCCCAGGGGGCAGATTTGGGACCACCTCCCCAATTGGGACAAGATCCTATCTGCCCCCACGGGGGCAGAAAATCACTATTGACCCCAATAGGGCAGGGGTATGGTTTGATACCAGGGTAGGCATTCTCATCTTTTGTTTGGTTTGATAGTTTTTTTTAATCCCTGGTGTCTAGTGGGTGGGGTGGGGAGGCAGATCATGGGTGAATACCACTATCCAATCCCCAAGAGGGGCAGAAAGTCTATTTGGGGTGGGGGCTGTCACCCAAGATCATGCCTGTAGGGGAGGTGCCCCCCTCTCCCCATCTTCCTAAATACCCTAGTGCACAGCTTTCCAAACTTGTCATGTTGGTGACACACCTTTCTGTGAAACATTTTTTAGGGACACGGTAGCGCGCACGAGCGCAGCCGAACTACCTAAATTACTACACCTCCGAGATTGGCGCCATACTAGTTAAGTAACCTAGCATCAGGGAAAGGATACAAACTACGCCACTAAGATTGGAGCCATATTAATTGTATGCCATCAGCGTTTTAAAATGTCCAAAAAAATTCGAAATCTCTTTACTTATTTACAGAGTGAGTGCCTGGTATGGTGGGGTAGAGGTGGCTCCGATGCCACTGTGGTTATCAGGGGTGCAAGGGGCCCAGTCCTTTCTATTTTTATCTAAACATGTTTATATTATGCTCGGTGCAATAACCAAGGCACAGTGAAACAGTACAGTTGAAGTTCGATAATCCACTTCCAGTACACAACCAAGGAGTTAATAGTGACAGGAATCACAGGAAATCATCATTGTGCATTATAACCATTGAACAACAAAGAAATACCAAAGGGCCCAGTCCAACTTTAATGTAGCTATCTTTTATCTCCCACGGTGGGGGGGGGGGGGGGGGCAGGGTCTCATATTCTTTGCTGGTATAGCTGAGGACAATCGCACCGTTTCGCTTGGGGGGGGTCGTAGGACTGCCTGATTCATTTTTGGGGTATGGCCATGGTAGCTTGAATCCGGCGGCATGGTGAGCACGGGACCAACGTCTGTGCGTACCCTTCACTCTTTTGGCGATAAATATAAAAGGACAAATGGATGGGTCTGGTCTGGACTGGCATGGTGAACAAACAAGCATTTGCAATGCAATAGGTCTCGCATTTGTGAGAGTTTAAGCTATTGGCATTGTAAATGACAATGCCTTTCATTTAAGAACACATGACATAAGTTCTTGCCGAACACTGTAATTGACCCACTAACCTGAACGACTCCAGATCTAGTCCGAAGATACAGCCTGCCACCCATTGAATAACAGCGATGTTCGACATCTGGTGTGATCAGTAACACCCAATGATGTCAGCAGATAATCAGTCTAAATACTACTTTGATTAACGTGTTGTTCCTGAAAACACGTGTTTCTTTGCTCTGTCTGCAGCGTTAGGCAATCAAAATAGTTACGGCTACCTTAGATTGCGTTGGTCGTTTATCAAAACCAGCCCCGGGACTCCATGCCAGCTGAGAGGCCTGGGAATACTTATAGTAGTGAAAACTTGCTTACCTTGGAATCTGACCCAAAGTACAAATCCCAGCGTCAGCCCTTCAACAACAGTGTGGTTCTGGGCAAATGACTTCATTTCCATGTTTTCTTAAAAAATTTTATTACAGAGTTTTATATAGGGCGAACTTGACCTGAATCGGGTATCAGAGCGCTTTACATAGCAGCAGTTGCATTACATGAAGACACATGTTGGCGCTGGTACTTCCATAGGACGAGGGCGCCACCACTAAATGGAAAGAAAGGACACAGACTTTGGATGAGTGGACAGGGAGAGCTAAAGGAGCAAAATGATATTTTGCCTGAAGCAACGAACCGTTTTCTTTAGCCAATCCTGAATATTCAACATTCACCAACAAAAGGCCTTGCTGAATGTTGCTTTGTTGATGGTGTCTGCCTGTGTTTCCGGACATAATGTGATCTCAAACACCTTTAAATTGTACTTATATGTAATGAGAATACATGTGTTAGTGGTGTCGCTGTGTTCTGCTACCTGTAACCACGGCCACTGGAATTGTGGAGAAGGGACAACCAAATTATGCGACAGATTTGAATAAATTATGTTACAGCAAAGTGCAAATTGTGCGGTTAAATCCAGCACATTTAGTCACACTGTTACTTCATTGTGTAGTCATTTTACACATATTTTACACATAATAACAACATCTGGACAAAGGTTAACCTCACGAGTACCAGCTTAACACCCGACTACAGCAATAAGCAACATAAAGATGACTCGTCAACCTTTGCAACCAGCCTTCAACTGCGACAACACCTGTTGCTGCGTTTGTAGTAACTTTTGCTCCGTTTGAGCTGGAAACATTGATTTTGTAAACTTCAGATTATAAAAGAAATAATGTATTAAATGGCAGATGTGGCCAATCTGTAATTATGCACAACAGCAAACAGTCGCAAAACCACATAATTCCATTGGCCCTGTTACTAGCAGTCACCTACCACCCCAAACCTGTGTTACCTTTCTGCAGCACCAACATGGTTCGAGTCGGGGTACCACGAGGGTGGACGGCATCCCCCCACTTATTTTACTGGGAGCTCGATACCTGGAGCAAATGGAGCCACACATTCACTCTTTGGCCTCTCTGGGTGGAGATCGGAGCTCATTCAGAACGCTGCTCACGTGCTGGCTTCTCTGATGCAATGGCATCTAAGGGGTGAGCAAGGGGAGGCAATGAGCCTGATGGTGCAAGCCACCTTTCATGACGTCACTTCCTGTTGTGACGTCAGCGTGCCCCCATTTCTTTTTTTAGGACTTGAGCCCTGAGCACCAACATGTTTTTATGCACACCATTTCTGGCAGAAAGGCCAAATTTGAAAATAATTATTTAAATGAATAGCAGGTGTTCATTGTAGGGGTTCTAACTTCAAAGATGGGTTAGCAATTCAATCATGCCTTGCAGAGTCCTGGCACCACCACACACACACACACACCCCACCCCTCAACACTTTTCCTGATCCGCGCTCCCCACTGCAGAGATGGTCCCCTCCCCCCTCCCCCCCATCCCCCCCTCCCCCCCTCCCTACAGGCCCCTCCTCCACCCTGGCTCCCACCCGTTCAGCCGTTTCTGATCCAATTCACAACGCTCTCGGAGAAATATTTAATGTTATTTAAGCGCAGCCACGTTTTTCAAAGCGTAGAAGTTTCAAATGAAGAGCTGCGATCCAGGGCGCGCGCAATTAAAGTTAACATTTTGCAGAGCGTGGTAAAGGAGAGAGTCAGACGGGGGAGGGAGGGGGGGGGTGGGGGGGGGCGAGAGAAGTCCAAGTGTAAAATAAACATATTACAATCTGTAAGGAGAAATGTTTGTTTTCTGGGATAATATAGGGTGTGAGAGGCAAAGCTCTGTGAGAGCAAGGCATGCGCTTCCAAGCATCAGAAATCTGCACGCCCTTTGACCTACTGGTAAAGCTCTGCCAGGCTGGTGCGCCTAAAGACACCCTGTTTTCATATAGAGCTTCATACCGCACTTTCGCTGTTTCTTAGGCACTTACTACGAGTGGAAAATTACTACAGACGTGGTAAATCCTGTTTTTGAACATGCCGAAATTTTGACTTTCCTATTTCTTTTCGCACCCGTTACAGATTTGTTGCTGCGATAAATGTGTCATCTTCATAACATTTTGTTGCATAAAGATTTACCGACATTCTGGTACATTTTGTGGCAAAACTCGTAACATGTTAGTTCTGGCATCCAATAAAGTGATAACACCTCGATATTGGAATTTATGGATACAGTTATGAACGTCTCAAACACTGGGCTACTCGCAGGGAGGACATTTGTGATTTAAATAGCAGAGGTTTCTATTTTCCAGTATTATGAGCATCAATGTACAGGATCTTAGGATGAAGAAAAGTTGAGTTGGCATTTTTGAGGTGCAAAATCACAAGTTAAGCTCACTGAAGATGTCAGCATCGAGCGTTTAACTCGCGTCGCCCTCTTGCAGACTGAAAGCACCGCTGTGGAGCCTGGCAAGGCCCGGCCAGCCTCATTTCAGGGCCTCGGCGTACAGCAAGGACAGAAAGCAAGGACAGAGTCCCTCCTCAGCGGGGCCCCTCTGACACCTGGCACGCCAGCCCTTTCCCAGGCATAAGCCTGTCCGCGCCCTGGCTTGGGCTCTGTATAGTGTGCTCCGAAGGGGGTGGGGGGCTCAAGTGAGGGGAGGCTGCACCTGCCCGTGCAAAACACAGAGTCTGCCGGGATACCCTTGTCCCCCTCGTGACGTCGTGCGCCTCTGTGCTTGGTGCCTGCTTGCCAGTTGTGGTGAAGAATGTTCTTATCTGCTTGTTAAATAATAAAGCAGATAAGAAAAGTTCTTTACCACAGCTGTAAAGCAGGCCACGGTGCCCGGAGGGGCTGTCTGAAAAACGGACAAGGTGGCACCCAAAAACCCTCCTTTCCATTGGGAAGTCAGCGTTTACCATAAACGATGACGCTACCCAGTGGAAAGGAGGGGCAGGGTTTACAGCCCCTTTTAGAAATCTTGTATTTACAAGATCTCTCGGAGAGGCGGGGCAGCTTTGCTGCCACGCCCAGGCGAGACCGAAAAAACGATGGATTTAGGCCTAGACCTCTGTACTAGGGGTGAAAGTTTGACATTGTTTGGCATTCTGTCCATCAATTGTTCTTTTTGCATTTGTCACCCGAGTGGGCGGCTGTGCCCAGACATCGGCCGTGTGCTCAACATGTCACTGGGGTTACGCTAGCCTGGCCGATGAGGGGTGATATCCTGTGGCTGGTCCCAGGATGCTTGTTTATGGTCCATGGGGAGCCTGGCAATTCGGGCTTAACTGTTCTCATGGGGAGCAGGGTCAAGACTGATGTGCATATGGCTGGGTCCAAACTGGAATGCATGGTGAGCAAAAATAACAATAGATTTAGACCCAGATTTCTGTACTGGGGTGAATTTTTGACAACACACCTTTCTCACTCCTCTCTCCGAGCATAGCTTCTTGGAACTTGTAGTGTTTTCTCTCAAATTCAGGATCACCTCTTGACCCTTTGTTGATGGGAATCTTTCAGAGCATCCAATCTACATTACGGTTGTTTTTGTCAGGACTGTACCTCAATCAACAGCTTGAAAGTGAAATCCTACCCATCAACTACTAAGACATTGTACACAAATGGCCCCCTGACCACCAAAACTAGAGGTAAGAGGTCCGAGTACTTCCGTACACTACATAGTAATCTCTAAAAGGTGATTCTTGCTGAAACTAATTGAAAAAGGGACATACTTTTTTAACTTTCCTATTCAATTAACAAAAGCAACAACAACTCATTGACTACTATATGACTAGGGACCAAATTCTCCAGCTATCATCTGGGATTATCTCAAGGTCACTGCGGATAGAAACGGAGTGGTAGCTCTTATACTTCTGGTTCTTTGTTTTCAATATCTACTCAACACCTCTTTTGTCAATAGTCCTATTGTGTATTCAAGGAAATATCTTAGAATATATTGCCTCCTTTACCTCAGGGAGAATACAGCATTGTGCTTGGCACAGCTTCTATATCTATTTTTTTTATGTTTAATGTTGCATGCAACACAGGGCTGGGTGTATGCTAACATTGCCACTGTTTGGGCATTTAAAACACTGGAGTGTGTGTGGTGCAGGTGCTTGACCTAATAACCATGCTAACTTGCCTATGGTGAAACTAATACATGTGTGCTTTCTTAAACTCAATTTAACAAATGAGTTAAGTGATATTTCCATTCTCTGACATCAGCTGAAATATGGCTACAAGGAGAGATGGTCTTGTGTGTTCAGTTCTGTGGGAAGAAGGAATTAAAGTATCTGTAAGCTTCAGTGTAGATTTTGAATAAGAAGAATATTTAAATATCCTGTGTAACAAAATAGAAGCTGCTCAAGAGACGACTACTCCTTGCTGCAGAGAACAGTATGCTCCAAAAAGGTACACAAGATATGGCGCAAGAGAGGGGTTAGACACACAGATCAGTTGTGGGAGAGAAAACTGACACACAGAGTTCCGAGTTCAGGCCTGATTAGTTACGTGGGGAGCTTTACATGACTTGGCATATTACGCAGAACTAAAACAACCATAATGTTAGTCAGCTGCTTATAAGTAAAGCAGGTTTAGACTAACAGGACATAGTTGAGAGATGAGATATAATATCTGGTTGGATTTATCTAACCTTTGCCCAAATTTTTCTAACTATTACCACGCTGTTTATAATGTTCACAATCCTTCTAATGCACATGATTCCGAGACAAATAATACATAATACATATTCATTTAGTGTAACATGCCAACCAATGTGTATGCATATTGACTTCAGGTACAGGGAGGGCTATGTACATACCATCTACAATGTTCTCTGACATGTTTGTCTGACTCCTAAGACACCTCCCTACCAGAGTAGATCTCAGTAGGGAATAGTGAGAAACACTTGCCAGTTCCCCCTTTCTCCAGAAATATCCCATATTCAATCTTGGGCCAACATGATCTACTGGGAGTTACCTTAATAATGTGGTGGTAACACAACAATGATAATAGTCTCCATCACCACTGACATCTCTGTTCACATGTACCAGACAGTGCACAATAGCACTATTAATCTTTAATGCTAAAAAGCTATTTACCATACCTAGTCATTTCTTTTCAGAATTGCATGCTGCAACTACACAAAAGACACTCCATGCATCTCAAAACTAGAAAAAATATCCTTCACTAACAGGAACATGGTAGATCCTGGCCTGTGGCAAATGATACACAAATGAGTAAAAAGCTAAATAAATGTTAATTTTTGAAAAAAGAAATTCCAGCAAGCCGGAAAATAGACCGCCATGTAGGTGCCCGTTCAGTGGCCTGATAAAATTGGCCACTTGTTGAAGCCATCCCGCAGTCTCAACAATCTGAGGTTTATACTGGACTCTACTTATCCTTGGTTCTAGATGTGTAATCAATAGTTAAATCCAAAATATTCCATGTTTTTCGGTTTCCACAACAACCTGCATCCATCATTCTTGTACTTTCTCAGCTGGACTAAACCAATTGACTTTCCAGTGGGGCACAAGTATATATCCTGCATATTCGCCATTGGATGCAGAACATATTAGTCCTTTGAAGGTGTACGAAGGCAAACACTCTACAAATACCAACAAAGCACGGAACAACTCATCCACAAGATTACTACTGTATTTGCCTCATTGGGACCACATGTTATCTGCTACACAAAATCAACACTGGTGCCCAGTTGTGAAACAGATTTTCAAAACCCTCTGCATCACTTAAAGGTGTATAAATTACATAGGCCTTGGTTTTCTGCAAAACAATTTAAGGTATAAAGATCTAGAAGGAGCATCTGATCCAAATCAAAGATGCAAATCTGTGGGATTATTATCATTCTTGGTATGATCAACTAAACTGTGGAAAACAGTACCGTGATCCACTAGGAAACTATTTGTTTAGGTTATTCTTAAAAAAGAATCATTAAAACTTGACTCTCCTTCCTACTGGGTTACAACCAATAAAGAAATGGCTTGGTTCAACGCAAGGTTCTTTTTTTTTAAATATTTCTGTTTCTCAATGTATTTTTTGACGTACATTCCAGAAAAGGCTAATTCATTACAAAATACAATAGAAGCTGGTTGACACAATCAATCTTAGCTCACACCATACTACCTGAAACAATTTCACATATAGATAGCCCTCTAAACTGTTCTAGAGGAAATTATGCTTCAGCAGACAGCAGTAGAAAACAATATAAAATTATAAGTGGTGAAAGAGCAGTGCAGGTCTAAAATCTGTGCTGATGTCAGAGAGGTGAAGAGTGCACTAGAAAATAGAGTGCCTGACCTGCAAGGCCCTACTTGATGGAAACCCAGTATTAGTAAGCTTGAAAGAATTTATGGTCTCAGTACAAGTATGGTCTCTTGTCCCAGTAAATTAAAAACATAATTGAAGAATAGAAGCAGGAGACTGAATTAGCCAAGAGTACATGGAATTTGTTAAGTCGTCTTAGGAGCAGAATAAAACACACATGCAAATACAAATGTATTCAAAAGAAGTAAATGAATGGACTGTTAAGCATTGTTAGAATTACAAAGAAGAATGTATACGAAATAGGTTAAGGGGTTAGGAACAGAGGTGAGGTGATGTTTTCTGTCACCAATTTGTAATTTCGAAGTAAATAATTATTTAACCTTTTGTAACTAGCATTGTTTGACTAAGTATAAAAGTGGCTGCCTGTGCAGCAGAACATTGAGGTCTGCTGTTAACCTGTAAGGAGATAGCTACTCTCCCTGTCGCAACAGTAAATAGCTGTATTTGCCTTGCCAAGAGGAGTCTTGTCTTTTTTCTTTCAATTAAGTTACCCCTGCAACAAAACCATATTATATATACATATACATATATATATATATATATTACCTACTGGCGGTCGCCAGTAGGTATATATAGTTAGGATTTTTTCTCTATGGGACTTTTGAAAATTCTATGTCTAATAACTTTGGCGTTTGTGGACGGAATCGGCTGAAATTTTCAGGAAAATGGCACATTTTGTTTCTGAGCAGCCCCTGAAAATTTGGGGGGGTTCCGTCAAGGGGGGGCCGAGAAAAAAGGGGGGTCCCAAAACGCGTTTTTCCCATTCATTTTTCCATAGGGCGTTTGGCCTCACCTTTAGCTCGAACGGCTGAATGGATTTGCACGAAACTTGGCAAAATTGTAGGGACTGTTAGCCCGATGTGCCTTTGCTGAATCTCAATATATGTGCTCCAGTGGATTTTGAGAAATTAACGTTTAAAAAAACAGATATATCTGTGACAGCGTCCCGGATAGCGCTCCAGTTCGCGTACTTTTCGCGTAACGGAGCTTTGCGAAGCAAAGCTGATTGGCTCTCCGGCGTCTGCCAACATTCTAAACAGTCCGGTGCGGCCGCCATCTTGTCTCTCGGTAGGATCGAGAGACAAGAAGAGGAGAAAAACGAAGGACGAATTTAATGAAAGGGGGCAAGGTAGACCCTTCTTGACCCCCTAGGAATGATGTTGGGGTTATTAAAGGGTCCCGTGGGGCAAATAAAAAAAATTAGATTTTTTGCGGAAGAAGCGCTTTCCGGTTCGCGAACCGGGTAGCAAATCGGGACGCGAAACGGGAATTCGCCATTTTGTGTTTCGTTTTAATTAAATTACAAGATGGAGGAAAAACAATGTGAGAAATGGGTATAAGGGGGTACGGGAGACGTATCCTGACCCCCTATGTTTTCTGAGGGTGGCTGAGGATGCTCATATATGTTGATACTTGTCTTCCAGCGGCTGCGCGTGAGCGTTTTTTTTTTTTTTTTTTTTGCTGCGTGACGTCTGTTAACGTTCGATTCGAAGGAAATCAGGAAGTGTTGACCGCCATTTTGACACTGCGAGTAAATATATTGTTAAAAATAATTGTTATAAATTAATCCGTATTGATAAACATTGTCTGCGCCATCTTGCTTTTTTTCCAATGCCACACTTTTGTCGTGCACGGCAGCCATTTTAGATGCCTTGACCAGACCCACTCTCTGCACGACGCAGATCGTGACGCCTGTTAACGTTCGATTCGAAGGAAATCAGGAAGTGTTAACCGCCATTTTGACACTGCGAGTAAATATATTGTTAAAAATAATTGTTATAAATTAATCCGTATTGATAAACATTGTCTGCGCCATCTTGCTTTTTTTCCAATGCCACACTTTTGTCGTGCACGGCAGCCATTTTAGATGCCTTGACCAGACCCACTCTCTGCACGACGCCGATCCTCAGCATGGCTCCCCACCCTCGCAAGCATCTCCCCCACGCACTGGTCACCCCGCTCTCTGTCTTATGCATGGGCCATAAACCTCCCCCCATCTGCGCTGCTCTTCCCTGAGAATCACACCCTGTGCCCGCCCGACACCACCCTTTCACCCTATTCAGTACCGCACCCTCTGACACTCCTCTTCCTCTGTGTCCGATTGTCCAGGCCGGTCCCAGGCTATCATCTAGCCCTGCGGATGTAGTTTATGGCCCCAACTGTAAAGAATCACCCCTCTTCAAAGGAGTTACAGTAGATCAAGGCCCCCACCCCATGAGATCCGTCACACCACACGCGTTCCTACTATCTGATAACGATCCTGTATTGTGATTGGGGAGGGGATTCTCACTGTAAGGGTGTGTGGGACCGAGCCTGAAGCGGAAGATTCCAGGGATGCCATTTTGTACATCAAAGTCTTCACAATTATGTGTCACATTAAAAATATATAGCACTCCAACAAAGTAGTAGGATTATAACACTTTAATAACTTATAAATATATACATCGCAACAAAAACAGTAAACACCATAATTTTTTTTTATTAAAACAGAAGCAACAATGGTCAGTAGCGGTCTGTTGTGCGGATAGTTCCAAGGCAGCACAACGTGCTGAGTTCTGGACGGTTCCCAGGTGAAGAACCATCCCTTCTTTAAACCCCATGGTGACCAACTATAGTTTATTCTCTATTTCGTTCCCTTGCCATAACAAAATAAAAGTCTTGGGTTATTTATGGAAGGGAAGACTTTTTGTTTCTTCCAATTTTTTTTTAAAAACAAAGGTTTAAGGAAAGGCAACCCTTAATGTGCATGTTTTCCACAGAAATTTGCCTTTGAAAACTAGAGGCAATAAATAAGGCCGAAATCTGTATTTTGTTTTTGGATACACATGTTATTTGCGTCTGTGTATTCATTTTTATGCATGACTTTATATGGAATGGTTAAAATAACTTATGATGCAACTTAACAGGAAAGATCACAAACATTCCAATGAGTGCTATGTCCCAGGTTTTACATAAAGTAGTGTTTACCTAGAGTGGTGCTGTGTAGGACACTCTGAATGGAAATTAACCAGAACTATAACCATCTACTTCCAATAATATAACTTTTATGCCCAAATTACGCAAAGATTTATCTAATCTGCTAAAGGGGGGAGTCGCCATTTCTTTTGATAATTTATTCACCCATCCGTAGCCTCTCTAATCTCCATTACAATGTGTTTGCTGCTGTCGCTAGCTGATGAAAAAACTAAAGTGACAACTTCCTCATCCTTAATTTGTCTTTCTTTGTTCCTTAAGATGTCATCTGTGTCAACCTCTTCCGAGAATGCTGATGCGTTAGGGATTTTCTTGTGTTTCTTAATAGCATGGGTGTCTGCACACTTCTTTGTCAATTCTGTGAACATGACAGCTGCTTCATAGACAGACGATATCTTTGTTAAGTCATTAGTGTTAAGTGTGTCTGAAACTACAGTGCCCTTCTGTTTTACTTTCCTCAGACACTACAGAGTTTTGTGTGTTGTTCTTCTGAGCGACAATTATTCCAGAGGTTTCAGGTTCACTTGTTTTGTCCTGCAGTGAGTTAACAGCTTCAGAGACTTCATGTTTATTTGCTATGTCCTGCTGTGCGTCAACTGCTTCAGAGACGTCAGCCTCATTTGTTATGTTTGACTATATCCTGGACCTGCCCGGCCGCGCCCAAAATGGCGCCGGTATAAATGGGACTCGTAACTCCTTGTTGTGTACTGGTTGCCCAACCTTGATATCATGAGATAGGTATGCACCGTATGCGCCCCTGGGTGCCGCACTGGTTTTGGTATCCTACAATGCTGCTCCGAAAAACGGCGCGGGGCGCCCGGGGGGGGGGGGGGGGGGGGGGAGAGGCGGCGTGAACGGGCCTCCCCAGGTGGAGGCTCGTCGGTTGTAGTGGGGCGCCCCTTTAGCGTTTCACTTGCCATTCAGCGGTTTTCCGCCCGCTTTTGCTGCACTGTGCCTCGTCAGTAGCGGTCTGTTGTGCGAATAGTCCCAAGGCAGCAGAACGCGCTGAGATCTGGACGGCACCCAGGTGATGTCCAGTAAGTTGCCGCACTGGTTTTGGTATCCTACAATGCTGCTCCGAAAAAACGGCCCCCAATGGGGGGGGAGGCGGCGTGAATGGGCATCCCCAGGTGGAGGCTCGTCTGCTGTAGTGGGGCGCCCCTTTACCGTTTCAGTTGCCATTCCGCCCGCTTTTGCTACACTGTGCCTCTTCCGCCATTCAGCTGTTTACCGCCCGCTCTTGCGGCTACAGCGTCTCGCTCACCATGTAGTTGAGTTGCTCCCACGCTTGCGGTGCAGCGGCTGCCACAGGACTCTTAAAATGGCGGCCGGCTCTTCGGATTTGGGCCTGGTCCACTAAAATGGCCCTGGGACACCTTGGAACTCGGACGCTTGTCTGCTAGGGCTTGGGCTCAATTCTCGAAAGCGTCCCCTCAGCCTTGAAGATTCTACAAAAGTCTTGGGGGCCCCCGACTCCCGCAGGCTTCCGGTGGGGAGCGGCTGCCATGATTGCTTGCGGAATGGCCACGACGGAGCTACGAGATGGTGGTGCTCTCATGCTGACGCCAGCTTTAGTCTGAAACATCCAGAAACACTGTAGACTATCAATTTGATGAGTTCCGGTGGAGCCCCAACGTGACCCGGTAGGGAAGAACTTGCCCTCCCCTTTTTTGAGTGATGGTTCTTTTTGCCTGTCCCCTCTGTTGTCATCTAACGGAACCTTTTTAGATTGCCGAGTGAGAAAAAAAAGGTGGGTCTTTCATCGTTTGGGAAAAAAAAATGTTTTAATCCAATGAAAAGTGTTATTTTTAGGTCATATGATCAAGCCTTCCATCATTAGGAAACCAAAAGTAAAATGAACCAATGAAAAGTTTTATTAACAAGTCACATGACCTGTTATGCTTACGTTACGCGCTGCGCGCCGCGCTCTGGATCGTTTCCGGGAAGCTGCGCCTTGCGCACCGGAGCACTTCCGGGTGCGCTAACGCGGCGCGTCATATGACGCATTACGCGACAATGCAGGTCCAGAATATAGTCAAAATGTCTCCACCAACCAGCGGTCGGAATACAACCCCTTTCAGCAGTCCAAAAAGTTCTGTTAAATGACAAGAGAAGGGACAGGCAACAAGAACAATCAGTCAAAGAGGGGAGGGCAAGTTCTTCTCTACCGAGTCACGTTGGGGCTCCACCGGAACTGATTGAATTGGTAGTCTACAGTGTTTCTGGATGTTTCAGATTGAAGCTGGCGTCAGCATGAGAGCACCCAATTCTAAAACAGTAAATGCTTGGATAACAATCAATCAAATGTAGAGGGAAGCAGGCACGACGGGTTACAATGGGGGCAAAGGCTTACGTTACCTACCCTTCACTATCTGCAAAGAGAGAATACTCCTAAAAGAAAAGAGGAGGGGGGGGGCAGCGTTCAAAGCACATCAGCGTGCATAAATACGAAAATGTTTTTACCTACCACGTACTTGACATTTTACAGCTTTTGATATTTGCTATTAAAAAAACATTGAAATTCACTGAAAAAACCATAGGTTATAGACCATATATAGTTAGGAATTAGCATTTACAAAACCTTAATTTACTCGCACAAAACCATAGAAATTCGCATATATAGTTAGTTGCAATACCTATATATCGCGCACCCGCAATCCACTGCTGATGATGTCACATATTACATCATTCATGACATGGTCAGTGACATCACTGATGACATCACTGATGACATCATCCAGTGTTTGTATGTTTCTGTAAAGTTAAAATATGTCTTACATATTGAAGAATGAGTGGATGTATAAGTGTCTGGATGAAGGATTTAGTAGGTGCATGACTGACTGTATGAGAGTGATTAAATGTGTTTCACTGAGTGCATGGGTTAGTGACTAAACTGTCTTAATTTGTGCATCATTATGTCTGTTGTTCTGTAAACTGCTGCATGTGTTAATCAGTAGCTATATGAGTAACTATATGGGTTATTGATTGGTTGCCCAAGTATTTGTATGGGAGACTGAGTATGTGTGTGGGTGGCTGGGAGGTGTATGACTCTGTGCATAGATGTGTGAGCAGTTGATTCACTAGATGTATGGGTTCAAACGTGCATGTGGAAACAGCTGTATGGGCAGTTGACTGTGTGCATGAGTGTATTGGTGAGTGAATGGATATCTCAGTGCTACATGTCAAAGTAAGTACATATGTAAAACACAGTACATGTGAGAGTTGACATATATAAATAACTGAGCGTAAGAGCCAGTGAATGTGAGAGTGGCTTTATGAATCATTGTGAACTTGTATCAGAGATTGTATAAGAGAGTAAATATGTGTTAGAATATGTTTGAATTAGTAAGGTGTGTATAACTGTATAGTTGAGGAAATGGAGGAGTGATTGATTCTTTTCATGACTGACTAGATGTGTGAGTAACTCCATGGATGAGTGACAATCTGTGAGTGTCTGTTTACACTGATTGTATCTAAGGTTATATTAGAGTCTGAAGAGGTTCATCGTATTATCACATGAATGATATTATCAGTGATGTGATCAGTAATGTCAAATGAGATGTCATCAGTGATGTCATCAGTGATGTCACTGACCATGTCATGAATGATGTAATATGTGACATCATCAGCAGTGGATTGCGGGTGCGCAATATATAGTTATTGCAACTAACTATATATGCAAATTTCTATGGTTTTGTGCGAGTAAATTAAGGTTTTGTAAATGCTAATTCCTAACTATATATGGTCTATAACCTATGGTTTTTTCAGTGAATATATATATATATATATATATATATATATATATATATATATATATACATACACATATACACACACAAACACATATATGCAAAAAGATACACATTCAAGAAGGAATCATAATACAGTAGTCTCTTGTATAGCTTAATTAAAATACTAATGCACAAAGGAGGCAAAATCTGGATTCCCTCCAACTTTGAAAGTCCTAAAATAGAAACATGGGTATTCCATAGCTTTTGAATACAATTGAATGCTCCACCATGATGCGCATTATTAAGCCTGTCATTAATGTGACTGTCCAGCAAATTTACACATATAAAAAATTCCCTAATCATAAAAAATCCTTTGATCCAAAAAGAAACAGTGCTTAGCTTCTTCAAAGTGTTTTCTATCCTTAAAGTGACAGTGCTAATCCAAGCGTTGTTATCATTACAGATCCCAAGCTTTCCATTTCCTACCATCCTGGGCCCTGCGATTAACTCTTGCATGATACCTTGCTTCCCTCCAACCCACTGTCCTAATTTCTCCTCCCCATTCATCCACCCTAGGGACGACTCAAGATTTCCAGTGGGGGGTGATTAGATCGTGAGCTTCTAACATTGCTATAGATATAAAATACTCTGTCATAATATTCTGGTCTATCTCTTCTCCCAATCCAGCAAGAGTGGTTTTTGGAAGGGGAGGCAAATCTGACCCAATATCTTTTCTACTAAAACACTACTCTCCAAAATGCCTATAAAAAAACAGGACTAGAATATGTGTGCTATCCTCCTTTCTGATCATATTTTGGGCTATTACTGGATACCTCAGGAAATCAGGGAACGAGATGCAACATTCGGCAGTTAAAAAAGGTCACTCAATGAATCTTGGCCCCTCAGGCTAGAGTAGGTAAAATCTAAATATCTTCCCATTGTTTTTCAATTAGTTTTTTCACAATATAACTTTTTCAATTTGCGCTTATCTTTCCCAACGTCTCTTCCAAAACCAAATGAAGCTCTTTATACCAATGGCTCAAAGTTGTGTTTACTTTATCCACCCTGAACGTCTAACTAGATTTTCAGAGGAATTGATCTCCAATCCCGAAAAAGTATGGAAAATAGCCCTTATTTGGGTATCCACAAAAAAGTGTAAGTGCTCTTGATGTTTTACCTCTGCAAACAGTGATTATTGTTTATTGTTCGATTACTTAAAATCATGACAATTTAAAAACAAACAAAAAATAAGTTTCAGCTTAATGCAACAAAAAATTAAAGTTTTTTAACAAAATGCAATAGTATGTATAAATAATTGTTATTATTATTTTCACACAAGAAGCAGCTAAAAAATGTTTAAAAACGTAATACCATTATTGGTGAGTGTAAAACCCGCCCCCGACTTTCAGTAAAACATACAAGTGCTCCACCAGTAAGAGTCTTGGAATTAAATAGGGGATGGGGGGTTCCAGACCAGTCATGAAACTGAAGATTGTGGCGATTGTTCCTGCAAACCTATCAAGTTAAGTTTCTTTGCAATTTGGAAAACAAATTTTGCGAACTTAACATTTAGCATTGTGTTCTTGGGGTTTATTGCTGATATAATGGCTTGCCGGCATGATACAACGCCGTGCTTGATCCATTCACCTCGCAACAACCGCCTTCTATCCTTGAGAAATGCTGGGCAAACACACAGCACATGCTCAATTGATTTTGTGTAATGACCACAGCCTCTACAATTAGTGTCCTCATTTGAACGACGCCATGCAGGAAAGTGTTTTAAAAATGGCCATTCGCCCATCCCCAGGGCCATAAATCTTTTCTTCCAAACAGCTGCATAGGTGCTTGAAAGATATGGGGCCTCTGATCTGGGTTTGAGCTCAGTGATTATCGATCAGGCATGTTTTCGTTTAGACAATTGTGCCCTGTCCTGGTGGAAAGACCAGAGGCGAACACTTCTTTTAATGGACAGTTTAAGTGCCTGCTGGGGCGGATTGGTTCCCCAATAATCCTTGGCATCGAGCAGTTTCAAAGAGTGGTCAAGGAAACATTGGTGTTTTTGACTGGGGTGACCTGCTGATATTTCTTGCCACAACTTGGTCTCCAGGCTTCCTTCCCTTGAATTACGCAGTCTGTGGCACAACTTGATGAATGCACCTGCACCGACGCCCTCATGGTTCAGAAGGCCGAGCTCGAGCCTGATCTGAGCCGGAGAAGCCGATTTCGGAGAGTGCCAGACTTGTTTGTAAATTCTGGTTGTTGTTTTATTCAGCATTGACGAGTCACTCCCCAACATTATTTCTTGGCTGTAGGTTAAACAGTTTGTAACTTTTGCCTTCATAACTGTTAGGAGGGGGGATAAGCTTGGGCCAAGTAACTATGCCGAAACTTTCATCATTACTGCTTCAAGGGACAATGCATTTGCTTTGACTGTTTCTTTTTGTTTTACAAAAGAGCCCTTGGAATCCATGTGAATACCCAGATATTTATATAATGTCACAGTTTCAATTTTTTTGCCGTCAAAGAACCACTCACCGGTTTGCTGCTTCTGATTCCCGAAGGGGATAGCTTTGGTTTTTGAGAGATTTAATTCCAGAGCCTTACTTGATGTAAAAGAAAGCAACTGGTCAAGAAGTTTTTGTAAGCCGACCCTTGTGTGGCTGAATAAGACAAGATCGTCGGCATAAAGCAAGTTGCTAATTCGGGATCCACCAAGTGAGGGGGGATGAGAGTTGACCGTGTCCAATAGATGGGATAAGTCCGAGATAAAGAGATTAAACAAAAGAGGGGCCAAAACACACCCTTGTTTGACTCCACAGAGTGTCAGTATTTTTCTTGAGACGTGTGACCTGTCGCCCAATTTGATGCGAATCCAGATGTTCGAGTGAAGTTGGATTATTAATTTTAGCAGGACACTCGGGATTCCCCATTTTTGTAATTTGTGCCACAAAAGATCCCTAGGCACCCGGTCGAAGGCCGCTTTAAAGTCAACAAAGCAGCAGTGCAATGGCATTTTTAAGGATGCTGCGTTCTCCATAAGTATGAATAGGGCCAGTAGGTTGCTAGTAGTGCCCGATTTGGCCACAAAGCCGGTCTGATTAAATGGCAGCCGCGAGTTTTTAGCGCCCAGGATGACAGTTCTTCCAACAAGAGGCTGGCGAAATACTTGGAGTCTACGTCTAGGAGTGCTATCATCCTGTAGTTTTTAGGATCGGCTCTTCTGCCTCCTTTAAAAAGTGGGTGAATTATTGCCCCTTTCCATGAATCTGGTATATCGTAGGTGTGTCGGCAATGCAAAAATAGTGGGGTCAGATGTTCAGACCAAAGCGTAGGATCAGCTTTAAACAGCACCTACGGGAGCCCATTAGGGCCCGGGACCCCATCCGAACGGGCATTGGTAATACTGCAAATAATATTTTGTCTCATGCCTTCATAAGAAAACCAGAAGTTTGAAAGTAAAGGATCTTGCTGGAACGTCATTTCCTATTATTAGTAAGTGAGGTAAAGACATTGGGTATATGATTTATTTTTGTGCCATTTCTCTTTGTGTTCCATGGTGAGGTGATGTTCAATTGATCCCTTTCTTTATTTTGATCTTGAAAGTGCTCTGTTAGAAAAAGGGCCCATTCAGGTTCACTTATGTTGGCGCTGCATTGGCCGGTTGCGCCCAGTGTCCTCCTATTCACCAGTGTCCAAAAGGGTTTGGGATTGGAGTTTTTGCTGGCGTGGACTAGTTTCAACCAGAGCAGCTGTGTGTTTGTCCCTGATAACTGATATTCTCAATGCTTTCTGAGCTTGCTTGTGGACAGCGAATGCATGAACATCACCCGGGCGTTTCCTGGCGGAACGTAATGCAGCATTGCGTTTGGTCTTTATTTTTTTTGTCTCTGCTGTAATTGGATTGTACAGGGTATGGAGATTTGCGTACTGAAAGCGGAAATTGACTCAACAATTGTTGGATGAGGAGCTCCCATATTTGAATTGGATCAATCTCCCCTGTGCTCCATTCTCCTAGGAGAGATCTACATTTGACCATTATTGCAGGGAGTAGATCCGTCCATTTCAATCTTTTAAGGTTCTCTGTGCGTATGCCAGATGTAGTGTGAGCTATTGCTGAATGATGAGCAACGTTGAGGGATAAGCCAATTATTTGGGGGCGATGGTCACTGACACTCCGCAAACAGAGCTTGGGGGATTTCAATCTAGCCCCATTACACAAGTCTCTAACCTTGAAAACTGCTAAATGTGCCCATTTACCTAATGTTGCTTTAGTCAGTCCAGGAACCCCGTTCCAGATTACGGAAGCTTTCTTCCACCTGGTTGGGTCTGAACAACGAACATTGCTATTGGGCGGGGAGGGGAGGGGGATTAGTTGCTCTAAAGAAATTGCAGATGGGGGTTTATGAAGGGGGATTGGCAGTACTGGACATCAGAAAATATTACTGGGCAGCTCAGCTTGTTCGCATTAACGGGTGGGTATTTTCGCCGACTGAGGAGCCTGCCTACTGAGTTGATCGCTTTAATATGAGAGCGGGCAGCTACCCATCTGCTCTCTACAGGGGGAGGAGAGGCAACCCATCACTTCCGATCCACACTCACAGTTGTTATGGTATGGTGGAAGGCAACCAAAATGATCGGCTGGGAGGCCAGACTCACTGAACAAACGCCACTCTGGGGGGCGACTTTCTAAGAGAGGTGAGGAGTCTGAAGGGTTTTTATAGGTGCAGTAGCATAGGCATTGATCACCTGGGGGACGTTTGAATAAAAGGGAAAATGATTACCTTTGATGGTCTTCAGGCAGAGTTTCACATGGGTATGATTGAACACTTCTGAAACCTACAGTTGCGAAGCGCACTTCACTGTCATCTGAAGGAAGGATAGTCCATACCGGGGTATACACCACTTGAAGACATATTCCTCCTTGATCCAATGATAGATAAGGCAATATCCCTCACCTACAATTATCTAATCAACAATACACCTGACTGTCTTGGGCCCCTGCGGATGGCATGGGAATCGGATGTGGGTCTCCTCGAAGAAGATGACTGGAGAGAGGCCCTCCAGAGCCCCAGATAGTTAGCGGTACGCACGAGATTTAGGTTTATCAACTGTGCATTCTAGACAGGTCCTATGCTTCGAGGTCTGCACTGTACCATATAGGACACTGTACCTCGATGCCGTGTATTAGGGGCTGTGGTGAGATAGGAACTTTTTTTTTCACATACTGTGGGCCTGCCCCAAGAGTCAAGCTTTCTGGCCGGGCATGGCCAGAGTGATGACATCGGTGGTGGGAGAGCAGGTCCCGCTAGAAGCGAGATGGCATATCCTGGGGGTGACAGGCAAAATAGTATGGCCCAAATGGGCCACGACGTGGCTTGTTCTGGCAGGAGAGTGGCAAAACGCAACATTGCCCTGCATGGGTCGCCAGTGCAGTCCCAACGGTGGGATCCTGGGAAAATTACTTAGATTGATATACTGTCTGCTCAGCCTGCTGGCACCAGAGTCGGGGTGCCCACGCAAAAAGGAGAAGATATGGGGAGCCTGGGTGGGCTACAGAACCACACAGCTCACAGTCTAATAAAGGGCCTTAGGCATGTTGGGGCTTAAATTGCATGATTGTACCCCGAGACAGATTGGTTGGGGGGGCGGGTCATGGGGAGGGTTGAATTGTGGGAATATTTTGTATCTACACCCGCCAAACCTCACACTATGTATATTATAATGCTTTCTGACGCATCTGTGTTTTTTTCTGGTTAATAAAAAGATCTTCTGGGCTTGTAAGTTGAAACATCCGGGAATATTTGTTTCCCAGATGTTTCAACTTACAATTTAGCTGCACAACTCCATCCTTCCCTCGACTGGAATCACAACTCGAAGGCAAACCCCGAGTATAGGTGGAGCACGCTTTTTTTCGCCGCTATCAGGGCTATAATCACTGTCAATATCAGAGTCGGCTGAGGCTCCCCAACTACTGACTTTGACAGCTTGACTGCTAGCTTACTGGAGAGAGGTGCAACAGCGTAGGACATTTCTATGCTATCCATTCCAGTTAACCCTCTAACACACAACCCAGACTTTCCCCCAGGTGAGGCCAATCAAGGCTTCTTTAATTGGCTACAGGATTGATTTCCTGCACTACGTAATGTTTAGGACGATGGAGACCTACGTTCACAGGGTCACTTGGCCACTTAATTCACATTGACCAGGTGAGTCCCCTCTATCTTAATAATACCTGCGTAGACACATATTGTGGCTGTACCACTACATCTTGTAACTGAATCCTCCAAAAAAGCATGCCTACGTCCTACAATGGGAAAAGGAACTTGATATCGAGATTTCTGATGACACATTAAGTGCCATATGGCAGAGAGCTGCCAAATCCTCAATTTGCATTTGTTACATGGAAAATGCTTAAAAGTTACAAATTTGTTGGTACCTCACGCCTACCAGACTTCCAAACATGTTTGAGGGCTCTGATCTGAGTTGGAAGGAGTGTAGTGAACAAGGCACGTTTCTGCACACTTAGTGGTCCTGCCCAATGGTCCGTCCTTCTTGGGTGGAGATTCAAACCATAAAACAGGCCATCATAAATGTCTTACTACCGCTTGATTCACTCATGAGCCTTTTGAGGGACCCTGCACAGGTCAGATAGAGCTTTGACACACAACTTGCAGCAGTCTGGACGCAAAGAACGTAAGCTCCTATCCCTTATTAGCTAATATACACAGACTACAATGTAAACTTCTTCCGGTGTTGTTCCTTCTATCCTTTCTTCATGACCACTTTTTGTTATTACATTTATATGCCTATTTGTCTATTTTGAAGAACCTTTAAGTGTCCAAAATACACAGCCCAGGCTGCCAAGTTATCACGGCAAAGTTTAAAATGGTTAACTGAGAAACTGATTTTTAAAGACAAATCCCACTGCAGCCTTTGCGTTCACTGTTCCATACAAAAAAGGTTAATCCCTCTTGGGATGATTAAGAGCTTAAAACCAGGGGCGTAGCTTGCTCAGTAAAATTGGAGGGGGGGGGGGGGAGATTGCCCAACAATTGCCCTGGTTAAAATACATTACATGAGAAGCAGAACTGGAGAGGGCCTAAGAAGCAGTAGGAAGGGAGAGGAGTGCAGATTGTAAGGGATACTTAAAACTCAATATTTTGTAAAGACAACTATTTTTAAGATCTTTGAAACAAAAACGAGTGTCTGTTCGTTTTTATCTGCTTGTGTACTAAAAAATCCAAGTCAAATCAGACAAACATCTCACATACCCAACTTAAAACACCTATACCTAACTATTTACTACAGAATAATATTGGTGTAACTCGTACAGTGACGCACGTTGCTGCTCTCGAACCCATTACTTTCCTCAAACATAGCCCTGAACTGCCAAAATACCATTGAAACCAATTTAAACTAGTGACCTTGCACTCCAAGTTCAAATCCGATGGCACAAAGGGCGCCACAAGTGTGTCTCTCACAAACGTGCATGACAAACAGCAGTTCTTGAAGGCAGCTACCACAACACGTTTTTCCAGTCGCACAAAACCTACACGGATCCGTCTCCAGAAGCGCGATTCGGCTTTTGGAAATAGGTGTTGCCCTTGTGATTCACGAGGAAAAGAACAAGGTCAACTTGCAGGTGGCTTGCGTTGGAGCAGTAATTGCTATTTATGTACCCGGCTGACGTGCACCGCCAGGCTTCTAGGTTTCTCCAGTTCAGTTCTACTGATTTACAGGTTTGTTTGGCAGTGGGTGGTGGGGACTGGGTAAAAAACATGGAGGCACATTCCAAAGAACTGAACACAGTAACCTCATAATGTAATGCACACGTGGAAAGCATACTGGTAAATGTTATATTAAGGGTTCAAAACATTTCTAGAAGGCAAGTGAAGGGTACACAATAGTGATAGGAAATCTGCCGTTAAAGGAGTCCTGAGGGGAGGTTGCTGCTTTGATTTATGGTGGGGCAATGGACACGAACATTAAAATCTGGAGACGCAACACTGCTTTCATGCCAGGAGTAAAACATTCTCTTGTGTGACGCGACTGAAATATTCACTATCCAATCTCTGTCCCTTCCTCTCCTGACATGATTGGTTTAATATTGCTGGTCATAGAGATGCAGGACAAGGAGACCACCTGGTCACCTTTGGCTCTGCCCTAACTGGAAGGTTTGTTGGAACAGCAAAGGAAGCATACACTTGATGAAAAACGTTAGCAGTTTCCCCAAGTTTCTTGAAATAAAAGGATGAGCTGTGAATAAATTAACGTTAATCATTATGTATTGCGCAACCTCTGCCACATTCTAGGACAAAATACTGACAGCCTCAAAAGGAGCTACTGTTCCTGTTTACATTAAGTATACTCGGAGAAATACCCTGGTCCTGCAAAGATGGAATCCCCACAGAAAAATGACTAATAACAAATGGGTCACAGACTGTCTACAAATTTGGCTCATTTGGCAATCAATCAATCAACAGTATCCAATGATGTAAATGCGGGTATCCGCTGCATGCATAATGTCAGGTATGCAAAATGGCCAAGTGGGACATTGCAAATCATTTATTTCAAAACTTGGCCCAAGAACACACATAAGAACAACCTGTTCATCAAAAACCTATTTCAGAAGTTGATTATGATACAGAACTTGTTAGAATTCCTGATCCAGCGGATACATCTTACCAAGATGACATTGGTACGAGAAAGAAAGAGGTGTCGAAAGTGGGTGTAAAGCCGATGTATGTTTTTGTTCTTCAGATGCTTGCAATTCTCATATTGGGTACAGAACAGAACAGGAATATTTCTAAGAACTGCCTATGACCGAGCTAGGAGAAGATGGATCAACCCCCTGTGTAAAGCCTTAGGTATTTGATCATACCAGGAAGCATATAGGATTGTTAAATCTGACACTAGACGCCTTACAGTGTTTTGCGTTAGCAGATTCCTATTGAATGTTGGGTATACACGGAAAAACGTGGCTCTTGATCTATAGATAGCAAATGTGTGTACATTAGATGCAGGCTAGGTTGCCCTGACACATGCTGGTAATGAAAACTGTAAATATACTCGATTTTTAACTATTACGCCTATTTTAACACAGATGATTTTTAATGTTCTAATTATTGAAATGTATAAATTCTGCTTCCAATTGGTATGTTGTATTCACTGTGCATAATGTATTGTGTTGTAATGCATCTTTTATGGCCAAAAAGAGCCGAAATAAAGATTAAATGAATGAATAATGTAAGAGGCAGCTTGAGGGGCCATATGGATTTTAGCATCAGTAATGGATAACTGAGAAGCGGTCAAATCAATTGGCATTGGTCGATGTGAGGGACTTGGTCATACGAATGACAAGAGAATGTGCTAGAGCTATACATTAGCCTGACTGCGTTATATGATGGTTTCCCCTAACCTCGTCCATCTCTCTAACGATGAAAGTGATAACATTACCACTGAGTTGATGAGGGGTGGCCATGATAGAGACATTACTAGTGTTGGATGAGGAAAATAAATGTAAATGAAGGAGAATATTTCTTCAGTAGTTAGTAAGGCGGGTGTGGCACGGATAATACCTCATCATTTACCAAAATGGGCCTGCTGCTAATTTTGAGACAGTAAGATGCAGTAGAGAGCCATTGCTTTGTGTTAGCAATTTCATCATTCAAGGCACCCACCGTGCGGGCTACAAAGCTGTACAAAATGGTACTGGAAGAGCTTTGTTTCTTACCATGGTTGTCAGTGGGGGAGAAAAATCCGTTTTCCTTGTACTCAGGATGGTACTTGGTCACAATGCAAAAGTGGAACTCTGGCCTCTGATGGCCTGCCCTTTGCACAGGCTGTGAATGAGCACGTCAAATGCAGCAGCGTGTCCAAGCACCTTATACAGTGTCAGGCAGCTTCACCACACAACTCCTCCTTAAGCTGCAAGGGAACTGGGTCTTGTAGTACCCTCAAGGCATCAAGCAGAGTCCAGCACAGTTGTATATTACCACACATTGTTTTACCGCCCCACAAAAGACAATAAGGCCTGAAAGTCTTTCTTTGGAGATACTGCATCTTAAAATTTCTACCACGGTAAACACGTCATGTATGATTAAGAGCAAAAATCCGCACTAAGTACCAGCCACAGACAATTTTCTGTACTTCACTGTGTACACTTCACATGTGGACTAATCACAGCTGTATCCAACTTCTCATATTTCAAAGCAGTAACTTCATTAAGAATTTGTCTACCCGCATGCTCTGTTGTGGTCTTTCAAGCTATACAGAAGAGTGAATATGTGGTTTCGGCAAAACCTAGTTGATGCTGATGGATACCATTATCTATGGTAAATGAAAATAGAAGATTTACATTGAAAGGAATGTCAGCAACCTCATTCTGATCATGCTATTATACCTGGACGGACTCAAATCAAATACGGCATGAATTGACGCAGAGGAAGAGGCCAACCTAAATGCAGTACAAGTATGATGCCTCGTATTTTTTTATGTCGAGCCTGGGTAGCTCATGCGCTGCGAGGCATGCTGTATTGAGATATGGTATAGAAGCTCCGCCCATGTTCTGCTCATCTTTTCAATCGGCTCCTGTTACTGTCCTTGCGAAACTGTTGCTTTTCCTTTGTAGATAGGCTTAATAGTCCCTCCTTAGTACCGCCTTGCCTGCATTTTCAACCTCCAATAACTACTGGACTTTTTACTTGCGTTCATACACGATCTGCTTTATAAGTTGGTGAGCACAATTTTTTTTAATGATCTTCCACTATTCCACACACGACATCGCAGCTAGGGGTGGGCGGCCAGCTACGCTCCGTGCACGGAGTGTGCGTAGTGCCGCCTACTCCGCATTTTGCGGAGCTGGCGGAGCCAGGCGGCACTACGCACGCTCCGCAGACGGAGCGTAGCTGGCCGCCACCCGCCTCCCTCCCGCCCTCCCTAAATACTTTCAAATAAAGGAATCAAATAATTTAAAAAGCACTTACCTTGCCGCCGCTGCCCGCCGCGTCCCCGGGGCTCGCTATCTTCCGTCTTCCGTCCGCTTTACTAATGCGCATGCGCGGGCGGCCGCGCATGCGCATTTTCACGAGAAAATGCGCATGCGCGGGCGGCCGCGCATGCGCATTAGTAAAGAAGACGGAAGACGGAAGATAGCGAGCCCCGGGGACGCGGCGGGCAGCGGCGGCAAGGTAAGTGCTTTTTAAATTATTTGATTCCTTTATTTGAAAGTATTTAGGGAGGGCGGGAGGGAGGCGGGTGGCGGGGCTGGCGGCCAGTGGTGTTTGCGGAGTGGGGCTACGCGGAGTGCGGAGGTGGGCGTAGTTTCTCGCCCACTTCGCGTAGCTCCGCGAAGCCCCACTCCGCGAACTCCGCCCAGGGTTAATCGCAGCACGCTGCACGCTTTTACTAATGTATTTATTTAAATTACATAATTAAATGAGCGCCTCTGCTATAGTTAAAGCAGACCGCTTTAATTTAATTCACAACGTGGTCTGCTTTCATATTACTGGCCGTGCTTATTTATTTATTTCATTATTAGCGCGGGCAGCTTTCACTTTAGCGGCCGCGCTATAAAACTTTTCAAAATATATTTTTTTCACTTTGAGAGAATAAGCCCCATATGCGCTTTCACTTTAATATTGGCCGCACCCCTTCCTTTAAACGCTGCTCACTGTAACCTGAACATGCGAGCAGCGTCTACAGAAAGGGGTGCAGCCACCATTTAAGTGCTCTCGCATTTGCGAGAGTTTGAACTATTGCCATTAAAAGCAACAATGCCTTTTATATATGTGTTGCTTTTAAAACACACATAAAAGGCATTGTCATTTACAAGGCCAATAACTTAAATGTTCGCAATTGCAAGACCTATTGCATTGAAAATGCTTGTTTTAAGTTGTTACTACTTTGCTGTCCTCTTCAATCATAAAGCGTGCACATACCTTTTCTTGTACCTAGCATTTTTGTCTGGTGTTGATCGAGGCTTCCACTTAACGTATTCGGTCTTCGCATTCTTCTAATTACGGTATGAGTTCTGAAGGATTCTTAATGAGGTCCTCAACTGCAGTGGAATGAAGGCACTTCATCTCTGAGCCCTTCCAATTCAAAGGAGTGTGACTTTACATAGAAAAATGTAGGCGCCTACTACAAGAGCCACGGTAAACTCGTGAAAATGTTGTACCTGAGCAGAGGTGCATAGGATAAATTAGGAATCTGCCTTGTGGGTGAAATGCTGCTATTTGTTTTGCCAAAGCATCCACAATTATACCCGACTCCATGTTTGCCATGCTAATTAAACCTTTAAGTAAGCTATTTATCCTTGGTTTGTTTGAAATATTTCTATAAACAACCGTACAGAATAAAGTATCCAGAACAACACAGTTTTTCTATTATGCAAAAGGAAAATAAAAATACAATATAATCGTAGTGTAACGACAACCAAGCAGATCTGGAATGAGTTAAGACATACCCCCGCCAACCAGTCATTCTGCCCAGATGGAGCACCAGGTCCCAACAGAGTCAGCAGATAAACGTGGCAAAACAACACATGTATAGAAGGAGAGAAGAATAACACTGTCTCACAGGTGATGGGGGAGATGCATTTACCAGTAAGTGTCCGGGATATCAGGAGGCAGTTCACCTGCATAAATGTCAGGGACAAGTGTCTAGACAACACTGA
This sequence comes from Lissotriton vulgaris, assembly GCF_964263255.1. Lineage (NCBI taxonomy): Eukaryota > Metazoa > Chordata > Amphibia > Caudata > Salamandridae > Lissotriton > Lissotriton vulgaris. Next base: position 1,250,794,560 of record NC_141694.1, on the reverse strand, counting down.
CTTCAACCCATTATGGGGAACCCCAGCTATCCTCAATGCGTAGGATGTAAAAATATGCCCCATATGTCCAAATAGAGCAATTCCTGGCCGTCCAACCTGTAGATCAGGTGTTTGTATGCCGCTGTCTGCGCCATGCAATCCATCCAGTCTTCCCTTGGTGGGAACTAAGGGCTTGGACCTTTGCCGAAGAATAACGTTTTCGCTGTCACCAGAGCCGTAGACCGCCATCATTTCTCATGCCTATCTCCTGGGGGGATTCCCTCACTACTCCACTGCAAAGTCAAATAGACAGCATTCGTTTCAAAACAATCTAATATTGCACCTCTGTTCTTCTTTGAAAATTGTCCAGCAAGGCTGTTAACAGAACGCAGTTGATAGCTTGCCGCATTTCACTTTGACCCATGATATCCAATTTGATTAGGGAGTGATAAAATAGTGTGATTGTCAAACACCAGATCAACAGAGCATCTGTGGACATGTCTAGTGCCTAGCCAGTAGGCCATACTGTAGAACATTGCCTGAACAGAGTAGTAAGTGAAGTCTTGGATAAATGGATTCCTACACCACCACAGATCACCAATTGTCCCTTGTTCCATTATTTAAAGATTTAGATGCAGCTAAGGGGAGTCAGGGGGATGCACCCTGCCTCTCCAACCCATGCTCCATTATAATGTTAAAATCCTCTCCCCAAATGTTCATGAATGGCACCAGTCTAATACGCTGTGCCCAATCTCTTGAAAAATGAATTACCTGTGCAAATCTGCTGGTGAAACAATATGGTTGGCAATATGGTGGTATGGTATTGCTTGTCACATAAACTTCGCTACTACCTCGAGTAATATGGGAATGATGAAAAGTATCAGTGTACATTCTAGTTATAAACAAAATGTTGCTCATTTAGGTCTCCAGTATTAGTGCAATATCAATGTTATGTATATTTAGACAGGCCAGGATCCGTCTGGCTTTCCAAGAATTATTTTGACCTCTGAATATTTCATGCATGTAGTTGCAATTCTAGTCTGGCATTTCCAGAATGGGTTACTTCTCTAGAGATCATTTGTGGAAGGTCTTAGTCATACAACATAGTATCTGCTGATATTAGTAATGTGTGATGGCTATTGAGGTGAATTATAATTTGCCTCCCACGTCCACACGGATACCTCAGCTACAAGTGAATGTTTCTGTCCGACCGCAACATTAACCATAACTTTATATGCTCTATTGTTTTGTGCATGTTAGCATCAAGGTCAGTTTCCAGACACTGGCATCTTGCAAGGCAAGAGGTTCTTGTAGCCAGAGAGTGGTGTGCATGCTCAACAATGAATTTTGCAGGAAAATTAAGTCCATCAGAGATCTGCAAAAATGGCCCCTGCTAAGTTTTCCATTTTCCCTGTTGCTGTGGTCTCCGGAACTATCATGAAATATATATTATTTCTTTGAGAACTCACTTCTAAGTCGGTATTTTAAGCCTTGATAATCCCAAGAACTTATTCCATACTTAACAGTTTTTCAGTTCTGGCTGTGACATGGTCTTGTATGTCTGAATTTATTTTCTGCCAAATCAGTGCAAGTGCTTTGTGAACCTAGTTGTTCTTTCATGTGATCCATTAGGATTGTGAGGGAGTCTATTTTCCCATATATTGTTTTCGGCTTTTCAGCATACCAAGGAGAAGCGATCTGATGTTGTGTTCTTCCCACAAGAGTATTCATCTCTGCCATATTTTTAGATTTTAATTGTTGTTCTCTGTACTGCATTCTTATATTTCGTTTTGAGTTAGATGACAGTTTAGCTTTACAAAATCCACTTGCCCAATTGGCTCCATGTAGTGCTGCGACCAATTATGGCTGCATTCTCATTATAGAAGAGCTCTGATATAGCCTTTTTGATTATGCCAGGACTCATGCCATAGTAGTGTTTGAGAACTTGCAATCCCCTTATGTTGCCACGTTTCCGAAGATCTACATACTGGAGCTGAAGGTAGTGGTAAGCAATAGTTCCAGGGTTAGAATGCCTTTTTGAGTCTGTGCAAACCTACTAACTTGCATGTTTCACGTGTTTTCATTAACGCTTCTCTAATCTTTTCCCATACTGAGAAATATTGGAAATGTGCCCCATTAATGGCAGACGTAAACCTTCTTCCAGAGTTGGGAACAAAGTGGTTGGAGGGAAAGTGAACTGGCAAACAATCAGATTTTCGCATGAGCAAATCTACACATGAATATTTGCTCATGCTAAACTGCTGTTCACCAATATTTTCCAGGAGTACTATTTCTTGTCCTACTTCCGTAAATTCTTGGGAATTCATGAAAGCCATATAGCTGCACTTAATGCAAGGACATATACCATGGGTGCACTTTGGAGACTTTCTTTAATAATTGGGCCCCTAATTTGGTCAGGCGTTGACTGTGACCTTTTGTGTTTTTTAAAACTCTGTCTCTCTCTCTCTGTATCGGCTGGCTTCACTGTGAGTGACAGCATTCTGCTCTTTCACAAGGAGCATATCTGCACACAAAGTAGTTTTGTTTGCGGCCAATAACTACTATGGCAGTGTGTGCTTTTTGAGACAAAAAAAACAATTTTTGCTTTTGCCAATGTTTGTTATAATGGTGATGGTCCAGCAGCTCCCACACCAATAACGTTTTACAAAACACCATGCCAAAACAAGTCACACATTGACAAAACTAAAAAGCTGACCGCCAATTTCAGTTCTACTAGCTTTGCAAATGCTTGTTTATTTTTGCTTCTCATAATCTTATTGAAACTGGTTACACTGATTTTCCATTATGAATATTTTTGGGAAATACTAGCAAGCATCAACACATTACTAAATGATGCTGCAAAGAAATGGAACCTGAAATGTTCCAGTAATTTAGCAAAATGTTTTTTTTCTGCTTTAATTTTTTATGAACATTTTATTTTGAAAGCAAAGAATTATCAATTTTGCATTTGCATCAAATCAGAGAGCATTCTGGGAGCATTATACACAGCCTCATATTGCAAACTTTGAAAATGTGTTTACACATTTTTATGATTGAACCACTGTCAGTAGTGCAGTCGGAGCTTACAACATTTACTTAGAGCGCTCACCCTAAAAATAAAGACTTAATTAATGAACCATGAATACAAGTTTGAACAGCATTGACATATGGGCAAAATATTACCTTAACTGCAGACAGTGCCCTTCCCTAATCCATAATGTGGTACTGCAAACTGGCAGCCAAATGATTTGTGCTGAAGGGGGTTGGGCCTACTTGTCCCAAGGACAAAATAGACATGAAAACTTGTTGCCCTTGACCCCAAACAATATGTACTGGGTGTCAGGCTACAGGAATTCCACATCCCTCCGCAAGAGTCAAGATTCACCCACACCTCAATGTACTCATCCCAGAAGGATACAACATCCAACACAGATATGCACACATAAGACTGGAGGGGGGGAATGGCAGTCATCCATAATTTTTCCTCATCCTGCTTCCTTAGCCACCAAAAAACAGCCAAGTCATTCGGGCTGATTTCCTCTCTCAGAATCTCGGACACACTCCTTTCATCTCTTCTAACTGGAAGAAAGGAGATTTAGGATGTCAATTACTCTCCGCCTTCTGGAGCTTCTCCGCAGACATTCAATAAAAGGTTGTCGAACTATTGAGGAATGAATGAGATTCAACAGACGACTAGGTAAATGGTATCAATTAGAAATTAGAACGCCAGCATCCTGCTGTTCCTGAAATATACTATAGAGGTACTGAGATAGAGAAGGAGGTTTGACCGAATTAAAAAGTGTTGAAACACATACTTTTATCCTGCGAAGCTTATCCTGCGAAGCTTACAGTAATACTGGATGGCTGCCCATTCTACTCTACAGCTCTGGGAAAGGCACTGGCCTGACCAAAAGTCTTGGACTCGTCTAATGGTAGTCTGCACATAGCTGGCACAATATTTGTTCACGTGGAAGGGACACTCCTATCTGAAAAGTTCAGAGTCATTACACACTGGCTGACCTAGTTTGTAGAATGTTAAGTAGCTCAAATTATTTCTTGATTCTCAGTGACTGCTGTGAAGAGGACTAGCTCACTCTTAGTTATGCGTACATATCCTTAAGTGCTGTCTGTGCTGTGCATGTTGTGGTTAGGAACGTGATCTTGTAGGAGAAAGCTTAAGTACGGTGGTATCCATTCGTTGTCCTAAGTTCGGGGTTCAAACATGGGCCACTCAGTATATAGCCCCATTAGAGAGGGGTACAAAAATTCTCCACCACTGAAATAGAAGTCTGCATTATACTGGTGGGACTTGCTTCTCCTAGAATGTATGGCCCTCCAATGAGGAAACAATTTAGCTACATCAGTATTTTTACTTCTCTTCCTTCTGTCATTAGCAACACATTTCATGCCCCTGTTGTTTAAAAGTGTAATGCTAGTTGGGTTGAAGGGGTTGGTATTGGCGAGCTAAAGCACAGCTGAAAGGAGGGTGTTTGAATGTCATTAATGGATGTGTATCTGAATACTTTAGGTTGAAATGGGGAAAATGTGTTGTTTTGTTTGGGTTCTGACACGTGTCGCACAACACAAGCATAACTGTATGGGAGGGCATTGATTGTAAGCTTTGTGTGATTGGAGGTAAGGGAAGTAAGGTTGAGGAAGATGTGGAGCGAGCTACATTATAAACTCATCTCCATCAATTAAGAGAAGAGTAGCCTTACTGATCTGGCATGTCAGAAGACTGAACAATTATCTGATGCGGTGTAGAGTAGCATCTAACTTGGTGTTGCAGTATGCAAACTGCATTTCTAAAGGAGGAACAAATCACATATATTGAAATTAACAAACGTGCAACGTAATTGAAGGACGAGTACTTAATCGACTTTGTTATTCTAGAGCAACAGTCTTGGTTTTGCACCAGGAGTTCCACTCTCTATGTTACACAAGAACATTGACCCACCATCACAATACATTGGGCCAGAGACACATGCAATACTCCAGGTCCAAATGTGTTCATTGCTTAAATTAAGTAACAAGCATTGAAAATGCAATAGGTCTCGCATTAGAAAAGTTGGAGCTATTGGTCTTGTAAATGACATTATTTAATTTATGTGTTGGTTTTTAAAATAGCTAAATTGATAGCTTTGTCATTTACAATGCCAATAGTTATAACTTTCGCGAATGTGACACCTATAGCATTTGTAATTTTAAAGCCAAACAAACCTGCAATTAAAACAAGCCTCTACAGCTTAAAGGTAAAGAGGTAGTTGCCTACAGGAGAGAGTAGAGCACTAAAAATCTGTTTACGGTGAAAGGGCAGTAGAAATGTAAATATGTGCAACACGTATTAAAGGTGAAACTGAAGCTACTTTTAAGTGGCCTGTGCATTAGTGTTTCTTTAAAGTGAAATGAGGCACTTTAGTGAACATGACTGTATAAGATCAGCTAGCAAGTAAAATGTCAATATTTTTTTTTGTGGCAGGATTGTGGCGTCTGCAAGTTTGCCAAGTGTCACACACCAAGCATGCAATAACGCATTTTAGTGTGGTGTTCTTGCAACACCGCACCAAAATATATTGTCACGCATTTTGCCACAGACTGGCACTTGCCTGACAGCGCTGAAACTGGCTGCATAGGCCAGCCAGGTGCTAGCACGGGCGCCAGCACCTCTGACACTGTGTGGTGTGCCTCACCCGGGCTGCAGCAGACTTCACTTGTGACCGCCAGCAGGCTCAGAAACAGTTAAAGATCATCGTGCTCTACTACAATGTTACAATCTATTACAGGTTGACTTTGACTGGCCCCGTAGGCGGATGTGACCTCACGCCCTACCAGGAAAGAAGTGGAGTGAGGTCCCGGTCAGAAGCTACAAGGCCCTGGACTCAACTCGAGGAGTTCTTGTGCTGTTTCGTCAAACCCACGCGGCATCGCTCCCTGCTGCCTCCCAGTGACTCTGAAGTTGTAGAAAATCATGGCAGTGCTGGTGCATGTAGTGGTAAATTCAAAGAATGATGAGACCCAGCAACCCCTAGACCCAACCCCACGTGACCGAGGCCGTCTCTGGAGCCCACCATACAGCTCGCTGCTCCTTCTGAGCCTGTGACAGTGTGATCATGCGTGAGCGGGGGCAACACACCATTCGTGCATGTTCTGCGGGAGTGCAGTGAGACGTTAGAGAATCACGGAGTCTGAGGGGTCAACAGTGTCGGTAGACAGAATGGCTCACATCGCAACTCAGTAAGTGTCACACTTGAGACTGTACTAGCCAAGGGTTAATGGGCAGATGACTCACTTGCCCTGTAGCCTCCTGCTCGACTATAATGCTGAGAGACTGACTGTGCTAAGTAAAAGTATGTTCTTTTCCAGATAATAAGTCGACAAAGACAGTCAGATCTGAAATAAGCGACTTGTACCATTCCACAGCCTAGCGAGTGGTGATAATGTGCAGTGCACTGGTTGGTGGCAGCTAGGTAAGTTCATTAGAGATCACAAAATAGCAGTTATTCATTTGGGTAATGCGTATCAATTTAGGTTTAAACTTTTTATTAAGGCAAAAACATAGGAGGTAAGGGAACAAGAGGGGTAAGGGTACATACATTTCAAATGAAAATAGCAGAGCAAAGATCAAAGAATGCGATGGTGGACAGGGCTACTGCAAAGAAAAAGTCAATGAGCAAAATAGTAAGGGCTAAACATGGTTGCCACCATCAAGCGGGCTAAAAAGCGAAAGGCAGAAAAGCAAGAAACCAACTCCACTACCCCCCTGAACCCCTCCCTCCAAACACCCCAACTTACCCCAACACCCTCCCACCCCCCCCCCCGGTCCAGTGCTCAGTAATAATGCGTCCTGCTCTCCCACCCCATCCCCCGCCCCATGAGCCCCCATCCCATGTCTTCTTATTCAGTGTGGACCACCGGCGGTGTCAATCTCAGGAGTCTAAGGTACCCTGGACAGGTGAGTTCTCTGAATTCTGTGATTAAGAGCGCGTGAAAGGGTTGCCACAACTCGTCAAATTGCTCCACGTCCCCCGCCACCATAAGCGATAATTTCTCCATACCTAAAACGTGCCAGAGCCTGTGTAACCAGCCCGTGATGGAGGGGACCGTGATGGTGCGCCAATGAATCAAGATGTTCTGAATCGCCGATCCCAGCGCTATTGCTATTTGCCTGCCTTTGCGGGACTTCAGCGGGTACATCAGCCCATTCGGGAGACCCAGCAGAACATACGCCGGGAAGCGTGGCAATTCAATCTCAAAATGAGCATCGATCTCATCAATGATCTCCGTCCAGTATTCCTTCAACAAGGGGCAGTCCCAAAGTACATGTGTGAGAGTCCCCACCTGTCCACATCCCCTCCAACACTCCTTCCCAATATTCTTATTCATTTCGTGTAGCCTCTCCGGGGTATAATACCAATACGTGGACACCTTGGTGAATGTTTCTGTGAGACCTGTGTGATATGCACAGTGTCTCGCCCGATGTGCAATCTGATCCCACTCCTTATGACTAAGCGTCCTTCCCAGTTCCCTATTCCAGCGTTCCCTACCCGGGTTATAAAAATGAAACCGGGGGGGTTGCAGGAATTTGTAAAGGTCCGTGATCAGCTTAGCATCAGAGGTGCGGGTTACCAACCACCGCTCGTACGGCGTTATCTGGCGATCAGCAGTGCCTCGCACCTGAGGTTGAAGCGCCCAGTGCCTGATCTGCATGTATCGTAACCTATCCGTCTCAGTCAGGTGGAACTCCTGCTTCAAATGCTGAAAAGGGACCACTCCCTCAGCGTCATACATCTGGAAGAGCGCTCGGCAACCCGCTTCCCTCCAGTGTGAGAAGGCGCCCGGTTCCAGGCCCGGGGAGAAATCAGGGTTGTCTACTATCGGCGTGAAAGGCGAGGGGAATGTGGTGAGTTCATGAACTTCACCGACCGTACCCCACACCCTCAAGGGGACTCGTGTGACAAAGGAAGCATATAAGTTGGGAGGGCGGTGAATCCGTCGCAAGAATGGCACCTCCTGAAGGGGACGCCCCGCTACTGCCTGGTCTTGAAAGAGCCAATGCTTGTCAGATTCCCACTTGCTCCACTCCACCAGGTAGCGCATCTGCGCCGCCTGGAAGTATTTCCGGAGGTCCGGGATGCCAAGGCCTCCCGCCTCAGGGGCCAGCGTGGAAATAACCCTCTTCATTCTCGGCTTGCGGCCTTGCCAGATGAAGCGCGCAATGTCGGCTTGCGTCTGTCTGATCTTTCCCGTAGGTGGCTGGAGCGGTAAAGCTCGAAAGAGATACAAGATCTGGGGCAGGACCGTCATCTTGACCGCAGCAATCCTGCCGAGCCAGGATAACATGCCTTTACTCCAGCGGCCCAGCTCTTCCTTGATTTTCCTACTAAGGGAGGCGTAATTGGCCGTTACCATCGCCGGCAACGTCGGTGCTAGCAGAATCCCCAGGTAAGGCACCAGGGATGACGACCACTGCATGGGGAAAAGCCTTTGCAAATCTTGTCTTGTATCCGCAGCCAGGGACACATCTAGGGCCACTGACTTGCCCATATTCATCTTAAAGCCCGCCACTTTCGAAAAAGCGTCTAGTTCCTGAATGCACGCCGGGAGGGCCCGTCTTGGATCATCCAGGGTCAAGAGGACATCGTCCGCATAAAGACTGATCGTATGGACATACCGCCCCATCTTGACCCCAATCGCATCTGGGTTCTGGCGAATTCTCTGAGCAAACGGCTCCATATAGAGAGCAAAAAGGAGGGGGGAAGCGGGCATCCCAGCCTGGTACCCCTTTCAATCTCGAAGCTGCGGGAGCTGCACCCATTAACTCTAACTGTAGCCGAAGGGGACTTGTAACAGTTGAAGACCATCGAGCAGAACTTTCCTCCAATACCCATCTTCTGGAGTACCTGCTCGAGATAGGGCCAATGAACGCAATCGAAGGCTTTCTCAGCGTCTACCGCCAGCAACATCCTCTCACCTGGGATCCGCGAGGCTTTCTCCAAGATGTGCGCCACCCTCTTGGTGTTATCAACTGTTTGTCTGCCCGGGACAAAACCAGCCTGATCAGCCTCAACTAGGCCCGGTAGATGCAGGGCCAATCTAGACGCCAGAATCCCTGTGTATAACTTAAGGTCAACATTCAGGAGGGATATAGGCCTGTACGAGCCGCAGAGGGCCCGGTCCTTCCCAGGTTTCGGGATCACTGAGACCGTTGCCCTCAACAGGTCCGGCGGTATAGCCCCCGGCGTGGAGAAGGAGTTAAACAGGCGGGTAAGAATAGGAGCCACAACCGGGCAAAAGGTTTTATAAAACAGGGACGTATAGCCGTCCGGGCCCGGGGCTTTCCCATGTTTGAGCCTGGATATAGCGGATATCACCTCCTCCACATGAATACTGCGTTCTAGATGTTCCGCCTGTGCTGGGGCCAGGGCCGGAAGGGCCACTGACTCCAAGTAGTCCGCAGTATCCTGCGGCAAAGGGGGTTCCCTCATGTAAAGCTCTTCATAGAACCTACGGAACGTCTCCGCCACAGCCGCGTCGTCAGAGACTGCCACCCCATCAGAACCGAGCAGTTCCTTTACCACGTTACGCTGATGCGCTATACGGAGTCTATTCGCCAAGAGTTTGCCACACCTATCCCCACCCGTGTAAAACGCGTGTTTCAGACGCAGCGCCGCGTATTCCGCTCTATCCATGTCTAACGCCGACAAGAGCTTCCTGGCAGCCTTCAATTGTTTCCACACCCTAGGAGCTCCGGTACGGCGATGGACCTGCTCCAATTCTCGGACTTTGGAAGTCAGCTCCTCCCTCTTACGTTGTCTCTCCCTATTCTCTGCCGAGGAGATGGAAATAAACTCCCCCCTCAGAACTGCCTTCAATGCCGCCCACTGCGTCGCTAGTGAGGTGTCTGAATTATCGTTGTGTGCCTGATACTCCCGGATCGCCTCCTCAATGTGTTTCACAACAGTTTTTTTATTTAAGAGGGTGTCTCTAAGTCTCCATACCCCACGAGAGGGGGGGCCGGCGGAAGCGCAAATGTGCCCATGACCGGTGCATGATCAGACAACGACACAGGGGCGGCTGGTCCATAGGGGCGTCGGGGCAGCGCCCCCCTTGTCACAATCAAGAAAAACTGTTTGCAGGCAGCAAGAAATGTAAGCAGACGGTAGACGCAATTAATTCGTCTCATCGTCTGTTTACATTTCTGGCCTGTGCTGGCAGCAGGTGCTTCATGGTCTCAAATGCGCATGCGTCATTCAACAATAACTCACAGCGCATGCAACAGGAGAGAGCAGTAGGAGTCCAGAGCAGTGGACTCCTACTGCGCATCTGCGAGCCAGGGGCGCTTTTTATTCAGCACGGCCACTTCATTGCTCTACATTAGGCATGCTGCGCATGCGTAGTGTAGTGCAGGAGTGTGCAGATAGGCTCCTGCTCGGGCGGTGACGTACAGTCGCCCTATGCCCTGTAAAATAGCAGTATACCGCCGAGTAGCCTCCCCCTGTCGCACATCCAATCCTATGATTTGTCCAGGAATACGGGACCGGCGAAGGAGATGCCTCACCCGGGTAAGTTTCGTTTATTTCTTTTTATTGTATCTAATAATTACCCCCGAACACCTCCCCCCCCTCCTTCACCCCCCTCCGACCTCCGCTGTACCCCCTGGGACACATGGTCTGTTTACGAGAACCATAGGGTTTATTGAACTAGTGAAAGCAGAAAATATGTGATAAGCTCGATCAGGTGATTTCTTCATGACAAGTAGCGCTATGATGATTTTGTTTTCAACCCAATAACAAAGCAAACGAAGAGAACGACTAGACCTGTTGCGTTTTCATATCTAAGGGTGGCGTTTTCTGTCTCTTTATTTCTAACTTCATAGGAAGGAACCAGAAGCGGCGTTAATCACCTCCCCTTTCTTCAGTAACAGAGCATTCAGGTAAACAGAGTGGTAAAGGGGCTCGTTTAAACACCTACAGGATTGCATATACTTTCTAAATGGTAATTGCTGATATTTGCCGTGTTTTGTTAGAGCGATGACGACATTCTTAATGAACGATCCTTAGAGACTGATGGAGTAATCTAGAAGAAGGAATAGAGAAGCTATAGTCGGTAAGGGAGACTCGTGTTTGTTAGTAGAATGCTCTGACCTGACCTCAGTGAACTACAAACGGCGAAAAACCCTATCCTACTTAGACCCTCTTTGAAGCAAGCAAATATAACGAACCACCACACACAGCATTCACAAAGATGCGTTCTTTTTCAAGGCAACAGTCTCGATGGTTCTGGAACATATGATGTATGCATGCCTTAAGTATGTGATTCCTTAAGATAAATTGCACAAGTGCGGCGGTAGTCTAATTTAGTCGTGTGTACTGGTCTCTACACATGCATACATCATGCTTTTAAATTTCCACGCCAGTGTATAAACGCGGGGTGTTTTCAAGGGAGTGTCAGCTCAGTTGCCTATTATTTGTTGTAACATTTTTTTAATGCATTGTTCCTACAACGCATTGCCACTTCCTAGCACTAATAGCAGCATCCACACCATTTTTTGGTGACTAATCATCACGTTTATTGAATGGCACAATGAGGTTGTAGAGTATTTGGTCATGAGAGGAGCAAGGTCAAATCCAGAATTTGAAAGTCACAAACTACGAACAGAGAGTCCTTGCCTCTTCTTGAAGCCGTCCTCATTAATTAGTTTTTTTCTTAATTGCAAGTCTGGTGGCTTCTTCAGGTTTAAATAGGCCGGAGTCATGCAGGTAGATGAATGGAATATACTTTTAAACTACTTTACTTTCATATAATAATAATGTATTTTAAAACAAAGTATGCAGCATTCTTCCAGTCCAATCTTGTGTCTATAAAGAGGCAGCGTGTTACTGTTAATCAGAATGGAGCTCCACGAAGGATCTAGTTAACAAGGTGCATCGGCGCACCTGTGTGTCTGTGGCGTGTCTTGAACAGCAGTGGCTGTTGGAGTGGCTAGTAAGGTATGATAGCCTGATAGGCCTGAGTGTAGTGCATCATCTTTTGAAACAAAGGTTAGCACCGTGTACAATACTCTGACATTGTCGGAGATGGAGCCAGCCAACTAATGGTAAATAGACACAGGCTTCTATTAGGCGCGGGTGTTGAGGGCGGGCATTGAGAAGCAGAATACCTTCTCTAGAGGAGAGAATGTCTATTTTGGGCTTACCATCCTGGACGCTATAGTTATTGTTTCTTTATATCTAGTGCAGTGACTTTGGCCCTGGCTGTGTGCAAGGGCAGACTGGCGTCAGATCTTTGCACATTCAGAACTAGTACCTTGCTGTTCTGAACGCCATGGAGGTTAAGTGTTCCAAACTCATATTGAAGTTAAAGCACACACTGTACTTCATAGCAGAGGGGCGTGATATTGGAGGGGTATTTTATGTGGAACACATGCTTCAAATATGCATACTCAAAGAACTAGCTTGAAAATGAAAATTATAACTGGCTATTGGCTGGCTTGCTAAGAATCCTCGCTCAATTGTCCAAGATTTCATCACCTGTTCCTTCTTTAAGCACAGTATATCTCGATTTGGGGATTCATATTAAATAATGTCACACTAAATAGAAAGGTAAAGGAAATGAGATAGCATGGCGTTTTACATACATTCTATATTTGGCATTGTGTTCATTCATCAATGTGTCCTTGTTTCCATTATTTCAGATATCCAGTTTTGCTTTTTCCCAATTGCTTCTTGGCTGTATTTGGCTTTTTCCGTTTCTCTGCTTCATCCCATCAGCCAACTCGAGCATTTACTTTTCACCCCAATTATTTTTCTTAACATTTCTTCCCCATTATTCAACCCCCTCCCCCCTCCAAACACGAACACAATTCCTCCTATTCCTTTTCGCTTTTCTCGGTCTCCCGGCCCATGTGCCACATCTGTGTCCCCCTTGTTTCTTACCATCAGCGATTTCCCTCAGTGTCTTCGGTGGAGTTACTGATGTCTGCCGAACCCCAAGAATCTTTGTTTTTCTATGTCAATGAGAATTATGTCCCTGTGCCACGTACCAAGAATCCTTTATGCTTTGTGTCACCAGCAGTCTAGTCTCCGTTACATTTCCTTCGCGCATTTAGAAAATAAAATGGAATATTTGTGTAAACAGTCCCTGCCACATGACACAATGCAACCAGCTGACTGTGAAAAACATTTCACACTGTCCCAGGATCTGAGAACTAAATATGCTCCAATGCATATTTAAAATTACTCCGTGTTAGCTATGCCTTTGTGCATCAAGAAGGGGACAGCTCGAATAAGTATGAAAATTGGTACAGGATTAAAGTTTATAATACAATTCACAATTTCGATGGTGTCCTCAATTAAACTTAAAAGGTTGATTTTAGTGCTTCCCCAATTAAACAATTTCCAGCTACAGCCAAGTATGATAGATAGATAGATAGATAGATAGATAGATAGATAGATAGATAGATAGATAGATAGATAAACATTGGTAAAGCGGAGATTTACGGTTAAGTGAAAACAATTGGTAAAAAAAAACAATAAGAAATTCCCTTAAAACCTTTGGATACATTGATGTTATTTTACTATTTGCACTACAAAACAAACAGAAATTCACCATTAATGAAAAGCAACAAATGTGTTACCTACGCTCTACTCATCATGCCATCTTACTCAAATGATGGCATAACTAGTGACATTATCGATGACATGTAAACAGCACAAAACAACACCGCAACGAAATATGTCTAAAAGCGGGACTGGAAACAGTGTACAAGGAAAGTTTACAATGTGTGTTTTATATATGAAATAGCTGTTGCGGTATGGTCTAATACTGCCTAAGCATAGTGAGGTTGGTGCAAGAAAGGGTGAGCGGGGGGAAGGCGGGGGCAAAGACAGAATGGTATGCTTATGATATAATAGAGTTCCAAATGTCAAGGGTGACGTGCTGGCACAGCTCTGTGTTGTAACTGTACTTGTTTACTTTTCATTTTTGATAGAGCGCCGCATAGCAATAGTGGATTTAATAAGGAATATGCTACTTACCAGTATGCATCTGTTCTTGGCATAGAGGGCTGCAGAGTGGTACATTATGAATAGATCGCCATCTGGTGTTGGGCTCGGATGATTGCACTTTGTTTTTCTCTTGGAGAGTCTTTTTGTCTCTTGGTGACTCCTCCCTTGGTTGGTAGTGCGCATGGGCATCGGCTCCATCCTTAGATTGTTTTGCCATAGTAGGGTTAGATGGAGTAGTATAGTAGAATACAGATGAGAGTGCCCATGTAAGTGTATCTAAATAAGATAGTGTTGGAACAGACACAGGTTTCCGGGGAGGCTGGGAGGGCATGTACCACTCTGCAGCCCTCTATGCCAAGAACAGATGCATACTGGTAAGTAGCATATTCCGTTCGAGGCATATGGGCTGCAGATGGTACATTATGAATAGACTATACAGCAGTTCTCTCCCTAGCGGTGGTCGCCCGTGTCTGTTGCAACTGTCTGAAACAATGTTTTTAATACTGCTTGTCCCACTCTAGCTTGTTGTGTTGTGTGCACATCTACACAATAGTGTTTTGTGAAGGTGTGCGGTGTAACCCAGGTAGCCGCTTTGCATATGTCATCTAGTGGAATGTTTCCCAGAAATGCCATAGATGCTCCTAGTTTACGTGTAGAGTGAGCTCTAGGAGGAACAGTTAATGTTCTCTTTGCCTTTAAGTAGCATATTTGAATGCATTTTACAATCCATCTGGCAATGCCCGCTTTGGAGATGGGATTGCCTTTATGTGTGGGAGAAAACGCAACAAATAGCTGTTTTGTCTTTCTGAAAGTTTGTGTTCTTTCTATATAGTACAATATGGCCCTTCTAACATCCAGTGTATGTAGGGCTCTTTCAGCTACTGTTTGTGGTTTTGGAAAGAAAACCGGTAATTCCACTGACTGATTGATGTGGAATGCTGAAATAACCTTCGGTAAGAATTTTGGGTTTGTTCTAAGAACCACTTTATTTTGGTGTAGCTGCATAAATGGTTCTTGAATCGTAAAAGCCTGCAGTTCGCTTACTCTTCTAAGTGACGTGATAGCTATGAGGAAGGCTACCTTCCATGTGAGGAATTGTATTTCACACCTATGCATAGGTTCAAATGGTGGCCCCATTAGTCTGGTAAGCACTATGTTGAGATTCCAGACTGGGGAAGGTGGTCTTCTTGGTGGAATGACTCTTTTGAGTCCTTCCATGAAAGCTTTAATTGCTGGTACTTTAAACAGTGACAGATGTTGTCTGTTTTGTAGGTACGCCGCTATGGCTGCGAGATGAACTCTGATAGAGGTATATGCTAGGTTACATTGCTGTAAGTGTAATAAATAGCAAATGATTTGTTTAGTGGATGCGTCCAGAGGGTTGATGTGCTTACTGTTACAGTGTATAGCAAACCTCTTCCATTTTGCTGCATAGCATGCTCTGGTGGTAGGACGTCTTGCTTGTTTAATGATTTCCATGCATTCTGGTGGTAAATCTAAATACCCAAACTCTATGACCTCAGGAGCCAGATCGCTAGGTTCAGTTGTTTGGGATCTGGGTGCATTATTTCTCCATGGTTCTGTGTAAGATGCATGGGTAATAACCTTAGCTTTTGATGTGGTACTTGTGAGAGTTGTAGCAGCGTGGTGAACCACGGCTGTCTTGCCCACGTGGGTGCCACTAGTATCATTGTCATTGAATGTTGCTGCAGTTTCCGAACCAGTAATGGAATTAGTGGTAGAGGAGGGAACGCGTAAGCAAATCTGTTGGACCAATTTATCCACAGTGCATTGCCCTGGGACCTTTGGTGTGGGTACCTGGATGCGAATTCTTTGCATTTTGCGTTCTGATGATTGGCAAACAGATCTATCTCTGGTTGCCCCCATTTTTGGAAGAATGGCTGTAGTATTTGGTCGTGCAGCTCCCATTCGTGTACTTGTTCTGACTGTCTGCTTAGGATGTCTGCTATTTGATTTTGAACTCCTGGTAGGTGTTCCGCTAACAGGTAGATCTTTTGAGGAATGGCCCATCTCCATATGTCCTGTGCTAGTCTGGACAGTTGGAGAGAGTGTGTCCCCCCCTGTTTTTGAATATAATACATTGCAGTCATGTTGTCTGTTCTGATCAGGACTGCTTTGCCTGTTATTTGCATTTGGAAAGCTTTTAGTGCTAGAAATATTGCTAATAGTTCTAGGTAGTTGATGTGCAGTTTCTTTTGCTGCACACTCCACTTCCCCTGTACTGTGTATCTGTCCATATGCGCTCCCCATCCGGAGAGCGATGCGTCCGCTGTTATTATCACTTGTGGAATTGGCTCTAGGAACGACCGTCCCTTGGAAATGTTTTCTGTGTTCCACCACTTCAGAGAGCGATACGTCCGGTCGTTTACCAACACCAGATCTGTAATCTGACCTTGAGCCTGATTCCACTGTGTCGCTAGACACTCTTGTAGTAGGCGCATTTGTAGTCTGGCATGTGGTATTAGCAGTATGCAGGAGGACATCATGCCTAATAGTTGCATAAACACTCGTGCTGGTAGTGAGTGTTGTGGTTGAAATCTTTGTATTAACCCGACCATTGTCTGTACTCTGATTGGGTTGGGGTATGCTATTGCCTTTTCTGTGTCTACTGTAGCCCCCAGGTATTGCTGAATCTGGTTTGGTTGCAGGTGTGATTTTTTGTAGTTCACCGTGAACCCTAGGTGGTGCAGCAATTGAATTGTCTTCTGTGTGTTGTGAAGACATTCTTCCTTTGACTTGGCCTTTATTAGCCAATCGTCCAAGTATGGGAAGACGTGTATTTGTTGTCTTCTTAGGTGTGCTGCCACCACAGCTAGGCATTTTGTGAAAACTCTCGGTGCTGTTGTGACACCGAACGGAAGGACTTTGAACTGATAGTGTTGTCCTTCTAACACAAACCTTAGGTATTTTCTGTGGGCTTTGTGAATTGGGATATGAAAGTAAGCGTCTTTTAGATCCAGTGTAGAAAGAAAGTCCCCTTTCTTCAGTAAAGGGAGTACTTGTTGGAGCGTGACCATGTGGAAGTGCTCCGAATTTATGTAAGCATTGAGAGGTCTGAGGTCTAATATTGGTCTTAGGGACCCGTCCTTTTTGGGGATCAGGAAGTATAGAGAGTATACTCCTGTGCCCTGTTGATCTTTTGGGACCTTCTCTATTGCATGCTTTTGTAGAAGTGCTAGCACTTCTTCTCTTAACAATGTCAGATGATCTTGACTCATTGGACGCTGTTTGGGGGGGATGTTTGGTGGGGTAGCTGTGAGTTCTAGGCAATAACCATGTTGGATAATTTGTCTCACCCACTTGTCTGACGTGATGTTTTCCCAGACAGGTAGGAACTGTGATAGACGTCCCCCGACCGGTGTTATGTGGTCTGGGGGGAGTTCTATGAAGTCACTGTTTTGGTGTTGAGGCGTTGCGGTTGTTATTATTTCCGCGGCCTCTTCCCTTATTGTTGTTACCTCTGTAACTGCCTCTTGAATTACCTCTGGGTGATGTTGGTGTGAAAGATGTGGATTGCTGATTCGTTCCTGTGTTCTTTGAGCCCCCTCTATAGGTGGATCTACGAAAGGAACCTCTGTGTGTTGGCTGTTGCAATGCTCCCATTGACTTAGCCGTTTCCGTATCTTTCTTCATTTTTTCTAATGTCTCGTCTGTGCTTGAACCAAACAATGTCTTCTGATCAAATGGTTTGTTCAGTAGGGCTGTTTGTACTTCTTGTTTGAATCCTGAGATTCTAAGCCATGCGTGCCTTCTTAGCATGACACTAGTGTTAATCGACCTTGCTGCAGTGTCTGCTGCGTCTAATGCACACTTAATGGAAGTATTGGTTATTATTTTACCTTCCTGTATTAATTGGTCTGCCTTCTTCTGATGTTCTTTTGGGAGATGTGTGAGAAGTTTTTCTAACTCATGTAATGTGCCCTGTCGTAGCGTGCGAGTAGTGCTTGTGTATTGGCTATACGCCAGCTATTCGCTGCCTGTGATGCTACTCTTTTGCCTGATGCATCTATTAACTTCGACTCTTTATCTGGTGGAGGAGCCTCTCCTGTAGATAATGAGTTTGCTCTTTTACGAGCGTTTGAGACCACCAGCGAGTCTAGAGGTACATGCCCTCTAATAAATATTGGGTCCTTTGGAGACGCTTTGTATTTTTTATCGATTCTTGGGTTTAACACCCTGGCTCTCACTGGGTTTTCGAATATTTCCTCTGTGTGAGTAAGAAGACCCTTCAACATAGGAAGAGTACCTGATGTTCTCTGTGCATTAGGTAGAGTCTCTAAGAAGAAATCCTCTATTTGAGGTTCTGTATGCATATCTAGTTTGTGATATTTTGCTGCCCTATTAATGAGCTGCACAAAACCTGTGTTATCATCAGGTGGTGAAGGCTTTGAGGGATATAGCTCTGGGTCGTTGTCCTCATCTGACCCTACATCATAATTTTCCCATGGATCCTCCTCATCTGGGATAGTTTCGTCATCCCCTTGAGGTTCTCCCTCCCCTAGATCACTGTCTACATCTGACTGAGGTGTAGCTGGTCTTGGTGTGGAAGGTGTAGGAATATTTGGCCTATTGTGAGGAATAGGAGAAGAGGGTGTTACTCTAGGACGAGGAGAAGCAGGAGGAGTTATATTCGTCCCCATTGTTCTCTTTTTTGAAGGAAGAGGTTTATCTTCTGACTGTTCACTCTTTCTCTTCTTCGTGACCACTTTCCCAGTTTGTGGATCAATAAACAAGATCTTTTGTTTGGGATCTGTCTGTTGCTCCTGAATCGGTACCGAGGGTCCTGGTTCCGAGAGGTGCTTTTGTTTTCGATCGTCAGATCTTGTTGTTTTCGACACCGAATGTCTGCTCGATTCCGACTTTCTTGGTATCGAGTGTCTCTTGGGCGATAAGTCATATTTATGTTTCGACATGGAATGTTTCGATACCGAGCTCTCCTTTGTATGTAGCCTCGGTGCCGAAGTCGATGTCGCCCTTTTCTCGGATCCGACATGGTGGGAGTCCGAGTGTTTCGGTTTCAGTTTCGGTTTCGTTGCCGGGCCCGAGGGCGGGGCGTCGGAAACTTTTTTCAGCGGTTTGACCGGGCCCGAGGGCGGGGTCGTTACCGCACGGGGTCGGTTTTTCGGTAAGGGGACGTCGTCACTCACGGTTTGTTGCTCTATGAGTTCTTCAACCTCCGACTGGTCCCCTTCCGACCCCGACTGGTCCTCTTCTTCCTCGATTTGTTCGTCTCCGAACAGCTCCGGGATCGCTTCCGCCTGCATTCTGGAAACCTCGTGTCTTCGAGCTCGACGATTTCTAATCGTTAGCTTGGAGGAGAATGCTGCGCAGGCTTCGCAGTCCCTGGATTCGTGTTCAGGCGATAGACAGAGGTTGCACACCTCGTGTAGGTCCTTGTGTGGGAACTTAGCACCACACGTTGGACATTTTTTGAATGGAGTCCTTTCCATGGACTCCGGGCTTGACTGCGTCGAGAAAGGCCTCCTGTTCTTCGACGTAGATCCAAGTTTTTCTCTTCTATTTGAATTTGTAACGCGTCGGAATGGAAATGAACGCGTTCGAATAACAATACCGTCGAATTGGAAAGGGAATACGCGCCGAAAATCACTTTCTTCTGAAGTTGATCTGGAGCGTCTCGATCTTCATCCGAACCCGATGGAACCCGATGGCGGAAAAAAACAATCTAAGGATGGAGCCGATGCCCATGCGCACTACCAACCAAGGGAGGAGTCACCAAGAGACAAAAAGACTCTCCAAGAGAAAAACAAAGTGCAATCATCCGAGCCCAACACCAGATGGCGATCTATTCATAATGTACCATCTGCAGCCCATATGCCTCGAACATTCCAGTTATTTACAGTGGAATAGTCGGAGCGCTGCCGATCATCAGTGGAGAAACAGATCAAAGGGACGCTGTTACACAGAAATGAGGTGTATTGTCAGCCATGTCAGGGGTCAGACACAGAAAGAGAGGACGAGGCGCTGCATTTATGGGTTGAGCTGTTTTGACTATGTTGGTAACAGCAGTGAATGCTGAATATTTTATGCATGCAGTGTCAATTTGAGGCAGATTACGTGTAATAGCTGTAGGCTCCATTCTTGTATTTCGTTTGCATTATGCATTTTTAAATCTAAATATTATGTGTGCGGTTTTTACATTTTTTTATTTTATTTTGTACATTTCTTTGTCTTCACCAATGGTTTAGTCAAAGTATGTGATGTGTTTCTCCACCTGTAGTCAGTTCCGTCTATGACGTGGGTGGTGACCATAGCTTTCTGAAACCCACTCTACCTTTAATATGGAAGGTTTTTCGATCTGGATTTTGAGAACTGAGGCGCCTCTTCAGAGATGCAGTAAGTTAAGCAGGGCCAGAGCGACATGCTATTAAAAAGAAAGGGGAAGAGGTGTAGAAAGGAGGCAGGCTGCAAAGAAGGATGACTGTACCAAAGGAGTTAGGAGACAGAAAGTAATGGTACCAGGAAAGGGACAGAGAGAGACACTGCTGAGAGAAAGAAAGGACTCCGACAGGAAGGTTAGCAGAGCAGTGTAGAGAAAAGCACTGCCTAGAGGGGAGGCTGCAAATGAAAGACAGGCAGCAAATGCAAAGGATGATAAATGTGGCGAGACAATGGAGAGAGGAAAGTTAGAGGAAGTATGTCAAAGAAAGAGACTTTAGTGAGAAATGTTAGCAGAGCAGCAGAGTGAGATCGATTGCAGGCAGAAAAGATTGTAAGGAGAGTGGAGCAGAGAGAACTGATGAGACCAGAGGCCGAGAGGAAGGATAGAAAAGGAGAGAGAAAGGAAGGAAGGTCTGAAAAGAAGAAAACTACTTGCTTGCTACATTCTGCTAAAACACAATCATCCCTGCCACACAAGTACCCTTGCACCATAAGGGTTGACCTGCGTTGACACTCGGCAGCTAGTTTTAGTGCCATTGCAGGGGAGAGTACAGGGGTGTGCATTATTCCTGTAAATATGGCACATCCCAGGATTTTTTAAATGACGCAGCTCTGCACAGCAAAATGTTTTGCGATGCCGCGCCGTGCCATTTCATTGTAAATATCCCCCTTAGTGCCGTTGATATAGATTACATTTGCCAAGGTGTGATAGATCATGTGTGTGTGTGTGTTTGTGTGTGTGTGTGTGCGTGTGTGAGAGAGAGAGAGAGAGAGAGTTTCTATGGGACAGTGTCCAGGTATTGAAAATCTCCTATGTTCAATATAATTAGTCGTTGTTTTCATCATTCTAGACTAATGGTGGACACTTTATGAATTATTGCGGGCATTTCCTGTGACATTCTCTGACCTCCTTGGTATAATGGTGCCCATCCGTGACATGCATTGTGTGGGTATTTTTAACTTAATTACAGTGGTTCTTTGCATAATATTGACCCTGGAACACAGTTGGTGGCCCTCGTGCAATGAGGTTCATCCGTGGCGTATTGTGGCCATTCTTGACATAATTATGCATATCTCTACAATATGATGGTTAAACTCCCTGACAGCTCTTGTGTGTTCCTGGTATTTAATAATAAATGTGCACAAAAGACAGAATCTGTCCGTTTGGGTGAGTGCTACTTTTGCATACTTGGTGAAAATAGCAGTCCTCTATTCGGGAGAATAGAGCTTATTAATGCATAAAGGAATTTCTGTAGTTCAGTTTAAATATCTATTTTCCTAAATGATCACGTTAATGTTTCAGACAAAATGATTGCATTCATGAAATATATTTCACTGCAATCTGAATGTAGGAGGCTTACTGTGGATTTTGATTGCTTGGTAGTAGACTGCTATTGTTTTGCGACTTGTGTCATGCTAAGTTTGTTATTTATACTGCGAAACATTCTATGATATCAATTCTGTTGTCTGAGCTTGTACAGTTACTTTAACCCGCAGTTATTTCTATGTAACTGAGAATCTGCATAATGTACAAACCCATAGGACTGGTAAAGCCCTGTTGCCTTTGGTGAACAATATACAAAGATCCAATATTATTCAACCATTTAAAATATATTTTTAGGGATTGTGAGCCCTAGCCCTATTTGTAGGGGTCAGGCATGTCTGGACTAAACCACAAATGTATTTGATAAGGGTAGTATTGGGTCTGTCCAAAGGCAAGCAGGGGGAGGTTTACAAGCAGAGGATACTCAGGTGTCTGAAGATTATTGGGAGCATGAGATATTCGGTAATACTTTATGTGGTAATGTAATGAACCAACCATTCGTGTTATTTTCTTATTATTGAAATGTCCCTTAAGGAGAGAGGATTTTATTTCCAATACACAAGTGCAGTTTTTCAGAGTCATCTCTTGCTGGCGTGGTAACCACGTAAGTAAAAGGGATTGGAACTGCACATTTCCTGTAATAGGGTCACTCACCGATCGCCAGTTCACGTGAACTGACTCGTGCCTCGTGACATGACAGTAGTGAAATGCGCACTGAAGCCAGGCCTTCTCCGTTCACTGTGAAGACAGAACCAGTATATAACGTGTGTCGTGCACTAGCAGCACTAAGAATAAGATATGGGACGAGACATCACTAATATAGCCATAAAACTTTATTATTCATTTTAATGGGCTACATATATCTTGCTCAAAGATTCTATAATAGAATCTTTGAGCAAGATATGTAGCCCATTAAAATGAATAATAAAGTTTTATATGAAAAGACCTACTGGAAGTTTCTCGGTTACAACTGACAGTCTTGATTTAAATAAGCAAAGAACGTGGTTGGAAGATATTCTGTTACGTCACCTCAGGAGCTGACCGAGACCGACTGTTTTCCTTTTCCAACTCTTCTTCCTATTTTAATAAATGGCCGGTTAGAAACACGCAATACCCCCCTGCTGCCAGTCATGTATTGTGTTCTGAACTGGCCTTAGAAATGTTCACAAATGCTGTTACTATGTCTTTTCCAACCAAAAAAAAGCACAGTCTTTTAAACTTTGCTCCTGCTCTTCAGATACGTAAGACAGCAACCAGCCCATAAGTGGTGCAGAAAGGAAACCCAAAATTAGCTTTGGGTGCTCAGGTTATGTGATCCAATCCCAGGTCACTAATCGTGAGGACGCCTCCTTGGCAGTTATCGTCGAGTGGACTTGGCTGTGAAATACACATTGCATGCAATGTTTTACTTGCCACACTTTGAATGCTGCACAATGAGCTTTTTTTTAATGTTTTGTACTGAGTGAAAGCTCATGTCTGCGCCTGCTGTACAGCTTACATGGTCACTTAATTATGGCCTTCGAATGCATTTTAACGATTGAGAAAATAAGTATTTTAAATAATTCACACTTTCTGTTTATTTACACTCCGTCCAGTAAATAACTGGGTTCCGCTGTGAAACAGAGTACTCCTGTGAAGCATACCCCTATGCCCCTGTGAAGTCCCAAAAGTGACCCAGGCTGGCAATGAAGTAATGAATAAAAAGTATTTTTAAAGCGGGATTTCTGGGTCTGCTTTTCGATTTGTGGCTCCAGAACTCTGCTGGGCCTCAGGATTTTCTAATCAAGCACAGGATTTACAAATCTTGTTTAAAAACATAAATAAGTAAGGCTGGGGGTACAGTGCTTTACTACTGCACTTCATGACGAAGTAAGAGGCTCATAGAATCATTGGAACCTAGTTAGGCCAAGATCTTATGATCCGGTTTAAAAACACTCCAGGGAAATGATATCTACAAGAAGAGTTCACAGCATTTTTCTGCCAATATCATACATCGAGCATATACTGGGAAATAATGTAAGCCAGCAAGCAGTATTTGTGCATGTTTTGTGTTAAGAATTTGCCTATTTTCAATTTTGGAGGGGCAGCAACATTGTCGTGGTGTCACCAGGGCTTTATGTGGAAGCTTTTTCAATGTTATATACAAGCCACAGTTGCTGCTTATTTATCTTTTGCAACTAAGAACCATCGACAAAGCCAGTAGTCCTGACTTCTTGTAAGTATGATGTTACTTGTTGTATCATATATCTGGATGCAATGACAAAAACAACAAAATACCACTTTTCAGTCTTCCTTTGAATTTGTATTTGTTGCATATTTTCCATAGTGCAGGTATTGTTTCAAAGGAAGATTAATTTTCACTGAAGATTTAACCTCTATAATTTATACATCAACTACTAACTAAGTGCTACAGCTGTTGTGTGTTGGTTAGGCAGTACTCCAACATCCTACGCACAATGCGTCCTGTTTATTTGTTTGTTATTAAAATACATCTGTGAGGTACTCAGCAATGCATTGTGTTTCAAAGTCTGTTATGAATCTCTGTGGTTATGATGAAGATGAATAAGCAGCTACCTATGTTATATGACACCACTTTATTAATGTAATAACTGCACTTTTACAATTGCTTTATTAACCTTCCTGCTTTCACAAATTTGCTTGAAAATGCACCATTTGTCCACTCTTTTTTCAAACTTTTCTCGGGGGGAATTCCCCCCGAACCCTCCTTAGGGGGTTCGGGCTCGCTCGCTACGGTGCAGTGTGATCTTCAGTTTACGCCCCACCACTTTCAAATGTCACCAGCAGCCACTGCAACGACAGGACCCCAATGTCCGCCGCCGTAGCGGAGGCACACATCGGTCCACTGACCAATAAGTGGTCCAACCGTGCATAAGTCCGGTGTGCATGCGAATAGTAAGAATAGTCCCTACTCGTGGGGTGAAGGGTGCGCCAAAGATCATGTAGGTCCATATCAGCGATTCAAGCCTTCCCTGCCTGTGAGAGTTTCCCAGTTTGCGGGTATCGCTGCGCGGACCTATCGAGTGTGGAGTCAAAAACTATATTCAAATCGCCCCCTAGAATGATATGCCTGTCTGGGGAGGCAGTCACGTCCACCAGTGCAGAGTCAAGAAAGCGTTCCTGGCGGTCGTTCGGGCTATATAAAGAGCCGACAGTGAACGTCGTGTCTCCCAGCTTGAGGCGACACGCTAACAGCCTCCCCTTTTGTTCTGCGAATTTGTACAGCACCTCCCCCCTGAAGGAACTTGCTATAAAAATGGCCACCCCGCGGTCTTAGATGCAGCAGAGGAGAAGAACTGTGTGGGAAACTTGTTAGAGCGCATCCTGTGACAATCCTGTGGTAGTAAATGGGTCTCCTGCAGGAGACATATGTCTGCTTGTGTCCCCTCCAGCAAAGACAAGATTGCCCTCCGCTTTACCGGATTGTTCAGTCCCTTAACATTAAGGGTCACTACTTTCAGTGTCGACATATCCCTAAAGGACTGTGTGCGCTAGGCCGCGGGTGCCCAATCAGCGGGGGAGGAGCACGGGACAGCAGCGCAGGAGAAGCAAAATAAGACAAAGCAATAACATGTAAGACACTGGACGGTGCCCCCTCTACCCCTAAACAACCCCCAACTTCCCTCAAATCAAACCCGTGGCAACTGGCCAACTCCCTACCCAAACCCGAACAACCCATTGTCCCAGTCATGTCCCAAAACGGACAAGTCCGTGGAAAGTACAAAAAGTGGACGTCCGGCCACTCGTTCTTCCCACCTCTCCCCCGGCCCCCCTTCCAACCCCCAAACCTGTCGTTGCAGAAGCTATGTCCATCTCCCCCCGGAGCGATTCTACGCCGTCATGGCGACACCGTTCGAGGCAGCCGAGTCCCTGGCCGCTTCTCTCAGAGCGTTGGCCATTTCTGCTCTGATGGTGGGTGAGTCCGGTCTCCCAGCACTAGCCGTCGACCTCCGCCTCGCCGATCGCCGTCGTCCTCCTCGATCAGGGCGCCTCCGGCCTGGCGTCGCTTCACTCTCCTCCGTGGCCGTGAGGTCCAGGACTCCACAGACATCCTGCAAGGAGTGCAGTTGGTGCAGTACGCCATTCCAGCGGGAAATAAGACGAAAGGGGTGTCCCCAAGAGTACGGTGTCTCATTCTCTCTTAGGAAGTCCGTCGCGATTTTGAAGGCCCTGCGCTTCTGCAGCGTGATGGCAGACAGGTCCTGAAACAACGCTACAGGCCGTTCACGGAAGGTCAGCGGCTGTTTCTTGCGGGCCTCCGCCATTATGCGTTCCTTCACTGGGAAGTCCGGGAGGTAGGCCAGAATGTCCGGAGGAGGCGCCGTCGACTGCCGCTGTCAGACGACTCTATGGGCCCTATCGATCCGGATCGGGAAGTCCGCGGGCTCACCCAGGATCTCCCTGAACATGTCCATCAGGTAGCCAGCCAAATCAGTTCCCTCTTCTGCGGACGGAACACCCGAATGTTATTTCGCCTCGACCTGTTCTCCAGGTCTTCATTGTGTGCCTGGAGGTCGACATGCTGTTCCCTGAGGGGGAGTACGTCTTGCTGTAGATGGACAATCTCCTCGTCCCTCCGCTGAGCCGCTGCCTCCACCGTTTCCATCCGTTCACCAAGGCTCTCCACCTCTCTGCGGACCTCTCGCACTTCGCTGGCTACCTCCTGCTTTAGCGTTTGGAAGTAAGCCTTGAGTGAACTGAACAGGTCCTCCATGAAGGATCTTGTGACTGGGGGCTCACCCCCCGCCGGTTCTCCTGTGGTTCTGGAAGAGCTTGGGGATGGTTGCGCCCTGTCGCGTTGCTGCTGGGCCCTGCTGAGCATGTCCGGGAGGGTGCGGTCACCTCTCTTCGCGCCCCGGTTCACCGACATTTGTGCACTATGGACCACAGCCCTTCACTCAACCAAAAAGGCGATCCCGAGCCACTGGCAGCAGGTCTCGGTGTCGTTGAGTCCCCACTGACGGGCAAGGCACCACCGAGGGTAGAGTCCAATGCAGCAGGGCCGGTATGCGTTCTGTGCTTCCGAGAACAAAATGGCGGCCAGGCTCTGCCGCGGAGGCCGACCCACACTTTCAGTTATAGTCCAAGCCGCTGACCACTACGAGGACCTCCCGGTCCGTGGAATCTCCTAGGACAGGAGTTCTGCTCAGGACCGGGGGCGCAGGAGTTGTTCCAGGACGGCACTGTAAGAGATCTGCGTCACCGCCGTGGAAATAAGATGGCGGTCGGGCGTAGCCGGGCTGACCCTCCGAGTCCGATGGTCACTGCACGAGCCGTGCAGAGAGTCAGGGCCCCAGAAATGAGTCTCCTCTGGGCCCGTCGAGTCGTAGTAGGGCTGAATGACCCGGCCCTCTTTCCGGAACTCCGTCTCAAACTGGCTACAGGGCCAAGGCACCCGCAGTGTATCAGGCTACTGCCGCAGACTCAAGCGCCTCCATGCTCAGACAACAGGCGTCTCTCCTCTCGGCACCTCGCGGTGGCTAATCATCCGGCGCATCCGCTCCCAAGGCACAAGTCGATGCGAGTAGGCAAGCAAACTCCGCACCAAGCAGTCAGATACTGGCGCCAGGGCCCACCCAGGCCTCCCGGCCGGCGATCCGCTCCGCTTCGTTTCAATGGCGCTCCGCAGCCAGCTTGTCGGCCCCCGAGTGTGCTCCTGCAGAAGCGCTCGGGGCCAAAGGTTAGCACCGGTGTACGCACCAAGGTCTCCGCTACCCGTCCCGCGGCCGCTGAACTCGAGCGGGGGGAGAGAAGCTGTCTAAAAAGGGCTCGGGCCTAGTCGGGCCGGAGGAGCTGCGGGAAGAAGCGTCAGCTCACCCCGCCATCTTGGCCACGCCCCCATGCGTATCAATTTAAACACTGAAATACTAAAGTAGTGTAATATATTTATACTACAAAATTAATCATAACTTACAGATCAAAGTGTATATGCATGTTGACCCTGAGATAGGCAATTATTTGGTATAGATTACCAGCTGCATTTCATTTAATGGCGCTAAAATATATTGCAGGAAGGTATAGTACAGTATGAAAGGGCGCAGGGCAACTTCACAAATCTCAAAGTACCCCATGGTATTTACTTACACAAGATTTTTATTTTATAAAATGTATTTTCTTAATAAGCTGCCAGTTATAAAGTGCCAATAAAAGTGCCGCAAATGAGACGTGAATATCACTCATAGGGGAATTGAAAATAGAACTGCACTCATGTGCGTACAGAAAACTTGGTGAGAGTTAGGTGACTTTGGTCAGTGGTAACAGAAATAGTGTCACTCATAATCATTGAAATGTCACTCATAATTTCACTGAAATATTGAAAATATCACACATAGCAATCTGAAACGTTGGCAGCTATGCATCTGTAGACTTGGGTCTATAACTGTGGCAGAAGCAAGGCGCACAATTGATGGGATGGCAACGCCCGAGGGAAAGCATCTCTTTGGGACATGTATTTATTATTACAGTCATGGTATTTAAAAGATTGTGTCACTGTGAATTTCAGTTTACTTAAGCTGTGTAAAATTTGGGGTAGATTATTCAAGGAATAGGAATATAAGCGACTAGCAATGTGTCAAACATTTTCTGAACTAATTATGTAATGGGAAAGTACAATTTGTTTTGCGTGTAATAAATCCTAATCCTAATGACCTCTAACAATATTTTCGTTATTTAGTGTTGCAGTCTAGTTTTTTGCCCCCTTTGTGTTCCTTTTGTAAGTGACATGTCCCTCAGCCAATGCCATTGCTACGTTATCTTATGTAGCGTATGTACCTAGCGCAGCTGGAAATTCCCACATAGTAAACCGCGTAATTTCTAGAAGGAGTGTAGCGTAATAAAAAAAAGCGATCTTTTAATTTGTTTGTAATGTTAGTGCTCTTTACATGGTATGGTGGGTGGGGGTGGCTTGTAGGTGATGTTTGGTGAATGTGAAGTTTTTTTACGTAATTAAGAACATAAGGTCAAGGGCTTTAAGTTTTAAATGGAGCGGAGTTTGCTTTGTAATTTGGGTGGGTGAGGGACGTGGGAGATCTCATTGTTTGGGAGGAGACGGAAAGGAGATAGATGCAGGAAGTGCACAAGTGGGGGAAGGGGTGGGGTATTGGAATGCGGTTGTTAATGGAGGTAGGGAAATGGGAGGAGGGGGAGGTCAGCGGCGCACATGAGGACGGAGGAGTTGTTGGTGCAAAATTGAGATTGTATTAAGGGGCGCAGCAGGGGCCTTTTATCTTTATGAGGTAATTTGTCGTGAATGTAATTCTTTGTGGTGTGCAAGAGCTTTAAATGGTACGGTGGGTGGGGGTGGCTTGTAAGTGCTAGTTAGTGATGGTGGAGTTATTTTTTGCTGTAGTCGATATGCTGGGGGGCTAATTAAGGACAGAGGGTCAAAAGATTAAAGTTTTGAATGGGGCGGGGTTGGCTTTCTAACTTGGTTGGATGAGGGAGGTCGGAAGTTCGATTGTTTAGAAGGACATAGAAAAGGGATAGGTGCAGAAAGTGCACAAGTGAGGGGGTGGCGTATTGCAATACGGTAGTGATAAAGGAAGGGGAATGGAGGGGGGAAGGTCAGCAGCGCACAGGAGGAGGGGGGGGGAGTTGTTGGAGGAAAGAGAATACATTGAAAGGGTGGGCGCAGCAGGAACATTTTAACCTTATTTACTTATTTATTTGTTTGTGCATTTTTATATAGCTGGGACTTTACCCTAAGATGGCAGAGTTGTTCACAATAGGAACAAAGCTGATGCATGAGAACATTAAAAGGTCAGCAGCG
Organism: Lissotriton vulgaris; assembly: GCF_964263255.1. NCBI lineage: Eukaryota > Metazoa > Chordata > Amphibia > Caudata > Salamandridae > Lissotriton > Lissotriton vulgaris. The sequence continues at coordinate 1,250,765,045 of NC_141694.1, read as the reverse complement.
CACAGGAGGAAGGGTGGGGGGGGAGTTGTTGTCGCAGGAAAGAGAACACATTAAAAGGGTAGGCGCAGCAGGAACGTTTTACCCTTATTTACTTATTTATTTGTTTGTGCATTTTTATATAGCTGGGACTTTACCCTAAGATGGCAGAGCTGTTCACAATAGGAACAAAACTGATACATGAGAACATTAAAAGTGAGCAAATTATAAAAGCAAATTACAAGACGGAGGGCATTGCTGTGGGGAGGGGGGAGGAGAAATGCGATATGGCCGCAGCAGGGAGGAGCGCGGCTGAGGCAGAGCGCACGCTGGGGGAAGCTTGTGGGGCGGAGGGGAAGAGCTGCTGGGGAACAGATGGCTGGCGATTTGATGTTGTGCACGCGCATTTTAGGTCAATGTGCTTGCGCATTGACCTAAAAGCGCACGGGCACAGCACCAAATCGCCAGTCTAGGTAAAGTCTGTTTAAGCCCCTATAGTCTCGCTCCGCTCAATGCGCATGCGCATTGAGAGGCGAGACCTAAAAACATGGAGACTTAGACACTGGCAAAGTTTAAATACTATTCTACTGTACATAGAGGGTACACTAGTTTAGATTACATGATTCTAAACCGGGAGCACAGAGTGTGGATGAGAAAGGTGCAATACTTTGAGAACTCTCATCTGGAGGTAACTGTAGGCGGAGGGGGAAGTGCAGGAAGTGTTCGGGTGTGGCTGCTCAGGTCAATATTTAGGAAAAAAGTTTGACAACGTTCTATGAGATCAATCATGATACATAAGGTGGGAGGGGAGTAGGATGGAATTCATTGACAGTAGATTTCAGAGAGGAATGTGTTGGGAAGTGGAGTGGTATAAGGAAAGATTTGTTGCTTGAGGGCACCTGACTAGAGGTCAAGGGTGGCGGACTAAAGAGGACCTGTCAGATATATTGTTGTGACAGTATTGAATAGGAATGACTGTTCCCGGTTTCATACCCAGCAAGGCATTTATGATTGGTTACCAGAATAGCATAAAAACCTCAATATTATATCTGGAAAATATACTTCAGACAAATAATTTACTAGAATTAGAAGCCACACAAAGATAATTTAAATAAGCTTTTAGATGGAACTGGAGGTACCAGCAATGACTTTTGACTTGGGTAAAACACTGGGAGGAGATTGAATAGCAGCTGAGTTCTACCAAACCTTAGGCAATCATCTTGGAAAGGGATTCATATGCTGGGTTGAATTGCTTCACAACTAGCCACTGGTGGGAGTAAAAACTGTAAATATAGCTATCTTATAGACGATAGAAAATGACAAGAAGCAGGACTGCCTTATGTCTCCACTGTTGCTTGCTCTGGAGATACACCCTGTGGTAAGTGTGTGTGTAGAATCATGAAAGGTGTGGATTCCAACTGGGAAAGTTCGTAGCTATTTTATTGCTCAATGTTGATGCTGTGCTGTTGCACTATGGCATTCCTTACAAACAGTTCCTAAATTACTAGGTGAAATGGAAATCCAGGCTCAGTTTCAGGCTAAGAAAAAACTGAGGTAAGTCTGTAATTAACTCCTTTGCCGGTACTGTCCTACAGCGATTTGTTCACTTTGTTCACTCATTTAGATTTATTAGTTTTGAGAACGGTCATACAAGAGGAAAGTGCCTCGATTTTAACACCGAGCATGTTGCACATAGGTTAATGACAAATTCAGACATGTGAACACATTGTCTCTGTACAGGAAAAACCAAGCAGTATTACCGAAAATGGGCCATGCTCTCCCACTGTCTTAATATTAGCCCACCCCCAGGACAACATTGAAGAGGCTGGAGTATTTTTTAGGTACAGTAGTATGGAAGGCTCCCAGACTAGGGGGAGGAGGAACTGCTGAAAATGAGCGATGAGGAAGGTAATCTTGGGCAAAGTGGTCTGAATGCCATTTCTTATAGCTCGGCTTGAATAGGTGGTGAATAGGAAAGGCAAAGGAGATACAAAAAACATGATGTCAGGACGAATGTTTGGCCACAGACACTTGGATGAAGTGTTGTACAATGTTACCATCCTTGGCAACTCTTCTTCCTTTTCTAGTAGGACTGATAAAAAACCTGTGGAAATCAGTTCTCATGAAAAGAAAAGAAGCTGTACAATTTGCTCAACAGGCGACACTGGGGGGGATTTGCCTTGATTTGGATGGAATGAATAGCTGAAAGAGATGCACTTTAATGAACTGTATGTTTCTGAAGGACAAGGTCCAAACTTTAAATGATATCGGGGTAACTTTTATTGTTTCAAATCACCAGTTCATGCAATTACAAAAAATTGCATATGGTGGCAAAATATGGGAATTCTATCCAGACAGGCTAGCGGAAATTGAAATGCAAGACTTCTTGTCAGGTAGACGACAAAATACTGTATAATCACATTTTATCTAGCGTCACTTTTTTTCAAGCACACATAAAACATACAACAATCTTCAACTGTGCCTTCACTAAAAGAAGAAGCAGGAAGAGCTCTGCAGTGGAAAGAAGTGACATCAGCTTAGATGCAGTGTGTTCAGCTCTTCGGCAGCTGCTTAATTACATTATCAAAAGTAGCTTCTGTGGAGAGATGTAATGGAACTATAGCGAATCAACAGCAGCCGGATCAATATATATCCTAGGCTATTTATATGCATCCTGTAAACCAACGCAACTAATTGTTCAGATTTATTCTCCATGTCCCAGCACAAAATTCATAAATGTGTGGAAGAAGGAAACCTTGTTTATAGACATGAAGTAGTATTGTAGGTGCTGAAACAAAGTAGTTGCTATGGTGGGTCCATTAACTTGAATAGTTAATAGAACACTTTAAGATTCTGCACTAAAAAAGCTGCTAAAAATGAAAAAAACAAATCAACATTGCATGAAAATATATAAAGTTTCCACCTGGTGACTAAAATTAATAAAAGATATTACAGATTAAGATATTGTTCAGGGAAGTGACCAAGGATAAGGGTGTCTAACATAGATCAAAGTACACATGATCCAGGGCTGGAGTTGCCCGCCCACAGCATCTTCAAGCCCAGAATCATCGTCTACAAAGCCATCAAGACCAGCATCCCCCACTTACCTGGCTAAGACGCTCACCACTTTCGATGGCTCTTGGCACACATACAGCCAGGACATCATCAGATTAGAAACAAATTAAAAAAGGCATTTGTGAACACAGGATCTGGAACATCTCTTTATCCATTAGGACAGCCTCAACCCTACTACAATTTGGGAAAGATGCACCTCTCTAAAGAACACTAGGTCACAACGAACAGTCCACCTCCACTCTCAGAATTCAGCTTCCCCTCAAAATACTCACTGATTGTATCTTTGCCATTTAACTGCACTGAGACATAAACATGCAAAGGTTTAACTCAATTACATATTCTGTTGTTAGCCTTAAAATGTGGCGTGGATCGAGCCCTCCAGGACCTAAATTATGCATCACTGATAAATGGAAGAGTATCACCAAGAGAACAAGTACTTCACAAGACTGATTAGATAAGCCTGACTCACCTGTATATGGAATTTCTTACGCAATAATTGATGAGACCCTAGAGATTCATAATGCCATTCTCAAGAATTAAGAGCATGCAATGACCTGCAAGTGGCACTTTGTCTCTACTTAAATAGAAAGAGGAGTCTACTGGTGCTGAAAACCAGGTATCGCAGCAAATGGACAAACGCCAATGCCTCAAATTGCAAATGAAATGCCGCCCGTGTTGGTATATTAAATAAAAACACGCATTAGAAAATTCACTTCATGTCACCCTATACTTTTAAAACCATAACAATCAAAATTATATGTATGATAGCCACACCCAGTGCAGTGCAAAAAGAAAAGAAAAGAAAAACAGCTATTAGAAGTTCCACTTGATAAATAGCTTCCAATGACAGGCTGCAATGGTGTACTAATCACCATGTGTTAAATACACCCACTCATCTCTTCCCAGAGAAGAGCAGACATTTTAGACTGCAAATCCTTACATGATAGTTATCTGGCACTTATATAGCAACAATCGGCCATTAGTATGTGGCACAGCAGCACATTATGTCACCGGGGAGGGCTCGGCAAATAGTTGAAATTTCAAACGCAGACCGCAGTCTAAGTATCTTTGGGTAGATTCAGTCTCGGTAGGTGAATAAGTAAATCCTGACACTTCTCACTCCTCTGCATGCTTGGACTGGTCACACAGTCCATATAGCACTGACTGAACACAGCCACTTTTATCAACTCTACAGAGACTAACACACATCGATGAGAAAACTGGAGCACGTGATGTACAGTAAACAGAGACAAATCTAAGATAATTGAGAACTACAGAGTAGTGAGTCATTCATCCAGACAGTAATGTTCATGAGCTAACAGCAGAGTACAAAGTTCCCCAGGGGGCGTTAAACCGTGTGGAGCAAGGAGTTGGTATTATGAATACCGTGGCTGCGAAGAAAGGGTTCCCTAGTCGGAACTTAGAGAGCCTCACACACCCAAAGTAATAAGCGTGAAACACACCCTTACTAGAGGGTGTCCGGTGTCATCATCGGCTCACTGCCCCTCGTCAGACCGGCGCTGCAATATCTGACGGAGTCCCCAAAGGTACTCTTTTGACGGGGTTCTTTTAGTTCCTTGCCGATGGTGGATGTGGGTGAGGATGAAAAGAAGGTGTAGTCAGTGCAGTGGTGAGTGAAGGCGATAAAAAAGGTAATCAGTCCACTTGCAACTTTAATAACGTGGCTGATTCCTTAGTTAAAAGGGGTGGGAGGGGAGTTTAGAGACCGTAAAGGTGTACAGAACAATAACTCTACCCCCTAGTGTGGTCAACATGTTTCTCACCGAAAGGCGATTCGTCAGGACCTAAAATAAAGTACTACACAAAAAAAGTGAACTCAATGCTCAATCTATATAAAGAAAGCAAATACAACCTCGCTGGGTCGGAGGACAAGAGGGCCAAGGGGTCCTGCTCTATTTAGGCGACCCTAAGGGGATTAAGAATGGGCCCCGCAGCAAGCTCCCGTGAGGCCAGCGTAATAAGGATTGGATACACCTTTGAGTAGACACTGGAACGGCGGAACACCTACCCCTCACGCTCGCGGCACCTGGTCAGGTGTTCATGAGTCAGGAATCAATGTTGATACCGTGGTCCACTACCTGGAAAAAGTATTACCATCAGACACATTTTTATCAAGGAGGGTGCCTAAATGTCAAAGGGGTGAAAGTCTATTACTTAACTTTGCGTGAAATTTCTTTTTTAACTTATCTGAGACAAGTAAATCACATACAGTTGCTGCTTCTGCTTGAATAATGACTAGAATCCGCATCTCTAGCAAACTTCGCAGAATTAAAGTAACTTGGAGTGCTACTGATTCATGAAAACTAGACATTTACGATAATTCTAAGAGGACACTCAATTTTCCTGTGGCAAATTATTCTTGATCACGAGGTCTTAAGATACAAGGCACTAATGAAAATGGCAGAAATATTAAGAAGCTGTGCCATTAGGTAGGTTGCTTTATCTTCCTCAATGAAGAATTTAGTCTATTGCGCACCTTCGACTTCCTTCTAAATTTGCTAAATAACACACTAACTGATCCCTCTGTTAACTGACCAAGATCACAATGAGAGGATTATGGAGTAGAAATGGGGTTATCTTAACATTTAATGTAGATGCTGTTGCTCCAGCTCGGCCTCGTCTTGTGCCAGAATCCAAGCACTAAAAACTACAGCATTTGTCTACACCCACATATGTTTTTGTTCCACCTGAATTGCTTTTTATGCCTCATTGTAGTTCACAAATCTTGTTTATCCATTTTATTTCAAATATACTTGTGTAATTCTTTCACTTACAGTAAACACCTGTAAGTGAAAGTGCGCCATCATTCAAATAATATTGCCTAAAACTATACGGTACAAGACATCAATGCGTGTATTATGCTTTTAAAAAGGAGGCTGCAGTGTGTCCCTTCTCCGATGCCAGTGCTCAGGTGGTTTGAGTACAGCCCTTGTTTCGAGGGGGGCATGTGACCTGCTATTTTAGCTCCGATGTCATTCCTGTGAAGGTGCACTAGTATTTTGTAGCCCCATGGCTTCTAGTTTTCTGAAACGAACATCATTCCACATTACCTCGCTGCTTGACTACTGACAAGCAATTTTGGCACAGTGTCAAACTCCATTCACAAACAGAATATAATGTTCTTTTATCGATGCTCCTAATTCCAAGGGTAGGGAAACCTATATGTGCTGGTGCATTTTATTCAAGTATAGACTGACGCACAGTTACAGACACAACAGTATTAACTGGCAGCATGTTGCTGGATGGGTTTATTACTTAAATTGTAACATCAAAGATGCTTTTGCTACAGCAAGCGCTTAACAGTTAGGAACCACTGTTCATTTGCATGGTTTGCAATGGCTACCGACTCACTTGTGCAACAAGTACAAATATGTCTCTTGCTGAAGGTGCTATAATTTAAATTTTCTGAAAAACCTGTTGGGTTGGCTGGTCTTGTGTTCGCAAGGACTACAGAATTGGGTGAACCCCAATTCTTGTCAACCTGCCAACCAAGGCCTTTACTGCCTGCCAGATTTAGAACAGGAGATGCTGGCTGGTGGCCAGGGTTGTAGAAGAACACACCTCCTGCAAGACACATTATCTGGTGACATGATTAACCCGTTCAGGTAATTGTTGCCCTAGCTTGGTGCATGATCAGAAGTCAGGGCAAATGAAGCATTAGCAGAGAGTGAAAACTCAATATTTGCCTATGGCACCCTAGTGCATGGTCTACTGTTTTAGCAGAGGCTATGCTATTGCCAGTTTTGGGCAATTCCGAGGTCACTAAAATAATACCTGATGTTTAATCACCTGGGTGTTTCATTTGTAACATGAAAAAGCAAGACTAATCCTTTGGAATTAGCTCTATTGAGACTGTGACAACTAAAAGAATACTTATAATCAATCTTAAAAACAGTTCCTTACCTCTTCCACCTCTATGCGTTTTGCAAGCTCGTCAAGTGAGATGGTGTTGTCTTCTAATACAACCTCCCCAGGGCTGTAAGAGACCTCTTCATCTTGAACACTTTCAGAGTCATCCGAGGAGCATTCAAAGTTTCCCACAGTTATCTCTGTGTTGTTTCTGTCCGCATCTAAAAGAGCTTCAGCTGAATCCTCAGTTAGCTGATCTGGTTGTTTCTCCACTCTTTGTGGAAGGGAAGCATTTACATGCCCAAATGTTTTATCATTGCAGCCCTTTCCACAAGGATCAGTTCTATCCTGAGGAGTCTGCCCGCTGCCTTCCCCCCCAGGACCAGGCAGATGCTGGCCCAATAAGGTGCCAACCAGGCGGGTCACTGAGCCAGTGCTGTCGTCACAGTGTTCCAAACGCAGTGAATCTCCTCCTGTTTGTGAAAACCCATTTTTGGGTTCTGAGTGCAATCCAGCGCCTGAATTCAGTGAGTCAATCAATGGAAGCCCCTCCTCTAGGACTTGGACTCGGTCCAGCCGCAGGCCGCTAGTATCGTTCCTGGCATCCCCACAAGACAAGCAATCGGAGCGAGGCCTGCCCACTGGCCCAAGGGACAGGGTGTGCGCTTCCAGTGGTGATTCATCGTTGCAGGGCAGCTCATCCATTTGCTCCTGTCCAGACGCTGACCGAAGGCTGCTGTTCTTTGTGAGGCTATCCACTGTGCTCCCGGAAGGAGGACTCGCGCTCTTCTCCACCGCTCCCTCCTGACTGGGCCTTTTTGGGACGACGCCAGTCCAAGAACCACGGTCTAAACATTAACAGGAAAATGGTTCAGGTATTTTAAAATGATTTTATACATCAGCAGAGCAGAAAGAATAAGACTCTGCCGATTAGCGTGCTGTACAAATCCCACATTACATTAGCACAGAAGAAAGAAATAACATTGCACAGTAATGAGGCAGAATGAATTCCTATCCACCAGAGAGGTTTACAGACCAGTTAATAATAAACATAAGATACTCTTAATATGTGATTGGTGTCTTTTTTTATACAACACAGAAATTTCCACACAAAATACTGGCATATGAGATTAGTCAGATGGAACTTTGGATTTCCTCTCCAAGACAGAAGGCAAACCTTTAGCATTCAGCTTTTGAGTACAGAACAAATGTGCTTTTGTATTCAGTGTCATACTGTACCTTCAATTCAAATGCTGACCTACTTTTATTTAGACCTTTTTGGCCTAGCAGCTCAACCAGTCGATAAATATGAACATATTGTGGACGTTTTCAAAGGTTTTATTGGGCCTGGAGAGGGAAGACGAAAACAAGCACACCTCTGCATACTGTTCCAACTATTTAGGTATGTTCTAGTCTCATCATAATTTTTCCTCCTGGGACATCCAGAGCCAAGAACAGATACCCAGGTTTCTCTGCGGGATGTGGGGTTTTAATTTCACTTGATGCAAAGTTGAGTTCAAAAGAATGAGTCCACAAAAAATGCTTGACCGAAGATGGGCAACTGGCATTGTTGGCTGAGGAAACACAACTCCTTGGAAACACAGATCTACTCTTAAGTCAAACAAGATGCTGAAATGGGTGAGGTCTAGAAATATGGACTTGTTTTGCAGTCAGGTGATGGTAGGGAAGAATAAATGAAAAATTAAGCAGTATGAAAAGCTTCAATACCAAAGCTCTCCAGTTTGATACACGATGCACTACTCGAGGATCTAGTGGTTTCACACAGAAGCGAATAAAGGTATATTTCTAGATTAACATCTCTTTTTACACCAGCAGTCCTGCTAAACTTTAACCCGGTCATAAGAAGCAATGTTGCCACGTTTGGAAGAAACCCTGATCACTTTTAAAAAAAATCCAGATATATCTATTTTTAACCCCGATCCACAGCCAACAGGCACTGGCATAAAAAAAGTTTGCAACTGGTGGGCTGTTTCCTCCTTTGAACTGGTGAATTGTTTCAATTAATTACATCAGTAAACAAGCAATGGGGATGATATTGCACAAAATAACTATGCACACTGTGAAATAGTTCATTCATTCATGCAAATATAGCAGTACACCTAGAGACCATCCAGATGCACATTTAGCCGCAAACCAACAGGCATCAGATACCCATGTGCATTGGGCACAAAGTCCGAAATCAATCACAGACCTACAGGTAAAAAAGTACAGAGACACATACAGATGCAGTCTTTATGTCCACTTAATCTTTTGTGTCTCTGCCAACGAAATCACTTTGATTGGCCTGTACTTGTGGAAATTACTTACAAGTGGTGACAGAATACTTTGTTCTCACAAACAGCCGATCCTTACCCTGTTTGGAATGATCACCTATAGGTAACACAATACACTTGGCATGCCCCGTTCACGGTTTGCCCTCTTTGGTGAAAAAATACATATGTAGCACTATATAAGGCTTCAATTCTCTAGTACTATGAGATAACACACATTCAGGGGTTTGCTTGATAGATTAAAGTATGGTCGTATGTCTTCTTGAGAGCCAATCAACCATCTGACTCGCTCTGGCTTATAAAAGCTCTAGATTCACTTATCAGAAACATGCTGCTATCTGTCTGTTTTAGCCAAGGAAGTGGCTATGCACAGAGGATTGTAGCCTTCACATGGATATGAGAGCAGAAGTTGCAATATTTTGGGCTTTCAACAGAAACATCTCAGATGTATTTTTGTTTTTTAACGGATTTTGAGAGCACTATGGTAAATACCTTGTAAAGTGCACTAATGTCATATGGCGACCTGGCGCTAGTGTCAACAGAATCAGAAAATGAAATACAGTGGGAGATGAGGCTAGACCTGGGGTATAAGACCGAGGGGTGCTTATATAGAGCAGAAACAGGGCTAAGATACTGATTTAAAAGCCAAGTTTGTAGTTCCTTCCTAAATTTTAGGAGATTAGGTTGGACTCGTAGGCAATTTGGTAAAGAATTCCACCATTTAGAGGCGGACTATGAAAAACTTCATCCTCCCACAGATTTTTTTATTCTGGGGACAAGTATTTTTTGGGCGGTGCTAGACTGTAAGATACGAGAGGGAGAATACCATTTGAAGATGTCTTGCAAAAAACATGGACCTTCCTGAAGTAGTCCCTTATGGACACAACATAGGGCTTTGAATTGTATTCGTGCTCTGATGGGGAGCCAGCAAAGATCCCTGATGGTGTTGGAAACTGGGCAGAATTTTGGTAGAGTTATCAACACTCTGGCTACCACAGTTTGAAGTGTCTGTCTACTTCAGAAATAACTAGTGCTAGGATAACACATTTTCTTCGCTTCTAGTGGGAGAAAACCAATTTCTTTAAAAGATTTTTAGCATAAGCAAGCAGGAAGATGTAACCTATTTTGAATGCTCAATGAAGGTCAATTTGTTGTAAAAAATGACCCCCATATTTCTCGCCTTCTGCGCCTGAGGTGGAAGAGGGCCCAGAATTGGTGGCCACCAGGTTTTGTGTAGAAGGAGGTGTTGTTGTCAAAGAGCAACACCTCCGTTTTCTGTGAATTGAACTTTAAACAGTGCAACTGCATCCACTGAGCAACACTGCTCATGCATGAGTTGAACTGCAGGGCCACTCTTCCTGGGTCTGAGGAGCCGGACACCACTATTTGGGTGTCATCAGCAGAAGAATATACCAAGAAACCACAGGATCGGATATGCTGAATTAGAGGAGTAATGCAGGCATGAAATAAAGTTGGACTTAATGAGTATCCTTGAGGAACCCCACAGGGAAGCTTAAAGGGGGTGGATGTACAGCCCTCCAATGCCACTACTGGCTCCCTGTTAGAAAGGAGTCTTGATAAATTTGAGAGCTGTCCCTTTTATACCTATCCTTTCGAGGCGGTTGACAAGAGAAGAATGGTCAACCGTGTCAAATGCAACTGATAGATTCAACAGGACTAGGGACGCGCTGTCACCTCTGTCAACAATAGTCCTGATCTCTTTAGTGGCTGCTAGAAGGGCAGACTCAGTAGAGTGCCTGGATCGAAACCAGTTTTGCGCTGGATCAAGACAATTAGTTGTTTACAGGAACAAGATAATCTCCTGATTCATGGGTTTCTCTAGTATTTTAGCCGGAAGTGGTAGGCGTGCAATTGGCCTATACTTTTTCACTTCTAGAAGGTCAAGTGAGGATTTCTTAACAAGAGCCAGGATAAAGGCTTTTTTCCAGGCTACCGGAAAACAGCCAGAATCATATTCAAAATTCAAGTTAGATGGGCAGAGATGATTTTAGAGACTGATTCGAGTACCTCGGGAGGACACTGGTCCGCTGGTGATCGATTTTTGGTCGTTTTTATGAGCGAGTCAACCTTCTTAAGAGTAAGTTGAGTGAATGAGCTCAGAGTTAGGGGGGAAACATTGATTTTTATCTAAAGATTCCTCATCCGTAGCTGACTTAAGGACAGGAGTGAGGTTGTGTGGTATTTTGTTAAAATCCTGAAATATTGTTTTTACTTTAGTAAAAAAAAGATTTGGCTAGTTGATTACAGAACTCTTGGCTAGCAGAAACCAAATTTGTATTGCCAAAGGTAGATTGATGTACCACAAGGCAGTAGTGCTTTCTACCAGGATCTGTACCGATATGCCACAAAGAAAAGGCAAGAAGGCTCTCAGAGTCAGATGAAATTACCCCAGGTTGATGTGCTGAACCCGCTCTCCTGGAGACCAGGGGCCCAAGGATCTCCGGTTCCTCCAGATGCACACCACACCACAGGTGGATGCATCCATCACTTTTGTGCCCACTGTTGGTGGAGGGCAAAAAGACATTCCTTGCATCAGGTTCCTCTCTAAGGACCACCAGAGCAAGTCTATCACAGTTCCCAGCGAGATTCCAATGGTGTCTAACAGATGGCCCGAAAATTGAACCACTACAGACAAAGGCACCACTCATGAAAGCACTCATGTGCAAGAATTCATGTGTGACCAGTAGAATTCAGGAAACTAGCAGACCTAGAAGGCGAAGAACCATCAGGACTGAAACCCAAGCTCTGGCCTGACACATTGGAATCATACCTAGAGTGTCCCAGGTCCTCTGAGGAGACATGGCTCTCAAGGATGCTGTTTCCAGTATGCCTTTATGAACAAGAGGTGCTGAGATGGCTCTAAGTTAAACTTTGGCAGGCTTATTGAAAAGCCAGGTTCGAACATCAATGCGGTGACCTTTCAGGAGCCGACATCAGCTGCGGCGAACCCCCCTTGAGCAGCCAATTGTAATGTAAAGAAACATAGATACCCAGCATGCGCAGATGTGACTTAACCACTGCTGTCACCAATTGTGAAGATCCTGGGTGCCAATGTTAATCCGAACAGGAGGTGGGTGGATCTAATCAGGAATCACAGGTACCTCCTGTACAACTGCGGGACTAGTATGAAATAATATGAATCTTGCAAGTTGAGAGACCCAGTTTTATGCTTCCAGTAACAAAAAAACCCGCACCAGGGACAACATCTTGAACGTTCTCTTGCAAATGTAAAATCTAGAGACCTTCAGTTTGAGGATTAGATACAGGCAGCTGTCCTTCTTGGGACCCAGGAAGTAGTATAATAAAGTAGCACCCATGCCCAATTACATTGCTTCTTTTAGGGACAGGACTGTCACCTCCTGCTGCAGGATTCAAAGGAAGGGTACCCTTTTTTAGGTATGGGCCTGATCCAGCGCATGCGCTGGTCTGACCGAGACATTTAGTAGCTGCTTTGAAAAGTGCTACTTTCCTGGTGACCTGCTTACTATCACGCGCACAAGCGCTCGTGTGACGTGCACAGCTGCCATTTGGCCGCGTCACTCTGCTGGCCTTCATGCCCGTCCTTCTTTCTCTCACACTCGGCGCTTGCGCCTGCATTTTGCCCTTCCGCCTCCCCACCACAGAGCGCGTCTTGTTTCACTACTCTAGGAGTCGCTCTCACTTCCTTGTAATTCAGGTGACGGATTCCAGAGTGAATGACAACCGCAAGCTGTTCGCACACTATGCTCTGTTTCTCTTTGGACATCATTTGCAGGCAGTGGGCAGCAGGTGGCACTGGAGGGCCAGAGAAGATTTAGAAACTTAGGAAGGGAAACACGGCGGTGCATGTCTTCAAAAGACCGCGGCGGAGTCCTTAATTTGTACAGCGGTCTCAAGTGGCGTACGCCGCCTGACATTGCTGGGTACACGGTTTTGTTACCATCATCATACTTGGACCCAGGGCAGAAAAGAGAAAGAAAAAGGAAGACAGAAAGAAAGCAGGGATAAAGACCCTGAGTGAGGCACACTGTGCAATCAAGACTAGGCGGTCGTGGTATTCAGCAGTGCTGGGGCTCAAAGACAATCTTTGACCCCCCTGCACTTTATTTGTACAAATTAAGCGCTGAATTACCCGCGTGTTCGCTTAACAGCTGCAAAGTTGTCACAGCCTCCCCTCCGCATAACCACGACTTCTTACACAGCACTTTCTGTTTCGCTTCGTCCGAAACCCCGTCAGCCCTACGTCTCGTTATTACGTGTCTTGTAGGGGAACCAGACTTTGGGTATTGAGACAGTGGCCAACAACCCAACCCTGTCAGTCCTTTTAAGTACTTTTGCAATCCCCAGAGCACTGGAGAGTTGCTTCTCTCTCCTCCGTCAAAACTTACGTTCTCACATCTGGTACCAACTGGTGCAAGGCTTCTATTGCCATTCCACTCCAGTGTTAGTTTGAGGCTTGTTTATTTCAATAAAATATGTCACTAGCGCTTCCTCTCTCACCCCCCCTGTTCAAAGACAATGCATTCCGTTGGCTCCCCCCATCCACTTCAGCAGCAGCTCGTCGAGCAGTTAGTCAATCTTGCCATTCCCCGTGGTGTCGTTTGAAGGCCCGCCTAAAGCCGGATCCACCCACAAGTCTGAATCACTTTTGACCTCAATACTCCAGTCACAGGTGGATGTTGTGGAGCCTTCTTCCTGGCTTTCTGGGAGGCCGAAGGGAGAGCCCCACTCTCAGGGTGCATTCAGTTCCGTGTAGTTGGGTGTCCTGGGTACTGAGGGGGTACACACTGGGCATGGAGTCTTGAGGGTTGCAGGGATGCAGTACTTAGAGATTATCTGCCAGGCTGATGTAGGATGCCCCTTCCAAATTGTCTTGGAGGTTGAGTTTGGATGCGCTTTGCAGGCCCACACACACACAACCACAATCCACACACACACAATCACACAACCACACACACAACCACATATGCACACGACACACACAACCACACACACACACACACACACACACACACACACACACACACACAACCAGTTTATTTGGCTGTCAGCATAAATACGCTGTCACCAAACACGATGAACACCTCTGGAAAGTTTGGGAAGTCACCCCAAACTTTGAAAATACTTGCTGTTGCAGAGTGTGTGATGTACACATGGCAATACGAACACAACATATGCATACAACCACACACAACCACAAACAAAAACAACCACACACGAACACAACAAAACACACACAACCAGTCACACACACAACCACACAACCAGTTTATTTGGCTGTCAGCATAAATACGCTGTCACCAAACACGATGAACACCTCTGGAAAGTTTGGGAAGTCACCCCCAACTTTGAAAACACTTGCTGTTGCAGAGTGTGTGCTGTATACATGGCAATACCTTGACACAGCGGACTGTTGCAAAGAATGCTTTGAACCTCGGAGGCTGACAGACCTCAGTCAGTGCATTAGTTCAGCCCGTCTTTGCGCTGCATGAAAACAGGGTCCCCATTCTCCAGCATGAAGTGAAACATTGTGATCGGGGCTGGAGATGCTGTTTAGCAATCTGCTTACAACATTGTGTTTCATTTAGGGCATGAAACATAAAGGAGCACTGGCAACGCTGATAAACAGGATTTCATTTTGAGTAGTGACTAAAACTTTAAAAAAAAGCCTGCAGTACTAAAACAAGCATTTGCAATGCAATAGGTCTCGCATTTGCAAAAGTTTAAGCTATTGGCATTGTTCATGACAATGCCTTTTTTATCTGTTTTAAAAAACAAACACATAAATAAATGGCATTATCATTTACAATGCCAAAAGCTCAAACTCTCAAATGCGAGACATATTGCATTGCAAATGCTTGTTTCTATAATCTTTGGGAGCTAAGGTAATAGCTTTCTAGACCTGCAGAAATGCAGAAGACAGCAACGCACCACCTTGTCATGTGTGTTATTGCAATGGAACATAAAAGTGGATTTCCAGGAGAGGATGAGGAAGGGTGATAGGATTGTCTGCCTTTTCACTTGCCTCCAATCCTGCACTGCTGCAAACATTGGCTCGGTTGGGGAATTGTTGGAAGGGCCAATTCTGACAAAAGGCAAAGCACTTTGAAAAGGCTCAAAACCTCCTAAACTGCCTGTAGTGTAGGGCTGGAGATTGTCACCCAATGACCTGATAGTTGCCATTCCTACCTAGAACCTCTCTAAGGCTAAAGCAGCCTAATCCCAGAACAAGCAAGAGACTTCAAATGGCATATCCATTAGGTTGGCTGATATGCTCCTAGAGAATCCAGGGGTGCTTAGCCGCTTAGCCATGTGTGGCTCAAAGCTACTGAGGAGACAATGGCCCTAGCCACAGAGTACACCAAGTCCAATGATCTTCACAAGAAAATGTTACTTTAAGTGAGTGGTCTATTCAGCTCTGCGCCACCATGTTCACCAGTTCCCACGGGGCATAGCATTAACTAGTGAGCAGGCATGCAGCGTTAACGAACCTTAGGGCTAAACTGTTGGCAGAGAATACTTTATTTGCTACAGCCTGCAAGTTTTTTGGCTTCTCTATCTGGAGGTGTTAAAGGGAAAACCTCTCTGCTGTCTAGTGCAGGACGCATTCTGCACCACCAAACTCTCTGGTGAAGGATGAGCTAAGAAAAAAGCAGGATCTCCTTGAGCTGGCCTATATCGCCTTGCAACCAAACAGTTTGCAGCTGGAGCAGAGGCGGGTTTGTCCCAAGCTGCCTTAATGGGATTAAGCAGGGCTTCCTTAAATGGAAGCAAGAACTCTGATGTCGCCATAGCAGGCTGCAGGCTGCAGGACTTCTGCTACCTGGCTTCCAAGGTATGTAGGGGTAGCTCCAACACTTCTGCTGCATTCCTTAGCACAGCATCGAAGGGAGGGACTTCCATCACTAGGGATGTGTCCAACCCACTGGCATTTTGCAATGCTAGGCAATCCGCAGAGTCTATAAAAGGGAGGAGGTAGCAAATTTGTTCCTTTGCTGCTGTTATGAGGCACCACCTCAGGAATTTGGATCAGGGTAATTTGGCCCCACTGCTACTGTGGTGCTCTGCATGGAACAATCCTCACGCCCTGTTTAATAGGGATATCATAGAGGAGTGTCCATCTTGCAACATGGGTCTCCAAATACCGTAGCTGGTTTATGTCAAGTGTATGTGTTGTTTATTGGGCAGGCCGAATTGCTTCCTTGGATTGGAAAGGCTGCGTAAGGACGACTGATCCCAGCCGAAACAATTGTTTATAAAAATTAGACATCGAGAAAGGGAAGCAGGAGAATTAATAAAGATCCAGAATAGGGATTATATTTTAATCCAAACCACTCTAGTGCTTGAGCCGCATCTGGAGTCTGTGACTAGCACATGGGACAGTTTTCTAAACTAGATTTAAGCTTAGGTATATTAGATGGCAGATGCGTTGTCCATCGTATTTGCAGACTCTGAGCTGATCTCTGATCTGTTTTAGAGTTAGCTCATTTCTTAAAAGCGCTCTTTGTGTTAAGAGTAATATGGTCTTTTGAACTAAAGAGGATATAGGGCCAGGATTTTAATATAATGCTTTCATGGTTTTAAAATTAAGTATGATTATTATGCATTTGCTTTTCTCATCATATTCAATGCTTAAATAAAGCTAATGATTGATTTACTGCCTTTTTCTATTCATTAAATGTTTGCATTTCTAAAATAAACTGAATTATATTTTCATTATTTAGATTTCATCCTTTGTTTTAGTTTGTTGTTCGCCTTTTTTTTTTTTTACTATTGTCTGTTTATGTGATATATTGATGTAAGGTTCTTCAATGCAGCATTTAATGCCTGCATGTTTAGATGGTTGAGATCAATAAATCAGATTGTTTACTTAAGAAAGATTCCAGGTTAGTCAGGCATTGTACTGTCGAAAACAGGAAACAACATTTGTTCTATAGATCAAAGAGATTTCATTTCAACTTTTCCAATTTCCACATATGAGAGAAGTAACTTAACATGGAATTAATAAAAAATGTCAGGAAGGATTTCACCAACGAAATGAACAAAACTGTAAACATACGTGCGAATGTGGTCACAGGATTTTTAAGGATAGAGGGTAACTTCTGCTACTTTACTCAAGGACACAAAGAAGACAAGGGTGCCGGCAGCAGCCTTCTGTTCTGCAAACCCAGCTACAAAATCAGATTGAGAGAAAAGTGGCCTTTAACTTACTGTTGACCTTCAGCATTTATTTCTAACTTATGTAAAGGATGCTGCAGTGCAATTCCAGAAATGCATTATTACATCAAGTTACAGGGGCACTTTTAGTGTTGAGGCAAGTTAGGTGGCTCCAGTGTTCAAAATGTGTGTTGACAGAAAATGGCAAGTAAAGAGGCTTCAGCAATTATCAAAGTACAAACTACCCAATATACATCTAGTCCAAATAATTTTATGGACTGAAGGAAACAGCAAATTTGGTAGCCAAATGTTCTTGCTGAGAGGTGTACACCTTCCCTACTTTCCAGTCTTACTCCGGACATCCATCTTTCTCCCTTGATAACACTCTAAAGCTTTACCTGATTTGCAAGCAGCAGCCACTTTTTCTCTCTGGTCTCCAAACTCAGTAGTACCAAACAAGGCAATCTTCTCTGGGGCTATATGCTGGAAAATAAGAAACCATGAATCAGTTATGAAGCAGCTACAAATTTTCAATTGTATTAAATTAGCATTACTCTTACAGTGACCTGGAACAGATGAAGACTGGAGGAGAGGATGTGCACAGTTAATCACCTAAATCCCAGTGTTATATTGTTCTCAATTATGTGTTGGAAGTTGTGCTTGGTGGCACATACATACTAGTTCTTCCAGGACTCTTAAGGAGCAAGCTATCCATTCACTCACGTACAGTGGCTCATCACAAATTTCAAATGTGGACATACATTCAAAATGTAGAGCACACGTTCCAACGTTATGTTTTACAACTTTATTTTTATGAAGTATTTCAGGGGTACAGAGGTGAAAAGATGAATTGTCCTTTCTTTAACTAACATGGTTTAAAAGTATATCACAATACAACATGTAAAGCAATGTAACAAAGGTGCATAGTGCGATCAAATATAAACCAGACGCAGGGGAAAAGTACAGTTCAATCACCATTGTATAAAAGACAGAGAATCAAAACCATATGTGCAACCACTTAGAAAGAAATAGCTCAAGAGAGAACCTGTTTGGTATATACCTTTTCTACACATAACCTCTGACCTATCCGGAGCCTCTGTTGCAACGATGCACATTTTTTTAGGCAAATTCAAAAGGAGGCCACATTTTATTTCCTCAAATATACTCTTTCGATCAAGGACAATAGCAGCCAGATTCCCCACTGTCTATATTGACCCAGTCTGCGTCCAGGCACGGGCTATCGTGAGCCGGGTAACCAGCGCTCAATTTGAACCAGTTATTGCGGGTGGGGAGCCACCAGAAAGAATTGTTGGGGACCAGCAATTATTTTTTCTCATCAGACTTTTCCAAAAGCAAGAGACGGAAAACAGACATGTGAAAGCAGTAGGAAAGAGAAAGATGCAAAAATCGTCATTAAGGCAGAAAGCGGAAACCTTTAAGAGTTATATAAAGGAGCAGGAAGTGTCGGAAGTGGATTAAAGATGCCAGAGGTGTATTCAGGGCTACCAGCATTGGTATTTGATGCTTAATAGCACCGTTCACGGGCTTCTGAGTATCGCTTTGGGCACTGGCAATAATTATTTTACAAATTAAGCACTGCGGGTAACCATTAGCATGGCAATATTATGGATTGCTGGGAAGTAAAGTTCCTTGCATGGTGGTGGACATGCACCCCTTCCCCGAGTGCCCCAGGTGCATGGATTTCTGCATCTCTGGTACTTGACTTTTGTTCAGGGGCACAGGGATCATGCATGTGTGCCATGACCTAGGCCTGTCTCACAGTAATGTAGGTTGCGTAGACCTGGAGGTTGCTCGAGTATAGGGCTACTGCCCTTACCTGGAGTTAGGTGACACAAGCACAGTGGTGGCAACATATCAGTTTGGTGTTAAGTAGAATCAGTCAAGTGTTAAGTGCTTTTAACCTTTATCACTGGAGTGGGGCCTAGTGGTCCACTCATATAAAGGTCTGTGGCTTTGCATTAAACGTATCCTTGACCTGCATGTATTATGTGTAGGGCCGGACAGTGTGTGATGCTTGTGCTCGCTGGGTTGCAGGTGTTGGACTATGGATGGTACAAATCATGGAGGTCTGTGGGTTCCGCTTTGGAGGCCCGGGGCAGGGAGAAGTGATGACTGCATTCCCCAGAGAAGAGATGTGGATTGCTGACATTCCTGAGGGTTGGGGCGTGACACACACACATATACACCACTGAAGGGAGAGGACTATCATCCCAGAAAGATTTACTGATCAGTGGGGCCTGGGCTCATTATCAGGGAGGTGGTGGAACTGATAAGGTTGGCACTACCAGGGAATCTTGATAGAGAAAGTCTTAGTTTTTTTTTAACCTTTATGAGGCCTATTTCAGTGGAGGCTGATAGACAGGTAGATCCCCAGTTACTCCTTGGACTGTGTTGTGGGTCACTCAGAATTGGATCCATTCCTGCTGTGGCAGACTGTCCTTTTGACAAAGGGCAGTGCAAAAACAGAACGAATTCCCATGTGTCTGGATCTGGACTATAAAGATGGGAATATGAGTGCCATACTGTGTTGAACAGCACTGTCTCATCAGCAGAGGGAAGACTGCAAGACTTCTTGCTGTTGGAACCAGGACAGGTGCCCAAGATCTGCCAGTCTCATTTCTGGGTGAGGGGCCATCATCAAGGAGCCAAGAACATAAACCCTGTGCCTGGAGCACCAGCCTTCTGCCCGCCTGCCAAGATAAGTGTGCCCTGTGAAAAGGAGGAAAGAGCGAGGCACAGAGGGGGTCCTTGGGAGTGGATCCCAGTAAGCACAGTGAGGTGCCCGGTCCACTTGCAACCAGTGTTGTATAAGAACTGTCCACTTCTCTTGCAGAAGTCGGCAAGCCCCGAAAAGTTGCAGGCCACTCCCTGAGGTCATCGCCCATGTCTGTGACCCCTGCGTGCCAGGATGGGGCCAATCGGACTGCTGTGGCCATCGCCAGTGAGGCTGTTGAACCATGCCTGAGCAATTGAGCCAATGTCTGTGACCCCCATATGCCAGAAGAAGGCTACGGAGACAGTTGAAGCCATCACCCGAGGGATCAGACCGATTATGATGGTCGCCCATAGCAGTGATGTCTGTATGCCAGGAGAGGGCCGCTATGATAAGTGGGGCCATCACTGTGTCGTAGGAGTCCCTGCAAACAGAGAAGGGACTCGAAAACAAGTGCAGAGCCACCTGCAGGGGCGTTGCTGCTTCATTGAACTCACTAGCAGAAACTGCGAAGGAGCTGCAGCACCAGAAAGCTGTTACTGTCTGCGACTGCCTAAGCACACCTACCCTGCTGATCGTGGGACGGACGCAGTGCAAGCTGCTCATTGTGGACTGCGGGGAGAGTAGGACCCCTACTACTGGACTCTTCTGAAGGCAGCGATTAGGGTATGGTGGAAGCAGGGACCCAAGCCTGTCTGAAATTTGTTTGAGCTCAGCAGTTTACCACCCGGAGAGCTCAAAAAATTTGAAGGGCAAAGTCAGACTGATGCACATCACTAGTGTGGAAAGCACCTAGAGTCACCTCCTAAACATTTCCACAGCCACAGAGTATTGGCTGGAGGAGGCAAGGGGGTTAAAGAGAGGATAGCCAGGGGAATCTCTACCCAGACGAGACTGAATGTGCTAGTCTTCAGTGACTACTTGTGTGGATTTAGTGTGCTGTGTTTATCAGGTATAATAAACACTTCTATTAACACTAAAGAGCACTATTGGACTGGGAAATTCTCTTGTTGGGGGGTCATTGTGGGTATTGTACCTTGTACCTTGCACCTACCTCCCCACGATAAGCCTTTGGCTACTTGGCTCGGGCTACTACTTGCAGTCAAGTGGCGGAAGGGAAATACTTTGCCGGGTTACTCCGGACCCATAGTAGGTCAGGCGCTGGGACATCAGGTGTGAAAGACCAAACCCCAGTGGTTGGGACCAGGATCTCCTGCTTGCCCAGTAGCCTCTGAAAGGGGTTCTGACATGGGTCAATAATTTGACTGGTAAATTGGTAGTTTGAATCCTCACCCATATCCCCAAACAATAACACAAAGTGGTTCTTCAAGAGCTCCACACATGTGCTGGCTTTGATGAGTTAGCACTTTGGACCAGAACAAGTGAATGGCCCCATAGGTTCACTATATATGTGCCACTGCATCCCACTCTAAACAGTTCCTCCAACATTCTTCAGAGGACCCCAACATTGTCATTTCATGTACAGGTGTCAGGTACCACCTCACGATATCCAATATGTGTTTTTCTTGTATTTTAAGAACAACGAAAAGGTTGCCGCTTTGCAGAACATGTTAATCCATGAATCCTCTGATATTTCTATCTCCAGTTCAACTTCCCATGTTAACACATAAGGTGGTTTAGGTGTATCAAATGTCTCCAGAAACCTTACATTTTGGAAGCGCCTCTCCTTGGAACTTCGTACAAAGTGCCCCTGTCTTACCTCCTTCTGGCTCTCCTAGTGCAGTAGCTGCGAGATTCAATAAGCATCAGCACTATGAAGGCGTCCGGCCTGAGGACAAGAACTGATTGCTCTAATTTTGCCCTTATCATATAGTGGCCCAAAATAAATTCAGAGTCTAAAAATCTTTCTACCATAGCCTCTATTCTGGACAACTGGGGAAAAAGCTGGTGTGAAAATATAATCATGTATTCCTATTGCTTTAAAGTTAAGACCTCCTGCCCCTGCAGCACAACATTCACTGATATATTTTATAATCAAATGTTCATGATGATGTTTTTTTTAAATCTGATGTGCCCCTTAGCCTCAATATGCCTGCTAAGTCCCATAACTCTAGTAGGTCTAGAAGCCATTTTATTTGAGATAGTCCATTTGGACATTTCCTGCATCTTGTAGTAAAGCATAGCCTCGCTTTCAATGCGAACGACCAGAACAATGATTTAAGGAAAGAATGAAATCAGCAGCGTGTTTATGTATTTGTATCTTAGCTTCAAGGATGTCTTGCACTTTCACCGTGAGAAGATCCTGCCATGGCTCATTAGATTAGTTTTGTTAAAGTAACAAGTTCTGTCACATGTTTATACTCCATAGACTTGTAATGAAAGAAAACGCTGTAAAAACTGAAAGCATTTTAGCACTACATGCGTCAACTGGCTTTTTGTGCAAGAGCTCTGGTCGGCTGAAATGACAATTGACACTTGTTTATCTGCTGTGCCGATTGCAATGTTTGCATTATAAGCATTTTTGCTTTTTGGATTTCCTGACGCATTTTATTTTAACACTGGATTGTGCAAGACACGAGCCTAGCCACAGTGGACGGTAATGTGGTGCCACTCCCTCTCCCAACTACAATGACCCAGTGCATCAGTGTAACTCTCATTGAATTTAAAACAGCCTCGCCTTGCAAAGACCTAGAAGACTGCCATCAGTGTAGCTGGACACATTTGTGAGTGATCTGATTGGGCAGCATGGATGTCTTTTTCTAAATGTGGGAAAGCCAGACCCTCATTGGAAATCGCTCTCAACAGTGTGGATTTGGATACTTTTAGAATTTGTTGAACAGTATGAACAAGAATAGTTTCGACTGAATGTAATACCTGTTAAGTACCTTAGCAGAAATGTCTGGATTAAATATATAAGCCAAAGGTAGACATTCAAATGTATACAAGCACCGGGCCTAAACCAAGATTTCTGTAACCTGCCCTACAGGTACAGATCTGTCAATAGGCTGTTAGTGCATTGCAAATGGTATCTTAAACCACTGGTAACTGAGCGGGCCTGGTGAAGTGAGAAGCCATGCTCGTGAATGCGGACAACGCAAGCAGATTCCCTGGGTCTCAGACTTACAATCACTTTAAAAGCTAATACCTGGGGAAAAAAACTCCAACTCCTTTGCCAGTGTCGGCAGGGAATGATCAAGGTTTGACAGAACACAGATGACTTTGTCAGCAAAAACAACCAACTTGTATGCCTCCGAGCATATCAACACTCACTGATTAACAGGATTAACTTGTATTTGCTGTACCAGAGATCCAGTCAAGAGTGGCGACATGGCACAGCCTTACCTCTTACCGCTATAGAGTTTGACAGGGGAGAACACTGAACCATAGGCATTGATCCATTCAACTGACCCACAAAACTGGCCATAACAGGATTATATGGTTGATGCCAACTTCGTTTGTGGCAAGAGTGTGTGTAGCAAGGACCTGTCAACCATCCTCCTCTTCGTATCTAACAAGAGAAGGACTATGTGGGTGTGGCTAAGAGATGCAGCCTCCGAGAAACTCAGTGACGGTTGATTATCTAGTGTTTACCTAGGTTTAATAAAGCCCGGTTGGTTGGGATGTCACAGATTGTCTTTACTTTTAGCCATGTATCAAGGACACATTGAGCAGTGTGCAGGCTTGGTTCCTGAGCTCACCCAGAGGGACTGCTTCTTAATCCAAAGTGAGCCCCAGCCAGAACCAGTTACATTCTACTACTCCGACACGGGGCACTGCAAAGTTGGCACAAACAGGCTAGGCCTCCGGGGACAAAGGCACAACACCATGGGGCCCAAGCATCAGCTCTAGGTGTATAGCCACTGCCAGCTCAGCTCCTGCGTTGATTAAACCATACACACAATGTGATCCATCTAGAGAACGCACAGTCCACCATGGAGGTTGCAGTCTTGAAACACTGCACTATGTGGAGAAGGAAGTCATCTTATGGACGTGGAGTAATCACTAAACTCTGAAACTGTTCCAGACCAGTCTCAACGGGTGCTCCCTCGCCAGTGACGCAACATCACTAATAGGGGCCATACAGCAGGCCAGGCACCCACAGCTCAGTGAGGACACATCTTCTAGGTCCTTGTCATGACCACACCCACCACGGATTTCAACTTCTAACAACTGAAAACGTTCCAAAGTAAAACGAACATTCTACCCTTAGAAAAAAAAAAATGATTGTGCAGAATTTGCATTCTGAAGCAGGTATTGGGATACTCCTCGTTGTAACTCCAAACCATTGTATTTAAATGAAAGAAACAGAACAATGATCAGATTAAAGAGAACAAATCAACCTCAATAATAGCCATCAAAAAGCCATAACTCAGGCATGGCTCATTAGTTTAACACTGGTCAACAAGTCAATTTATTTAGCTATTTTTAACTGCTATTATTTAACATTTAACCTTAATTATAAACACAAGACACAAAAGGATTTATATGGTACGTATGCATGTGGCATCTCTGCAGTGCAAACCAAGCCAAAAAGCAGCAGAGCACTGCACAAGAACAAAGACAAGCATAAAGTCAAGAAGTGAAAGGAAAGGTGGTTAGGTGATTGAGGTTGGTTAATGCACTGAAATGTACTGTTCTTCAAAGAGGTGCATCTTGGACTGTTTCCTAAATTGGAGCAGCGTTGGTGCTGTCCTGAATGATATGAGGATGTTATTCTAGAACCTGTGTGCATATATAGAATAGGCCTGCTGCCAGTTTTATTTTTTCACTTCTTAGTCTGCAGTCCGATGGTCTCCAAACTGCAGGTGTGCAGAGCAGAGAACTGCCAGAGATGGTGAGCTTGTCTGCAAGACAAATGGGGTGCTGGTGGGGATGGCTTTGTAAAGGATAAAGCTGGTTTTCAAGATAGTGTGGGCCTGAGAGGGGGCTAGTACAGTGCCATCCGAAAGGGAGACATGTGATGAGATGATCATTCTTTTGGTCCTGGGTAACACATGCAGCTGCGTGCAGGATGCCCATCAGGGGTGCCAGTGTGGAGTCTGGGAAGCCAAGGGGCAGAGGGTTACCACAAACCAGATGTAAGAGTACGACTGCTTGAACAGCAGTTCTGAAGCAGCTTTCTGGAAGAAACAGTGCCACTTAGAAGAGAGGTCTGAAATCAGGTAGTTTTTAGTTCAAGCCTGGGCAGTGCATGTGCTGCGAGGCATGCTGTATTCAGGTAAGGACTCGAAGCTCCGCCCACTCTCCGCCCATATTTTTCATTGGCTTGTGTCCTTGTCCATTGTAAATTGTGGCTGTTCATTGGTCAATAGCCTTTGTAGTACCTCCTTGCCCTATTTTGTAGCCTCCCGTGGCGACACCCCCGGTTACGTGTGTTGTTACTCGGTAGGCTTGAATTACAGCCTTCGAGCACTATTTTCTCAAATAGCTTTGTCCTACCTACAGTTGCTGGCTGGACATGCTCTCTCCTAATGCTTTTTAAAAACAGATTTATAGCACAAACACATTTGCAATCGGTCTCACATTTGCAAGAGTTTAAGCTATTAGCATAGTAAATAACAATGCCTTTAATTTATCTGTTTTAACAACAACATAAATAAAAGCCATTGTCATTTACAATGCCAATTGCTCAAACTCTCGTAAAAATGTGAGACCTATTGCATTGCAAATTCTTGTCTTATTTGGCAACTAAATCTGTTAGAATCCGGTTTCATCCTTTGGTTTAGAAACAGGCATGCCACCGCAGTCTGGATTTTAGGAAAGGAGAAGGATACCGCCTGTGCTTCAAGTGGACCAAACAAATCAAGCAATAATCTACGGAGATTAAATCTATATCAAGAGAAGCTTCATGAAGCGTATGGACAGTCAGTAACCCAACAGAAGATAAGGAAAGAACCGTCTTATTTTGGATATGCCTTAAACCTTATTTAGCATCAAGGACACGACGAGGCCGAACCCAAATGTTTTCAGAGGTACTTCTTAACGTGAGAGTGGAGAATATTCCCCATAACTGCCCGATGGCAGCACGGCATAACTGACAGCTGTAATCTTTCATGGAAGGCACATGGCCCAGCTCAGAACTCCCAACCATGTCTACCGCCAATAAAGCCACCATCTCTCAATATCACATGTAGGCCTCAATCGGCTGCGTCTCTTCATGGAAGAAGTGGTGGGAAGATACAAGTCTCTTTTTACTCACTTTAGTGGATACCAATGCAGGCATTTCACATTATAAAAACGTTACATTTGTTTCCAATATTACCGTGTTAATTTAAAATGAAATATCGATAACAACATTTTGAGGAGGGGAAAACCGACAAGTTGCATGTCCTGGGCTCGGAATTTAGTTAAAACTATATTAGTGTACAGTTTGTAAAATCCCGTTCTTATTTCTACACTTTTCAAACAACAAGAGACATTTGCCAAAATAAAATTCGACATTAAGCACGTTATGAAAACGCACCGTTAAGAGAAAAAGCTGTCTCTTTGTCGCATAGTTGAGATTAAAACGTTGTACAGCACAGGCATGTGTGCAACCCTAATACCCATATCAACTGTTCATGCAAGCTTCCAACATTTCAAGCAGTGGGGAGGCGGCTTGGAAAAAGGTAGGGATGAAAACTGGTTTCCAATACATTTTCTCGAGTCATCTTTGAATAAAAGTATAACTAGACACTCCATGTTAACTATAAAAAAAAATACCCATCCAAATAAACAGAATGTCTTACCTTTCGCTTAAATACAGAAGGCCTGTGACAAGAAAGGAAAGAAACAAAGTAAATAGTCAGTCTCAGCCACAATGGTCTAAAACAAATGTAAATACTGCCTCACGAACATGACTTTGCCTATCCGCAGTGACTCTCTAATATTAGCGCAGAATATTTCCAGCGCTGAAACCTTATCACTGCCCTGGCAGAGTTTAAAGTGCGTGGCTGTGCCACGTGCTGACATCATGACACGGCCAATGATCACAGCACACGCAGTAACATGCTGGTGAAAGGAGCTAGCCTGGGCAGTAAATATGCATACTACCTGCAAAGGGAGGTAGAGGTGATTAACCGGACTGATAGTGCACCGCAGACAGGATCCCGGCCGCTCTCACGAAGGAGCCGAGAATGCCGCCTTCAGTTCTGATGCGCAGGCGCACTCGCACACAAACACGGTGCGACGGGTCTCGAGGCAAGCAATGTCTCAAAAGCCCACAACCGCACAGACTTCAAGGTGATACTTCGTGTAACTGCAATATTTGGAGACTGCGCGAGAACAGTATCCACATTGGATTCTTGGGGCGTACACCGCACAAGCTGGAAATAATAGGGGAGTCAGTCAGTACACAATAAAACAATTCAATAATGTTTTTGGCTTCATGTATAGGCCTTACAAGTGCTGCCAAAGCCTCTGTGGATTGTGTCGTAATCAAAATACTAAAACGGTGCGACTTGTGAAAAAGTCTCACAAACAAAAAAAAGCATTTTAAAAATCACATCTTAAAAATTGATCCTCCAGCCTGGGATAAATTCCCATTCACAATCACGGGCCGAGGAACCTTCATTAACCCCTTCGCTGCTGATGACGAGCTCAGCTCGTCATCAGCCACGGTGGTCGTGTGTGGATGACGAGCTGAGCTCGTCATGTAACACGGCTTTTAGAAAAAAGCTGCACAGCGCAAAAATAACCGCCGCACGCATGTGGTTAAAAATGGCGAAGCGGCCATGATTCTAGTTCATCCTGCATAACATTCCCTATACCATAACATAACCCCATCCCACTTCACCAAAATCAAAGCATCACTCAGTAAGTTCCTGTGGGCTGGAGCACAACGTGAGTCTCTTGCTACATGCATACAACATATTAACAACAACTAAGGAGTGACTAAGTGCAAACGAATAAAGAATATATCCCAGCTCAAATTAAGCACTGGTTCTATGGCTCATCAGTCCCCAAGCAGCTATTGGACACCCAAGGGGCCCCCTGATCTGTTGGGACAATGCCCTCAAGTTTATCAAATAGCATAAGACCATTACCAATGAAACACCACTATGGGGAAGGTTCTGCGTACCCAAGGTTCGGGGCAAAAGCAATTTGCGGCCTGGGGCTTAATCAGAGTTTTCAAAATAGGGAATGTCTGGACACTAGTCCTTTGACATACTGTCCATAGAATTCCAATTACACAAAACCCAATTCTTCTGCTACTCACAGCTCCGATCGCTCTGACACAATACGAATCCCTCCCACAACATGTACTGGAGTTCAACTCGCTTGAACCCAAGGTGACAATTGAATGCCTGGGAGAAAAAGGGATCTCCCATATCTATAGATCACTGGTGGTACACACACTCGATCCCATCATACGTATCCAAGCCCAGTGGCATTAGGATGTTGGCCCACTGACAGAGGAAGAGTGGCAACAAGCCAAGATGGCCGCTCACTGTTTAGCCATATCAGCTAAGCTTAGACTAATCCAATTTAAATTATTCCACTGTGTCTACTAAGACCCAAATAAGTTACGGTCAATTGGCTGGAGGAACGATAATCACTGCCTAATATGCTTTGTAAAGCGTGCAGGGTTTTTTCACACGGTATGGAGCTGCCCTCTTATTTTTGCATACTGGAACATGATTCAGAAAACACTTAGAGGGATAGTGGGTATACATTTAATCCGACTCCGAGGCATGCCATTTAGAGTATTGAGGAGATGGAGCCAACCATTTGGGAGTCCTCCCATCTAGTAACCATCAGCCTGCTAGTGGCGAAAAACAACATAGTTCGACACTGGATTACACCACCCCCCCACCCAATTTGTGAACACAGGGGATGTACACGTGCTTCAGCTGAGAAATCATTCTACACAGTACGTGGCTCCCACTAAAATACCATGAGATATGGGATGCATGGTGGGACTACTCCAACTAAATGTACCTTTTCTGGCTGAGGGCCAAACTAGGGGCATATTTACAAGGGCGTTATCTCCGCTTTTTTGGCTTAAAAAGCCAAAAAAGCGGAGATAAAACTATCGCCTATTAACAAGAGGGTGCTAACATGCATAATTGCATGTTAGCACCCTTTTTCCCAACGCCTCCCTTTGCATCTCTAATGAGATGCAAAGTGGGCGTCACTGGGCGTACCCCGGATGGACTACCTAGCAAATATCGCTGATGCTCACATCGCGAAATTTACAAGGCTGGAGCAGCATTTTAGCACACGTTAGTTTTTGGAGAAAACCGTTGTTTTCTCCAAAAACTAACGTCTGCTAAAATGCAGACTTACCTATCCCCAACATTGGTGTGAATTATGCTGATACGACCCTGTGGGTCGTATCAGCAAGGTTATCGCCGTTTTGCAGGGAACATCGCTGGGAAACCAGCGATGTTCCCTGTAAAACGGCGATAACATCGCTATCTCTGGAATTTTTATTGCCCTGGAGAAACGAGTTGTTAATAACGCGCTACCAGGGCGATAAATTCCAGAGCTAGCCTGCGATAACAAAATTATCGTTAAGCGCGGCCAGCGATAATTATCGCTGGCCGTTGATAATATGCCCCCTAGTTTGCGAAATTACATATGTGAACGGATGCGTTGTGTAAAAAAAGAATTCTTAAAAAAAAAAAAGAAGAAAAATAAAATCAATTCCTCAACTAGAGGAACATTCCCCTACATAGAGGCAGAACAAAAAGAGGACCAGGAAAGCAGTTGCACAGGAATTGCAGTATGGGCCTCAATGCAAGCAATGTATAATGGGCCCCGGCCTTATTTAGTTGGTGAAATACAGCAAAAAATGGGGGTGCAGGGGCACCTCACAATCTGGGCCTAAGAAGTGCTGCGCCCGCTGGATCTATTGGATTCTTCAAAAGGCCTCTAGATCTGCGTGTTCATCCGGATTCACCAAAAGACTTTCAGCACTCCTGATGCAAAGCTGGTTAAAACCAATAGCTAGCTACAAGCCCCACCTTGTACATAAAAATGTGAGGATGGGGTTAACCCAGATATATAAAACAGGCAGGTGTCAGAGGGAGGAGGATGAAGAGGGCAAACAGAAAAGCTGCTCTACTATGCTGATGTCTAAAAATCCTAAAGGGTAGTTCAAACTGACAACTATCAATCACATACACAGTTTAATAGGACTTTCGACTCCATGCAGGTCTTTCCAGCTGTAGTATCTGTGCAAGGGATTTCCTTATGCACAGGGAGTTCTGTACAATGGACAAAACACAAGCAGATCTTTAAATGTAATACAAGACTGCCATTCAACCATGCAAGCATAGGATACACGTTCCACGTCACAAGAGCATACAAGTGCCCCAGTTGGAAGCTCCCACGAAACCAAACAAGTAAGGAAAATTATTTAAAAATGCAGGTAGAAGAAGAGTGGATAAGCCTACCACAAATCTAGTCACAAAAAAATAAGAGGTGGTGGTAAGAAAATAAGCTGTTTCTTGAAATATTATTCTAAATTTCTTTTTTATATTTGGGGTGCTGGGGAGTGCATTGAAAAGTAAAACCTAAATGTCATCCTATTTGGAGACATAGGTATATCAGAGGTAGGTGCTGGGGAGTGCATTGAAAAGTAAAACCTAAATGTCATCCTATTTGGAGACATAGGTATATCAGAGGTAGATATGTAGACCTCATAACTGCCACAAGTGCAATGATAGCCATAACAAAGGAATGCCGAACTAACTTAAAATTGGAATGTAATGATAATCAGCCACATTCTCATTTCAATAATGCTCCCTTCTAGCTCTGACTATGAGGTTTTGAGCTTTGGAATTTCAAGACGCATCCAAATTTGGGCAGAACTTCTTATATTCCAAAACTGCCTGGCTCTACTCAACATCAGTCAAAAGGCTTGCTGATGCTCCCTGTATCCGTCTGTGGAATCTGTAAACGTCTTTGTCACTGCTTTCCATCAGGGTGATTAATCCCGAATTCAGGGTTCGCGGGACAGCACGAAAACACTCGAGAAAGAAGAAACGTTAGACTTCTCCCAAGAACAAGGCATCTTTGCTGCACGGGTGGAAAGCTCTAACTCTGAATCAATTCCAAAGTTGGACAAGTCTGGTATTTTAAACGGAAAAACATCATATATTCATTTTAAAAGTTCAAGAATCATATATTCAATTTAAACAGCTG
This sequence comes from Lissotriton vulgaris, assembly GCF_964263255.1. Lineage (NCBI taxonomy): Eukaryota > Metazoa > Chordata > Amphibia > Caudata > Salamandridae > Lissotriton > Lissotriton vulgaris. Next base: position 1,250,733,851 of record NC_141694.1, on the reverse strand, counting down.
ATAAACTGTCTAGGTTCATAGAAAAAGCAGCTGCGCAGAAACGGTTAAACCAGGCTTCCGTTAAAGCTTTTATGGAGTACAATTATCCTTGGTGATATTTATCAGGCTGCGTATACAGGGGCGTGGGCTCCACTGGTGACGTGCGAGGGGGGGGGGGGGGGGGGGGGGGCTCTGAACCCTGTTTTTGATGGACTATAATCATTAAAACAGCAGGAAGGGGCCCATTTCTTCCCTTGAACTGGGGCCCATGGTACACTGGCTACGCTACTGTCTTTACACTCACATGGGTATCTCAAACTAAGACTCACTCCCCCCTAGGTCCCTTGTAATGAGAGAGGCCTGGTGGGAGTCGGAGTAGGAATGAGATCCCGGGCCTGAGTCAGGTCAATAGGGCAACCAGGCGGTGCCCGATGGGTTGTCTGATTGGCCAGTGTCTGGGTCTTTTTGGTCTGTGGACATGTTTTACGGTCTGCTTTTCTAGTTTTACTGTTAATTTCTCAGATATTAAAGTAACATTACTTGCAGCAAGCGGCGGGTCTGTTCAAAACGGTCCCTCTATGCAAATAAGATATACTTTTTAGCTTTCTGAATTCATTGATGTGGTCGCTTTTATTTTGGTGCCCAGATCTATATTCTGTCCCCGTCCGACCCTGAATACCGTTTTCCATTAATTTATTTTTAATGTGGGTGATGTGTGAGAGTCTATTACAGTCATTTTGCAGAGAAATGTTGTGTTTATGTTTCATGCAACATACATAAAAAGATTCTTGTAGATCAAATCAGGACCTCACATATGGGAAATGGGAGGGTGTCACAGACATTATTTACAGTAATATTAGTGAGCTGCTGCTGTGTTACAATATTCAAAACACAAGTCAATATCCCTGAATATTCGATATAAACATTTAAAATTTGGACGAGCGTGTCTATGCGCCATCAGTGACCTGCCAAAGGGATCAGAAATGTAAACTTGTCTGAATAGGGGCCCCGAAATCTCTTTGGCCCAGGGCCCCCAAAATCCTTAAAATATCCCTGTATACAGAGCTGCAGGCACCTGCGGGGCAAAACTCCTGCCCCAGTGCCGCCATCCTCCTGCACAGCTGGGCAGAGATAAAAACAATCCCGCACCCCGCACGTGGCTGCCCCCACCAGGCCACAATCACCTGGCTGACCCCCACCCCCAGCATCTCCTCTCCGAGCTGCCATTCACCACCTGCCTCAATCAACTAGTAAAGGGCAGCGGAAAAGGGCCAGGAAGGAGTATCAGTGGAAAGGGACCTGGTAAAACCTGTTCCGCGGGTAATTCTCATTTCAAGATCATAATCTCTGCGGCAAGGATACCGGATGGAAATGGAGATTTCTAACAACTCCATTCCCCCAAACCCCGTGTCTCTGCACCTTAATCCACCTTACTCGTAATGTTTGTAGTAGGTTTAGCTCAGCCGGTCACTGATTTACGCTACTGCAGGTAAGCACCAGCTTTTTAGAACGAACTCATCGCAGCCAAGTAAAGAGGTCTCTAATAAGGGTGACCAGAATTTTAAAGCCAAAAAACAGGACATTTCACAACAATAGAAGAAGGACTGCAATTTTACTTCAAGCGAGCGCACAGAATGACAGCGCTCCTCAGCAGGGAATTACAGAACAGGCAGTAAGAACATACATTAAATGCAATTTCCAAACCCAGTAGCTTGCCTGTTGTTTAAACTGGTAACTATCCCTACTTTGTAAAAAAAATAAAACCGCACCTCCCGCTGTTTTCAGTCGACCCTCTTTAAAAACACCGGGACATGAGCTAAATTTCCTGAAATCTTCTGGGACAGCTGGTTAAAAACTGGGACCGTCCTGGCAAACCCGGGACACATGCTTACGAGGGCTCGAGTTGGGGGTACACGCAGGTACACGGCGTCCCCCCACTCTTTTAACAGGGTGGAAGCCGTGCCCCCTGCCAAGAAACTGGGCCCCACAGAAATATGCTGAAGGTGCCCCAGTGTAATTTTCAGACACGTTCCGCACGTGACATCATGAGGTCATTTGCATATTGTCAGTCCCCCCACTTTTTATATGACGCTTACCCTAGCTCTAACTACAGCGATGCTTTCACCAACTCGCAGGCCGAACTAAGCAAAACACGACAAGTTGTCTCTGCACAGCAGAAAGTGAAGCTGCTTGCCCTCACTGCAACACCGCCAGCACACTTCTATCTGCAATAGGAATCATTTATGTACACGGTGATCACCCTTATTTTGTAAAACTCAAACACACGAACGCTTTCCATCGTCCGTGTGACCAATAGAAAAAATATATAAGATAATTCTGTGTGCAATGTGTCATTTTCTTATCTAGTTTCCGATGTTTTATGTTCTGATCTTTTGTGTTTTATCCGTGGCCTGTGTACCTTTCCATGGCAAGCTTTGTTTGTACATTTGCTTAACCATCGCTTCGCACTACTTTCAGGCTCGGCTGCACGCTGTAATATAAGGCGTTCAGCAAGAGCTCTCCCTGGGATTCAAAGTATGCTTCCTCGGAGTCTGAGAGCACGTCACAGAAACGTGTCCTGGTAGGCGGGACTAAGGGAACGTGAAACCACGCGAGGAGGGCCTGGTGTCTAGAAACATCAGTACATCTTTTAAGGCTTACACTAAAAGCTCGGTGTGTAAAAGGGCAACGTCCATACCTGTTTGGTTGTTAAGCATGTCAAAGATCCCACGTCGCCTTCTTAAGGATCCAAGTGCTGATCCACACAAACTTGGTTTGCTGAGGATTGTTCAACCAATAAAAAGTCCGTTATCACCAGACTACTCAAGTTCTCAAAATACACAGAACTGCTCAATAAGGAAGGGGAGAGGCAGTTGTCACAGAACAAAAAGGTTTCTCGAATTATGCCTTCTTTAAAGGAGGTGGTTGCTTCGCTTCTTCAAGGTACCAGAGGACTGGAGCAATTACAAGGTGGTGGCCGAAGAAAAGGGTAGCAGCAATAGTAGAGGTATCCCGCCTCTGCACCTAGCTCACCAAACCCCCACAGTCTAAGAATCGAGTGGCCCGTGGAGGCGCAGCCTACGCTGGCCTTGGATGTTTTAGGGAACCAATCTGACGGAAGGATTACCGCCCATGGGATGTGGGAGAAACCCCAGGTGAATGCAGAGTGCTGGGGATTCTGTTTCCTATAAAACACGCAGTTGAAGAACCAGTGGGGAAAAACCCAGGTTACCTCTTATGTCTGGGATCTTCTGTGATCTGAAACCCCGGAAATTCCCTGGATTCCCTGCTGTTCATCTGTGAGACGGGAATCCTTGGAATTGCCCAAAAGCCTCAGAGGCAGAACAGGAACCTCAATGTGGTGGTGGTCAGACTGATCCACCAGGATCCCACCACAGTTACTAGCTCCTGTAACCAACAGCAATGCCCCCTAGTGGCTGGCTGTGCGGTGGAGGACAGCAGGGTGGGGAAGGAGTAGTGTTAGGGCCTAGGCAGAGGACGTGGCTAATTTACAATATGCTAAACACGAGTGACAGTCATTTCTCATTCGTAGTTTCCACCATATACCACCCAACAAAAATAAGTTTGATGAGGATTTCACACTATAAGTGCCAAAGTACAGTAAATGTCCAACGAATTACGAATTACGTTTTTAATTAAGGAACAGATGCCAATACACCGTTTTTAAATTTCAATTGATGGGTTTTAATCTCAAAATATAACTTGAATTTAGGTGGTCATGTACGGATGACATATTCAAATAGAGACACACTCACTCTCGAATTATATATAGTCTAAAATGAATTAAAGGTGATATTCAGGGGTGTAGTTCCAGGGGGAGGTCTATGGAGTGGACCCCCCCACCCCCAAAAAAAAAAATAATAGCTGTGTTGGTTAAGAGGGTGCATAATCAGCTCTGCTGCCGGTAATCATGTGTTCATTTTTATTAAGATTACTGGACCTAGGAGGAGGGAGTACATGGGAACACTGCCAGGGCCCTGAGCTCAAAGCAAACATCCGGCCTGTCACTCACTCAACTATGCTGCTGGAGTGACCCCTCGGTGACCTAGCTCATTCCTTCGCGCCTTTTGTCAGGGTGTGGCACTGCATTCGGGCCCGTTGCTTGAGCAGAATCTTAACATGCCAGTGATTTGATCTACAATTGGAATTCCACTCAACTGTGTTCTGGGAGTGTTGTGCTCACTAGTGACAAGGCAGGTGGGGGAGATTGATGCTCTTCCGGGGTGGATTTTCTACATGTTTGTCTACCACAGGCTGCATGAGCACCTGCTATGTATATGTGGTCGACTTGCTCGGAAACTCGGATGTATGAGTTTCATGTATGTATGTATTGTACTGCCAACAAGTGCTTTAAAGTGTCTGTCAGTCGGCAACAGTACTGTAAGAAAGTCAGACGATAAAAACAGATTTCTTACATGATTCTAAGACGTGCATTTTAAGTTTGAAACTTGCGCATGTTATTTTGGGTGACCAAAAGCTGGGCTTCGGACCGGGCTGACTTTTAGGGCGGTGAGTACATGGTACTGAGTTTGGGGGCACTGTGCTACAAAATAACTTGGTTTAAAAGGGTCTACAGGTAATCAATTGGGGGGGAGTGAGAGATAGGATCCTTTCAGACTCCATTGAATTGTGTTTCATCAAAAAGGGGGAAAGGATCACTTGTCCTGCGAAAAACTCAGGTCTGCAGGTTGGCAACTGGGTGTCTCCCAATAAAATGACCCTCATACACGTGTGTTTCTCTCTTGTTTGTTTTCGTTAGCGGTATATGAGGTGTCCCCGCTTGTATCACGCGTGCGTGCGTAATCACAGGGTCAAGTCATTTGTGTGCACCCTCCACCAGGAGGTTTTACCTTAAGTTTTAAGGCAGTAGTGATCGTGGAAAAAAAGTGATTAGGATGGTGATAAGTGGTTTAAAAAATAGTCCAGATATCCAAGAACGAAAAATTTATTAAATTTGGAATCGGGCTATTATTAAAAAGAGGTAAGTTCGTGCAGCTCTGGAATTTGTTATGAATTCTAGCGCACTTAATGGTCTGCTAAAATGGTCGACATGTTTCAGCTATAGGCGACAATTTGTCAGACAGCTTTCTTCAGGACCAGGGAGTGAAAGTGATAAAGAATAAGTGAAAGAATAGGTAAATTATAACCTGATTCTTCAAGTGTTGAGAGGTCTCATTGTACCTGTAAATGAAAAACATACACACAAAATACAAACCAAATGGGAGAATGGGGGAAGGGGGAGAAAAGAACTTGGTAAGGTACAAATATGTACACATTCAAAATCGCTTGATTTCGAATAAAGAAACTGTAAAATGGCAATACTTAGCGCAGAATCACTCTCATTTCAGGCGTCAACTCATCCATTCTCATGCCTTATCAGCGTGAGGTGATTATGCTATACTGTTCATTGGTGCTCTTAAATGTAACCGGTAATGAAATGAGAGTGATTCTGCGCTAAGTATTGCCATTTTACAGTTTCTTTATTCGAAATCAAGCGATTTTGAATGTGTACATATTTGTACCTTACCAAGTTCTTTTCTCCCCCTTCCCCCATTCTCCCATTTGGTTTGTATTTTGTGTGTATGTTTTTCATTTACAGGTACAATGAGACCTCTCAACACTTGAAGAATCAGGTTATAATTTACCTATTCTTTCACTTATTCTTTATCACTTTCACTCCCTGGTCCTGAAGAAAGCTGTCTGACAAATTGTCGCCTATAGCTGAAACATGTCGACCATTTTAGCAGACCATTAAGTGCGCTAGAATTCATAACAAATTCCAGAGCTGCACGAACTTACCTCTTTTTAATAATAGCCCGATTCCAAATTTAATAAATTTTTCGTTCTTGGATATCTGGACTATTTTTTAAACCACTTATCACCATCCTAATCACTTTTTTTCCACGATCACTACTGCCTTAAAACTTAAGGTAAAACCTCCTGGTGGAGGGTGCACACAAATGACTTGACCCTGTGATTACGCACGCACGTGTGATACAAGCGGGGACACCTCATATACCGCTAACGAAAACAAACAAGAGAGAAACACACGTGTATGAGGGTCATTTTATTGGGAGACACCCAGTTGCCAACCTGCAGACCTGAGTTTTTCGCAGGACAAGTGATCCTTTCCCCCTTTTTGATGAAACGCATTAAAAGGGTCTACTACAGCAGAGCGGTGATTAAATGTTATGTTCCTGCTGGAGAGAGATCTGAGTTTGTCTAGTAGCAGTTTTGACAGTAGCGCAGAGGGTTAAAAGATCTTTTACAAAGAATGTGTACCATGCAGATCACAGAACTGTATTAATGCGCACAGCTCGGTGGGTTTCTGTTTTTGTCACAAAGATCCTTTTGCTACTTGCTGTTTATAAATTACAATTCTAATATAGCACAGTGACCTATGAACTGATATCAAGGAGCTGCATGCAAACTGCATTATGTTTTTTCCCAGTCTTTCTTTATTCTAGTGTTGCTAAAACATGAGTTGCTTTGGATAGAAATACAGTCTCATTAGTATAGCAAACCCAAATAGTATGTTTTAAATCCTATGTTTGTGTTTTGTAAGTCCAATCACTCTTAAAATATACTGCCTAGGGGGGGGGGGGGGGGGCGGGCGTGGTTTGGCGGCAGCCAAGGTGGCCGCATAGTAGTGCGGCGCTCCGGAGGCGATCCCGATGACCCCTGATATCCGGCATCAATCCTGCGAACCGACTACGTCCTGGGCCGGAATCGGAGTCCTCCCTTCCTCCGACGCCGGCCGGTCCTTGTCTGGGGTTATTCCGACATCGGGGGGCTGAAATCCCGGGATCGGCGAGTGCGGCCTGCGGGGTGGAGATCCACCAGCGGAGCACTGGCCTCGGGTGTGAGGCGGACCGGGACAGAGGCGCGAGACGTCGGCGGTGGACGGCGCTCGGCACCGGAGGACCTTGGATGGTGGCCCGGTGCCCCCTGGACCCTCCCCCCCAGCTCTGAGGAGAAGTGAATAACTGCCCCCCCGCCCCCCGGCGAGGGAGTGGGGGAGCTGAGGATAGACTTGCCCGGTCGAGAGGCTCTGGTGTTGCGAGTCCCGGCCTGGAGAGCGGGCCACTGAGTGCTGGGATGCCTGGATCACCCTTCCTGGGGTAGCTTGAGGGCCGGAGTGCGGGCCCTATGTGCTGGATTGGACCCTCGCGGTAAGGAGTGCACAGGAGCGGGCGAGCGGGGTGGGGGCTGAGTTGGGCGCCTGAGGCTGCTGCCCCCTGGACTGTGAGGCGGGGTCGGCGCTCAATCCCTCTCCTGCCCTCCAATAGTGGTACCGGTGCCCCCCCTCCCTGCCTAAAGTGGTAGACGTAGAGGCCAAGCATAACAGGTCGGGAGGAGCTGCAATAGGGTGGCAAGACTGGCTGGTCCGGCGGCTGGCCTCCATAGCGTTGGGGCGCCGGAGACACCTCTCTGGCAGCGAAGACGGCGGGGAGACCCAGAAACCACGGGGGCACGGGGCCCGGGGGTGCAGCTGGCCGGCCCCGGGGTGTGTGAGGTACGTGCGTGGTGGCCTGGCCCGGCGCGTGGACAACGCGTCTCAGTGTACTGACGTGGGCCGCCCTAGCTCCTCTCGCAGATGACCAGGTGCGGGGGGGCGGTGGTGGCCGCTTACTATCCTCTGTAGCCATGAAGACCAAGAAGCCCACCGTGACACAATCCAACACTATGGATAACTATACGGCGGACCCAGGCGGCGCTACGATGCGCCATCCGGGGCCTTCTGACCAATCTCCTGAACCGTCACTCGCCTCTATCATGCAGGCCATACAATCCCTTGGCACTACTTTAGAGTCTACAATAGACAAAATGTCGATTGAACTAACCCTCCAGCGTGCAGATCTGAACAAGACGTCCGAGAAGGCCACGCAAAACGAAGCAGCGATTGTGGATATTCAGGTCACCGCCAAAACGCTGCAACAGCAGGTCCAGCAACTCACGCACCAGCAGAGGCAGACGGCGGCACGCCTGGAGGACCAGGAAGGGAGGGCCCGAAGGAACAATCTTAGGGTGGTAGGTGTGCCAGAAAAAATGGAAGGGGCTAGTGTGGAACTGTTCCTAGAAGTCCTTACCCTGAACAGCCTAAAACCCAGGAGACTGTCCAAGTTCTTCGTCATAGAATGGGCGCAAAGGGCACCGGTCCCGCCGCCGCGCCTGGGGGCACCGCCACGAAACATCATTGCGTGGTTACTTAACTAAAGGGATAGAGACGCGATCCTGCAGGCTGCACGGCAACATGGGGATTTGAGTGTGGAGGATGCAATGATTCGCTTCTTCCCTGACTTTACGCTCAAGGTCCAGCAAGAGCGTCGCTCATTCGACGCAGTCAAGAGGAAACTTCGAGAGAGTGGCTTACGCTACATGATGTTCTTCCCGGCGCGCCTTAAGGTCTTGGCGGAGGGAAAGTCCTTCTTCTTCACCACCCCGGAGGAGGCCCATGCCTGGCTGGAAGAGCGTAGCCGGCAGCGGGGGGAGGGGTCCGAATCACAAGGGAAGCTGGAGGAGTGCGGCCCCCCAGTCTCCGGCCTCATCTAGGTGGGTCGATGGAGGGGTCACGGCGGCGCCGGGAGGGCCAGCCTCAACCGGCTGGGAGACGAGCCCGCAGCCTCTCTGCGTCAACCGGAACTGGAGTGAGCGGATGGAATGTGTGGACTCGAACTGGCAAGAGATCATGGGACATGTAATGTATGAAGGGACTGTGTATACTCCTCTTGTTGATATACTGAATGGGGGGGGGGGGGGGGGGGGGGAGGAGGCATCGGTCTGAGGAGGGGTCTTGTAGAGCTGGCTACCGAGTGGGCAAGTACATCTGCAGTTGTTGACTGCTCCCGCTTCGACAGGGGGGCACTACTTATGTTAAAGAAGGGTTGGCTTTCCACTTTAGGCCATTAGTTTTAGACAGGATGTTCGTTGGACTACATGTCGAATTGCACGGGGGGTCGGGGAGGGAGCCCCGGATGTTGGACTTGGCTGCACCACTCACCCCTAAGTATCGTTTCAAGGGCTACAGGCGCTCTGCTTATTGGGGATGTCTGGCGCGGTTGGCCGGCGTGGCAGGGTAGCAGGGTGGGGGGCTGTTGAGGAGGGGGGAATTGGGGGTTTGGTTCCGTTTTTCTGTTTTGGTTTCTGTATTGCACCATTGTTTTGACTCCATCAACACACTCACAGGGCGGTTGGGAGGGGGGTGGATGGTTCTTCCCCTTTTAGCGTTGGCGGAGGAAATGGCAGGTTCACACACACCTAAGACGCAACACATTGACATTTTATCCTGGAATGTGAACGGCCTGCAGAATAAAATCAAGCGAACGGTCGTATTGCAATACCTTCGCAGGCATGCTCCAGATGTCGTCCTCCTACAGGAGACACATCTGCTAGAAAATCACAGTAGGTCCCTAGACAGATTCGGTTGCACCCTGTGTGCATATTCTGGCTTTACAACAGGCTCCAGGGGAGTGGGTATACTCATTAAAAATTCACTGCCATTGGTTCAGGGACGGAGCTGGTCTGATCCCTTGGGTCGCTATGCGGCGCTATCTGTGCAATGGGAGGGTCGTCCTTTGACTCTCTGCTCGTTGTACATACCTCCGAAACTACACGCGTCCACCCTCCAGGATATAGGGAAATTGCTGCTAGAATTGCCTCCGGGGATACTGGTGCTGGTTGGGGACATGAATGACGTGATGGCTAGAGATTTGGATAGACCGTCGTCTTCACTGGGTGAGGGAGGGGTGCACCACCTCAGGAATTTTACACAAGCCATGGGCCTAACCGATTTATGGAGGGCACATAACCCACACCTGAGACAGTACACACACCTTTCAGCAGCCCATGGGTCCTCTTCTAGGATTGACTACATTCTCACACGTACAGAATGCATGACTCAGTTTCGAGACGGGCACCTTAAGGCCAGAGGAATTTCTGACCACGCACCGGTTGGGGTTCAGTTGTTAGGTCCCACCCGGGATTGGAGCATCCCCCCTCCGCTTGACTCCTTTCTTTTTAAGGATAAGGACTTTCAGGAACGCTTCAGGGAGAGAGTGGGTCAATACTTTGATGAAAACGTAGGCTCAGTGGATTCCCCAGGGATAGTGTGGGAGGCGTATAAGACAGTGGCAGGGATTTTGTACAAGCCGAGGTAGAGCGGAGACGTAAGGACAGGTATGCACAGGTGGAGCAATTGGAGTCGGAGCTTCATGCTCTGGACAGGGAGATGGGGCTGACCCCAGAGCAAGACCGGGTCAGACTGCATAAAGTGCGCCTCCTAGGCAAAGAAATACGAGATGTCCTGACGGACCAGGCACGGGCTCATGCACTGGCCACCCAGCGGAGGGTATATGACCTTGGTGATAAGGCGAACAAAATGATCGCCTGGTTGGAGAAGAGAGATCGGGACCGCAGTTGGGTACCGAAAATAGAGCACTCGGACGGATCAGTGAGTACCACGAGCAGGGCCATTGCGGAGGACTTTGCGCGATATTATGAGGAGGTTTACCGGTCACACACATCTAGAGACGACCAGGAGTGTCACGATTTCCTACCCCCCTGCAACTCCCGGTGTTGGAGTCGGCAGATAGGGAGGTGCTGGAGGCGGATATTACGGTAAAGGAAGTGGAGGAGGCAATGGGGGACCTGCAGACAGGGAAAGCCCCTGGACCCAACGGGTTTCCAGCGGAAGCATTCGGTTGTGTGGCTAGCTGCACTGCGCCGCATATGTGTAGTATGTTCCTTGAGGCGCGGGAAGCGGGGCTCCTTCCGAGAGACCTGCGGTTGGCCACGATCGTGGTGATCCATAAAGCAGGGAAACCACAGGGTGAATGCAGCTCGTACAGGCCTATATCCCTCCTTAACTATGAGACGAAGGTCCTGGGGAAGATCCTTGCAACACGCCTGGGAGCGGTGATCCAGTCGCTGGTCCACCCGGACCAATCAGGCTTTATGCCTCACCGGAGCACGAGACTTAACTTGCGCCGTTTGTTCGGGGTTCTGCAGACGGCTGCCGCACCCCGGGGAGTACCAGAGTCATTGCTCTCCCTTGACGCCCTTATGGCCTTTGATAGTATCGAATGGCGCTTCATCTATGCCGTGTTGGAGAAATTGGGCTTCGGGGACAACTTTTGCTCCTGGGTGAAACTGCTGTACACTGGGCCGCTGGCGCGGGTCCGAGTTAATGGGGCCATGTCACAGGAGTTTCGATTGGGGCGCGGCACGAGACAGGGCTGCCCCCTGTCCCCGACCCTCTTCGCCTTAGCACTGGAGCCGCTGGCGCACTGGGTGAGGACGGACCCTGGGGTGTGGGGGATAGAAATGAGGGGGGGATGGGAAGAACGCATATCACTCTATGCCGACGACATGCCGCTATACACCCAGCGACCGGCGGAATCTATACAACGTCTAATGGCTATGTTAAGTACTTTTGGGGAGTACTCCGGGCACCGTATCAATTGGAGCAAATCCTTGGGCTATGTTCTGGCGGGACCCCAGCCACTCACGGTGGTTGGATGCGAGGGCCTGGTCTGGCGAGAGACGTTTCGTTACTTAGGGATATGGATCACACCGTCTGACTCAGAGTTTCTCCGGCTCAATGTGCAGACACAACTTGACCGCCTGCACAGCGACGTGCAACACTGGCGGACCCTCCCGATATCCCTCATGGGCAGAGCTGTATTATTTAAAATGATGGCCCTGCCACGTCTGCTGTATGTGCTGCAGAGCTCTCCCTTGCCGATCCCGGAATATGTTTTCAAAACGGTGGAAGCAGAGCAGCCCTCCCTTCTGTGGAGCGAGGGGAGTCCGCGGAATGCACTTCGTAAACTACAGCGGGGTCCCTATGAGGGGGGACTGGCGGTACCCGACATATGCCTGTACTATTGGGCGACGCTCAGGGTTAACGTTAATGGGTGGGTATTCGCCCCACAGGAGGAACCTGCTTATCGGGTGGATCGTATGGCCCTAGGCACAGACACCTACTTAGTGGCCCTCTACTTTAAAACACGGCGTAGTCAGCCTTTGCCCCCCCCAGACCGCGGCGGTGGTCGGGGTATGGAAACGGGCAACGAAATCGCGTGGATGGGAGAGGAAGCTCATGGCCCAGACACCCCTGTGGAAGGGGGGCTTCCTCAGGGAGGTTGTGAAACTCCGTGACCTCCGCCAGTGGAGCCTGATAGGCATAGATCTACTGGGAGATGTCTGGAAGAGGGGGCAGGTGGTGGAATTCACGGCTCTACAGTCCGAATTCCATATGGGCGAAGGCGAATTCCTCCGTTATCAGCAATTCAAGCATGCTATATACTCGCATTTGTCACAGGGGGATCAGCTACCTGAATACGCCCCACTTGAAGACAGGCTGCTGTTGGACCCAATGATTGATAAGGCTATCTCGCTCACATACAAAAAGCTAATAAAATATATTCCAGATACACTCGGACCATTGCGGGAAAAGTGGGAGTCTGACCTGGGCTTGCTAGAGGACGATGACTGGAATGAGGCCCTGCAGTGTCCTAGAGAAGTGGCGATTCAAGCTAGATTTCGATTGGTGCTGCTCCGCATCCTTCATAGGTCCTACACCCCACGCACGGTGCAATTTAAAATGGGATATGCGGCATCACGCTTTTGCTTGAGAGGCTGTGGGGACGAAGGTACATTCTCTCACATCCTTTGGGATTGCCCTAAAATTCGGCCATATTGGGTCAGACTGAAGGATATAATGGAGGAAGTGGTGGGGGCGGAGGTGCTGCTGGAGGCTAGGTGGCATGTTCTAGGGGTTACGGGAGAGGTAACATGGCCCAAGGGACAGAAGGTGTGGTTGGCTTTCACAAGCATGGTGGCAAAGAGGAATATCGCACGTCTCTGGGGAAATGACTTGGTACCAACGATAGAGGAATGGACCGAGATATGGACTGGTGCCAGAGGGCGGAGAAAGTCATCTACAATAGTCGGGGTTGCCCCAAAAAATGGGAAAAGATCTGGCAGGCCTGGAGGAGGTACAGAGGGGAGTGGACGGACACCCCGGGAGGCACGCTATAGGAATGTCCCTCACTAACTACCACCCACTACATACGTCTGACACTTCCTTCCCTGGGAGGCGATGGGCCCTGGCTTTTGACATGTTTTACACATATGATGGGGGGGAAGGGGATGAGGGGAGGGCGAGAGGGGGGATGGCTTGGAGGGAAGGGGAAGGGCAGGAGGGTGGAGTTGAGTTAGAGGACCCACTGGCTTGGAGGTAGACAGTCATTGTACCCGTCAACGAATGACTTGCTATGATTTTCTATAATGTAAGCACTACCGCACTTTCACTGCTCCATGATGTGTCTTATGATGGAACTGTTATTTCAATAAAAAGATTAAAAAAATATACTGCCTATTAGTATGTATGATATGTGATTCCTAAACCTTGCAATCCTCGTAGTCTTATGTAACATTTCCTACAAACTGATTAACACAGGTACGATTCATTGTCTCTGCATACTTTGTGTGTGATGTAAAATGCTCTGACTCCCAACACTGGTATAAATAGAGCTATGAAATAAATTAAAAGCATTTGCGAGGAGCTATGGATGTTGGATGGTTGTAGTGAGGAAATGCATGACGGAGGAGTTAATTGGGGGAACTGGGCACCGAAAAAGATAGTTGCACCGGGCGCCACCAGTGCTAAACCAGGCCGTGGTATCAGAATAAGTTGCATAAGCAAGAGACAATAAATAAATTAAAGTGAATCACCTCTTTTCAAGTGTTCTTTTTGAATTTAAAAATTTTGTTCTTTTGTGAAGCAATGACCTGGGTGTAGGATGAATCTTAAAACACTCCAATACATTTTTCAGGTAAAAGCTGTTTATTTCCAATTAGAAGTGTTCTATTGCGCCTTTTAAACACAAGCTAACAAAACCTTAGGTATGGTATACTGCAGTTTGCAAATACATAGACACTTTAGGTTTTATGCTAACTTGTGTTGTGGCTTAAGACTATATTATTGCTACCAAGAATGTCCTTGCTTAACTAAATAACGTAACACGAATGCCCCTAAGCTTGTCCGTTATTTCCGTTGAGAGACCTCAGCCCATCGCTATGCTTTTCAGTTAGGTCCACCATGTTGCTAGTTGGGAAATCTTAGACTCACACCCCTCCTAACGTTTTTGACTAAGCTACACCCTTGATGATATTTACTACAGGTTTGTTTTCTTGCTTTATCACAAGCACAGATGTCAAATTCTGAGCTGCAAATTGATTTGCTGCATCCAACCACAAGATAACTTGCAACCTGTAGACGAATATATTAAAATTCAAATGTAAAACCATCAATAAATGTTTTATTATTGTTCTTAAAGTAACTAAAATTAAAGGTCGGCTCTGGAGGCAGGTGACTTGTGACAGTGCTGAAAGTATTTTTTGGACTTCCACTCTAGGGAAGAACACCAAAATGTATCTTAAGGCACACTACTGTGTGCAGTTATGAAGCTATTCATTAGTGTACAATGATAGGTACATTTCCTTGCTTTCCTCCCCTCTCATCGTTTTTAGGTCAAAGCTTAACAGACAGCACAGCTGTTTGGTTGCTAAAGACTTTTTTGGGGACATTCTGAAAGCTGACCTAAGAATGCATTCTACCCATCGCTTGCCATTGGCTTTGTGGTTTTTAACTCATATTTGCTCGCTTTCTATTTACTGGCTTTATTTGTTTTAGGCTGTCCTGCAGGTTTTTGTTCCTCCCGTGCAGTGTAGCCCGTTTACTGTATTCTTCTACAAGTGCTCGCTTTCTGTAAATAGGCCTGTAAATTCTGTTTTAATCTTGTCACATTTGGTTTGCACTCAAAGACAGAGGTCAAATGTCAGGCTCTATATTCAGAAGGAGCTTTCAGTTTACTTTTCTCTCTGACTTCAAAGTGAGAGATTTATCTGAAAATCTGGTGGTGTCTAAGGAAAGGCTTTTTCCTAGCACACAACATAATTTAATATCTGTAAATGAACTGTGCAAATATTTCAGAATATATCAGAATTAAGAAAGAACAAATGAAGCACATATTTTTGTAATTCTGAAGTGCTTTGGAAACATATTTTAATAAGATCAAAACAATACACTAGGAAATGCCATTGTTCGTGTGCTGTATAGTTTTATCAGTAAAACTGTATGTCTGTGCAAATGAAATTGTCCTTTCGATTGCAAACGTGTGGTCTATAATCACAGTGGTGCACTATCAATCAATCAATCAGGAGTTTGTTAAAGCGCGACTACTCACCCGTAAGGGTCTCAAGGCGCTAGGGGTAGAGGGGTGGGGGTGGGGTGCAGGTTCCATTCCATCAAGGAGGGGGTCTGTCGAAGAGCCAGGTTTTGAGGTTTCTTGCGAAGATGGGGCGCGATGTTGTCTGTCTGAGATGGAGCGGAAGGGCGTTCCATGCTTTGGCCGCGAGGAAGGAGAAGGAGCGGCCTCCCGATCTGGTCTTTCTGGTGCGGGGGACCACGGTGTAGGAAAGCTGAACTGATCGTAGGGTCCTTTGGGGTGCGTGGAATTTGAGTCGGCTGTTCAGGTATGCTGGTCCGGTGCCGTGGAGGGCCTTGTGTGCGTGGGTGAGCATCTTAAAGGTGATTCTCGCCTCGACGGGGAGCCAGTAGAGTTTGCGCAGGTGCTGGGAGATGTGGCAGTGTTTTGGCAGGTTGAGGACCAGTCTTGCGGCGGCGTTCTGGATGTTCTGTAGCTTGCAGATGAGGTTTTTGTTTATTCCGGCATAGAGTGCGTGGCCGTAGTCGAGTCTGCTGGTGACCAGGGCGTGAGTGACTGTCTTTCGGTGTTCGAGGGGGATCCATTTGAAGGTCTTACGAAGGAGGTGGAGGGTGTGGAAGCAGGAAGATGAGACAGAGTTGATCTGGCGGTCCATTTTGAGCTCGGAGTCCAGGATGTATCCCAGTTTGCGTGCGTGGTCTGTGGGGGTTGGCGGGTTTCCGAGGGCGGTGGGCCACCAGGTGTCGCTCCAGGCGTCTGGGTTTGGGCCCATGATGAGTACTTCTGTTTTGTTGGTATTTAGTTGTAGGCAGCTGTTTTTCATCCATTTGGCGACTGCTTCCATGCCTTCTCAAAAGTTGCGTCTGGCAGTGTTGGGCTCGTTGGATAGGGAGAGCCACACCACTACCACACCATGCATACTCCATTCTACTCCACTCTATGCCCCTGTACGACACTGTACTCCACAATACTCTAAGCCAATTCACTTTAGGCTCCGGCCTATGACACTCTATGCCACTTTTCTCCAGTCTATGCCACTCTGCTCTACGTCCTTCTAGTTTACTCCACTCTATTACACTACAATCTGTGAGACTCTATGCCATTCAACTTTATATCAGTCCACTCTACTCCACTCCACTTTCCTCTACGCCACTAACTTCTAGCCATACTGAACAGCAGTGTTGCTGGTGTACAACATGGCTAAAACACATTGGCAAAGCCATTAGCTCTTGCATTGGCGAGAGATATTGGGTTTGCCCAAGCTTGTTCATATTTCCTTGCAGTTCCAATTAAGCACTTTGCCTGAAGCCTTTGTTCTCCAACTCCTCTGTTGGTGGGCCCACGTCCTAGGTGACATGTCCATCATTGCCCTCTCCAAGACTGACCATAGCGCCTTCAATCCGCCTCCTCCCAATGTTACCAGGTGAAGCAATGGGTGTAACGCTGGCCCCACAGCACCAGAGGCGCAGGGGGGAACCACCCCTGATGACGCCCCCAGCCAACAAGAGGGCCACAATTCAGTCATAACCCAATAAATACTTGTGGGATATGAGGGGCTCCTCATCACTTTCTGCATGGGGCCCCCTACCATTTCGTGTTACACCACTCATTAAAGGGTCTAAAGGTTAACAGTATTTTCTAATGGTAAATTTACCATTTCGCTCCGTCAAGGCTTGGAAGGGGCCTTGGTTTAAGGGAGAGGACCAGAATCACTACCATGTATCATTCCTCCTCCTCACTTGAACCCAAAATGCATTCCTTCCAAAGAACCTATTGACTGACACTCTCCTGGGCTACTTCCAACATCATCAGCAGCAATGGTCTGAAAATCACCATCCGTAAGTGAAGTACTGGATTGATTTGTTTTTAGATTGCCCCATCATTGCTCTTGGATGGGCCCCAAAGACCCATGTATGTGTGATGTAGGTCTCTTTCATGATTTAGCTCTCTGCCAACCCTGGGTGTAATCCCCAGAACATATACAATGGCTAGGTCTATAATGGCCATTCCCATAGGTTGCTCCCTGTTACCCCCGGATTAACTATTCCACACACCATGGCTGGTTTTAGTGATCATTCCTATAGGTTTCTTCTCTCCCACTCTTCGGCTGGACTCCTTAGCTCAGCTAGCAGTGCTACTTATATAATGCCCGTTTCCACTTCACAGGTCTCTCCTCAACTTCTTATGGGTTAACTCCTGAAAGCAAATGATTAGTGTAGTTGAACAATGAAAATTCCATTGGCGCACCATACCTGGACAAACCTTGTTGTGCATATGCTACTGCTGGTTGTATATTGTCCATTCATATGGGAACATTGCTGTCACACCTGGGTAGATTCCTCAGAGATATTTACCACAGCTGGTTGTATAGTGCCCATTCCAGTGGGTTACTCCAATACCACTTAGTTGACTCTACTACTTATACTTTATAGTAGATATCAGACTGCACACAACCTGGGTAGCAGCTTTCCCTGTTGTCACTTATCTACCGCACTACTCAATGCCATTTACAACTTAACAAACAAGTTACTTACCTTCAGTAACGCCTTATCTAGCACTGAATATCTAGCTGCAGATTCCTTACCTTAGAATAATCTCCACACGTCAGACTGGACCCAAAGTTTTTGACTAGTACCTCTGTGCACCAGTAGGTGGCTCATGTTCTACTCTGCATCATCAGCGCTGGAAGTGACGTGCATAGTACCTATATAGGTGCCACCCTGACATCAGTTCCATACGTGACTTTCCACACCAGCAACCACAATGAGAACTGACCACTGGTGTGAAAAAGGAAGGCCCTAATAATGGTGTTCCTTATACTGCAGTCAGCTAGTAGAAAGGAGAGGATCGGTAAGGAATTTGCGGCTAAATTGAGTCTTTTCCAGATAAGGAATTACCAAAGGTAAGTAACTTGTTCATCTGATATAGACTTATAGCAGCAGATTCCTTACCTTAGAATAGAAACCCAAGCAATGCCTACCTCTGGATGGGTTTGCAAAGGCAATTTAAACCAGAATGTCCAGTAGGACTTAATGGGTGAAGTGCCCGTCGCAACTGGCAGGACTGATAAGACCGTGTTAGGTAAACATGTGCAAAGATGCCTGAGAGACGTCCAGGACAGGGTCTGAGTACGCTAACACAGTGGTTGAAGCCTTAGTTCTGGTGGAATTAGCACACACTGGGATACTTCTTGGCCAATGTGTAGCATATCTTGATGCAGAGCACGATCCATCTTCAGATGGTCCGTTTCTGCACAGCCTTCCCTTTCTTAGCTCCTACGTACCCCAGGAAGAGCTGATCATCCACCTGGAACTGTTTTGTGAGATCAAGGTAGAACAACAATGTTCTTTGAGGGTCCAGATGGTAAAGTCTCTCCTCCTCTTTGGAGGGGTGAGGTGGAGCAAAGAAGGTAGGCATGGTGATGTTCTGGCCTACATGGAAGGGAGCCACAGCCTTTGGAAGAAAGGAGGCACGTGTCCGGAGGACCAGCTTGTCTGAACATAAAGTGGTGTAGGGAGGGTGCACCGAGAGTGCCTGCAATTCCGACCCTCCTGGCCTAAGAGGGCAACTGTGAAGAGGATCAAAGGGTGCACACAGATCCCACGGGGGCATGATGAATGGAAATTGTGCAGAGGCTCAAAGGCTGCGCACATCAAGAAGCTGAGAACAAGATTTAGGTCCCACTGGAGCATGGAAAACGTGTGCTGCAAGCCATTAAGAAACCTAGCCACAACAGTTTACTTGAACAAAGAAGGTTGGTCCGGCAATTGCAAAAATGCCAGAATGGCCGATAGATAAACTTTAACTGTGCCCAGAGCAGAGCCTGCAAGGTCAACGATAGAGCAAATAGAAGAACATAAAGAGGATCGATGTTTTGGTAATCACACAATGTCACAAAATTATTACAACCTCAGGCATATACTGACTTTGTGGGTGGGTGCCAGACTGCCAAAAAAAGATCACAGACTTTGGTAGAAAGGTCGAAAGCGGTTAACAGTTGCCGCTTGATCTCTACGTATGAAGGTGAAGGGTGCACAGGTTTAGGTGCAGAACTCTCTGCTGTTGCTGCGACAGAAGATCCTCTCAAACAGACAGCCTGTTCGGAGGACCAATGGTCATGCTCAACAGCCTGGGATACAAGACTCTCGGTGCCCAATACAGAGCCACAAGAATGACTTGGGGCCCGGTCGTTTCTGATCTTCTTGAGAACTCTGGGCAGGAGTGGTATAGGCAGAAAGGCATAAGCTCCACTTGAGGCCGGAGCTTCACTCACGACGAAAAGCATCACTGAGCAGGAGTAGTCTTGGAAACCCCAGTGTGCAAAATTGTGGGCAATGCGCATTCTCGGGAGTGGCGAGCAGATCCAACCAAGGCTCTTTCCATTGCTACAAGAGGCCTTGCACCACCTGAGGATAGAGAAGCCATTCATGACCCACTAGGCACCTTCCGCTAAGTTTGTCCACCCTGGCATTCAGAGAGCTCCTCAGGTGTTGAACCATCATTTGATATGCCTTTGTGTTCCTGCCATGATCAGAAGCGCAGAGCCTCTAGACAACGGGTCCACAACTCCATCCTGCCTTGTTTGTTGCAGTACCACATGGCTGTAGTGTTGTCCCTGAACACTTGCACAGGCCTTTCCTTGATCGAAGAAAGAAAGGCTTTCAATGGGAAACAGCGTTTACATTGCAGATAGAACTACGCAGTGCCATTACAATGCAGGCACTACAACAAATGCGTCGTCACCACGAGTTCCATTACTACGTAAGTCATTACAACGACTTGCATTAGGGAACGCCCTACAGTTGCACAAACTGGAGTTGGAATAGTAAAATATACTATTTCAAAGTCCAGCGCTTCCCTAAGGCAAGTCGTTGTAACGACTTCCACTGTAATGGAACGCTTGGTAACGACACATCCGTAGTATTGCCAGTGTTGTAAAGGCAAGCGTTGTAAAAGCATGCATGATTACATCATACATCACTTTCAATGCCAAGCAAATCGCATTAAGCTTCAAAAGGTTGATGAGGAGCTCTCATTCAGTCGGAGACCTGAGTCCTCTGATCTCCACCTCTCTCAGATGCCATCCCATCCCACAAGCAACAGTTCTGCCACTACAGTCAGATGGTTGGGGAAGGGACAAAGTCTGGCACTGACCTAATCGCGGTTCGTCCTGCACCACTGCAAATTATTTGCAGCTCCCTCCGAGATCTGGACCATGTCTGAGAGATTCACTTGATGCTACGCCCATTGGGACTTCAGGTCCTATTGCAGAGATCATATATACCTATGTGCATGTGTTACAAGGAGAATGAAGGAGGCCACAAGGCCCAATAGTCTCAGAGTCAGTCCCTTCAAAATCCAGTTTAAAGATTGAAACATTGTATCAAAGCATGACTATCCTGGGTTCGCTGCTTGAGTGGATAGGCCCAAAACAGCACTATGTCCAGAAAAGCTCAGATGAAAGGGAGCGTCCGAGAGGGAGCCAAGTGTGACTTCGGCCTGTTGATAGGGAACCCAAACAAGCGCCAAAGGTTTGCTGCAATCTGGAGTCACTTTAACAGCCAAATGTCGAGGTAGGTAAAGACTGGAACCCCTGATGCAGGTGAGCTGCAATGACCACCATCACGTTCGTGAACAAAATGAAAGGAAAAAGTGATTTATAAGGCGCACTAATGCCCGAAGGCGTCTGAAGACCCAAGGGTCAGTGGTAAGTTCAAAGGGAAGCGCAGCATACAAAGTACTTGTGGCCCACCATGAACCACAGTCTGTGGGCAGGTAGGACAGGGAATAAAACATGACCATCCAGTCTCCCGAGTCCAGGGCAGACAGCACTTGTGCAAGCATATTGAATGTCTCTTTTTTCAGAAATAAATTGAGAAGGCGCTGGCGTAGGAGAGGACAAAGGTTTCCGTCCCTAAGAACCAGAAAGTAGCAGGAATAGCAACTGCGACCTACTCCCAATGCCTGCACCCTCTCTATGACTCCTTTGGCCAAGAGATCTAGCACTTCCTGACAGAGAAAGGACAGGTGGTCCTCCATCAACTGGTTGTAAGTGGGTGGAGGGCTAGTCAAAAAGAGCAGCTCCTATGAATGATTTGCAAAACCCAATGGTCTGATGTTACTGACCGCCCGTGGTGCAGATGATGGTGTCTTCTGCCCCCCCACTGGATACCCATGATGGTCGGTGGGCATACTAAAGGGATTTGGAAGCTGCAGCTGCAGCTGCTGGGGTGCAGGGGAAGGGGACTGGACTGGCCTCTGGCTACCTGTCCCACATGGTCTAGGAGACGAGCATTCTTGGCTGTGAAAAGGCTGGGAAGCGTGTTGGCCTAGGTAGCTGGGAGTGTATTGTTGTGGTTAGAAACTGCAGTCCCAAGGAGTTGGGCAATGGCGGTGGGCAATTGTCCTATGGACAACAGTCCCTGTGTAGGGCATGGACCAGAACCCGAGAAGGAAGTCAGCAAGGGGTTCATTAAAGGGGAGTAAAAGTTTGGAAGGGGTGACTCCCAGCTGAGGCACCTATTTCTTGACAGCTACTGTGGGTAGCCGAAAGTCCAAGACCCCAGCCACTCTACTCACCACCGTAGTGAAAGAGGCCCCCTCCTCCGTAGCCATGGTAGGAGGAGAGGCCAATCAAGTGTCAGGTGAAGTTTCTAACACCCTAGCCGCCGCCAGTTACTAATATCGTTAGTCCTCATTCTCATCTAGGGGATGCTGGTATCTATAGGGCCCTCAGACCGCTTCCATTCATCTCCAACTCCACATAAAATTCCTTAAGCTGGATGGGGGCCACTCCTGGAAAATAAGGGAAGCGCAGAGCGGACCCTGACTCAGACTCTGTAGATGCACGAGGCTTGGAGTGCTGACACTCCTGCACTTCGTCAGAAGATTGTTGGGCACGATGAAGTCAAAGACCTCTTCATCTTCTTTGATTTCTTCCGCTTGTGGAACTTACCTGATGACGGAGTGCGACGACGATCGCGGCTCCGCGAACATCCCAGGACCTTCCACGCGTAGGGATCTTGAGCATCGCGTGGTAGGCAGGTGGTGAGACGCTTGATGCAAGGCGTGGCAGTCCTCGCAGGTCTTGGAGACGTGGTCCCTCTCCAAGCACCATAACCTCACCAAGTGAGGGTCGGTCACAGACATCTGTCTGTGACAGGCATCACAGGATTTGAAACCAGCTGGTTTTATAACGGACACAAAAGGAGAGAAAATCTCTTAAAACGTGTTGACAAAGTTGAGAAATAGCCAGTCAAAAAACAAATGAGGGTGGCCCTGACCGGCTCAGCGCAGGAAGCAAAGAACTGACGCCAGCGTGCCGAGTTGGCGCCTATACCCATATGGTGCACGTCACTTCCGACATGCCAAACTATGCCACCTACAAATGCAGGGCTAGTGCTAAAAAATTCTGGATACAGTCTGACGCCTGGGGATTATTTTAAGATAATAAATCAGCGGCAAGAAGAGTACAAAAGATATTGCAGACCACTTGAAAGAAGGCACTGTGCATGCCAGACTGTGTGAACTCTAGCACACTTCGCCTAAACCCATGCCTAGATCGAACTACACACTTACAGCCACACTATTTGAGTAGTCTCTTCAAACATGCACAACACACAACTCCCCACATAGGTCAGATACCGCACTCCTACACTTTCTATCCATTCATACACTAACATCTAATGCAAAGACACCCTAGCCATTAATTATTTGTGCTTCAAAATCACATACAAAAGTGCAGCGAAAAATCATTAACAGCAAAACTCTGATCCTCATGCATGACATCGAAACACTACGAATGTAAGCCACATGACAGACAACTCGTCCCATCCATAACTAATGCACTTTTTCTAAGGTAAATCATTTTCTCTCTCTCTCGCTTCTAGTTTTATTGGTGACCCAATTTGTGTGCACACTGGGTGAGAAGCAGCATATCCGTTAGACACTGAACATCGCCACTGCTTAGTTTTCCACAATTATAATCAACACAATTGCAACAAAAAAAAGAAAAATTGGTTCTTCAGTTCAACATGTTTACATATTTCCATGTAAAGAAAACAGCTACACATGCAGGATATCCTCTTTTCGCTCCCACAGAACTATTACTCTATTTCCCTTCTACACCCTGACCAATTGTACTAAGTGGAAATATGAAAGCTACAGCTTTTACTTCCCACTTCGAACTTCAGCAGTGTTTGGAAGGATAAGCAAGAAAGATAGATGAAGTACTTCGCATTTTGCCTTGTGGATATCAGGGGTAACTAGATGGATGGGCTTTGAAATCCTTCAAAGACGAAGCAATGTGAAACCTTTTTGAATGAATGACATTTCTCACATTCAGAACTAAACAATGATTGATTTATTGAACAGGAATTGAATTGATTTTCAGCTCTAAAGCCTGAAAAAAAGAAGACTAAAGTTGCATGCAAAAAACATAACATGATTGAAAGATTCTGGAATTTGGTAATGTGGGTAATCAATGTTCAATAAACGTGTTGGCTGGAGATTTCACTTTTAGAGGTCTACAGCTGAAAGACAACATAA
Source organism: Lissotriton vulgaris (assembly GCF_964263255.1). Lineage (NCBI taxonomy): Eukaryota > Metazoa > Chordata > Amphibia > Caudata > Salamandridae > Lissotriton > Lissotriton vulgaris. The sequence continues at coordinate 1,250,710,071 of NC_141694.1, read as the reverse complement.
TATAACATCATTTAGAAACATGGTTACTTACCCGTAGGGGTAGTTTTTGTAACTTGAAAAAATTTCAGGATTCGCATGCTGCACATTATTCCACCATTAGTGGCTGGGACATGGAATTGTCTTTGTGTTTCTTTTTTCCTCTCTGGGCATCAACCATTTGATGTCTTGCCCTTCCCCCTGCCATCAGACATCTGTCCTAGAAGTCTTTTTGCATGGTTGCCATATTCAGATTCTTTATTTCCCTAGGAGACCCTATTGTTTTAATTGTCTCCTAGGTATTATTTCACAGTCCTCTAATTTTAGAGGTGGTGGGCCTCTTGTGAGTCCAGAAAAGACTTCAAGCTGCAAAACTACTCCTACAGTAACTATTTTGTTTTGCCACATGAATCTTTTTTTTATTCATATGCTCTGCATTGATTATGAAGTGGTATTGCACATTCGGGTCCAGCTGCGTTGAAATGAGTTGGTGGGTGTGAACTGATGCTTAAGGACTCCATGTTCCACCTGTGTTTGTTTTCTTGGACAGCCACGAAATGTTTTGTCACGGTGTGAGCATGAGGCTACCGTACAACTTTAATTTATGGAGACACTGGCTATGAATGCTAAGGGTGCTCTTTTTTCGTTTTTGAGAGTTCTGTAGATCTTTGCCCTAGCATCACAACTGCTGCTGAAATGGCTCACTGGTGACCAGCGATACTTTGCTTGCTGGTGTGAAGGAGGTGAGGACTTGATTGACCTTCCTGACAGGCCTTTTGTCTTACAAGTAATATATGACTGCTTCTGATAGCCAACACTTACAGTGCTCCTTCAGCTTACATCTTTGGGTCTTGAAAAACTGCGGATAGCTGTACAGCCTGGTTGACATGGAAGTATGAGATGACCGTCAGCAGGAACTATGGATTTTTTTGTCATCATCACTCTGTCCTACTGTATTTGCAAGTAGGGTTTTTGTGTTGCGCGTCTAAAACTCACAAACTTTCCATATAGACAGTAGGAGGGTGTTTTAGTGTAAGACACTGGGGCCCTACTTCGTAAGATAGGACAGCACCAGGCTTAGGGTCTATAAATAAGGTAGCTTTGACCTTGGTGAGGCTACCCTTTTTACACCTTATAGAAACGTCTCGAAGACTGCAGTGTTGAGCAAACATCTTTCTACAGTGCATCTAGTGTAGCAACTATGACTGAAAGGTGGACATTAAGAGAGAACCCAACCAGCAAGTGGTTAGGTATTTGAAACTGTGGTATCTTATGTCCAACTATCCTCGAGTAGTGCCCTGTTGCACCAGTTGACGAACCTATTCCATATTGCTATGCAGCACTTTCTTTTCCTAAGCCTTATGACTTCTCTAAGGAACTGTATAGTTCTTTATGGGAGAGTACCATGAGACCATAGTCTAGATCCTCATGAACCATGCTTCTAGGGCTGAGGTATGCTGGGACTGGGTGGGGTATGTGGCTCCTTTGTCTAGTTAGTACGCCCTGATGAGGTGACAGTCTCATCACGCAGCCCTGTGCCGTCTTTACTGGATCCAAAAACCATGTCTGTCCGGCCCATGAATGGGTGATGAGGATGAACGCCATGGACTATTGCTTGTATTTGTTGAACACCAGTAGCGTTCGTGGGACTGTGGAAAAACCATACACAAATTTCCCTAACCCGTTTATCAACAGGGCATTACCCTGTGACTGTTGGTGTGGATACATGGACGCAAAGTTTTGGCATTCTGCATTCCACTGTGTCCGCAATAGATCAATCTGTGATTTTCTCCATTTCTAAAACATCACCTCCACTATCTGTTGTTTTAGGATTGTAACATTTTATTGATTTCAGAAAGGGAAAGAATAGGGAACATCAGCTGTCGCCTACATCCATCGGCTGGCAAGGAATAAGCATCAAAGTGTTAATTCAATTTACATCATCCTGCACCTACATCAATCGGCCAGCGCAGTAGTTATGAGACCCGAAAAAAAGGGGGGGGGGGGGGGGGGAAGAGGATAGAGGAAACATAATCCAAATATACATCACACATTGGATAAGAAACAACATGTGCTCATGTCGCTAAGTTGGAGACATCACTCTTTGTTTTCCCCTGGATCCGTTGGGGGTATGGGTGGCGTGATCTGCAGTATACGTAAATATATTGGGCATATAAGTTGTTGAAATTCTCCCGAGAGGTGTGTAATGCATGTTCCCCATCTTTTTTCGAATTTGGGTAAAGTGTGGCTAATGGCGGCTGTCATTTATTTCTTCTTTCCCAATAAATCCCAAAGTATATGGAGACAATCTGTGTAAGTCGAAACTACATCTGTACCCCAGTTTGATAATAGGACCTGCTTTGCTGCACACAATGCCAACGTGATGGCTTTACCCCGTTCGGAGTGTAGTGGATACATAGGCCGGGAAACAGGGTAATTTGGTATTTAACATCTTATCAATGTCGGTCAGGACCTCATTCCAATACCTATGAAGCTTGGGGCAGTGCCACAGTAAATGGGGGAGTGTGCCTGAGTGAGCGCAGTGCTTCCAACAGTTAACCGGCCTTCCCCTCTGCCATTGAGCCAAGCGGGCCGGGGCGTAATACCAGTAGCGTACTAGCTTTAGGAGTGTTTCTTTGCCTGCAGCGCTCGCGGCTGAGGTGCGTGCTCTGTGCAATATATCTAACTATTCCTTATCTGTAAAACTGCGTTCGCATTCCCGCTCCCATCTCTTCCTAGCTGGAGTCTGTATCAGTGAGGGCCGGGTATTTAAGAAGGAATATATGACAGACAAAATGTGGGAGTCGTCTTTCTGAGATAAGAGCCAGCGTTCAAACAACGTTAGTCGTCTACTAGTATGTGGCTTAATTTCAGGAAGAGACACCCAGTGTCTGACCGCTAGATAATGCCAGTACTCAGAGTCCAGGAGCACAAAGTTCTGCTGGATGGCAGTAAGTTCAACAGGTCTCGTACATCAAACAGGTCCCCAATTCTCTAACACTGTGCCTCCCAGTATCTGTTGGTTTAACTCCCACTCGTGTGAGGAGTTTGTTTGACTGCTTAGTCTGTCTGCCACTGTGTTTTGTCCTCCACTTAGGAGGACAGTACTACTGTTATTCTTTGGTACACCCATTTCCACATGTCTGCGCTATCTGAGACAATGTGAATGACCTTGTTCTTCCAGTTTGTTGAGCTAGAACATAGTTGTTGTGTTGTCTGTCTGTACTTTGACAGTTTCTTCCCCGGATATGTTTCTGCAAAGCTTTAGGTCTAAGAAAACCGTCTAAAGCTGCAGTACATTTAAAGGCTTTACTTCCTATTCCAGGCTCCATAGGTGTCCCCTTAAGTGTGCCCACACCCTGTGGCCTGCGTCTGTTGTGATGCTCACTGTTGGAGCTGGATGTTTAGATCTTCTCACCGTGATGTTACCTGTGCTCCACCACAATACCGCCCTCTATCTTTTGCGACATCTACTAGGTCCTCCCAACTCCCATTTGCCTCTGACCATTAACATTGTAGCCATTCCTGCAGTAGTCTCAGGTTTAATCTAGCATGTAGTATTAAAGGTATGAGCGAAGCCATAATGCTCATTATTCTTCTCACTGTCAGAGATTGACCCTTCTAGCAGGGCTTGCTCTGTTGGAGGCTTCGTTTTCACGGAGTTTCACATTGCCCCAAACACATTTTTTCCATTTCTGGGACTTTTGATGGTTGCCATGAAGTCTTCCTTTCTCAGGCATGAGAAAAGGCCCCTTCAGTGTGAACATTTTCAATCTCAGCATTTTTATGAACCTGTTCAAACACCATAGATCAAAAAGAGGACCGGCTTTAGCGCTGGTAGGTCCCAGTGCAACAGTCTTTTTTGCCACCCCCACCGCCATGACCACCTCCTCTGATTCCCTCACTACTACCAGCAAACGTGCCTCTCATCTCTCCATAGTCCCTCTCTCATATACATTGTATTTGTTTTAAAGCACTGGTATAGGCTGGCTTTACAAATCCACTCAGCTTTCTACATAAAATACAGACCTGATGTTTGCAGCAGGCATATTAACCCTCTGCGCTACTTTATGGCGAGTCAAAACTGCCACTAGCCATATCTCCTATCTCGCTCTCTAGCAGGATCATTAATAACAAGAGTTATCTTAACATTTTTATTGCTGCCTAAAAGCTGGATGCACAAGGAACTATGCAGCAAGTGTTTTAGAATCGTAAGTTATTGCTAAAAACAGCACCTCCGCTGAGGTCAGTGCGCCCTCTCCAGGTCAGCGCCCAGTGCAGACGAACCAGTCGCACCACCCTAAAGCAAGTCCTTGTTAAGAACAGGGTGAAGAGTCAGGTCTGGGTTTTACATCAGGAAGTATACATTAGTAGACACCTTGATTTATTTGCCGCTTTGGGACCTTTTCTATTCTTTGTCTGTTTAGAATGTTCTTTAACTCTTGCAGCAACTGCAGTACCTCCTTTTATTTCAATTTCCTGCTTTTGGTCTCCTTTTTGGTAGGGATCTTAACAGTTCTAGGCAGTAGCTGTGTTCGATTATGTTTAGAGTCCATTTGTCGGAGGTGTTTCAGTGCACCATGGGATGGCAGCGGACCTCTTAATTTTTAACCCCACCATTTTTATCTTTTTATTCACCCTTTCCAGTGGAGGCCCGTAGCAGTGTGGGAATTGGCTCTTTTCCATGCAGTAGCAATGATGATGGAGTCTGCTGTTAAGTTGCCCTTGAAATGTGCCGTGTCTTTAGGATACAGCTCGTACTTCTCCACCCTGGGCAGCACCGCCTTTGCGGTTGCTGGTTCCCTAAAGATTTCTCATCCCTGATCAAGGACAATGGGTAGCATCAATAGGAATTGGTTCTTCCTCTATACTGGCAGTAGGAATCCAGGAGGAAGCCTGCCTCTGCTCATTCCTCCTACAGATGAGCTTGCCATGTCCCTCGTGCTTTTTTAACATGGGAGCTGCAGACAACAATGTCCTCAAGGGGTGATGGTTTGGAGGGATAGGTGTCCACTCCTTCAGGTGTGTGTCTGGATATCCCGCCACTCTTCTTCAGTTGTCTTTTAGTCAAGGACAAACTCTTGGTCAGACTGACCACTTTCCAGGTCTGCCCCTGCTCAGAAGAATGCTCTTCTTCCTTCTACCTCCTGTTTTCCCTCTGTTTGAGGCTTGACGGGATGCAGTATCCCTTCAGGAAGTCATCTAAGTCCTTTATCATCTTTACGAGGATCTCCACTTTGGCTTTGAGCTTTGGTTTCTTTCTCTCAATATCTAGCATTGAGCTCTTCAGCATCATAGCTGAGGCCCTCCTTCTCTAAAGGCTCTGTTTCCCTACTGCATACTTGATTGACTTTTTGGAGTGGAGGCTCGTTCTGAGGGTTTACCATCAACAGTTAATTTCAACCTAGACCGTGGGGCTTTTTTTTTGTTTATGGTTATCCTTGATCACTGTTGCCGTTGGTGTTGGGCTAGCATTTGATTTGGAGTCTCAAGATTTTGATTCAGCCCCACTGTGACCCTATATTACAGGCTGCATCTCCAATTCATCCTTTAATAACTTCTTCAGTTTCTTCTTCTGCGTTTCGATGACCTCTTTAGAGTCTGAACATTCTCCCTGGTCTACTTCGGTTTTTACAGAGCTCTCTTTATTGCTGGAAAGGCCGAGGTCCTTCAATTATGTTTTTTGCATCTACGTCATAGATTAATCAGTCTACCTCCGTTTCTCACTCATCTTCAGGGATTTGGCCAGACCTCTGCACATGTCACGGCACTCAGTGCTGTAGTATTTAGGTATGCAAAGGTTGCACAACTTGTGGCTGTCTTTCTGGGCATACTTATTTAGGCACTTCAGGCAGAATCTAATGGGGGCAAGCACACTCCAAGATGTACATTCTCGTGGCTGATGTCCTTCCACCAGTGAGTTCTTAAAAAAAACCTTTGTTTTCTTCAGTGGATACCTTCCTTCATTGACTTTGGCGCTCTAACCTTGGATTTCCGATGATTATGGAATAATTCCTCAATCAAAAAAAACATGCTTTTCCTCAACAATCTTCAGCATTCTTGTGCTGCTTCCAGACTCAAAAAGAATATGAAGAGAGCAACAATGGTATTGACAATGCTAATGGGTTGGCCTTCTGACGACACCGAAAGATGGACAAGACACCAAATGGTCCACACCACCAACCATAGAAGATAAACACTGCAAGATATATGTATGGATCAAAGAAAGCAGTAGGAAAAAAACGAATGCTACATTCAAGATCTATTAAAAAAACACCTTCACCCAAAAAAACTCAGCAATTACTGAATTATAATTTATGATTTTCTATGCCGTACCCCTTCGCAACACAGTGCAAAGAAGTGCATAAAATATGGTGAACTATGTCTGTGAAGAGTACCATTACAAGTGCAGATACTTACTCCGCATGAGAGGCACAGAGCTGAGTGAGCCTCGCCAACTCCTCTGAATCGAGGCCATTTTCTGAACTTCTTGAAGCCTTTTTCTCAGGCACCATCTTTTTCCGTTTTGTCTCTAAAATTGACACACACCTTTTGTTAGTTTTCTCGAGACATTTAAGGAATAACACTCATTATTCCAATGCATTCATATCCTTAAAATCAGATTATTCAAACTAACAAATCCTGTATCACAAATTATTTGCTCCATTATACACGATACCTAGATTTTAAGAAGCGTTTGGTGCGATGGCTATATTTGCTAATTACAACAAAAAACACATACTTGTGCCCACCAATTCATCTACGATGAAAGTACATGTTCACTGTTTTGCACAACCGACAAATAAACACTAACATGGCTATTACACAAATGTAAACAGCGTGAACAAGATATGTTCAAGGTAATGCAGAACTGAACTCCTGAAACACTGACAAACTGCTTAACCTCTTCTCAGTATGCACGATGTAAATAACAGAGGTACATTAAAAAGCGCGACCTACGCCTCATTCCGCTTCCTGTTTCCATTTCAAGTTGCTAATTACCACCAGGCTGCTCGAATTGGCTTTTTTCTGCTTTGTTAGCGCTCTCACTTAAAAAAAAACTTTCCTTTACTAGTCAAACATGACCATCCAGCAGGTTAAATTGATACATTTAAATAGGAGCACTACATATATGTGCTAGCCATTTTATTTATATAGCGCTTACTATCAGTGATGAGGTATTCAAGCGCTTTACGAAGTTCAGCACGCTGCTCCGGGAACCCAATGTTAGTGGTTAGTCCAGTGATTATTGGTTTTAACTGGTAACTGAAATTAATTTGTGCTCTCGAGGAAACCATTCCATGGGTCCACACAATTTTCTTTGTGGTAGAGGAGATTAATAGGACTTAGCTGTGATCATTAGTAGGGTTTGTGAGCTAATGTAGATGGTTGATTGGATTAATAAATGAGCTGGACGTATTACTTACAAAGGAGTTCGTTATGGTCTTTGAAATTTGTAGAACTGCAATGATAGAGATCAAGGCAAACATGTGACAGAGTACGCTGTGTTCAGGGAAGGAGGAGTGCAGGGATGGGAAGTAGGAAAATGTAATTGAAGGAAAAGTGACAATCAGAAATTTTAAGTCAAGCTCGGTTTTCATACAGTCTTAGGAATACAGAGGAGGCTTTTTCCCATAGCATGCAATTTGAGGATGCAACACTATAGAAATTAAACATTATTTGCACATAATAAGCGCTGTATTAGATACTTTTGAAATATGTGTAACAACGCATGACAATGCATCGGCGAACATCATGGAATAGAAACTCCCTTGCAAAATTGCTGATCTCGCCTGAGCATGTGCCATGACACATGCAGCCAAATTAAAAAAAAAAACAACTGGCAAAGCCAACAGCTCAGATGTTTAGAGAACAGACCTATTACATTTTACAAAGCTTGTTAAAAGAGACAAGTATTTAATTATATATAGGTGGTACACGTATACATCTTTTCAGTGACACATTTTTACCTTCGGCACGCTTCTTTAACAAAAAAATATAAGAGTTGTCTTTCAGTAAAGGATAAGCAAGAACGCAATCGCCAGAACGAACTGTACTCACCCCACTCTTCCTGAATTGCAGCAAGATTTGCCAGAAATTGTTCGTGATATAACCGCTCGAGCTGAATGAACTGCATCGCCTTCTCATCTGATGTGCAGTAAAGGAGTATAACAGGATGATCTCAACAAATTATGAAAAACAAATACCAAAGGGGGGAGGGATCAAAACGGAAAATGTGAACACGATTGCCAACAAACATATGTGAACTATGAATCTGGAGAGTGTAAACAGTGTATAGATAGGAATACGAGTGCCCATGCAGAAAAACTAAAGCATCATTTAGCAACTCTTACTAGAAGAGGGTCATAAATTGAACATACGTTTCTCTCTTAATCCTTAGAATACTTCAGATTACAAATTGGGAATTCCTGATACCATCAGGAAGAGTGTTAATTGGTAAAAATGTCTCACAACACAAGTATTCTTTGTTGAACAAACCCTCTCCTTTCTGGACAGTTGTCAGCCATTACTTTTATGTCGGCCTTCACCAGACCCTCCATTTCAATCAAAATTAGTACAGTTATCTTCCTGAAACCATAGACAGACACAGCCATCGATGTCCTCCAAAAGGAACATTTCGGTATTTGTTTGGTGGGGTGTGGCCAAGTAAGATGGCTGCAAGTACGTGATCAGTGTTGGCTCTGTTATACCCCGCTGCGCCGATGTGTGTTCTAAACCCCGACACAGCCAACAAACACAACTATTGGGCCATGAAGTTGAGCAGCGTCGGTAGGAGTAACTAGATTGTGCAGAGAACGCGTAGTTTGTGCGTGAGACCCGGACGATCTAAGGAAGAGGATTGAGCCAAGATGGCGCGGGCCCATTGTGAGCACCAGAGCTGATCTCCGGGAAGAGCCTGGAGTAAGCAAAACGCCAAAGTGAAGTGCCGTGGTTCAGCCCCATATCGAAAGAAATGGCTGGCGGAAGGGAAGGAATACCGCCTGGCAGACAAAGGGAAGCCGGGGACGTGCCCTGAGGGTTTGGCTCCACGCGTACGGTGCTATTGCAGCGGGGAGTGGCTTAGTTCTGCAGGACCCCACCGGGTCAGTGGCTTCAACAGAGAGAAGGTACGGAGGTGAAGGGGGCCCCACGATGCAACTGCCATAACGGGAGGAGAGGAGACCATGAGGGCCTCTGCCCGACCTTAAAATGGCAGCCGTATCTCCCTCTTTCAGCTACAACACAGAGGGCTTTCCAGAGACACTCTGAAGGGGAGATGAAAGCTCCTGAGGGGGACCCAAGATGAGCCTCACCACATAGTGATTACAGCAAAAGACCCTTTCGCTAAACCGGCCAAACTCGGCAATCACCGACTGATATCCCTCCTTTCCTATCAATCAATCAATGACACTTATAGAGCGCGCTACATACCCGTTGGGTCTCAAGGCGCTGGGGGAGGGGGGGTGCCGCTACTGCTCGAACAGCCAGGTCTTCAGCTTCTTCCTGAAGGAGAGGTGGTCTTGGGTCAGGCGCAGGTCGGTCGGGAGGGAGTTCCAGGTCTTGGCGGCCAGGTAGGAGAAGGACCTTCCTCCTGTAGTCGCTCTTCGGATGCGGGGGACGGCGGCGAGGGCGTGGTTGGCTGATCGGAGGTGGCGTTTGGGAGCGTAGAAGTTGATCCGGCTGTTGAGGTAGCTCGGGCCTTGGTCGTGTAGGGCTTTGTGTGCGTGGGTGAGGAGGCGGAAGGTGATTCTTTTGTTGACGGGGAGCCAGTGAAGGTCTCTCAGATGTCCGGAGATGTGGCTGGTTCGTGGGATGTCGAGGATGAGTCTGGCTGAGGCGTTCTGGATCCGCTGGAGTCTCTTCTGGAGCTTGGCGGTGGTACCGGCGTAGAGGGCGTTGCCGTAGTCCAGTCGGCTGGTGACGGGGGCCTGGGTGACGGTCTTCCTGGTCTCGGTGGGGATCCACCAGAAGATCTTCCGTAGCATGCGTAGGATGTTGAAGCACGCCGAGGAGACGTTGTTGACTTGCCTGGTCATGGAGAGGGAGGAGTCCAGGATGAAGCCCAGGTTGCGTGCATGGTCTGTCGGTTTGGGTGCGGTGCCCAGGGCGGGAGGCCACCAGGAGTCGTCCCAGGCGGAGGGTGAAGAGCCCAGGATGAGGACCTCCGTCTTGTCAGAGTTCAGTTTCAGGCGGCTGGTCGTCATCCACTCGGCTACCTCTTTCATCCCTTCGTGCAGGTTGGCTCTGGCGGAGGCGGGGTCGTTGGTCAGGGAGAGGATCAGCTGGGTGTCGTCGGCGTAGGAGATTATGCTGAGGTTGTGTTGGCGTGCGATGGCTGCGAGGGGGCTCATGTAGACGTTGAAGAGGGTGGGGCTCAGAGAGGATCCTTGAGGGACGCCGCAGATGACTTCGGAGGCCTCTGACTTGTACGGTGGTAGGCGGACTCTCTGTGTTCTTCCGTCGAGGAAGGAGATGATCCATTCCAGCGCCTTGTCCTGGATTCCGACGTTGCTGAGGCGCTGTACTAGGGTGCGGTGGCAGACAGTGTCGAATGCCGCGGAGAGGTCTAGAAGGATGAGGGCCGCTGTTTCTCCGTTGTCCATCAGGGCTCGGATGTCATCGGTGGCGGCGATGAGGGCGGTCTCGGTGCTGTGATTGGCTCGGAAGCCGGACTGTGAGGGGTCGAGGGATCCATTCGTCTCGAGGAAGGCGGCCATCTGCTTGTTGACGGTCTTCTCGATGACTTTGGCTGGAAACGGGAGGAGCGAGATGGGGCGGTAGTTCTTGAGTTCGGTGGGGTCCGCTGTTGGTTTCTTGAGTAGAGCGCTGAGTTCGGCGTGCTTCCAGCTCTCAGGGAAGGTGGCGGTGTCAAAGGATGTGTTGATGATGTCTCGCAGGTGGGGTGCGATGACGGCGTCGGCCTTGTTGAAGACGTGGTGAGGGCATGGGTCGGTCGGTGATCCGGAGTGGATGGAGTTCATCGTGCGGATGGTGTCTTTGGTGCTGATCGGGGTCCAGGCGTGGAGGGTGGTGGTGGGGGGTGGTTGTTCGGTCATGGTGTGCGTTGGTTGGTTGTTGAAGCTGTTGTGTATGTCCGCGATCTTGTTGTGGAAGTATGAAGCGAGGGAGTTGCAGAGGTCTTGCGATGGGGTGATGTCGTTGTTTCCTGCGCTGGGGTTGGAAAGCTCTTTCACGATGTTGAAGAGTTCCTTGCTGTTGTGTGCGTTGTTGTCCAGCCGGTCCTTGAATGCAGTTATCTTGGCGGCGCGGATCAGCTGGTGGTGCTTCCGGGTGGCCAGCTTGAGGGTGGTCCTGTTGTCCGGTGTAGGTTCCCTTCTCCAGACTTTCTCGAGGGCTCGGCAGTTCTTCTTGGAGCTCTTGAGTTCGTCGGTGAACCACGGGGCTTTCTTGCTGCCGGGTCTGCTGGGCGGGGTCCTCAGCGGGGCGAGCTCGTCCGCGCAGATGCTGATCCACTTCGTGAGGTTGTCGGCGGCCTGGCTGGGGTTCGCTGAGCTGGCAGGAGGGTGCTGGCTCAGGGAGGTGGCGAGCTGGTCTGCTGTGATCTTGTTCCAGCTTCTGCGGGCGGCCTGTTGCTGGTGGTGGTGGGTCGTCGTTCTCTTGAAGGTGAAGTGGACGCAGCTGTGGTCCGTCCATTGAAGCTCTGTGGCGTGGCTGAAGTCGATGTCTGTGCTGGAGGAGAAGACTGCGTCGAGTGTGTGTCCGGCGAGGTGGGTGGGGGTGGACACCAGTTGCTTGAGTCCAAGATTGGCGAGGTTGTCGAGCAGGGTGCTGGTGTTGCGGTCGTTGTTGTTCTCCAGATGGAAGTTGAGGTCCCCCAGGAGGATGTAGTCAGCGGAGGGGAGGGCATGCGGGCTGACGAAGTCGGCGATGTCCTCGCTGAATTGTGTGCGTGGTCCCGGGGGTCGGTAGATCAGGGTGCCTCTGAGGGTGGTGTTCGGGTTGGTGTGGATCTGGAAATGCAGGTGTTCGGCGCTGGTCAGGGTGTTGTCGGTGCTGGTCGTGAGACGGATGGTGTTCCTGTGGATGATGGCGATGCCTCCTCCCATCTGGTTGGCGTTGCGGTCCCTCCGGACGATCTTGTAGCCCTCTGGGATAGCGATGGCGATGTCGGGAGCTGAAGAGGCGTTCATCCAGGTCTCCGTGAGGAAGGCAACGTCAGGGGCTGTGGCGTCTAGGAGGTTCCAGAGTTCGATGGCGTGTCTGTGGACGGAGCGGGTGTTGAGCAGGATGCACTTGAGGTGGGTGCTGCTGGTGTTCGACTTGGCGGGTGCTGGTGCGAGGCAGGTCCGGATGCAGGTGAATTTGCAGGCGTGGCAGCTGAAAGGTCCGTGGGTGCGTCGTGGTGTGGCTTGGTGGCATTCTGGGAGTCGGCCCGTGTGGAGTGCGATGAGGGTGGCGGCGGAGTACGACAGGCGGGTAGGTCGGGGTCTTCGTGGGCCAGGGGTCCTGGCGCTGGTCGCGGTCCGGTCGCGGACAGGCGCAGACGGGCTTACCTTTGGCGCGCCTTCGGCGCACAATCGGCGCACCCGCTGCGCGTTCGCACGGTCTCCATATAAGGCGAAGTGCGCGGGTGGGCGGAGCAGCTGGGAGGCGGGAGCGGGGAGGGTACAGAAGAGAAAAGGGGCGGGGTAATCGGCGGTGGCGGGAAGCGGGGAGGGAGAGCGGAGGGCGGCGAGGTAGGCGGGCAAGCAGGAAGGAAAATGTCAGCAAAACACCACTAAAGTATAAGGAAACAAGCACAAATGAAGGGCAAAACAATACAAAACAGTACAAAAGCAGTCGGAAGCGCGGACCACGCCGCTCGGAGGAGGGGGCGTGGTCAGCGGCAGCGAGGCAACAGCGAAGCAGTATCGGCAGGGCAAGGGGCACACGCAGCAGCTGGTGGCCGTGCGGCGCGGGGGTGTCCCACAAGTAGGTCACACTCACCTGCGTCGCACGGTCTCCATATAAGGCCAAGTGCGCGGGTGGGCGGAGCAGCTGGGAGGCGGGAGCGGGGAGGGTACAGAAGAGAAAAGGGGCGGGGTAATCGGCGGTGGCGGGAAGCGGGGAGGGAGGCGAGGTAGGCGGGCAAGCAGGAAGGAAAACGTCAGCAAAACACCACTAAAGTATAAGGAAACAAGCACAAATGAAGGGCAAAACAATACAAAACAGTACAAAAGCAGTCAGAAGCGCGGACCACGCCGCTCGGAGGAGGGGGCGTGGTCAGCGGCAGCGAGGCAACAGCGAAGCAGTATCGGCAGGGCAAGGGGCACACGCAGCAGCTGGTGGCCGTGCGGCGCGGGGGTGTCCCACAAGTGAGATCATGTGCCTCAAGAGTCATGGGGGTATGTTGACGGTTTGGGTTGAAGGAGCTGATCCATTCGGCCAATGAGGCATCCACTCCTGGGCACCCCCAAGGTGGAGGCCAGGCATCCTTAGCGTTGTGGGGGCCGTTGTGGAGATTAAGCAAGCTATTGCCCAGAGTTGCAGAGTGGGACTCCATGATTGGAATAGGCACCGAGGCGAGAATTATCAGGTCCGTGGAATTTTTGAGCCCAAGACCCGCCGAGGCGGGGAATTGAACCCTGGTCCCGGGCTAGACCTCTGCATCAGGGTCTGCCGCTCTAACCATTGAGCCACACTTCTCCATGCTGAAGAAAACTTCAAGTGGCTACCAGACAACACCAGGAAAAACAATCACCCACGCCGTCATTGTGAGAAAGTGCCTCTTTCAGCATGGTAGCCCGAAATTTTGTTTAACTGCTGATGTGCTTTGACTTAGTGTGCCCTGGGCTCCTGCTTATCAGGTACCCAGGGCCTATGTTCGTTCCCTAAAACTGCATTGAAACACAAACCCAATTGGCATCTCTGGCCACAGGTCAGCCCTTGGTAAATGGTACCACAGGTACCCAGGACACTGTGACCAGGGAAGACCTCCAAGGGCTACAGCACTTAGTGTGCCACCCTTAGAGGCCCTGTACCATTACACTCACACATTGCCGTTGCAGGCTGCGTGTCTTGGTGCAGAACAAAGTGAAGAGTCGACATGGCACACATCCCTGTGTGCCATGACTACAACCCACTGCCTGGCATAGATCAGTCACCCCTCTAGTGGCGAGGGTACTGGTGCATAATCCCTGTACCCCTACAGTGTCTAAGTCTATTCACAGACATTTTAAGTGCAGTGCTGCCATTAAGAGTATATGGTACTGGGAGTTTGTCATTACGAACTTCACAGCACCATAATGGCTACATTAAAAACTGAGAAGTTTGGTATCAAACTTCTCAGCACATTAAATCCACACTGATGCCAGTGTGGGAGTTAATGAAAAATGCACACAGAGGGCATCTTAGAGATGCCCCCTGAAAAACGACGTACCACTAGTGTCCTGGCTGAGTGGCTGCTCCCAGCTGCCACAACCAGACATGCTGCTGGACCCCTGGGTCGACAGTCTGCTGGTCTCGGGGGCCTGAAACAATGCACATCCTAGGACAAGGTGCCAAGCCGCCTCCCCCAGGATGGGCAGGGTCCCCGAAGGGGAAGCTTCAAAGGCTTGCCGCCTTTGTGAGCTTCCCTAGTCCACTTGCTGCCTTCAGAAACTGGTCCACACTTTCTCTGACCCCCACTTTGGGCGGGAGAACCAGCGGGAAAAACAAGTGAGGAAGAGAGGTGTGCCCATCTCTGCCAACTCCACCCCTCAGGTGGGGAAGGCGAGGTGAAGCACTACTCTCAGTCCCCGCCATCTTGCAGATGAGGGGACCCAGCCAACCAGAGAAAGGCTTATGCCCCCCTCCAACTGGAGGGTGGTATAATAGGGGGTGTACCCATTGGCTCCAACATTTTACCTACTTGTAACACCCCTAAATCTAGTATTTCGGGGCAGCCCTGAACCTTGCTGCCTCAGAGAAGAAACCACAAGAAGAAGAGAAGAAGGCGGACAGAAGCTAACAAGAGAAAGATGCCTACTGACTTGGCCCCAGCCCTACCGGCCTGTCTCCCTCTTGAAGCTGCTCCAGCGAAATCCTGGTGTGTCCTGCAGCCACCAACCTTGAGAAACCTGAAAAGCCTGCCTGCCTTCCACTCTAAAGACTTTGTCTCCTGTGAAAACTCCGAATTTGTTCATCTCCAACCACTGGCCCCGGCTGGAAACCGCGAATCCGCCCCACTCTGCACCCGCCTTCCACGGGCCAAGCTCGAGTGGGCAAAGAATAGCGAGGAGGTCTCACTGGAGATCCTAACCCGAGATCCAGCGATCCCTGACCTGCCTCAAGCCGACGCCTGCAGCCTATATCCTGAAAGTCCCCCCAACCGCAACCAGGAGCTGGTAAGAAGATCTGACCCTAAAAGGAACCCGTTACCCCATGGCATTGGGTCACCCGACCCACAACATACCTCTCGAAATGGTGGTCGCACCCAGAAGACCTTCGCCCCGAGCCTGCAGTGCTGTTGCAAACTGGAGACTCCCCACTGAAAGCTACAGGGCTCAAGACGCCAAAACAACACTCTGCACAAGGCCGCCCCTACTTAGTCGCAGCACTTTGCTCCCTAGTGTCCATCCCCTAAACTGCGACATCCCAGGCAAGTTCCCTGCTGCTGCAGAGGAAGGCATATGAAGAGAAGGCGGGGTCCCTGAGGGTGTGATAGAAGCGGGAACTTGCTGATGCTGTAGAGCCGTTGAACCATAGGACGCTCTGTGGCCACGGCCTGCATGGTGCATTAGGCTGCTGGAGTCTGAAACCTGCATGATCCTGTTCAGTGACACACAGTGGAAGCAGCAAGAACACCTTGGGGACTCTGGAGTGATTCAGTGATGAAGTGGTGAGACAGCCCTAAATGGACAAGATGGCCACTCCTGACCCCCTTGGACTGATTGCTTCTGAAGGATAAATGCAAAGATGGCCCATTAAGGAGGCACATGGCCCCTACAGTAGCTCCTAAGAATGGCCTGTGCTGTCTGGCCTCAGGGCCCTTTGTAAAAAGGAAGGCATGGCAAGACAAAACATTGCTGATTTGCAGAGTCGGCGGGAGGCCTGTAGAGGCCGAAACATACAGCAGTTGAAAGGAGTTGCACTACTGGAAGGCATACATGCTATCTGGGCCAATCCTGCTGTCAAAGCATACTACAACCACTGACACAAACACCTGATTGAATGCAAATGCAACACATAATAAGTGGAAGGGAAAGGCACCCTTTCACAGATGGCGGAGCAAAATACTTCATGATCTTTTATACTGTCCTGCATCATGGGGAAAGCAGACGTGTAACAGGGTAAGCTTTTGTTGGCCAGAAAAAATCTGCATGATGCACCCCAGACCCCTATCAGAAGGAGTGCTACTGATGCACGGATATAACATCCATTTTAATAGACATGACGTCTAACCTGTGCACCGCGGACTCTAAAACTGATCAGCTTTCCGCACATCTGGACTTGGTAAAGGTTTGTATGGACAAGCACTGTGATCGAATTGCTTCACCTGACCTGGAGGACAACATCCCTGAACTGGCAAAACTCATTGCAAAGAAGGAGGACCTTGAATTGCGCTCTAGCAGGAATAATATTCACATAATTGGGCTTAGAGTCCCTGACGGTGGTAGACCAGAGATCTTCCTTGAGACCTTGCTGGTCGACCTGCTTAGTGCAGCTAGTTTCTCAGAATTATTGCTTAGACAGAGAGTGCATAGATCAGTAGGTGCTTAGTTTCTCAGAATTGTTGGTTATAGAGAGTGTGCACAAATCGGTGGGTGCTAGACCCCTGCCAAGGGATCCTACTTGACCAATAGTGGCTTGTCTGTTGTACTATCAGGACCACCACACAGCAATAGAACAGACAAAAGAGGGTCCTATGCAGTACCAAGATTTTTTTTCTTCAGATTTTAGTTGGCGGATTAATGGAATACTAAGAAATTAAGGATCTTCCGCAGTTCTGTTACAACACGGTGTAATGAGAAGGCAGGCGAAATGGCAACATCAGTTTCTCACTCTGAAGTCAACTAAGTGGGCACTAAGCTTTTTGGTTTACATGTTTATGGGAAAGGAATGACAAAGTGTATCTAAGAGCACTTATATTTTGTTCGACTGAACTGGAATGCAATATTCAACTGACACAGACATGTGTATAATATTTACATGTAAAAGATAGGTCTCTGGATGAAAGAGAAAATATTAAAAGACTATCTTTCTTTCTGTTTTGAAGACACAGCAGTGGATAGATAATACATGTGGAGGTTGATTACACAGGACATAGACATGCATATAAAAATATAGATCGAGTCTAGCATATTGCATGACTTACAATAACTAAGGGAGGCATGTCCAAGTTCTACTACAAAGTCAAAGGGGGCAGCAGAAAAAAGGAGTTCAAATTCGTACTGCAGGGATTTTAATTGAGGGATTCTGTCCCATAGGCAGCTGAAGGAGACGTGATCAACTAGGATGCAAAATATGAAGGCAAGTGAATTTCTGAAGGGCCTCACTCAGAACAGGGTATTGGATGAGTCCAAATGACAGAACCTCAAACTATTAATGTTGGTGTACCATGTATACTTGAGCAACCTTATGTGCTTCTTTCTCATAAAAAGGTGGAAATAAGTGTTCTTAATTGGCCTACTGGCTAAGAAGTCTTAAGGCCCAAAGAACATGGTCTTGAACGGTTCGGTTTGTGCCAATTTATTTACCTGTCTGAATTCTATGATCTGCTTACAATGTCATTACACTTCAAGAATTTGGAAATCACTGATTAAAATTCCTTAATTTAATCTATCTAGCTTTATTACTCCTTTGGAAGGATAGACTTTATCAGAAAACACATGCCACTCCTCACGCATGTTGAATGGAAGGACATTTTTTCGGTTCTGACCAATGAAGACCAATATAGACAGTATCAAAAACCCAAGTGTTTGGCATGATCTGTTCACCTGTTTGCATGGGAAATGAACCAAGCACTCACAGGAATCACGTCGTCTGCAAAGGCAGAAACAAGTCAAGCAAGCTTACCTCATGTTTATTGTTTTCAATTGGCATCCTTGCACATCAGCCCTTAGCTGAATTTTTTTTCCATCTTTAAGAAGTTATTTGCAGTCCTGGGTCAAGGTGGCTTTAAGTTCACAATCAATGGCAATGCAGAAAGCTATATATATAAAAATGCAAAATAAGCGTCTACGTATTGTCCTGGAAATTGATGATGAAGTGACATCAAGTGTTGTACAGTCAGATTATGCTATATGAAGGAATCTAAGAAGGGCATAGCGTTTCAAGATAGGTTCCTGAAGAACAGTCAATGAAATCACTATTAAACAATATAACAGGGCCCTATTTAAGGAACAGTAGAGCAAATATCCATAGGGGGAAACTGTGCACATTCTGTTGGACTCTTCAGGCTTCCTTTTACAAGTGAGAAATCAGACACAAAGTTGTTGATTCTCTAACAGAGACTTTCAAACAATGATTATTCATCTTTCAGCAAGCTGAAACATGAGAAAGGCCCATTATGTGAAGATCAACATAGCAGTGTAAACATATTACAATATTTGCAAGTCCTCGGGTAGTTTGAGAAATTAATCATCATGGAGCTGCAATGGCTACCAAGGGAGCCAATATATAAATACTGCCTTTAACGTTTATATCTTTGCATAACAAGATGCCTAACTAAATGCACGAATCAGCAAGCCTGGAGGGATTGGCTTACAAAGTAATTGTGATCCAGAGTCATCAAAAGATATTAACATTCATGTGGTTTTACTTAAAGGGAACAACGTTTGCTTTGTGTGGCCCAAAGCTATGGGAATGTCTCTCATAAGAAGTTCTTGAAATGCACCACTGGTTTTAAGAGACATAAAAACAAGTCCATTAAGGAAGTCGTACTTAAAATCTCAGGAAGAGGTAGCCATCAAATTGGTAAAATCTTAAGGGCAGTTTTAAACACTGTGAGGTTTTGTGAATAAGACTACAGAACAGTCCTTAGGTAAAGTGATTTAAGAGGAAGTCACAGCTGTGCTGTAAAATATGCTCATAAGACAGTATACATAGCAGGTGAAGAAAATGGTATGAGATGCAATTTGAACTATCGAAAAGTAATGACTTTCGTTTCAGATAGACGTTAAAAAATGAATATACTGTCTACATCTAAATTAGATCAATCCCAAGAAGCAACCCAGTGCATTAAAGGTCTAACTTGGAACAAAAGAAAGAAAAAAAGATGCTTGTACGATTCAGCATTCAAATAAAGCCATTTATTACTGGATACAGTTAAGAGAAATGGACAAAGACTAATTGCACTGTACAGGGTTCAGGTCTGGCTATCCCAATACTAGAAAACCATGGATAAACATGAGTGGTTTAGAAATCTAACAAACAAAAAAGGTTAAAAAGCAGAATTGGTGATCGTGTGAAAAAAGGACACCAAGGAAGGATTCTGCTGCATAATGTTAAAGTAATGATTGCTCTCAATATAAAAATACAAACCGAAAACATTCTTAAATAGAAGAGGCCAGGGTGTCATCCTACTATCTTTTCGAAAATCAGCATGAATATCTGCAAGTGTCTCACTGCCTGCTCTTTTTCGGACCACGTGTTGTACTCCAAGTAACCATTACTCTGAGACTGGCTGCTTGACAGTGGGACATATTTTCGGCATGCATAATACTAAACCTAGGAAACAACTATTTAGATGGGGAACATGTTTTTAAAAAACAAAAATGTAACGCTGCTCTCTTCATAACAACCTATAACTTTTAATGACCCCCGGAAATCTAAAATGGTGGAAATGTATTTTTGAGGTGTATAACAACTAGATATTAATATATAAAACATAACTAATGTTACTCTATTCATCCCCACCTTCAGTTGCTAATAGTTATGTAACCTAATCATTGAGACAGCCTCTCATATGTACTGTCTCTCAGGTCAATGAGGCCACCTAGCAGAAATTAGACAGGACTGACTCCTCAAATAAAGAAAAACTTCACCAGTACGTATTTACCACAGATTAAAGGGCAATGTATAAAAGTCAATAGATATTCCTTTTTCTGACACCCTGACAAAAGGCAACAAGCATTGACAAAGCCAATAAATCTGGCTTTAATTTACCAATAAAAGTAAACACAGCCGTTCACAAATTCTGTTTGCATGCATTGTATGCAAAAATCGTGTTTATCACATTAAAGACTGTCCTACTGGCGTTGCCAATTTTGGGGGGAAAGTAGCACAAAATACTGCTTTGAGTAGAGTGCATATAGGAGCAAAATAATTGCCTATGGCAAATGGCGTAGCGGAGTTTATTTTTCAGATTAGAAAAATGCCTCACACATTCCAAGGAATAAAATCTTGAAAGGTGGAATGATACATTGCTAGCTGATAGCATGAGGTGAAAGAGTAATACTTCTATGGGCAGAGTCAAGCCAAAGTCCACTCTATGCATAGTTAAAGAATTACAACAAATATTTCATTCAGACCTCTATGCTGTCAAGCCAAACCTAAATAGGCCATTATTACAAAAAGATTTGAATATTTATACACTAATATTTGGTTTGTTTTGCGACTCATATTCATACTTGCTTTGGCGGGGGAGGGGGGTCATTTATACTAAGTGGGAATGCTATTTTTGCACTAAAAGAAAAGTACTGCATTCAATGCCTATTAGTACCAGAGCACAAGCATAAGATGGTGCTGATTTTACAACAATAATTATGGAAAAAGACAAACAATGCTGGCACATTTCTCTTTAAATCTGAGATAATGTTACAATAACTAGCTGTGGTAACAGTATTACCGAACTGTGGTGTAACAGAAATATATCCGACAAACTGCATATGACCCCATTAGTAGTGTTGTGAGCATTTCTCTCGAATAGCAATGCAGCACAGCTCCACTGTATATTAAGAGCAGAATGTAATCCTGAAACGGATCCCACTGATTCGCCAAAAACGCGTTGCACACCACTAAGGGCCTTAGAACAACGTCCCAGATATCAGTATTTCATTCCCAGGAACCTTTAGGACCCTAAGTGAGCATTAAGGAATAGTAAGGAGCTTGGAGGGTACACAAAAGGGTAGCATTAGGGGTATTAAGAGACTTTCAGGGTTCAGGAAATGGTCGCATTAAGGGTAGATCATCTGCTTTTAGCGATCAAAGAAGGGTATTGTTAAGTAGTAGCATGGGCTTTTTGGGGTTCATGGAATGATAGAATTCAGAGGTAGTATAAAGGGTTTTAAGGCTCGGTGAAAGGTAGTGTTAGAGGGCAATAAGGAGGTTTTGGGGTTCAGGGATGGGTAGCATTAATGGGTAGTAAAGTTTTTTTAGGGTTCAGGGTTGGTATTGTTAAGGCGAAGTAAAAATTTTAGGGTTCAGGAAAAGGTAGCATTAAGGGGAAGTAAGGGTGTTCTAGGGTTTAGGGAAGAGTAGCTGCAAGAATTAGGAGTTTTTGGGGTTCAGGCACTCTAGCGTTAAGGGGTAATAACGGATTATAAAGGTGCAGGGAAGGCTAGTGCTAAGAGATAGTAAGGTTTATTTTAGGATCAGGGTCAGGTAGCGTTAAGGGGTAGCAAGACTTTAAGGGCTCAGAGAAGAGTAACATTAAGTGGCAGCAGTGGGTTTTACGCCTCTAGGAAGGGAAGGGTAAAGGTGCAGTTAAGGTTCTCTCGGAGGGTTAACTTTAAGGGATAGTTAAGTGTTCATAAGGATCAGAGAATGTTAGGGGTTGTAAAGGGTGTTTAAGGTTCATGGAAGGGTAGTGTTGAGTTGCAGTAAGGCCCTCTATGGATCAGGGCAGATTAGCGGAAAGAAGTAGTAAGCGTTTTTAGGGTTCACTGAAGGGTAGCATTAATGGATGGCAAGGAGTTTGCAGGGTTCAGGGATGGGTAGCGTTAAAGGGTTATAAGGCTTTCCGTTCATAGAAAGGTAGCGTTTAGGGGTGGTTTGGGGTAGTTAGGATTCAGGGAAGGGTAGCTGTACAGGCAAGTAAGGGTATGTTAGGGTTCAGGGATGGATAGCATTAACAGTAATGGCAGGTTTGTAAGGTTCAGGTAAAGGTAGTATCAAGGGCTGGTAAGCGCTTTTCAGGGAGTTCAGGGAAGGGTAGTGTTAAGCAGTGCTAACAGTTTTTAGCGTTCAACGATGAGTAGTGTTAATGGGTAGAAAGGGGTTTTAGGATTCACAGAAGGGTACCGTTAAGGGTTAGAAAGGAGTTTTTAAAGTTTGGGGAATGTTAGATTTAAGGGGCAGGAAGCAGTTTTCAAGGTTTGAAGTAATCTAATATGTTAGCACTGCATTCTTTTAAAAATTAAAAAATCAATTAAAATTAATTATCAAATTAACTTTTCGGAGCTGGAAAAATAGTCTCCCCATCCCATACATCTTAAAAGTAGGAATAAGAAAGAAAAAACGCCATCCTCTCAAAGGGTGCCATGTTATGGTATCTCTGAAGTTGAAGATGGAATGGGAAAGGGAGAAGTGGCTGGGACTACAATACAGCAACACATTCTTTCAGACTATCCCCCTCACACCCCTGCTGCTGTCTGAGAAGAACAAACACCATAATTATCGAATTATCTAAAAGACATATCACTGCAGTGTAACATGTTTGACCTAAAGGCCACTCTCTATAGTAAAACAAGAGCCAGATTCGATAAAGAGCTCTGGCAACTTGATAAACAAATTATTACAGCTATTGAAGTTTTTAACACTTTTTTGTGTGGAAGCAAATAAATTCTGCCAAATTAAAATGTACTCCAGTCCAACACATAGTGGCAAACCCAAAGTACTTCTCTATTATTCTCATAAAAGCTTTTTTTAGGGTGATAACGCAAGGTAAGTGGCAACTTTGGTATCAAGCTAGACCTAAAAAGGTTTTCTCCACTTTAATGGGAAGGTGAACACATTCTGCCAGATACCCTGAAGAGGTTTATATGACAATTGGGTTAGCCCTACCAATACCAATTGGACCGGGGCAAAAACTCAAAGAAGCAAGGAAATTGGTCACATGTGAGAAACAATAGTTGTCTCACTTAGCCAGTAAGCTTATAAATCAGTCACTGGTCTGGTAAAGACTACAAAAGTATTATTTATTAATCTTTTACAACGCTAATCCCCAAACTCATGACCTGGGTTCTAAAGAGCAATGCAAATATTTCCAGCAAGGCCTACTCGCTAAGAAAAGAACTGAGAAAGGCGGTGAGGAAAAACAACACACAGAAAGTCCCAAATCACACCTGGGAGGAAATAAAGAATATCAAGAAGCAGTACAAAAATAAAATCTGGAAGGACGAGAAAGCACAGCAGGAGACATTCTGGACAAAGTTACTTTTTGTGCTAAACAAAGAAACAACAGGCTCTTCTGGGAATTAGTAAATGGCACAACAAGATCAAAAGAAGTGATAAATAATGCCTGAGTAACAGAGAACGGTTGGGCAGTTCATTTAAGTAAAACATTTGAAGATCTCACAACATTCCCGAAAAGCGACACAAATAGTAACAGCAAATCTTTGGTCCCTAAACACTCTGGGAAGAATCACCCCGGACCACAAGACTTCGGTACCACCCTAGCCCCACCACCAGCCCTGGAAAGACACCACTACACCGTAGAAGATATCTCCAGAATAATAAAACAGGGTTGCAACGATGGGGCCCCAGGCCCAAATTACATCCCGCAGGCCATCTTTAGGGGTGATCCAGACTGCTGAGCAAAATCGCTAACAGGTTTCTACAACGAAATCGGCCTAACAAATACCCTCCCCTCAAGCTGGAAAGGGTCAATCATTAACCCGCTCTTCAAGGGAGGTGACAGGGCAGACCCGACAAACAACATGCTAAATGCACTTAGTGATGTGGAAGCAAAATATTTTGCCTCATTAATCCTGGAGGACTTGGTAGAATGGTCAAACATAAAAAGGCTGATCCCATTTAACCAAACAGGGTTCTGCAAAGGATGTGGCACAACAACAAATATCTTAGCCCTTGCCACAATAGCAGATGAGTGTAAACGTCAGCGAAGACCACTACAACTGTGTTTTATAGACTTCAAAGCCGCGTTCGACCGTGTCAACCGCGGGCTGTTATGGACTAAACTACAGAACCTGGGTCTCCCGGAAACAATGTTACGACCCATTATATAACTGTATACGTGCACGTGGGTTCGTGTAACAATAGCAAATGGTACAAAATTGTCCAAGAAGATACAAACAGAGATTGGACTGAAACAAGGCTGTGTACTAGCCCCCCATTTATTTAACCTCTTTATGGCAGATCTCTCACCCGACTGGATCAGGCAAATACACATCCTCCGCCTGGCAATATTGCCCATAATGCACCTCTAGTATGCAGAATATATAGTCTTGCTTAGTCTAACCCGAGTAGGCCTACAGAGAGCACCTAATGAGCTCCTAATGTTTGCTAACACCAAGGCACTGGAAATTAATAACCCTAAAACAAAAACTATGTCACTCACGAACTGCACGCGACATCCGTATCAATTGAAACTAGGAGAGACGAGCCTTGGAATAGTTAGTACTTATATGTACCTGGGGGTGTATATATAGACAATTGATTACATTTTCAATTTCAGTAACAATATCTGGAAAAAAAGGAAACTGCATTATTTATGCGCTCTGTGCCCTTGCAAGAAAACTATATGGTCCCTCCTTCACGCCACTAATAGCAGTGATGGACGCTAAGCTACTACCTGCAATAACTTAAGCAAGCATAGTGTTAAATGGCAAAGACGGAAAACTCCTAGACTGTCTGCAAACAAAGGCCTACAAAAAAGTCTTTAGTCTACCTCAGACAGCATACCCGGCTCAGGTCCGACTGGAATTCGGCCTCATAAACAGGAGATGAGGAGAAAATATGCCGCGATTAAAACTTGGTACAAACTTTGGCAGAACCGATCTAATACCTTAAATGACACCTTGTGGCGAGCCCAGAAAAATGATCCAAGCTCAAGTTACGGCAAATTCCTGAAAATGGCATTGAATGAAACCGAGACAAACAAACTTTGTGCGCAGAACCCTTCCTTCAAAGCCTTCCGTAGCATAACATACAAGGCGGCTAAGCTACAATCATCACTAGAAGACAAATGTACCATAGCTAAAAGATCCCATGGCTGGATGGTGTAGGAAGGTGGATATATGACTATATGGTTACCCCCACTTTTTGCCTGGTGTTTTGCTGATTTTCGATTTAATTGGACTGGGATCCTGCTATCAGGGCCCCTGCTTTCTCTATAAAATGGACTCCATGTATTTTAGGTACATACCAGATTGGTTACTGGGTCACCCTTATTTGCCCCTGTATATGGTACTCTAGGTACCAAGGGCATAGGTGCACCCTAGGCCTACCAGGGGCTGCAACATGTATTGTGCCACCCCTGGTAAGCCTTCCAAAGTGACACCGCAGGTCTGTTCTTACAGCCTGTGTAAGGTGGTGTATTCACCCCTTACTTAGATATAGTATATCTATATCTACCTTATATATAGACACATAGTAACCTATAAGTCAGTCCTATGACAGGCCTTGACAATCCTGGAGGCAGAGTGCTTGGTTTTGTGTGAGAGGGTGCCCTAGCATGAGCTGAGCCCCTCTGCAGCTTTCGGGACCATCTCCTTATAGCTGTTCTATAATATAGCCATACCATATACTCTTAAGTGCATTATAGTCCTAGCGGTTAATGCGAACACCGCAGTCAACTAGATCCTTTGTGGGACAGCCCGAATCCAGCTCCTGGTCGTCGTCGATGCCTCCTGGTCCTCGTGGCTGAAGAGACAATCTTCACCTTTTCACCTGAAATCACCCGACATCTGGTGGCATCTTCCTATCGCCATCCTGGTCACTGGCTAGTGTCCAGACTCTGTCTCCTCTGCTTTCAGGTTCTTCACATCTCCGATCTACCCTTGGATCCACCCGGACACTTTTCCTCTGCTCGCCTGCAGCACTTCTTCGCAGCTCTCCATTGGAATCGACGACGAAACCAGACACCAAAAGGCACCTATGCACCCGGCTTCCCTGGGTGAGGTAACACGAGTACTCCGGTGTTGCCGTGGGTCTTGACTCTCGAAGTGTCCTAGTCTAAAAGGGTTCCATCTTAGTTAACCTAGAAGTGTGCTTAAATTGTAAATTTGCAACTTGTTCGTTATCCATAGAAAGTCAATGGTAACCCGCAGCTGTGTTTAGACACTGCACGTGTCTCCTGTGGGCCTCCTACATCTTAACCTTTGGTGGTTCTAGGCAGGCACAGCGACCACAGGCCCTAGGCCTGCTTTCTAACTCTCACGTGGTTCTTATACCACTATTTTAGTATATTGTCTGTGAGGCCCCTACGGCATAACGTATACTGTGCAACTTATCGTATGCTAATTAAGTTCCTTGTATTGTACTTTTACCTCTGACCTCATAAAGAGTGCAGAGGGGTTGTGTTTAGAATAAATACATATATATTTGATATATACCTTGTGTGGTGTGCTTTCATTTGGTACTCAAGAGATTAGAATTGGTAAAATCACTCGCTTAACTCGTCTCCAAGTCTTAACCTGAAGGCTGCTCTCCACAGCTACCACTAGGATAGCTTTCTATAAGGTTGATTTTATAACCTACCATCAATAAGGGTCGTTTGGACTGGTGCAAGGTGCCCACTAGAATAATGGACATCATATACCAGGCCAACTTCTCACAGATTGTTCTTCAATCTTATCCATCACTCCGACCAGCGGAATACCAGGGAACAACATACTCGCCCCACTTGAAACGCAAGTTAATGGCAATCAGATTTGGGGTATTACCAAGCCTGGCTGATCAACCTGCATGGAAGTATACAGGCATCAAACCATGTAGCTTATGTGGTGCAGCATGGCAAGATTTTATCCATCTCATATGTGTCTGCCCCAGCTTAAAATCGAAACGTGTATCGCTCCTAAAAAAGGCTTTTAATGACAGAGGGATCCGAACTTGTAGATCCACCATCATTAGAGGACTTGGTACAACAGATCCTCAGCTGACCTGTAAAATTATGAAATTTCTACTATTTTATGAGAAAAACTTGGTTATTGTGAATAAATATTTGTTGAGTTAATATTATATGGAGATCAATTGCTCTTTAGACCCCAGGTTATGAATTTGGGGATAACCTTTGTGAAAGATTAATAAATAATACTTTGGTCGTCTTTACCAGGCAAGTGACTGATTAATAAGCCTCCTGGCTAAGTGAGACAACTATTGAATCCCACACGTGACCAATTTCTCGGTTTCTTTAAGATACCCTGAAGAGGCCATACTGATTAATAATACCCTGTCTCAAACACCATACATCAAACACTAACAGAGGTACGCTGCGAAGGAAATGCATAAACATAAGAGGCCTGTAATATAAAAACAAATACATCAATTCAACTACAATGTAAGAATTAATTCTGCTAGTTTTGAAAATACTTTGTTGGATTATTATTAGGATGCATGACAGTTGTCTCCATAACAATCACAAGAACGAACAAAAGGCATGAAAACGTAGGCGCGTCTCAACATATCGCCCTCCCACTCCCATCTATCCAGAACCCCTGTATGCCCAATATGCAGTTTCCAGTTTACTTCTAGCCTGGGTTTGGAATTTTGTTGGATTGTTGATAATGCACATACAGTAATCTCGAGAAACAAAAGGATACACTCTTCCTCCTGAAAATAGGTCTCAGCTATCTGTAAAGAGAAAAGAAATCAAGAAGTCAATACTAAACAGTAGCACTTTAACATGTCGTTCTGTGCCAGCCTCAAGTGCAAACATGGAGTGCTTGCCAAAACAAGATTAGGACCACCATGGCTGGTGCCCTGCACAACAACGCATTTAAGCATAAGTTGATCCTGTTATCAAAACAACAGTCTACATTTTCAAAGGACAACGGAGATATAGGTTTATGAATAATTACTGAAGACATAATAATGAAGTGTACATTGACATGACTGAATTTTAACTATATCAAAATTGTCACTTTCTGCAGTAGATTAACCATAAATCTTTAGAAAAATCACACATTAACCATTAAACACATAAGCTTGGAACAACAATCTGCTGTTCTATCTCTATTGTGGATGAAATTTGTTTTACAGTGAACAGCGTAAGTTGGGTGAAGAGGTAAACAGAGTTATAATAAGCATTTTACCAAATATAGATTTGGATGTGTTTTCCTATGTAAGTACATGTGGGCCCTCATACTGTAGCTTTGACAGAATATACACGTTCTACACAAATCCTTACATAAAATGGTTACTACTTTTTCAATGTACAAAACAGTATTCTACCCAAGCTGGCCTTCAACCGGTCAACTCATGTGGTAGGGGTCTCATCTGAAGCAGTGTTTAAATAATTTCAATGAAGAAAACCCGTGTGGCAATGGGGCTAAAACACTTTAAACAACTTTAAGTTTTCAGTAAATAGATGGGAGACTTACAATTCCTACGTGTACAGTGATAACAAATCAACCAATGATGCTGTTTTTTCTAAAAATGCATATACGTAGCTAGCAAATGAGGCTACTGAATAATAATTACAATTAATTAAAAATTACAAATAACTTGCTAGGTCTCACTGTGGCCAAGAGAGACATTGCAAGGGCCTGGAAGAACGCGCAGGCCCCATCGCTCGTAGCATGGAAGAGGGGCCTGGATTTCTGCATGGGGATGGAGAAACCCATATTACTGGCTCGGGGCTGCCCCAGCAAGCACTTCAAGATTTGGAAAAGATGGGCCGATTATAAGGGTATTTGGTTGGAGCCACCAGTGGAACCAGACCCTGATCTTGAGGCTTAAGTCCGCTCTGGTTTGGACTGTGTGTGTGTGTAGGACAGGACAGGTTGAGTACCGTGCGGGGGGGGGGGGGGGGGGGGGGAGGGATCCGGGTGGGATGGAGTCTGGGAGGGTTGGGAGGGGATAGGAGTTGGGAAGGGGAAAGTTGAGTTATGTACATTGATCCAGATGTATTGATTATGAACATAATGATGGATTACGTTGTGGTTTATGTATGCTGGTGTCCTGCAGATACCTCTGGGGTACAGGGGTCTGCGACTTTTTATGTGATCTATCAATAAAAAATGTGTTTAAAAAACAAATAACAAAAAACATCAATACTTTTCGTGTGGAGCACACTTTAAACATATGTGACAAAAAACGTAACAGGGGCTCCTTATAAATTACTAAACAGTACCTATTCCATTAACAACTGCAGAATTGAAGCTTGACTTCGTTTTATCGGCTTGCAGCCTTAACTTTAAATATCAAATAGGTCTCTACTGCAAACCTCTTAACCTGCTCAGCTATCTTGCAGACCACCACCAGAGTGACAGTCATTCTGCTGGCTTTGAAGCTCTAACTGGCGGCTCCTAATTTCTTCAAGATATACTATCAACAACATCCGAGATCCAGGGCTATAATATTGAATTTTTTCATCACTTTTCTAAAATTCTGAAGTCAAGTAAATCGCCTAGGTTTCTCCATTTTATATGATGTGCCCTGGCTGCAGGCTCATCCCTGTATTTACTTAGAAATAGAGATGCAGGTGCTGGGAATTTTTTCCGGTCTCTGGCCAGGACAGCATGATGTCGCGCCCTGGAGACAACAGTCTTTTTGATATTTGAGGGTAACAGAGACTTAAACAAGGCTGATAGCTGGTTTAGCACACAAATGTGTAGATCCTAATGCTAAAGACAGTTGGGAGGCCCACCACCATGAAATGCTGTGTAAATAGGAGATTTAGTCAGCCAGGTTTAATGAATGAGATGACCAAGACAGTTAGAAATGTCAAAGCAAAATATCGGGAGAAGGCAGACATAACGTACCAGTAAATTTGCTCCAGGTTTATCTTGTAATAGCACATTTTAATCAAGCTTCGGTTCAAGCTTAGTTTCAATATCAAACTTGAGTTGCAACAATCATCCCATTTTTCTGCCAAAACCTGACAGGGCAGCTAGTCTTGTGTGTTTTCTAGCTTAATCTATTTCATAAGATTCCTAGTTGTGTTTTAAGTAACGTTTTATGAACTACACCCAACTGATTAAGACTACTAGAATTAGTTCACTCTGCCAGTAATCTGTAGTATATCAACTCAATTTCATTTTAGCATGCTTGAGCTCAGCCTGAAAATACCTTTGTTCTCGTCTGCAAGGTCGAAACCGCACTCATGCCCGTCCCCTGAATTTATTATCTGTTTTAAATCGGAAACGTGTGGCAAGCTCACCATAGGGAAAGATAGCTGGTGGTAGTTTATTAAGAAGTGCTCAACATGTAAGCAATATTATCAAAGAGGGAGAGCTCTCCTCTTGGATAATACTGCTATTGTAAATCACATCTGTCTGATTTGCAATGTGTATTAAAGAAAAAGAGGTGGGAATACAGAAAAAAATATATATATACTATACACTGAAAAACACAAAGGTTTAGGGATGTTAAAGCTCAGATGTAACACATAAAAAACAAGAGGAAATCAACAGTTAGTGTTAGCTGAGCTAACTATAGCTTACGTCCCTGCAATGCACTGCTGATGACCTCACATATTACATCGCTCATGAGACATGGTCAGTGGCATCACTGATTACATCACTGATGACGTCATCCAGTGATTTGTGTGTTTTCTAAAAGCAACTGTGTGTTACACATATATACTAAGGTAAGTGGCTGTGGAAGTGTCGTGTGAGTGAGTGGGTGTGTAAGTGGTGCATAGAAGAGTGAGTACATATTAGAAAGACTGTATACATGAGTGAGTGTGAGTTTTATATAGGTGGGTGAGTGGGTAAATCAGTGGGTGTACGAGTGAGTAGCTGTGTGATTATTTGTAAGGGGGAGTGGATTTGTATATCCGAATTAAGATTATTTGAATTGAATTGTATGGGTGGGTAAGTGGGTGTGTGTGTGTGTGTGTGTGTGTGTAAGTAGCTGTAATGGTGAATGAGTGAATGTGTGTGAGTGGCTGTATGGGTGAGTGAGTATGAGAGAGGTTGTATCGGGACCGTTTGAACTTGTCTCAGTGACTGTATAGGTGAGTGAGTATATGTGTTAGTATATGTACCAACTGAGTAGGTGTGCAAGTAGCTCGATGGGTGACTAATTCAGTGTGTGAGTGGCTGTACGGGTGTATGAGTGGATGTGTAAGTTTGTATGACTGGATGTGTGAGTAGCTGTGTTTGTCAGTTGGTATCTGTATACGTGGCTGTATTTGTGAGTTACTGCTTGTGTTAGTGGCTGTATGGGTGAGTAGATGTGTGAGTAGCACTATGGATCAGTGAGTTGGTGTGCGAGTGTTTGAATGGGTTTCTGAAAGGTTAGATCAGTGGTTGCGTGGGTGTATGAGATGTTGTATGGGGTGTAAGTGGGTGTATCAGTGGTTCTGTGGAGCATGTCATCAGTGATGTCACTAACCATGTCATGAGTGATGGAATATGTGAGTTCTTAAGTAGTGCATTGCGGAGGTGTAAGTTATGGTTAGCTCATCTAACTATAACTGCTAAAACCTGTAACCTTTGTGTTTTTCAGTAAATTTCTATATTTTTTAAACTATTTCCAAACTAGATGACTGGCAACATTTCTTGGTTTAAGTGTTTGCAGCTAATCGCTTCTCAGCATGAGATTGTTTGGATCTTTGGAAGATTCACATCTCTAGATAAACAAATTAATGTTTTCATTAATAATTTCAAAACTACTGAATGGATTTAGAGCAAATTACAAAACTGTCTCTTTCTGGACTAAGAGCCAGCTTTCTGCCAAATGTGGCGTAATTCCGTTCAGTGTTTGGGCTGTAGTCTTGTCTAAAATCGCGATGGGTAATTGCATGGGGAAAACGCGTCTTGGGACCCTCTCCCCCTTTTTCTTGACCCCAGCTTGACGAATCACCCCAAAACTATCCAAACAGCAGCTGAGGTGGGTGGCAAACTAGTTTTGAACATTTTGTGAAGATTCTTCAAACTGTGCCAAAGTTTTTGGTAAAACAAAAAATGCTTTGTCTATCGCAAGTAGGTCCTAACTATAACTATCCACTGGCAACGGGCAGAAGTATATATCTATATCCAGGGCTTTAAGAGGGCCAGGTCTCACCAGTCCTGAGCACCGGCAGTTTTTTAAAGGAGCCTTCGAAACGAGTCTCTATCGGGCTCTGTTTGTTTCCTGGCACAGCCAGTCCATTTTTTTTCCCACTGCAGTGACAGCAGCACATCGATGCGCGCTGCTCACTTCTCACTAGTGGAGAAGTTGCATTATGACGTCATGCCAGGTGAGCATTTTAGGGGAAGGGAAATCCTTTAACACCTTGGCAGCTAGAGGTTTTCCCCTCCTGTGCTGATTGATTGATGAATCCCATTGTTTCATGACGAGCTCATCTCAGCACAGCTCCACTGTGCCTCATGACGAGCTGAGCTCGTCATGAGCAGCGAAGGGGTTAAAGAGAGTAATTTTCTCTCTAGATTTCCCTTCTCTTTCTGAAACTCGGGAGCAGCAACATTGTCGTGGTGTCATCAGGGCTTTAAGTGAAAGCTTTTTCAATATTATATACAAGCCATAGTTGCTGCTTATTTATCTTATGCAACTAACAACCATTGACAAAGCCAACATTCCTGACTTCTTGTAGGCATGATGTTACTTGTTGTGCAATATATCTGGATGCAATGACAGAAACAGCAAAATACCAATCAGGCAGCACAGTATGCTAAGCACTGATTTTTCGCTTACAAGTTTTTAAGCCAAGCCCTTAATTACATTGGCCATGCCCCTTTGAGAGATCCCCGTTTTGTCATCCCACATAAAGCCCTGTCTATACCTATACATATATCTTACCTACTGGTGGTCGCCAGTAGGTAGTTATAGTTAGGACCTACTTCCAAACGTGTTTTTTGACATACCTATATCTTTGGTGCCATTTGACGATGTTGCCGTAGTCAAGTCTTGATGTAATATGAGCGTGGACTACGGTCTTTTGGGTGGAAACGGGCAACATCCATAGAATCTTCTTGATCCATTTTAGACTGGTGAAACAGAGCAGCTACCTTAACAGTTTGTTGGTGCATGGGCAGTGTGTTGTCCACAATGATGCCCAGGTTCCGAACATGGCTGGTAGGTTCAGGGAGATTACCCATTTGAGTAGGCCAGTGGGAGAGCTTCCAGAGGTCTTTCTTTTTCCCCAAGATGAGAACCTCGGTCTTATCACCATTTAGATTTAGCTGGTTTTTGGTCATCCAGTTGGAAATGTTAATGAGGCCTTGTTTGAGATGGGAAGGAGCTAGCGAGTTAGAGGGAAAAGATGATTTGGAAATCGTCCGCGTAGGTAAACAGAGTTAGTCCAGCTTGATCTGCTATATCTGCTAAAGGTCCAACGTAAAGGTTAAATAGCAGTGGACTGAGGATTGAGCCCTGAGGGTACTCCTTGAGGTGAAGTATAGATTTTTTAGCAGGCTGTGGTTGACATGATTTGGAGCGTGCGATTTTCTAGAAAGGAAGCGATTCACTCTAGCCTCGCGCCGCAAATTGCCAGGGTTTTTAAGCGTATGTATTAGCCGTTTGTGCGAGATGGTATCAAAAGCCACACTAAGATCCAATAAAATAAGTGCGACTGTTTGACCTTCATCTAGAAGTTTACGAAGCTTTTCGGTGACGCCCAGTAATGCTGTCTCCGTGGAGTAATCGGCCCGAAAACCAGATTGAGAAGGATGGAGAGAGTTATTGTTTTCCGTGAATTGTGTTAGATGTGAGTGAATATGTCTTGCCAGAATTTTCGAAAAGACTGGTAAGAGGGAAATGGGTCTATAATTGGACAGAACCTCCGAGTCAGCCATAGGGTTTTTTAGGAGGGGGCTCACCATTGCATGTTTCCAGGGAGCAGGTACAATGGATTGTAGAAGTGAGGTATTAAGAGTATTAAGAATCACCTTCAAATGAGGGTTACAAGTTGTTACAAGATGTTGATGGGAAGGGGATCATTAGGCGAACCTGATTTAATACTTTCAAGAATAGTTTTAAATTCGTCCATATTAATGGGAGGCCAACAGTCTAAGGTGCCCATAAAGTCAGAGGAAATTACAGTGTCCTCCTGGTTAGTGGAAATGGTGTTGTCAGAGTTGGACCTATTCATTTCCAGGATTATATTTTGAATTTTCCCTCTGAAAAATTGAGCGAGATTATCGCACTGTAGCTTGTTTAAAGACCGAGGAGTTGCGACTGTTTGAGATACCGCCAGTTCTTTGACCATGTTGAACAGAGTTTTTGAGCGGTTGGTGGCTTCGGTGATAGTTTTAGAAACATAGGTGGCTTTCGTTTTTATACAGGAGGTGTGATAATTATTTCTGGCCTTGGTATATATAATTTTTTGCTGAGGCGAGTAATGTTTACCCCATTTCCTCTCTAGTGCTTTACATTTGGATTTTTCAATTTTGAGTGAGTCATTAAACCATGGGGCTTGGGGGCTAGGATTATTGAGTTTTTTGTGAGATGTGGGCAGACATAAATCAACGGCTTTAGAAAGCCATTTTTGCGTGGTCTCAGCAGAGATTTCCATTTCAAGGTCATCTGGGGAGGGAATTACCACAGAGAGTTTTATTTAAAGCAGAGAGGTCAAGTTTTTTCCAATTCCTTCTCGGGGTTATCTAAAGGGAGAAAGGAGGAGTCTTTGGGACGGGTAGTCCAAGAGTGAATTTAGATAAAAAATGATCTGACCAGCATATAGGAATGGCAGAAAGGCTAGAGAATATAGGGTCTAGCAGATGTCCTGCTTTGGGTTTGGGGCCAGAATTAAGAAGCTTGATGTTAAGGGCTGCAAGGTCATCGATCAGGTTATTGCAGATATTGTTAGAAAGATCTTCTAAGTGAAGATTGAAGTCTCCAATAAGAGAGAAGTTCTTAGAACTAAGATGAAGCGGGTAACATAGTTGGCGAAGGTGGTAGCCCACTGTGTTGGGTTTCCTGGAGGACGATAAACCAGCATACCCGATAGAGTGAAATTGGGGGTCAGAGTTAATTTGAAAGAGGCAGCTTCGCAATCAGGGATGTTCAAGGGGTCAAAACTACATTTCAGGTGATTTTTAAAAATAATGGCGATACCACCTCCTGTTTTCAGTGCTCTATCTCTCCGCATGATGGTATAATTGGTGGGGAGAGCTGTGGCTATGTCAGGGCCAACGCTGTTGTGCAACCATGTTTCAGTCAGAAAGAGAGCGTCTGGCTGCTCTTCCCAAATAAGGTTAAAGATGTCAAGTTTATGTTTGGGAAGTGAGCGACAATTTAGACTAAAAAACAAAAAGTTGTCAGCGATAGGAGCAATATGAGGGGTATGCGAAGTGCAATTTTTAGTAGTGGGGGGATATGGTTGGAAGTTCAAGAGCGAGAAGTTACAGTTAGGGTATGTTGAGCTACCTGCGTGTTTTGCCACTAGTGTTATGCATCCTTTTAAACTAGGGGGACGAAGTGCCAATAATTGTTCAGATGAGAGTACGTGTGTTTGGGGTTGTTAGGGCAGGGGTCCGGGCCCCTGGTCCCGTCCGGGCACAGACGGTCTAGTCTTTGGCTCGGCTTCGGTGCGACCGCTGCGAGCGTCCGCTGCCCGGGTTGCCTGACATCAGATTGAAGTAAAGGACGGGCTCTAGGTCAGGTGACCGTCAGGGCTCCACCTCTACTTACTGGCCCAATAGCGTAGATCCCCTGGAGAACAGACATCGCCCTACACCCTCCACAACAATCAAGCCTAGCGCTTGCGGTGGACCGGGGTGTTTGTAGAGAGGAGATAGCGCTGCCAGTACGTTTTTACACGTTTTAAAAGTTAAGTGCTGGGGAGTGTTTTAAAAAATAACAGATCACAATTGCAGGTCAACTTACAGGTCGCGGTGCCGATTTAGTAATGCACGCGTCCGCTGCGCGGGTTGCCTGACATCAGATTGAAGTAGAGGACTGGCTCTAGGTCAGGTGACCGTCGGGGCTCCGCCTCTACGTACTGGCCCAATAGCGTAGGTCCCCTGGAGAACAGACACCGCCCTACACCCTCCACAACAATCAAGCCTAGCGCTTGTGGTGGACATTATTTAATAATACTATTCTCGCTGTATGCATTATACTTTGCATTCTGTCTAATGATTGTAGCAGTTCACCTCTCTTGCATGAGAAAGAAGACTGTTCAATGAACCTTTTATTGAAAACGCCTGTCTCACTATTTCACTGCAAACTCTGTAGAAACGAAGAATGCACGATTGACTGAGTGAAATACTTATCTATTGTTTCTACGACTCTGAAGATATTTTCCAGTCCTAGGGAAACAAAGTTGACATGCTTATGCGGTTGTCAGAAACTAATCCCTTCTTGTAAATTCGAGAACGTTTCTAGTGACCTCTGAGCTAGCTGGCACTCACAATTAAGTTTAGTATATTCAATAGAGACCTACTGACCTAAGTCCTACGTCATATCTATAGGATATATTATTCCAATGCGCAGAGCCTATTTGGAATATACAGCCTGATTCATCAAGCCGAAAGTGGCTCGCAAAGGGCCAGATTCTGAGAATCTGGCCCTTTGCGAGCGCTATTTTTGCATTTGGGATTCATCATCCCAAATGCAAAAATCGGTAATAGCGATTTCGCTATTTTGCGAGGAATTACATTTAAGGAATCTCTATTTGAGATTCCTTAAATTCAATTCATCATCCATTTAAAATTTGCGAATTCGCAATTTCGGCCCGCTATTTACCGCAAGGTCAAACCTCGTGGTAAATAGCGAAAACCCAGAAAAATGCTTTTAAAAGCATTTTTCGGAGTTGCACGTTGCACACACACATGTCCTTTGGACATGTGTGTGCGCAACACCTGTTTAAATTAGCATTTAAGGGGTGCTACAGGGTGTCCTCTGGACACCCCTGGCACCCTTTAAATCGCTATCTTATTTGCGATTAGCTAATTGCTAATCGTAAATAAGGAATACTCCCCATTCGGAATGAATGGGGAGTTATTCCTTATTTGCGATTAGCAATTTTCTAATCGCAAATAAGGAATCTGTAGGAATCGCAAACATTTTTGCTATTCCTGCATGAATCCCGTTTTGCGAGTCTGGCATAGCGATTCCTTATGATTCGCTATTTCAGACTCGCAAAACCTCCCAATGATGAATCAGGCTAATAGGAACTACACTACAACGGCACCCAAACTTAGTTTGCTTGGCCCCAGGGGATGGAGTCTCCGGAGCCAAAATTGGCCCAGAGAGGAGGGCCGCATGTCCCCCCTCCCCTTCTAGTAATTGGCCGGGCCCTGGGGGACTGTACGGCCCTCCTCCCTTTCTAATAATTGGCCAGGTCCCGGGGGAGGGGTTCTTGGGGCTGAAATAGGCACCCTTCCCCCACTGATTTTTTGCTGTGCCCGAGGGATGATGTCCCCGGGGCCAAAATCATCCCCCCTCCCCTCTTTAGTAAGGAGGACTTCTTTTTGTTGCCCTCTCCTGGTGAGAGGAGAGTCCCTGGTTCTTCCATTACATTACTACGAGTATGCAAATGTGCAAATTACCTGGAAGCTCTGTCTGTATGGCCCGCCCTATCCACCTAAGTAGTATGCAAAGGTCTTCTTGCCTTTTGCCAGCATGATGGGCAGCTTACCAAAACCTTTTGGTGGCGCTTTCTTGATGCAGAGGAACATGAGGAGATCTCCAGCAAACAAAGAAGCACTTCATATAGTTAAGATGGAGGACTCTTGTTAGGTGGAAATTTCCCACTTTGTATTCTCGTTGTTTTCTCTAATGGGTGATCCATGTTATCACAGATATCTGTATAAAAACGCATGAGGAACTATCATATTGCTGAACCTCACACAAGGTCACTGGAGATATTTTCTTGTGGTCCATTGTACAAATGTAGTGTAAAATACGCACTGGACATTCTCACACCCACTCACAGACCCAGAGACACTCACGTACTCACTCAGACCCACTCAGAAATTAATGTACCGAGTCACAGACACAGGTACCCATTTAAAGACCCACAGAGAGTCTCACACACTCACTCACAAACCCACACTGCCAATGATCGAACAACTAACAAACCCATACAGGCACTCAAGTAGATTAATTGTCTAATTAATAAAACCATTACAATACGTATCAATACATTAATTTTGACACTTGACTCAACAATACATCAGTCACAATCAAAATCAAACCACAATAAAAATAAAGTACTTGGCATTAAAAAGAGATTTGCAAATTCACTGTGTCCATGGCAATATGGATGAAAGAGTGGTTATGTGAGTGGTTAAATTGGTCTTTTAGTAGGTATGCGAGTGTTGTATGGACATGAGTGGATATATGAAAGGCTGCATGAGGGTGTGTGAAGGGGTGTGTCGATTATCAGTGATGTTACTGACTGTGTCAAGAGTGATGTAATATGTGAGGTCATAAGCAGTGTATTGCCGGGGCGCAAGTAATAGTTGACTCGGGTAACTGTAACCGCTAAATTTCTATGGTTTTGCACGAGTGAAATCTGAGCTATAACATCCCTAAACCTTTGTTTTTTTCAGTGAATATCTCGATCTATATAGATATATATAGTTTTTTTTTTTAGTTTGTTAACAACTTTGCTACTGTTCGAAAGATCTTCACAAAACTTTCAAAAAATAAATTTCATCCACCTCAGTTCCTTCCTGAAAATTTCAGGCTGATCCGCCAAGCGTGTGCAGAGAATAAAAAAAAAGGGGGGGGGCAACAAAACTCTAAATCCCCATGTATTTTCCATATACTTCTTGAAGACGATCTACAGCAAAAACTGCAGAATGGAATTAAACCAAATTTGGCAGGAGGCTCGATCTTGGTCCGTAGAATGTGCTTTTCGTGATTTGGTGTAAATTGGTTCAGTAGTTTTAGAGAAACTTTGGTTGCAAAAATAATTGTACATCTGGGCGATTTGGTCCACAAGAGTCTCAAGATGCTCTCACAGGAGGCCAATTTAAAAATAGAGTGTTCTGATTGGCCCAGAAAGCTTTATTTCCCTTGGGCCATATCTCACTCCCACCGGAGCGAGCGCTTTGACTGGCTGCTAGCAACATGGGAAAATGTTGCTGGCTGACATTAGAGGATTCCAGGACTTTGTCCCCTGTCCTGAAGTGATTTTTTTTTTTAAACAATTATGTAAGGAGGCGGGTAGGATACCCTGACCACTTAAGCCCCATGGTGATTGGGGAAAAAATGGTGATCTGGGCAGCATTTATAAGCCTTATGCCCCGGGAAGTCCACCCTGGGGGCTGTATTTATAAAAGGGAGGGGTGCTGCATGGTCCCTCTACCTGAGCCTCCAAAATCCCCGGAGTTGAACTGTGTTTACAGTGGGAGGAGAGCCATGTGGCCCCACCCTCTCCGAGCCTCCAAAGGCCCCTGGGAGCAAACCCCCAGAGCTGATTACTTTAAGAGAGGACGGCCCATGTAGCCCCCTCTTCCATGAGCCATTATTTGCCCTGGAGACCCCATTCCAAGGGGTCAGCTCACAAGCTATGTCGTGGAGTGTCTGTCCCAGGGGCCTAGCAGCTTCCCTGTCTGAAGCAGCACAGGCAGCAAAGTCTATGTTTGCCCTCGCTTGGCAGGATCACTTTTTAATTTCCTGCCAAGTGGGCGCAAACACCAAGCCCGCTCCAAGTGGGCGGGTGCTTTGAAAATGCTTCCGCCTGCTGAGAGTGTATGTTTGATAGGTTTTCCTGCCCACACTGAAGTTGGCAGGAAACAGATAAAAATACTGCTCCCACTCGGAGGGAGCAGCATTAGCAGGTAGTTTCTATCAGATAAGGCGTTACCGAAGGTATTTAACATGTTAATCTGATAGAGACTTCTAGATGCAGATTCCTCCCCAAGCAATACCTCTTCCGAGGTGGGGCTGTGACACAGATTAGACTAGAAAGTCCTGTAGGACCGAATGGGCAAAATGCCCGTCTCGCAGGACCGGACTGTCCAGGCAGTAGTGCTTCGTAAACGAGTGCAGGAAAAGTCCATGTTGCTGCCTTAAAGACATCCAGGACAGGTACTCAGTGGGCTAACACGGTGGTCGCAGCCTTGGCTCTGGAAGAGTGAGATTGAAATCCTTCAGGAGGTTGCTTTTTGGCCAGTGCCTAGCAGGTTTTGATGCAGAGCGCTGTCCTTCATGAGATGGTCAGATATTGCTCCGCCCTTCTTTTTTGGCTCTGATGTACCCCCACAAAGAGTTGCTTATCCACCCAGAACTCTTTTGTGCGGTCAAGGTAGAACAATGCTATTTTCTGGGTCTAGCTGATGGAGTTTCTCCTCTTCTTTAGAAGGTTTGAGGTTGAGTATAAACGGAAAGCAGAGTGATAGACTGGCCTATATGACAAGGGAGTTACCACCTTCTGTGTGAAGGATGATCTAGTGCGAAGGACCAGTTGGGATGGGTAGATTTATTTTATTTATTTTTTGAGTTTTATATAGCGCTAGCTAGACCTAAGGGTATTAGACAGCTCTACATGTTTTAAGAATACGTTTACAAAAAGTACATGATGAAAGTCAAGTGGGATTCACAAACAGTCATATAGAAAATTATAGTAGAGAACAGAGCAGAAAAGAAGACCACAGTAAATGTAAATGTAAAATGTAAATGTATAGGCATTTATATAGCGCACTACTTACCCGTAGGGTCCCAAGGCGCTTCGACCGCTGCGAAACCCTTCCTGGCTTCCCTGAGAGATGGTCCCTTAATGGGTATCTCCAGGGTGAGACCAGGCATCCCCGGCGGTCTGGTGGGGCCGTTAGTGAAGATGAGGCAAGCTAATGCCCAGAGTTGCCGAGTGTGATCGCTGATCAGAGTGGGCACCGAGGCGAGAGAATTATCGAGTCCGCTGACCCTGGTCCAGAAACCTGCCGCGCCGGGAATCGAACCCTGGTCCCGGGCCGTCCTCTGCTCTCGGGTCTGCCGCCTCTAACCAGTGAGCCACACTACTTCACAGTAAGGATAGAGTAATTGTTGCAAAGCCATCCTGTGCCCTGGTAGCCCCCAACTTGTTGTTGGACTGATACTGGTGGTAACTGACTCTGACAGACCCTAGGCTCTTCCTAACCAGGCCCAGGGCTATACTGAAATAGACACTTAGAATACAGTTAAAACACCTACATACACCAGGGTTCCCTACGGTTTAGGGTACCCCAGTGATTGGTATGGCCTCCCCTAGAAGGCTCTACTACATAAACGGGCAGGAGGATTGAAACTACCTTTAAGTCCCTAGTACAGAATAGAGCAGGGCAGTTTAGAGGCAAGCAGCCTTTCTGCATTTGCACGTATGCACTACTGAAGCCGGAGGCCAGTTTAAAAGTAGCCCTGTGTTGTAGGATTGCTTTTAAAATGCAAATTGTGCTCAAACTTGATGTGGTGTTTGGGGCACTTACAAATGAATAAACCACAATGTTTGGGTATAGTAGGTACCCCCAGTTTTATGTGCCCTGGATTTAATGAAATTGTACATTTCACCCCCCCCCCCCCCCAAGTGATAAACGGTTTCACAAAATTGACTTTCGTGTTAAGAGGTTAATAGCACTGTGGAGGAGGAACTGCAATATTTTTACATATTCAGACAGAACCCCTAGAGTCTCCCCTAGGTGTTCCAGGGGTGGAGGTCCTGTAGATATAAGCAGTGTTCTTATAAAAGGTGTTTTTATAAGCCCTGGTGTTGGAGCAATGGCCCAAGTAATTTTTACCATTGCAAATCCCTAGCCACATAGGTTAACATGGCAAGACGGTATTAATTAATAATTCACGTGAGGAGAATAATAAAAATAGCACTCAAGGACTTCCCAGAATGGTATTGATAAATCCAACAATATGGTACTGTTGAATTTCTCCTAAAATATACATGTAGGAGAGTAGAATTCTGCTTCCTATGGTTACCACCACTTTTTGCTGTGATTCTCTGGTTTTTCGACTTTAGTGTGGCTGTGAACCTGCTAATCAGGCCCAAAGCTCACATGCTCTCTCTCTAAATTGATACCATGTACTTTAGGTACATACCAGATTAGTTACTGCGTCACCCTTGTGAGCCCCTGTCAAGTGTACTATAGGTACCCAGGGCATAGGTGCACCCTAGGCCTACCAGGGGCTGCAGCATGTATTGTGCCACCCCTGGTTTGCCTTCCAAACTGACACCACAGGCCTGTTCTTACAGCCTGGGTAAGGTGGTGTAATCACCCCTTACTTAGATATAGTATACCTATATCTATATACCTATATAGACACACATGCACCTATAAACCACTCCTATGACAGACCTCGACAATCCTGGAGGTAGAGTGCTTGGTTTTATGTGAGAGGGTGCCTTAGCATGAGCTGAACCCCTCTGCAGCTTTCGGAACCATCTCCTTATAGCTGTTCTATGATATAGCCATACCATATATTCTTAAGTGCATTATAATCCTTGCGGTTAATGCTAACTTTGGTTTGACTTTATCAAAACATGTCGTGTAAGCTGTCAAACACTTTGGAATACTACCCCCCCCCCCACCGCCTCTCCTGGCGGCAGGGGTAGCATTCCACCCTTCTAGAGGGTGAAGACATGTAGTTACTGGTTTACCCGGTTAAAATTAAACAGAGCCTCAGCATCACATGCTGCTGCCACAGACACGAGTCTGCCCTCCTGCTGCTGGACAAAACTGAGGCAGAGGAGGCCTGGACAATAGGTTTCCTGTCCAGGGAGGTGTTGGCACCTCCCAAGACAGGCTCTTAGTGTATTGGGGCAGGGAGGGCTGCATTCAGTGAATGCTTTCCGGACACTGCCTGGGGCACAAGGTGCTCCATGCATTTCCCAGTTCAAACCGGTTGCTGGGGCACTCAGCCCCAGCTCTGGTGCTTAACTGGACAAAGGGGAAGGGGTGTAACCACCCCCTCCCTATGTCCACCCATAGGAGGGACCTTAGAGTTAGTCCAACCCCTAAACTTACTATAAGTATAGAACCCCAGTCCCTAGCACTTTAGATTACCCTGGATGAAACTCTGCAACATATATCCTAGACCTTCGACATTCCATTTTGACTGGAAGACAGAAGAAATCTCCCTTGTGGTCAAGGAGTGACCACCCTGTTCAAACAGGCACCAACAGCATTGTTGCTTGTCTGCATTTTTGAGGCTCCCGCCAGACCCTGATGAAGAATCTGGGACACAGGACACGGACTTCCAGACATCTCTGACCCGACCTTTGCTCCCAGCAAAGCGGATACCCGTGGCGGACACGAGAGACGTGGGACCGGAACTCCTGGACATCCTGCATTTTGCTACCTGCATCAACTTCAAGGTATCCCCAAATTGTGCTTTGGAGTGCTTGAAGCCCCATCCCGAGCACCTTTTGCACCGAAGCTCAGAGGTCCACACTCCACGAGTGTCCCGTGGTCCCGCTTTGTGCCTTTCAGCTTGACGCGTCTTCGCGGTTCCTAGTCCGTTGGCTAGCGAGCCCCTAAGAAGACAACCCTTTGATTAAACGTGCTTCCCTGGTTGCTCCAGGCTTGCTCCAACTTCCCTGCAAAGTAGAAGTTCCACAGTGCTTGCTGGTCTGCACTGAAGCCAAACTCGACATCCTGCA
The DNA here is from genome assembly GCF_964263255.1 of Lissotriton vulgaris. Lineage (NCBI taxonomy): Eukaryota > Metazoa > Chordata > Amphibia > Caudata > Salamandridae > Lissotriton > Lissotriton vulgaris. The sequence goes on along the minus strand of NC_141694.1, from coordinate 1,250,666,567 downwards.
TGGGGTACATTTGCCAAGGCGTGTTGGGTCCAATCCGGCTACCAACACCGCAGTCAACTAGATCTTTTGTGGGACAGCTCGAATCCAGCTCCTGTTCGTCGACGCCTCCTGGACCTCCTGGCTGAAGAGACAAACTTCACCTTTTAACCTGAATCACCCAACATCTGGTGGCATCTTTCTATCGCCGCCCTGGTCACTGGCTAGTGACCCAGACTCTGTCTCCTCTGCTTTCAGGTTCTTCACATCTCCGATCCACCCTTGGATCCACCCGGACACTTTTCCTCTGGTCGCCTGCAGCACTTCTTCGCAACTCTCCACTGGAATCGATGACGAAACCCGACACAAAAAGACACCTATGCACCCAACTTCCCTGGGTGAGGTAACACGAGGTACTCCAGTGCTCCTGTGGGTATTGACTCTCTAAGTGTCCTAGTCTAAAAGGGTTCCATCGCAGTTCACCTCCTTGTACTGTAACAGGGATTCTACGCAAACACAGAACTGTGCACAGAGACTTAGGACATCAGTGAATTAGGGTGTGCCGAAACTCACCTCAGTACCCAAAATCCCCTACCAGATTAGCAATCATTGTCACGTTAGCTCTTCGTCCTATAGCAAAGAAAACTGATGATTAGACAACCTAGAACATGCGACTTAGGACCATCTCAGCAATGGTGGGAAGTGAGAATACTCTTTTGTTATACGCTCATACCAGTCCACAACAGGAGTAAAATAGACACACGGTAAGGTTAAAATGTGTATTTTAACGACGTGATCTCAAGCGCAGTATTTTAATCAACATCAGCATACGAATGGATAATAATACGGACAGCATGGTTACAATTCAATAAAATACAAAAGGAGGAATCATGTTACAATGTAAACAGGTGATAAAAGCGCCTATTTAAAGCACCCTCCCTATTTAGGAACTATGTATTATAAAACTATAGAAGGTCTCTTGAGCTTTCTTAGGGGGACAAGATTTACCTGTCCGCTCAGTAAGTGTAAATTACATCAGGACCGGTTAGTCTCACTGCATGCCTGGAATCTTCCAAGTGTGTCAATTCTGGCAAGGGTGCTATGATAAAGGCGCCAGAATCCTACTCGGCTTGCAGCTCCTAAATTGTTGTGTCTAGAATGTGTTACACGGACAAGCCAATAAACAGGCTCGCATTATGATAACCTTGGCAGCTTAGCACTCACTGTACAGACTGGGGATACAATGTATGTCTACAGATGTCGAAAAACAACCCTTTTCCCATGTATAGACCTTCATCCAAGCTAAGTCAGCAAAAACCGCTAAGCAGTGTCGTGCGCAAAAGGGAAAAATGGCGTTTAAACTTCGAATGAGCCATGCTAACTTAACATACACGCAGAAGAGGCCCATAAACCATACGACAGTACCCTTAATCTTTAAAATTGTAACTTGTTCGTTCCCCATAGAAAGTCAAAGGTAACCCGCGGCTGTGTTTAGACACTGCACGCGTCTCCCGTGGACCTTCTACATCCTAACCTTTGGTTGTTCTGAGTAGCCCCAGCAATTCCACAGGCCCCAGACCTGCTTTGTAACTCTCACGTGGTTTTTATACCACTATTTTTGTAAATGGTTTATGAGGCCCCTAGGGCAAAACCTATACTGTGCAACTTATCGTATGCTAATCAAGTTCCTTGTATTGTACTTTTACCTCTGACTTCATAAAGAGTGCAGAGGGGTTGTGTTTAGAATAAATACATATATATATTTGATATATACCTTGTGTGGTGTGCTTTCATTTGGTACTCAAGAGATTATAAATGGTAAAACAACTTGCTTAACTTTTCTCTAAGTCTTAGCCTGAAGACTGCTCTCCACAGCTACCACTAGGATAGTTTTCTATAAGGTTGACTTTATAACCTACCATCAATAAGGGTCGATTAGACTGGTGCAAGGTGCCCACTAGTATAGTGGACATCATATACCAGGCTAATTTCTCACAATACAGACAAAGTTATAAGACGTTCTTGCCTGTAAGGCAAAATTCAACTGTCCAGTGGTCTGTCCTGATTGGCCAGAGTTAAGTGGATTAGCCAGGCTGCTTTGATGAGGTGATAAGGAGCATCTGGGGTTAGACTGTCGTTCTGGGAGGGCAGAGTTCTGCTACATAGGAATGCCAGGGGAGGGGTCGTAAACTATCCTCTAGGATATCATTGAGTCACACTTCGGAGTAAGAGGTCATGCTCTGGGGTGTTGTCCTGCACCTCATTGGATAGGAGTTGGTATTTTAAGAGGCATTTAGATAAATCTGAATGTGTTAAGTGTTGGAGGAAATTTGATAAGTATTAATACATTATCCTGACACTTGAAATATTTCCGTTGAAAAAATAAGTTTGGTCCATAGAATTGGATATTTGCATGATTGTTATTTTCATGTATATGATGCGAAATTTAAATACGTTTTGTATTTGATTAATGTATATATTAATTTGATGATCTCTGTGTTTTTGTAATTTGTTGTAAATAACCTTCCATTGTGTGTATGTCCAATTGTGTCCATGATTGTAGGCCATTGTGAACTGTTATATATATGCTGTGTTTTATGTGTTAATTTGGGGAATATTTGTTTCTTTTTCAGTCATTTGGAAGACTATTTAACAAAAAGGAATGGTTTAGTAAAAATTCCATTTGAACGGATAAAAGATTAGTCTGTTCGTCACTCCATCTCTAAGATGGTACGGAGCCAGGTTCTTGTTTTGTGTTTTGAATATTTTAAAAAGTGGCAGAATAGAGGATTCTCGGTAGCAAAGGCGGCACACCACCCTGGATGTGGTCACCTCGGGGGCGGATTAGCTACAAGGGCTAGAAGCCCATTAGCTACTTGCACCCACACCCCTAACATCCCTAAATCTAGGATTTGAGGGATACCCCTGGAACCAGAATCTCAGATCTCACTCGACTTGCAAAAAAGGACAAAGAACAGACCAGTGTCTGTGACATCAGGACCTACACAAAATAAAGGCGCAATACTCTGCACCTGTGGCAACTATCCTGCAAATGCATGACTGGGACTTGTCCGGACCAAAGACAGGTTCAGCCTGACAGAGTTACCCCTTTGAGAGCCAAAAGCAACCCCAGAACTCCCTTGAACTAGTGGCACTAGTCCCCTGCAGTCCACAGAAAAAGCACACTCCCGAAACCAAAGAATCACTAACTATCAGGTCAGCTGAGGGATCACCCAAAAGTAAACGGTCCAGTGCATTGTGGGGAATGTAGTCCTGACCTCCAAGCAAAGTTCATGTGGCTATAGTTTTTCCCCCGGACTTACAGATATAGAAATATCTTCAAGCTGACTTTACTGCTGCCAAGACTTGCTGGTGGCCAGTCCGGCAACCACCAGCTTTGTTCAGCGCTGTAACTTGAGGTACCTCCTCTGGAGATGGGGAGGGGTCATGGAAAGGCCCAAAGACTTGGCCATAGCGGTCCTGTCCTTGAAGCGCTTCTTCTACCCAAACAACAGGGCATGTCCAGGAGCAAAGCTTGATCATCTCCCAGAAAAGCCAGTGATTCTCAACCAGGCGTGGAGTCTATGGGCCACCGATGATATAATCGCTCTGCCTAGTAAGTCGGTTGTGTCCAGCCAACAGCATATGGTGAACTTGGCTGCATCCCTCCCATCAGCAATTGCTTGAGTGTATGGCTCGGTCTTCCTCCGAGGCCATTGGCAACTCTTGTGCAACCGAGGTCCAGAAGGTATGCGAGTATTGGCCCAAGAAGCACACGGTGTACACCGACTGCAGTGCCCGGCAGGCAGAAGAGAACTTTCACTTCACAAAGGTATCCAGCCTTTTGGATTCCCTCTCTGATGAAGTGGGTGGGACTGTGCCAGGGTTAACTCGGGACGTGGAGGCCTGGACTACCAGGTTCTCCAGGGTGGGTTGCTAGATGAGGAAATTGGGATCCCATGGAGCAGGGCGATGGGCAAATGACCTATTCACAGGAGCCCCTGTACAGGGCTTGGACGAGGCCTCAAGAAGGACATCTGTAAGTGGTTAATTAAAACGTAGTAACAGTTTGAATGGGGGTAACTCCTGGCTGAAGCACCTGAGTCAAGACACTTGTGTTGACTGCCACCGAGGGCAACATGAAGTCCAGAACCTTAGTCGCTCTACTCATCACCACAGCAAATGAGGAACCCTCCCCGTAGCCACCTTAAGGGGAGAGAACGAGCCAGTGTCTGGGGAGGTGTCCAAACCACTGGCATTCACCAATTCCTCATACCATTTGTCCTCTGCGTCTCCTCTAGGTTACTGGTAACCATAAGGGTCTACAGTTCCCTCCCATTTGCCCCAAAGTCTAGGCCTATCAAAAGAATAAGGGATTGGCTCCAACATGGAGGGTCTGGCCCCTGTCGGCTTCGGAGCCAGTGTTGGACGATGCCTGCCTGCTCCGTGTCGGAGTCAGGAATGAAGAAGGGGATGGTGCAGCTGCGGGGTTTCGGCAGTGTCAGCATTGAAGGAGGCCAGGGAAGGTCGAGATGATTTGACTGCTGCCATCAACAGATCTAATGGGACCCAGACTGGTGCCAGGGGCGAAGGACCAGTAAGGGCTGCCGCTCTTGAACCTGTGGGGCCCGAAGGCTCTTGAAACTGGGTAGGTGTTGCTCCAGCTCCTGGAAACTCTGGAGGTGTGGAGACAGCCGAGGCGCAGGCTCCACCACAGAGCTAGAACTTGAATACCAATGCTCTCACGCCTCATCAGATGTCCTTGATGGACGTGGCGAAGTTGAAGATCTCTTCGACTTCTTGCTCTTCTTGTGCCTGCCGATGGCTTAGACTGCGATGATCAGCACCTAGAGTGGCTCTAGAATAATCTCAGGACCTTCCTCTCGACTAATATCTTGAGCATCACGTGATGAGGAGCTTGAGGGACCACTTCTTCAAGGCCTCAGGGTGCATGGCGTGGAAGTAGAAGCATATCCTGGCATTGTAGTCATGCTTTAAACACCAGAGGCACACCAAATGTGGGTCTGTTTCTAACATCTGCCAGAGACAGGAGCCACATGGTTTAAAACCGTTCTTCCCGGCAGACATCCTAATGCACCTGGAAAAAGTCTAAAAAAAATCTTGACAAAAAAGTTTGTCAAAAAAACTGGGGGTAGCTCTTTCCAGATCTGCACTGACTGGCTCACGAAGAAAATAACTGCATGTGTCACTTCTGATGCAAACGATGCCAACAAAGCCACCTGGAGCCAAACGACCGGCATGCAGAGGTACTGCTTGTGAAAAATGTACAGATCCAGTCTGACCCCAGGTGATCAGTCTACGGTAAGGAATCAGTGGTTTGAAGTCTCCATCGGATATACTCCAATCTGGTCTAGCATTTGGTTACGGCATACCGGGAATTCCCAGGGTGTCAGACCCTGCAGCACATTGCAGTCTTTAAGACGACCAAGCCACAGATTTTTCTGAAGTTTCCGGCTCCCATGGCATGCGTTTGGACCCCAAGGAACCACAATGGGCTCCAGTTGGGAGTTAGCTGGCAGGCTGAACTTGGCACCAACCGACCCCATGTGTCACATGGCTGGGCCCGTTCTCATTCCAGTTAAAGCTTCAACTCCAATCCCAGGGTCCACATCAGGCCCTTATGTGCCAGCACGGATGCACACTCTAGCGGCTCTGGAGCTGATCCCGATATCAGACCCCCAAGCCTTCTGCTTCTTCAAGGCATATTTTAATCTATGAGATCACTATCAGAGGCTGGAACCCCTATTTGGATTCGATTCTAACAGTTCAGGGTACGCAAACTGACCCCCATGACAATGTTAATGACGAGGAATCAACCTGCTGACCCCCACTGTAGTGATGATGGGTTATATCTGGTTTTACATCCCTAGAGACTGAGCAAGACTTGTTAACTAGGCCACAAACAGAAAAAGTGCCTCTTTTGTAGTACTTGTGTTAAGAGAAGAAGTGCTTGGCTTGTAGTTAGCTACTGTTGAAACCAAAGAAAACAAATCATCTAAGACCTTTCAACCAGGTCCAACTTCGTAAGAGCCTGGTTGAATGACCATACCAATTCAGATGGACACCCTTATGGCCACTTGGTTCAGGTGGTGCTTGATCCCTCTGGTCAGTCAATCGGTTTCCAGGTTACGTAGGCTGGTACACAGTGACCCCGATTATCTGACAAGGGACCCTGCTATGTTATGCTATATTGATTTGTATAACTCACTAACCAGAAAGGGTATACATGAACTTGGGCAGGTGTGTAGGTTTGTGGACCCAAAGGAGCTCTTATGAGCAGCCAGGTCTTCAACTTCTTGTGGAACTCAAGACGTGAGAAGAAAGCTTTGATGTGTTGAGGGAGGTTGTTCCGTGTCTTCGGTGTGAAATTTGAGAATGAGTGACCTTTAGTGTTGCTTTTGCGGATGCAAGGAATGTGTGCCGAGTGAGAGTAAGGCAGAACGTAGGTGCCTGCTGGGTTGGTCAAGTGTATGCGGCTGTTCAGGTATTCTGATCCTGTGTTGTCCACAGCTTTGAATGTGTGCCTGAGAAGTTTAAATTGGCTGTGCTTGTGAATGGGGAACCAGTGAAGCTTCCTGGCACTGGAAGTCCAGTATGAGTCTTGCAGCGGTGTTCAGGATAGCCTGGAGTCTGTGTAGGAGCTGTTTGACGATTCTGCCATAGAGAGCATTGCAGTAGTCCTGCCTGCTGTTGAGAAGTGCTTATGTGACAGTCCGTTGGTGTACTGAGTCAACCATTTGAAGACTTTTTGGAGCATGCGTAGGAAGTAGAAGCAGGTGGTGAACGCTGCGTTGAATTGAGCCGTCATGTTGAGCTTGTCATCTAGGACAATTCCTTCATTTCTGTGGGTGTCGGTATTGCTCTTAGTCCCATGGGGGAGATCTTATTGCTGAAGACCAGTATTTTCATCTTGCCGGAGTTGAGCTGCAAGCAGTTGGTTCTCATCTGGTCTGCTACCATGGTCATGCAGTTGGTGTAGTTGGTTCTGGCTGTGGTTGTTCTGTCCATCAGGGAGAGGATGAGTTAGGTGTCATCCCCGTAGGAGATGACAGTGATGTATTGTGATCAGATGATGTTAGTGAGCGGTGTCATGTAAATGTTGAAAAGGCTGGGGCTAAATGATGATCCCTGTGGGACTCCGCAAAACAATTTCTTGGTCTCTGATGTAACGGGGGCAGCCTGACCCTATGTGTTCTTCCGGTGAGGAAGGAACAGATCCATTTGAGAGTGCATCCTTGTATGCCAGTCTCATGGAGTTTTCTGATGAGGATGGTTTGGGAGACAGTGTTGAAGACCGCAGAGCAGGATGAGGGACGCTGTTTCTCCTCGGTCCAGGATGATTCGAATATCATTGGTGGCCGAGATGAGTCCTGTTTCAGTGATGTGGTTCTTTCTGAATCCTGATTGAATGTTGTCAAGAAGATAGTGAAGTTCGAGGTAGGTTGTGAGTTTCTTGTTGATGGCCTTCTCAATCACTTTGGTTGGACAGGGAAGCAGGGAGATGGGTCGGAAGTTGCTTAGTAGATTCGGGCCGGCAGTGGGCTTCTTGAAGAGGACGTTGATTTCTGCAAGTTTCCAATAGTCCAGGAAAATGGTGAACGTGATGGAGGTGTTGATGTGGGTCCATGTACTGCTGATGTTCCCAAGTTGTAGATTTGGTGGGAGCTTGGGTCAGTTGAGGCCTCTGAGTGGATGATCCGGATGATTGCAGCAGTGTTGTTTCTGGTGAGGGTTGTCCATTCGGTCAGGTGGCCGTCATGGTTGATAGTGCACAGGTTAGCAACAAGTTCTCTGGGGTTAGGTTGAAGTTGCTGTAGATATTTTTGATTTTGCTGTGAAATAAGTTGGATAGGTTATTGCAGAGTTGCAGCGATGTTGGGGACAGTGACTGAAGGCGAGGTGAAATCCTTAACGATCGACAAGGTCTCCTTGCAGCTGTTGGAGCTTCCTTTGATGCAGTCCACTAGTGCTTTTTTTCTTGGTGTCTCCTTGTAGGTAGTCCTGTTGGTGGCGTGGTGGCTGGCTTTCAATTTCCTTTCTAGCGGTTTACACTATTGTTTAGTGTCTCAGAGATCTTCTGTGTACCAGTTGGCCTGCTTGTATGATCTACTATGCTTTTTTGGGTTGATAAGTGAAAATGAGTACACGCAGTTCTTGATCCAGTTAAAAGTTTTGGATGTCCTTCTCGAGGTGGTCTGTGGGGCTATGTTGATCTATGCTAAGGGCATGGAGCTATCCTGCTTCTGTGATTTTACCCCGGATTGGAAAGCTGAACCTGGTAGGGATGTTGACTTCAGGTGTGTTTATTTTGAAGTGGATGATGATGTGGTCGGTTCATGAGCGGTGTGGTGGAGTTTTATTTGATCCTTTCCCTTATGATGAAGATGGGGCTCTGTATGTGTTCTGCAGTGTATGTTGATTCTGGGACAAACTTGGCGAGTCCGATGTTGCTTAAGCTTTCTAGAGTGCTGTGGAGCAGGGGTTGTTTCGTTGTTCCAGTTGAAAGTTGAGGTCACCAAGGAGAATGTAGGCTCTGGAGTCGATGATGAGCGGAGCATCGAACATGGTGATGAGGTTGGTAAAGGTGGCTCGTCGTCCAAGTGGTAGGTTGGTGAGGGATCCTTTCAGGGAGAAGTTTTCTGAGATTTGCAGCTTGAAGTGCAGGTGTTCCATGAAAGGGGTGGCATTCTCTGTGGATAATGTGCAATTAATGGAGTCCACCTTCTGGCTTGTCAAGGCATCCCTGTTGGGTGAACTTGTATTCCGCTGGGATTGCCAAGGCAGGAGCTGAAGTGGGGTTGAGCCAGGCTACTCAGCAGGTCCCATATTTTGGATGTGTGTTTACCAAGTGATCATGTGTTGAGAAAAATGCATGGGGGTGGGTGTTGACATGAGGGTTTGCTGTGGCGTGTGGTGTACGGTGGAGGTGTAGATCTTGGTAGCCATGTGTGTTGGAAGGGGGCGTTGAGAGCACTGTTAGTATTTGAATTAGGAGTGTGGGTGCATAGCTGCTAGAGAACTGGCAGTGGGTGCACTTAAAAGCTCCTACTGTGGTGTGAGGTGCTGCACAGAGGAAGTTGGAGGAATGGCATTCGGGGTCTAGAGACCTAAGGAGTGTTGTGGAGTATCGGTGGGCCATGATCAGACAAGCGTTTCCGGCAGTAGGTGTGGTCCAGGTGCGGACAGGTGCAGATGGGTTTGCCTCCAACACACCAGTGGTACGTCTATTTTGCGGCTGCCATTAAATAGATCTTGGGATGGGGAGGAATACAGTGTGCTGTGATATAATTTCCTGTGCTGATGGGTAATGGAAAATTAAGTTGTCTTTCTTGGCTTCTTCTTTTAAAGACTGTTTTGGAAAGAAAACCAGTAATGTCACTTCCTGTCCAGATGTATGACAGGAAATTCAGTGCTGATGGGTGATGGGAAATGTCTTAAAGGCTGGTGGCATCGGTGTTAACGAGAAAAGTTACCCACACTGGCTTTCCAACCAGTCCTGCGGATAGAGTCAAAAGCGTATTGATACTTTTAGAAACAGATTGTTCTCTTGGCCTTTAAATTCTTGGACACTGTGTGAATTTTGGGCAGGTGCAACTATGGTGTGTAGGACATACTCAGGTAAATCCTGCTGGCTGTCCTGGAAAACCTCAGGGCCATGCTAGCTCAAATGAAACATGATAGGCAGGGCATGGCGAAGTAGGTCTTGCAAGCCACAGACACTGTTGGCACCAGGGTAGTTTGTTTGTTAGGGAAGAACACGGATTCACCACTCGAATGATTTATTAACAGTCAAGGCAGGGCATGACCCTTAGCATTCTGGTCTCCTGCCTAGCAGTTCTGCAAAAAGTAAAGGTGGTTTAGTTGTTATTACAGGGGTCTAGCCTACAGACAATGCCAGCCCTCCAAACATGTGCAGCAGCAACAGGTGCAGTTCTTTCAGGGCTCAGGTTATGGCAGTGGCTCAGACACTTTGCATTGGCAAGGCCAGCTTTCCTTTATTTTTTTCACTCCTGAAGTAGCTGCTGCCATGCCACTTATACTTGTCATCAAATGCCCAAGCTTGGCTAGTAGGAGACAGTATACACCATTTCCTCCCAGCTGTAGAACAATAGCATCGAGGAGATGGGTTTTACAAACCATTCAAAGGGGCTGCATTCAATTCCTCTATGTATGGTTTGCCCCCAACATCCGACAGTCAGAAGACCATTCTGCAATCTTGCTTTATGAAGTCGACCTTCTGCCGACCACGGTTGTTGTATTCATAGGAAAGAAAAGGTTGCTATTCACACCACTTCCTTATGAAGGAGAAGGATGGAAGCCTCAGGACTGCACTGGATTTGCATCCACAGAATGCCTTTTTGCGGAAAGACTATTGTACAATGCTCACCCTGTTCCAGATTCTTTCTGCTCTTGACCAAGGAGATGGGATGGTGGTGTCCCTGGACTCGCAGGATGAATACTTTTACTATAGTAAGCCCGTACTTCCATAAGCATTTCCTGCATTGCATGGGGTAGGAATGCTTTCAATTCAATGTGCTCCCCTTCACTTTACTTTCACTACTCCAGTGTTCATCAATGTATCTCCAAGTGACTTTTCTGAGGAAACTCCAATGTGCAGTAGAGTTGACACTTTCCCTCCTAAGCTGGTCATCGTTCTGTAATGGGACTTGAATCTAGCATTTGACTTTTCTTATGTGCACACCTTTTGAGCAGATGAACAGTAGCTCGCAACAACTACTGCGACTCAATAGTTTCCCTGACTGCTATAACATCTGTGTTTCACATGAGTGAATTGCAGGCACTCAGTGCAACTGCCCCTCACCAACTTTTTCTCTGTCAAATTAGGTCTGAGGATCAGGGCGGCCTTTTTACCAAAGGTTGGGACTACTTTTCATGTCAGCAAGTCGATTCGTCTGCTAAAGTTTCTTGCTCCACATCGCCCCTCGAAAGAGGAAAGGCCCCATCACCTCAACCTAAAAGGAACTGAGTTTCTATATTTAATGAACCAAAGGCCATTGTCAGGATGACCAGCTCTTTGTATGGTTTTCTGGAGCAATGAAAATCAGTGCAGAAGAGGACCCGTCAAGGTGTAGAGTTCTCTGCATCAAAATCAACTTTGCGCTGGCAAGAAATCAAACTCCGGAAGGCACGCAGTATCATTCCACCACACCCAAAACCACTATCATAGCATTAGCATGAGGTGTACTGATTTTAGACATCTGCCAGGCTGCAATGTAGGAATAGGTACACCCACTCAAGAAGCACTACTTACTTCAAAGCCAGGTCTGGTGGGAAGTCCACTTTGCCCACTTGGTCTTACAGGATTTTCTGTTTAGTTCAATCCCCAGTCCCTCCACCTTTGGGAGATACTGCTATTGTATCTATTCTTAAGCTGAAAAATATTTGGTTATAAGTGTCCATCCGATGAACTAGTTAATTACCTTCAGTAACACTTTCTGGCAGGTACTCTTACTGCACATTTCACACTGTTTTCACACCTCTCTATTTTGTGAAGTTGATTACTGCACATCATAATAAGGTTCCAAAGTTTTGGCATATGGTCACTATCAATTTGGGGAAGTGGAAGGGAAATGATTTTTTTAAAAACCTGAGGTTAAAGTGCATGGGTGGAGCTTATTTACAGCTCTGCTCTGTTACTTCCCAGAACAGTATGGAGTCACGACTCAGAATCATGGCATGACCTATCTGCATACAGAAACATTGCGAAGAAACATTTCCAGGGCCCATTGTGGAGCCTGGCAATATTCTTAAGGTGATGAATCTGCAGTCAGAAAGAGCATTACCAAAGGTAATTAGGGAGTTTATTATTATGCAAACGGGCCTATCCACTCTGCTAAAGTGCCCCTGTTAATGTCACAAAACTAACTTAATAAATTACTTTTTATTGCGCAATATCCTCCACTATTAGTATTTTCCTTGCCACTTACCTGAAAAGTAGGAAAGTCAGTCATCCAAAATAATAAAATGTTTCATTGGTCAAACAATTGGTTAAAGAGGGTGGCTGGTTTAAATTTGTGAAACTAACTAGACACGCTCACCTCAGTTCAGTTCAAAAGGCTTTATTCAATTGATGAATAGCAATCATAAAAGCGCCCAATATAAAATACATAAACAATTTCATAGGAGGAAATTCATAGTAAGCATTACATAAAATCATATTAGATATTACAGTAGTTCATTATTAAAAGAAGGGAAACCATCATTTCTGTGCAAAAAGCATTCAAGTAAACATGGATTTCCTGAGATGCAGAACTTTTTTCAAAAAGGCTATGGTTCTTAGAACACTGTGCTGCTATCTAAATGTTGTAATGACAATAAAGCAGGACGACATTGACGTAACCCAGACTGTTTTAGTATCAGTACCAACAACAACCTCCTAACAGTGGAAATAAATGTACAAAATAAAATAACATGGATCGTAGATTGAGGGGAAATATCACAAGGGCAAGGCTGGAGGACTCGGGACCAGTCGTTCATAACAGGACCCCCAGCCTAAAGCAGGTTAATAAAAACCTATCATGAGCACCGGGAACAAAAGTTAAATAGGGCTGAATATTAAAAGTAGTTAAAATCAATTGATTATGCAGGACTGTGGGCTTTAAAATTTGGGATGTCATTCTAAGAGTGTCCAGCAGCAGAAGACCCTCTTTCCTCTGTTCCTTTCAAGTCACTGCCGTGATGGTAAGAGGATTTGAAAAGTACTCTAAATGGCCAAGATCCTAAAAAAAATTATAAACGCATCTTAGCCAAGGAATCCTTATTACTCCTTCCAATTTCAAGATGTCTAAAAGAATATCTCTGTTCAGTTTAGATTCATCTTTCGTCCACAGTCTGTGCCACAATAGCACAGGCTCTAGTCTAATTAGGTCAGAGATAAACAGAAGACCTAGCTCTGCATGACAAATACATCCTGAAGTGCCACTTGGAACGGCTAAAATATATTTTAAAAAGAAGTTTTCTACTGTCTGCATAGGGGTAAGGTCAGCAAACCCCACTCAGCAGCAGAGATCCACTTTGCCTTTTATGTTTTAATGAGTTCCTCTGGAGGTATTTTACCCAATGTCCTGGCAAAGATAGTAGGGGCAGATGTGGTGCGTAAAAATGCCAGTTTTTTTGCTGCTACAGCTTGTACCCAGGAGTCATTCTGGGTAAAGAGGATCCCCAAATAAGATAATTTTTAGTAGCCTCAATCTTTTGTCCTGCAATAAACAGGTCTCTGTTGGTCTTAAAACCCCTACCACAGCGCATAATAAAAGTTTTAGAAGAGTTTATCCTTAAGCCCAGTTCTTTCATAAAGAGGGAAAAACTATCCAAAACGCGCTGAAGGCCCACCTGTGTGCGTGACATCAGCACAGCATAGTCTGCATACAAGAGGGCTGGGATTGGGCGGCCGGCTACTTGAGGAAAATCATGATTATCTTTACACAAGGCTTTCTCAAGCCCATTTATATACAAGTTAAAATGGAAAGGAGCCAAAACACAGCCCTGTCTGACTCCACTCCTGATCATAAAAGCAGCCGAGAGCTAGGCCTTCAGACTATAGCGCACACGTGCCTTAGCGTCACTATAAAAACGCTTAAAAAATAAATAATATTCTCATCAACCCCAGATCTCCCAGTAGTGTCCATAATTTGGTGTGGACCACACAGTGAAAATGCGGCTGTGAGGTCCACAAAGGCTAAAAACAGGTTCCCCCTCTTTGCCCTCGTATATTTCCCCACCAACAAGGAAAGGTTCAAACCCTGTTCTACTGTCCCCACACTGGCCCTAAAGCCATATTGCAGGTCTGATAGAATGGAATTTTCATCGGCCCAGTCCTGAAGACGTTCCAGTATGACCCGGTCTGCTACCTTGGTAATGGCATCCAACACAGAGATTTGTCTGCAACACCCCGGGTCATGCCTATCCCCCTTTTTGAAGATAGGCACAATGGTAGACTCTACCCAAGTGGGTAGGAAATAGGTGTTACAGCTAGCTTTAAGCACCTGCACAAGTAGGGGCCCCCACAGAGGAATGATCAACTTAAATATATCTATGGGGACCCCATCCGAACTAGCGTGTAAGGGCCTCTCAACTTCCTCTAAGGTAATCATTAAATCCTTGGAGTGGAGGGAATGGTTTGTATCACAGGCCGGTAAAAAAAGGGATGGTGATGGACGGAGCATCTGAACCAATCACACACTCACACCCAGTCAACAGATCTGGGTTTAATCCATCACCGTTCTTTAGCCCACTCTGCCACCCCAGTTCAGACATGGCCATATGCAAATCAGTCTGACCCTGTGCCTCATGGGAACAGTCCAGCCCGAACTGCCAAGCCATGCCTTCCTTGGACCGGTTTCAAGCTTCCTAGGACCGATTTCTGGCATTACAGCCGTCTTCAGACAGGCTTGCTTGAATCCAGTGGCAAAGTGAGCAAGGGACTCACGTCTGAGCATACCCTGCCAACTTAGGGCGAACAAAGCGGTACAAAAGAGGGAGGTGATGAACGGAGCATCTGAACCAATCAAACACTCACACCCAGTCAACAGATCTGGGTTTAATCCATCACAGTTCTTTAGCCCACTCTGCCACCCCCGTTCAGACATGGCCATATGCAAATCAGTCTGACCCTGTGCCTCATGGGAACAGTCCAGCCTGAACTGCCAAGCCATGACTTCCTTGGACCGGTTTCAAGCTTCCTAGGACCGGTTTCTGGCATTACAGCCGTCTTCAGACAGGCTTGCTTGAATCCAGTGGCAAAGTGAGCAAAATAATGATGAATTAAACCCAGATCTGTGACTGGGGGTGAATGTTTTGCCATTGTGCAACATTCTGTCCATCATCTTGTGTGATTTGTTATATCACAGGCCTCCACAGGGGATTCATCTCCATCATATACCTGAGCAAAGTTATTAATCCATTGATTTTTTGTTATAGCAATCTCAATCGTGGGGCCATTTTCCATAGGTAGGAATGGTGTTCTAATTACCTTCCAAAAGCCTGCACTGTCCTTAGTTACTGAGGCTAAATGTAAAGCCTCCCAAGCCTCCTTCCTCACTGTATTTTTCCTATCTCTTACCGCCTGTTTATATGCCACTCTAGCTCTCCTAATATCCAAAGTACTTCTTGTATTTTTAAGCAATTATTTTTTTAGATGAGAGTAGGCTTGTGTGCACCTAGAGTCAAACCACCCACTCTGGGCTCTGTTACTCTTGTTTTGCCTAATGAGGGACTCTCTTATTACATTAGTTATCGTTAAAAAAGATGCCAATAGAGTGGCAGGGGTAGTGTCTTCACTCAGGCATGTCACTATATCTGATTTACATTTACCAACTACTGAATTAGGCATCTCTGTTTGATTTACCATAGCCCATCATAGGGAATAACCATTTGTTCTTCCAATGGCTAAATTCTCTAATAGTCTATCACTATTGTTAGTCCCTAGTATTTTCCTGGAGGACAATGTGATAGTGAAAGAGATAGGAAAATGATCACTAAGTGAGTTATCAGAGACATAAAAAGAATTGAGGCTGTATGCATAGTTGCTAGAAGCTAAGGCGTAGTCAATGGTGGAACAGCATCCTCTACCATTATATGTAGCAGGCAGGGGAGCTGGTGATGAACACAATTCATTAAAGCCTAAATCAAAGCTAATAATAAATTCATTTAACTGTTCCCCCAAAACAGTATGACTAAAATGTGAAGAGCATACACCTTCTTCACACAATGCTCCACATAAGTTGTCCTCAGCCTTTTCACACAACGTAAAATTAAAATCCCCCACCAACAGTAACATTATGTCTCTCCTTTTACTTTTGCCCAGGAGTTTCAATGACATATTTTTAATAACACTACACACTAGGCCTGGGGGAATATTGTTATAAAAGTTAACCAAGGCTATAGAGAATGTTAAATCTAAATCCAACACAACTAGTTGGTAATAGTCATCATTAGCGAACTCAGTTATTTGTTTTAGACTCATACTATTCAGACCCTCCAGCTTATCGCGATTTCGCGATTTGCAAAGAAATCGCGAAATCGGCCGATCCGTGCAAATGCCGCGATATTTACAAAAACGGCCGCGAAATCCGCCGTTATTGTAGCCAGTCAGCAGCAACGTCTCCTTTCCATCTCGCATCTGAAGACCTCGGGCTACAGTTACCTGGTCCAACCCCGGTTTGGCGGTTGTCCAGAGTGCAGTTATCTTTAGAACGTGTAGCCTTTGATTGTTTAACGCATCCTTGGGCACTCCATACAAACCGGATGCATGAAATGGGCGTTTGATGTGTTGGATCCGGTGAGGTTTTTTTTCCAGTTTAGGCCCCGCGCACTCTACGGCTATCATCAGGGTGAGGTCACAGGAGGAGAGGCCCTCGGCCTGAAAACTCGAGGGCCTCCCGTAATCCACCGTGACAATGAAATGTTGATGGCCCTTCTCCGAGAGGGGCTACGGGGCTCTCTCGGCAGGAGGCGCACCTCGCCCTGGCAGGAATCTGTCCTCGCGGATTAGAGACTGCTCCAGCCCGGTGACGGCTGGAAGATGGAGGAAGGAGCGTCTGAAGGGGGGGACGGAGAGAGAGGGGGGAGCTAGAGGAGTAACAGAGAGAATAGAAACTTGAGGAAGGAACATCTGAAAGGGGGAATGGAGAGAGAGAAAAGAAAGAAAGAGAGGGAGGGAGGAAGAGAGACAGGGAGAGGGCGAGAGGGAGGAAGAGAGAGAGAGAGGAAGAACGGGGGGAGGGAGGGCTGCAGGAGGACAGAAAGGGAGTGTGGAGAGGAGCTGGAGGAGTAACAGAGAATAGAAACTAGAGGAAGGAACATCTGAAGGGGGGAACGGAGAGAGAGAGAAGAGAAAGAAAGACAGACAGGGAGGGAGGAAGAGACAGGGAGAGAGAGAGAGAGGGAGGAGGGGGGGAAGAGAGAGAATAGAAACTAGAGGAAGGAACACCTGAATGGGGAACGGAGAGAGAGAGAAGAGAAAGAAAGAGAGACAGGGAGGCAGGAAGAGAGACAGGGAGAGGGAGAGAGAGAGAGAGAGGAAGAGAGAGGGAGAGTGAGAGAGCGAAAGGGGGAGGGGGTCTGCAGGAGGAAAGAAAGGGAGAGGAGCTGGAGGAATAACCAAGTGCACGTTAACACCACAATAATTTTTTCAGATCAAGTTAATCGATATTAGAAACCATTAAGATATTGTTTTCTCTGCAAACAGCTCTACAAATTCTTCTTCAGCTCTCATTTTCGAACGCTAAGCTGCCAGCTGTCTCTTCTGCCCTGTGAGTTGTCACTTTAGACCTACTTCACTCTACAGCAGCACTCGGTCACTTGCCACACCTTACACCTGAGAGATTGCGCAGCTTCATGCTGGTATTTCTTAAGTCCACTAACCATTGCTTTTTCATGCACGTTACAGCTTTGATACCCAGGCTTTGAGAGGTCCACTCCTACACAGGAACCTAGACTTGTGACCACTGATAGTGTAAGATAGTGTCAGTTTTATTTGTCGGTTACCCATGCCGTTTTCTCCAACGGCAGTGTAAAGTGTTATAGAAGTCGAATCTTTCTTTAACGTTATCAGTGTCTTTCCCAAGCTACGCCAGGGAGGAGCACTGTCCTTGCTTGCTACCAAAAATGGACCAGCGGCTCGAGACTATTTATGATCCCTTGTCTGCAGTTCCGGGGGGGAGGGGGGGGCGGGGGCTGCTCCCCGCCACGAGTACGTTTGTTAGCCAGACCCTCCAGCTTATCGCGATTTCGCGATTTGCAAAAAAATCGCGAAATCGGCCGATCCGTGCAAATGCCGTGCAAACGCCTGCAAGGAACACGGCACAACTCACAGCAAGAAGGGAGAGAATGCTTTTCGAGGGAAACAAAGTGTCTACATTGTAATTAAACCAAATATACATAGCTTCATGTTGTTAAACAACTAAAAAAGCTAAGATATCTGTGTTTGTTGTAGGAAAAATGGCCAAATAAAATGCCGCAAAATTGCCGCTAAATTTCCATATTTGTGCCGTTAAATTTCCATTTTTGTGCCGCTAAATTTGCGAATCCATGCCGCTATATCCTGGGGGGTCTGACTATTGGATAGATACACACACAAACCACCCTTAGCTCTCCCACGCCGACCATCTACTGCTGGGACGTGATAAGTCCTATACTCATTTAGATGGATCGCTTCCGTGATCCAAGTCTCCTGGAAGCAGAGAACCTCAAATTGTAGGATAAAATCCTACCATAATTGGGTATTTAGCTTCGATCGAATTCCGGCAATGTTCCATGATGCAATGTGGCAGAGTCGGGTTTAACAATAGTCGGGTGATTATACGAGGAGGTTACGCCCTCTGGTAGGGCCATGTTAAGATGTACAGATTGAGAAGTATCATTTGAAACATCCTGAGCTCTATTTGAAATCTCCTTTCATTAGGCCCTTGAACTCCCGTGTTCCACTAGGACTTCGTATGAACAACTAAGTGAAGGGAGAACGATTACAGTACCCCGGGGATTACTCCGGATATCCGTCCTTGTGGCCCTGTTCCCACAAGGCACTGCTCCGGTACTTCCCAAAGGGGATTTGTCAGCGATAACGACCTTATCCCCTGAGGGCAGGCTCTGTTTATCCCCCGTATCATAACTGCCCATGGCACAGTTGGAATGTGCACAGATCTCAGAGTGGAGTCAATCGTTATCTTCCAGGCCACTTAAAACCTCGAAATGATTGTATGTTGGTATATAATATCTTGGCTGCCTAGTTCCCGGATGATTTCATGCTCAACGCTGGGGGCTTGTATTTGTTAAAGAATCTGGAGGGCGATAGAAGTATCCTAGGGATAGTATGTTAATATCGTTGGAATTAACAGGCCCATTGTAACCCCTCTCAATGATAGTAATACCAGATGTGGTGCCCTAAAGGTTATGACAACACAGTCTCTACTTGTACCAACCCACCCGATCCTTCGTACCATTTTAAAATCTGGAAAAAGGGGATTTTTCCGGCCAATCTTAGAGGTAAGGAAGTGAAGTGACCTATTTATTAACTTTGACCAATGTTCTAATACATTCGGTGATAACGATGGATCATTTGCCAAAACAATCGTGTACGGTGTGGCTTCTGGGGGTAAATTTAAGTTTTGTGATGGATTTTAAAAATTCTCTCGATGGCCCTGATAATTTGTGCCGTTTACAGCTACATCATTGCTTCCACCTTCCGTCCCCCCTGTAATTACTCCACTTACTATACGAGCGGGGTTATTAGGATTTGATGTAATGATAACATCCTTACGTTGCGTTTGCCCGGCGGTGACAAGGTTGGAGGGTGGACCTGCAGCATCACCTTCCGCTTCACAGGGCAAAGAGCAAGCTATTGGATTGGTGCCAGCTGTCTGAACCAATTGGTGTGTGCTACGGACCAGCTCCTCCACTTTTAATAGCCGGTTTTCTATATTAGTGAATTTTAAATGGATGGGTTCCAAAAGGGTTGACATCATTGTCTCAAGTCTGCCCCAGAAGTTCTCATCCTCCATTACATCATCGGGCTTGCCTAGTGGAACGTACTGATGCCTCAGTAGTTTCACGTACACCAACAACAGATTTCCCTTTCTTTCCCGAAACATTTGTGGTGGATTTAGTCTGCTTTGTGATATTTTTTCCTTCGCCTTTAACAATTTTTGGTGAAGATTCCGCAATATGTTCTGGCTTACATTTACATTCAGCTTTTTGCCCTCTAGTTGTAACTTTTGACCCAGTAGTGCTGTGTTCAGAGCATGTTAAAGAGACGGTGTTCATGACGGAGTCTGTCACAGCTTGTCCAGGGGTGCTAATTAATGAGGAGGAGATCTCGTTATTGGCTACTGCACTTGATACCGAGAGTGAGGGGGTCAAAGAAAGTCTACTCTGAGGAAGTAGAGGTTCAAGAGACAGTCTTCGTTCTGTAAGCTGGATTTCGTGTATAAGGGCAGATTCTGCCCTCAGCAGGAAGGCGTCTGAGGTCCCTACCACAGGCCTACCTTTACTAGAATTGCCCTTGCTCATCGTTGATCAGGTACAGGTTCGAGGGATGTTATAGAAAATACAGGAATATAAAAATACGAAACAAAGTACCGTTCTCAGTCCAACGTCTTAGGGAGGTGGCCCAGCCCTGCCTCTGACTGTCTGA
The DNA here is from genome assembly GCF_964263255.1 of Lissotriton vulgaris. Classification (NCBI taxonomy): domain Eukaryota; kingdom Metazoa; phylum Chordata; class Amphibia; order Caudata; family Salamandridae; genus Lissotriton; species Lissotriton vulgaris. Next base: position 1,250,646,418 of record NC_141694.1, on the reverse strand, counting down.
CGGGCGGGCGGGCCAGTCCTTGGCCCGCCCGCGTCCTGCGGTGTGGGAACCCTCGAGCGTTTTCAAAGCGCCTCCTGGCGCTTTGCTCTGACGCCTTTAGTTGGCGCCGCTGTAGGACGCTGGGAGATGTAGTCCTGGTGTCGGTGCTCTCGTAGCAGCAGGTGTGTCAGCAAGTGGAGCGTTGCAGTCCTCCCGGGACTGATCTGGCAATGCAGGCAGGGTGAGAGAGTAACCAGCACTGGCGGCAAAAAAGATTCAGAGAGACCCGTGGTGCGGGAACCCTCGAGCATTTTTAAAGCACCTCCTGGCGCTTTGCTCTTGTGGCAGCAGGTGTGTCAGCAAGTGAAGCGTTGCAGTCCTCCCGGGACTGATCTGGCAATGCAGGCAGGGTAAGCGAGTAACCAGCACTGGCGGCAAAAAGATTCAGAGGGACCCTACACTCACCTAAAATAGTCTGCTTTGATCTTAGAACATCAAATATTTATGAGAGACAAGAGCAGGGATAATACTGAAAACAGATTTTAAAAGATATTTAAACATTTTCAAATTGCATTTGGATTTCATCCAGCAAGCTCATATCACAAATTATTGTTTCAGAGTTTATGCCCAAAATCTGAAGATCACAGTACCTGATGAAGACATTGGGGAAGACTTAAAACATCATTCTGTTCAAACTCCTCTTTGATGAGGGCGAAGAGAGAATGCAAACGTTCTTTTGGTTCCTTTAGCTGATGGTTCACATTTCCCTCCAGGGTAGTAATTTGCTGCACCAGGTCTGTAGACATGTCTTCTGGAACAAGCATTGTACCTTCCTTAGACGAAAAATCTGTGAAAACGAACAGCGATTATGAAAATATCATTACCATGAGCAAGCTGCTGAAATCTATCAAACAGAAACAAAAAAAGCAATATTACAAGTGAACGATGCAAAATTCGTATGAAACAACACTGATTGTTTGCTTAAGGAAAGGAAAAAATATTTTTAAAAACTGTCTAATTGGGATTATAATAACCATTTGTGGGTTGTGCCTGTATAAAGTATTTGTTAAACCATAATTGCAAGGAGGATACAATCATTGGAAATGCAATAGGTCTCGCATTTGTTGGAGCTGGAGCTTTTGGCTTTGTAAATGGCAATGTTTTTATTTTATTTATCCTTGGGGTTTTATATAGCGTGAATTTAATACCCTCAGTTTTGAATTTCGATTCATCAAAGTTTTGTGAGCCCTGAAATTTGCACAAGTAAAGTACTAACAGTATAAATATGGGCACTGTTTAATAAACAAAGCCACTGCAATACAAGAGAAATGGTGACCGAGTGACTGCTTCTGGGTTGACAGAATTGCTTACAGTTACTGCCCGTTAAAGCTAGCTGCCCGCAACTATGAGTTTATCAAACTTAATGCTATGTTTTCCTATGTTATGCTATTCTATGTTTTGTTGTGTTTTGTTATGCTATGTTTTGTTATGCTATGCTTTGTTTTGTTATGCTATGTTTTGTTATACTATGTTTTTTTGCAATGCTATGCTATGTTTTGTTATGTTATGCTATGTTTTGTTATGCTTTCCTATGCTATGTTTTGTTATGATGTTGTGTTATGCTATGTTGTGTTATGCTATACAATGTTTTGTTTTGCAATGATATGCTATGCGTTGTTATGCTGTGCTATGTTTTGTTATGCTATGTTATGTTTTCTTGTGTTTTGTTATGCAATGTTTTGTTATGCTATTCTTTGTTGTCTTTTGCTAGATTATGTTTTAAATGCTATGCTTTGTTGTGTTTTGTTATCTTATGCTATGTTATGCTATGCTTTCTTGTGTTTTGTTATGCTATGCTATGTTATGTTTTGTTATGCTATTTTTTATTTGCTATGTTATGCTATGTTTTGTTGTGTTATGCTATGTTTTGTTATGCTATGCTATCCTTTGTTATGCTATGCTAAATTTTGTTGTGTTTTATTCTGCTGTGTTTTGTTGTGTTTTGCTATGCTATGTTTTGGTATGCTATGTTTTGTTGTGTTTTGTTATGCAATGCTTTGTTATGCTATGTTTTGTTTTGTTATGCTATGCTATGTTTTGGTATGCTATGCTATGTTTTGTTATGATATGCTATGTTTGGTTATGATATGCTATGCTATGTTTTGTTATGCTATGTATTGTTTTGATATGTTTTGTTGTGTTTTGCTATGCTATGCTGTTTTGTTTGTTTATTTATTTATTTATTCAAAGTTTTATATAGCGCGAACAAGATCTTTGCAGATATCAGAGCGCTTTACAGAGATAGAGGGAAGGGGCAAACAGGGGTGATTAGACAAATTCTTGATAACAAAATAGTAGTAGGTAGTAGGTGAGTTGCAAGGTAGGAAAACAATCAAGTAAGAGCATAACACGATAAACAATCAGGAAATCAATAATACAGAAGCCGCGCAATGTCTATGATCCAGTAACAATAGAGTTCAGGTGAACTTAGCCATGAGGATGGCTTTTACCTCTTTCTTAAAAAATGCAGAGGAGGAGATACGCCTGGTTTCAGGCGGGAGTGCATTCCAGATCCTGGGTGCCATTCCTGAGAAGGAGCGTTTGTATGTTTTAACCTTCCGGAATCTTCGCGGTTTCAGGAGGAGGTTTTTTGTGCTTCTATTGGATCTCGAGCCTCCTGATATAGCCAGCTTTTGAGTGAGGTAGTTGGGTGACTCGTGATGTACGGCCGCGTGTGTCATACAGGCAATTTTCAACTGTATTCTGGCTTCAAAAGGCACCCAGTTCAGAGTTTTTAAGTCGGGGGATATATGCGAGTGTTTTCTTGAGCCAGTGATGAGTCTCGCGGCAGCGTTCAGTGAGGCTCTTAGGGGTGCCGTTGTTGATAGGGGGAGCCCGCTGAGAGCCGCAATTCCGTAGTCTATGCGAGGGATGACTAGGGCTTGTACAGCAGTTTGGAAGTCCTTGGGTGGGAGGAAGGGTTTGAGTTTCCTCAAAGTGTTGATTTGGAAATTGGCCCCTTTAGTTGCTTTGCTAATGTGCTGCTGCATGTTGAGATTGGAGTCAAGTGTGATGCCTAGGGATTTCGCGGAGTCCACGATGGTGGGCTGAACATTGAGTGCGGTTAGATGATTGAGCCAGGTCTGGGTGATAGCTTTTTTCGCAGGAGGTGTGATCAGAAGGAACTCAGTTTTCAGAGCATTTAGTTTGAGGTGATTATCGGCCAACCAAGATTGGGTGTTTCTTAGTGTGGAGTTCAGAAGTTTGATGTCTTCCGGGGATTGTAGCTTGAGGTAAAGTTGAGTGTCATCGGCGTACATATGGAAGTGTACATTCGATGCCTGAAGCAAGGTGGTGAGTGGTTCCATGACGAGTTTGAACAATGTGGGGGATAGGGAAGATCCTTGTGGGACGCCTAGTGTTACGGGCACAGATGAGGACAGCACGTTGTTGATCTTGAACTTCTGTGACCGGTTCTGTAGGAAGGAAGTGAACCATTTGAGGACCGTCCCGGATAGACCCATTCTGGTATTTAACAACTCCAGTAGATTTTCATGTTTGACCGTATCAAATGCTGAGGAGAGATCAAGAAGGATGAGGAGGCAGGAGTCATTGCGATCAAGGATTTGGAGGGCGTCATCAATTATGTGTGTCATAGCCGTTTCCGTGCTGTGTTTTGCTCGGAATCCTGATTGATGAGGGTTGAGGAGGTCAAACTGATCTATGTGTTTTGTCAGTTGGAGTTGTACGCATTTTTCTAGCAGTTTGGCCAAGGTGGGGATATTGGTGATGGGGCGGTAATTGCTTAGGTCGGCCGGGTCAGCTGTAGGTTTCTTGAGTATAGGCGTGACTTGCCCTACCTTGAGGGAGTCTGGGATGAGCCCTTGTTGAAGGGAACCGTTAATGATTTTAGTCCAGAGTGGGAGGAGCAGGGGGGTGAAGTCTTTTACAGCATTAGCCGGTAGGGGGTCTATGAGGTGATTAGAAGGCTTCAAGGAGCCGAGCAGTTTGTGGATTGTTTCCTCAGAGTAGGTGACGAAGGACGTCCATGACGCGTTGTTTTTAGGTTGAGTGTTGGTTGTGTTGATGGTGATGGGGCTGGAGTATCTGTTTACATCATTGAGGAGATCACTTCTTATATTGTCGGTCTTTAGCTTAAAGAAAGCAGAAAAGTCTTCACAGCTTGGAGTAACACCTGTTGTGCTGATTGATTGTATGGGTTGCATTTTGGTTTGGGCTTTGACTAGCTCGAACAGTTTTCTTGGTCGGTTTTTTGCTTGGTCCAGCTGTTGGCTAAAAAAGTCTGACTTTGAACGCTTGATTTTCCCGAAGTAGGCATTTCTTTTATTCTTAAGTGTTTTAAGGTGCAGTGCTGAGGGGTCCGATCTCCAGGTGCGCTCTGCCATTCGCATAGCACGCCTGTCTTCATTGAGTCTACCATCATACCATGGGTTTGAGTTCTTGGTGGAGACTCTGTTCAGTTGCAGGGGGGCGGCTACAGTGATTATTGAGGTCATAGAGTCGAGGTAGAGGTCAGTCAGAGAATGAACATCAGAGACGCCCTCAGGGGGAAGGAGGAGACTGCGGTGTTGGAAGGCAAGGAGTTAGTGTTAAGATTCTTCATGTCCCTTTTCCAGATCTTGGTTTTGGTGGGTTGAGCCGTGATAGGTTTGACCTTTTCGTTGATGAAGAATGTGATAATGTGGTGGTCTGACCAGTCACAGGGTATGATTGCCTCCAGCTGGGTAGAGCCCTCTAGGGCGATGATAAAGTCAAGGATAGAGCCTTTGTTGTGTGTCGGACTGTTGCAGATTTGGGTGAGGTCAAGCGCATTAAGGAAAGTTTTGAGACTATTCACCACAGTGTCTTTCTGGTCGTTCCAGTGGAGGTTGAAGTCACCCAGGTAGATTTGAGTGATCTGTCGCCCGGCGTTGCATGTTATCGTGTCCATGAGTTGTTGGGAGAAGGTGGGGTTGTCCCCGGGTGGGTGGTAAATGACATGCAGGGAGCATACAGGTTTGCCCTCGCTGGTAATATCGAGGCAGATGAGTTCACAGGAGGTGAGGGAGGGGGAGGTGGCTTTAGTGACAGCGAGGTTGCTCCTAAAAATGCATGCGATGCCCCCGCCCGTCTTGCCAGTTCTGTCGAGTCTAATTGATGTGATAGTTGGGGGGGACTAGTATGTCCATTATAGGTTTAGAGGCTTCAGTTAGCCACGTTTCAGTCAGAATGGCTAGGTCGAGGTCCATTGTTAAGATGAGATCCGCGATGCCGGAGGAGTGTCTCGGGCCGATCTGCAGTTGAGAAGGAGACATTTGAGTCTGGGAGTGAGAGGGGTGGTTGAGTGTTCTAGTGAGAGGGGGACTTTTCTGAGATTATTGGGTACGGAGCTTCGGTTGCTCAGTGTGTGGGGCCTAAGGGGATTTGTGAGAATCGTGGGTATGGGAAGGTGTGTGTTGGTTATGTTTTTTTTTTGGGACCTGGGCCATATGAGCGGAGGAGATTGTAAAGGTCGCGGGCAGAGAGGGGGTTGAGGGTGCAACGGGGGCGACAGGTGATATTGCGCGCGGGGATAGAGGGCCAACGCGGGGGTAATGAATGAAAGGGTCTGTGGGGAGGGAGGAGGACTTGTTGAGGGCAGCAGTGGTGGGTAGGGGGTGTCTGGGGTGTGTGGAGAGAAGATCTTTGATGGTGTGGAGATCTTCTTTGACTTGTAGGAGGGTGGATATGATCATGTCCAGGGTTGGATTGGGGATGGTATTGGGAGTGAGAGCCGTGGGCGAGTGGTAGAGTGGGGCGCTGAGTTGGGAACTGGAGCGGAGGGGGAGAGATGTGTTAGCGACGGTGCAGGGCTCTGCGGTAATAGTGGGTGGGGTGGCATTCGATGGGTGAGAGAGATTGTGGGTAGGGGGTATGGCTGAGGTAGGGGGGGCGTTGGTAGCATAGGTGATGGCGCTGGTGGGAGGTGGCGAATGAGAGTTAGGGGATGAGTGTAGGCTGGAAATGGTGGGGGTACAAATAAGATAATGGGGGCTAAGAATGGGGGGGGGGGGAGAGGTTGAGGAGTTAGGGGGAGGGAGGTGGTGTGTTCCGTGAGTCTAACTGGGAGAGTGCGGTAGTGTGGAGTGAGAGTGGGGGGGAGGTAGGGTGAGAGATGGTCCTGCAGCGGGGCGTGGAAGATATGTTCAGGGCGGTGGTGGGTTCAGCGAGGCTCGTATGAGGTGTGTGGTGGGGGGTAAGGAGGTTGGGGGTATAGGGGATGTATGAAGGGGAGTGATCTTCGCTAGTGTATGAGAGGTGTGGCGAAGTGGAATCGAGTGGGTGACTGATTACAGCGTTGGGGGGGGAGGGGTGTGTGTCGTTCAGGTGCTGTGATAGGTTAGGCAAGTTAGGTTGAGAATTGGGAGTTGAGGGTGTTGTGTAGTCCGCGGTATTAGGAGTGGGGGTCCGTCGGTTGGGGAGATGATCTATGAAGGTGGGGAACAGGTTGTCGAGTAGGTCAAGGTTCCTATCAGTGGATTGGAATAGGATGATCCCATTGTTGTAGATGGAGATAGTGGCTCTGCCAGGGAAAAGTTGGGATGGTGTAATAGAAAGTGTTAGCCCATGAGCGGATTTCCTAGTGGTGGAGATAGTGAGAGTGGAGAGGAACACTTTCCTCCACTGTGCTCTACGTGGAGTGTAGAGGATGATATCCGTGCTCGTGGCCCCATTAATTAGTGAGAAATAGTTGTCCACGAACGGGGTTTCGGGTGGGCCTTCAGGAAGTTGTGTTTGAAGCGTTTGGCGTTTTTTTTGGTGAGCTTGGTGGGTAGTTAATTTTGTATGTATGCTTGCCCATGCTTTCCATAATGGTAGGTAGAAGAGGGGGGGGGGGGGTGGGCGCAGTTATGGGGCGGTAAGCATGAGAGGAAAAGAAAATAGAGGATAGCTTTAGGTGGGGGTTGTGAGGATGACTAGTCTAAGATGGCCACCAAAGTGGAGGATCAGTCTAAGATGGCCGCCAGAATAGACTGTAGAGAGGCAGGGGTCGTAGTCCTTTGTCTGTTGTTGTTGGGAATCGAAATTTGCCTAGCTTACGTAACGGTAAGTTTCAATTCTATTAAGGACACGGAGGCGAGGATTATGCTATATCTTCCTTCGCTTTATTAACATAAAGAAACCACAGCAGCTCAGGAAAAGATATAATAAGAACAAAAAATGCTTTAAACATAAAGCATTGACGTAATGTTCAACAAAAAATCAACAACTCCCAAGAGTCTCTTTGCTTATAATAATAGACCATAGTCCTTTGTCTCTGTCCATCATCACTATATAACCGGACTTCCCATCATCTTCCTCCTCTTTCTTCGCGCAGATCACGCTTAAGCCTCATTGGTCCTGTTTAGCACCGTCGTTGCCTGCCAAAAAAGGAACAGCATCAGCGAGGTGGCCCAGGAAAAATGCGACAACAAGGCGAGGAGCATTCAGTGAACAACACAGTACCGACAACGTAAAGGAAAACGCTTTACTTACTGCCATACGGGTGGGTAGAGACACCACCGTAGTCCGGGTGGGATAATCCTCGCCTCCGTGTCCTTAATAGAATTGAAACTTACCGTTACGTAAGCTAGGCAAATTTCGATTCTATGTCAGGACCGGAGGCTTCAGATTATGCTAGTTCAAAGCTTACTTATCACCAACTGAGCCAAATCCACCACCGGCTTAAAATAAAACCTCTTGAAGGTGGAATCCGAGGACCAGTCCGCCGCTCGCATAAGGTCCTCCAGACGAGCACCCACCGAGAATGCCTTAGAGGCCATGGCCCCCCTGGCGGAGTGTGCTCCAAAGAGAGAAGTATTGATGCCCGCTTCCTGCATGACCCAACGCACCCACCGAGCAATAGTGGGAGAGGAGACAGCTTTGTGTGGCTTCCGCAGGGCAATCAACAACTGACGCTCGCCCGGAGGGCGCAGATCCAAGGTCAGATCCTCATATGCTTTGAGGCATTGCACGACACACAACTTAGGAGTGTCAGTAAAGGCTGGATAAGAAATGGAACGCGACGACGTCTTAGTGCGTCGGCCCACCGTAAAGGTAACCCCATCCGGGGAGAAAATGCGTGCAGAAACATCCAGCGCGCGCACGTCCGAGACGCGCCTACAAGAGACCAGACATAACAACATGGCTAATTTCGCCGAGAGCTCCTTAAGAGACAGATAAGAATTCGCTGGCCACGACAGGAACAGATTCAGAACCAAATTGACGTCCCAAAGGACGGAGTACCTGGGTTCTGGCGGCAGTGCGAGGCGAACCGCTCGCAGAAGCCGGCACACAAAAGGGTGTTCCCCTACCGGATGGCCATCGATGTTATCGTGGCCCGCAGAAATCGCCGACCGGATAGCATTGATCGTCCTATACGCTAAACCCTTGTCGGCCAAATGAGCCAGAAAATTCAGCACGGGAACAAGGCCGGCGACCATGGGATCCAAATCCCTTCGTAAACACCAACGCATCCACTTAAGCCAAGCGGATCTGTAACGCTTCGTCGTACTATCGGCCCATGCTTTGGAGAGCAAGTGCGCAGCTGACCCCGAAAGGCCCGGGAGCGTCCAGCGTCTCCTGAGAGCCTCCACGCCACGAGGCGGAGAGTGTTCTGCATGACGAGAGGGTGAGGTTCCTGATCCGGGCTCGTCAGGAGCAGAGGAAACAGGGGGAGTAGGATTGGAAAATCCCAAGAAAGTTCCAGAAGAACCGGAAACCATACTTGAGACCTCCACAGCGGTGTAACCAACACCAGTTCCGCACCCTGGCGGCGAATTTGAGCCGCCGTTCGCATGATCATGGAGAACAGGGGAAACGCAAACGGCTGTTCCCGACTCCAATCCTGCAAGAACGCGTCCGTGGCCTCTGCCAGAGGGTCCGGCCTCCAGCTGTAGAACCGCGGCAGCTGGTGGTCGAGACGGGACGCGAAGAGGTCCACCGAGAAGGGGCCCCAGAGGGAGTGTAGCCACCGGAAGACTCCCGGATCCAGCTTCCACTGGCTGGCATCCCTGAGATGTCGAGAGTGCCAATCCGCTACCTGATTGCACTGGCCTGGCAGATACTCCGCCGTCACCGCAATGTGACGAGACAGGCAATAATCCCAGAAGTCCTTCGCTAAGTCCGCCAAGGCGCGGGACCGAGGACCTCCTAGGTGGTTCACATACCGGACCGCCGAAATATTGTCCATCCGTAGCAGGACACAAGCCTTGATTGAATCTTTGGTCCAACAGCGAACTGCGAAGGAGCCCGCAAGGAGTTCCAAACAATTGATATGCAATTGTTGTTCTTCTGACGACCAGGCGCCGCCGGTGGAAAAATCCCCGCACCGGGCGCCCCAGCCCGACCTGCTGGCGTCGGACTCTATGATCAGGTCCGGAGCCGAGCCGAAGATCGCTCGCCCATTCCATGCCTCCATGTGAGACAGCCACCATGACATTTCCTCCTTCACTTCGTCCGTGAGAGGGACCCACTGATCGTAACACATCCCACGGCGCAAATGCTGCGCCTTCAGGCGCTGAAGAGCCCTGTAGTGCAGCGGGCCCGGGAAAATCGCCTGGATGGAGGACGACAGAAGACCCACCACCTTGGCGACATGGCGCAGTGACGTACGATCCTTCGCGACCGTCTGCCGGAGCAGGTGTCGTATCTTTGCGACCTTCCGACTCGGCAGGCTCAAGACCGCCTGTACCGAGTCCACCACGAAACCCAAAAAGGTGATCTGCTGAGTGGGAACCAAAACCGACTTGGAGCCGTTGATGACGAACCCCAGTCTCTGAAGCAGGCCGACAGCTTGACGCAGCTGTCCCGCCAGTACCTCTGGGCACTGTCCCATGAGGAGGATGTCGTCTAAGTATACTAACATCCGGACCCCCTGACTTCTGAGAAACTCCACTACCGGGTGGAGGACCTTCGTGAAGCACCACGGGGCCGACGAGAGACCGAACGGTAGGGCGGTGAATTCGAACACCTTGCCGTCCCACAGGAATTGTAGGAAACGACGATGAGGGGGGTGGATAGGAACGACCAAGTAGGCATCCTTGAGATCCAGTCGCACCATCCAATCCCGAGGGAGGAGCACGTCCCGAAGGAGGTGGATCCCCTCCATCTTGAAGTGACGGTAGACCAACCACCCATTGAACTCCTTGAGATTGATCACCGGCCTCTTGCCCCCATCTGTCTTGTCTACCAAGAAGACGTTGCTGAGGAACCCACGTGGGTGGCGCGTTGATAGACGGATGGCTCCCTTGCGCAGCAAGTCTGAGACCTCTTCGTCTATCAAGCGCGCGTCGGAATCTGCAAAAACCATAGGGCGCGGGGGCCTCACCTGAGTTGGCTGGTCGTAATACTCTATATGGAAACCTCTCACAGTTTGCAAAACCCAAGCATCGGCAGTGAGCAATTCCCACTCCCCGTAAAAGCTTGCCAGCCGCCCCCCAATCGGCACTTGATCTAAGCAAAGTACACTTACCGGGGGCATTTCCTTGTCCGGAGTTCTTCTTGAACCCTCTGCCACCATAGCGTTGTCCCCTGGTGGGGTAGAAGTTGGTGTAGTTGGCCGAGGTCTGGTACTGACCTCTTCCGGAGCCTTGTCCACGGTTGTTGGTCTGCTGACCACGGCCGATCGCGCGGCCCCTGCCGCGACCGGCCCCTCCAGAAAAACGCTGGTGGAACACCCTCTTGATGCTGGACTGGGCCTTGTCCAGCGACGTGAACGTATTCACGAACTTTCCCAGCTCGCGGTTGAAAGGCTCACCGAAGAGGCCACCCTGGGCCACGGCACCTGCCTCCGACGAGGCCAGGTCCCCCAGCTTCGGATCCAGCTTGATAAGGAGCGAACGCCGCCTCTCCGTGGATAGGGCACAGTTGGCGTTGCCCAAAAATACGATCACCCTCTGGGCCCAGTTGGAGAGCACCTCCGGTGAAATGGCGGTGCCATTCGCTCGGGCCTCCTCCGCCATATCGAGGATCTTCGTGGCGGGCCCGACCGCATCCAACAGCTTGTCCTGGCAGGCCCGCCAGGACCGGTCGATCCCCTTCCTGGGGTCCTTCATGAATTTCGCCAGGAAGGTGGCCATCTTGGGGTCCAATTCTGGTGTCATGGCCACTTTCCCTTCCAGTGTAGGCCGAGGGCATTCCCCGCGCAAGCAACTCCTCGCCTCCTTCTCCAGGGCCTTGCGCAGTCTGCCCGCGACAAACTTCGCCACCGTCTCCCCCGGGGCCCAGGCCGCGGAACGGGGGTGGACGATCTCGTCCGGGTCCAGCATGCCAGACTCGTCTCGGGGCATCTCCTTCGCTGAAGGTGCCGGAAGCCAAGAACGGGTCGACTCCCCGTCGTCATCCGTGTCCGGAGAGTCGTAGATCGGGGAGGCGGGCGCAGTAGACACGTCGCCCGAAGTGCCAGGGTCCACCAAGGGCGCCGGAGGCACCGTCGTCGCCTTAGCCAGGAAGGCGTCGCGAAGTCGCTCGAAAGCGCCCTTGTCCACGCCTTGGGCCTCCGATGAAGGTCCCTCACCACGGGGTCTCTTCGGAGCGGGCGGTAACCCGCCGGACGTCCCCGGGAGTTCGGGGGACGGAGGCACCTGCAACGCTGCCAGCTTCGCACACTCCTCCACGATGCGGGCAGAAAGGCGGTCCTCCATGGGCCCTACCACCTCCGTCACGCAACGATAGATGGAGCTGTCCACCGCCTGATAAAACTCATCATCCTGCAGATAGGGGCAGGCCTCCTCGTCGTACTCCCCTTCCATCTCGGAACCAAGGGGCAAATGCGGGGCACCCAAGAGGGCGGCAACCGAGAAAGTTCTCGAATGTGGGCAGGCCCAGCGGCTGCGATCACGTTTTGGGCCAGCTGACGTGGCAGGTGGGCTGCACCAACCCCCAAGCGCGCAGACCCTCCACGCCGGGACCGGGTCTACGTACCCCTCAAGCGCGCTAGGCCACACACGGGTAAAAGAGGTGCACAGGTCTCGCCCGAAGGCGATTCACGTGGTCAGAACCGCTATACAGACCCCAGAGGGCGTCAAAATTGGTAAAGTACAGACCCGGGTCACCAGGTGTCAGAGGGGTACGCGAGGGTCGGCCCCTGCGCAAGCAGACCCCACGGCGTGGCTCCTCACACTGCGGAGGCGCGCCGGAGGGTCGGCGAAGCGACAGGCCGCCCCCGTGCGGTCTATGTACACACCGCACACAAGTGGGAATAAGGTCGCGTAGGAACGATAGAACGTTCCCGCAACCGGGGACTCTGAAAGGGAATAAACCATGCAAGGAGTCCCCAAAGACCGCACACAAGATAATAAATCACAATAAAAGAAGACAAAATAGAAAAGCACTTATCTGGCTGCGGGAGCAGCGAAGAAAGAGGAGGAAGATGATGGGAAGTCCGGTTATATAGTGATGATGGACAGAGACAAAGGACTATGGTCTATTATTATAAGCAAAGAGACTCTTGGGAGTTGTTGATTTTTTGTTGAACATTACGTCAATGCTTTATGTTTAAAGCATTTTTTGTTCTTATTATATCTTTTCCTGAGCTGCTGTGGTTTCTTTATGTTAATAAAGCGAAGGAAGATATAGCATAATCTGAAGCCTCCGGTCCTGACATAGAATTAGGGAGTCTAGTTTCCCTTTCTACTGAGGGGCAGGTCGAGTTAGTACAGCTGTTATAGTAGGTTTTGCTATGCTATGTTTTGTTTTGCTATGCTATGCTTTGGTTTGTTTAGACATGCTATGCTTTATTAGGCTATGCTTTGTTGTGTTTTGTTATGCTATGTTCTGTTGTGTTTTGTTATGCTTTGCAACACTGTTTTGTTTTGTTTTGTTATGCTATGTTTTGCTATGTTCTGTTTTGTTATGCTATGTTTTGTTACGTTCTGCTATGTTTTGTTATGCTATGTTTTGCTATGCTATGCTATGTTTTGCTATGCTAGGCTATGTTTTGTGATGTTATGCTATGTTATGCTATGCTACACTGTTATGCTATGCTTTGTTTTGCCATGTTCTGTTATGCTATACTATGTATACCATTAGCATTGGTCAAGGAGTTCACCTATTTAGGGGTGAACTTCTAAGATATCATTAAGTGGGACCACCAGGTCTAATAGCTTCCCTCAAACACAGGCAGATATCAGGGACCCTATACCAGGAATATAATCTTTCGCACACCAAGCCCATTAGCCCAGTCCTTGAAATTTACAATCTTGTTTTCTTATACTATGCTACGCTTTGTTATGCTAAGTTTTGTGGTTTTTTGTTATGCTATGCTTTGTTATGCAACGTTTTGTTGTGTTTGTTATGCTATGCTACGTTTTGTTATGTTTTGTTCCGCTATGCTATGCTTTGTTATGCTATGCTATGTATTATTGTGTTTTGCTATGCTATTTTTTGTTATGCAATGCTATGTTTTGTTATGCTATGTTTTGTTACGCTATGCTTTGTTATGCTGTGTTTAGTTGCGTTATAACATAACATAACATGAGTATTTGTAAAGCGCACGTTCACCACTACGGGCCTCTTGGCGCTGAAATAACAGATGTTTGTTGTTACCCAACTCAATGGTACTCATTTTATCGACCCCAAATGGATGAAAGGCTGAGTGGACCCGCCGGGATTTGAACCTGTGACCATGAGGTCGAACACAGGCCCCTGCAGTAGACGCATTAGTCCACTGAGCCACCAGACCCGGTTATGCTATGCTTTGTTATTCCATGCTATGTTTTGCTGTGTTTTGTTATGCTAGGCTACATTTTATTATGCTATGCTATGTTTTGCTTTGTTATGCTATGCTTTGTTACGCTATGTTATGCTATGCTTTGTTATGCTATGTTTTGTTATGCTTTGTTTTGTTATGCTATGTTTTGTTATGCTATTTTGTTATGCTATGCTGTTTTGTTATGCTATGCTGTTTTGTTATGCTATGCTGTGTTTTGTTATGCTATGTTTTGTTGGTTATGCTATGCTTTGGTTTGTTTTGACATGCTATGCTTTATTAGGCTATGCTTTGTTGTGTTTTGTTATGCTATGTTTTGTTTTGTTATGCTATGTTTTGTTATGCCATGCTATGTTTTGTTATGCCATGCTATGTTTTGTTATGCCATGCTATGTTTTGTTATGCCATGCTATGTTTTGTTATGCCATGCTATGTTTTGTTAGGTTTTGCTGTGCTATGCTGTGTTATGCTTGGCTATGTTTAGGGGTGAACTTTCAAGATAACATGAAGTGGGACCACCAGCTCGAATTAGCTCCCTCAAACACAGGCAGATATCAGGGATCCTATACCAGGAATATAATCTTTCGCACACCATTAGCCCAGTTCTTGAAATTTACAATCTAAAAGCTGTTAGCTCAGCCCTATATGGCTCGGAACTCTGGGGGTGTGAGAACCTTGTTGCCCTTACCACTTCGGAAAATAGGTTCATAAGAAATATCACTAGACTGCCACAGAGTACTCCAATGAGCCCAATATTAATTGACCTAGGTAAAAAACTATTGCAGCAGTAGCCAAACGTCGCCCCCTCCTTTATTGGAGGAGACTCTGGACTACACCAGAGCTCACAGGCTATGCAAAAGGTTTCTCAGAAATAATAAGGGTTGATGCTTCACATTGTATTAAATGGCTATGGGCGGTCAGAGATCTTCTGGCCGATATAGGTATGGTTTCGATATGGGCAGACCCCGAAAATTCAAACGTTCCTACTAAGGAGGTGTTGAAGGCCAAGTAATATTCATTATGATATTTCTTCAGTGTGATGTTATCTTACTCCACAAATAGAACCCCTTGCATCCTGGCTTTGGGAATAATTACCTTTTAAAACTAGAACACTTGACAAAATGCCATGGCATAAACAATGTAAGCCTTTGCAGAGAGTTCAATACGCTATTTATTACAATCATTGAGAGAGGAGCAGGGCATCATAACTCACTTGAGGAATCGACTCTTGTGAGTTATGGTACCGCCTCCAAAGTCGACTAAGGTAACAAATAGCAAATTACACTGCACATGTGCATATTTAGAGAGAGTGTGTACACTTATGTGTGAATATTATTAATTACATAAGGAGAAAAAATGCTATTTCTAAGCCAGACCTAAAACTGCTTTTCCTATCGACCAATTCATGGAGTTTAAATCGAAGCTGGTGTCTGTTAAGTGGTATTTAACAAGCATTGGAAAAGCCAATATGTCTTGCCTATGCAAGAGCTATTAGCTTAGGCAATGTCTTTTATCCATGTTGTACACCAGAGAGGCTGCTGTTCAGCATGTCCAAACGTTAGTGGCATAGAGGAGAGCAGCGGAGAGCGTCGTATAGAGTGGAGTGGCATAAGGTGCATGCATTGCAGTGGCATTAGTTTGTGTATTGGAGTGTCATAGAGTGGTTTACAGTGGGGTAGCGATGAGTAGAGTGAACTAGTGCATAGTGCTTTGGCATACAGTGTTGCAGAGTATAGTGGTGTAGACTACAGTGACACAGAATTCAGCTGCCTACAATGGAGCGTCATAGAATAGAGTGGCGTAAAATGTTTTATAGTAGAGAGCAGTGGCGCAGAGTAGTGTCGTAGAGTACACTGGCATAGGGTGCAGTGGCACAGAGAAGAGTGTTGTAGAGTGGCGTAGAGTGCAGTCGCGTTGAGTACAGTGGTTCTGAGTAGTGGCG
Source organism: Lissotriton vulgaris (assembly GCF_964263255.1). Taxonomy (NCBI): domain Eukaryota; kingdom Metazoa; phylum Chordata; class Amphibia; order Caudata; family Salamandridae; genus Lissotriton; species Lissotriton vulgaris. The sequence continues at coordinate 1,250,630,768 of NC_141694.1, read as the reverse complement.
TAGTATAGAGACACAGAATTCAGCTGCCTACAATGCAGCGTCATAGAATAGAGTGGCGTAAAATGTTTTATAGTAGAGAGCAGTGGCGCAGAGTAGAGTGTCGTAGAGTGCACTGGCATAGGGTGCAGTGGCACAGAGAAGAGTATTGTAGAGTGGCGTAGAGCGCAGTCGCATTGAGTAGAGTGGTGCTGAGTAGAGTGCAGTGGTGCAAAGTAGAGAAGAGAGCAGTGGCATTAAGTGGAGTACGGTGGAGTGGCGTCGCATAGACTAGAATGGACTGGTGTAGAGTGCATTGATTTATAGTGTTGCAGAGTACAGTGGCGTACAGTGCAATGGCATAAAATGCAGCATCACAGAATGCAGTGGTCCATAGTAGAGTGCAGTGGTCCATAGTAGAGTGCAGGGGTACAGAGTGAAGTGATGTGGAGTGGTGTGGTGCAGAGCAGAGTATAGAGACAGAGTGCCATGGAGTGAAGTACTGCAGAGTGCAGTAATACAGAGTAGCATAGAGGAGTGCATTGATTTTCCCATCACCAATCAGCATAGAAGGTGACATCACTGGATCGCCCATCATCCACCTGCAAGGTAAGTGACATCACTGAATTTCTTATCATCCATCTGGACAGGAAGTGACATTGGTTTTCCGCCAAAACCGTCTTTAAAAGAAGAAGCCAAGAGAAAGGACTTCATTTCCCATCACCACAGTAAATGACATCATGGCACCCTGGACACCTCACCCTGTCCAGAACCTACCTAATGATAGCAGCATCCGTCTGCACCTGGAGCACACCCTGAGCCAGAAACCCTGATCCAATCACCACACAGCGATACGCTCCAGCACTCCTTAACTCACTAGACCCCGGATACTGTTCCCCCCCAACTTCTTCCACACCTCACACCATGGTAGGAGCATTCACCTGTACCCACTGTAGGTTCTCCAGCAGCCATCCACATCCCTCACACATACTTACAGCACCTTCAACACTCGCTCCCAACACACACACCAGACAAGCGCCAATAACACCTACACTACCACCCTACACCACACCCATAGCAAACATGCATGTCAACTCCCACTCGTAATAATGTTACTGAACACACGATCACTCAGCAAACACACAACCAAAATATGAGACCACCTGAGCAGTGACACCCAACATCTGCTTCATCCCAGGGACCTGGCGCAATCTCTCATTGGCTCTAGACTTCATTACAGCAATTCCAGCAGGCTACAAGATTGCTCAACAGGTTGACCTTCACAAGCTAGGAAGAGGACTCGCTATCATCCAGCAAATGCACAACATCCACAGAGAATGCCACCCTATTCATGGAACACCTGCACTCCAAGCTGCAAATCTCCCAAAAAATCACTCTGAACTGAACCCTCACCACCGACTTTATCGCTCTACTCCCCATAGACTCCAGAGCCTACATTCTCCTCTGTGACCTCAATTTTCAAATGGAAGACCCAAACGACCCCTGATCCACAGCACTAAATGAAAGCTTGAGCAACATCAGAGTCACCCAGCTCGTCACAGAACCAACAAGCACTGCGGGACGCACACTAGACCCCATCTTCACCACAAGTGACAGCATCCCATACAACTCTACCACAAATCTCGCATGGACCGACTACTCCATCATCCACTTTTAAATCAACAAACCTCAAGTCAACACCCCAACCAGGTTCAGCACTCCAAGCCGCAGCTGGGGGGAAAATCACAGAATCAGACTGGCACAGTGTCCTTGGCACTGATCAGCCTAACCCAAAAGACAGCCTCGACAAGAACATCAACAATTGGACCAAGAACTAGACAGACTCCCTCTCACCCTCCAAATGCAATAAGCACAGTAGATCAAACAAACAGGCCACCGGGTACACAGAAGATCCCCAAGACACCAAATGACACTAAATAGCTAGAAAGGAAATGGAGAGCCAACCACAACACCACTTGACAGAACTACATACAAGACTGCACTCAGATACCATCACCAGCAAATTAGAGAAACCAAGAACAACAAGCATTTACAATGCAACGGTCTCGCCTTTGCAAAAGTTAGAGCTATTGGCATTGTAAATGACAATTTTTTTATTTATGTGTTGGTTTTGAAAATAGATAAATAAATGGCATTGTCATTTACAATGCCAATAGCTTAATCTCTCGCAAATGCGAGACCTATTGCATTTGCACCCACACAGAGCCACACACACACACACACAGAGCCACACACACACACACACATAGATGTGGTGGATGTGATGGTGTTGGATGTGGTGGTGGTGGATGTGGTGGTGGTAGGTGTGGATGTGGTGGTGGTGGTAGTGGTGGATGTGGTGGTGGTGGATGTGGTGGTGGTAGTGGTAGTGGATGTGGTGGTGGTAGTGGATGTGGTGTTGATGGTAGTGGATGTGGTGGTGATGGTAGTGGATGTGGTGGTGATGGTAGTGGATGTGGTGGTGATGGTAGTGGATGTGGTGGTGGTGCATGTGGTGGTGGATGTGGTGGTAGTGGATGTGGTGGTGGTGGTGGAGGTGGATGTGGTGGTGGAGGTGGAGGTGGTGATGGAAGTGGTGGATGTGGCAGTGGTGGATGTGGCAGTGGTGGATGTGGCAGTGGTGGATGTGGCAGTGGTGGATGTGGAGGTGGTGGATGTGGAGGTGGTGGATGTGGTGGTGGTGGATGTGGTGGTGGTGGATGTGGTGGTGGAGGATGTGGTGGATGTGGTGGTGGTGGATGTGGTGGTGGAGGATGTGGTGGATGATGTGGAGGATGTGGTGGAGGATGTGGTGGTGGATGTGGTGGTGGATGTGGTGGTGGATGTGGTGGTGGATGTGGTGGTGGATGTGGTGGTGGATGTGGTGGTGGATGTGGTGGTGGATGTGGTGGAGGATGTGGTGGAGGATGTGGTGGTGGATGTGGTGGTGGACGTGGCGGTGGTGGACGTGGTGGTGGTGGTGGTGGACGTGGCGGTGGTGGACGTGGCGGTGGTGGACGTGGTGGTGGTGGATGTGGACGTCGTGGACATGGACGTGGTGGTGGTGGACGTGGTGGTGGTGGACGTGGTGGTGGTGGATGTGGTGGTGGTGGATGTGGTGGTGGTGGTGGATGTGGTGGTGGTGGATGTGGTGGTGGCGGTGGTGGTGGATGTAGTGGTGAATGTGGTGGTGGATGTGGTGGTGGATGTGGTGGTGGATGTGGTGGTGGATGTGGTGGTGGATGTGGTGGTGGATGTGGTGGTGGATGTGGTGGTGGGTGGTGTGGTGGTGTGGTGGTCTTGCGCCAATAGTAAAGGAGAGTGCACGAACTAGGCCATGCCTCACTTCAGTGGCCAGCCACCGTCAGGTTCCCTAAGCAGGGTGCTCAAACTGACTCGCAATAATTCACCAATGTACATTCATTGTAGTACCCACAGCGGATGCTTCAAAAGTGACTGAGGTATTCAGTTGAGTATGCATGAGTTCCTTCATCACCATCTGGTGATATTGCTGCCTGTCGTAGCCAATATGTAGTAAGCATTTCCGAAATTCAGTGGGATTAATAACTGATTTATTGAAGCAGGATGCCCATAGATAACGTTCTTTAAATCAGCCAGCTGTCAATTAACTTCAGCTGCGTACTCGCGAGACCCCCGTGACGTAAAACAGAACCCTGGCAACGCTTGTGTTCCATGGAGCTGAACACAGCTGGACTCTTCACAGCAACGGGAACCATGTATGTGCCAAGCGGCTCCCGGGCGCCGGTGGGACTTTCCCCCCACAGGTGTGTCTGTCCAGGAGTCTGTGGCTTCCTGGTGGCTCTCCTCGGTCAAAGGGTTCGAGGGCCGGAGCTCTCGTTGAGCTCTCTCTACTCAGTGTATAAGAAGCACACGGTCGGTCTCTGGAGTACGGTTGAGGAAATTCATCTCACTAAATCAAGTGACACACCTTTTTCAAAGCGAGGTACTAATCAGATGTACCTGATCGCCATCCTAACTTGTTACTTGATCATGCTGATATCGCACAGGAAGAACTAGGAAGTAGCAAATCTTACGAGGGTAATTTTGGGGGTAAAAAAAAGCACTTTCTGGTTTAGGATTTTATTTTTTATTTTATCAAAACAAAAGTCAAATGTAACCAGTTTTAACAATTTTCTCAGCAAGCTCAAGCCACTCCTTCCTTCCCACATTCCAGAAAAATATCACAAACCACATGCATTTTTACAAACACCAATATGTCGGAAAAGAAAGAAGAACACACAATTAGTCTAAATATCTGTTGTGGAAAAAAAATGTAATAGGTTTAAGAGCAAATTCCCGTAATGTGTAAAACAAACAAGGAGGGGCAAATAACTAGGTGGGAAGGAACATCAGCACTTACGTAGTTAATGGTCTGTCTTATTTATTTACATCATCTTCGTAAAACGTATTTGCTTCAGACTGCAGATTTTCAAATGTATATAGCAATTTTAGAGCCAATGACAATAGTGTCAAATATGTGAGGCTAATGGTTATTTGTAGTCATAAGCAGCGCAAGAGATTGCAGTGGGAATTGGAGCTTGATATTGTATAAGGGGCGCATTTAAGTGGTGGTTTAAGTTTTTAATCAGAAACATGTATTTTTCCAATGTCTCTAAGCCCTGTCCTTTTCAGACTGGGGGGCGTGTTTTTTACTTTCTTTCTAGGATGTAAACAACAATCAAAACACGCCCCCCCACCCCCCGAGTCTGAAAAGGACAGGGCTTAGAGATAAGTGGTTCTTCTTTCTATCTAAGCCCTGTCCTTTTCAGACTGGGGGGCGTGTGTTTCACGGTTTACACCCTAGAAAGAAAGTCAAAAAATACGCCCCCCAATCTGAAAAGGACAGGGCTTAGATCGAAAGAAGAACGTCACTAGGACCTCTTCTCCAATGGCTGGCCAGCGTTTAAGAGGCCAGCCAATGGAGAAGAGGGGCGGGGCTTAACCCTCGCTAGTGAAGTACACTAAAGTCATTAAATCTCACGAGCTCGAGTGCGCATTAGCGCACCCAACGCCACGCGAGACCTAAAAAGCACTACTGGACTGCATCGAAGGAAGCTCCAACAGTTGCAAGCAGATCTTCTCAATTATCAAGGATTTCACCTCGCCCTCAGCCACTGTCAAAGACATTGCTGCCTGCCAAAACTATTTGACAACCTATTAAAAATTGCAAACATCTACAGCAACTTCGCACACCAACCAGACCCCACAGAACTCATCGCTAACCAGGCGTGCAACACCCATTGAACTCACCGGGCTTCAGTCCCCCCCGCCCCCACCCCGTCGTGTGTGGCTGCCCGGGATGAGACAGATCACAGGCACACACAGAGCCACACCCGAACGTTTCACAGGTCTTTAAAAGACCATTTGAATGTTAATTAGGCCTTTCACCCCTTCTAAGAGCCCCTGCAGCTCCACTCTGCCTACAGATTAGAGGTTCAGCCCCCCCCCCGAAATTTTTTCTTAGCCCCCCGAAATTTGCCTCTAGTTGCGCCTCTGTCGCTAACCCACCATCCACCAACCAAGACCGCCTTCTGACTGAATGGACAACCCTCATCAGGAATGACAGTGGCAATCAAGGGGACCATCCACTCACGGGCCCCAACCGACCCATGCCCCCACCACATCTTCAACCCAAGAACATTAACAATCAGCACCACCCTGACCTACCATCCACACCTCTATCACAATCACCATTTTTCAGGATAAATGGAAACTTGCAGAAATCAACACCCTCAAGAAGCCCACAGGCAACCTGACTCAACTACCTCACCATCTTCCTGCTCCCCTATCCAGCTAAAGTGACTGAGAAGGCTATTAACAAGCAACTAACAACCCACCGCGAACCTCACCATCTTCTAGGCAACACACAATCAGGATTCCGAAAGAACCACATTACCGAAGCAGCACTCATCGTTGCCACCGACGACATTAAAACATCCTGGACCGAGGAGAAACAGCGGCCCACATCCTGCTCAACCTCTCAGTGGCTTTCAACTCGGTCTTCCACAACACCCTCATCAGAAGACTTCACGAGATAGGTATACAAGGATCTGCATTCAAATGCATGTGTTCCTTTGTCACAGAAAGAACCCAAAGGTTCAGATTGCCACCCTTCGCATCAGAGACCAAGAAACTGATACACGGTGTCCCAATGGAATTGTCCTTCTGCCCGGCTATTTTCAACATATACATGACACTGATCCCCAACATCTGATCACAATACATCACTTTCATCTCCTACGCCAATGACACTCAACTCATCCTCTCCCTGACGAACATGACAAACACCACCAGAACCAACTTAACCAACTGCATGATGGTAGCAGCAGGTTGGAATGCGAACCAACCGTCTGAAGCTCAGCTCCGACAAGACAGAATTTCTGGACTTCGGCAACAGGACCTCCCCTTGGGATTTCACCTGGTGGCCGCTGGAACTAGGACCAACGCCCACAGATCACGCAAGAATCTAGGGTTCATTCTAGATGAGAAGTTCAACATGACTGCTCAAGTCAATGCACCGTCTGCTTCCACATCCTGCGCATACTGCGAAAGATCTTTAACTGGTTGCCTCAAAACACCAGACTAACTGTCATACAAGCACTCATCACCAGCAGGCTGGACTACAGCAACACGCTCTACGACAGAATCTCCCCAAAAACTCCTACACAGACTCCAGACCATCCAGAACATAGCTGCAAGACTTGTACACTGCCTTCGAGGCTGTACCCACATCACAACACACCACAGGAAACTTCACTGGCTCCCCATTCACAAGCGCAGGCAATTCAAACATCTCATGCACACAAATAAAGCCCTACACATCACAGGATCGGAATACCTGAGCAGTCGCATACACTTTGATCAACGCTTTGGACACCTATGCTCTGTCTCACTCGTACACATGCCCTGCCTACATAAAAGAAAAAAAACAGAGGTCGCTCATTCTCCTACAGCGCACCCAAGACATGCAACAACCTTCCTCAACACATCTGAACCTCCTCCTGACTTATAGAGCTCCGCAAGAAACTGAAGACCTGTCTCTCTTGATATTAGCACCTTGGAACCACACACCTACATACTTTGCCCAAGTCCCTGGATACCCTCTTTTGTGATTAGTGTGCTATACAAATAAACATAACATAACACTGGCATAGAGTGCAGTGACGCAGAGAGCAGCGGTGAAGACTACAGTGGTGCAGAGTAGAGTGAAGTGGCGTCAAGAGGTGTAAAGTGCAGTGGCATACACTGCATTAGCGTAGAATAGATTGTTTTAGAGTAGAATGAAGCTCTGTAGAGTGCAGTGGCGCAGGGTAGAGTGAAGTGGCGTACAGTGCTGTGGCGTTGAGTCTAATGGCATAGAGTGCAGTGGAGTGGTACAGAGCAGAGTGCATTGGCACAGAGTGTATTGGCATAGAGTGCAGTGATGTAAGTGCTGCAGAGTGGCGTAGAGCGGAGTTGCGCAGAGTGGAGTGGCCTGGACAGGTGTAGAGTGCAGTGGTAAGGAGTGCAGTGGTGTTGAGCAGTGGCGTAGAGTGCATTGGCATATAGTGCAGTGGTGTAGAGTGCACTGGCACAGAGTGCAGTCGCAAAAAGTGGAGTAGAATTCAACGGCATGTAGTGCAGTGGTGTAGAGTGGCATATAGTGCACTGGCGCAGAGTGAAGTAGAGTGGAGTGGCGCGGTGCAGAGTAGAGTGGAGTCGCTTGGAGCGATGCAGAACAGAATGACAGAGTGGAGTATGCATTGTGTGGTAGCACACTGCTATTATAGACCACACATTTTCAATTGAAAAGACCATTATATTTGCACAGACAACATTTTATTAATTACATAGCACAGAAACGATAACGTGTGGAAATGACATCACCTAGTGCACAGCTTTCCAAACTTTTCATGTTGGGGACACACTTTTTGTAGATGCATCATTTTGGGACACAGTAAGGCAGTGTAGAGAGCGAGCGGAGCAAGCCCGAACTACCTACGGGGGATTAGGGGGGGGGGGGTTCTCATCCTCTCTGTCTGTCTCCCTCTCTCTCTGTGTCTCCCTCTCTCTCTCTCTCTCTCTCTCTCTCTGTGTCTCCCTCCCTCCCTCTGTCTTCCTCTGTCTGTCTACCTCTGTCTGTCTACCTCACTCGATCGCCCTCTTCTCCCGCCCTCTGTCTCTGTTCCCCTCCCTCTGTGCGTCTGTCTCCCTCTGTGCGTCTGTCTCCCTCTGTGCCTCTGTCTCCCTCTGTGCCTCTGTCTCCCTCTGTGCCTCTGTCTCCCTCTGTGCCTCTGTCTCCCTCTGTGCCTCTGTCTCCCTCTGTGCCTCTGTCTCCCTCTGTGCCTCTGTCTCAGTCTCTGCCTCTGCCTCTGTCTCAGTCTCCCTCCCCGTCTCTGCCTCTGTCTCGGTCTCCCTCCCCGTCTCTGCCTCTGTCTCGGTCTCCCTCCCCGTCTCTGCCTCTGTCTCGGTCTCCCTCCCCGTCTCTGCCTCTGTCTCGGTCTCCCTCCCCGTCTCTGCCTCTGTCTCGGTCTCCCTCCCAGTCTTTGCCTCGGTCTCGGTCTCCCTCCCCGTCTTTGCCTCGGTCTCGGTCTCCCTCCCCGTCTCTGCCTCTGTCTCCCTCCCCGTCTCTGCCTCTGTCTCCCTCCCCGTCTCTGCCTCTGTCTCCCTCCCCGTCTCTGCCTCTGTCTCCCTCCCCGTCTCTGCCTCTGTCTCCCTCCCCGTCTCTGCCTCTGTCTCCCTCCCAGTCTCTGCCTCTGTCTCCCTCCCCGTCTCTGCCTCTGTCTCCCTCCCCGTCTCTGCCTCTGTCTCCCTCCCCGTCTCTGCCTCTGTCTCCCTCCCCGTCTCTGCCTCTGTCTCCCTCCCCGTCTCTGCCTCTGTCTCCCTCCCAGTCTCTGCCTCTGTCTCCCTCCCAGTCTCTGCCTTCGTCTCCCTCCCAGTCTCTGCCTCCGTCTCCCTCCACGTCTCTGCCTCTGCCTCCGTCTCCCTCCCCGTCTCTGCCTCCGTCTCCGTCTCTGCCTCCGTCTCCCTCTCCGTCTCTGCCTCCGTCTCCCTCTCCGTCTCCCTCCCCGCCTCCGTCTCCCTCCCCGTCTCTGCCTCCGTCTCCCTCCCCGTCTCTGCCTCTGTCTCCCTCCCCGTCTCTGCCTCTGTCTCCCTCCCCGTCTCTGCCTCTGTCTCCCTCCCCGTCTCTGCCTCTGTCTCCCTCCCCGTCTCTGCCTCTGTCTCCCTCCCCGTCTCTGCCTCTGTCTCCCTCCCAGTCTCTGCCTCGGTCTCCCTCCCCGTCTCTGCCTCCCTCCCCGTCTCTGCCTCTGTCTCCCTCCCCGTCTCTGTCTCCCTCCCCGTCTCTGCCTCTGCCTCTGTCTCCCTCCCCGTCTCTGCCTCTGTCTCTGTCTCCCTCCCCGTCTCTGCCTCTGTCTCCCTCCCCGTCTCTGCCTCTGTCTCCCTCCCCGTCTCTGCCTCTGTCTCCCTCCCCGTCTCTGCCTCTGTCTCCCTCCCCGTCTCTGCCTCTGTCTCCCTCCCCGTCTCTGCCTCTGTCTCCCTCCCCGTCTCTGCCTCCGTCTCCCTCCCCGTCTCTGCCTCCGTCTCCCTCCCCGTCTCTGCCTCCGTCTCCCTCCCCGTCTCTGCCTCCGTCTCCCTCCCCGTCTCTGCCTCCGTCTCCCTCCCCGTCTCTGTCTCCCTCCCCGTCTCTGCCTCCGCCTCCCTCCCCGTCTCTGCCTCCGCCTCCCTCCCCGTCTCTGCCTCCGCCTCCCTCCCCGTCTCTGCCTCCGCCTCCCTCCCCGTCTCTGCCTCCGCCTCTCTCCCCGTCTCTGCCTCCGCCTCCCTCCCCGTCTCTGCCTCCGCCTCCCTCCCCGTCTCTGCCTCCGCCTCCCTCCCCGTCTCTGCCTCCGCCTCCCTCCCCGTCTCTGCCTCCGCCTCCCTCCTCGTCTCTGCCTCCGCCTCCCTCCCCGTCTCTGCCTCTGCCTCCCTCCCCGTCTCTGCCTCCGCCTCCCTCCCCGTCTCTGCCTCCGCCTCCCTCCCCGTCTCTGCCTCCGCCTCCCTCCCCGTCTCTGCCTTCGTCTCCCTCCCAGTCTCTGCCTCCGTCTCCCTCCACGTCTCTGCCTCTGCCTCCGTCTCCCTCCCCGTCTCTGCCTCTGCCTCCGTCTCCGTCTCCCTCCCCGTCTCTGCCTCTGCCTCCGTCTCCCTCCCCGTCTCTGCCTCTGCCTCCGCCTCCGTCTCCCTCCCCGTCTCTGCCTCTGCCTCCGCCTCCGTCTCCCTCCCCGTCTTTGCCTCTGCCTCTGCCTCCGCCTCCGTCTCTGCCTCCGCCTCCCTCCCCATCTCTGCCTCCGCCTCCCTCCCCGTCTCTGCCTCCGCCTCCCTCCCCGTCTCTGCCTCCGCCTCCCTCCCCGTCTCTGCCTCCGTCTCCCTCTCCGTCTCCGTCTCTGCCTCCGTCTCCCTCTCCGTCTCCGTCTCCGTCTCTGCCTCCGTCTCCCTCTCCGTCTCCCTCCCCGTCTCTGCCTCCGTCTCCCTCCCAGTCTCTGCCTCTGCCTCCGTCTCCCTCCCAGTCTCTGCCTCTGCCTCCGTCTCCCTCCCAGTCTCTGCCTCTGCCTCCGTCTCCCTCCCCGTCTCTGCCTCTACCTCCGTCTCCCTCCCCGTCTCTGCCTCTGCCTCCGTCTCCCTCCCCGTCTCTGCCTCTGCCTCCGTTTCCCTCCCCGTCTCTGCCTCAGTCTCCGTCTCCCTCCCCGTCTCTGCCTCCGTCTCCGTCTCCCTCCCCGTCTCTGCCTCCGTCTCCGTCTCCCTCCCCGTCTCTGCCTCCGTCTCCCTCCCCGTCTCTGCCTCCATCTCCCTCCCCGTCTCTGCCTCCATCTCCCTCCCCGTCTCTGCCTCCGCCTCCCTCCCCGTCTCGGCCTCCGCCTCCCTCCCCGTCTCGGCCTCCGCCTCCCTCCCCGTCTCGGCCTCCGCCTCCCTCCCCGTCTCGGCCTCCGCCTCCCTCCCCGTCTCTGCCTCCGCCTCCCTCCCCGTCTCTGCCTCCGCCTCCCTCCCCGTCTCTGCCTCCGCCTCCCTCCCCGTCTCTGCCTCCGCCTCCCTCCCCGTCTCTGCCTCCGTCTCCCTCCCCGTCTCTGCCTCCGTCTCCCTCCCCGTCTCTGCCTCCGTCTCCCTCTCCGTCTCTGCCTCCGTCTCCCTCTCCGTCTCTGCCTCCGTCTCCCTCCCCGTCTCTGCCTCCCTCCCCGTCTCTGCCTCTGCCTCCGTCTCCCTCCCCGTCTCTGCCTCTGCCTCCGTCCCCCTCCCCGTCTCTGCCTCTGCCTCCGTCTCCCTCCCCGTCTCTGCCTCTGCCTCCGTCTCCCTCCCCGTCCCAGTCTCTGCCTCCGTCTCCCTCCCCGTCTCTGCCTCTGCCTCCCTCCCCGTCTCTGCCTCTGCCTCCGTCTCGGTCTCCCTCCCCGTCTCTGCCTCTGCCTCCGTCTCCCTCCCCGTCTCTGCCTCTGCCTCCGTCTCCCTCCCCGTCTCTGCCTCCGTCTCCCTCCCCGTCTCTGCCTCCGTCTCCCTCCCCGTCTCTGCCTCCGTCTCCCTCCCCGTCTCTGCCTCCGTCTCCCTCCCCGTCTCTGCCTCCGACTCCCTCCCCGTCTCTGCCTCCGACTCCCTCCCCGTCTCTGCCTCCGACTCCCTCCCCGTCTCTGCCTCCGACTCCCTCCCCGTCTCTGCCTCCGTCTCCCTCCCCGTCTCTGTCTCGGTCTCCCTCCCCGTCTCTGTCTCGGTCTCCCTCCCCGTCTCTGTCTCGGTCTCCCTCCCCGTCTCTGTCTCGGTCTCCATCCCCGTCTCTGCCTCGGTCTCCATCCCCGTCTCTGCCTCGGTCTCCATCCCCGTCTCTGCCTCGGTCTCCATCCCCGTGTCTGCCTCGGTCTCCATCCCCGTCTCTGCCTCGGTCTCCATCCATCCCTGTCTCTGCCTCGGTCTCCATCCCCGTCTCTGCCTCGGTCTCCATCCCCGTCTCTGCCTCGGTCTCCATCCCCGTCTCTGCCTCGGTCTCCCTCTCCGTCTCTATCTCTGTCTGTCCCTGTCTCGGTCTCTATCTCTATCTCTGTCTGTCCCTGTCTCGGTCTCTATCTCTAGCTCTGTCTGTCCCGGTCTCGGTCTCTATCTCTAGCTCTGTCTGTCTCAGTCTCTATCTCTGTCTGTCCCTGTCTCAGTCTCTATCTCTGTCTGTCCCTGTCTCGGTCTCTATCTCGGTCTGTCCCTGTCTCTGTCCCTATCTCTGTCTGTCCCTGTCTCTGTCTCTATCTCTGTCTGTCCCTGTCTCGGTCTCTATCTCTGTCTGTCCCGGTCTCTATCTCTGTCTGTCCCTGACTCGGTCTGTATCTCGGTCTGTCCCTGTCTCTGTCTCTATCTCTGTCTCTGTCTGTCCCTGTCTCTGTCTCTATCTCTATCTGTCCCTGTCTCGGTCTCTATCTCTGTCTGTCTCGGTCTCCTTCCCTCTCGCTGTCTCCCTCCCTCTCTCTCTCGCTGTCTCCCTCTCACGGTCTGCCTCCCTCTATCTGCCTCCCTCTCCCTCTGTCTCCCTCTCCCTCCCTCTGCATCTGTCTCTGTCTCAGCCTGTCCCTGACCCTGTCTCTATCTGTCGGTCTCCCTCCCTCTCTGTCTCGTTCTCTCTCTGCCTCCCTCTGTCTGTCTCCCTCTCCTTCCCTCTATCTCCCCCAGTCTCCCTCTGCCTCCCTTCCTCTGTCTCTCCCTCCCTCCATCTCCCTCCCTCCGTCTCTCTCCCTCCATCTCCCTCCCTCTGCGTCTGTCTGTCTTTCCCCGTTTCTGTCTCACTCACACTCTCGCTGTCTCCCTCCCTCTGTCTCCCTCCCTCTGTCTCCCTCCCTCTGTCTCCCTCCCTCTGCGTCTGTCTGTCTTTCCCTGTCTGTCTCACTCCCTCCCTCTCTCGCTGTCTCCTCTCGGTCTCCCTCCCTCTCTCCCTCTGTCTCCCTCCCTCTGTCGCCCTCCTCCCTCGGTCTGTCTCCCTCCTCCCTCTTGTCCGTCTCCCTCCTCCCTCTTGTCCGTCTCCCTCCTCCCTCTTGTCCGTCTCCCTCCCTCCCTCCCTCTTGTCTGTCTCCCTCCCTCCCTCTTGTCTGTCTCCCTCCCTCCCTCCCTCTTGTCTGTCTCCCTCCCTCCCTCCCTCTCTCAGTCTCCCTCTCTCTGTCTCCCTGTCTCTCTCTCTCTCTCTCTCTCGGTCTTCCTCCCTCTATCTCCCTCTGTCTCCCTTCCTCTGCCTGTCACCCTCTGTGACCTCAACCCAGCTTACAGGGCACACACATAACCGCACCCAAGTACTTTGCAGGTCTTTAAAAGACCATTTACTTGTTAATGGGGCTTTGTTGTGAATCGCCTGGTCCCCATTGAGCAGTGTCTTGGAGTCCACGCTGCTGCGGCAGACTCCGAGACACTCTTCCAAAGGAATGCCTCTTAATTAGCAGCAGTTATGTACTAAGTGCCCTTAATACCGGTGTCATCCCGCGACACACCCACCATTTGAAGGTGACACAGTACTGTGTCGGGTCACACAGTTTGGAAAGCTCTGACCTAGTGTATTGATTTGTTTTGATCAGGGCCGGCGCTAGGCATGGGCAGTGTGGGCAGCTGCCCAGGGCCTCGCGCTCAGCTCAGGCACATGGGGGCCACTTTCTGTGTGAAAGGTCGCACTTTCCTAGTCGGCCCACCTGCTCCTTCAGGGCCCCCTTCCCAAAGCAATCACTCTGCTAATGTGTTTTCAAGTGAGGTGTCTCGACTTCGACTTCCCTGCTCACGGCGTGGGGTCATTCATAGAGGTGCAGTGGTGGGGGGTGGGAAAGACTGGGTATAGGAGGTGACAGCAGCAAGGCCAGCAATTATGCCTCCTCACAGGCTAAAGGGCGGGGCAGCACCTCTGTTAAAAACCTGTCTGCCCTTTGTGTATTCCGTTTACCCGGCAACAGAAGGCTCTTTTCTTTTACGGAATAGCTGGACATTAACAAGTTAAGAGAGGTGGCTGAGGGGAGGAGGGAGCATCCAGATCAGACTGGCAGGGCACACGAGGGCAGTGTTTAGCAAAGTGTCTTGCTAATGCTTTGAGGCACAGGGGAGGTGTTTTCCATCCCATGGGCCTCAGCACTGGATCAGGCTACAAGGTTATCTGTGGGGGCCCCTTTCACTGGGACTTGCGAAGCCCAGAGCAGGTAGGCCTCACAGCATTCAATTAGGCTGCAAGGTCCTGGTGTGGGGCCCCCTTTGCAGGACCTTGTATCCATTATGTAGTGCTGGGAGGCCCAGGGCAGGAGGGCCCTGTCCTTGGCCTCGCGCTATACTCTGAGATCACTACATTTTATTCCACAGAGGGACTAGTATGTTAGCTTCCCAGAGCATGCCACCAGTGCTAAAATTAGAGGGCTAGAGAGGTAATGCAGCTAAGTGCAAAAAACCTGATAACCACCCAATTCCCCAGCAGGGAGCTCTGTGGCCCCTCTTTTCATGATTGTAGCAGATTAACTGCTCCATGACACACTTTCAGTTCCCCGGCCCACTTATGTCCCAGGGGCTGTGAATTAGTAATTTTTTGTCCATATAATCACTTGTAGGAGATTTCATGATACAGTTTTGACAGCCCATGGCGAGTGCTGCTCCTGGGTCTTGTTTAACAGGGCAGTGAGGGAGCGGTGCTGGGGTAGCCAGAAAGGATCTGCTGTAGCTAGACAAGGTTTCTCGTTGCGGAAGAGTGCGACACGCAGTCAGACAGCAGCCACGAAACCTCGCTACCTGCCTTTTCAAATGTAGAAATAGAAAGCATCTTCCTTGATATGATGAGTGACCAAGCACTGATTGAGTCAACTTAATCAGTGCCCGTCCATTGCTCCGGACATCATTGAGGTACTGTTCTGTTCTGTTTAACTTTTAACGCCCTGCAAGTAGAAGGCATGCGACTGGCATAAACATGCCCAGCAAGAAAAAGAATTGCAAAGATTTATTTTCTATAGTCAAGTTTCTTTTATTTTGCCAAGTCTTCTTTTCTTAATTTGCACTCATGCTTTCTTTTGTATTTGCATGTGGACACTGTTCTCAAAATATAAGGATTATTTTATTGCAAAGCACAACATTGTTTCTTTCTTATGTGTATTTTCTGAAATTATGCTTTGACACGTAATTGTGCAGTACACCCCAATCCGCCCCACTCCAATCCACCCCACCCCACTTTACCTCACCCCACACCAATCCACTCCACTTAATACAATCCACACCAAACCAATCCACCCCACTCCACCACATTCAAATCCTCCCACCCCAATCTGCCCACTCCAATTTACCCCACTTCAATCCAGAACAATCTGCCCCACTCCAATTTATCGCACTCCAATCCAAAACAATCTGTACAACTCCAATCCAAAACAATCTGCCCCACTCCAACTTACCCCACTCCGATCCAAAACACTCTGCCCCACTCCAATCCAAAACAATCTGCCCCATTCCAATTTACCCCACTCCAATACAACACAATCTGCCCCACTCCAATTTACCCGACTCCAATCCAAAACAATCTGCCCCACTCCAATTTACCCCACTCCAATCCAAAACAATCTGCCCCACTTCAATTTATCCTGCTACAATCTAAAACAATCTGCCCCACTTCAATTTATCCTGCTACAATCTAAAACAATCTGCCCCTCTCCAATTTACCCTGCTCCAATCCGCAACAATCTGCCTCACTCCAATCCACAACAATCTGCCCCACTCCAATCTGCCCGACTCCAATCCAAAACAATCTGCCCCACTCCAGTTTACCCCACTCCAATCCACAACAATCTACCCCTCTCCAATTTACCCCACTCCAATCCACAACAATCTGCCCCACTCCAATCCACTCCTATCCAATCTGCCACACTCTAATTCGCCACACTCCAATCCGCCTCACCTCACTACATTCCACCCCACTCCAGTTCAGTCCACCCCACTCCTGTGCACGACACTCCACTACAATCCACCACACCCCTTTAAATCCACCCCTCTCCAGTCCACCCCACCTCATCCCACTCCTGTTCACTCCACTCCACCCCACCCCATTTTAATCCACCCCACTCCAATCCACCCCAATCAGTCCACCCCACTGCAGTCCAATTCACCCCAATCTGCTCCAATACATCTCACTCTACCCCAATCTAATCGACCCCACCCCAGTTTAATCCACCCCACAAAATCCAATCACTCCAGCCCACCACATTCCAATTCACCCCAATCCAGTCCAATCAACCCCGCTACACCAGTCCAATCCACCACCTCCCGTATAGTCCAATCCACTCCCTCCAGTCCACTCAAATTCACCCCACTCCAAATCACCCTACTCTAATCCAATCCACCCAAGCCAATCCACCCTACCTCAAACCAATCTAATACACCCTACTCCAATCCACCTCAATCCAATCCAACTCACCCCATTTCAATCTACCTCTCTACAATCCAATCAAGTCCATCCACTTCAATCAACCTCACTCCACTCAATCAAACTCACTCCACTCAATCAAACTCACTCTACAGTCCAATCCACCCCTATCTTCCCCACTCCACCCGATTCCAACCCAACCCACTCCCCTCTACGGCACTCCACTCTATCGTACTACACTTTACGACACTGCACTCTTCCACTAAACTCTACTCCCCTCTACTCAACTGTATGACACTGTACTCCCCCCTAGTCCACACTGCAACACTATACTCCAACAAATACAGTCTATGACACTTTACTCACACCACTCCATTCAAGGGCACTGTGTGCCACTAACTTTTAACCATGCTGAACAGCAGCCATGCTAGTGTACAACATGCCAAATACACATTGCCAAAGCCAATTGCTCTCATAGGCGAGACCTACTGGCTTTGCCAGTGCTTGTTAATGACGATGTTATTCTGAGAATTTGCCTGTCATTTGAATTACCACTACCATATAAAAGTGTTTCATTCCACTTTTTCTAAGGAGTTGCTATTATACTATATAATGACTCTCAGATAATGGACCCTGGAAGGATGGTTGTGCATCACATAGATTCAAACTACTGATCTGCAGTTATACAACCAGGGTGCAACTCACTCAACTATTCTGCTCTGTGAAGAAACAGAGGCCTTTGCTAGCCTCATCTCCAGGCTTTGTTGGTCAACAGATTTACTATCCAATCCAATCCAATTACTCAATTATTAGCGACCCCACAAGGATCCAGGCCTTGCACTTATTTAGCCTCGTTTGTTTCATGTACAGAGCCCAAACACACTTTACAGAGCGGGGGAAAGGGAATGAAATGAAAAAAACAAGCACTGGCGTTGCCAATAGGTCTCGCAGTAGGAAAGTTGGAGCTATTGGTTTTGTAAATGACAAAGCCCTTTATGTATTTAAAATGATAACCAAAGTGAAAGGCATTGTTATTTGCAATTGTAATGGCTCCAACTGTCGTACTGCGAGACCTATTGGCAACGTGAGTGGTTTTTCGTGTGTGAGTGGCGTTGTGTGTGTGAGTGGCGTTGTGTGTGTGAGTGGCGTTGCGTGTGTGAGTGGCGTTGCGTGTGTGAGTGGCGTTGCGTGTGTGAGTGGCGTTGCGTGTGTGAGTGGCGTTGCGTGTGTGAGTGGCGTTGCGTGTGTGAGTGGCGTTGCGTGTGTGAGTGGCGTTGCGTGTGTGAGTGGCGTTGCATGTGTGAGTGGCGTTGCATGTGTGCGTAGTTGAGTGGCGTTGCGTAGTTGAGTGGCGTTGCGTAGTTGAGTGGCGTTGCGTAGTTGAGTGGCGTTGCGTAGTTGAGTGGCGTTGCGTAGTTGAGTGGCGTTGCGTAGTTGAGTGGCGTTGCGTAGTTGAGTGGCGTTGCATGTGTGAGTGGCATTGCATGTGTGCGTAGTTGAGTGGCGTTGCGTAGTTGAGTGGCGTTGCGTAGTTGAGTGGCATTGCGTAGTTGAGTGGCGTTGCGTAGTTGAGTGGCGTTGCGTAGTTGAGTGGCGTTGCATGTGTGAGTGGCGTTGCATGTGTGAGTGGCGTTGCATGTGTGAGTGGCGTTGCATGTGTGAGTGGCGTTGCATGTGTGAGTGGCGTTGCATGTGTGAGTGGCATTGCGGCGTTGCGTAGTTGCGCGGCGTTGCGTAGTTGCGCGGCGTTGCGTAGTTGAGCGGCGTTGCGTAGTTGAGCGGCGTTGCGTAGTTGAGCGGCGTTGCGTAGTTGAGCGGCGTTGCGTAGTTGAGCGGCGTTGCGTAGTTGAGCGGCGTTGCGTAGTTGAGCAGCGTTGCGTAGTTGAGCGGCGTTGCGTAGTTGAGCGGCGTTGCGTAGTTGAGCGGCGTTGCGTAGTTGAGCGGCGTTGCGTAGTTGAGCGGCGTTGCGTAGTTGAGCGGCGTTGCGTAGTTGAGCGGCGTTGCGTAGTTGAGTGGCGTTGCGTAGTTGAGTGGTGTTGCGTAGTTGAGTGGTGTTGCGTAGTTGAGCGGCGTTGCGTAGTTGAGTGGCGTTGCGTAGTTGCGTGGCGTTGCGTAGTTGCGCGGCGTTGCGTAGTTGAGCGGCGTTGCGTAGTTGAGCGGCGTTGCGTAGTTGAGCGGCGTTGCGTAGTTGAGCGGCGTTGCGTAGTTGAGCGGCGTTGCGTAGTTGAGCGGCGTTGCGTAGTTGAGCGGCGTTGCGTAGTTGAGCGGCGTTGCGTAGTTGAGTGGCGTTGCGTAGTTGAGTGGCGTTGCGTAGTTGAGTGGCGTTGCGTAGTTGAGTGGCGTTGCATGTGTGAGTGGCGTTGCATGTGTGAGTGGCGTTGCATGTGTGAGTGGCGTTGCGTTGCATTGCGGCGTTGCGTGGCATTGCGGCGTTGCGTAGTTGCGCGGCGTTGCGTAGTTGAGCGGCGTGGCGTAGTTGAGCGGCGTGGCGTAGTTGAGCGGCGTGGCGTAGTTGATTGGCGTGGCGTAGTTGAGTGGCGTTGCGTAGTTGAGTGGCGTTGCGTAGTTGAGTGGCGTTGCGTAGTTGAGTGGCGTTGCGTAGTTGAGTGGCGTTGCGTTGTTGCGTGGCGTTGCGTTGTTGCGTGGCGTTGCGTTGTTGCGTGGCGTTGCGTTGTTGCGTGGCGTTGCGTAGTTGCGTGGCGTTGCGTAGTTGCGTGGCGTTGCGTAGTTGCGTGGCGTTGCGTAGTTGCGTGGCGTTGCATGTGTGAGTGGCGTTGCGTAGTTGCGTGGCGTTGCGTAGTTGCGTGGCGTTGCGTAGTTGCGTGGCGTTGCGGCTTTGCGTAGTTGCGCAGCGTTGCGTAGTTGAGTGGCGTTGCGTAGTTGAGTGGCGTTGCGTAGTTGAGTGGCGTTGCGTAGTTGAGTGGCATTGCGTAGTTGAGTGGCGTTGTGTAGTTGAGTGGCGTTGTGTAGTTGAGTGGCGTTGCGTAGTTGCGTGGCGTTGCATGTGTGAGTGGCGTTGCGTTGTTGCGTGGCGTTGCGTAGTTGCGTGGCATTGCGGCGTTGCGTAGTTGCGCGGTGTTGCGTAGTTGCGTGGCGTTGCGTAGTTGCGTGGCGTTGCGTAGTTGCGTGGCGTTGCGTAGTTAAGTGGCGTTGCGTGGTTGAGTGGCGTTGCGTGGTTGAGTGGCGTTGCGTGGTTGAGTGGTGTTGCGTGGTTGAGTGGCGTTGCGTGGTTGAGTGGCGTTGCATGTGTCAGAGGCTAAATGTAGCACAGGGAGACCTCCAGTGGTAAGACAATCAAAAACAACTTAGAAAACATTTGACAGTATGAAGAGATCAAACTCATGAACAAGCGTGATACACCTCAGCTAAAAATCATGATAAATAACAACACACATTAGAAGTGAAACTGCAAGTACAGAAGGACCAGCTTTGCTTGTTTAAAACTCCCACTTCAGGCAGATGAGTGTAATGTGTAAAGCGTCTTGTGCACATGAGCAGATCGGAGTCTGGAAGCAAATACAAAGAAGAGGAATGACTGAGGCGCATTGGTGTGAAGCACATCAAAGGGCTTCTCCTCCCCTAATTAGCCGTTCTGGGGAAACTGAAAGTACGGCCGGCCTGCGGCCGGCCATGAATAATTAGGGGAGGAGAAGCCCTTTGATGTGCTGGGCTGGCTGGCCCTGAATGCGCGTGCATGTTATCACGTGGTTCACGGGCACTGCAAGAAAACCGCGGCTGAAAGCCCTTTGGTTTGACGAGAAAATAGCCGACTTGAATTCTCCCCATTTCCCATTCCTGCGGAATGGTAAAGGCTCGACCTAAAAATACGCACTTACCTGTCTGCTGCTTGCCATCACCTCCTCCTCCTCTCGGTTTTCTTCCCCGCTTCCAGGGCAGGAAGCAGGATGCATCCCGCTCCCAGTCTCCTGATGGCCAATCCCAAAGCTACAATGCAGCGTTGTGATTGGTCTGAGCACCATGGATCGGCGCTCAGACAGATAATGAGAGTCTGGGCATGTTCTCCATGCAGGCTGTATTGCAGCCTGCAAGGAGAACTTGCAAAGTGCGCATTAATGTTAGGCCGGCCCCAATGGCCTGCCAAACATTCATGTACATGTTAGGGAGTGCAAAGCACTTCTCCATTCCCCTGCTTGGTCAGCTGAGCAGCCACGCCCGTCCCTCCCGCAAAGCTGCAGCAATAATGAAAAAAATTAAATAATAACTTAGCTATTATAATTTTATTTTTCCTTAAGTGACACTGCTTAAAAGCAGTGGGGCGACCCTCCTCCGCCACTGGATGTCGTTTTTTTATGATGTCACTTCTTGTGATGTCACATGCAAATTAGAGGGGCCTCGCATCTTCCATCTCGCCCAGGGCCCCACAATTCCTAGGACCGGCCCTGGTTTTGATCATATTAAAGTATTTGCTCCCAACGCACTTCGGAATTAACCAAAAATGTGCATCAATTGTGCTTTGCCAATTCTGACATTCTGAAATACTTGCACAGTTCATTTAAATAATGTTGGGTGTTAGAAAAAAAAACTTTCCCACCCTTAGTATCTAGTAAGATTGTCAACTACATCCTCTCACTTTTAAGTCAGAGGACGAAAAGTAAACACCAAGCTCCATCAAATGACAGAGCCTGTCATTGCGCATCAAATGTGCAATGAAATGTGACAAGAACAACATTTATAGGCCTGTTTACAGAAAGTTGCATTCATGGAAGAATAAAAGGAGAGGTAGTGTGAAAAGACTTTGATCCTTGGTAGGGACGAAATGAAGCTGTACAGCTTAAAACATAACGCCATCAAATAGAAAGCCAGAAATGTCAGTTACAAAGCCAATTGTCGGCAATGGGTGGATGCATTCCCAGGGTAGCTTCATAATGTCCCTAAGAAGTTTTCAAATAACGAGACAGCTGCGCTGCCTGGAAGACTTCGACCTAAAAACGCGAAGTTAGAAAAAATACTAAAATAGAATTAGACCATGGAAGGCTGTCTGAAAGAACATGCATACAGACAGAACACGTCTATGCGAACACTGTGGCACTAGTGTAATGAACTGGAATAATAAACTGTGGTTGACTCTCCTCTATTTACACATACCAGAATACAAAGGAACGGTCGCATAACAAGTGGCAGTGTTTTCTGGCAGTGGTATCAGACATTTTTCAGTTCTGCAAACAGCAGCCCTTTCATGCCCACGGCCACGGCCAACGAGCACGCGCACGCTGCCATCCATTCCAGGATTACTTTTCAGAGCTGTGGAAACATAAGCGCACTCAAAGGGCAATATGTAGTGGAGCACGTTATCGGTAAAAGTCACCGCCACTGTAGGCATAAACGCGTCCCTCAGAACAGTAAATATAAAATATAGCAACGTGAAGTATCTCAGTAAGTATTTTATCTTCAAATCTACTAAACTGGCAGCACCCATGGCCCAGTAAAGGTGGGCAAGCCACTGAACGCTCGAGCCGGATGCCTGGCTCTGGGCTCAGGGCTCAGAGCGAGGTCCTTTTAAAACCCCGAGCACAAAAAGACCCGAGCTTTCGCGAGATGAGATGTGGCGTAATGGCTTCAGGTGCCACGAGGAACCGGTCTCGAATCTCACCCTCAGCTCAACATCCTGTAAATTCCGGCAAATTTCCTTGTCTGTGTATGTTGTAAAGCGCTCTTATGTTTTTTGGACAATGTTTGCGGTAATAAGTGAAAAATAAAATTTGGCTTCTGCCCGTCACCCACTTTCTAATCTCATTGTCCAAGAATTAAGTACAAAGCATTAACCTTTGATGTCACTTGCACGGTGGTGAATCAATACCAGCTTCACTGCTTGACCACAGGGTGCGATTCTAAGCAAATGCTTTATTTTAACGAGCCTCTTTTTTGTTTATTATCACATATCACAGCACCTTCAAATACGCGAGCTCAGCATGTACATTCTAAAACAATCTCTCTTGTGTTTGTTTTAACACCATATAATGTTGCTCCATCCACAATAAGATTCTAGCTCCATATAGGATACAAGTGACAAAACTGATTTGCCTCTTATTTCCTTAAGAGCGTTGTCATCAAGGTTTCAGAGTCACTATTTGTAAAACTCACTTTACCGGAAACGCTTAGGCTTGTTAAAGAAACACATTTTTTTGTATTTTCAAGACACCTTGTTCATCTCCCTTTTGAACTTAAATACACCTTTTTTTATATTTTAACATGATATTTGCTGCATTGTCTACATGGCAAATATATTCAGGGCTCGGCTTGTGTATGGGCTTAGAGCCAGAGCCGAGCTTTGCTTCTGCTGCCATTGTTCATTTTTTTGGCTCGGCTACTTCAGTGGACCTGCAAGAGATGTGTCAAAATGGACTGAGGCCAGCAGGAGCCTCGTTATGGTTTCTTGAGTTTATTATTATTATTATTGTGTATTAACACTGCGTTCTCTCCTCTGCTGTTCCAGAACCTCCATTCTAGCGTCAAGCCCGAACTTCAGCTTAAGAAATGTGGAGAAATTAAGGTTACCTGATGGCGCCATATCACCAGGGACACCATAGTCCAACTCTAGGCTTTCCCTTTAAAAATCATTGTTTCCAGTTGAGCTTTAAAAGAAGCAGGTACTGCTGGTTCTCAGACCCGGCAAGAATTTAAAAAAACAGACCTTTAAACAAGTACCTGCCGGGCCCTGCGTTCATGTCCTTAACTCCATAGGCAAAAACACGGATCCATTTCTTAACATTAACTGTAAAAATCCTTCAGGTTACCAATGTCTGCGTTGCCATCCCTGTTTCTACTTCACAAGTTTTATTTCATCCTTCGTTCCCTAAGATAATTAGGTCTTTCCAGATACTGTGTTTCTCAGTAGCTCTTCTTCAAGCCACATACGACTATTGCATAGTGCATACTGTGAACTTAGCCCCCTCCAGGTTCCAGGGTGTAGAGGGGTGTTCATGACATATATATTTAGGTTTTTCTAGAGCGCGTAGTCACCCAGAAGGTATCCCAGCGCTGAACCTCTTACTCACAGGGGGAGAAAGTCAGGAGAGATAATGGCTCAGGGGAAGAGTAGGGTTTTGAGAGATTTCCTGAACCGCAGGAGGTTTGGTTCTGCTCTGAGGCTCAGGCGTTCCATTTTTTTCCCGTGTTGACCGAAAAACGGCGGCCACCCATACGGGCTTTCTTCACCTTGGGGATCGTAATGAAGTTTCCATATTCGGAACGAAGCGCTCTCGTGGGTCTGTAGGGTTTGATCCAGTTATTTAGGATTGGGGGGCCAGTGTTGTGAAGTACCTTGTGGGCCAGACAGAGGGCCTTGAAAGCTACCCTTTCCCTGATAGGGAGCCAATGCAGCGTCCTCAGTGCAGGCTTGGCAGATGTTCTGGCCGGGGTGTTCGTTAGAAGTCGGGCTGCGGCATTTTGTGCTTTTTGCAGAGTTTGGAGAGTGGATTCTGGAGATCCCAGGTAAATGGCGTTGCTGTAGTCCAGCCTGGATAAAATTAGGCCTGGATAAAATTAGACCATGGTTGAGAGCTCTGGAGTTCAGGTTGAAGGTTGAACCTTTGATCGACTGGCGCTAACTTAGCTGTAGTACCCCGTGTTAACAGAGCCCAACTTGGGGCCCACTCTTTTGGTCTCCAAGCAGCAAAGGTGTGGAATTCCCTGCCGACCCATCGGAGGATGGAACCATCTGAGGTTTGTTTGCTGCCTAGCTTTTAAAGACAAGCAATAGCAAAAAGGAGTCAAGAGGGATATGGAACGGTATAGGGGATCGCCCTCCACTCTAACCAGTAAATCAACAACAAGATCCCTATACCTGGGGCGCTAATAACTTAGCAAAGACATGAGTACACATCACTCGAGTTGCATTCATCTTTTGCATATCGAGCTAAACCCCTGCTATCTATCGCAGTGTGGTATTGCTCCTCTAATGTCTAGTTGTCCCCACTCATTCTATGGTTCCAAAAAAATTAAATACTGCGGTCTCAATTCAAAAAATGTCCAGCGTGATGTCCTATAGATGTCTGCCGTATAAACTAACAGTGCATCTATCCACACTTCACCACATGTGTACACTCCTTAAGAGGAAAAAATGTGTGGTGGAGAGGAAGGCACCTCACGGGCGAACACCCTCGGGGATGTTGGCAGATGTTACCAACTCAATGCCCCTTTCTCATCATCGGTTGCCTTCCAATCCGAACAGAAAACAGAAAAAATTACAACACACAAACTGAAATGCGTGTAAAGGTGCAACATAAAGAGTCCAACAACATTAACTCATAACAGACAGAGTGACATAAAATCAACAGCCACACCCACTCAATTACTTTATTCTTCGTATCAGTGTGAGCTGAAGAATTAAAAATGAGGTTGGTAGCTTAATATCGCCTACCAGTACCTGATACCGACATGTTTCACTGCCCCGTAAATTTCGGCAGATTCATCAGGGTATAGAACACTCGGTCAATGCACCAATCTGTTGAACATCCGTTTTGGACACTATTGAATTGAGACACAAATAAAAACCAGAGACGTGCCATATAGTCAAAATAGGTTCGTAGGTTTCCACATCAGTGTAATGGTGTGTAGGCATATATTTATTTATACAATTCTCATAATAATTACCCCTAGTCAGCATGTGTAACTCATACCGGCTGACCGAATCACGCTTTGACTCGATTAAAAACGATTGAAGTAGCAATCTATAGAGGGTACAAAAGGAGGAAGGAGGATGAGCACTGACATATTCCAAGCTCAAAACATTATCAAGCATGCCTAGCCTTGTATAGCACATTGATGACCTGCCACCACCTATAAATAGACAAGTAGGGGCGCGCTCCAGCACCCGTAATGCCAGGTTTCCCAGTATCAGTAACCGGGGCGTCCGACACCCACTCTATTCTGTGCATAAATGTTTCAATATTCAAGTGGCCCCCAGCTACGTCTCAGCGCGTTGTTAAAAAAGACTGCTCGTTGTTAATTTTAGCTAAATGCAGCTGTCTGCTCGCCCCCACTCCTCACCGTACGGTTTGGAAACCGGGACCGTATCTCATCCCAGGAACACCGCGCACCCGCCGGCGTTTGTTTTTAAGCACCCCGGCAGGGTCCGGTCACCCGATAACCCGCGTATGCGCATACGCCGGCGCTCCGGTAGGAAACGCAGGTGCCATCTTAGAGCGGCACAAACCTGATGCTTAAGTTCAATTGCCATGGTATTAGCGACTTCATCAGAAGGCTGAAAGCCGCTTGGACACTGTCCCAGTGCGAACTCTTTTTATTCATGTGCGCAAAGAGTATTATTAAGTTTTGTACATCTTTTATTATTTTTCAATTTTTTGTTTGCCATAGATGATATGGGGCAAAGCCGTAGAGTCAATGCAAGTATCATAATGCATTATATGTGTATCCTAACCCGTAGATAAAACTATTCGGATGGGAGGTATGGATGCCAAGCGGGGCAAAGTCTAGATGGTGTTCAATTATCTCTCCGTCTCCGACCTCATAGTCAAATCTGATCAGATACCATTAGAGTACATCCATGACAGAGCACACTCAGCATATTTCTAGGGCAACATCAACGCCCTCACGGGTGGCAAATGATCAGCAAGGAGCACCTAGCAAAAAAATGGGGATCAATAACAGGTAACCCACCCTAAAGAGGTTATTTCACTCGGTTCCACTCCAGGATTTCATTAAGGCCTACAATGTCGCTGCGTTCACTGTGTATCCATCTGGCTTCTTTACTGAGCAGCACTGTTTCTATATTCTGTGGATTTCCTTTTATTACTTCCAACACAGTCCATGTGAAGTCATGCTTTTCTTTGTGACAGTGTTGTACCAACCTTGTAGTCAGTTTGCCCGCCTTAATAGTACTGAGGTGTTCTTGAATGCGTACCTTGATTTTCCTTGTGGTCAAACCAAAGTATTGGAGACCACAGCAGCATAGCAGTCTATATACCACATGAGTGGTGTTGCAGTTACTAAAGTGGTTGAAAAACCATACTCTCCCTGTACTTAAGGTCACACTGTTGCTTTTTTTGGTAAGGGGCCAAACCGAACATGTCCCACAGGGATAATGTCCCTTGGGCAAAGTGGACAGATCACTTTTGTTTTGTACTGGGGGTCGAGTATGGACTAGTTTGTCTTTAAGGTTAGTTGCTCTCTTAAAGGCAAACCTAGGTGGAGGCATATGGAAATCTTTAGTAGAAAGTAAGTCCCAGTGTTTCCTGATAGATTGCCTAATTTTTGACGCCATGGGGTCAAATGTCATAACCACCGGGAGGCAGTCTCTTTTTTCTTGCATTGTATGTTCCAGGAGGGCACACCTGGGTGTATTCAGTGCACGTTTTCTAGCATTCTTCACAACTTTACTTGGATAGGTGCGCTGCACGAGTTTCTTAGACAGATCCTGTGATTGCTCCAAGAAACTGCTCGTGCTGGAGCAGTTCCTTCTGTACCTCAAGAACTGGCCCACCGGGAGGTTGTCATGGAGGGCTCTGGGGTGATACGAATTGTACAGGAGGAGTGAGTTCCTATCAGTAGGCTTTTGGTGTACCTTGGTGTTCAGGCCACCCTCCTGTCCTGTCTCAATGTCAAGGTCCAAATAGACCGCATTGGTGCGGCTGTAGGTCCATGTGAATTTTAGGCTCTCGTCTTGCAAATTGAGCCAACTCAGGAATTCTCCTAAGGATTCTTCCGTGCCCGCCCAATTGCAGAGCACATCGTCTATATATCGCTTCCAGAGGCAAATGTGCCGCTGGAAGGGGTTGGTATCAGAATAGACGATGTGCTCTTCGAATCTACCCACATAAATGCATGCCAGACTGGGGGCCATTGTGGCCCCCATGGATGTACCAGAGGTTTGAAGGTAGATCTGGTCCTTGTATGCAAAATAATTCCTTGTGAGCGCGAGCTCGACGCATTCCATGACGAATGATTGGGGCGCATCATATGGCCACTCGAGGTCCCCCAGTGCGCGTGCTGCTGCCACCAGCGTTGCGTCCTGGGGGATACTCGTGTACAAAGATTCAATATCGATAGTGACAAGGAACTGGGTACTTGAGTCATAAGGGGTATTCTCCAGAATATTCAACACGTCGGTGGTGTCCTTAACAAAGGACCGTTGGCTGATCACCGACTCCCGTAGGAAATAGTCCGCAAATTGTGATAGCGGCTCCAACACAGATTGAATCCCCGACACGATAGGCCTACCGGGCGAGGGACGGGTCGGCTTGTGAATCTTTGGTAAAATATAGAAGGCTGGAGTCCTGGGGGTGTTGTTCACCAGGAACTCAGCTTCTCTTACCGAGATCCACTTGTTGGTTTTGGCTTTATTGACCATTTCTTTTATGGTATCAAGCAATTGATCTACTGGGTCTTTACTAAGGGGTTTATAATTGGTGCGGACACTTAACAGGCGGAGCACCTCTGTTTCGTAGTCCTGGGTGTTAAGTACCACCACAGCACCCCCTTTATCAGCTGACTTAATTGTCAACGCGAGATTTTTTTCAAGACCTCTTATTGCATCCCAGTCCTCCTTGGTCATATTAGAATGTCGAGGATGTTCCTGGGATTTCTCAAAATTCTCAATGTCCCTAAGGACTCTTTCCTCGAAGACAGATACTTCGGGTCCCACAGCTGATCCTGCCGGACAGAAAGTGGACTGTCTTTTCAGATTGGTACCTCGAAACGAGGTGATGTCTTGTTAGTTCTCCTTGTGTGCGAAGAATTTCTTGAGCTTGATCTTTCTCAATGTCTCATGAAATTCCACGCGACATTTAAACGAATCATGTTTAGGGGTGGGCACAAACCCTAGTCCTTTATTTAGTACCCTTTCTTCACTAGGTGTCAAGATATGATCTGATAAATTGACCACAATGCTCTCATTTAGTTGTCCGTTCGTCCCCGACTGCGGGTCACTCTGGGTGAGAATGTCTGCCATTGGGGTGTCGAGCTGCCTCTCCCTCGGCCCCGCCCTGTGGCACCCCTCCCCCTGTTGTGGTTGGATCTCTGACCCTGTTCTAAAAAAGCATGTAATAGTGCACCTAAATCCTCTGTCTGGCGGTTAGGCTGGTTAAAACGCACCCTACTGCTTTGTTGAGGTTCTTCCTCTTCCTCACTCGAGGTGTTATCAAATGTCCAGTTGTTTGGTGTACGTCTCTGCTGTTGTTTACCTCCCCTGCCTCTGTATCTGCTATTGGTGTTCTGTGGGGCAGGTGCTTGTTGATAGTATTCTTCCTTCACGTAAGGGAAAGCCCACTCGTGGGTGTACCTTTCTAAGTTCTTTGTCAACCCTTTTATCTTCTGGTTGACCATATAATTCTTGTACTCCACAAGGTCGTCCTGGATTTTTTTGCAAGTGCTCCTTGCTGTCCACCAATGTGGTATCTTTTGAGATTTTCTCTTCCAAATCGAGGATCTCCTTCAGGAGCTCCTCGCTCAATCGTTGAGCAGTGCTGATGATGAGGATGAGCCAGTCCCTGGTGCACTTATTAGCAATGAAACTCCAATCCGTGCGGAATTTCTCGTCATCCAGGAAAATACGTGGCTCAATCCTGACTATGAGGCTAGGTGGTGCTACCCCCGCCGTGTAATACTCTGTCATCAATGCACCATGCAATGCTATTCGAATCTGTTTTTTCTTTAGTGTGGATAGTTTTTCCCACTCCTCTCTCACGGATACAGATCCCCGTAATGGAGCCCCTAAACTCAAAGAGGGACCTGACAAGATAGCCAAGATCTGCTCTTCAGAGAAAGCCAGGCAGTTCTTATCCATTTGTAACAATACTGTCAAGCAACTCAGAGGGTTTTAGAGAACACAGACCACTAGTTCCTATAGAAAGGGATAGGTAAATAATACTGCCCCTGGAGACCTACAGAGGTAATTCTGTATATATGCAGCTACATGTCACTCGAAGGAAACGGCTAAGCCATAAGGGCCAAGCTAATGACTATATGTTTGGCACGCTTCTTAATATAAAAAGTTTCAATTTTTAGACTCTCACGGCTGGGCCCCCGTTCTCCACAGGCAATAGCAAAAAGGAGTCAAGAGGGATATGGAACGGTATAGGGGATCGCCCTCCACTCTAACCAGTAAATCAACAACAAGATCCCTATACCTGGGGCGCTAATAACTTAGCAAAGACATGAGTACACATCACTCGAGTTGCATTCATCTTTTGCATATCGAGCTAAACCCCTGCTATCTATCGCAGTGTGGTATTGCTCCTCTAATGTCTAGTTGTCCCCACTCATTCTATGGTTCCAAAAAAATTAAATACTGCGGTCTCAATTAAAAAAATGTCCAGCGTGATGTCCTATAGATGTCTGCCGTATAAACTAACAGTGCATCTATCCACACTTCACCACATGTGTACACTCCTTAAGAGGAAAAAATGTGTGGTGGAGAGGAAGGCACCTCACGGGCGAACACCCTCGGGGATGTTGGCAGATGTTACCAACTCAATGCCCCTTTCTCATCATCGGTTGCCTTCCAATCCGAACAGAAAACAGAAAAAATTACAACACACAAACTGAAATGCGTGTAAAGGTGCAACATAAAGAGTCCAACAACATTAACTCATAACAGACAGAGTGACATAAAATCAACAGCCACACCCACTCAATTACTTTATTCTTCGTATCAGTGTGAGCTGAAGAATTAAAAATGAGGTTGGTAGCTTAATATCGCCTACCAGTACCTGATACCGACATGTTTCACTGCCCCGTAAATTTCGGCAGATTCATCAGGGTATAGAACACTCGGTCAATGCACCAATCTGTTGAACATCCGTTTTGGACACTATTGAATTGAGACACAAATAAAAACCAGAGGAATGCGTCGCGCTCACAAGGAATTATTTTGCATACAAGGACCAGATCTACCTTCAAACCTCTGGTACATCCATGGGGGCCACAATGGCCCCCAGTCTGGCATGCATTTATGTGGGTAGATTCGAAGAGCACATCGTCTATTCTGATACCAACCCCTTCCAGCAGCACATTTGCCTCTGGAAGCGATATATAGACGATGTGCTCTGCATTTGGGCGGGCACGGAAGAATCCTTAGGAGAATTCCTGAGTTGGCTCAATTTGCAAGAAGAGAGCCTAAAATTCACATGGACCTACAGCCGCACCAATGCGGTCTATTTGGACCTTGACATTGAGACAGGACAGGAGGGTGGCCTGAACACCAAGGTACACCAAAAGCCTACTGATAGGAACTCACTCCTCCTGTACAATTCGTATCACCCCAGAGCCCTCCGTGACAACCTCCCGGTGGGCCAGTTCTTAAGGTACAGAAGGAACTGCTCCAGCACGAGCAGTTTCTTGGAGCAATCACAGGATCTGTCTAAGAAACTCGTGCAGCGCAGCTATCCCAGTAAAGTTGTGAAGAATGCTAGAAAACGTGCACTGAATACACCCAGGTGTGCCCTCCTGGAACATACAATGCAAGAAAAAAGAGACTGCCTCCCGGTGGTTATGACATTTGACCCCATGGCGTCAAAAATTAGGCAATCTATCAGGAAACACTGGGACTTACTTTCTACTAAAGATTTCCATATGCCTCCACCTAGGTTTGCCTTTAAGAGAGCAACTAACCTTAAAGACAAACTAGTCCATACTCGAACCCCAGTACAAAACAAAAGAGATCTGTCCACTTTGCCCAAGGGACATTATCCCTGTGGGACATGTTCGGTTTGCCCCCTTACCAAAAAAAGCAACAGTGTGACCTTAAGTACAGGGAGAGTATGGTTTTTCAACCACTTTAGTAACTGCAACACCACTCATGTGGTATATAGACTGCTATGCTGCTGTGGTCTCCAATACTTTGGTTTGACCACAAGGAAAATCAAGGTACGCATTCAAGAACACCTCAGTACTATTAAGGCGGGCAAACTGACTACAAGGTTGGTACAACACTGTCACAAAGAAAAGCATGACTTCACATGGACTGTGTTGGAAGTAATAAAAGGAAATCCACAGAATATAAAAACAGTGCTGCTCAGTAAAGAAGCCAGATGGATACACAGTGAACGCAGCGACATTGTAGGCCTTAATGAAATCCTGGAGTGGAACCGAGTGAAATAACCTCTTTAGGGTGGGTTACCTGTTATTGATCCCCATTTTTTTGCTAGGTGCTCCTTGCTGATCATTTGCCACCCGTGAGGGCGTTGATGTTGCCCTAGAAATATGCTGAGTGTGCTCTGTCATGGATGTACTCTAATGGTATCTGATCAGATTTGACTATGAGGTCGGAGACGGAGAGATAATTGAACACCATCTAGACTTTGCCCCGCTTGGCATCCATACCTCCCATCCGAATAGTTTTATCTACGGGTTAGGATACACATATAATGCATTATGATACTTGCATTGACTCTACGGCTTTGCCCCATATCATCTATGGCAAACAAAAAAATTGAAAAATAATAAAAGATGTACAAAACTTAATAATACTCTTTGCGCACATGTATAAAAAGAGTTCGCACTGGGACAGTGTCCAAGCGGCTTTCAGCCTTCTGATGAAGTCGCTAATACCATGGCAATTGAACTTAAGCATCAGGTTTGTGCCGCTCTAAGATGGCGCCTGCGTTTCCTACCGGAGCGCCGGCGTATGCGCATGCGCGGGTTATCGGGTGACCGGACCCTGCCGGGGTGCTTAAAAACAAACGCCGGCGGGTGCGCGGTGTTCCTGGGATGAGATACGGTCCCGGTTTCTAAACCGTACGGTAAGGAGTGGGGGCGAGCATACAGCTGCATTTAGCTAAAATTAACAACGAGCAGTCTTTTTTAACAACGCGCTGAGACGTAGCTGGGGGCCACTTGAATATTGAAACATTTATGCACAGAATAGAGTGGGTGTCGGACGCCCTGGTTACTGATACTGGGAAACCTGGCATTACGGGTGCTGGAGCGCGCCCCTACTTGTCTATTTATAGGTGGTGGCAGGTCATCAATGTGCTATACAAGGCTAGGCATGCTTGATAATGTTTTGAGCTTGGAATATGTCAGTGCTCATCCTCCTTCCTCCTTTTGTACCCTCTATAGATTGCTACTTCAATCGTTTTTAATCGAGTCAAAGCGTGATTCGGTCAGCCGGTATGAGTTACACATGCTGACTAGGGGTAATTTTTATGAGAATTGTATAAATAAATATATGCCTACACACCATTACACTGATGTGGAAACCTACGAACCTATTTTGACTATATGGCACGTCTCTGGTTTTTATTTGTGTCTCAATTCAATAGTGTCCAAAACGGATGTTCAACAGATTGGTGCATTGACCGAGTGTTCTATACCCTGATGAATCTGCCGAAATTTACGGGGCAGTGAAACATGTCGGTATCAGGTACTGGTAGGCGATATTAAGCTACCAACCTCATTTTTAATTCTTCAGCTCACACTGATACGAAGAATAAAGTAATTGAGTGGGTGTGGCTGTTGATTTTATGTCACTCTGTCTGTTATGAGTTAATGTTGTTGGACTCTTTATGTTGCACCTTTACACGCATTTCAGTTTGTGTGTTGTAATTTTTTCTGTTTTCTGTTCGGATTGGAAGGCAACCGATGATGAGAAAGGGGCATTGAGTTGGTAACATCTGCCAACATCCCCGAGGGTGTTCGCCCGTGAGGTGCCTTCCTCTCCACCACACATTTTTTCCTCTTAAGGAGTGTACACATGTGGTGAAGTGTGGATAGATGCACTGTTAGTTTATACGGCAGACATCTATAGGACATCACGCTGGACATTTTTTGAATTGAGACCGCAGTATTTAATTTTTTTGGAACCATAGAATGAGTGGGGACAACTAGACATTAGAGGAGCAATACCACACTGCGATAGATAGCAGGGGTTTAGCTCGATATGCAAAAGATGAATGCAACTCGAGTGATGTGTACTCATGTCTTTGCTAAGTTATTAGCGCCCCAGGTATAGGGATCTTGTTGTTGATTTACTAGCTTTTAAAGACACCAAACTTTTTCATCCTACTTCGAGTTCTGGCAAAGATTAAAATTCCCAATAATGCACCGGGCTGTTATCGAAGGGGGCAGGACAGGAAAATGGTGTCTCTGGTGATATGGAGTCTTTGGTAATCTTAGGAACAAGAGGTCATATGCATCTTTCAAAATTACGATCGCAATTAGGCTTAATGGTATGCATTATGAAAAACTGCCTCGCAAAATAAAGAATCGCAAAATTTGTGATTCCTTATTTTGCAAATACATTTAAGGAATCGCAAATTGCGATTCCTTAAAAAGGAACGTATGAGGTACCCAAGTTGTGCGGATATGGCATAAGGAATCGCAAATTACCACCAACTACAGGTTGGTGGTAATTTGTGATTTCTTAAAAAAATTAAACATTTTGCATTTTTCAAAGTAGCATGTGGCGCACACACATGCCCTTAGGGCATGTATGTGCGCCACATGTGCACCCATGCTCATTTCAGGGGTGCAACAGGGTGTCCTTTTGACACACTTGAAATTGCATTCTCAATTTGCGATTCTCTAATTGAGAATCGCAAATTGAGAATGTCTTCCCATCCATTCCTATGGGCCTCTAGGCGTATAGGAATGAATGGGGAGGTATTCCTTAATTCCTTAATTTGAGATAAGCAATTAAGGAATATGTAGGATTCTCGAAATTATTTGCAAATCCTACATACAGAGGGTTTTGAGCTTCTCAAATAACGATTTCCAAAAAATCGCTATTTAAGAATCGCAAATGGTACTTTTCATACATATGGCCCAAGATGCTGCAATGCAATAGGTTTCGCATTTAAACAAGTTTGAGCTATTAGGATTGTAAATGATGATGCCTTTTATTTATGTTTTGGTTTTTTAATACATAAATAAAAGGTATTGTCATTTACTTTACAATGCCAATAGCTTAAACTCTCGCAAATGCGAGACCAATTGTATTCCAAATGCTTGAAGGCATTGCTGAGTTGCCCCCTTCGGTATCCTATAGCCCCAGAAGAGCTCCCCGTTTGCTACGAGTTAAATAAACAACTCAGTGGTCACAACTGCGCACGAGAAACCTTCCTGCAGTAAGAGAAACTCATTAAATTAAATAGTGCTTACAGACTAAAGAAGACGTAATGAAGTAAAAGGGGAAGTCCATATGGGAGGTTACAAATTCCGGGCCATTGGGAGTAACCGAGTAGGTTTAGAGGCGGCGAGTCTCGCGGTCTGAAATACTGACAGCGAGTGAAGATCTGCCTGTCCTTTTGAGCCCATGTAGCGGTTCACATAAACTAACACTATACAACGCCTGATGAATAACAGGAGTTGGATGGATGGGTAAACCGTGAGTTATCCTGAGGAGAGTATAAATTGTTATCTAACCTCACTTTTCATTTCCTAACGGTGTGGGCAGGCCTTAGCGTGCTTGGACCCCCGTAGGATTGGTTTTCATTTTAAATTTGGTCCTGAAGAAAGCTGAGCTGACTTTAGCTTTTACAGCAGAAACATGTTGACCAGTCACCTTTTGGTATCCCTGGACAAAAATTAAACTAGACTACACCAATTTTAATGTGAACAACTGGCCCCGAATAAAGTCTGTTGAGGCACGGTTGTGATCTTTTAAACACACACTTTTTGCACTGATCACCACTTTCACACATACCTGCTCCGCTGCACTCGCAGGCGTGGTAGCACACAGGAGGGGATAGTCAGCCCCCCTGTGAACAAACCCAATGATGAAGCATGTCACCTCTAGGGTGAGTGAGGGTTCTTTTAGAAAATAATTAATTTTCCCCTTTTTTTCCTTTTATATAAATTAATTGACCATTCACTTTTAGGGTAGTTTATTCACCTTGTTTTCATTGAGAAATAGGGCTTTTCACGGGTGTTCCTTATGGCGCTCTTTTGTTGATAACCGGTTACAAATAAAGACAAGGCGGTACGAAGGAGGGAATAACAAGCCTAATAGCTATCCAGAAGACACCATTTTCGAATGGACAATGAGACAACCAATGCCAAATATGGCTGGAGAGTGGGCGGGGCTTCAGATACATACGGCAATACAGCATGGCTCGCAGAGCAGCCCATGCGCTGCCCAGTCTCGATCTAAAAAGGGACGGAGATAGTGGTGGAGTTGAGTCACATTTCTTTACCACATTAATTTGAGGTCCTAGTACTTAGTCAGCTGGAAGGCCCACACATGAATTTTTGGCTAAAAAGACAAAGTAGGAGCAGTCTGAGGGACAGAATGCCCAGGTGCGAAATCAAGGACACATATCTCAGTGATGAGGGGACTTTGGGAGAGGACCATCCATGTCTGGAAAAGGATCTACATGTGCACTCGACTCTGGCTCGAAATCTGTTGACCATTTCTAAAATACAATCAGATAGTAACTTGTGCAAAGTAAACGAGGCATATTACAAAATTAATTCTAGAGAACAGCGTGAGGAATAGAACCTGTTCCAGATTTCAGCCGACCTCTCAAGCTTAATGAAGACAATAGTGATTACATCATTACATGATGAGCACTTACAAATAATGTCAATATAAAAAAAGAGCTAACCCCTTAACTGCTGCCGACGGCCAACGGTCGTCACAAGCACTACCTCCCCAGTGCTGCGCACGACCGTTGGCCGTCGAGCCAGCATTCGTTCTTCGAATGTTCAGCACTGGGCGCTGAACGCTCGAAGCTCTGATGAGGTTAAAAAAAAACCTCAATTAGTTTTTTTTTAATCACTGTACATGTACACCACATGCAATTATAAATTAATCCCTGCATTAAAAGGAGATAAAAAAAATCTCCCTAACAGACATGAAATACACATATCCCTATTGGAACGTAGTCTTGAACCCTTTGCGCCTGAAAAATCGCAAGTACTCATAATAATATAGCAGTGTCAAACATTATTCAGTAATAGGATGAGCATGGAATCCAAATGTTGATATGCGACAGGGGCTCGGCCCAATACTTCATTATGCTGGTGTGTAGCCACAGACTTGGCAGTGAATAGGACAGCAACCTTTGATTTCTGAATTGTCCAAATACCTACAACAGCGCAAAGTGAAGGCTTGTAGATAAGCATGGGACCAGTGACATGCAAACACATTTTGTATATTGCAACTGGTGTATGTACTGAGGCACTGGAGCGAAACACACAAAGAAACCAAATTCTTAAGAGGCCAATTAACCAAATCAAATCAAACATTTCTGACTTCAAAAGGAGTGATTAACAATCTGCCAGAGAACATTTTACCCTCACTTTTCACTGAAACAGGTACAAACACGCCAGCTTGGCAAACATTCCATGAATGGTTAAACTATACCATAGTTACCTTAAATATACAGTTACTGAAAAGCTTGTGTAACACAGCTAAAATAAACCCCACTCTAGTAGTTGCAAGCCATTAACATCGACCACCATCATTTCACACTGTGCTTTAATTCAGTTGTTCTTTGCTGGGATGAGGCCAATATTGTATTACAGTTCAAGTCTTGGCCAATTTTGGAGTAAATCTTGGGTCGAGATCATAGTATATAGCATGGCCAGTCAAGAACGGTTAAAGTCATGGTCAGCACAAAATTGAGTAATTGAAGTAAAATGAGTAACGGAATGAACATCTCTGGGAGGTTTCAGCTAAAGTCAATTTGAAAGCAGTTGACTTCTATCCACGGTACATTTTGTGCTGCTAACCTTAAGAAGAGGAGTTACATTTTGAAAATTGCATCTTTAAGATATTCGGTTTCTTTGTATTAGAAATCAATTCCTATTCTTATCACCGAGACAGATCCATCTTTCCGAACAGAAGTTACCTTTCTTTCAGTTTTTAAAGGATGTAAGCATAGGACACCACTCTCATTCTCCCCTTCATTATCAATTTACCTTGCCATACAATGGGACACTGGATTATATATTTTTTTAAAACACTGGGCAACCAAACAGAATTAAAATGTGCAACTGTGTAAACCAGGTAGTTGACTAAGGGCTGAGCAGCAAAGAAAGGTGTTAAATTAAATTAGAGTAAACAGATTTAGTTCTGAAAGAACAATTCCATCAACATCATATCCCAATAAAATTACAGCACAAATATAAAGAACATCTATTCTCCTTTATTTGGACTTTGTTCTTGTCCTCTGCCAAGCAACACTCCACAGCAATAAAAAAACATGCATCTCAAATTTGTGAAGATAGACTGATCT
The DNA here is from genome assembly GCF_964263255.1 of Lissotriton vulgaris. Taxonomy (NCBI): domain Eukaryota; kingdom Metazoa; phylum Chordata; class Amphibia; order Caudata; family Salamandridae; genus Lissotriton; species Lissotriton vulgaris. The sequence goes on along the minus strand of NC_141694.1, from coordinate 1,250,593,277 downwards.
GAATACTGTATTAACAAACCAAACCACGTGTAAAACAGGCACTCAAATGACCTTAAGATTCTTTTTCCCACAAGCACTACAGCATATAAATTCTTAGTCTACTCAGTGGATAGTGAAAGGAGTTGTACTACAAACAGTGATTCCTTACACTGGGAAAACTGGTACCAAGCTTTGGTGCACACGCTCAATGATCAGCATTCGATGAGATCACAAGGTCAATGCTCCGAGTAGGACCTAATGAAGTGTTTAAAAACTTTTCTGTACTACAATCAATGACACACTGCCAGAAACTATTTATTAACAATGGCAGTGAGAAATGTATAGCCGCATCTCTTTGAAGAAACTTTACTCTGAAGAGCAGGAGAGACTTGGTGGCCCTCTGTTCTGAGAATGGATAATACTAGATTCAAGTCAAAGCTCCAAACTGCCAACCTCTGTACACAACACTACACTGTAGTAAACTCATTATTAATTGCATACGATCATACTTTGCCAGTTGCCTACCCTGAAACACCATGCCCAGATCCTCCGTAAATAAAGAGCAGGAATTGGTCCAAGTTAAAACCCACACCAAGCAAAATCAGAACAAAAGATGCACTTCAAACGAAAGTTACTATGCAGACTGACACTAAATGCATTCATGCTTGTAGCACTGCTAGTCTCACTCCTTTAAATCATTACAGCCAACAGTGAGAAATGTGACTAAACAATATATTGCAAAAATGCCAAGGACATTATGATTATTCTGCAAAGGCACAGCATATCACTTGCTAGGTATAGGCTGTGAACACACTGCGAACAGTGGTGCAAACAAAGGCATGGTATGGTGTAAAGGGAAAATTATGCACACAGAGTTTCGGTTCTGTGATATAACTGTCAAATTCCTGACTTTGCGTCCATCAGGCAAATATATGTAACTGTCAGTGTCCATGGTGGGTTCTGTCATTTTCCAAATGTATGCAGACAATACTAACTATAGGATACAACACAATAGGGCCGTTAAGACTGACATACACACAAACTTAACAAGGAGCCACGGTCTTCTGGAGTGGATACAACCACAAACTTTTGTAGAGCATCTACAGATTACGTTTAACATTGTGAATTGTTCCTTGTGCTAGACTTTAAAAAGCGTTTAGATATTTTCTGAAACTGTCAGGGGTCTTAAAACAGTCTGTTGTATAGACAGAAGTAAACAGAGAAGAGGTCCCAGAGAAGAAAAACAATGGACGCAGACTAATTGATGTGGTATCTACTCTAGTCTCTGCAGTGCAAGGCTGGGCAGCTCCATTGGTTTGAGGCTGAAGTCCCAAATGACCTGTAATCCCAACAACTCACCCACTCCGAAACTAGAAAATAGGGTTCACACAAGTTCCTCAAATATTTAGAGTGCAAATCCAAGGTCAAGATTTAAATGATTCTGGACTTCAGTTGACTGGCCACGGTCACAACTTAAAGATGTGCTTTTAGGTGAACGTCCACAGCGTGCCCCTGGAGATACATGGGGCACATAAAGGCTTTGCAGGGATACCTGGAGAGTTTAAGATGGTGCAGGCTCACCAAGAATGTCTTCCTGGAAAAACGTTTGCAGCTCCCGAGCAGGAGTGGTCTTTGCTTGCTACTTGGTAGTTCTAGCTAACTGGACTGCAACAGTTCTCAAGGCTCCTGTGAGGCTCACACTGTTGTGGTGTCAGCCACACACAAATTCAGTCATCTTGGTTTTAATGCTCTTCCGCTCAGTCTGGGGGCTGCTACTCTCCACTCTGTGAAGTTTAGCATCTTCTCTTCTTGGCAGAGGACAGCAGCAAGCTCCCTCTACAGACTGGATGTTAATTTCCAGTACTTATGTAAGGTAGCCACCACAAAGAGACCGTTTTTTTCAAACAGTCTAATGCACTGAAGTGCAGGATCTTCTCAAAATCCAAATGAATATGTGTTTTCTTGTCCCAGGGGGCAGTACTTATCCCACTTTTATGGCATTCGCAGCAAGCCAGAGCCAAACAGAGTTAGAATGCTCTTCCAACTGAGGGGGAAGAGCATCCTTGGGCTTTTCTTGTCACTGGAAGAGCTCAGAAAGAAGAGGGCAGAGTTCAGACTGGTCAATCAGAATGGGCCAAGATGGCATGCGTAATCCGGTCAGCCCCCTTCAGCAGAAAAGGCAAGTTACTTACCTATGGTAATGTTTTTTCTTACCCCAGATTCCTCATTGACCTTCCCTTTCTGTGGAGTGCCTGCTTTACATCTGAAAAGGTCCCAAGTTAGACATCGTCAACCTATCAAAAAACACTTGTTATATCCTCCCTGTCTGCAGGAACAGAAAGGGAAAGAGACTAGAAACTGACATAAGAGACATGGGTGCTTATATGCAGCTCCAGCGTTGCACGAAGTCACCTCACAGCAGCACAACTCGACCTCACAACCATTGCTCTTGAAATGTTCTGATCCACTCAGGCGCCTGAGGATATTCTAAAGATGACAAATCTGCAATTAGAAGTTTTAATCAGAACAGAGACTTTTGGGGGCTCAGTCCTTATCAGGAAAACTGGTGCTACTTGAAAGGGTTCATCCCACCCTTGGCCATCAGATAGCGACAATATATATATATATATATAAAAAATATACGCAAACTGAGACGATATGCCTAATGAAGACAACAGACACAATTTATATTGGAGAAGAAACTAGAAGACAACTTAAAACAAGGCCTCCAAGTTGAGACAGAGATAACGGCTAAAATAATAAATCAGCAGGGAGATGCACAAACGGGATGCAAACACTTAAAATACATTTTTTTTTGCTACCGCGGACCTGACACTATAACAGTATTTATTTTTTTCTCTTTTGAGCAAAAAACAGATCTAAGGTAAGAGCTGCCAATAGGAGTTAAGATGACCCGGAGGACAGTACGATCATTGATGCAAAATGCTGTGAAATCCGGGTCAGTGTAAAGGTAAAACCTTCATTAAATTTGAAGAAACAAAGTAGATGTGGATTGCAGTTGTAACATCAACTATAGACATAAAAGAAATACATAATGTAAAGCATACCAAGCACATTACAGTCAGGTGTATTCAGCCTATCAAAGTCGGTAAACGGAGTACAATTAAAATGAGTAATAACAGCAACAGGCGCACAGAAGTGCAAGATGAAGCACTATGTAAAACGAGTTATTATGAATTAATTCTGGGCCAATACAGTGATAAGGAATGGCAGCATTTACCGTAACATTGTAAACGCAATAGCCATATAGAAGAGATAAAAAAAATAATAGTCATCACCTTGCAAAATATGAACTATGCAATTCCTGCTAAGTCTTGTAAACAATTTCTTTAAAGATTTAGATGGAAAAAAACTAATTAAGGTTACATACTTCGTCTTTAGCCATATTTAACTATTTTATATCAGACTTTTTCAGTCACACGGTCAGTGCCAGATATTTCAAGACATCTCACACCAGTTCCATTCATAATGTCATTTATAATGTCATTTATAAGATAGTGATCGTGCAAGATTTCAAGGTTACTTGAAATGTGCAATAACCCCAGATGTCAGAACCACATTTTTTGACATTAGGTTTGGGACCAGCAGACTTACTCAGCCTGCTCTTGACCAGCAGGAAATGGAAATTCATATTCTTTTTGCCTCGCAGTCTCAGAGTGAAAGATTAAATCATTATTAATGAACCGCGTTATGCACAATAGACATGAAGTCTTGAATTTTTAGTTGCATGATACTGGAGGGAATTTTTTCATTTTTTTTAAATAAATGTACGAATTGGTGGAAAGGTGTGGACATCTGTGATTAACGGTGCTTTCGATTTCTGGAACGGTAATGCCAGAGTCCGATGCTATGTGTTTTTAATTATATTTGAACTAGTTTGTTGCATGTGCGAGTTCATCGTAAATAATTGTTTTAGTGCATTTCTATACTGGACTTTTTTAACCGTCACATTAACAGGTTTAAAAAAAACAGTTGAATGAAAGGAGGGGATTTAGCCTAGGAGGCAAACTAGTGTCTTTGGAACAAAGGGACCTGGGTTCTATTCTTGGCCTCGGTAAGTAAATAATGTATCCTTCTGTACCACAAAAAAAGCAAATATGTGAAATGTAATTGTGTAATTCAAAAGATATAATTCCCATCTTGAAAGTGCAGCATCTTTCTCTCTACCAAAGTGCGTACTATTTAAAAACTAATACGTACACAAAACACCCATATATTCAAATAACGAAATATGAGGAAACGTACCTTGCGCTAGCTCATATTGTGGTCTGCTACTCCACAGCAGCACGATCAGAACGAGCTGTGTTTCCTAACATGGTTTGCATCGTGTTTAAATGTCTACGTTGCATTTAGCCTCCGGTACATTTAGGCTTACGATTTAAAAAAAAGAAAAAAATACAAGCCACGCGTAGATCATTTTTATCAAGGTAAAACGTGAATGGGAGAAGCATGTTCCTGCCTGATGTTCTATCCCTAGAAATGCCAATATTCCTGTCAGTCTAGTCAGCACAGGAGACTCGCAAAAGCAGTTCCCCGCTGTAAGTCTTTACAATGTGTCTACATCGTAGGGTGACCAACCGTCCGTAAATTTCACGGACAGTCCGTAATTTCGGCCGTCTGTCCGTTGTCCGTGAAGGATCCTTTAACGGACGCCATTTGTCCGTAATTTTAACCGGGCACAGCTTCCACCCACCTCCCCTCTTAACTCCGAGGCTGTTCCCGCAGCATTGGAGAGGCCCAGCGGGATGGCCTCACACCTCCAGCCCTTGATGAGCTGCTAAGAGGTGCTGGAAGGTGACAGAGGGAGGGGCTGTGGCTTCAGGAGCAGGGGCTCCTATTCAGATGCAAACAGCCCTGAATGCGTCTCTGCAATTTAGAGGGGCCGCCGCCTCACACATTCCCTTTCTGCCAGGGCCCCAAACATCCTAGAACCGGCCCTGATTGCAGCACTGGTTCTCTTCACAGAGCGAGCGGTTCATCAAACATGCAGCCTATAATGTAATAAAGTAAAGAAATGGCACAATCGCACCCACACTGATTAACAAAGTATAGAGAACAATCAGTTAAATCAGTTCTCTTGGAGTATCTCCTTTAAGTGCTGTACATCACAGTGGGGGCTGGCAAAACTAACATTTTGGACAGGGAGCCTGTCTTCTCGTTGTCTTGTCCAGGAGGGGGTGAGGAGCCCTACCCCACCCAGGAAGAGACCAAGATGATACTAGACTACTGCATGCCCACCCCTGTGCCCACTCTGGTGGATCCTGTTCCCCCTCCTGTGATCGCTCCTGCCCCCCCCAGTGATGGCTCCTGTGCCCCCCATGTGATGGCTCCTATACCCCCCCCACCCCCCGCCTGTGATGGCTCCTGTCTCCCCTGTGGTGGCTCTTGTCCCCCCCTGTGGTGGCTCCTGTCCCCCCCCTCCCGCCTGTGATGGCTCTTGTCCCCCCCTGTGGTGGATCCTGTCTCCGCCCTGGGTGGCTTCTGTCTCACTCCTGGAACGGCCCCTGCAGCGAGGGTGAAGTTCTTGATGGGCCTTTTCTCAGAAAGGCTCAGCTCAAAATTAATATGAAAAGGTGGGCGAGTGAGTAAGTGAAGGGACGACTGGATAGCTGGATGAATTAGTGAAAGGGTGAGTGGATGAATGAAAGATTGAATTGAAAGATAATGAGAGAGGATGGATGGATTGATGGAGTGGAAGGATGGAAGAGAGAAAAGGTAAATAGCTGGATGTATGGGTGGAAGGGTAGCTGGATGGGTAAAAGGGTGGATGGATGAGTGAAAGCGTGGATGATGAGTGAGTTGATGGATGAGTGAAATGATAGATGATTGATGAACTGATAAGTGCAAGGGTGAATGGATGGACAGATGAGCGAAAGGGTGGATGCAAGGACGGATGAGTGAGTGAAAGGGAGGGTAGATGGACAAAAGGATGAATAGATGAGTGAAGGAGTGAAAGGATAAATGGATGAGAGAAAGGACGGATGCGTGATAGGGTTAATGGATGGATTCATGAGTGGATGAGTAGATGGGTGGGTGGATGGATGGAAGGAAGGATTGCTAAGTCAAAGTGTCGATGGAGAGAGAAAGGGAGGATGGATGGATGACAAAGGATGTATGGTTGGAAGGATGAGTGACTGGGTGGATGGATAGTAAGTGAAAGGATGGCTGGATGGTTGAAAGGGCAAATGGCTGGATGGATGAGTGAATGAATGGATGGATGGGTAGAAGAGAGGATGGATGAGTGTACAGATGAATAGGGTGAAAGGGTGGATGGATGGATGATTGATGAGTGAAAGGATGAATGAAGGGATGGATGAGTGAAATGATAGCTGGACGGATACATGATGAATAGGTTTGCAAATGGTTGAATATGTTTGGATATGGCTGGGCTTACTTATATACTATTGCGCGACCTCTGATGTGTCTTTAAAACTTATCCAATTGTCCTGAAGGTTTGTCCTGAATTTTGACCTCCTGTCCTGAATTTGTGTCCTGAATTTTGACCCTTTGTCCTGAATTTTTACAGTCACCGTCCTGAATTTGCACCCATAACAGTTGGTCACCCTATCTACATGCCGTTTCATTACAATTTCACAATTTGGTTATAGGATACCATTTCAAACGAGTCCCGTTCTTATATTAAAAGAACATGAAGATACTCTTAATAGTGGCCACAGTCTAAAAGAAACTAGCATTGGCAAACCACATTGGTCTGACTTGCTGACAGGCGCACCGCTCACCCTGAACATGGGCACAGTTTTCACCTTTGGTGTACTTGGACCCACAACCAAGAAAGAGCCTCTGTCTCACTGTTGCAATGGAATGTGGATACAACACTGCATGAGATGTGGTAAGAATCACGTGAGAGGGCACATATGACTGAATCCTAACGTCGAGAAACTCAGAGTAAGTGCCAGCAAGTGCCTTGTGCACCACACAAAGTGTCTTAAACAAGATCTGATTATTCACTGATTACCTTTGAAGTTAGATCAAGTGGGATTTAACAGACTTTTTTCTAAAGAAAATTAAGTAACAGGCGCAAAGAGCTGCATTTTGCACAATCTGAAAAAACACTGATAAGTTATAAGGAAAACCAAGGAAGACTACATATCTATACTCCAACAAGTATGAGGAAATCTTATACGGGGTTCTGCCGTACATTAAATAATGCGGGAGGAAAACGCGCTAAAACCTGTTCTCTATCTGCCCTGAATCTACCTCAGAATAGCACACGAGAGGAATACCAAACGTAAAAGGCGCGCCGGGACACCGCTGAAAGGTGTATGTGGCGGGGTTGCTGTCGGTATTATGAACAACACAGATAGCAAGCAAAGGGTCTGCACTGGTATGAGCAGCGACGCAATTTTTAGCACTTTCATTTGCCTGTCTTCTTCACCCCCCTCCCCCCCACACACACACATGAAGACCTAATGCAATTTAGTCGATGCTAACAATAGATTAGAATTTGTGACCCGGAAATGTAGAAATAGCAGTCACGAAGCTGCGGAGTGCAAGTAAAGAAGGGTTAGCCATTTCACGGGGTGCCCTGTGTGTACGTGTGGGTGGGTGGGTGATGCCGCAAGGTGGAGAAGTGTGGCTCAGGGGTTAGAGGCGGCAGACCCGGAAGCTGAGATCGGCCCTGGACCAGGGTTCAATTCCCCGCCTCGGTGGGTCTTGGGCTCAAAAATTCCACGGACTCGATAATTCTCGCTCCGGTGCCTTCTCGACTCACGGGTTCACACTCTGCGACTCTGGGCAATAGCTTGCTTAATCTCCACAACGGCCCCTCGCGGCGGGATGCCTGGCTTTCACCTTGTGGTAACCCTGCCGGGGTTATCTCACAGGGGAATACCAGGACGGGTTCCCTAAGCAAGCGCCGGGAAACCCTTTGTGGGTAGCTGTGCGCTATATAAGCTCAATTACATTTACATTTACATTTACATTTACATGCTATTGAAAGTTCTTACTCACTGCATATGAAAATATAAGGCTTTTTATTTCCAAAGAAATTTGGTGGTGCCAATTCTTTAGGAGTGGTATCTCCTTTTCAGTCGAAAGAGTAGAATTTATAAATTTCCCGGGGAAGTGTTAACAGGGATGTTTCCACCAAATCATTCTAATTGACCTTATACAATGGCATGCTGGGAAATATACTGCAATGACTTGCAACTGGGTGTGTGTAAACAGTTTTTCGGCAACTTTCCCGCTGAGAGTAGCTGCTTCATACATGGAGCATTGGTGATACAACTCTAGCGCTTCCACTAGTGGCAGTTCATTCGAATTCTGTTAGAGCACGAGCCTCAGACAGCATAGATCGGAAATAAGGAACAGTCACCAATGCTCCATGTTTCTGAGTTGCGTATCTGCAGCTCATGCTCTAACTAGTACAGTTACTGAGTAACTATGCGCTGCAGACAGCAAGAGGGTTGAAAACAGATGCACGGCCTGTTCAGTGTCTACTGTCAAGTTCAAGATACATCTCATCTTATTAACAGTTCGTATGAATGGCGGAAGTGTGAGATATAAAAATCTCCACAGCTCAGTAAAGGGACGGCGGAAAGTGGGGAAAGGCAACTACACACGTCATTGCGATTGCGGTGAAAACGAAAGTGATCGTGATGACGTGCTAAGCATGCGAGGGATGCAAGCGCAGCAATGATTGAGAGGCGGAGCGAGGTGCACGTAACCGCAAGCTGGTGGCCGGCAGGTAGCACTTTGAAAAGCCCCTTACTAAAGTCGAGCAAGCAGCGCATGCGCTGCTCTAAGCTCTACCTAAAAAGGACGAGGCAACTACCTAGGTCACCAAGCCTATCCCTTCAACTCCGAGGCAAGGAAGGTCCTCAAAAGTAAGCAACATGTGCGAGAAATCTTGACAGTGGGCAGAAATAAGATCAGAGATGAAGTAATACCAATATAGTTTATCAAAGTTGCAGAGGCGAGCCAAAAGCCAATGACTTCCAGGGGAGGTCCATTTGTAAGAATGACAGCCTAGAACCAAGACCTCAGTTTTATCTGCATTCAGCTTCAATAGGTTAACAGTCATCTAAAATGCGACAGAAGAAAGAGATTACCAAACTCTAGGATGAAGATCAGCGTTACTACCTACTTTGTTGTATGAGAAACAGAGAATCAGTAATGTAACAAAAAAGGTACAGCCGGGGAGGAGCCAAGATGGCGGACGGGACGGACGCTTGAGCTCCCGGCTCCGCAAGCCGTCTGGTTTCTTTTGGACATCCTGATCATTTATCCTGACCTGCGCCGTCCTACCACAGTGAAATACTGGCGCTGAAGTGACTGGCGTTCTCCCGGTACCTTTACCTGCGGAATTGGTGGCAGACTCGGTGTTTTTCTGACCTCCGGCGCTTCCCCTGTACCCTGCGCTGATGGCCGCCGCTGGACGCCGAGAGACGTGGATGGGGAGACGAGCTGGCGAACCGCTGCAGACCATGGAGGCGTAGAGCGCTGCCCGGACGACCGGAGTCGGACCCTTCCAACTGGGTCAGACTCTCCGTCGCGCAGCTTGTGGCGTAGACGACGCTGTAGCCCCCCCACGGTTAGCTCTCCCCTGCCACTCCATTGAGACACGGGCGGTCTCCATCTTGGAGCGTCTTCCCCGTAGTGGACGGCTGCTACCCACGGGAAACGTGGAGGACTCCCATCCTGTGCTGCCTCCGAGTTGCTCACGTAGTTCCCCCGGCGGCTACACTGTTGCTTCCTCTGATGCCGCTCTCAACCCCGTATCGCCATTTATTGTGCGCTGCAGGCATGGACATGGCGCCTGTTCTCCCTGCCGAGGCGTTGGCTGATCCTGGGGCTGCAGTGACTGGGGGCCCGTATGCCCTGGTGCCGGTGACCGCATCGAGTGAACGGGGTGATACTGCGGACCGGCTTCCGACAAGGAGTGACCCGACCTGCGGCGACATCCTGGCCGCTCTCATGGACTTGAAGGCTGAAATGCGGAGCACTGCCCGGGCACTGGTCCGGAGACTTGATGAAGCGCTCCCAGACGTGGGGCGAGCCCGGCTGGATGATCCCCCGCCGCCCCTGTTCCGACCTGGAGGGGATACAATGTTGCCGAATGCAGAAAAGGCGGTGAGGCGTTCTCCTGGCTACAAGGTACCGAGTCAGTCCATCGACGATGTTACAGTTGCAGGGGCACCCTCTACTTTCGACGCAACGACTCTGCCTACAAACTATCCACCGGGGCCCGGCAGCCTCTGTTCCTCGTCACCGGTCCCCCTCGCTGCCCCTATCATTGGAGCCCCTGGGGCATGTTTTTGCACTGTTTGGGACCCTGCGGCACAAGGAGTCTTCATTGTCCCCTCTCCTCGTAAGCGGCCATCTTGCTTCTTTGTCCTGGTTATTGGCGCCTCGCAGCAATGGACAGGCCTGGAGAAATTCTGCCGGTCCGGACAGGGTTGATGGATTGTCTGATGTCGTATTGATTGGATCGGCTGGCGAGGACCTGGACTGAAACTTGTTTTGTGATATTGGCTGAGTAGCCTTTAATGTCCTGTTTTTCTGCTGCACGTTACTGTCGATTTCTCCTGTTGTTTATTTCATCTGCTGGGGGGGGGACTTGTACTGGACTGAGGTACCGGGTGTTACTGCTTCTGATCTACTGGGAGTACAGTTTTTTGTCATTGTGTTGTGTATGGCGCGGGCGACATTGACGGTGAGGGAAGCCGGGGGTTCGGTTGCTGGGTGGGCTCCTCCCCGCCTTTCCTTTTCCTAGGAGTAGTAGGGTAGTGTATTCTTCTCTCTCTCCCTATGTGCTACCGTGCATTTATGGACTTTTTTTTTTCTCTTTTCTTTCTTCGCTTGTACTCTATATTTCGGGTTCTCTTTTTGGGGCGACAGACACACTGCTAAGGGGGGGGTAGGCCATAGCCTCGGCATGCGTGTAGGGTGGGGGGTCTTCATCGGTTGGTTTTTTGTTTCTATGGGCCTTCTTTTTCACTTTTTCTGTTTTTCTTTCTATATGCTTTTTCCTGGATCGTGGGTGGGATTGGTGTTAGGAGGGTAACGGCTGGGGGACACACCTCACTATGTTTTGTCATCCTGATATCCTGGATTTGTGCCGCCATTTTAGATATGTTAATTGTAAGTGGAATCTCCTGATGGACGTTGCCCATTTATTACGTGGATGTATGTACTGTACACTGATCCGTTCTAAGCTTCTGTATCTCCTTATATATAAAATTATTTAAAATTAACCTTATTACTTCCTGACACTTGAGGCACGTGGATTTACTGTAACACATATCGTAAGCTTCTACATGCTGACGTGCTCCGAGTGGATGTATACTTTGCAACCGAGCTACAGAAGTGTCGAGGCCGGCCGGATGGTTGTAGGCCCGTATTTGTCTTATGCATCGTGCTCAATAAAGGTTTTCAAAAATTAAAAAAAAAAAAAAAAAAAGGTACAGCCAAACACGCAAAATTAAAGCAATGAAAAAGTGCTAAATAAATGTTAAACTTCGTGATTTTTTTAAACAACCCAATATTTATTGGTTTTACTTTTAAAAATAAAAAGTGCTTTAATTCACACATACAACTAAACACTGAATATAAATTTACAAATGTACATCATGAAAAAGAGAATGCACCAGCACCCCCTCAATTAAAGATCTTTGAAAGATAGTATGCTAGAGTTAAGGAATGTATATTCCCTCCTTATGGTATATGTTAATTAGCTCACAACAGGAAGTTCTTTCTGCTGCTGGTGACAGAGTTCCCAATGTAAAAAAAACATATCGTTTCCCATTTGTCAGACAGTGCATAGTGTAGATCCTATTTCCACCCCATCTGTCAAAGAGTCCACAATGTAAAGCCCGACTCTCAGTGCAATGAGGCAGAGCTGTCAGGGAGTAGCTGTGGGCTAGGAAATCAGAAGACTCGTACTCATTACTCAATGAACACCTTTAATACGAACAACTGATGCTGTAATCAAAATCACAAAAGATTGCAGGAGAAATTACAAAATGGGGCCTTGAAGATTAACTAGGGTGCAAATAATATACCCGAAATATCAGAAGGAGCAATTGATCCTGTACATGTATTATTTATGTATTGATGAAATGTGTGTCAGTCTATAATTGGTACCAAACTATGATGCACTGTATGTTACATTAGTCACTGATATATGCCTGTTTTCATTTTTGTTTGTCTATTCTATGTATGGCAGCCTTATTTATCAAATTTAATATATATATATGAATATATTGGCTACGCTTTTCTTGTGGTGTGTCTACACCTATATTTTGGCGAAGTAATTATTGTTGTTTGTCATTTAAGTGTCAGTCTGTCCAAGCAATTTCTTCACCCAACAGCATGAAATGTAAACTATCACACAGATTTTTATAGCACTGTATTGACATTTGTATGGCCTCACAGTGCTGCTGGGGTTGGGAACCTTCACACCCTAGCCTTGGGCATTATATCACAAATGGAGTCGGCCTTTTGTTTAAGTAGGATCATTGGTACAATTGGTGCCACTGTGTATAGTTAGTTTACTTTCCTTAATAGAGTGTTGTTTGCTTTGCTAATAACTTGGGCGTTGTTTGACGAACCTTCATGAAACTGCCCCCCCAAAAAAGTTCAACCACCTCGGCTGCTTCTTGGAAGGTTTTGTGGTGATATGTCAAGCAGACGCTGAGAAAAAAGGGGTTAGGGAGTCCCAAAAGGGCCCCCCCACCCCCATCTATTTTCCATAGAGAATTTTAAACCGCATACATCCTAAACAGCTGAATAGAATTATATCAAATTTGGCAGAAAGCAAGCTCTGTGCTTTTTGTGATGGGAGTAGATCTGTTAAGTAGTTTGAGAAATTAAGGCTTAAAATATATAGATTGGCAGTTGGTGTCCAGATATGCTCGGAATGGCCACTTTAAAAGAGACCATTCAATACTGAGCGCAGCCAGAGGCTACTTCCACTAATGAGGCCACTGCTCACATGCTGGGTAACTGCACATGGGCAGGTCAGGATTGGTCGAGGAAGTTTGCTGGGGCCTACTCTGCGGTCCCAGCAGAAGAGGACGTCGTCGTCACGAGCTGGTAAGTGTCTTTCTTTTGTTTGCTAACCCCCCCCCCCCCCTCCTCCCCCCTCCCCCTCAGTAGATTCCGGCCACCATTGAGTGCAGGTACTCACTATTTAGAGTACCTGTTTGCTCCTGAGAAGTGCTTGTACACTCCTTTAAAATGTATTGCAACAGTGCAGCAAAGTACAGGTACTGTGCCTTTTAAATGAAAGAAGCGAACTTGCTAATTTAAACCATTGGCTTAAGGTGGATGCTGAAATCTATAAATGACTGAGCACACGTTGCCTACGTTAACATCGTAATGCCATGGTATTTGTACATTTTTATTATCCTATCTTATGTTAACAGTTGCACATTGGAGGAGCGATCAACCCCCTACTGCTTTCGATTAGTGGAGCGGATCTGAATGAGGAATATGCACTGGAGCATTAAATTGCTAGAGGCAGTCAGATCAAATTTCGGCCAGGTTGATGTCGGCTTCAACGGTTAGAACTAATGCTCACGCTTTTTTTTATTCCCTTATGTAAAGATGATTTTTTTCTCTCTCTGCACTTTTTCGGGGGGAAGTTTTATATAGCGCGAATTAGACCCAAGGTATCAGAGCGCTTTACATGACCACCAGTTACGTTACAAACGGACACATTCATTTTTGTTAAGCAAGGGGAGTTTAAGTTATTTGCCCAGAATCACAGAATGTTCAGTGTCCGTGCTGAGACACGAACCTGGTTCGCCGGCTCCGAGGTCGACCGCCCTAGCCTTTAGGCCACACCACTTACTGTGTCCTATGCTGAATAGGAAACAAAATACAGTTTAAATGTATCTTCCCTCTGTTTCAAACCATCAAATGATTCCCCACTCTGAAAAAGATTTCTTTCGTTTTGGGTGGCACATACATATGGGAAATACTCGCGTCACAACCACCTCCCAGGACTTGCCATTTTTCTACAGAGAAGAAATATGACGCACGAAAATGCGCCACAATAAATTGGGCACTTTCCTTACAAACAAAAAATTTCACACTGTAAGTGCAACGAGTAGTAAAGAGCAACGAGTAGATTTATGGAAAATATAAACCGATATAAACTTTAGAACACGGTCACAACTCTTAGCATGTCAAGGAAGACGGCCTTCTATGGAGCATTTGGCATTGCGTACAATGAGGAGATACCTAAATAATAATTAAAAATACATGACGGGACGACTCGTCCACATTCCTGACTAGTGAAACATTCCTTGCACAAAAGAACTAACTATAATATAGCAGTATAAATTAGAATAAAAACGATGAGTCTGGATGTGGCAAACCCCGCTGATCAGAACACCTTGGAAACCCTCTACTCTCGGAGTATACAAATATGTGATTTGAAAAAAAAGTTGTTTCCACGTGACTTGACACAGGTATGTGCGGAGAGCAATGCGTCTCTACAAGCCTAAGCTCTCACTAGGAGATTTGCCACATCACTGGTGCGTCTCACCGCATCTCCTCAGCGTTTGTTTATGCTGTTGCTAGTGGCTGCCCTCCCTCGCACCTACTTTCTTGAGCAGGATATCTTGGCACACATTACGTGCTTTTACTCAGAGGAGGGAGCAGTTATATATCCAACAAACAACATACAGCGCACGCGCACGTACAAAGAAGGGCGAGCCCGCCAGGGAGAGCCCGTGGACCAATAATGATTCATGGTGCTCATAGCCAACTCTGGGCTATAATTATAAACGTACTCAATTTTGTACTGAACAGGCACGAGGCCACGATCTATGACGTTCTATCACAGGGGAAAATGGTCTCGAGAGCAGCAAGGTATTATCGATATTAAAAGGCATTATTTTTATACAGGGACATAAAAACATCTGATTTTGCAGACCAAATGTAGGGGTGTTTTCATTAAAGTTGTTTTCACTTTTAAACTTAAAGCCGCTTTGGTGAGTGCCGCAGGCAAGAGAGTGCGGAATGTAGGCTTTGCAACACATGAGGAGCATTGATCTCCCCCCCCCCCCCAGTATATTAAGTGAAATTTTCTCCCACTGTAGTAATTACAGCACACAGAAGTAGATGAATTCTGGTTTATTCAGGAAAAGTAGTAGCAGGAAATAAAGGTGCTGCCAGCTTGAAGAAGAACTCTAGACTGGCTTACACTCTTAGCAAGACACTACATGACATATGTACATTCCAATGTGACATGCACACATTCTAACATATTCCAATACAGATTTAATGCAGTCCAAACTAGAATAATATATACAAACATCACTACACCCACCTTCCATCACGGACGTGGGTTACTCGGACACTCACTTCTGCTGACGCACAAAGTAGCCAGTTAGACGGGCCCTGCTCTACCACAGGCTGCAGTTTGTTATCTCCGAAAAAAACTCACACCAGTAGTCTCAAAAAGAAAATCAATTCTTGAAATCTGTGGATCATGAGAAGCAGATTTGCGAACAGACTCTTTCCTGCATTTACTTACCAAGATCAAGACAGGTAAAATGGCAACCATGACTTACCCATCACAGAGGGGTTCATGGCATTAGACTCCGCTCTTCCCTCAAATAGTTGTTAAGGATATACGTGTTCACTTAAACACAATCATGTCAGTGACCCCCGTCACTAAGTAATTAAAATATGTCAAAATATTTTGCCATTGGACTCTGGTTTTTGTCCTAGGTTATCACTATATGTATTTGATTCACCATGTTTCGTCATTAATTTATTGCACATGACTTTGCAGCCAGCCGCTTCGGTGTGCACTCAACAAATTAAGTAGTAAATAATGGAATGCTAGAAAGGGGATGATGGGATGTGCGAGTGCCCAAGTTTCCTCAAAAAGCGGTCACATACAAAGGATACAAGCAATGCCTATAATTCGGTTTATTGGGTGTTATACTCTATGCCATTCATCTCCCTATGCGACCCGCTTGGCAATTTTGCCTGTTGGAAAGAAAGATAGCAGGTAGTACCTCTTGCCTCTTCCTCGTCAATTATCCCAAGTGACTCTGTACTGCTCTCTTTCCTACCAATCACCTTACCTTACCAGCAAGACAGCAAAACAGGTTGCAAGACAGGTTGCTTGACTCCTGACATATTTGTTCCTGCCCAATGAAAACGTATTCTCAGATGTTGGCACCTCTCCAACCCCAACTCCCCTTTGTTCCTTGGATACTACTAAACATGTTGGGAGAAGCACACAAGGCTCCTCTCAAGGGGCAGAGAGCATTCAAAGAGTAAACGTGCACTTTACTTCACGGGTGCCTGCAGGCCCAGCTGACCCACTGCTAACATTGAGCGAGTCCCTGTACATGCATAGGTTATACCGCAACCGCTTAGAGTCTTGTGTTTCCTTCCTATATGCAGCATCAATTTATTGATGTAGCCGGTGAATCACTCCCTGTGGAGAAATTAAAAAAATGCAATCAGGCATTAAAGGGGATTCCTAAGGGAACATTCCCACCAATGAGCCACCCCATGACCACCTGGTAGTGCACGGCTTAGTGTGCAGAGAGCGGTATGACACAGCCTTGGAGAGTCTCTTAATAGGGGGGAATTTTACCAGCTCCTCCATACTAAGTAAATTGGATCTAGAATGCATTCTCGATCAATTCATGCCCCTGAGAATATACATATGGATTGAGTTCCATTTTCCCTTGGGCAGCCAATGGATTACTCCTCGAAGCTGGGCACCGCAGTCCAAGCAATTTATAGGATTTAAATCTCAAAACAATACTCCAAAATACAGAACTAAATGTGTTTAAAAATATAAACAAATTATTAAATATTTTATTTAATTCACAAACGAAAATATACACAAACTTATATTGTATTCAAATGGGAAGTTTGGGGCTCTGCAAAATATATTTTTATTTCTAAAAGATGAGGCAATATGCTAGGCTCTCGCATAAAGATTTGTCTTTTTTGCGCCTAATGCTTACGCTTATCTCACGAATTAAGGTAAGAATAACAACCACATTTTTAGTCTCCAATTTCGAAATCTTTCATATTTAGAGAATGTTTTTAAAATCGTTAGTGTTGCTTTTCAGAGTATATACACAAACCTTCTGATATTTAAATTTCTGAACAGTGAGACTCCCTGAGTGAGTGTTGCAGCCCATAGGGGGTTCGCAGACCTTAGGTTACGAATCACTATCCTAAACAGGACAAAAAAATTGTTTCTCAATACGGACGCCAATTCTGGGTTATCACTAACCCAATTGTCAAACGACTCATTGTGACGATGAGGAACTTTAATCGGTTTCCATGACTGGTTTTATGGGCAAGGTGCCGGATGTTGAAAGAAAAATGCCAATATAAAACGGATTGATTGTTTCACATGTTGATCAATAAGAGTGCAAAACGTTCAGTTGCGTGAAACGGATTGCTTGGGATTAGAACAGGTAAGGGTGGGGGGAGGGCAACAGCTTACTGAAAGATTTTCACATATTACTAAACGCCCAAACTAACTTACATGAAACAAATATTGGCATAGCTAGCAAGAACCTCAGAAACATCCTTTTTCTGCCAGAAGTGTGATAAACGTATTGGAAGAGGAAATAACAATTACATTAATGAAACATATGTGCAAACTACACCGAAAGGCATCATGCGGAAAAGAAATGGTTAGAATGGCATAGATGGATTTGCAATAGGTCTCACATTTGCGAGAGTTTCAGCTATAGGCATTTTACAAAAAAAGCCAATTTGTTTGTGAAGTTCACAAATAAATTTTATTTTTTTGTAAAAGCGGCCCATGCCTACTTTCAGTTTAATTGCAGCAGCGCCCCTTTGTTTAGACGCAGCTCGCTGTAGCCTGAATACAGCGAGCAGTGTCTAGAGAAAGGGACATGGCCACTATTAAAGTGAAAGTATGTTGTTCTGGGGCACTTACATTGAAAAGAAAGGCGGAAAAAAAAAAGAACGTTCCATAGCACCGCTGATAAAGTTAAAGCAGACCGCGCTGACAAATACAATAAATAAAGAAGTGCTGCCTTAACAGCGGACCGCTCTGGAAATTTAAATAAGTAAAACACGGCCGCTATACTTAAAGCAGGCCATGCAGCCAAAGAAAACAAAGAAGCGCACAGCCACTATAATTAAAGCAGACTGCCATTACAGATTAAAAAATAAAAGCGGACGGCATGCTAACTTGTAGGAAAGCTCGTCATGGGTGGAATAGGAGAATATCATTAAAGAAAATAGTGCTCATAGACTAGATAAAGCAGACCATGTAACAATAGAAGTAAAAAGTCCAGTCCTCATGGGAGGTTACAAATGCAGAGAAGGAGGTACCAAGGAGGGACTAGTAAACCTATTCAGGAATCAAATGCAAGAATTTCGAAAGGACAATAAGAGGAGCTAAATGAAAAGATGAGCGGGAAATGGGCGGAGCTTCAAGTCCCTAACCGAATACAGCGTACCTCACAGAGCAGCACATGCGCTGCCCAGGCTTGACTTAAAAAACATAATGAATTTCCAGTTGCCATTTTACAGATCTCATTGACATTATGCAAATGACCTGGTTTAATTCAGGGATGGCTGAACGGTCAGGAGACTTTTGGTTCACTTTTATGATTTTCAAAAGGATGGTTAGGGCATAGGAAGGTCTTTGGTCAGGATAACAGTAATGTCTGAGACCTGTTTAAAGTATGTAAAGTGAGATTCGAGAACTGAGATGTAGTTGGTAATCTTGTTGTAATATAGCAGTGCTGTGCCAATCTCTCTTGCAACATGTCACAAAAGTAAGATCACAAAGAAATCGAACTCTCACAAGAATGATGCAAAGTCTAGTTTGTTGTTCACAGGGCTCACACTGGTGGAAATGAGAAGGCGTGTTCAGCTTTCTCGCACATCTGTCGGAGAAGCATGCAAAAGAAAGATTGCATCACCCATGCAACAGAGTGCACGCATCTCTGGTGCCTGTAATTCCCCAGTTGCAGTAGAATCACAGCAGCAAAGATCTTGAG
This sequence comes from Lissotriton vulgaris, assembly GCF_964263255.1. NCBI lineage: Eukaryota > Metazoa > Chordata > Amphibia > Caudata > Salamandridae > Lissotriton > Lissotriton vulgaris. The sequence continues at coordinate 1,250,574,282 of NC_141694.1, read as the reverse complement.
AAGGAAGTGCCACATGCCATTTATAAACAACTGAATCAGGTTCCTCCTCCTCTGTAAGGTAATTAGGGACGTCACTAATCTGAAAATTATCAAACCTAAAAATACAGACTGGTACTTTTAAAGCCCACAAAAAAGTGGAGAGTTAAAGCTAATTACAGAGATGTTGCAGAATAGCAAGGGGGATCTAGGAAAACGTCAGAAGGTGAAACTATCCATAAAAAGCATTTTTAATGCAATAGGTCTCGCATTTACGTGAGTTTGAGCTATTGGCATTGTATATGACAATGCCATGTATGTTTTGGTTTTTAAAACATAAAGGCCATAGTCATTTACAATGCTAACTGCTTAAAATTTCGCAAATTCGAAACCTATTGCATTCCAAATGCTTGTTTGTAAAAGGGCCCCATACAACGCTTTCACTTTAATGGCGGCCACACTGCTTTTCTTTAGACGACCAGCGTCTAAAAGCTGTGTGGACGGCATTAAAGTGAAAGCGAGGAATGGGGCCCTTTTACAAAAAAAAAGCATTTGTTTAAACTGACAAACAATTTTTTTTTCTTTGTAAAAGCGCCCCATGCCACACCTTGACTTTAATGGCAACCACGCCCCTTTCTTTAGATGTGGCTCATGTAAAGAAAGGTGTGCAGCCGCTATTACAGTGAAAGTGCGGTTTGGGGCGCTTTAAAAAAAACCACAAAAAAACATTTGTTTCGCAAGTTGGGGTAAAAGCACCCAATGCCGCACATTCACTTTAATGTTGCCCGCGCCCCTTTCTTTAAGACGCAGCTCGTTTAAAGAAAGGTTGCCATTAAGTAAAGCATTTGTTAAGCAGCATAGAGAGTGCAGAAGTGCTGAGCTGTGCAGGGAGCATTTTTGAAAGCTAAAGTGCAGCGTCCATGATCGGGCACACCGTGCTGTCATGTAAACAGGGTAGGTTAGGGAGAGCCTGTCGTGCCTGCAAAACCAGCTAGAATAAAGACATTAAAGAAAAGAGTGCTCACAGGCTGTGGCTAAAACAGATTGAGTAACATCACAAGTAAAATGTCCAGTCCTCATGGAAGGTTACAAAGACAGACTAAGGCAGGACTCGCAAGCCTATTAACGAATCAGAAGCAACTATTTAGAAAGGGCAGGAGCCAATTAAAAAGATGGGCGGAGCTTCAAGTCCATATGGGATTGCAGCATGCCTCAGAGAGCAGCGCATGCACTGCCCAGGCTCGACCTAAAAATGTGATTGGTAGGAGCCAGCAGCAAAGGCCCTACTCTCCCCCAGCGAAGGGAAGCGAGATGTTTAAAACAGATATAAAAAGTCAACGTTTTGTAAACAGACATTCTGACATCCAAGTTCACAATGCACCCTGCTATTCATCCCTCCCAGCGCAAGACCCATTCTGAGGGAGTGACAGAGCGGGAAGAACCAGGGAAATCCTAGGACTAGGGTAACTGCTATGCTGCTGTTCCACCTTGCCCCCACGTATGACATACTCAACTTGTATAGGACACAATCGGGTACCGAATATAAATAAATATATCACAAGAGTTGTGTAGCAGTTGTTTAACTTGACTATAAGGCAATAGAGATGCAGAGGCAGGCACAAGAGAAACAGCTTAAGGATTAATATATAAATGTGGCTATTTTACTCCCTTTGGCTTCGTCAATACCACCGACAATAAATGATGAAGTCACAGGAGTTTGTGCTTTGCTATCAACAGCACTGTTCCACTGAGACAGTAAACTCAGTGATCATACACACACTATACTACTATAAAAAAATCCCCATGTAACGTTGCTACCTGATCTAAGAAGATTATAACAATTACAATATTTGTTTTATTTACACGAACTATTAGCTGCAACAGAACTGTGGATTACAAGAACATGCTTATGTTAGAAAAAAGTCGTTTGCCTTGCTGATAGATTTACTTTAATCTCCCACAAACATTTTTGTGTCCCATTCCACTTAGTCCTTTAAAAATACGATTTTTAAACACACAAGCTCAGCGCACCCACACACAAACAGCCAAAACCAAAAGTATCATTAGAATATCCCCAAAAAGTGACCACTTTAGAAGAGAAACATAATATGCCACAGTAGAAAAGCCAGGCAGAAAAAGACGTTCACTTCGCAGGGTAAGAGGAGATGAGGTCTGCATTTATGGTTGAGAGAAAGTCAAGTTTCATCTTTCAAAGTTGTTCTCGTTAACACCAGTCCATCCAGAGTAGGATGCCTGTAACCTAGTTGGGAGTAGACACACCTTGAAGACGTAATTTTATTTCACAGCATCTCAGAAAGTCATCAATGCTTCAAACCCACTACTTCAAACCCTAGAAGCATTTTAAAGTGGGCAATTAAAGGAAGCATTTGTGAATCAATAAAAACACACCTTCCCGTCCTGCCCCAAAAAGCGCGAGTAATACCATTAGCCCTGGCTACTTACCGAAAGTGCCTCTTTCGTTATTGATGTATTTAGGCACGCAATAGGTTAACATACATGAACCCTTTCACTTACCCATGCACTCATATAATCCATTCACACTCCCACCCACTAACGCCTACTTGAATTTATCCACCGGCAAAACAACAGACAGAAGAACTTAGCACGACTATGGAAGATAAATTAAAAGAATAAAAACATGAAAATAACGACATGCAGCCACCCAAACTTGTTAGGCATATGCATCACAGAAGAAAGTCGTTTTGCAATGGTATTGCACATAGTGTGTCCTTCAGTACCAACATAGTCAAAATGTTTAGAAGCAACATGCTGTCCATCTTGGAACAAAAAACAATAATACACTGTGCACAATACCATTCCAAGATGGCTGCTCTGCAAACATCGCACTGGGAGGCCGCCTTTGAATGACAACATGTATACTATATTACATTTGTACAGACACAAGGTGGCCGACATAATGCTTCTAAACACGGTCGATATCTTAAAACAGTAACACAATGATGCCCAATGGGCAATATAATTTCAAGATGGCTGCTCAGTTTAGAATTGAGGCTGCAAAGGATGTTCACACCACAGATGAAATCAGTGGCAATCAAGTGGCAGAGTAAAAGACACAAAAAGTAAAAATAAATAAATACATTTAATAGGGCATTCATTTTCAGGTGGATGTGCACATGTGATCAGGCAACATTCCACTACTCACAGGCCAACAGGACCAATGGCAGAGATGGGCTAGCTAACCCATCAGCCACACAGTATGATGTCATGGAGAGAAGTAGAATGTAAATGACACTTTAATAGACAGCAAAGGTCTAATCCAAAGCCCATTTATCTGTGCATTTAGAGTATTTATGTTTTTTATTATTACAAAGGCTTGCCAGACAACTACACCTTCCAGGCCCACATTAGAGGGGCCAGTAAGGAGTATCACAGTGCAAATCATCAAACTCTAGCCTAGGGTTTGTCAAAGGAAGTAAACATCAAAATTCTTGCTTACTACAGTAATCTGAGATTCCATGTAATGAAATGTCTGTCTACAGGCACAAAGTGTAATACAAATCAACCCATAAAAGCGAATTGGCTTTTACGTACGATATGCATAATAAATACGTCAATCATTTTGTGTTGCTTGCAATTTTTCATAATAAACAAATTTAAGCTATGGCATGTTGGATAACTTTTCATAATGAACAAATCCGCCCTATACCCTTTATCACTGGCTAATCACCATAACAAACTTAGGGCAATTATATAGAACATAGGCGTTCCTACAAGGTAACCATATATACAGTGATAAAATTACAAACATGTACAAATACTTCTGAAAATTATTAATCTATACAAAATTATTGTTTACAAAACAATGTTCAACCTCTTGTAAAATGGCTAACAAGGATTATCAAAGGGCAAACATGCTACCCCATGGTTAGCATAGGTGTGTGGGGGAGGAGGGGATGTGGGACGGACGGAGAAACTAACACCAATACCCATGCCTACTACACTAATCTCTGAGGGTCCACATAACCAATGCCGGTCTACAGTCTAACAGCAATCCATCCTTAAAAGCCTATTGTCTTTAACATATGATTCTCACAAAATAAATAACTCCAGCCAACTACAATCGTCACAAAGTTCCATAATAAAACAATTAGATCTATGGCCTTCACATAAGTTTTCCCAATGCACCAATTTAGACTATATCCTTGGCTTACCACCATAACCAATTCATGGCTACAAAATGCCACATAACCTTCCCAACAAGGTAAATATTACTATACAATCATAAAATCACAAATAATATAAAAAAAATTGCCACTGCCAATCCTTCCTAAAACAGCATAACAAGAATTATTGTGCAAATTTTGTAACCTGAACTTTTGTGGCCGAATAATTTTGCCTACTATGGTAGTAGTCTGTGAGATTTCCTCGCTCAAACCGGTCTACAAGCTTTAAAATAGTTTAATAACGATCCATCCTTAAGCCTACTTCATAATAAACAGATAATAAACACATGAGGCCTCCAACCTTTATTAATGGCTTGTCACCATAACCAAACCAGCCCTACAGTGTGGAACATAAGCTTTCCAACAAGGCAGAAAATGCAATACAAGTACTCTTGACTGAAGCACACAACCTCTGCCCAATCTAAATCAATATTCAAAGAAATCAACTTTTGGACGGAGCAAAAACCCCTCTGCAATGACTGTACTTTCAAGCCGGATCAAATCTCACTATGGCAGAGAGGGTGCCGCGTGGGACAATCCCCTGATGTTTAGCTTCTAGGAGAATAAGAGTCTCCGATTAGCATGAGGTTGAGTTGATGCTCTCAACATTGTTCCAAGTTTTTATAAGAAATACAAAGACTATCAGGCATTCCGCAAAGCAACACAAAACGAACTCCTAATCATTCTGCACTTATAATTTTAAATGAGAAAAACAACACATTGTCTTGACATCGACATTGCTAACTCATTAGGCTAGAAAGCTGGCCAGGTGTCTTCAGGTCAAGTTAAACATCAGGAAAGCCCGAAGCAGTATTTTATTCTTCCTAATTCAAAATGACGTCTGGCCTGAGTAAGACACCTTTTATTTGAAAGTCTGGAAATTATTATCCTGATGATTAGTTAACAGTACTACTTCTATCATTCATTGTTATTAATACAAGTATTACTCGCAGCTGGTGCATTATCCTGAGAAGTCGATTTAGCTTCACAGTTGGGCGAAGCAACTATATAGGGAGACACAAGGCTAAGTTGTTCCTAAAAGAAAAGGGCACATCCTACACATGGCGCACCAGAATCAAATATTTTCAATAGAACAATGTCAGAAAGGGTAATGATTGTTAACGTTACCTGTGGGATTTCCATTTAAGCCGTTCTTGTTTCCTATGCTTCTCATTCCTGAGGTAGTTCTACCCATACTCAGCATGGGCTCCGCCGTGCAGGGCGTGGTCAGGTCCTCTTCCTTGCAGCTGCTCTCCTGGCTCTGGTAGCCATCACTATGGTTGCAGCTTTCATTGTTGTTAATGTTGTCCTCCTCTACATGCTCCTGTAGCCCCATCACACCATCCATGGTGGTTGCAACCTCGCTTGGGCAACCAGGGAGCCTGTTCTCGTTCTCGTCAGGGACCGACGGTTGAAGCGTCTCTGCCACCTGCATGAGGCCACCCGCATCTAATGCATCACTCTGCATTACACCGGGGTGCGCTTCTCTGTCGTCCATTACAGCGGCCTCACCTTTCATGTGGTTTGGAATTTAGTAGAAACAGTCTTCACGTCTACAAGTAGAAATATAGAGAGCATTGATCAAGAGAACAGGCACATACTAGAGGAACATTATATTGAGTACATTGCTACTACAACTTTTACATGCATAGAAAGGGGATACCAATATACAACGTGTAGGGCCTAATGACACTGAATTGAGTAAAACAATGAACTAGGTTTACACAATTACTACATTGAGAAAAATCTAGAAGTGTGTACAATGTTATAACAAGCTGGGCTAAAACACGGATTTCTTTAACTGGTTAAAGCATTAAAGGTCATCAGTAACGACGTTTTATTGCCTGCCCTGAGATCGTGATCAGGGCACTAAAGTGATCACAAAAGCCAGATGTAAGAGCAGAACCCGGTTTTGTAGAGTTCCACTCGCTCTAAAAATGTTTCCGATTCCCCACCTTCAAAGTCTGCAACCACTGAGTGGTCAACATCTGGAGAGAAAAAATGACTGCAACTCAGAGGGCTTTAATTAACTATCGCCACCACCTAATCCATAACCGAGCAAACAATGATGCTGGTTATACTGCACCGCAAAACAAGGACCAAACAACAAAATCAAAATGTTGGGTTTACATGAAATACATGAAGGGGCGGAGTAATACGGTGAAGCTTTCTAGGACACTCCCCTCGGATGTGAATAAGAAAGTTCACGCACCTAAGATCGAACAGCTTTTATCAAACTCTTGCGGACACATCCTTCTGGACGCTTGACACCTTTAACACTCACCCAGTGCTATCTTTGAAGGTCGCCCATAGTTATGTAGTAATCCCCCATTATGATACATTAAGCCGCCCAAAACTGTGCAGCAATCAAACTGTTTTCCTTAGTGAACATACCACAATACCAAGTGAGAACTAAAGATTGCACAGCCAAGATCACCATCACTACACGGTGTGAGCAAGTTAGCCCTTGATCAATGATCTGATTTTATTAATATGCTGAGTTACCCATAATAATAATAAAAACATTTAAAAAAGAGAGAGAGACCGCTCAACTCAAGAAAAAATTACGGAAAGGAGTAATATTCGAAGTGTATGTATAGAAATCCGTAATTTCCTTTCATTGACTAGCAATTTTGTAAAATTTTTGTGAATACATAGTTCTGGGCGCTTCTGTGTCACTGGAGTGGAGGCATAAAGCCCACTCGTGCAAAGTGATGCTTCAATGTGCCAAGCTGAATCTTAGGACTAACATTCCAAGTGTATGCCATGCAGTTGGTGTGTGTAGCCTGCATGGTACATGTATGCTGTGTATAAGCAAACCAGAGAAATGGAGGTCTTAGGCATCGAAGACAAGGCTCCTTTAGAAATGTCATAAGGCCTATAGCTGAGAAAGCTGCTGATAAGTCTTCCGGCTTGTGTCTCTCATAGGTATTATTTAGTTGAGTTTTACTTATAAAAAAGCATGCACATAGCAAGTTGCAGGGGAGCGGGAAAAAGGGAGACCAGAAACTAGAGAACAATGAATGCAAAAATATTTCCGTGCATTTGGTCAAAAGATAAACCAACAGCGTTACATTAAATGTCATGTAACCAGTAAAAAAAAAAAACTGCGCACAAGTGCGTGTGAAAAAGGTGAACGGCGCAAGTCACAAGTGGAGGGTTATATACAGCGGGAGACGCCGCAAAAAATAACAATATCTTTTTATTGGCTCCCATGCATTAATACAATAATGAATACAGTTAATTTTGTGGGAACCAGAAGGATGGCGCCAAAGATTACCCTGCAGTGTCGACTGCATTTCGACCGGTTCAGATTTCAGGCCCTCATCAGGACCAGCTTACTAATTTTACAAGTTTCCTGTATAGGAGAAGAGACAAACCAATCAAAAGTGGACCTGGGACAAGCAATAATAGATAGAAGAAAGATTTCGAAGTGGACAGAATAAGAAACTACAGATTGAGAAGGCACCAGGGATGACCCTGAAGGGAGACGTGCTGCTGGAGACATCATTATGACAGGGGTGCACTCTGAAACGAAGGTAGTGCACGATGTGGAAGGATGCCATTGGCTAAGGTTGAGAAGAATCCTAGCCAGAGAGGTAACCTAAATTACGATGGTCATAAAATGGCAGAAAAATGGAAACTAACCTAGCTTGAAGGCGCGGTATATGCAGGTAGAAACAAGCAAGGTGTCTGGCAGTAACATAGTCCTAGGGACTGAAAAAGAAAGGAATGCAGTTGTGTAAAAAAGAATGCAGATGTTTAAAATGGCCAGGAAGGAAGGAGGTCCTGGTCCAAGTCAAAGGCTTGGAGGTGCCTTGCCAGATCAAATCAAAAGTTGTCTATGTATGCTTTCTACTGTTAAATGTATTGTTGAAAGGGGCTGGAGGGGGCTAGGATAATGGACAACAATGTTGTTTATGTACCGAATGGCAAAATCAGGAGCAAAAAGTTCACACGGGCAGCTTTTGCTGTCTGACTAAAGCCCATGTCTGTACACACTACACAATAAAAGCCACACAATATACATTTGCACATACAAACAGGGCTTATGAACGACCCCTTTAACCATTGGAAGCTGTGGTGCTAGGTGTTTGATCAAGAGAATGGCTGTAAGCTCTCTGAATTTTGTTAATGTAGTTTCCAATCAAACTGCTGAGAGAGAGAGAGAGAAAGAGAGAGAGTGAGATGGTTTGTTTTTGGTTTTCCAATGAGAAGGATCCCTGCCCCATGCTCTGTGTGTTCAGGTCACGTCCCATTCCTCCGTTTAAAATGTGTTCTTTTTCTTTTCCTATTTTTCTTTGAGGACCGGGACACAGCTAAGTGCTAGCATACTGTTCACTTTAGTACGCACCGCACTGAGTGTGCACTAGAAATCTGAATTTCCTTTGAGAGGCCATGGTTAGCTAGTGTAACTTCTTTAGATCTTGATGGAGACATGCCTGCCTTAGCAGAGTCAGCACTGTTTTTGGAAATACATTTTGTAAGATCTGTAGTTTGTCAACTTATCCATGTCTCCAGCAGTAAAGAGTGATCATAAACTGGTTTTCCTTTTGTAATGGCCCTTGCTTATGCAGCTTTATCTGTTTCATCCAGAAAAAATCTTACAAGAGTCGAGACTGCAAAAACATGTACTAGCGAGACACTTTTGTTTACAGTAAGCCTACTTTGCAGCCTCAGCACTTTTGGTCCTTTCTATGGAGCAGTGAGCAAGCACAGATGGATTCGAGTTAATCAGACCTGCCTGCTGCTCCAGATATGATTGAGGTACTATTTCTTCCCCCATCTCCCATTCCCTCCATAGGGCATTTTCTTCCTACTTTAGAACCTGCGTCATCGTCCTCTTTCCCACCAAGCTGCCGTAGTGGACACATACACCGAGTGTTAACTCCTCTTTAGGAACCGCTTTAAGGAAGTTCATGGTGAACAAGGAATCGTCAACCACATACAAAAGCTCCTCTCCTTTTGGCCGGAGGTTGGTTTATATGACAACAACTGGGAGGTTGTATGTTCAAATCAAGCATGCATTTCCCACGCATGCCTTTACAAAGCGGTCCGAACCACAAATGCATCTTTACAACGTACTCCTTTGCCATGACTCAAAAAATCTGCGGTTGGGCTATATTTAGTACCGGTCTGTTCAGGCGAGTTGACAAAGAGCACATGTTCTGTTGAGTCAGACAGTGAAGGAGCAATAAAGATGCCTTTAAATCTTGTTTTTATCTTGTCATATTTGCTTTGTGTTCAGAGGCAGAGGTCAGAAGTCAGTTTACAATTACATTTCCTTCTCTGACAGTTCCAGGATTTACTTTTCCTTCTCTGACTGCAAAGTTCCAGGATTTTGTAAAGTGAACTGTCAGACCTGCTGTATGAAGTGTGAAATGAAAGGCTGTTTTTCCTAACACACATTTAAATAGCTAATAAGTCAACTCTACAAACATTTCAAAATATATTTCAGTAGTTGTAGAAGCCCATTGGTTGCACTTCTGTGTGATGAAATACATATTTTACTATGATGAAAAACAAATCAGAGCACTTAACTTGGTGATGTGCAAATGATAAATATGTCTTCTGAATCCAATTTTCACAGATTAATAAACTATATAATTTTATCAGTAAAGCTGCAAGGCAGTGGGAAGGTTTTCGGCCATTTCTTGGGAATGTACTGTCTTTAAATGACAGTGCGCTACAACATCATGCCTTAGTAATAAATATATTAAAAGTGAGTGTTTAAATATGTTCCTGAGAAACACTCCTGCCCTGATGGCAATGCTATAAACAGAGAGGCACATCGCGGATCATGCGTACCCCATATGTGGGCTAGGTTCTTATTAAACATGGAGCAAATGTTTAGTCTATTACAGAAATAATGAACTCATGTATTTGAAGGTGCAGTTATATGAGAGAATGAAGAAAACGGCGACTGTAAAATAAGATATTTATTTGCCAATGATCACACAATTTGAGACCAGTTTACGGGTGAAGTACACAACAGTTAGAGACGGGTCAAGTACATTACAGATAAGTCAAGTAGATTATTGAAGTTACTGGACCTGCAGGTCTAGTAACATTTTTATAATTATTCGGGCATGATGATGAGAAGCTAATCCGGCCCAGGTGTATTGCATTCTGGAACTTTTAATTATGCTTAAGACACAATAGCAGTAAGACTACAAGTCTCGGACGGATAAGGTAAAATCAGGCCTGGACGTGCAACACATGTGAGCCTAGGAAATGTAAGCAATCTGTGTATTTTGCATCCATTTCTTGGAGTACTCTGGTGAAATTTAACACAGCTAACATGGTTTCGTTTCAAGTTCAAGGAAGTAGTCTAGCTCTCTTTCCTTGTGTTCTAGCTTTTGTAATGCTGTGCTTGACATGTCCTACTATTACACTTCCAGAAACATCACTCAAAACTAGTTGATTTTTTTTCAGTTTCTCAATCCGTATGATTCAGCTAACTATGCCTTTCCTGTGCAAACACTGGTCCCATGAGTTCTATAGCGATAAGATCTATTATAAACATAAAAATAGGCATTTTACTTCGCAGTTTCACTTTCTAAATGGTCAATAGTAAACTTTATTAGAGTCCACCGCCTAGCCATAGCGACAAGCCTGTGTCATGCTCTTTAAGAAACAGGCTTGTGTGCTTCATTACATGTGCACAGAGTACAGCCATTGGCACAACCGGTTACTTAATGGCACAAATAGGCACAAGCTTGTTATTTCACGATGGCCTTTCTGAAGAAAGTTTTTCGCAAATCAAGGTTTTATATTTTCGTCACCCTCTGCACCCCATAAATGTAAGCATACACCCATATCAGTCACAACTGGCGGAGAAAAATATTCTTGTAGTTTATTATCGATTAAGAAAGGGTTCATGGCAGAGTTCTTTCACTAGCAAGGTTTCTCGGGCAAGCGAGCTTTCAATAGCCACTCCCCCCTCCCTTGGGCTCATTAGCCGAATTATAGCTGCAGAGTTGGGGTTGGTTTCGACGTCCTGTGCAATCACATCAGAGCTGCAGGTTCCAGAAGAGATGGCCACTGCCAACCCTCCCTCATCTCACCTGGGAGGGCCGGACAATGCCACCAACCGCCTTGGACACCCTATCCCACCAATGGTCTGCAGGATGTCCGCATTTACATCGAAACCCAGACAAGTATCTGAGGCAGTGCTTGATTTGAGCCAGTGGTTTCTGGCACTTATTCTAGTTGTGTTGGTAGAGTCATTGACAGCGCTGGCAGGGGCGATGGGTGGTGCAAGCTGCAGTGGCCTCCTGACGGGGACCCTGGCACTTTAAACAAACTGGGCACTGCTGAAGGTGCGCTTTGAAATACTCAAATTGCGTATGACAATCTACGAACGTCTTTTATCAGGCATGGGCAATTTATCTACACCTCTTATGATGCGTAGGCAATTTATACGGCTGCTTTTAGGTCTACTCTGCATTGCTCCACTCTCCTGCACAGTACGCCAATCCACTCTAATCTACTCTGCACCACTGCACTCTACGCCATCGCACTCTGTTAAACAGTCTACTCTACGCCACTGCAATCTACCGTACGCCACTCCTCTCCACTCTATCCTCCAGTGCTGCACTCTACGCCACTGCACTCAATGCCAATGCACTTTACGCCACTTTACTTGAAACCAATGCACTCTATGCCAATCTACTCTGCACCACTGCTCTGTATGCTGCAATACTCTACTCTGCAGCACTATACTCAATGCCACTGCACTCAACATCAATGCAAACTACAGCACTGTTTTCTGCAATACTGTGCACTCTGTCACTTAATTCAGCACCAGTGCACTCTTTGCCACTACTCTCTGGGACTGCACTGTACCATACTTCACTCTACGCCTCTCTACTCTCCACCACCCTACACTATGCCAGTGCACTCTACCCTACTCTACTATGCACCACTGTGCTCTACACCACTCCACTCTACAAAACTCTACGCCACTACTCTATGCCACTCTGCCCCACTTTATCCTTCCCCACTTTACTCTACTCAAACAATCTACTCTATGCTACTCTACGCCACATTCTACTAAGGTAAATTTGTAAACTAGCAAAGTTGTATCAATCATTATACGTAATAAGCAGACTTGGACTCCCCACTACCGTCAGTGAACCAGGAGGCTGGTCGTGGGAGAAACTTGGCAACTGTACAAGATTCAATTAATTGCTTTTTAATCTCCATTTCTCATATCCATGGAAGTGGTAGGAGAGTAGGCTGGTATGGCTGGGAATGGCTCTCTTTGTTGCGTAGTGTCCCACTAATGAAGGTTTCCTGCCTGTAGTATAATTGTGGTCAAACCACAAACTGCGACCCCTGCTCTGGCAGAGATGGAAACACTTTTTTTTTATTCTCAACGACTGCAGTGACGTGGGGCTAAGAGCTATTAAACATAGCAGAGAATCAGAGTCGGGAATATGCTACTATTATTTCACAGCAACAGATCACACTTAATGGATCCTAGAGGACATGACAGTTTGTGAATTCTTCCCAAATCCAAAGGGGTAGTTCTCCATGGAAGGCATCATAGATTCAGATACGAGTTTCTTGTCAAAAGCCACATTCGTACAGGACTTATTGTCTGTAGCAGCCGCCTGTGCGTCCCAGACTTAGTCTGCACGGACTCCAAGAGACGCTGTATTGGGTAAGTGAATGTATAGCAAATTTGTGATGTATAACGAAACGCTGCAGCTCTGTCGCGAATCTCAATAACATTTTCCTTCTTTAACCTACGTTCAACTCCACTCTCCTCATAGGCCTGTTACTCCCTCTTCTCACTCGGAACCTCGCAGTAGGGGTGCGCACCGGATATACCTTGAAATGGCTCCAGAATACTGCCACATGAATTTCAGGTGGCACATGATGGGCCTCATACCCACAGTGGTCACACAGCCCTTTGCCCAGCTGAGGTCAGCAGCCCACCAAGTACTTGCTCATCCACCACTCCTACTCTTACCCGCCGCTCCCACAGGCTGAAAACAGAAGTCGTTCTTCACCAGTTTCACTGCACAGCAGAGCACGTGAGACGACACCAACTGACGGAACGTTCTCAACCATGAGCGACAGCTGCTCCACAACTGAGTGTGCAGTGTCTACAGGTAATGACCGGGTCGGACTGGGAACAAAATAAGACCCGGGTACCGAAGGAAATAGTGGCCCACCTTTGTGGATAATGACCTTCCATGACATGTTGCTTAGTATCTGGAATAATCTCTGATAAATGTAGCTTCTTAAACTCCTGGGGTCAGTAGCATTGGCCAAGACTAGACACCGCATTATTTTGCTGCAATTCACCCACAGGTCTCCACACCTGATCATCAGGCCTATACATTTTCCTGCTTTGGGTGCCTGAATGTGGTTGTCACCTCTTGGTCCTTTAGTCTGTGACCCCCACCCCCCCCAAAGATCAATCAATCAGGTGGCTTGTAAAGCGCAACTACTCACCCTTAAGGGTCTCAAGGCGCAGGGAGATCAGATCCCTGATTAGCCTGTATTATATCAGGCCATGAATTAGAGAACCATGTGCATCCTTTTGTCTAGAGGCTTCTGTTCACCCTCAAAGATCCAGAGGTCTTTCTCTTTTGGTTGTCACTCAGGAGCCACTCTGCAAGGGATGTCTTTGGGGATTGCATACATATTCATACTTGATATCTTTTGTATTGGGGTAGAGAACTGATTTGAATCAGGAAAGGCTGCAGGAATTCCCTCCAAATACCTTTCTTTCTCTATGTCTCTATGCCCCATTCTTACTTGCTGTGTGCGCCTCTCTCATTCTCCCTATCACTTTTTGCCCCTCTCTCTAGTTCTTCTTTTTTCTCTCATACTCTACTTCTTTTCCTCTCCTTGGTGTCTCTCATTCTACCAATGTGCGCTTCACTCAGTCTCTCGCACAAGACAAAATTGTTACAAATGATTGTTTTCCCGTTCCATTCAAAGCAGCTATATTCGATGATGATGGAAAACAGCCGACACGTGTTTCGTCACTGATGTGACTTTTTCAAGGCTATGTAGTACTACAATGATCTAGATGTCGACCGTACTGTAAGCACCACTAATCAGTAGCTAAGAAGATAGTTGATTTAGTGCCCAACCTAAAGTGGAGTGTTGATATCGAAAGTTATACACCAGATGGAGACCCAAACAGAGAAATCTTTAGAAGAGTAATGTGTCAGCAATATTTATAGTGAATGCATGATAATAAAAATTGATAACATGCATAGAAGTGATATCGGGTGAGCCTTTTATAAGTGCATGTGGGCTAAGAATGGTAAAAGAAAAATAAGAGATATTACACCAACTGTGGAAAATCAGATAGGTTAAAAAAATGGTCTACCTTCAAAACAGCTGTTTCGGCGTAGCATGAAGTAACAAATGAGACGCATATTGTGGCAAAAGAAAGAAATTGTCCCAAAATTTCTTAATAAAAGTCTTAGCTGTTAAAATCAAAAAATGCAAAAATTGGGTCAAAGATTAACGTCCTCATGTTGAAGGTCGAATAAAGTTTATGGCCTTCGAAATAGTGAACTTAATGATGTCTCCAATAGTGGAAATCGCTATGAAGTGTGGTGAGTACTGCACTAGACAACAGTGGAAGCGTGCCAGACCCACTATACAAAGGTAGAAAGAAAAAAGGAAACAAAAATGTTTTGTTTTAATAAATTATTGTATTACACATAGGAGGGAGATAAGGGGGGAGGAGTCTAACAGAGACAAAACATGGAAATCTGTAAGTCTAGTACTGAAATTAATCTAATGCTATGAAAGTTGTTATGCTCGAATTTCATTAAGGCATGAAGCGTATTAACTGAGAATGGACCTCGTAGGGTAATGTCAACTTGAATTAAATTGGAATTTCTATTGTTATATCCAAACACGGAACATGCTAAGTCCCTGCCCTGTGAAGAAGGAAACACAATATAAAGTAAGACGGGGATAAGAGTTATCCACTTCCTATTCCCCTCTTCTCCACTTTCGCTTTCCAGATTTCTCTATCTTTAACAATTTCTGTCGTTTTCTCCACTGTCTTCCATTACTTCTTCTCCCTAATCTCTTCCCCCTCACGCACTCTATCTGTTTGCATCTCAAACACTCTGGGCCTCTCTCGTCTACCTTTCCTTTCTTCCTCATTTGATTTCCTTTTCCTCTTCCCAAGTTTTTGTCATTCTTCTCCACTCTGCTGTCTCACTTCGCCTTTTGTATCTCTCTACATTGGTCTCCTCGCTCAATTCATTTTGCTACTGTCCTGTTGTGTCTATTCTCCTTTCCCTTTGTCATTTTGGCCCTGAATGAATGTTTTTCACAGTTTTGTTTAAAAAAAATAGTTTTGAGTTGGCAAAAAAAAAGTTATTTTTGCTAATTTTGGTTGTTTGCTTTATTTTTTTTTATATATATTTGATCAGTGGTGAATAGGCGTCCCCTCACAGTGTTTACGATGACAATGTGGGAGCAGGCACCTGGGGTTGCCTGTCTGTTGCTGGAGACAAAAGTAGAGCCTCGTTAATGGCACTGCACCCCTTCGCCCCAACTCCAGGTAACATTACTGCTGGCTGTGATGCTCAAAAAGAGCACATCCACTCCCAGTGGCCTTAATGTCACGCTGAGGGGGGGGAGGGGGGGGGGGGGCGCCAAATATTGTGCATGCTCAGTTTGGCTCATTGTCCGACTGCACAAGACCATGGATTTGTAAAATAGGGGGCCCTACATACAACATAAACTTGCCAGACACAGGGAATATGTAACAATTAAGAAAGAAACTAGGCAAGTGAAAATAGTATCGTATGTGCAGGCAAACCAAACACCACACATTTACAGTGTATCAAAATATCATGCCTAACTTTGTGTGTCACCATACCACCAGACTTCTGTCTCATCCCAGCAATTCACTCTGTGGACCATTCGATTAATCATGGTATGGCTTAATGCAGGATTGTAAAGTGTGAACACCAAAAAGGAAAATAATTTAAATAAATGCATAATTGAAAGAGTACTACTTTATATGCACATTGCAATATAAGACACTAGATCAAAATATTATTGTTGGTTTTATATTGCTAATTATTTATCAGTCTAATTTTTGATAATTTACGTAATAACACGTTTTTGGTGATAAATAACAAAATTGTTACGCATGATATTTTGACACTGTAAAAAATGTGCACAAGACAATGAACCAGCCATTATCTGTACCTTCATTTATAACTTAGGCTGCAGCAGCCTTTATGTTCAAGCACCAGCAGTCTAGCCGTCCCAGGCAAATGCGATTTCATCTACAGCTGGAAAAAAACCGGCCCACAAGATGGTCCTTCGCCTCAGGCCCCGCGGGCAATAGCCGATAGCCCGCCCTGCCAATCCGACGCTGGGTACTGGATGGCACTCGGTACTTCTGGTTTGCAGCTGGCAGTCACACAGCCTCTATTGCCCCCTAGGTTTACCGCTCATTCTCGTTCAATGGAAAATGATCCGCCGTACCAAGTCCTGATGCAACGCAGAGTAACCATT
This sequence comes from Lissotriton vulgaris, assembly GCF_964263255.1. Classification (NCBI taxonomy): domain Eukaryota; kingdom Metazoa; phylum Chordata; class Amphibia; order Caudata; family Salamandridae; genus Lissotriton; species Lissotriton vulgaris. The sequence continues at coordinate 1,250,557,579 of NC_141694.1, read as the reverse complement.
TCGCTGCAGCCTCCCTCTCTCAACTCAAACAAGTGGACCACGCCTGCTAAAATTATATAGAAGAAAAAATACATGCAACTCGCCGTTGAATTTGAACTAAACAGCCCGCCCACTTTTGGATTTTGTTTTAACAGCTCTTTGATTCTCCAGGAAGGTCGCGTTCATTTCCCGATACGGCACTGTGCTTGCTGCGAACATTATTCGGCGTGACGTTTTCCGTGTTCATATCTCGCATTCCCCCTACCTGTTCAGCAAGAGAACTGCTGCAGGCCAGGGAGCGACTGCATGATGTCTCCCCGTAGGGAAGTTTCTTTCTTTCTTAACCTTCTGTAGTTAACAATGGTAAGCACCAGGGCTGTGTTGTTAGGTTAACACAGAAGAATAGCTTTCTTCATTGGGCGTGAACTGAACTAGAAGGCACAGCTAGCAACAAAAAAAGGAAGGAAAAATACAACAAAGACTCGAACAGATATGTGTACCCACAAGTAGCACACTTGGAGGCAAGTAATTGGTCCGGTAAGTTTCATGCCACCATCTGCCCACATCAAGTGCCCATTATTTAATGGCAACAGATTGGCAAGCGCAGACACAGATGTATAACATGTCTGGGTGCTTTTATTGCACAAAATACAGTAGTATAAAATTCTATATTTCAAAGTGAAACTTGATATAGGAGATACATTTTAACCCCAACCCATTCTATAGCTTTGCCAACGTCTGGATTTATGCGCTATGAAGGCCCAAATGATGTGGCAAGATCATCTTCAATATGCGGCACAAAAACAATATGCAGCACATTATCTGGCAGTATAATTTTCATCCACTTTAGATAGAACAACATTTTGGGCAAAATTCAAGAAAGGCAAACCTAAAAATTCAAATAGCAATCGCTGACCACTGTTGTCTGCAATTTGAAGAAAACACCCTTTCCAAGTTAACTACCCCAAAATACAAATGTAATATAAAAGGTACATCATGGGTAACGTATATTATGGTCCAATGGTGCCATCTCTGGGCCCGGTTGACATTTACAAACCACTCTGCCTTCAGCTCTGGGGTTTATGAGGTCACTATAACAACTCGAAGGCAATATTAGATCATATTACCAGCAACTGAAATGTTCTGTTGTGACAACCTGTACAGGATTCGATTCACCAAAATGCAGCATCCTTACCAAAGTAACAGAGAATAAATATGGGATCTGGGTAAGCATCCCTGACCCCCATAGAGGATTTTGGCAATATCCACTGGGGGAAGTACTGGGAATGGCACTACTCTGAAAACGAAAATAAATGCCCCATTCTTGCAGGGTTCATGGATCCAATTTTAAGTCTGTGGATCCACAAATGTGTGGGTAGATCCATATATATATATATATATATATATATATATATATATATATATATATATATATATATATATATATATATATATATATATATATATATATATATATATATATATATATATATATATATATATATATATATATATATATATATATATATATATATATATATATATATATATATATATATATATATATATATAAAAAAAGATTATTTTTTCCAAAGCCAGAAAACACACTTTGAAGACATAAAACACACTCACTATGCAACTTTACATAGCAAAGAACATGCACAGTGAGCACTGCAGTATCTCTGTGCAGAGCCAAAGACTGTGCACAGCAGGTTCAGTAGTACAGGGTGAATACAGGTAGATAGACTGGAGGGATAAATGCCCCGGGACTGTGATACTCTAGATCGGATTGGGATTGCCTCAGCCTAGGAAGGGGCAATACCCCCACATCTGCAAATTCAGTTTGAGGAAGGTAAATAGCATTCCTAATGAGGTAAATCTCCAATATTCAATCATGCAATAATAGTCGTGATCTAAATTGCAATAAGAGTGGCTTATTTGAAGAAAGAATACATGAGAAGAGATGAGCCAGTCAAAACACGTGCTTCACCCCCTAGATGGCCCACCGTCCTGGGGCTTTTTCAAGGTTAAGGATCTATGTGGTCAAGCATCAGTATTTGAAAGAACTCTAGTTATGCGTCAGGGTTTGCAGCTGTGGAATGGCTGCAGTCCGAGTCAGAAAAGACAGCTGGGTTGTTAAACCAAAAATGCAATCAATGCAGAACAATAATAATGGCTATGTACGCTGTTGAAGCACATTATCGCCAAAGGCAATATAGAAATCTCACGTGGAGGATTTGTACAAGTTTGGTGGGCTCTGTTATCAAAACACTTAATAAATAGATCTGGGCCAAGACACAGAACGCAAATGATACTGAAGAGAGAATTGATGGATGTAACATTCGTAAAGAAGGACACTGACCCAGCAGGGGTGTCCTGGCACTAGGATTGAGAATACAGCAGCTTTGAAGATGAAGGCTATATGATGAAGAAGTTGGTTTTCAGCGGTTTCCTGAAGATGGTTTAAGAAGGAAGGGCCCTATGAGCAGAAATCAAGTCGTTCCACGCTTTAGCGGTCAATGTAGACATGAATGACCCTCTATTATAGTTTTCTTCATGCACGGAATACACAGCAAAATAGCAGAGGCAGATCTAACCTGGAGGGGAATGGTATACCTTTTGAACATGTTCCAGAGGGCAGTGTGGTCTTGACAATGGACTGCAAGGTGGCAGAAACAGAGGGCTTTAAAAATGATTAGGATCATAGTACTGGGTGGATTCTAAGTGAAGGGAGAACTAGCAGATCTTTAAAGTTAGCCAGTGGTGATTGCAATAGAAGGGAGGGATCCAGTTTCCTAATCCCCAATAATAAAGAAGCCGCAGATTTTTGAATGATCGGAATGCGATGAAGCTGCTTTGTGGGTAGCCTTAGTAAACAGAATTGCAGGACAATCATTTTCCAGTGACCTCTTAGAACAAGAGAGTCGTTTCTTTAACACTTTAAGGCCATTAAGAAGCCATTAGATACAGTGTTTGTAGATGTGTTCATGGAAATACAAGTTAGGGAAAAAAAGTTCTCTAAATTTTTTGCCAAGAAGTTCTGAGGTTTAGGGGACAACCTCTGTAGGACATCTATTCGAGTCCCAAACAGAGGCGTCTCCAAACACTAGTATTTTAGTTTCAGATGAGTTAAGTCTCAGTGAGCTTCAGTTCTTCCAGTCAGCTAAGGAAGAGGTGAGGAGGCAAAATCTGGACTGAACCTAATCTTATTATTAGATGGGTTTCATCCGCATAAGGAAAAAAGACGAAATCAAGATACATTAGCATCAATGGAAATCACATAGGTTAAAGAAAGTGGGGTCCAGAGCGGAGTCTTGAGGTACCCTACAATGGATCTTTCTGAATTCTAACTGAAATGGGGTCCAGAGAAAACTGGTTGAGAGTGGTCAGATAAAATTAAGTAAACCAGTCAAGGGCAATGCCTCTCACACCAGCCTTGATAAAATTCAGAACTAGGATGGAAGGGAAGACCATTTCCAAAGCAGAGGATTAATCCAGGAGGATCAATATGGCATAGTTGCCATAGTGAGGGTACCTACAGATTTCACTAAGAGCGCAAATTGGGACTGATTCTGCAGTAAACTCCAAGCAGAAGCCAGAGGGATGAGAATCATGGTACTGGGTGGATTCTAAGTGAGAGAAGAGCTTCTCCCTTCACATAAGACGCAAAGCTTTCTGATGATACAGGAAGCAAGGGGATTGATCTTGTTTAGATAGTACTTTAGGGATTATTGAAGCATTGTTTTAGATGTTAGATAGCAGGATAACAAGCACTTAGTTCTATAAGTCTGGAACATGTCAAAAGATAGATCCTGGCGAGGTAGGCATCAATGACAGGAGCTCATTATTTAAAGATATTTAGCCGAGTAAGTATAATGATTTGGATGCTAGGAACAATATTCCTGGAAGTAACAACTTTCATCTCTGGGTGGAAAAGCAGGAGAGGGTGGGAGAGAAGGGCTCCAATATAGGGGTGCTACTAAACTGGTTTGGACAGTCTTTAAGATGCCCATGATTTTCTTATGAAAGTAATCAGACAGGCCATCCCATAGGTTCTGCAAAGGCACACAGAGGGATGTAAATGTTAAAAATGTCTTTACTTCTATTAGGTGTGGAGAGTTTTTACATAATTATCTGTGTCGTGGGAGACAGAAATAGATGACCCTTTGCGTTCTAGGCGTTCACTGAATTGTTTCATTCTCTTAGAGCAGGAGAGCCAAGGTTGTTGAAGGGTGAGACCGATAGCGTTGAAAGGGTATAATAGACACCTTTGATCGTGTTGGTAAAAGCTACAGGGCTACTGTTTATATCGGAGAACATATAAAAACACACTGGATGTGTGAATCTGGAAGAGGATATTTGAGTGGGAATATATAATAAATCCCATATAATTACTAGTGACACTAAGTAACCGTTACAAAATTAATAGGAAGCCAACAGTAGTCTGTGACAGCAATCTACAAATACCAGTTGAGCGTATCAGTTAGCCGGCACAATGCTGCTTTGTAAACTTTGTAAGCAATGGCGTCTTCTGAGTAAGCAGGATTTATTGCAATTGTAGAAGAAAAAAATGCAGTGATATGAATGGATCTTTCAGTGCTAACTGCACAGATGCATCTGTGCACACCAACACAAGCCCAGCACAAACCTCCTATTTTGGAGAGGACAAAGATGTATGTGTCAAATGGGTGCAGCAAGTGTAAGTGCAACAGTTAATTGTACAACGCCTGCAAAATCCTACACAAATAACATTTTTAGACTAAGTCTTAAGCTCCCAACACTTATTTTTTTTTAGATTGTTCTTGTAAAGCAACTCATTTTGATTCTGTACCACACTCCTCAGAAAGTCTTAGTTTAGTTCAACCAGCTGCCATGTTGAAGTACCCAAAACAACTAAGCTGAGAAAATCAGAACACTTCCTGATGCTTTTACAATGTTTAACAGGGAGGCGTTAGAGTGCCTGGCCTCAAGATGGCTGCACTTGCATGAGGCTCCTTGTTCCAGGTCTGTAATCTGTCTCAATCCGGGCAGTGAGTGCAGTAAACACCCTCGCCCGGATGCGCATTTCACCCATTGCTTGGGCTGCGGCTCCCCCCAAAAGTGCTTGAGTACCAGGCCATGCGACCTGCACTGTGACCTGTGGTTAAGATGGCGGCCGCTTGACGAGATATTGCAAGCGGAGTCCGACTGGTGGGGTCAGCCTGTGCCCCCATTTTCCATAGACATCTGCAAGGGGCAGAAAAGCCCTGTAGGCATCATTACAGTGCCCGCCCGCAACGCATGGAGGAACGCAGGTGGGTTTGGCCACTACATGAGCTTCCCAGCGATGCACTGACGGGGCATCGGATGCCCGGTGAGCCCTGGCAGTAGGAGGCTGTGAGCGCTCAGGCAGGGAAGGCACCCACAGCATGTATGTCGGCCTGGAGCCCTTTGTAAGAGACCCTGTAGCTCCGGGGCTGCTGTGTGGTAGTGGTTTGGCCTAGCACAAGCTTCCTGTGTTCCCTGGTCGCGGGGAGGGCAGAACCCACTGCATGCCTGGTTGGGACATTTGGACTACACTGTGCTACCTTGGACCGGATTAGGCTGTCTTTGTTAGTTGACCAAGCTCACTTTATATTGACCGCCAGGACCCTCCGGAGGTCAGACCGCAGCCAGGACAGTCGTAATTTTCCTCCGCACCACGGGACAGCCACCGACGATGGGGAAAAGCAATGCTAACCAGACTAAGTTACCCTTTGACTTCGCAGGACATGTACAAGACGGCGGATGGCCCGGATCTTAAGACACTGCTGCTTACAATGTAGAAAAGCCTCATCCCTATCAACAATAAGCTTGACACTCTCAGTGCCAGAGTTGATAAAATGACCACAAACATAAATATGATGAGAAACGTGTAACTGCCACCGAAACGAGAATATCAACTCTGGAAGATGACGCCACCACCAGCAAAAAAAGGTTTCTTGATATGACTAAGCTCCTTGACCTCATAAAAGCCAAAAATGAAGATTTGGAAGCCAGAATCGGCGCATTGTGGCCATCTGCTGTGGAGCCAGCCCACAGCGCCCTCGGGCTGCACCTTATCCCTTCATTGCTCGTCTCTTAAACTAGAGAAACTGAGATGCAGTTCTATGGATGGCCCACGAGAAGAGCTCACTGGCACATGACAACTTTATCGATTCAATACTCCCCGACTTTGGCAGTGCAGCAGGCACGTAAGGAATGCTTACCACTAAAATGGGAAATGTGTCAGGCGGGCATACAATATGCCGTGCTACACCTGGTGTATCTCAAAGTCACCTATCCTGAGCGACATCACGTTTTTTCTGCTCTACAAGATGCATCATCTTTTATTAAATAAAATACTGACTAGTGCAGATGGCAAACTCCTCCAGCCCTCCGAGGACCAGGAGCAGAGCATGAGAGATGTGGAATAGGCCACCAGTTGGACTGCCTACCGGCGACCCACCAGATGGCCAAGACAAGGCAGATGTGACCCATCGTCGGCTAAAGCTCTGCCCACCCAGAGGAATAACCTGTCCCATAACAGAAATGTTATTTTCGGACTATGCCACCCAGGACTCGTATGTGACAATCGTATACCTGAACTGACTCCCGATCAATTCTCATATGATGTCATGCCGGCAAGCAACTCCCTGTTGGGTAATGTTGATCGGTTACCATTCTGGTCTTCCCAAGAGGGTAATCCCTAGTGTTTTCTATTTAATTGCACTAGATTGCCAGTGTTACTGGTATGTTATTTCTGAATACGTTTCATTTCATGATTATTGGTTTCTTCACTAGCAAAATGGAGGGTGATTGCTCTGGATTTGGGGTGGGGGTGTTTTATACACAGTTGTGCCATTGTTATGCGGATTGAATATTGCTGTCTGCACCAAGACATTGGGGAGGGGCGGGGGGGTACTCTGACCCCACCCCGGATACTATGGTTACCCAGATCACTCAACACGAGAAGTCGATGACCCAGACCGTCAATAACTTGCAGACTGTCCACCCACTAACCTGGAATGTAAGAGGGTGACTAATCCTCGTAAGGCCCAACTAGTACTCTATTTAACTCTTCACGAGATAGACATAGGCCTATTACAGGACATGCACATTAGTGCTTCAACCACTTCTACATTCATGGTGAAATAGGCCAGCCAAGATCCTTTGCAAACTGCTCCTCCTATGCTAGGGGCATAGCTCTCCTGATCAGACTTGGCCTCCCGTTTGATAATTGCATGAAGAAAATTTGGGAGTCTCCTGGATTTCAAGCATGACAAAGGAGGTGCCCCATGTAAGGCACAAAAGGCAGAAAACATTTCACATTTCTTATTTAGATTGCACTGAAGAGGACTGTCTGGGCCTGCAGTAATCATGTGCAGGACCATTCACCGCAAGAGTGTCTGTCTTCTAATGCAGCCAATACTTTTGAATATTTCATACGGTACTAAATTTACTAAAAGCAACTGTCAAATTTTAGGAGGAGTGGGGGTGGAGATCGAAAGCCAAAACACTGCTACATTTAAAGCATTTTTAATACCCAGTCGTGAATTGCAAAATAAAAATGATTGCCATCGATTTCGTTTCTTCTGCGACATTAATATGCCAGAAAACTTTACAGGTTAGAAGCAGGACTGGCCTGCATTACACATCAATAAATCTGTACAAGCAGTCTTTGTGCGAGCTTTGGGATTTTAGCAATTATTATAAATAATGCAAGTAAATGCTGCTGAACAGTCGCTAAAAGTGGCATTCTGCAGTCGTTTCCCTGCTGAAAGGGATACGAAAAACAGCTACTTACTATACTGATAATTGCCAAATGTATGTTTCTGTCCACAAATCCACTCTTACATGCTTTTCATTCCGGAAGTGGGAAGTAATTTTTGAATGAGGAAAATAAAGAACGTTGTAAGACACATGGAGGTAACTAGATGCAATCAAGGATTGTTCTCCAGTTCCATCTCATAATAGTTTGGTTAACTGGACCAGAGCAGTCTGAAAGAGTGTGATAAATTAAGAGGGGCGATCTTGGGCAAGTTCAAAAGAGATGCGAAGGCCTTATGAACGTTTTTTTTTCTCAATCAGAATTAAACGCTTAGCAGCATTAAATATTGGGGTTCATATAAATCCTATAACAATAACGCAGCCAGGCTCGCTCTTTACTAAAACAGCAACTTATTTCTACATTCGTGCTTTCTATTCATAATGTTTTGCTCTCTGTTATGAAGTTATTTGCAAAATATTTAGTAGAGCAGGAAAACTAGTTTGCAATGTAACTTCTATCTCTCAAAGGAAACCATGTCCGACCAAAACAGATCAACTCTTTGTACCTAAAAGTTGTTAGAAATGGAGAAACCATACTATCAAAACATGGCTAAACCAGCGAAGCACAGAAGCTCTACTTTTGAGAAATCATCAAAAAAAAGGACCAGAAGTGTTTTTGCTGCCCCAGATTATGGAGTGTATGCACCCATTTGACAATACCCTCAGGATCATGAAGAACATCCACTCCGGAGGCCCCTTGGATCCTTGCCCTCACCACATCTTCAACAGAGATGACACCTCCATCACACCCAAACTCTGCTGCACCATCAACTGCTCAATCGAGTCCGCCACCTTCCCTGAAGACTGGAGGCATGCAGAGACGTACCCCCTGCTGAAGAAATGCTCTGCCGACCCGACAGACCTCAAGAACTACAGACCCACCTCTCTGCTCCCCTTCCCAGCCAAGGTCATTGAGAAAGCCATCAATGCCAAACTCTCCAAGTTAATCTAAACGAACCACATCCAGGACCTCTCCCAATCGGGCTTCAGAAGCAACCGCAGCACAAGGCTGCTCTCCTCGCCACTACAGACGACACCACACCCTCCTTGCCCGAGGCAAAATTGTTGCCCACATCCTCCTGTACCTCTCAGTTGCATTCCACACCATCTACCACCACATCCTCTGTGCAAGACTTCAAAACGACAGCATCTGCGACAAAGCCCTAGAATGGATCTGCTCCTTCCTCAAAGGCTAAAGACTGAGAGTCACACTTTCACCTCAGAACCCACAGAGATTAGCTGTGGAGTGCCTCTGGGATACTCTGAGCCCCACCCTCTAAAATCTACATGGCCCCGCTTGCAGCCATCGTCAGATCCCATGGACTCTCAACATAGTCTCCAACTCCGATGACACCCAGCTGATTCAGTCTCTCACAGACGAACCCACAGCACCCGAGAGTACCTTCCACAACGGGATGAAGGTAATCGCCATCATGATGTAGTCCAGTTGCCTCAAACTAAACTCAGACAAGACTGAAGTCCTTATCCTGGGCTTCATCCCTGCGCCTGGGACGACTCCTGGTGGCACGCATTGCTCGGAAATTCCCCCCTCACACCCACGGGCCACGCACAAAAACTCAGCATGATCCTGGACTCCTTGCTCTTAATGATCAGCCAAACTAATGCCATTTCAACCTCCTGCTTCCACACGCCTGCTTTGTAAGAACTTCAAGTGGATCCCCACAAGTCCAAGAAAAAGGTCACCCATATGCTTGTCGGCTGCTTACTAGACTATGTCAATTCACTCTACGCCGGCACAACCCAGGGCATCTAAAGAAACGGCATGACGTCTCCGCCAGAATCATCAAGAACATCCCACGTTGCAGCCACATCACCGGCCTCCTGGAAGACATTCAGTGGCTACCTTTCAACAAAAGAATTACCTTCAAGCTCGTCACGCATGCCTACAAAGCCCTCCATAACACCGGACTTGCATACCTCAACCACAGCCTCTCCTTCTACACTCCGAGACATCTCCGCTCCGCCCAACTGGCCCTGGCCACCTTCCCACGGATCCAAAAGACCACGGCTGGAGGAAGATCCTTCTCCTACCTCACTGCAAAGACCTGGAACTCATTGCTGCTGCACCTCAGGCAATCACCATCGCTGCCGTAATTCAGAAAGGATCTCAATACCCGGCTCGTCAACTGAACCGCAGATCCACCCCCCTCTCACTCAGCGCCTTGAGACCCTTACGGGAGACCAGTCCTGCATTATAAGTCTGATTGATTGATTGAATTGTAAAATGTTATGTCCACCATGGAAGTCAGCCAGGTACTCAGCAACATTAGCCCTGGGTCTTCTATAATAGGGAATACCAGGTTCGCCATGACATGCCCTAGGACCTCCTTCGAGAAGGTCTGTATAATCGCACACAACCACCAGATATGAAGTATGATCCTACTCTAGCTTCCACATTGCCAACAGTCAACTACCGCATTAACCTACTATGAAAAATCCAGCTTAAAAATGTCAGGGTCATGGCAAATTGCCTTGAGGGCAGCTTCTCTGTGGGGGAAGATTCAATATATTTAGGAAATGGATTTCCATATAATCTCCTATTGGGCAGTCATAATCCGCTTTCCCAGTTCAGAGTCCCATCCCAATTGAATGGGCAGCTGTGCTTCCTCTTTGCTAATTAGAAGTATTCTTTTGAAATTAGAGATCAGACCATTGGAGTCTGAGAAGCTAATGGATGGGATAACATTTCAAATGGTCAAAGTAGTAGCATTAGTTGTGTGTAGGGCCCAATGTACAGAAGACAGTTTGTTATAGGGATATTAAAGTATGTCTTGCATTATTCAAAAGATTTGATGGAGCCCCAACAAGTGGTCTCTACTGATTTAGCACTCTCCTTTGGCCCAGTTAGAAACTGTCTTTCTCCTAAGAGTCAGTAAGGTTAGTGATGACTGGGGTGCTTGGTGACTGAAAGGTGGTTAGTTCTCTGTGTACCACCACCTAGTCCCAGACCTGTAGCACTGTCCTAGGAGGCTACGTAGGCACTGCAAAGCCGTTGTGCTGGTTTGAGCCATGCTAGGTTCCATATCGAAAAGCCTGTGACAGCTCTGTCCATGAAGAGGCATCTCTTCTCGCCCTCTGGCATGTCCCACTGAAATATGAAACAGAGATGCACCGTTCTTTAATACCACAGAAGTATAGGGCATGCTAAACCACCCTTCCTTTGAGGACCAGCAAGATTTTCTTGAAAACACAAGGTTGTCCTCCTTCCCAGATTAAGTCCAAGACCCTATTCTGCAGGACTTTTATGTTAGATGTCTGAATTTAAATTTGTAGTGATTGAAAGAGGTAAAGGACCTGGAGGAGTATGGTCATTTTAAACTCCTTGATTCTTCCTAGTCAAGAAATGTACAAAGGATAGCAGGGCCTAGGGTCTTCCATTATTTTCTTTTGAACTGCAAGTCAGTTGGCCCCCCTCCGCCTTTCCAAATCATTAGCAATTCTTAGAGCCAAGAAGATTAGGATTTTTTTTATCCAGTATTAAAGAGAAACCCGCTGCACTGCTTTTCCTGCTGCTGGGTGTGAGCGTAAAACATATTATAAGTTAGTAAATTAAAAATCTTCGTCGCCAAATATTACACCTCTTATATTTTCACAAGATATGATTTTTTGAAGGGCTTCACTACAAGGGTGAATAATAGTGGCTTTTCCATCTGCTGGGCCATTATTGCTTTCAGGTATTTGGACAGAATCTTGCTGAGAAATTTCTTGCTCATGTTCAACAGATCAAACAGCCTGTCTGAGGGGCTGTTTGTGTTTATTAGCATAATATCTGTTCAAACTTTTACAGCGAACTATGCTAAGATTCTGAACTTACAGGCTCACCCTACCACAGCCTTATTTCCCGCTCAACCACAAATCCCATGGGGCTTCCGAGGAGACCGGGTACATTATGCTTTTGGCAGCGGATCTTCCTCTCCATCTTTGACCACTGGGTCTGTTACCTTACAAGCTGTGGCTTCCTTCATCCTACCTTACTCAAGTACCAGAGCACATCGTCTTTGGCCGCTGTGGCTTCTTGTGGATGCACTCTCCCTGGCTTGTTCATGTTGTGCACAGTCTGCAATGTAGGCGTAGCTCAATTTCACCCCCCCCCCTCCGCCCACAAGGGAACCCCCTCCCCTAATTCTCTCCATCATGTTCAGTCTGCAGCTCTAAAATAATTCTTGCTTCAGAAGGCACTTTAAGGGCTCTCTGCTTGCCATTCTACTGAAATATGAGACAAAAGGGGTGCCCCCCTCACAAAGGATTTACTGTTCTTCGAAGAAGTCATTGGCTGTATTGGCTGGGCTAAAGTCTCCTCATTTGCTGAGAGTCACCGCTGACAAGTCCTGGAAAAAGTGGATCTGGTGACCATTATAAAGAGCTGCTTCTTTCTCCCTGATCCACCTCATTATGGCTTTCTATTCCTCAAAGAAGTCCACACTTCTCAGGATATCAGGTGTGAAATGCTTGCGGTGAACCAGTTAGGTGCCACTAGATAAGCAAGCATAATCCTGGTTACACTTTTGATATGTACAAAGAGGGATGGAGAGAGAAAGAGAAGTAAAGGATATGTACGTCTGGGTGTGCACGACAGTGAAGCAAGCTGGTGCATGTGGGGTGTGCATGTCAGTGAAGTAGGCTGATGCATGGGGGTTAAGTGGTCAAGAGTCACTATGTGCACATGCCATACGTATGGGCGCTCATTTAAGTTTTTCAGCATGAACCAATGCTGGAAATGCACTCTTCTACCCCATTTTATATTTTTTTAAATGTTGGTGGAGAAATGAGACATTTGAGCTAGCCTGCTACACTCTTGCTCAGGCAGTTTTATGGTTCGGTCTTACACACCATCAGTTTCAATGTTCACCAGCCACCACCACTGCTTATGGATGACCTTTGTTCCAGGGTTTTTAATCCAGATCTTTCGCAGGTGTCTGAAAGATAAAAGCATTCTGTACGCAGCCACTGGATAATGCTCACCTGAATCATACAATTTGTGAGCCATTAAGTTACTTCACACTATTTTCACCACTTCTGCCACTACCCATTGCTTAGCGCATGGATATTCAATGGGGTGAAAGCAATATAAAACTTTTATCACTGTGGTGTAATGTTTTTTCTGCTGGTCTCTTGCAAATATTTTCTCTCTTAGTGTGTACACCAGAGTTTGTATACTATAATCTAAAGAGAATTCCTATAATTTTTGTTACAAATCCAATGATTTTTCAGCCAACAGTGGATTATTTGAACTGCCCTGACCAAAACATCACCCCAGGGCAGGAGCCGTTTTAAGTCTGGTGTTACTCAAGACATTTTGATTTTCCTAAAATGATATGTATAACATATTCGATTATATATGGTAACTATGTATGTTTACTTATCAGTTATTATAATATGGTCACTACATTTGTTTACTTATTCCAAGTGGAACCCTCTGAAATTGCTACCAGGCGCTGTTAAAACAATATCTATTTTATCAGCTTTTGATCCTAATGCCATCATATGTTTTGCTTTCGTGCTGCCATTATGACTTTATGCCTACCCCAATATGTACTGATACAATGCGCCGTCAAAACTATATTTATTTACATATGATGTTTCTACCTCAAAAATGTATAAATCTACTGATCCTTAGGCTTTCACTCCTCTCACTTATGTACTACCAATATGTTGTTATGCCTACCCCAACATGTAAACTACATAATTTGCTACTATGCAAACTCTGAAGCCCTCTGATGCCTTCGAGTCAAGTTTGCGCTATATAAAACTCTACAAATAAAATACATTCACTTGTAGCAGTTTTTCTACCATCCCTCTTAATTAACAAATTTGTTATTGTGCCATTCACATTTTTCTTCTCACAATACAGTATACAGCATAGGACGATAGGTCAGCCTACTGCAGCCATTGTTTAAACTGCTAGAGATGGCACTCTGTCCTTGCACAAAGAGTACATCCACACACAAAGTAGTTACCTTCATTGCCAGGGCCAACTACAGCAGGTGAATGTGTGTGTTTTTTAAGACTAAAAAATACTTTGGATGTTAGATTGACGTGGGCCCTGTAGCTTCTTCAACAAAGTTTTGCATATACAACTGAAAAACTAAACAAGCACTAACAAACCGCCTTTGGCAGCAAACGCTGGACCTATAGGCTTTTTCTATGCTTGTTTACGTATATCCGCATGTGAGCCAGGCTTGCAGGCACCTAGATTGGAAACTAGAACTGCTCTGCCAATGCTTAGTGATGTATATGTGGACATAAAGAAAGAAAATGACAAATACAAGTCCGCAGAAGGCAACACAGATTTGTTAATTAATTATTTCCGCTCCAGCTATACAAGTCTATGTTAGAAATCTACCTTTTCTGCAGGGTAGTACCCAACTTTTTTTTTGCTGAACCCGCATTTTTGCGGTCTATAGAACTCAGTGCATTTTCCCCTGTTAACAAGTGGTAAAGTGTTTGTGATCCCCCTTTCAATTTAATGAAATTAGGATACACTGGATTTGAATATTTAACTAAGGTGCACCTAGGGCATGTAAGTTAAATGTCATAAGTGTACTGCAGCACCAATTGTGACATCAACTACAGTGGCAGTATAAACGTGACTGCATGTCTGCCACCAGTAGCCTGGCGGTGCAGATCTTAACTGCCAAAATAACCCTTTCTGACAGTACTAGACCTTCCGTTTAATTATTTATAAGTCGCCCCTTAGTAGGCCTTTTTCTATATGGCAGGGAGCATGACATTTAAAAGCAGGACAAGTGAAAGATTAATGTTACACATATCCTTACAGTGACTAAACCCTCAAAGCTATTTTCACTGTAGCAAGGCTGGCTATTCCACAGGAAAACAATTGGATGCAATATTACATAAGAATACTGTATCTTGATAATAAGTCTAGCTATAAAATATATTAAACAACTAGTTTAACAGTCGTTAAATATCCAAATCAATGGTGAAGTCAGATTTTTTTCTAAATATTATGGGAAGTACTTTTTAGAAAGTTTGCTTCGCCCTGCCTGAAGTCCCAGGGTGCTAAATTTGAATTTTGCAATCTAACTGCTCCCAGTCATTAATAAGCATTTGAAAAGGTGTGAAAAAGGTGTATACTTGCTCCCAGACACACAACAGGCTGACCTGAATAGGCTGAGATGACCAATATTAACCTGACAAAATAATGTAAGTGTTGTACATAGCTTTTCCCTATCTGTCCTCTCCCTGCATGCTCTGGCTCCAACCTTCTAGACTGCTTGCATAGTTCTCTCTGTGTCACTGTCTGCCATTCCATTCTGTGGCAGTTACTACCTGGCCAGATGAGGTTACGGTCCTGTTACTTTTCTGTCTGCTGTATTAAACTACTTACCTGCTACCTTACCGGATTTGGAGTCTTCTTTCCAGTACAACATTTTGGCGACTTCAGGATGGGAGCATCTGGCCAAATTTTTGCTACAGCCTAAGAAAAGATTATCCTACAACAGCGATCCGTTCCTCGACGAATCCACGAGTGTCAGCGCTTTGAGTTCTCGATGTCTTCTCCTTCTGCAACCGTCTGATGTCGAGATTTTCCGGATTCAACTTCCTAAAACAGCGTTTTTGTTCTTTGCCTCCGTGGTTGCTACCCACAGCGTCACAAGCCTGAGGTGCGTAGCAACGGAGTTGAACGTCACTTGTGTGTGTCCCGCGTGGCCATAGCAACGGTCTTGCTAGATCCTGCTTCCGCGAGCGGAGTCTCGAGCGGAGTCTCGCGCATTGACTGCGCACTGCTGCACGGACCTCCGGATGCTACGTGGTGTCTACGCAAGGTCATTAACGTGACCTTCGTGACGACATACGCTGGCGGCCATCTTTGTTTACTTCCTCAGTCCGCTCTGTGCAGTTCATCAGTCCGATGCGAGCAGTTCTTCGCTCGAGTGGCTCATTACAGTTTAAAGTCGTTGGCACGCAACGGTTTCCACACAAGTAAGCACGTTATTTATTAACATTTGGTGATTACTCCTAACGCTAGGAAGTGCAGCGCTGAATCTTTTTACTGGTCAAAGTTCACAAGAATTGTACTTTCGTTGTGACACTGAACTCCTGTACCCTGTGCTTGGTATTCATATTGTTTTGGCTGCTGGTCTGTAATGGCGCAATCTATAAACGTCGCTCTTCCTCCTCAGTTTCTAACTGAACCTGGCAATCCTTCCACTCCTTGGGAAGACTGGGTCATTATGTTTAATGACTACATTGAAGCCTTGGATGGTGAGGGCTTCTCTGCCAAACGTAAGAAGGCCATCCTGATGACCACATTAGGCAAGGAAGGGCAAAGACTTTTTAAATATTTACCTCAAGTTCTTTCCGCCACGTCACAACCTTTGGATGAATTTGAAGAGGCTATTGCCAGACTGGAGAACAGATTTGGAAGGGAGGAAAACCTAATTCTTCAACGGTATAGGTTTTACAAAAATAAACAACTTGAGGGCGAAAGTATTGATGACTTTGTTGCTCGCCTTCGTGAGTTGTCAGTCAAATGCAACTTCGGTCAAATGGCTGACGAGCATATTAGGGATCAGTTGGTGGTACAGGTCAACAATAGAAAAATTCAGGAGCGCTTGTGGGCCGCTAAGAACCCTACTCTGAAAGTAGCAATCGAACTTGCTAAAGTGGTCGAGGAGAGCGAAAAATGTATTAAAGAGTTATCAAAATCTAGTTCGGATACCAAGGTTGCGGAAGTATCTTATAAATTAACTAATAGCGATATCAGTGATGATGAAGCTGCTGCTGTTGCGATTGTCAGAAAGAAAGGTTATGTATTACAAAAGAAAAATATGTCTCAACAGCCATTCAGTAGATCACAGTCGCAACCTGGTAACAAGTTTGTGTCTAAAATGTGCTCTAGATGTGGGAGTTATTCTCATTCTTCTGATGCAAAATTTTGTTTCGCTAATAACAAAGAATGTTTAAAATGTGGTAAAATAGGCCACTTTGCAAAAGTGTGTAAGAATAGAGCCAATCAGAGGGTTACTGTGGTGTGTGATTACAATGAACTGAAGCGTGATGTTAACAAAATACTGATTTTGTATGATTCGGTGTGTGCGTGTGATGAGAAGAGGGAGCGTATTATTAAAGCAAAGTTTTTGGTTGATGGAAGAAACGTTGACTTGATGGTTGACACTGGGTCCAAGTGGACTATCATTCCCTCGTCTATGTTGTATGAGATTTGGGGCAACAAACATTTGGAGGTCTGTGACATCTTTCCATCCGGATACCAAGGGGAAAAAATTAACCTCCTTGGTTACTTCAATGCGATGATTGTTTTCAAGAACAGGTCAACCCAGGGCAAGATTTATGTGTCTGTGGATGGTCCCGCAATACTGGGTCGTTCTCACCAGTACGATCTACACATTATTGTCAATCCCAGAGCTGATGATCCCGTTCTTGTTGTGGATGATTGTTACGTGGATGACATACTTGCCAGTCACAGTCAGGTTTTTCGTGAGGAACTGGGTGAGCTACAGGGGTACACACACAGGATACTGTTAAAAGAGGGCAGTATTCCCGTACAGCACAAAGCGCGGCGTGTTCCTTTTGCCTTGCGGGCTGAGGTCAAGGCTGTTTTAGATGAGATGTTACAGGGAGGTATCATCGAACCGATTGAAGCCTCCCCATGGGTTTCTCCTGTTGTCATCTCGCTCAAACCTGACAACAAGATTCGTTTCTGTGTGGACCTACGCTCCTTGAACAGATGTGTGGTGGCCGATGTATTCCCTTTACCTAATATAGGCGAATTGGTTTCCACCCTTAAGGGAGCTAGGTTTTTCAGCAAGCTAGACCTCAAGCATGCCTATCACCAGATTCGTCTGGATGATGCCTCAAAGCATCTTACAGCTTTTATCACGGGTGAGGGAACTTTCCAGTTTACTCGCTTACCTTTTGGTCTAATCTCTGCTGCCAGTGTTTTCCAGCGCATGGTTTCTGAAGTGTTCAAGGGGCTAGATAAAATTATCTTCTTCCAAGATGACATTCTCATCTTTGGCAATACCTTGGAGGAGCACAATGATGTTTTACGCAGTGCCTTAGGTAGAATTGTGGATGCGGGTCTCACGTTGCGCCGAGAGAAGTGTGCGTTCTTGGTCGAAGAGGTTGAATATCTGGGTTTCTGTCTCTCTGCTGAGGGTGTAAGGCCTAAGAAAAATCTCTTAGAAGCGATAGAGCTGGCTCCTCCTCCTGTAGATAAAGAACAACTCAGGTCCTTCATGGGGCTAATTGAGTTTTATTCTAAGTTTATCAAAGATTTTTCCTCAAAGACTGCTCCCTTAAGAGTTTTACTAAAGAAAGGGATCAAGTTCTCTTGGACGAGTGAGCAAGAGTCTTGCTTTAACTGTATCAAATCTGAACTTAAGTCCTCAGGTGTTCTCACTCCCTTTGACATTAGACGTCCTTCTATTTTGATGGTTGACGCAAGTGGTGTTGGTCTCGGAGCTGTTCTCCTCCAGAAACATAAGTGTGGTGAGAAAACTGTCGCTTTTGCCTCGAGGCCTCTGTCGACCTCTGAGGTCAACTATTCTGTTATCGAGCGAGAGGCTCTTGCGGCTGCATGGGGGGTTAACTACTTTAGAACTTATCTATGGGGTTCTCGGTTTGTTCTTCGCACGGATCACAAACCCCTAGTAAATGTTTTGGCACCTGGCGGTACAGGCAAGGGCTCCCCTAGGCTGGCCAGGTTAGCTTCTCGCCTTCAGGATTACCAGTTTGAAGTTGAATTTGTTCACGGCTGGAGGAATGTACAAGCCGACTGTTTATCGCGTCTCCCGGTTTCTTTTCCCAACCCCGGGGATTCCTTGTGTGAACAGGGTGATGACAAGGCTGTTGCCTCCTTACATGATGTCGTGTCTTTGTGTGAGAGTTCCTTTTCAGCTGAGGAGTGGTCCAAAGGCATGGATGATGATCATGTTTTGAAAGCTGTAGTTGATCTTGTTCTCAAGGGGGCGAGAAGAGAAAGTGCCTTGGAACCAGCTGTCAGACCCTTTCTTAAGGTTGTCAATGAGTTGTCTGTGTGTGGGAAAAATGTTCTCATGAGGGGTGATCGTTATGTTCCTCCAAGCTCTTTGAGGGGCAGGATTCTTGGTTTAGCTCATGAGGGCCATTTGGGCCAAACTTTTACTCAGCGGCGTGTAAAAGAAAATTTCTGGTGGCCCTCAATCGACAGTGATGCTGTGGATTGTGTTGTCAAATGCTCCTTGTGCATGGAAGGAGAGAAGCGTCTCAAGGTCATTGGTTCTCAATCTGTTGGCAGCATTTCCTTTAAAAGCTTGCCTTGGCACACAATATGTTTAGATTTCATTGGCCCTATGTGCGAATTGCCCGTAAATCAACGTTTTGCGGTGGTTGTTGTTGACTGTTTCTCAAAGTGGCTGACTGTACGTTTCATGAAGGAGATTACAACTGACTCCACCATTCTTTTCCTCAAGTCTGTTTTTGTGAATGAGGGTTATCCTTCAGTTCTCATTACAGATAACGGCACCCAGCTCACCTCTACCAAAATGGCCTGTTTCTTGCGTGAATGTGGTATATCTCATCACCGCACCTGTCTTTATAATCCCGAAAGCAATGGTCTGTGTGAAAGGGTCAACCGACTAGTCAAGGGTGTTATACAGATGTCAGTTGCTAGCGGGTGTTTTTCTGATGAGCGTGTACAAGAGCTGGTTTGGGCTTACCGCTCAACACCCCATGGGCAGGCTGGAAAATCCCCTTTTGAACTGATGCGAGGGCGTTCCCCTGTGTCCAAGCTAACTCCTTCCTGGTTGAGGGATGATAACAAGCTTTCTTCTCCTTCAAATGTTTCCCCTCTTCCCATCTCCACTGGCGATTTGGTCAAGGTTAAGCCGGGTCGCTGCTCCAAGGGCCTTTCTAAGTTCACTGGTCCCTTCCGGGTTAAGAAAGCTTTTCCCCATTTTGTTCTTCTTGAGAATGGTGCTAAGTGGAACTACAGAAGGGTTGCCTTATATCAGAAGGAGGTCTCCAATACCCATGATTCCAGTCTTATTTCTTCTGAGACAGGCTGCAGTGGCTATATGTTGTCTGCTCGACGGGACTCCGAGTCGCGTGACTCACCTGCTGTACGGGGGGAGGTGGGTGGTGGTGATGCTCCTTCATCTGCGTGTGATGATATGCATGAGTGTTCTGATACTACCTCTGGTGTTTCTTCTTCCAATGTCTCCTCAAGGTGTCCACGTTCCCGTCATCCTCCAGCTTACTTGAGTGACTATGTTCAATAATAGCTGTTACTGTTATTTTGCTCTTTCTTTCCCTTGTTTTCCTTTTGTTCCCAAAGGAGGGAGATGTGTTGTACATAGCTTTTCCCTATCTGTCCTCTCCCTGCATGCTCTGGCTCCAACCTTCTAGACTGCTTGCATAGTTCTCTCTGTGTCACTGTCTGCCATTCCATTCTGTGGCAGTTACTACCTGGCCAGATGAGGTTACGGTCCTGTTACTTTTCTGTCTGCTGTATTAAACTACTTACCTGCTACCTTACCGGATTTGGAGTCTTCTTTCCAGTACAACAGTAAGCAAAGTGGCTAGAAGGATAATGTTTGACATTTAATTGTCAAGTCCTGCTTGAATGTCACATCCTGCTTGACAAGTCCGCTAGTGTTTTTCAGGACACCTGAGGCACACTTCAAAGTGGTCTCCCCTGTTACAGGCACACGTTAGCGGACACTTGGGCAGGGACCTTCTTTTGCCCCATCTCCCTCTCCCCCAGCCATTCAGGCCCCGATATCTGTGTCGCAGCCTGACAGGTGTGGTGAGTTTATATTCAACATTTGGGGTGCACTTCAAAGGGTGAAGGCAGGATGCCAAAACAATCCTTGTATATCCCATGTCTGGTTGCTGAAAACGCAGGCTTGTTCTACCAGGCTACAGTCTCGGAGGTTGTTGCGAGTACAGGGAGTGACACAAACTGGATTTTGGTGTTAGATGTGGAAGAACACTAGGTCTATCACAGTACACTTCCCACATGCCCGAGCCCAAGTTTAGTGTGGCCCAAGATTTTGACCATCTTAAAAATGCCAAAAAGGTAGGGTTAGCCCCAGGAACCTTTATCTCATTGGTTAGTGTGCCCCATGGGGTAATTCCCACCCACTATCTTATTGTTGGCATCAATTTGGCATCTCCAGGCACCCACTTCAGAATACTCCTGGACCTGTAAAAGTTCAGAAGAGGGCTGACCATATTGTCTGAGACCTGAGAATAGCCTAGAAGGCCCAGGACAAAGATGAGGAATCCAAGGGTCATAAGGCTGATCTACTGTTCAAGATACATGAATACAACAATCTCCCAGAGGCTTTTCCTGCAACTGCACAGCTGATCAGTAGCAACTGGATGCGGGCTGGACTCTGCCAGACACCCAGTGTGTCTCTATGTGCCTGCCTTGAGGTCCTGGGAGGCTTTAAAAGTGTACTCATGTGGTGGATTGGTACTTAAAGAATAGATTTGGAAAGTAAAATCTTTGACTATGCCGATCTTGGTTAGTGTACCCACCCTGCACTCAGAGTCAAATTGCGCCTGGGTCCTGTTCTACCGTGACAGTTGACTACCATTGGCACTTTGTGCTTCATGGCGCTATTGCTACCTTAAACTTTAAAAATTCATGTCTTCGGTTCTCTTTATTGGATTTTTGTCATAAAAGTACCATTTTGTTTAATATATTTTACTCTATTTGTCTTATTTGTTTTAGGGGTCTTTTATTGTTATGCATTTTGACTTTATTACTGTATTGGTACTGCATAAATACTTTACACATTTCATCCAAGTTAAGTCGATCTGCTGTGTTCTATAGCTATTAGCGTTTAAGCTCAGATTTATTTAGTGACTTTAGTGATTCACTCTGACAAGGATTGCGATTATTATTTTAGGTGTGTACTTACCCCCTTCAACTAACAACCCAATTTCTTACAGTCTGCACAATGGTTTGGACAGATGTCAGCAGGGCTTTATGTGGGGCAGGCAAAAGAAAGCGACTTTGAAACAGTACCCTCTCTAAAATCATGTCCTTACCTTTACTGGAGAGTAGAGGTGGGTGAGCCACTGAAGGTTTGGGCCGGATCCCTGGTTTTAGCTCAACTTAAGGACCTTTTGGACTTTTGAGTCCTTTCACATGGCTTCTGTCTGTCACCCACAATACAACCTATTATTTTAATAATTAAAGGCAAAGCATGAACCTTTAATGTAAATCACAAGTTATCCTTCTAGTGACAGAATTGCACAAATGTGATACCACAATCAATCCTATCATTCCGGCCTGACTAAATTATGTGATTGTAGGGAATTATTTAATTTCACTGTGGCTTCATTATTGAATACGAGAGGACCTTGAAATATATGAGTTCTGACCACCTGCAGTACAACATGAGTTCTGGACGTCTGCAGTACAAACATCTCTCTTGTGTTTGATTTAGAAGACTATAACGTAGCCCCATGCATAATAAAGATGTAGCCTCCGTATAAGTGCACTGGACAACTGACTCTGCTTTGTTGGTCACTGATGGCAGTGTCGTCAGGGTGGGGCTGATGTTTTATAGTCCATATTAAAAAAAACTTTTGATAAAGGTCTCTCAATGCAGTGATATAATCTCATGGACTAAGGTGAAACGCTTCCGCATGCTAAAGAAATTCACTTTAATTTTGAAACGACTTTATATGTTTACATGTTTATTGCACGATTTACAAGACAAACCATTGCATAGCCCGGCTCGTGCATAGATTCTTCGAGCCAGAGCAGATCTTTGGCTCAGCTCTCCCGGTTAATTTGTTGGCTCACCCACCTCTACAGGTTAGTGCGCGGACTATATCGGAGCTAGGAGGTGATGGCGAAGTGGAGTAAATGAAACAAAGAAGGAACGTGTAGAAGTAGAGTGAAAAAAACTGTGGCTAAGAGGAAAGAGATTGCATGTAAAATATGCAGATGGAGGATTTCATAAACATGCGGGAACAGCGATAGAGACTGCAGAGGTAAGTGGTTGAAAGGCAAAAGAGAATGTCAGACTCTGAAGGCCACTACCCTTTCCACTGACTTCAGTACGATTTAATTCAGACTCATATTT
The DNA here is from genome assembly GCF_964263255.1 of Lissotriton vulgaris. Lineage (NCBI taxonomy): Eukaryota > Metazoa > Chordata > Amphibia > Caudata > Salamandridae > Lissotriton > Lissotriton vulgaris. The sequence goes on along the minus strand of NC_141694.1, from coordinate 1,250,534,684 downwards.
TCAGAATTGAAGCAATATCAATTCCAAATATGCATTACAAAATCATTGAGGTTATTCCTTTATCTAATACAATTAAGGAGCATTGGCAAGGCCAAAAGGTGTGTGGTGCAAGATTCTTCCTCTTCTCCCAGCAATTTCAAAAAGACTGGTTGTTCAGGCGCTAATTCTTTCTCGCCTTGACTACGGCAGTTCACTGTATTTAGGAGCACCTAACACTACCATAAAAAAGCTGCTGGTTGTGCAGAATGCCGCTGCTTGACTCCAACATAATATAGCGAGACACCAAACTGCCTGACAATCATTACGCCTCTTTCACTGGCTCCCTGTGACCTAGAGGATCAAATTTAAGTCCCTTTGCATTGCCCACAGGGTTCTCCGGTAAAGAGAACCATTGACATGTGTGTATATATATATATATATATATATATATATATATATATATATATATATATATATATATATATATAATCTACTCCAAGAAAAGGTGCGATTTCCGCTGCATATCGTGGCGGTGCAATATCCTCGGCGGAGCCCAGCCGTTATCAATCCAATAAAGAATCCTCCCTCGTCGAAAGGACACACGGAGGGCACTCTCAAAAGGTTTTGCAAAGGGTATTTATTATTCCCAAATCAGTTTACACGGGTTAATCCACAGTCTCTACCAACGCGTTTAGGTCTCCTTGAGACCTTGGTCACGGTCTCAAGGAGACCGAAACACATTGGTAGAGACTGTGGATTAACCAGTGTAAACTGATTTGGGAATAATAAATACCCTTTGGAAAACCTTTTGAGAGTGCGCTCCATGTGTCCTTTCAACGAGGGAGGATTCTTTATTAGATAGACAGATAGATAGATAGATAGATAGATAGATAGATAGATAGATAGGAGAATACAGCGTTCCTCAAATGCCTATCTGGCGGGGCTCCCACTACTAAAAAAATAATAATAATGAGGGTGGGCATTCTGCTATAATGTGACTAAGCTGTGGAACAGCCTTCCATTCACTCTACGATCTGAGGAGAAGGAAATTTCCTTTGGAAACAACTGAAAACATGTTTTTTTTTCCAGTAAGAATCATACAGCCAGATTCATCAAGCTTAATTGCGCTTGCAAAGGGCCAAATTCTGAGAATCTGGCCCTTTGCGAGTGCAACTTTTGCATTTGGGATTCATCATCCCAAATGCAAAATTCGCTATTAAAGAATTTGCACATTTGCGAAGAATTGCATTTAAGGAATCTCTATTTGAGATTCCTTAAATGCAATTCATGAACCATTTTCAAATTGCGAAATCGCAATTTTGGGCCGCTATTTACTGCGAGGTCAAACCTCGTGGTAAATAGCGAAAAAGTTGCATGTTAAACACACACATGTCCTCTGGACATGTGTGTGCGCAATACCAATGTAGATTACATTTCAGGGGTGCTACAGGGTGTCCTTTGGACACCTTGGCACCCTTGAAATCGCTTCCTTATTTGTGATTAGCTAATTGCAAATAAAGACAAACTCCCCATTCATTCCTATGGGCCTTTAGGCCCATAGGAATGAATGGGGAGTTATTCCTTATTTGCAATTAGCAATTAGCTAATCGCATAAAAGAAATCAGTGGGAATCGCAAATTCAATTGCAATTCCTACATGAATCCCGTTTTGCGAGTCCGTAATAGCGAATCCTTAAAATTCGCTATTAAGGACTCGCAATTCCTTACCTTGATGAATCTTGCCTTTAGTCTATATCTCTCATTCTCTGTGCTGCACTATTAGTGCTGAGATACCTACGGGTAGCTATGCGCTACAAAAAAGCTCATCGAATAGAACATAACAGGTCTGGCTTGTTTTAGGTATATGTGCTGGTGTTTGATATGACTGGATGCATTCAAAGAAAACTCGAAGAAAAGCAAGCAAGTCCTAGTTAGTTGGCACACCTTGTGAAGCACAGGAGTTTAGTTCAAATGTTTTAAGACAAATACTGATTGATTTAAAAATAAAAACACTTTAGCCCAGACAGAAGGGTTCGTATTTATGCAACTCTTAAAGAGTTATGCTAAACATTGTGCCATTACATTTCTTTTTAGCCCTGCTGTCAGCTATTAAGATTTGGATTGTAAAGTCTGGGCATTATGTATGTGACTGGGCAACCTAGGAGTGTAGTTACACCTTCGCATACCAGTTAGCAGCCCCCAAAAAACAAGAAGTCACATTTGTCCACCCTGGGGGGAAAGAACCATCAACTTACTTCGAGAAGCAAAAACGTTTTAATAAACAGGTTTAGTATTTTCATTTCTAAGCAAGCATATGCAGCATCATGTACTGAACAACGCCAGTGATTTGATCAAGAAAGGCCCTGCTTTCGCCCTAGACAAGTGCCTAAGAAAAGTGAATCACAAAAACAAGTTATCTTATGCAATGAGTGCATAATCTGTCGTCACTAAAAATCACTTTGGAAAACATTCGAAAAGCAGTTCATAAATAGTCTAGGTGCATTATAATAATACGCTACACGGCGCAAGCCACTTATCCCAGGAGATGCATTTCAGAACAAATTTAGAACACCTTGTATTTAACCTACATCTTTTTTTATTTCTAAAAATTGAGTCATCTACTTTTTTTTTTATCAGGTAAACAAAAACACATTTGAAGCCCTCAACAAGCAACCAGCTTATGAAATGCTGAACAAGGCGTAGCCTTCAACATCTACCTGCGATTAAAATAACCCTAAAGCAATCTCCCCTGGGTCTGAGGCAGGCCTGCTAGGAAACCACACCGGTGTCATGCCGACCTTGAACCTTATCGGTATCCAAGACTGGTTGTGAAAAGAGGTTAAAGGCTACAACGGCAGTCAACATTTCTTTGGAGTACATACAAGTAGCCCGTGCTTAATTTGCACTGGTACTTGCAGGTCATCAGGGATCGGCATTCATTTTTCATCACCAAAGAAAAAAGTAGAAAAGGGAGAAATAAAAAGGAGGGAGAAAGAGGGGCCGAGAGAAGAAAAGGAAAACAGCAACACAGTGAGAAGTAGGAATGAAAACATGGATGCAAGAATTAAAAAATAAAGACAGACAGAAAGGGTGGGGACTATTCACACAAGAAATGTGAACCGAAGGAGACAGAAATTAGTGTAAAAAAGGCAAAGGAGGAAGTGCAGCGAGGAAAGAGTGGAAACTGAGTGGAAAAGATGGATTTCGACAAGAGGCTGGCGGGAAAGAGGTGAAAAAGGGAAGCATGGGAGAAGACAGGAAAAATTTCGTTGTGGTTGTTACCCTATATATTTCTTATTATGTGTAGTAAAAGAGACACCGCTATACAATATAGTGCATAGGTGCACAGGATTTCAAATGAATGCCAACTATATTTTTGGTGAACGGAAATCATTAAGGAAGTACTGTTTTCAAAACGCATATCCAAGTAATAAGATACTGAGCGAACAGTAAGGAATCTTCCAAAAACAAAAAAACTCAGATTGTGGTAGCACTCAATCAAAGCAGGACAACAAATTCAGAGGTGTTTACCTCAGTAAAGCGGCCTTAAGTAAGGCCCATACCATTATGGTGGATGTGGCCCTTGAAACGTTCATTTTTCAACGAAAGGTTCCATGGTTATCTTCTAAACGTGAAAATAATCCCGGAATGTATTTCACAGCTAAAACTTCCACATATGTAAGTGACGTCAAAGGAAAACGGATAGTATTTTTTTATAAAGTCAAACACAATTAAAGTTTTGCTAAATAATCTGGAAAAAAACCCAAAAGAAGGCAGAAAAATACAGAGGTCATGAGAATTTCAACACTGCTCACTTAAGGGGAATAGAGCAAATATAACAGGCAGTGAGCACATAGCAATGCCAGCTAAACGAGAATAGAATAGTAAGATCATTGAACACCACAGGCAGGAAAACCAAGCGAAAAGGAGGAAGCAAGCATTAGCTAAGGCAATAGGTCTCGCCTATGCAAGAGCTACTGGCTTTGCCAATTGGTTTTAGCCATCATGTTGTACACCAGTGTGGCGGCTGTTCATCATGGTTAAAAGTTAATGATGTAAAGGACTGTGGCGTGGAGTGTTATAGAGTGGTGTTGAGTGGCGACGAGTGTAGTGGCATAGAGTGTTGTGAAGGGAGTAGTATTGTAGAGGGAACAAGTGTAGACTGTTATAGAGTTGAGTACAGTGTCAGAGTGGAGTAGTGTTGTGGAGTGGCAAAGAGCAGAGTGAAGTGGCGTAGAAGTTGTTGAGCAGAATGTTGTAGAGAATGCATTAGATTGGCATAGAGTGGAGGGTATAAGGTTGAGAAGTGTGGTAGAGGTGAATGGCAGAGTGGAGTAGACAGTGGTTGAAGAGTCGAGTAAAGTGTCAGAGTGAAGTGGTATAGAGTGGCATAGAATGGAGCCGAGTGAAGTAGTGTGTCATAAAATAGAGTGGAATAGAGTATCAGAGGGTGTTGCGTGGAACGTCGTGGAGTGGATTAGTGTCGTAGAGTAGAGTGTTGTAGAGTGGCCTAGAGTTAAGTGGCATAAAGTGCAGTGGGGCAGATTGGTGTAGAGTGCATTGGTGTAGAGTGCAGTGACGCAGAGTAGAGTGGCATGGAATGATGCAGAGTGGAGTGATGAAGGTTGAATGTTGCGCAGGGTGGAGTAAAGTGGTGTAGAATCCAGTGGTGTAGAGTAGATTGTTTCAGAGTAGAATGACGTGGCATAGAGTCGAGTGGTGCAGGGTAGAGTGCCGTGAAGTAGAGTAGAGTGGCATAGGGTGCAGTGGTGTAGAGTGAGTATCGTAGAGTGTCAAAGTGAAGTAGAGTGCTGTAGAGTGGAGTGGCATAGAGTGCTGTGGAGTGGTGTAGTGCAGAGTGGAGTTGCACAGAGGGTGCTGAGTAGAGTGTTGTAGAGTAGAGCAGGGTAGAGTAGAGGCCATAGTGGAGAAGTGTGGTAGAGAGGAATGACAGAGTGGAGTAGAGTGTTGTAGAGTGAAGTGGCATAGAGTGCAACACATTGGAGTGGCACAGCGTGGCGTGGGGTGGTGCACAGTAGAGTGGAGCAGTGGGCCGTAGAATAGAGAGGAGTAAAGTAGCATGGAGTGTCATAGAGGGAGTTGCGTAGGTCGCCAGAGTGGAAGTTAGTGGTGTAGAGTGTTGTAGAGTAGAGTGGCCTAGAATGACATGGCACAAAGTACAGTGGTGCAGAGTAAAGTGGTGTACAGTGCACTAGTGTAGAGTGCAGTGACGCAAAGTAGAGTGGTGTAGAGTGCAGTGGCATAGAGCGCAGTGGCGCAGAGTAGAGTGGCATAGAACGCAGTGGCCTGGAGTGGCGCACAGTGGAATAGAGCGGCGTAGAATGCAGTGGGGTAGAGTAGATTTTTTCAGAGTAAAGTGGCGTAGAGTGGGGTCGTGCAGGGTAGAATGCAGTGAGGTAGAGAAGAGTGGCGTAGAGTGCAGTGGGGTAGAGCACAGTGGTGTAGAGTGCAGTGTAGGAGGGTGCAGTGGCGTAGAGTGGAGTGGTGCAGAGTAGAGGGGCGTTTAGTAGAGTAGTGTTGAGTGGAGTGGCGTAGAATGCATTGGCATATGGTGCAGTAGAGGGGCATAGAGTTGAGTGGTGTAGAGTGCAGTAGCCTAAAGGATAGTGGTGCAGAGTATAGAATCCTTGATTGGCATCATTATGAGGGGGTGATTATTGTTTGGCCAACTGATATTTTACGCGTTTTTCTAATTTTAAAATTGTATGTCAATGATTTCCTTGTGGTAAAGCTTTGAACACAATAGGCCTCAGTATGTAATGGTGACAACCCAATGATAAAGGCTAAAAGCCGGATTGGTTTATTGGAAAAAGTGAAGTCAGATGCCTTTCTGTCCGATCAATTTATTTTGAAAGCAAGAAATGCAACAGGCTGACTTATTCAGATTGAAAAGTATGTGTGGAGACTAACAGGCCATGAGGGCTGGGTTGTTATTACAGAGTTTTAAAAATGAACAGGTATTCTAATACACATAATCACACAGATTAGCACAGCCTGCAATTAGTTTGGTGTTTGTTACCCTCCTTGACAAATCCTGGGAGCAGAAGATGAGCACTGATTATATATCAGTGCTCATCTTCTGCTCCCAGGATTTGTCGAAGAGGATAACCAATAACCAACACCAAACACATATATATATATTATATATATATATACACACATATATATATATATATACACATATATATACACACATACTTTTTATTATTTGTAATTTCAGGAGTTTATGCCTGATGGCGTCCTTGTAGGAAGGCTAATGCTCAATACAATAGGCCTGAGCTAGTTATAATAACAAATTAATGATTAAGTACATTGGGAAAAGTTTAGTCAGAGGATGTAGGTCTGATTTATTATGGACAGTTTTGACAAATGCAGAAGACATAACTTATTTATTGCAAAATGCATAATGCAACTGTAAATTGTATTTATACAGCGCTTACTGCCCCCGACGAGGCATTGTAACACTTTGTGGTGACTAGCACGCTACTCAGGCGCCCAAGGCAGGAGGTTAATGGCTAGTAGGTTTTTAACTTTTTTTCTACATGCATTAGTTATGTTAGGTTTGTGCTCTTTATTGTTTGTGTGTTTGGTAGAGTTTAGAGTAGGGATAGAATGATGGGAGTGAATTGGAAAGGAGAGGTAGTAGATTGCTCTTTGTAAGTAGAGGTGGTGTGTGTTAGTTGGGTGGCATTGGCAAGCCAATAGCTTTCTCGCCTGTGTGATAGATATTGGCTTTGTCTACGTTTATGTTGGTGTTTTTTTAGACGTGTTACAGCAGCATGGGGGAAAGTGGAAAAATCTCCACTATGGTGTAATCAACTTTGAATTATCGAGGGTGTGTTCATACTTGCAATTACCCAGTATAACATTCTTATTAGTGGCAGCTATTCACGTTATTGCAAGCATGCAAGGAAACAAAGAGTTTAAAGTGTATTGATATGTTTCATTCCTAGACGTCGCGTTGTCTGCAATGTTGACACATTTGTCTGCCTTTTTTTTTTTTTAGCAGTGTAACATTGTTTTAATTGCGAGTGCACGTGTTTGACTCTGAAGTCACAAGCTTAAATCATACTTTTGTCATTGCAATGTAAAGAACTGATGTTTACAAAGAAAATTAAGTAATATCAAAGTTTTATGTAAGCATTTGTTTTGCAAGTAAATCAAGTGCACTCAGATTTAAAAGTCATGTTGCCCCATCCAATGACAGTTATATTTAAATTGACTGGATTGCATTCATTTGTACTTGATTTGTAGGCCCAACCTTAGTTTTAATACAGAGTGAGGGCGATTTACTTCTAAACCACGGACTTAAACTAAACGTTTGCATGTTTTTTGGGGTTTCTAAACATTCTCTTAAACATACCATTTACATTGGAGTGACAGGAAGTGATGTAAGAGCGCGGTTTAGAATTCAGTCACACGCACTCACAATTAAAAGTACCGTTACGCCTGAAAATCAGAGTGAAAATAAAGTAACAAGATTGAAAGCAAATATAACTCTGATTCGCTGTGGCAACCTAACTTGTAATTCGGAGTGAGATGAAGTTTGTAACATACGTCGTAATTGGTTGCTTAAGCTAATGTACGTGAATATTATCCAGGCCTCTTTGTATACAGCTAGAATAAAAATAAAAAAATCCAAATCTTTCTTATTTTAACAGAGGCTGCAGTTTGATGGGGTGATTTAGGTAGGAGAGATTATAATGTAATTGACAAAGCTATACAAAATAGTTTTGCAGCTTGTCTTTGGGATGAGGGAGTGGAAGTGGTGGGCCTTCTAAATTGGAAGCCCCAGTTTTATGGTGAAAGTATGCACCTGGCAAGAATGTGCTGGTCACAGCCACCGGGAAAAGAGATCAACAGAGGGAAGGAGAGCAGGCAATGGGCGCAGTCACCCTCAGCTGCCAAACGAAAAAATGCCTGTTGTTATTTACAGTATGAACTAATCAACAGTGGAGTGAATTTTTTGAGTCTTTCAGGAAATAGTTGGGAAGGTTACCCAGAAGGAGCAGTTTTTACTGCAAGCCTTTTATAGACTTCGTTAACAAACAGGACAATTTTAACTAAACGTTACGGGGTCTATACATTTTAGCATTTAAGGAAGCTTAAATATGAATAGCATACAACCTGTGTTTAACAGGCCTGGACGTATACTGGCATATCCAGATAATAATTGGAGAGCATGATGGATGTCATACCAGGAAATGTTGGAAGAAATAAAAGTGCTATGGCTAATAAAGGAATGTTGTGCTGGAAGTGGTGCCCGCGAGCCCTAGGGTATCAGCGGAGAGGGATATATGTGTTCAGTTATTGGATTTATTTTTGGGCAGGGCTCTTCTGAAGTTTGGAACTTTTTGATGGATGTGTGCCTTCTTGTAATTTCCCGATATAACATTACTTTAGTTTTACATTGTAAAAAAGCAAGGTAAAACAAATGCGGCAAAATAGCATACATTGTGCCAAATGCGACAATGAAGAATGGTGCTTATATAACTACAACGTAAACCCATTATTTACATACGTTCTTACAAAAAAAATTAAAATTAATTGCTATCACTAATAAAAAATGCCACATTGGGAAAAGTTTGAACTTAGTTAGCCATCATGGTTGTAAGTCTTCTTTAAATTTGTTGACTGAAGTTTTGCATATAACGTTACAGCATCTGCAAGTGGGCCACCAAACATATTAAAGCATGAGAATATACTGAATCTTAACAGTATGGTGGTCATGTTTCCAGCTCTGGTTCGTACCTCGAAGAGACATCAATAACAAACACTTGAACAATATTTTTCAACTGAGGGAAAAAAAGGAAACCTAAAGGATAAATGTTTGGAAACTGCACTGGATGAAAAGGGTGCAAATCTAATGGTAGTGGGGCAGCCAAGAGGGATGGCCAGTAGGAGCAACATATGAGCAATTATCTCTAGCCAGCCGGAGGAGGGGTGGTGGGGGGGGGTACTACTGTGATAGTACCAGTAATAATGTCATGTGTTAATTAAAGACGAGGCCCCATGTGTGCCCCAAGTAGGGCAAACAATGTGTGGGTATTGTGATCGTGAGTCACCATGTGTGCTGCAACCATCATGGTTGTAAGTTAAAAAAAAAACATGATGCTGCTAGTGTTGACCGCATAATAGCGCTTTTTTGTTTACTTTCTGCCTTGCTGCTGTGTTACAAGGCAAAAAAATCTGACAAGTGATGTTATACCTGTAAATTTTGAAACAAAGTGCTATGACTAACAAGAGTAATGCTGGCCACGCACTCTGGGGTGTAGGTGGAGGTGTTTATTCGTGGCCAGTTCTTAGTGTTCATGTGCGCAGAGCTCTACAGAAAGCTGGAGCGTTTTTAATAAAAACTAGCTTATCTGTCGCGCGTTGCTGCGATCTCAGAAGAAAGGAACTTTAAGGAAACCTGTTATGATAACATTCAATTTACATTGTGTCATTTTTATTGAAACTTATTCATGTTAATATGGAAAACATTTTAAAGTGTTGTTTTAATTCTGTTTATTTATTCGAGTGCTTGTGGATACACTGTATTTTTTGTTTTTCGTCAGGGTGCGTACACAAATAAATCAGAAGGTTTTCCGACGCGTGAGCTGGCCACATACAGTTGTTGATGTGAGAAGCACGGATTCTCCAAATCTAGTCCACACACTTGCAGTGATTGTCCTTGTGCTTTGTTGGTCATTGCAAAACGAGTCTCACCGGGAACTGTATACGTTCAGTATTGGAAAGATTATGAGGGCCCTGGGGGGGCCGATATTTAACAAATGTTTCTTTTTTGTGCCAGAAACCTTCGCGGGAGTGTACTCAACAACTTCCCAAAGTTTCATGCCGATTGGATGAATGGTGTAGTAATGCATAAAGGACAAAGAGACAGACATACTTTCGTATATATATATTACCTACTGGCGGTCGCCAGTAGGTATATATAGTTAGGATTTTTTCTCTATGGGATTTTTGAAAATTCTATGTCTAATTACTTTGGCGTTTGTGGACGGAATTGGCTGAAATTTTCAGGAAAATGGAACATTTTGTTTCTGAGCAGCCCCTGACAATTTGGGGGGGGGGGGGGGGGGTTTCATCAAGGGGGGGCCGAGAAAAAAGGGGGGTCCCAAAACACGTTTTTCCCATGTTAATTTCCATAGGGCGGTTGGCCTCACTTTTAGCTCGAACGGCTGAATGGATTTGCACGAAACTTGGCAAAATTGTAGGGACTGTTAGCCCGATGTGCCTTTGCTAGGTCTCAATATATGTGCTCCAGTGGATTTTGAGTAATTTAGGTTCAAAAAAAGATATATATCTGGGCGGAGCCTAACCACACATCTAATCTGATTGGCTGTCAGCACTTCATCCAAGAATTGTTGGCAGCCATCTTGGGACCAATATACATGATAGCACCTCATTAAAAAGCATTGTAGTTAATAGAGGGTTTTAGGACTTTAGTTACATTATAAATCATTTGTTGATGGTACCATACTCGTTTTAGGAATTGTGGTGGGTTCTAAGGGGATTTTACCATGTGAAAAAACCTTCTGCTGTGATATCATGAATATTGTTTGAAAGAAAACTAATATCTCATGATTTTCCCACAGTGGTTTGGAAGGGGATCTATAAGCTAAACTGAAAGCATATTTTCTGTAAATTCACATTATCTTTCTCAGTCATGTGAAAATGAAGTCCATTCTCAGTACAACATGTACATCCAACAAGGACAGAGACTGTCAGTTGATTCCTTTGTGTTCTACTGCAGCCTCCTAGAGTGTTCTAAAGAAAAACTAGAGCACTAACAGTCCTACTTATTACAAAAGGTATGGCACACCTGAAGCCATCTTGATTGGAATAAAGTGGTAACTCTTAAAACATTTAATTTAAAAAGAAACATGAGGGGGTATATTTTGCCATAGAAAGTATGATTAGTGCTGCAGAATGAACAATTAGGGCACATTTTGAGTGACTTCTCAAATCCTTTTCTATTTCATTAAAACATTCTGACATGCAGTCTCCCAAAATGGCCACCAGAGACAAAAGAGCCCAAATGTAGCCCAAATATCACCCAGATGTAGCCCAAGTATAGCCCAATGACAGAATGTCCCAGAGTGTTCTAAAGAACAACTAGAGCGCTAACAGTCCTACTTATTACAAAGGTATAGCACACCTGGAGCCATCGTGATGGGAATAAAGTGGTAACTCTTAAAACATTTAATTTAAAAAGGAACAAAATGAGGGGGTATATTATGCAATAGAAGGTATTATTAGTGCTGCAGAAAGAAAAATTAGGGCACATTTTGAGTGACTTTTCAAATCCTCTTCTATTTCATTAAAAAATTCTGACATGCAGTCTCCCAAAATGGCCACCAGAGACAAAAGAGCCCAAATGTAGCCCAAATATCACCCAGATGTAGCCCAAGTATAGCCCAATGACAGAATGTCCCAGAGTGTTCTAAAGAACAACTAGAGCGCTAACAGTCTTACTTATGACAAAAGTATGGCACACATCTTGATTGGAATGAAGTGGTAAGTCTGAAAACACTCAATTTAAAAAGGAACAACATGAGGGGGTTAATTTTGCCATAGAAAGTATGATTAGTGCTTCAGAAAGAAAAATTAGGTATCATTTTGAGAGACTTCTCAAATCCTCTTCTATTTCATTAAAAAAATTCTGACATGCAGACTGAAACATGCACTTTGAATACCAGCAGCAGACGTCCCTGGTGAGCAGTAGCTTTACTACAGTGATCTAATGTGCAACTAGAGTGCTAACATTCAGAATTTATGGCAAATGTGTGACACATCTGAATGCCTTCTTGATGGAACCAAAGTAAACAAGCATTGAAAATGCAATAGATCTCGCCCTCGTTTAAGTTAAAGCCATTCTGTTTGTAATGAGGTGGCTTTTTAGCTTTGCTTTTATTAGTGTTTTTTCAACTTTCATGTAAATAACATGCATCTGTATGCATATAAGTATATGTATGCATGCATTTATGTTTGTATTTATATAGATATACAGATGATATATGTATGTATATATATATATATATATTCATTGAAAAAACCATAGGCTATAGACCATATATAGTTAGGAATTAGCATTTACAAAACCTTGAAAATTCACTGAAAAAACCATAGGTTATAGACCATATATAGTTAGGAATTAGCATTTACAAAACCTTGAAAATTCACTGAAAAAACCATAGGTTATAGAGAATATATAGTTAGGAATTCGCATTTACAAAACCTTATTTTACTCACACAAAACCATTGAAATTCCATATATAGTTAGTTGCACTAACTATATATCGCGCACCCGCAATCCACTGCTGATGATGTCACATATTACATCATTCATGACATGGTCAGTGACATCACTGATGACATCACTGATGACATCTCAAATGACATCACTGATGACATCACTGATGACAACATCCAGTGACTGTATGTTTCTGTAAAGTTAAAATATGTCTTACATATTGAAGAATGAGTGGATGTATAAGTGTCTGGATGAAGGATTTAGTAGGTGCATGACTGACTGTATGAGTGAGTGATTAAATGTGTCTCACTGAGTGCATGGGTTAGTGACTAAACTGTCTTAATTTGTGCATCATTATGTCTGTTGTTCTGTAAACTGTTGCATGTGTTGATAAGTAGCTATATGAGTAACTATATGGGTTATTGATTGGTTGCCCAAGTATTTGTATGGGAGACTGAGTGTGTGTGTGTGGGTGGCTGGGAGGTGTATGACTCTGTGCATAGATGTGTGAGCAGTTGATTCACTAGATGTATGGTTTCAAAAGTGCATGTGGAAACAGCTGTATGGGCGGTTGACTGTGTGCATGAGTGTATTGGTGAGTGAATGGATATCTCAGTGCTACATGTCAAAGTAAGTACATATGTAAAACACAGTACATGTGAGAGTTGACATATATAAATAACTGTGCATAAGAGCCAGTGAATGTGTGAGTGGCTGTATGGATCATTGTGAACTTGTATCAGGGATTGTATAAGAGAGTAAATATGTGTTAGTATATGTTTGAATAAGTAAAGTTTGTATAACAGTATAGTTGAGGAAATGGAGGTGTGATTGATTCTTTGCATGACTGACTAGGTGTGTGAGTAACTCCATGGATGAGTGACAGTCTGTGAGTGTCTGTTTACACTGATTGTATCTAAGGTTATATTAGAGTCTGAAGAGGTTCATCGTATTATCACATGAATGATATCATCAGTGATGTGATCAGTAATGTCAAATGAGATGTCATCAGTGATGTCATCAGTGATGTCATTTGAGATGTCATCAGTGATGTCATTTGAGATGTCATCAGTGATGTCATTTGAGATGTCATCAGTGATATCATCAGTGATGTCACTGACCATGTCATGAATGATGTAATATGTGACATCATCAGCAGTGGATTGCGGGTGCGTGATATATAGTTAGTGCAACTGACTATATATGGAATTTCAATGGTTTTGTGTGAGTAAAATAAGGTTTTGTAAATGCGAATTCCTAACTATATATGGTCTATAACCTATGGTTTTTTCAGTGAATATATATATATATATATATATATCTATCCACCGATTCGGCTCTCAATTGCAGACCCCTGGCGCTCCCATCTCCGGTGCAGTACTCCTCAACAGAGCCACACTTTAATTTATCCAGAACACCTCCTCGATTGAGGAAATGAGTACGCACTCACAAAGTTCTCCGTTATCCCAAAGTTTTTTATTTGCAGCAATTTCGATACAAGCAACCAAATCCGACGCGTTTCGCTACAAACGTGTAGCTTGCTCACGGTCAATACCGTGAGCAAGCTACACGTTTGTAGCGAAATGCGTCGGATAAATAAATAAGGGGATATGTAACGAAAGTAATGACGCAGGACAATGTATGAGAAAACAAAACGAAGCACATTAAAGAGAACAAGAAAAAAAGTGCAAGCGCTATGGAGGGACCAGACGGCAGAGTGGAGTGGGAGGTGGGGCGAAATAGTACTTCAATCAGGTCAGGAGCAGGGGACCGGCATGGATTAACCTAAATCAACCTGTGCTGGGTCCTTGTTTGTTTTCCTGCTCCACAGCAAAGATCTGAAATTACGTTTCACCCATACTAGCCAATTAAGGAGGCTTTCAAGAAGAGAGAAGTGAAGTCATAAAATGGTAAGTAAGCATTTGGTGGGCTCCAAGCCCTTTTTGTAGAAAATAGAGTCTTGCAAGTGAGACGCATGCACTAGCGCATGCTCTCGTAGGCTTGATCCTAAGAATAAGAGGGGGTAGAGTTTGAGAAGGATGTCTGGAGAACATAGTAAGAAAACTTCTGACATACATGTATGCACATTGCACTTGGTAATGTTGTATTGGCTGGAGAGGAATGCTCTATAAAAAAAATTCCATATATGCACAGAAGCCATAATACTTAAAAGGATCTGATACCAATAGTTATCGTGTGGATATGTGTGCACATTTTTAAATGACAAGAGCTTTAGTAGCAGGCATAAAGTCTTCTATAATGTATCTACAATTACATCAAAGCAGTAATTATGATATTGTCCGATATGCACAGGTCTCTTGTGGTGTAATGTATCTGGTTTTTCCTCATGTGAATGTACATGATTGTAACAGGAAGCATAGTCCAATGTTGAATGGCACGTAGAACTACAACTTTATCTCTATACCGTGAGAAGTATTGTTGGTCATGCCGGAGTATACTGTAGTTGTACAATGTTGTGTTTTGTGACTATAGTGGTCAGAGGCGGCAGACTCGAGAGCAGAGGACGGCCCGGGACCAGGGTTCGATTCCCGGCGCGGCAGGTTTCTGGACCAGGGTCAGCGGACTCGATAATTCTCTCGCCTCGGTGCCCACTCTGATCAGCGATCACACTCGGCAACTCTGGGCATTAGCTTGCCTCATCTTCACTAACGGCCCCACCAGACCGCCGGGGATGCCTGGTCTCACCCTGGAGATACCCATTAAGGGACCATCTCTCAGGGAAGCCAGGAAGGGTTTTGCAGCGGTCGAAGCGCCTTGGGACCCTCCGGGTAAGTAGTGCGCTATATAAATGCCTTGTGAAAGATCCGGGATCCCTACCTCGTCAGAAGCGCAGAGTAGGCGGGGAAGCCACACCCCCACACCGGGAGGAACGTCGTCCCTTGGTCATCGGGCTTCCTCTCTTCGCCCACAGGATCCGCAAACCCCGAAGACCCGGAACCAGAACAGGATACCGGAAGCAGAACTCCTGCCGGCGACCCGGAACCCGAACTGACCGGAACCGGAAGTACGTCCACTGCAGTCCGCCGAGACCCTAGAAAAGACGGCAGGAGCGAGGAAACAGTGTTCAGCCCAGCGGACTCGTGGCAGGAGACAGCGACCGGCGCGGAACCCCCGACAGAGAGCGGAAGGAAGGAGGAGATCGGAGAGGAGGCGGAGATCGGAGAAGAGAACGAGGAAGAAGACCTGTGGACGGAGGATTGGTGGCGACCTCCGGAGGTGGCGGGAGAGCGGCCGTAACTCGGATGAGAGTTACGGCGGGGCACGTGAGTACACTCTATCCTTCTCCGTGTTTCCCTAGTGTAAATATTGTACCTAACTGTAAGATCTTGTATATAGAGCCCCCACGAGCACCCTGCACCAGCCTTAGTACTTAGGAGAAGTCTCACGAGCACTGTACTTATAGTCCCCACACTTATCCCGGACACCTCCCATCACAAACCCCTCCTGCTTGCCGATTGCTCTTATCCCTACCTACCCTTCCCTCCTTCCCCACGTTCATTACCTGGCCATTCACTTACCGGTGACGGTGGTAGTACTCAGTAGTCCTTACTGGACGGGACTAACCCCTGTACTCTCTCTTACTTATCTCCGAGGAGACCCATCGACCGGCCGTAACCTGACGACAACAGCCCCGCAGCGGACCACAGCCCGGATACCTACCTACCATCCAGATCCTCCCGGCTGGGAGCTTCCCTGCGGATTATTCTTCCCTGCAAACTCTTTATTCCGGACTTTGTGTGTACTTTCCATCAATAAATCCTTGACCATAGCGCACTACATCCGGCCTCCCCGCTTGTTATTCCGGTCCGCCCAGCCCACAGTCTCACATGCCTATACATTACATTACATTACATTACATGGAGGGACACTTGTGGAAGAGCCAGCTCTGGAGTAATCTTCTGAAGTTAAGATAGTAGTCAGTGGAACTTGTGTGTGTGGGTAACAAATTCCATAGTTTGGTTGCTTCAACAGAGAAATCTGTTCCACCCATGGGTTTTTCTTGTATGTTGGAATGTTGAGGTGGGGAGTCATTATGACGCATAGGTTCCTTTGTTGTACGCATTTGTTGATTTTCTTCCTGATGAAGAGTGGTAATTTGCCATATATTGCTTTGTGTGTGACACTAAGTAGCTTGAAGGAGGCTCTTCTGGCAACTGGTAGCCCAGTGTAGGGCCCTAAAGGCAGGGAGATGTGTACTTGTGGCGTTACATGTAGGAGTAGTCTAGAGGCAGCATTCTAAATTCTCCATAATCTTGTCATAATTGACAGGGGTTATCCACGATACAGACCATTAGCATAATCCAGTTGAGATAGGACAAGCAAGATGGTAGCTTGAACATTGTGGGGGACTCCTAAGAGCAGTAAGATGTATTGCAGTGTTTTTAATATGAGAAAGCTTGATCTGGCTACCTTGTCTGCTTGTGCATTCATTGACAGCTTGGCATCTATGGTAATTCCAAGGTTTCTTACCCCCTTAGATATTTTTGGTGGTGGTCCAAGGTCATCAGGCCAGGCGCAGAGAGGGTCATATGTTTTCCAGTTGCCTCAGTGAGTATTTGGTTTTGGAGGCATTTAATTTGAGGTGGCTAAATGTCATCCCTTGGTCAATGACCCACATGCAATTGAAGATATTTGATTATCCAATGACCTTTGGGGTTTCCAATTTCAGATGAATCTTGTGTATCATCTGCATAGCTATAGTAGGTGAAGTCAAACCCATTAATCAGATCTGGTAATGCTTTCATATCAATGTTGAAAAGTATGGATGAGATGATTGAGCCTTGATTTATGCTTTTATGCTATATGGTTTGGAAGAGAAAGGAGGAGTATGTACAACGGGCCTCGATAAATCTCATCGCCCACTCGCTATGGTATGTCAGATTATATTACGGCAAGCTATTTTTAAGAGGTCCTCTGGTGGGCTAATAAACAACAGGTGTTCTGTTCACTCACAAAATGAAGGAGCATTAAAAAGGTCTTTAAATCATGTTTTCATCTTGTCATACTTATTCTGTTCAGAGATAGCGGTCAAAAGTCAGTTTAGATCTACAATTACTTTTCTTTCTCTAGCTGCAAAGTTTCAGGATTTTGTCAAGTTAACTGTCTGACGAACATGCTGTACAAAAAGTTAGAAATGATAGGCTGTATGATGTTATGTTTTATTGCAACACATTTAAACAGCTAAAAAGTGAACTGTACAAACATTACAAAATACATTTCAGTAGTTATGAAAGCACTGGTTTTGTAGTTCTGTGAGCTGAAAAAATAATTTAATAGGATGAAAACAAATCGCAACATTTTACTTGGAAATGTGCAAATGATGAATATGTTTACTGGATAGGGGTGATTTTGTAATTGATAAAGAAGGCGGGGTAGGGAAACCATTTTAAAAATGGCGGATTTGCCAAAGAGAGACAGCAGCAGATGAGACCACACATGCGTCTGGCCGCTCACCTGTATCCACAGGCGGGCAAGTTTCTCCTGTTTCCACGCCACTGACTGGGATGCTGAGCGAAAGACGCCCAAATACTTAAAGCCGTATGGAACCCCCACTACTTTGCGCGACATGTCGCTCAGCTGATCCCAGCCCCGCAGCGGCCACAGAAATGATTTTCCCCGATTCATGTATGGACCTGAGGTCTCGCCAAAGATTTGCATAATGCAAAGAAGACGTGGGCCAGTCCGGTCAAGATTTATGAGAAAAAACAAGACATCATCAGCATAGAGTGCTATGCGATCAGAAATTCCCGGTGCCCACTCAAAACCACTCATCTGCACGACTATTCGGATCCATGCTGCCAATAGAACCATGGCATGCGCAAAGAGATAAGGGGAGAGTGGACAGCCCTGGCGCGTCACCCGCCCAATAGGAAAATGTCTGGAAGCAGAGTCGACCACCCGGACCGAAGCAGTTATATCTGTATACAGTAGGCAAATAAGATTTAGTAACCAGGGCCAATGTTGAGACGGCCAAGCAAGGCAAAGAGATATGTCCAACTAAGGGAGTCAAAGGCCTTATTCAGGTTTGCTAGGAGGAGTGCATCAGGGCACCCAAGTCTATCAACCACGGCAATAGCATTATGTGCACGTCTGATATTGTGCCACGTAGCGCGGCCAGGCATAAACCCTGCCTGGTCCGTGTGAACCAAATCCGTAATGTGGGGGACCAAGAATTTGGCTTCCACATTGAGTAAAGAGATCGGGCGGTAGGACAAATTATTTGGGATGCAGCCAATCTGGTGGAAGACCACCACCCTACAGATCCACTTTACTTCCCTGACCAACTACCTCCCCCTCAACCCCCAAAAACCCATGCTGGTGAAAACATCAGCAAATGCTTGATTCAAAATGGATCTGTTCCATCTGAAAAGAAAAGACTGAAAACAAGAAAGACTATCCTGAAGTTTCTATTCCCCTCTAACTGGTCCACAATCACTATAGGGTATCAAGTGAGGCTTGTTAAGGGGCCCAAATGTAAACACCAAGCAGGGATCTTCAGGCCGGATTACTTCTCGAAGGAGGCTATCATCTCCTCCTCAGATATCTAAACAATGAAAACAGGATGAGTGGAAAGCATGTGGCTCGACAGCCACTTTTTTCTTTTTAACCTCTTAAGCGCTGCTGACGGCCAACGGTCGTCATGAGCGCTACCTCCCCAGTGCTGCGCACGACCATTGGACGTCCATTCAGCACTAGTTCCAATGGACAGCGCAGCACTGGGGAGGGATATTTGCGCCGCAGCTAAGGTGTTAGTGACAGAATTGAATTTTTAACAACAACAAAAAAGAAAAAAATATTTTTTGACGCAGATGGAGGAAGCAAAACAGGTGGTTGGACTGAGGAGGAAATAACAACTGAAGGTGGTGGGGGAGCAAAACTGAATGGGGACCTGGAACCAACACTCCAGAGGGAGGCCTGAACCAACACACACCTGGGAGGTGTCTGGAAGCAATATGCCAGGCCCAAAACAACACCCAAGGAGGGTGGGGGCGATTGGGGGGGGTGGGGGGCAGAGACCGAGAAAACTTCAAGGGGGGATCTGAAGTACCACTGGGGCAGCTCAAGGCAACAAAGGGGGAAAGAAGCAACATGTGGAGCGTCAAATGGGCAAAAGAGAGCAATGTGGAGTTGGTAGGGAGCAAGCACACGGGTGAGAGGGTAACATGGGGTGGGGAGAAGCAGATAGGCAAGAGAGGAACACAGTGGACAGGTAGAGAAACAATGAAGACAGCAGGTCTTCAGTGGAGGTGTATAAAAAAAAAAGAAGAGAAAAGTAGAGACTAAAAAAGCAATCAGTAGAAAGAAATAGCAATGCATCTGCACTCCAAGGGCTGAACAAAGACAAGAAGTAAAAGGAAAGCTCACACAACCAAAAAGTAAACAAGCAAGCAAAAGAACTAAAATGCAGCTAACCAACGATAAGCAATGGGTGCGCTCTACGCCCACTGTAAGATAATATGTCTCACAACAGACAACGCATGCACTGTTTTAGGCGAGACCTAAAATTGGCCTTTTTAGTTCAGGCCCAGAACACTAATTGTTTTGAATCCTACATTATGTTATATGCTACTGGTCACCAGAGTTTTTAAACTGCATTTGTTTCTCATAAACAAACAAAAGTGACATGAAGGAGAGGAAGCACAGCATGTTCCTAAGTTTTGACAATTTAGACTGTTATTACATGACAATAACAATGTTAGAAAAGTTGCATACTAGATGCAGAGCAATGAACACACAATGCAGCAGTGTTCAAGTGCATTTTTGGGAGCCTACTTACTGCTGAAGTAATTAACAATGAAGCAAATTTACATATCGTCCCTTCATACAATACACACTAGACATGAATGTATTCATCAGTTTACCATTGTGATGCTAGAGCTATTCAAAATGAAGCATTGCCCTGTACACTGCAGTGGTTGCTGGAAGATGATCTACCAAAGAGGAAGGACAGAACAGTGTGTATATTCAAAGTGCTTGTTCTTGAGAATCTAATCTTTGCTTGACATCTATCTCTTTCTTACGTTCATATTCGACAACAACACAACAAGGGTAACTTGTCATTGAGTTAACCTTCCATACAGTTCACAAATTCTTCTCATGTATGTGGATGAAGTGTCTCCCCAGCTTGCATGGGCATTGGTCTAAAACCTTGATGGTATATGTGAACATAAGCGTACTTATTAAATTATAAACTGCACATGTAGCTGGAGAGCAGATGAGCACTGCGCGTTATTGTGGGGTTTGTTGAAAAAACAAGATGTACATCAAGTGAAGGTATTACTTGTTTGAATCATTCCGTTACATTTTACATGTTTACAATCACATTATATTAGATTTATGCATCGGATGTGGGACAATCGAGCGATTTGCCCACAATGACATGATATTCAGGAAAGTATTGAAACCGGGTTAAAAACTGCTCTCTTTCCCTCTTTACAATCTGTGAGGTACATTGCTGCTCCTGTTTTCCGAAGCCAGGCCATTTTAGAACTCTGCAGCTGCACAAGCCAAAGCTGACAATGGTTGATCTAACAAGTCAGTCACCATACATCGTATTGCACTATAGATACCATCGAGCATAGTTGTCTGCAAGATATGAAAGGACTCATCCATAAACTGTTGAATTCCACGATTTCATTATTAAATGTGCACAATATATTCTATTTGACATATTTCAGCATGTAAACACGTTGGTCATTTCAAAGATAACATCTTGATGCAGTAACACAACTAAATTAGGCAACTTTCCTATAGAAACCATTGTAATTAAGAAACATTTATTGAAGTCAAAGTAAATTGAAGCAGTCAGTGGTGTCACGGTCCTAGACACCAAACCAAGATATAATGACTACAAAATTCAGTACTAACAACTAGATGGTAAATGTATTATCTTCACAATATTTGTAAAAATGTAACCAAAAATATCCTAATACAACAATGTTACACTGTTCTCTAGAGCCTACTGGATCAAGAAAACACTTTTTCGTAAACGTCTAGGGCTTTTTTTCTAGTGTGTGGGAAAGAAAGTGCTTGGACTGAGTTGATAGCTAAGAGGCTGAACCTGTGTTCAAACATCTCCACCAACAACTCATCCAGTAGGGCAGAGCACAATCTTTACTTGGCTGGAGAAACACATAGCAGCAGGAGGCTTCTGGTCCACCCTCAATGCTATAAGGAGAATGATGGTGTGTGGCATCCGATATCCTAGTCAACAGTACATGCCTTTGTTATCTGAACACTCCATGTAAAATCCCACTTGCATAATTGTGCCATATGTGGCAGGGTGTGGACACACTGTGTAAATGGTGTCTTACGGCCTGTGCACACCATCTCAATCTGAAAATCGTCATCATGACCAGGGAACCATGAGGTGAGCCTCTCATCCTGGGGACAATGCAGCGACAGAATGCACACCACAAGCTGTTGTTCAACGTCAAGCCATGTGCCATCCACCTGATCACAAAAATGAATGTTCCAGGAAAGCGAAGAAAAGCTTGAATAGGTCAATATTTCGATAATGGAGGGATCACTGGAAGATATAGATGCTAAACACCTAGAGGCTCCAGAGAACCCTAGAATATTCATGGAACAACTTTTCTGCATTATTGCAAGGCAAATGATGCTATGTATCCTTGGACTCTAGCCCAGGTCTACAAGGTTTGGCATCACTACCCACATGTGTACGGAGTGAGTTCAGTGAACCATCACTTGAGCAGAGGAGACCAGATTCATATAGCCCCACACAACCCACTGAACATAGCAGCTGATGTGGTGCCCATGCTTTCTGGGTTACTAACAGTCCCGTAAAGAGCTCAGGGATGCTGGGGTAATTCAAACTCAATTTCGTTCTTACGAATAGCACACTGCACTATAAAATGAACTATATAGGTTTGAAAGTATTTTACTTCAACAGGCACATCCTGTTGCTTAGTACGTGAGAAACCCACACTGAATAATAAAATGAAGAGTTCAAAAAGATTTATAATGTTGCTATCGCCCTACTTCAGTGTGCTACACTAGAAGAGCATAGAGTAGCTAACTTGCCTCGAGAATTTCCTGGGCTCAGCAAACTGCACCCCTTTTCACAGCTGTGGTATCAGACTTCAACTGGGATTATGTAGCGGCTCTCTGCATAAGACTGAATGCAGCAGCAGTGTGGCAGGAACTCTCTCGTAAAACTGGGCGCGAATAATTCTCAAATTCAGTGGTCAATTCATGGGGTTTATATAGGGTTGACAACTGCCTTTTAGCTCACAATGGGTGACATACCATTAATATGAGACATAATTGATCTAAACCAGCATGATCAAAATACGTCAACTCGGACTACATGTTTGTTTTATACGGCTGCTCTTAGTCCTTGAAACGCAGACATCACAGAACTTGCAGCAGATGTGTGTTACTTTATGTGTTGGCAAAGTTATTATTTAGGCGACTTCACACTTCCACAACTTCTGCTAAAGAGAACGACATCCTGAATATGGACCAAAGGTAGACAGGCTAACTTTACATGCTCAAAATGACAGGCTAACTTTACATGCTCAAAATGGAATCAGGCTTTGGACTGTAGTACAATAAATGGAGTGCTTAAAACATTAAAGGCGATAGGTTGGTTGGACTCCGACATACTGGACCACGTGACTTGTAAAGGATGTCATGATGGCTCAATAATAGATTACATAATTTTCACTTATGAAATAGTTGATTTATTAGGTCTCGTGACCTATCAATGCGCATGCACATTGAGAGCGGAGCGAGATGTAAAGGGGCTTAAACAGAGCTTACCGAGATCGGGCGATTCCATGAAGTGCCCGTGAAAAGCTCGCTCAATGCGCATGTGCATTGCCACAAAAAGAGCGTGCACAGACACCAGCCTCCCTCCCACAGTCATCCCCCAGCGTGCGCTGTGCCAACAAGCCTTTGAAGTGAAGCTTAGCTTCACTTCAAAGGTATCCGCTACCCCCGCCCCCTGCTTCACACGTCTCACGGCGGCCAGGCCGTCTCGTATTTCTCCTCCCATGTTAGAGCTATATCTTTGGCGCTGCATGAGTTCTCTACCTCACTTTAAGTATCTCGGGCTGCCAAAACAGGCTGAACTCTCTAGCTATGTTAATTTATCATTAACTTTAATATAGCTCAGACTGTGGCGTCATTGACGTCAAAGCCCTTTCCATACATTGAGGCGTATTCGCAAGGAATCACATTTTACACATAGCTGTTTCCACGAAGTTTAGCAAATGAAATGAATGAATGAAATGAAATTAGATTTATAAAGCGCATGGCTGCCCGAAAGCGTCCCAGCGCAAATATATATATAGTCAGAAGGCATGGGGCTGGCATGTGGGGTTTCCCAACATCAACTACTTCAAACTTACCGAGGGCAGGACGCGTGTTTCAATGTAATTGTTGCTGCATATTTTGTTGCCACAGGTCAGCTCGAATGTGCAAGACTGTGATCCTCGGCAAATTTCAGGGTCTGTTGCTAATACCGCACTGTTAACTTTATTGTCTAGTTATGTAGGTTCCCACACATCCTTGTTCTTGCAAATCGCCGAGGACAGCCAAAGTAGTTGAAATCTTACTCCCGGGGTCAATTAGTTAAACTGCTTCCTTATCAGCTCGTTAAATCTAGGAAGTTCTGCCTCACTCGAGGAACAGTTGAGGCCGAGCCACTGACGCGCGGTGCTTGAATCCTGCTAAAGACATTTTGTTGCTGAATCTTACGAAACAGATGGCGTTGTGTCGTGTCCAAGTGTTGATCAAATGATTGGTTAGTTGACAGAAACAGAGTACAAAAGAGCGGTATTACCTTATTCTTAAACGCACGCATTGGTACACAACAGCCTGGAACCAACCTGTAGGTTTCAATCTCACATAAACTGACTCAGGATTTCATCATTGATGGGCACTTTCAACAAATTGTATATATGAATACGTAGGATTAATCCTACGTATTCATATATACAATTTGTTGAAAGTGCCCTTCAATGCTAGGTCCTTGTTGTTGAATTATATGTTGATTGAAGGGTGGCCTGGCATTGAGTTTCCCTCTGCAGCTCCTTGTTGAATGTCAGGATTTCATCATGCCAATGTTGATACATTTGAATGAGTGTTTTAATGTTTTTTGTAAAAGCACACAGATACTCAGAGGGAGTATTATACCACCTCTTTACATGTATTATTCTTGTCAGATAGGGAAGCAGAAAAACTGCACGGCTACTCAAAGGGAAACAGGATGGGAAAAAAATTGACATAAAGGAAAAATATTGCGCATTTAACTTCGGCAAAGATGCATTTGCTGTTCCCACTCTTCCCCGCCCTCCTGCTCCCTGCACAGATGTAAAACAGATAATTAAGGAAGCAGTGCACCTTATTTTTGTTACAGTAAACAGTAATAGACGGCCCCTTGCTTTACTCGTGCGAGCTTAAGGTTGAGCCGAGTGGCCGCACGCCGTCTGTGACAGAAGCCTCCTCCTCCTCGAGTTCAGCTTTTCGTCTAATAATACTGGACATCAATGTGTTCTCATCCCAATTTGCAGACTCCGAACACCACTCATGCTCATCCACCGCCACATCCACTGCCACATCCACTGCCACATCCACCGCCACATCCACCGCCACATCCACTGCCACATCCACTGCCACATCCACCGCCACATCCACTGCCACATCCACCACTACATCCCCCACCACATCCACCACCACCACCACCCCATCCACCACCACCACCGCATCCACCATCACCACATCCACCGCATCCACCACCACTGCATCCACCATCACCACCACATCCACCATCACATCCACCACCACCACATCCACCATCACATCCACCACCACCACATCCACCATCACCTCCACATCCACCGCCACATCCACCACCACCGCATCCACCACCACCACCACACCCACCACCACTACATCCACCACCACATCCACCCCATCCACCACCACCACCACCGCATCCACCACCACCACATCCACCGCATCCACCACCACCGCATCCACCACCACCGCATCCACCACCACATCCACCATCACCACCACATCCACCACCACCACCACCATCACCTCCACATCCACCACCACATCCACCACCACCACATCCACCACCACTGCATCCACCACCACCGCATCCACCACCACCGCATCCACCACCACCGCATCCACCACCGCGCCCACCACCACATCCACTACAACCACCACCCCATCCACCACCGCATCCACCACATCCACCACCGCATCCACCACATCCACCACCACCACATCCACCACCACCACATCCATCATCACCTCCACATCCACCATGACATACACCGCCACATCCACCACCACATCCATCACCACCACCACATCCACCACCACATCCACCACCACACCCACCACCACCACATCCACCACCTCATCCACCACACCCACCACCATAACTTCCACCACCACATCCACCACCACCATATCCACCAGCACCACATCACCACCACATCCACCACCACATCCACCCCCACATCCACCCCCACATCCACCATCACCACCACATCCACCACCACCACCACCACCACATCCACCACCACCACCATATCCCCTAGATCCATCACCACCATATCTATATGTGTGTGGCTCTGTGTGTGTACGTGCAAATGCAATGTTCTTGGATTTTCGTCCCAATAAAATACGCTGAACATAATCTTCACAAAAGTTATTTACAAACGTTTAAGCTATTGCCATTATAAATTACAATAACTTTTATTTAAGTATTAATTATTTACAAAATTAAAAGCCATTGTTATTTGTAATATCAATACATCTAAGTCACGTAAATACAACACACATTGCATTACAAATGCTATAGGTGTCACATTTGCAAAAGTTAAAACTATTGACATTGTAACTGACAAAGCTATTAATTTTGCTATTTTCAAAACCAACACATAAATAAAAAAAGTGTCATTTACAATACCAATAGCTCAAACTTTCCTAATGCGAGACCTATTGCATTTCCAATGCTTGTTTTGCTTGTGTCCATATTAGATATCACGTGTAGTGATCCCACTCTGTATGAAGTTAAACTAAAAGCTCAGTTCCAAAAGCCTCCAATTTGGACTTTGGGTAAAAGCCAAGTTGGCATTCGGACATGGTGTGGTTGCTTGAACTGGCAAACCCTTAATTTAATTAATTTGTAATGTCCGGTGTCGACCTAAATACCATCACCGAAGATAAGTTAATGTTAAGTAATGCTCCAGGCGAATGAATTCAAACGTGCTTTATTTGTAATATAATGACACACCGGTACATTAAGCAGCGCTCCGGTCACCAGCCCTCAACATGGACAGACCAACTCTCAACGCCACTCTCAAACAGGCTCAACTGTCATAGGACAAGCCATCTGACGCAACATATTCAAATATGGTAAGTCGCGCGGCAGGGACGGGGGTACACAGGGGACAATGTGCGATATGAAAACTGTTAGAGAAAACTGTCAACGTACCACATCTCCTTCCCTAAGAAGAAGAAAACACGAACTGAAGTAAAACACAAAGTCCATGTACTTCATGAACCTGACTACCAGACGCTCATATCAACCGTGCGACTTATTTCTTCCTCGTTGTAGTCATTTGTGTACAGTCCCACATCGGCCCTCTCATAGTTCTCTATTACTGATTCACTGGTGTTTTCCTTGTCGACAGGGCAAGACGGGTCCTCAGATCCCCTGAACTCGTGCTTCTCCATAGACTCAATTTGCATCCCTTTCGCTACCCAATCCACTTCTGGGTGTGGACGCTGTAGGTGTTCTAGTGTCCCTTCACTCCCGTTCTCAGATTCCTCATAGCCCAGCCATTCAAAACAGTCCTTCATGTTGCGGTGCACGAGACTCCTCTTCCTCGCACATCCTCCTTCACATTGGTCTGTGTCTCTCGCTAGATAGTCCTCTTCCTTAGGATTGCACACAGTACTAGGGCCAACGTGATGCCACTGTCCCTAAGATCCATTTCATCCGTAAAAACTTCCTCTTGGCCCTTTCCTTCCTTCCATATAGACGATTGAATTGTGCAGAAAGAGTCGGCAGAGTCCTCTTTACTGCTGTACGCGTATCCTCTCCTGGACCTATTGTGCATTCCGCTCATCTCACCAATAACCTTATGGTGTGGGCTCTGTAGGTGTTCTAGTGTCTCTTCACTCTCTGCTGAGTTTCATTATTGCATGCAAAAAATAGTAATGATGCTGGGGAACATTTTTTTTTTTACAGAGGAAGGAAAGTAGACCTTAAGAGAGACTCAAAATCTAAAACGGTCCACACAAATAAACCAGCTCATTCAAAGGCATTTTATACAGTATTTATTAACTTATTTAAATCAAATACAGTAATTAAGGAAGAAGTGTATCAGACAATGAAAAATACTTTAAAAAAAAAGCAAGCTAACTTGAAGTGGCATGATTTCATAAAAGTGTGGAAAAAATTCAAGATTGTTCTGGCAAATTGTAGCCCTGGCATGTGTAGCAAAAGTAAACCCTTCTATGATTTCTACTCCACAACAGGACTGATTTGATTACATTTCTCAGTTTAATTCAAAGAGGCAGGGTAGCCAGGCCTAAGACAAGGCACTCACAGAAATATTCAGTCAAGTCAAGTCAAGTCAAATAGGCTTTATTTCGACATAAAAAATATCTTAAAAAGCATACATACATAGTAAATTCAATTTTTAACATTGCTAGTTAAAAGGCATAAAAACCCCTGCGTGCTAGGAAACAGCAATTTTTTTCCCTGCCATTTCTGTTAGGGGGATTAAATAAATTACCTAAAAAAGATAGGCCAATAACGGGCCATAAGTTTAAAATCATGATTAAACAATTTGCCTAAGTCTTTTTGACCGGATCCGCCATGCCCACCCAAGATATTTCGAGGTGGCGCATGCAAGAAATGTACGAGTGTCTGTAAGTAGTATTCTTAGTGCCACATTGCAATGTCTGGTGCCCAAGGTAAGACACATCTGTTTCATCCATTTCGTGCGAGGAACCTTGTAGGCAGGGCACTCGAATAACAAATGAGGGACAGATTCACGCCGCTGAGGGCAAAAGGGGCACCATGGAGCAGTCTGATAAGGGATTTTCCAGCGGCATGTGAGCTCCATTACAGGGAGAAGACCTAATCTGAATTTAAAGTACAATGATCTTTCCCATGGGGCAGAGATAGTATCCAAATACAATTCTCTGATCGGGACATCTTTGATCTCCAAGAAGTTTCTAGTCGATTTGCATGACGTTGTCGAAGAGTTTCTTCTGTTTACCACCCACTGCCAATAAAGTTTTTTTATTGTGGATTTGGGCGGGGCTGTCTGTTGGTGCCACGCTTCTTCCAGCCCCAGGTTGGCAAGTAGGGCCTTGATGTCCCTTAGCCATTTTATTTTTGCCCAACCCGGGGATTTGATTATTTCCTGAAGGCCATCCGCATAGCTTGAGAGCTCAGGTACTCTCCAGATGCGTGCCCACAGTAACAGGGGACGTAACTTTGCTAGATCTTCGATCGCCCGACAGCCCGGACAGATGGGCCAAGAGACATTAGACTTCTCAGGAAGGTGTTCTCCGCTCGTATTAGCTCTTTCATATTTGACATCCCCCAGAGCTCTGCCCCGTAGAGTGCTGCGCTTACTCCTCTAGCCGAATAAATGTCCATTACTGCCGCTATTGGTTTTGTAGAAGCTGCTCTCTGCTCTTTCAACAGGACCCCGGTCACTCTCTTCAAACTCAATAGCATTTTGGTCAAGTGACAGTCCCATTTCATGGAGTCCACCAGCCGGATGCCCAGGTAGTCGAACGTTTTAGTCCTTTCCAGTGCAACGGACCCCAGTGTGGGAGGGGGTCCGAGTTTTTGCGGGGGATTCAGAATGAGATATTTTGTTTTATCTGTATTGATACAGAGACCTCTTTGCTTGCAAAAATCGTCAAATCCAGTAAGAAGCTGCTGGAGGCCCATTGGGGATTTTGACGGTAGTAAAGTGTCGTCAGCAAAGAGCAAGGTAGGGATTAGACGGCCTGCCAAACGGGGGGCATCTGCTGGTGACTTTGTTAGGAAGTCCACCACCCCATTCACATAGAGAGAGAATAGGGTTGGGGCCAGTACGCAGCCTTGTCGCACACCACTATTCACCTCTATTTTTGAGGTCTTTTGACCATTTGGCCCCCAGCGTATTTGGGCATAGTTCTTTTCATGAAACCTCATGATCAAATGAAGCAGATAGGGTGGCATGCCAAGGTCATTCAGTACCTTCCAAAGGTTGTTTCTGGGTACCAAGTCAAAAGCCGTTCGGAGATCGATGAAGGCCAGGTATAAGGTACCCTTCCCAATCGTGACGGTCTTCCAATAAATCATGAGCAGCCTTAGCGATTGTTCTATTGTTCCTGTGCCTGCTCTTAACCCAGCCTGGAAGTCCGTAAGTATCATGTTTTCCTCTGCCCATTGCTGAACTCTAGATAAGAGGACCTTGCCCGCTACCTTTTGAGAACAATCTATCAGGCTAATCGGCCTGTAATTGGCTGGATCGTCTCTTGAGCCTTTTTTGTGCAGGGGTACCACCTCAGCGGCCTTCCATGAAGTAGGGAGGGGGGCCCCTGCCATGGCAGCATTTAGTACAGATGCGATTAGTACACTCCAATCATCCGGGTCAGCGCGGAGAAGGTCGCCAGGAAGGCCATCTGGACCAGCTGCTTTACGAGGCACCAAGGATTTTATAGCAATTTCAGCTTCTTTCCTGGTAAACAGACTTTCCTCATAACTCCCATCACCTCGGAGGATCTGTGGTAGCGGGAAGTCCGTTACTTCTACTTCAGATGCTGTGTACAGTTTTGAGAAGTGTGCAAGCCACTGTTCCTCGGTTATATTGCATGTGATGACAGTATCTAGGGGTCTGTTTTTCTTTCGCAATAAGTTCCAGAAGCCTTTAGCATTTTTTTCCATACTGGCGACACGGAGTTCCTGCCAAAAGGCATCTTCCCAATCTCTCCTTGCTGCCCTTAGCGCAGATTTGTAGCTTTTGCGCTTGTTAGCTATTAGAGTTGGATCACCGCTCTTTACTGCCAGTATTAGGGCTCTCTTTCCAGCACGGCACTCCGACGAGTACCAGTCCGATTTGCACTGTCGATTGGCAAGGTTTTTGCTCCCCTTTTTTGACTTGACCATGAACAAATCCCCAATCGACGTCGAAACCTCGCTAAACACTGCTGCAATCCTGAGCGGACTGAGAGGCTGACTTTCCAGGAGTTCACAGGCTGCGGCAGTGACGGCTTTGATGCAGGATAATTTTTCTTCGTCGATAGCCACTTTGTCCCATCTTAGGCGTCTGAGACAATTTGAGGGGACCACCCCCCCAGATGACCTTTGCTCAGGAACGTCGCGATCTCCATAAGATGAGCGACTGTCCCTCCACCAGTGTGTTAGGGATAATGAAAGCGCGTTATGATCACTATCCAGGGAAGGTAAGACTATCATGTCCTTCGTGTGTGCCGACAAGGAAAAGTTTAGAAGAATGTAATCTATCCTGGATGAGTGACCCACCCTATTATATGTGTGAGCCCCCGCTAGGTCAGAGCGTGTTCTCCCGTTGGCTGCTCTCAAGCCAAACTCTAGAGTGAGGGAGTTTAGCTGGACAACTCTAGGTGTCCATCTTTTGACGAAATATTCAGGGTAACAGTAAGAAATGTATCACAAATTAATGACGTTCTACAACAAGGGTTGGCTACCAAACGACCCCAAATATAACCCTCATCAGTGGGGTAAATTAATACAATTGCATGTTATGGAAATTAGTTTCTGCCGATCAATTCAATACATTGGTGATACACTCTATACATCCAGCCAACATGTGTTTCGCTGATGGCTAATTAGCAGCCAACTTCATCAGGGCTGATGTAAGGTACACTATTCTGGATCCTTATAGGGCACAATAAGCCTACTCAATGTGCCAGTTCAAATTCAGGTATTGTTTCATCCAAACGCAAAGTATCACTCACAAAGAGTGCCCCTTCCTTGCATGTGGTACAGGCGTGGATGATAAGTGTCATTTCGTCCACGCCTGTACAACATTTAAGTGTTGGCTGGCTGTATATAATGCATCACTGATGTATTGTTTGATGTATGGTACCTAATTTCCAAGATGTAATCTGGTGGCTCGGATTAAAGATTACAGATACCTCGCGACTCCCTGATTGGACTTTTGACTCTTTTTAAATGAAGAGTTCTCAGAACAATTGCTTTGTACATTCTGAGTTGTATGCATAAAATAAGACTTATTGGGTCCAGAGCAGATTAAGTATCTGGCTTCATCACCACGGTTATAAAATTCGATCCCTAGTTCAAGGGTGGGAAAAATTATAGTCAGACTTGACAAGGAGGGCTTTCGTAAGGCCCCAAACATTTGCAGGCAGTAACCTAGAACACCTCCATCCACGGGCCTTTAACATTAAACTATTCCTTGTTCCAAGAGTGCAAAATGCCACAGCCAGACTCCTACTACATTTAGACTCATGCATTCATATAGTAATATTAGTCCATGCTCTATATTGCTCATTGATAACCAGAGAATCATTTTAAGATTGGTTTGCATTTGCCATGACTAGTGTTCCTAAATTTCTTTGTCTCATCTTGAGCTTCGGAAATCAAGGAAATAATCTGGACGCCTACACCAAACAGCCAGCAGAATTCAACATAAACCAAGGGAAAAAAAACCTTTTGTTAAACTAAAACAAAATTGTTAAAGCATCAGCAAATTAATAAGAATTGAATACAAATCAAAAAGACAAACAAATGAATACACAGTAAAGTGCACTACAAAGTCCAGGCTAGCCAACATTTTTCTACTAACTTAACCAACCATCATCTGACATAGTATCTTAAACTATGCTACAACCACTTGTATTAACTGATAATGTCCCTCAAGCAAAGACCATAAGCACCAAAGGTTAAACAGCTATTCTACAAGGAAGCTCACTTTCACTAGATCATACACTAAGCCACAAAGACACGGGGATGTGGATTCATAGTATTTCAAAGGGGAGGTGTACATTATGCCTTTGTCTGGTGTGTCAGTCACACTTGAAGGTTTCCCTGCCTCAAGTGCACCATGGTTAGGGAACAGGCAATCAGACATCTAGACATGTGTCTAGTGTGGGTGGGTGTCTGTATGGCCTTTTTTGCAACATACCCATATAGGATATCTGGTGCAGCATGGTTAGCAGAACATCAAGACAAACAGACTTTACATTAGGAAACAGACAGAACAGAGAGACAGATCGGCAACTGGGTTCTAATGTTTGCAACATTTTGGTGTAGCTGAATATCTTATTTTAAGCTAGTACTCCAATTGGATTGCAAAGACCTGTGAATACATTGAAATGCTGTAATATGGAATGGCATAGGACTAGGAATCTTTTAAAAAACCCATGGTCATGATCTTTCGAAAAGAACACAAGACATCCAACTGGTAGGTTGTTGGAGTAAAAATAACAAAACACACAAGATGATGGACGGAAAGTTGCACAATGGCAAAACATTCACCCCCAGTCACAGATCTGGGTTTAATCCATCGTTATTTTGCTCACCAAGCCACCCCAGTTCAGACATGGCCATATGCAAATCAGTCTTGACCGTGTAAAAATAACCCATGCAACTTTATGACCGAGTAGATCTTTCCATAAACTGAATTGTAAAGTATAAAAGGAAAAAATGAAATTAAAATGTCAAATAGTAGGTTGAAGTACTATGAAATGTTGCAATACATATGGAGCAGTCTCCCCAGTATCTGCTTTTAAAGTATTTGTATCAAAAATTAATCTGATCTCAAGTTACCGCTCAGTTGTATATGCAGTGTGATGTAATGAATTTGGGAATAAATGGAACCGAACACCGTGAGAAAATGAATTCTAAATTGGGGTGATTGTGAGACCTATGTCATTATTCTATACCATGATACATGCCGGTCAGGTTTCTTTCAATCTAACCATAGCTCAGTCCTAGGTAGCTGTGGCACTAAGCAGTCAGGCTTAACTAAAAAGAAAATAGAGTACAGCATTTATCAGTTCCAAAACAGTCAATAAGTAAGACTCATGATGCAATTAAAAACCCACTCCGATTTTTGAGAATAGAATGTCTTATCTTTAAAAAAACACAACAACAAAATGTGACTACGGCAACGCCCTCTACGCCGGTACCACCGCCAAGCTCCAGAAGAGACTCCAGCGGATCCAAAACGCCTCAGCCAGACTCATCCTCGACATCCCACGAACCAGCCACATCTCCGGACATCTGAGAGACCTTCACTGGCTCCCCGTCAATAAGAGAATCACCTTCCGCCTCCTCACCCACGCACACAAAGCCCTACACGACCAAGGCTCGAGCTACCTCAACAGCCGAGTCAACTTCTACGCTCCCAAACGCCACCTCCGATCAGCCAACCACGCCCTCGCCGCCGTCCCCCGCATCCGAAGAGCGACTACAGGAGGAAGGTCCTTCTCCTACCTGGCCGCCAAGACCTGGAACTCCCTCCCGACCGACCTGCGCCTGACCCAAGACCACCTCTCCTTCAGGAAGAAGCTGAAGACCTGGCTGTTCGAGCAGTAGCGGCACCCCCCCCCCCCCAGCGCCTTGAGACCCTACGGGTATGTAGCGCGCTTTATAAGTGTCACTGATTGATTGATTGATTGATTGATGAAGGATTCAGAGTAACAGTTATTGCAAGGTTTTCATAAATCACTGTAGATGCTTCTATAGCTTTTGCATCCCTGAAGATTAACAGGAGGCTTGCCAGATTAGCTTTTAAGTACATTCACTGATACTTGGCACAAGTAGGGGGGAGTAGGACCAGGCTTTGGGGTCTCTCCCAACAGGTTCAACAACAGAGGTAGCCCTCTCTTTCTGAAGTCGTCTTGGTTCAGCAGGTGTAGTCTTTCTTGGTGAAGACCTTCTTTCTGAACCCATAGATTCAGCAGATGCAGTGTTTCTTCTGTTCTTTCCAAGTCCAGCAGTATTCTGAGGCTGGAAGCCATGGGTGCCACTTTAAAGGCAAATTTGAGTTTGTGGGTGGAGAGGACTTGCTAACCAATGGGGTCAAATTTCCCATCGGGCAACCCTACCCAGTTCAATGCCAATGAAGCAAAACTAGCTCATCGTGCCTTGCTTAACTTTCACAAAAAAATATTATAAAATAAGATCTTTGAGGGCACAGCGTCTGTTTCTAGTATATTTACTTGTTTCTCACTGGGTAATAGGATGAAGCCAAATGAATCCCAGACTTCTACATGCCTGTTACACATCCTCCAAGGTGGGACATATGACACTTCACAAGGATGTGAAAACTGAGAATATTGGAAATACAAGCGGTGTTTATTCTGTCAAAAACAGTGTGCCACCACAAGAACCATTGTCTTGTTAGTGGTTGAAAAGGACTCTGAAATGAGCCCCTCCTCAGTTGGAGAGGAAATGAACTCCCTATCGTGAAAGAATTAGGCACAGAAAATCTAAAGATTGAGTAAAGTCAAAAAGATGCACTTAAAATTATTCAGAGAGAAAAGAACACCTAAAAACAAGCACATCTGAGTTTATGGACCTTTGCTCTGCTGAATCGAAAACTTAACTGCCTTGCACACTCTGCTGAGAACATTTAGACTGTGAAGCTCCAGGCATTCTCAAAAGGAGCAGAGTCTGAATTTTCACCCATAAATAGTGATGGCTCTGCACATTATACCCTGTTTTGCTTTACTTTTGGGGGAGAATTTAGTGTTTCTACCCAAAAACAAGTTTGTAGTTTAAAAGTGGATATCTTGTAAGGTGTAATTAAAAACAGACAGGACATGTCTTCTATAGCCAAGTTTTCCCCTTTGAGATCAATTTCAAAGATAAAGATTGTACCCATAAAAATGTGTCCCAGGACAATGCACTATAGCAGACACTGTATTGTCTATGAATAGAAAACAATAAGGTATGATGGAAATAGTTATTTTAAAATGAACTTTAGGCAACACATTTCTAGAACCGGTATATCCTACTTTAAGGCTAGCAACAATGAACTTGAACTTTTTTCTGTGATAATGTAGAAAGTGAAAATTCTCCAAAGGTTAAATAACAATGCTGAACTCAATCCAGAAAATGCAAAGATTCTAACGTCAAAAAATACAATATCGCAATTTAACTGTAAAAAAAAAAGCCACAACGCTAGGAGCTGAAAAACCACAGATTTCTCCTCATTCATTAAAAAAGATTATATAAATGCCTAAAGTAAATCAATATAGCAGACTCTGAAACAGTTAAAGTAAATTTTTCAACACAGAAGCGTATTAACAAAGCTACAGCTATAACACGTTTTAAGAACAATTACCAGAGAGCAAAAGAGTGAATTATTACCAATGTAGGTGACTACATAACAAAAAATCCAAGATCAGGCATTGACAAACAAGATCACCCTCAGTTGCAATAAATAGGGGCTCTGAAAGACAACTTTATGTCTGATAAACACGAAGGGAGGTAAACAAATGGACTTTATCAAATAATGCAACCACTTTACTGCAGTGTTTCCCAAACTGTGGGACACAGCCAACTTTTGGTGGGCCGGGAAAGTCTAAGCAATGCATTTAGATACCTTTAAATGATGTGTTTATCTTGCCACACCTGATTACTTCAAAGACAGAGGTCAAATGGCAGGCTAGGTCTTCTGGTAAATTGCTGCTTACATGGATTGGGGTTTACTTTTCTTTCTCTGACTGTAAAGTGAATTCGTAACAACTTTGCTGGAGAACAGCAAGTCTGAAAAGAAGGGTTACAGAATGGCGTTTTTTCGAAAAACACAACAAAATGTCAATACATGCAAGGGAACTGTATGCATCTAGCAGTTGGGAAAACAAAAAGGTAGCATTTTTTTGACATTCTGAAGTGTGGTGGTGACAGATTTTAAATTAAAGTCACTAGACTTGGTGATGAAAAAAAGATAAATATTCACAGACAGCTGATTTGCATTCATTATTTGTTTGAGATATAATTTTATAAGTAAAATTGCATGCACGTGCAAAGTTAGTGGCCATTTCAGTGGGAAATATGCGATCTGTGAATGACAATGCACTACTACACAATGCTTTATATTAAAAAAAATCGCCCCTCTTCATGTCCATTAAAAATGGTAGGTGGGTTGAGAAAGTGTTCCGCTATAAAAAGTGTGTTGTGGTTCTACAATATTTTGGAACCAGTACTTTACTGTATACCCCTAATTATCCACATATCCTCATTTTAGTCCTAACCTCTCATCTTAAAGGTTACTTTTGTCATGTCAACCTAATCTACGGTGGGCAAGTAACCGACTCGGTGTTAAGTATTTGATTTTTATTTCTTATGAAAGTGACTCAGGTTGTTTATTATAAGTGTAGTCATGATAACTGGTTTATAGTTGAAAGTCTTATCACTTTTTAAATTCAGTGGTTTACCTCTCCTAATGAGATGCCGCTTGCAGTTTCTTTTTTCGTTTGAAGGTGCTTTCAACAGAAATTACATTTGGAAAACCTCAAAAAGCTGCGGATATAATTATTCCACAAAAGATTAAAATTTAAACTTTCAGTCATCGGCTCACATTTAGATCTGGTATGTGTCTTTTCACAAGTGTGTGAGGCCAGCTTTAAATACTACACACAAACATTTGCATTTTAAGCCATGCAACAATATTCAATCACCGAATAATCAGTTAATAAAAAAGTTATTACAGGTCTCACCCACATTCAGTAAGCCCAGATCGTCTTAATACAGGAGTTAGAGGCACCTCAGGGCAACCAAAATTAGCCAATTTCTGGATTCATATGCACAAATTCGCACTTATAACACATTCTGAATCCTATTTGTCTGTAAAGCGCTCTAATACACAGAATGGTCTGTTAATGGTGATTTTAAGTTTGTTTGGCTTCCCTGTTACTTCATACTTGCACACTAGAGAAACATATTTATTAGTTCTAGTCTCCATTAGGCACCATCCGCTCTTTGCAGAGGTCAATCTGTTTTAGAAGGTTCCTCCCCCCCATGGTGATGTGCTAGATCTTTTTTTTTATAAAATCTTATTTATGTAGGTTGATAGGGTATAGCGTAGAGACCACTCACCATTTCCTCATAAGTACAACTGTCATGTTGTACATTGAAAGACCAACATGAAGGGCCAGGGCAGGGAACCTGCAAAACAAAATGAGATGGAAATCAATTGTGAAGCGTGCTAGGTTTAGTATTCTGTACAGATCCAACATGTTACTTTTCAATGCTGGAGTAACTGCGATGCGCTGGGTATTTGCATCCATGAAGTTTGCAATCAGAAATTTATGAAAGACCAAATAGTTTACAGAATTTTAATCTGGAACAGATTTCATGGCTAGAAACTGAAGCATGTTGCCTCCAAAAAATACAACAACTTAACATTAGGTTACGTATCGGCAATGAACGCTCAGCCAAAACTACAGACTGTAGAAGTGCCATATGCCTTTATCCACTAGCTCTCTTAGCACACCTTACAAAATAGGAAGGATACTTCTAAACACACGTGTGATGTTTGTTGCCACCAGTCACTGCTCTTACTATTTCATAAAGCAGCACAAAGTGAACTCCAGTACTTACCAACCAACAACCAGAAGAGCAGATCTTTTCAACCAGCTGCCTAGTTTAATACACACCCTATCTGTCATCAAAAAGGCAAACTGCCAACTAAGGTCATTATACTGGTATTTTAAGGCACAGAAAAAGAAAATGAAATAGGCAAAGGGGCCAGAGGCCATATTCGTGGAGGAGGGGTACTAAAGATGCATGTTTGGTGTATAAAAACATTAACTGGATGAAGAGCAGGACATTCTAAACATGGGCAGTAGAAAGCAGAGTATTAACTTAAAAGTTAAGGAAATATAACGAATAACAGGTGTTCTTATTTTGATACAAATTGTCAAAGAAGTAAAAATAAAATTACATAGCTACAGATTTGGCACATATGCTACATATTACTCAAACAAACAATTACGCTCTTTTCTCATTTCTCCTGTATAAATCACATAATCTTCAAATAGTAAGAACCTTATTAACCAGAAACAGTACAGTGAACACAAAAACCATACTGTTAATTACTGTCTGATTTTTTTCCCAAATTGTTCAAGCTTAGCAAAGTTCATCAAATTGTAAAAAATATTGATGTTTTAAAATGTTGTTTGAGGATGTATAGACCATTTAAAACGGCTATTTTTTCTCTAAGACACTGCTCAACTCGGAGTTGTGTTTGAGACTCTAGATGCCAAGTTGGCCTGTATTTTTTATGTGGCAGAAAGATTCAGACCCGTAATTTTTCGTTTGTTGGACTCCAGATCTCTATCTTTCTGTCACATACATTCCCATAGCATGTTGTGAGAGGAAAAAAAAATCAACTGAGAATTCGTCTAAATGGATAATGTTTAGAATGCTATTGGAAATCCAGTAAAGGGAGAGGATGTAGGTGACAATCATGATGGCTATTGGGATCTGCTTGAGGAAGGCTGTAAAATAATTTTTTTCTAGAACACAAAAAAATGTAAATGTCTGTAAATGAACTGTGCTGACGATCAAATCAATGCATTGGGTGATGACATTTCCACACATTATCGTTTGTGCGCTGTATATGTAATGTAAATGTGATTTGTAAAGTGCGAACTCTTTCCAGAGGTTTCTTGGTGCTATCAGAGGTGAGAATAGGTGCAGTTTAGTTGGAAAAAGAGGCTGCTTGCTGGGCCTTGGGGTCTGCTAGTCTTGCAAGAAAAGCCAAGTTTTTAAAGCCTTTCTAAGGACTATGAAGGAGGGAGAAGCGTTTAGTGTCAATGGTAGGCTGTTACAGAGCAATGCAGTGGTCCAGAAAAAGCTCTTGCCACCCCTAGTGATCTTCTTAAATGAGGGAACTGTCAGGTTCGTGGCAGAGCCAGAGAGAAGAATCCTTCCTGAGGTATACCAACTAAGCTTCTGCTTTAAGAGTAAAGGTCTATGGCCATGCAGTGCTTTATAGGCCAGGCATAAGGCCTTGAACTTGCAGCGTTGTCTGACGGGTAGCCAGTGGAGTTTCCGAATGGCTCATCTAGCAGATTCGGATTTTGGAATTTTGAAGAGGAAACGTACGACTGCATTTTGCAGAGTTTGGAGCCTTTTCAGGGGACCTATTGCAAGGTTAAGGCAGAGACGATTACAAAAGTCAGGCCTTGAAAGTATCAGGGCAATGATCACAGTTCTGGGGGAGGAAATTTTTCGATCTTTTTTTACCCGACTCAGAGAGCCAAAAGAGGCGGCTGTAATTCTGTTCACCTGATCTTTAAGCTTCAGTTTGGATCCCTAGGTTAGGAAAACGGGCCACCAGAATCTCATGGTTGACCGTATCGAATGCGTGGAGAGGTCCAGCAGGATAAGGGCTGTCGTCCCCCTCTTATGCAACTTTTCTCTGATTTCTTCCGTGGCTATTATCAAGGTGGATTCTGTACTCCGGTTTTTCCTGAAACCGTGTTGTGTATCGTCTAGAAGAGAGCTTTCTTCTAAATATTCTGAAAGTTGTATATTCAACATTTTCTCTGCCACTTTGGCGGTAAAGGGAAGCCTTGGTATAGGGCGATAATTGTTAGGGTCCAATGCATTTAAGTTGTCTTTTTTTTTTAGAAAGACAGAGGCCAGGATACTGTATAATTTTACGTAATGGTCGTTTCAATTGAAGATGTGTGGTCTGTACTGGCAATATGTTACCATACCATGAATACTCCACTGTGCACCACTAAACTCATGCCAATGCACTCTACATCAGTTCACACTACGCCACTCCACACAGTGTTACTGCACTCTTCTCTGCACCACTTCACTCTATGCCAGTGCAGTCAACCCCACACTACTTTACTATGAGCCACTGCACATTACGCCACCCTACTCTAACACTGCACTATACACCACTCTAATCTAATCTACTGTGCGCCACTGCACTCTACTCTGCACCACGCCAGGCCACTGCACTTTATACCAATGCATTCTACATCACTTTACTCAAAACCAATGCACACCACGCCAATCTACTCTGCACCATTGCACTCTATTCTACTCACCACCACTGTACTCTATGCCACTGCTCTCTGCGCCACTCAATACCAATGCACTCTACTGTACTTTGCACCACTCTACTCTATGCCAGTGCACTTTACCCCACTTCACGTGGGTCCCGTGCTCACTACGCCACTGGAGTTAAGCTATCCTGGCTGATGACGTCTGATAGCCAGAAACCGGTCCTAGGATGCTTGATTCCGGTCCAGGGAAGACATGGCTTGGCAGTTCGGGCTGGACTGTTCCCATGAGGCACAGGGTCAAGACTGATTTGCATATGGCCATGTCTGAACTGGGGTGGCGTGGTGAGAAAAAGAACGATGGATTAAACCCAGATCTGTGACTGGGGATGAATGTTTTGCCAATGTGCAACATTCTGTCCATCACCTTGTGTGTTTTGATGCACCACTGCACTCTTTACCACTGCACTCTACTCTGAAACAATCTACTCTAGGCCACTCTGCATCACCCCACTCTATGTAATTACATTCTACCTTGCACAACTCCACTCCATGCCACTTCACTCTACTCTGAAAACACTGCTCTCTTCACCACTGAACTCTACGACACTCTACTCTGCATCGCTCCACTCTATGCCACTGTACTCCACGCCAATCCACTCAAAGACACTTTACTCTACTCTGAAACACACCACTCTATGCCACTGCAGTATACACCACTGTGTGCCACTCGACTCTACTTTGCAACACGGCTCTCTGGCACTAAACCCTACACCAAAGCTCTCTACATCAATTTACTCAAAACCAAATTACTACGCCACTGAACTCTATGGCAATCTACTCTTCACCACTGTACGTCACTATACTATACGCCACTGCACTCCACACCAATACACTTTATGTCACTCTAGTCTACACTGCTGCACTCTACAACACTCTACGCTGCAGCACGGCACTCTGTGCCACTGAACTCTTTTCTGCACCACACTACGCCACTGTATACCAATGCACTCTACATCCCTTTACTCAAAACCAATGCACTCCCACGCCAATCTACTCTGCACTCTACATCACTGCGCCACTCCACTCTATGCCTCTCTCTCTACTCTACTCAGCACCACTCTACTTTATGCCAGTGCACTCTATCATACTCTACTATTCCCCACTGCACTCTACACCACTCCATGCTACGCCATTCCAGTCTGCGCCATTCCAGTCTGCAACTCTGCACTCTATGCCAATGCACTCTACGTCACTACTCTATACCACTCCACTCTACCCAGCACCACTCCACTGTACCCTGCACCACTCCACTCTACACCACTTCACTCTACTCTGAACAATCTACTCTACACCACTGCATTCTACTCTTTAATGTACCACTCCGTTCTATGCTAGTTCAATCAATGCTACGCCACGCTACTCTACACCATGCCACGGCTCTCCACCCTGCATCACTATACTCTACTGTGCACCACTCCACTCTACTTTGAAACAATCTAGTCTACGCCACTGCACTCTACGCCACTTTACACTTTACCACTCTATGTCTTTGCAGTCTACTCTATGTCACTGTGCTCTAAACCACTGCACTCTGCACCACTACACTGCTCCACTTCATTCTAAGCCACTGCAATCTACTCTACACTGCCCTACTCTATGCCACTGCACTCTATGCTACTCTGAGTCACTACAACCTATGTCAGAGCAACAATACTCAAAACCAATGTACTCTACACCAATCTACTCTGCACCATTCTAGGCCACTGCCCTACTCCACTCCACATTATTATGTTCCATTCCAATAATCTCTGATCCACTGATACTCTATTCTACTGCACTCAGCTCCACTCTATGCCATTCTACAACACTACTCCACTCTACGACGCTCTATGTCACTCAATACCACTTTACTTCACTCTATTCTATGACACACTAGTCCACTCTATGCCACCCTACTCCACTCTAGGACAATCTACTCCGCTCTACTCAACACCCCCTATGCCACTCCACTCTGCTCTTCACCACCCCACGACAATCCATGCCACTCCACTCACCTCAATCCAGACACTGTACTCCGTGCCACTCAACTCTACGACCTACCACTCTACGACACTATTTTCTGCAAAACATGCTTGTTTTAACATTTCTTTAAGAGTTTTCCGTGGACCTGCGGACAGTTTCATTAACAAATGGGGAAATCGCTATTTGGTAAGGATGACCTAAGCACAGTCCTTCCAAATTTAGAATGCATTTCTAAACCCATTTACAATGCAGCTACCTGTTGCCAAATCACAAAATGGATTTAGTACATTTAAAAAACATAAACAAATTTTAAAAAAAAGGATTTAGCTGTAACAACTCCTATGATTTAGTGAAATGCAGGCAAAGCAACCACTAAAAGGCTTTGTACAACTGGCCGAGCATTTCTGCAATCTGTATTAAAGTACATGGACAATTTCATACAATATTTTACTTTACAGAAACATGAAAACACCAATGAGCTCAGCTTTCGACTTTTTCAATACACTAGACGTCTTAAGCACAGATCAATTGACTGCAAGCACAAGGTATATGCAAGGCCACTGTTATTATGCATCAAACCAGCACAAATTATGTGGCGTGGAAAGGGCCATGTAAGGAGACTATCGTACGGCATTGGTAATTAACAAATAATGCATTTTAACATAGTAAGACAGTAGTTAAAAACAGATTCCATTGCTTTAGAAACCTAGTCTACTACCCCGAGCAAGGAAACTACACATACTTACATGAATACACAAACACACACACTAAGCTGATAACAACAATTGACTTGCATTAGAACACCGTGTTTAATTTGGAAATAGCAAATCCTCTTCGACCTAGCAGATAAACTGTAAAATACATAATTGTTCCAATTTTAGGTCTCTCCTGTTGCATCTACACTATGGGTTTGAAGCCCCGCCCATCTTTTTCTTAGGTTCCTCCAACTGCCCTTTGTAAATGCCAGCTTTTATTTGGTGAATGCGCTTAGCAATTCCTCCTTTTAGACTTTTTGTACCCTCTCATGAGGACTGCCCTTGTAACGTGTTCTTACTTTTCAGGTTACTTAGGATACTTTGAGAGCCCTCTTCTTTTGTTGGCCTGCCTCTGTTAGTGTTAAGTGTTCTGTTTACTTCATGCACCAGCTTCTTTTATTTGGCGTCATCCCGTGTGTTTGAAATGTCTTGCTTTTCTTTCTGTACGCATTTCAC
This sequence comes from Lissotriton vulgaris, assembly GCF_964263255.1. Taxonomy (NCBI): domain Eukaryota; kingdom Metazoa; phylum Chordata; class Amphibia; order Caudata; family Salamandridae; genus Lissotriton; species Lissotriton vulgaris. The sequence goes on along the minus strand of NC_141694.1, from coordinate 1,250,491,125 downwards.
CTCTCCAGATTACTGTGCGTTTGAAATGTTGTTTTTTCTTTCTGTACAGATTCAGTGCAAATAACATTTCGGCCATTGTTTTATTTACATTGCAGATCAGCATTTCTCTACATTTCTTTAGGTACGGGAGAGCCGATGCAGAGACTGGACCCTGTTCGCCAGTTCCAAAGTTGACAGCTCTTGATGTTCTGCCACATTCTCTCACTAAAACAATCAGCATCTTTTTGGTGTTTTGGTCTCCTTTTGTTTCCCTGACACACCCACCACGTATTCAATACCCTGGGGGTGTCTGCTTAGTAAGGATTTCAAACAACACTAGTTTACAATGATTCTTGTCTTTTCAGTTTCGTAATTCTTAGCAAACGTTTTGAAATTGGTGTCATTTTTTTTCCTAGAAAGACCTCTGCCTATGGAGAGGCGACAACACAATTCCTATTAACAGCAAAACTTGTTCATTCTTTCCGTGGTAATGTTGAGCAGCTTATTGTAAGAAAATGTGAGTGCTTCTGAGTGCCATTAAAATTATATGTTCAATTCTTTGATAAATGTATTGTTTTCCACACGCGCCTTAATTGAATTCATAGAAAAAGTGCACCTTGGCCCAAGTTTTCTTCTGGAATTATTCATTCTTCCAACATATACTAACATTTCTGACTAATTCTAAATGGCTACTGCATTTATTCGGAAACCGGGGCTAGTGATTTTTCCTTCCTTCATTTCTGTGGTGACATTTAAGTTTAGCTCTGGAAACATTTAGTTTCCCATTAGTTGTTTCACCTTCCAGGAGCTGGTTACGTGGATGGTAATTGGCTGCAGTGGTAGGAGGTCCCTCTGGCCAGTGGTTTGCTGGATGCAGTGGCTGGTTCATTTGTATTAAGCAATATTAAGCAAGAACAGAAAATAGGGGAGCAGCATGCCATATATGGACCAGCTCTCTTTCCCTCTAATTGCACCTCTGTCAGTTATGAGGATGTTACTGGTGAGAGACATCTATTCGACTCCTTTTGTCAATTAGAGACACTAAATTATGTGTCTCAGTCTGGCCCGACTAGACGATGACCCCCCCCCCCCCCCCAGACTGGACCTCTCACCTGCTTTAACTACTTCAGCAGAGCACTCCAACAAAATACAAGACACTAGGGTAATTGCTGCTCGCCAGTAATTCATTGAAATAACTTGTTGAGCGAAAAATTCGAAAGCATTTTGTGTATGAAATGTAAGCAGTCCAGTTCTGGAATTCAGGGGCAATGTGTGACTGGTATTACAAAGTTAGTTGGTTGCATTTCATTTGCAAAATGCTTGCAGTTTTGTTTGCCTCTTGCCCGTCACCGACTGCCAGTCATAGATGCACAAGGAATAACATGAATATTTACTGGTATAAGCTTGCAATATTGCTTCTATGAACAATTTGGTATTTAATAATCTTGAATGTGTTATTTATGGAGTGGTAAAGTTTGATGATCATTTCATGTGCTGTTAAAACAATGCTGTATGTCCGGCTTGTTCAGTTGGCATCTGTTTATCCAAGCATCGAAATGATGCTGGAATAAGACATGCTGGTGTTGTGAAATCAGGTACAGTCAAAACAGAAGCTCTATAGCAGACTGTTAGTGGCTATTGATTGGTTATGGTGAGTGGCAGCAGCAAAGGAAAAAAAAAACAATTTTCTGAACCACCGTTGCCAACACTGGAAAGAGTGAATGGGAGAACAAGTAAAGCCCCTGGAGGTAAATGCATTCAGAAATTGCTTAGTGTTTTGGACAACGTACTTGCCTATACAACGGTTTTGAGTGCTGCCATTGGAAACCTCTCTTTGTATGTTATACGCTCTGCTTGTACCTCAGCCAGTGCTCTGCGCGCCTGTGACAGTTAGCCCTCCAAAACCACGGCCAGTGTCCTTGTACCATAACACGCACCAGAGTGCAACAGGTGCAGCAGCACCAGGCTCACACGTTTGGGGGACCTGCTACTCCAAATTCAGTGGTTATTATCTACTCAAAACTAGGCCACAGGATACCATTTTTATTGCTCACTTTAGAACTCCATGCGCACTTGTTGCCCCACTAGCATCACAACCAGTGCAGAACAAAACGTGTTTAACCACAATCAGAACTGGTGTGCAACAGCACAGACCAGAGCCAGTGCTCTCACAGCACAGGCCACACAATGGTCGCCGCTCCTGCAACGGCTGATCATGCAACAGCCAGCGCCCTCGCCCCACAGCCAGTGTTTGCTCACCACAACCTTTCAGGTGGGTGAGCCACTGAAAGCTTGAACCAGGCTGAATCCTGGCTCTGCTCGAGGTCCTGTTAGAACCTCAAGCCCTTTTCGAGCCCAGCTTTCACATTTTTTTTTTAACTGTGTTTTTATTGCAGATATATATAAAACATACAAACAGTTGTTTCGAATGTCTCGTCACCTAGCAGTGTCCTACACCAGCTACAATACAAGCTTCACACAGCCGTTTAGCCCACATCCCGGAGGCCGGGCGGCAATAGCTAATGAATGCCGGATTAGGAATCACAAAAGGAAACAATGACATCTGCTCAGCAAAACGATCTGGTATCTGCTTTTCCGTTTCTCCCCCTCCCCTGACCCAAACAAATAACTGGCCTAATGCCCAAATGATAAGGTAAGTAGTACGAATATAAGTAGGTGGTCCGCCTCCCGGCACCCTGTACATCTGCCTCACGTAAACACCCCTCAATATAACAACCACTAAGCAGGGAGGCATCTTAACCAGTCATCTGACTTGAATGTCACATCTGCAACCTTTTCTTACTGTACTCCCATATGCCAGCATTAGGGCCCCCGATAACACCACCCATACCCTCCCCCCCCTCCCCCGATTACTGCTGGTGTGGGCCCAGTTTCATTATGTCCACTCCTAAATGAAAGAGACCTGTAGGATCACTACTCTTCTAATATTGTATCGCCTGGAACTTCAGTTAAAACCTCCCCTCCCGAATCCTCTTGAGTTTCTTGATAGTTGCGTAGTGTACGTACTAATTCTTCCCATGCTCGTGCCATCTCCAGACTTTTCACATTAGCTGTGCGGGCTGCCTGTCTGAGCCTAACAGTACCTTCACCACGGGCCCATTTAAGTAAGTCGCTCGCCCACCGTCTGCAAGAAGGACCCCCCTTCGACTTCCAGTGCCAGGTTATTTCCCTCTGGTCTAAAATGAGACCTAAATCGATGAATTTGCTAGTGATTTTGTTCCTTTTCGTATGAGGAAAGCAAAGCAGCAAACAAGTCGCCTTATCAAAATCCACCTGCCGGTCAGTGACTGTGTTAAGAAGTGCTCCCACCTCAGACCAATAGAGCCCTAGCTTCGGACACTCCCACAACATGTGATCCAGTTCCACGGCAGGCATCGAGCATCTAGGACACGCTGCATCCTGCACCCGGAAATACCTTCGTATCTTCCCTGGCGTAAGGTAAGCTCTATGCACTATAAAAAAAACGTACTTGCTGGAATCTGGCATTCCTACACCCCTTCCACGTCCGTCTCAGGATATGACCCCATGTTGTATCCGGTATGGGTTTCCCCACACTTGCCTCCCACTTTTGCTTCAGGACCGTCAGCGGTGCCATACCCTCGCGTAACATCCGAGAATGTAAGCATGTAACCGCCTTAAACGTGCCCGCTGCCATCACCACATATTGGCAAGCCATTGTGGTCCTTGGCTCTGCCTGCCCAGCCTTCCAATGCTTCCTAATCGCTGTTGTGATAGCCATGTGCAAGAGGAAACTGCCATCGGGGAGGCCAAATTGGTCCTGCTCGAATGGGTACCAACTCGCCGTCAGCGTAGAGGTCGCCTACCATAAGAAGCCCCATCTCTTCCCACTCCATGAGCGGGGACCAGTCCCCTCCATGGGGTAATGCTGTTAGCATGCCCAGCGGAATTTCAGGTGCATACGGGTGTACTACTCCCGCCCTCTTTTGGCTCTTATTCCAGCACATCCTCAGGGTCTTCTCCTCTAGGGTTAAGTCCCGTAATACTAGCCTTTGCTGCATGACGATATACGAGAGTATATGCCTCTGTACTCCCGTCCCTCGAGTGTGGTCTGGGCCCCTGAATTCTCTAGCAACATTCGGTGTTAGGATCTGCAGCTGCGCTGCTAAGTAGTAAAGCTCGAAGTCAGGAACTGCCATTCCCCCTTCCGATTTTGGTCTCAACAGCGTATCCAGTGCCACCCGCCTCCGTCCATGCCCCCATAAGAAGTCAATTTTGAGCATCCGTAATACTCTAAAGAACCGGGGAGGTATCCATATGGGCAGTGTACGGAAATAATAAAGCAGCCGGGGCAAAGCCACCATTTTAAGCAGCGCCACCCTCCCTACTACTGACAGGGGAAGAGTTGCCCAGAACTCCCTACAGCCCCTCAGGGCCCCTCCAACATGTCCGCGGCACCATGATAGATCCGGACTCCTAAATAGATGAAGCACGATTGCTCCCATGGCAGACCAGCTGCCAGTGGTGGTTGGGGCATATCCACCCGTAGCGGAAAAATACAAGTTTTAGTCCAGTTCACCCTAAGACCCGATAGCCTTTCAAATTCCGATAGCAAGTCCATTGCCCCATGCAGCGCTACTGTTGTGTCCTCCAAAAACAACAACAGATCATCTGCATATAATGAAAAGTAATGCGGAGTACCGCCACACATGAGGCCTCTGTATGCCGTCCCCGTTCGCGCTCTGGTCGCCAAAGGTTCGATTGCTAACGCAAACAGCAAGGGCAAGAGTGAGCACCCCTATCTAGTTCCCCTCCGCACCGGGTATCCTGCAGATATCATAGATCCCAATCGCACCCTAGCAGTAGCGAAGGAGTACAGGATCCTCGTCCAACTGCGAAAACGCTCACCTAAGCCAAAATTCTCCAACACCTTATCTAGGTAATCCCACTCCAGGCGATCAAATGCCTTTTCTATGTCTACAGACAACACGGCCGGCATCATATCCTCATCCCAGGTACTCCCAAACACTCGTACGAGGCGTCGGATATTGCTCGAGGTATTCCTAGTCGGGATAAACTCTGCCTGATCCACGTGGATTAGTGCAGTCATGTGGGGCAGCAGTCTTGTGGCCAGTATGCGGCTCAAGATTTTATAGTCCACCGTCAGCATGGACAGGGGTCTATAGGCGGTCACATCACTACTCTCCCTCCCAGGTTTCAATAAGGGGACAACCATCGCCTCTCTCATGGATTCCGGTGGTGGTCCAGCTCTACCGCCTCATTATACACCTCCACTAAGTGCGGCGCCAGGAGGTCGATGTATTTTACATAGAATTCTATTGGTAGGCCATCAGTCCCTGGTGTCTTGTTCCGAGCCATTTGCTTAATTGCTCCCCTAACCTCAGCCAAGGTTATAGCCTGGCCTAGATTCTCGGCATCCTCGTCATCTAACTGTGGGAGTTGAGTTCCCACCAAATAGTCTTCCATGTCCAGTGTGCCCGCCTCCTGGTGTCTCTGATAAAGTGACTCGTAGTAGCCCAAGAAATGCGAGATAATCGCCCTCTGGGAGTAGACCATTCCTCCTGCCTCTGTGCGCACGCTTAGAACCGGGCACCCCCCCTCGTCGGGTTCGCCATTCTCGCTAGTAGTGTACCCACCTTGTCCCCTCCATCATGAACCTTTGCTGTATATTGCCTGTAATCATAGCTCCGTAGCCTCTCTGTTTCCGCCGCCACTAGTTCTTTAGCTGCTATAAGCTGCTCCTGTAAGGCCCTCTGCTCTGGTCTCTGTTTCTCCACATCCCGCAATGCCTTCTCTGCCTTTTCTACATCTGCCAGTACCACCAGTCTTTCCCCTGAGTTCTTACAAATGCACAACCCTCTCACCACCACTTTAAATGCATTTCATTCCACAGCTCTGGTAAACGCCGTATCTTTATTTATCGTGAAATAGCGTTCAATACCATCTCTAATTTCAGAGCCAAAGACCTGATCCTTCAGAGTGTCCGGTTGCAGTTGCCAAGTGAGGATCGCGGCCATCTCACGCTCTCATTTAAAGGACACCAACTGAGGATTGTGATCGGAGATGGTCCTAGCCAGGTATTCAGAGTGCGTCGCCAGCTGTGCTAACGAACTGCTACATAAGACTGTGTCAATTCTAACATGCAGTTCATGAAGTGCCGAAAAGAACGAATAATCCCTATCTTCAGGGTGATGTTCCCGCCACACATCGACCAATCCCCACCTGTCTTGCCAATCTACCCTCTGCCTCGCTATCCGGCGGGCCTGTGAATCAGCCAATGGTGGGTGCGATCTGTCTAATGATGTATTAGTGATTGAATTGAAATCCCCCCCCAGTAGGACTTGGCCCGCCAAAAAATGTGCTAGTGTCCCCGATAATTTGTCCAGGAATCGGGGTTGGTCTGTGTTCAGGACATAAATACTGCAAAGCACCACATCCCTGCCAAACAATCTCCCTTCAACCGCTACATATCTGCCCTCCGGGTCAATGATACTATTTGTGGCCTGGAAAGGAATCCCCGCCCTCACCCACACCAGGACTCCCCTGGCAAACGCAGAATAGGTGGTGCCAAATATTTGACCCCGCCATCGCCTCTGCAACGCAGCACACTCCTGTTTGGTGAGGTGGATCTCCTGAAGCAACGCTATCTGGATTCCACGTCGCACCAAAAACGCATGCACCTTGTGGCGTCTGGACATAGTATGCAATCCACGTACGTTCCATGTAATACATTTCAGTTCAGGTAATGTCCCCATTGCAGTAATCTTTTAACATCTCCCTCCCCAATCTCCGCCAGCCCACACCAGACCCAAGGAACCCCAAACCGTCAACACCCCTGGCAACACCCTCAACGCACCCCCCCAGAACAGGACCCAATAACATAGTACCAGACCCCATCCAAACTTCCTCAACAAGTCACCCCAAACTATCCTGCAGTAGTCACCACAGGTGGCCTTAAGGGCAATATGAGGGTGGACTAGCCCGACAGGTGGCAGTCGTGGCCCCAGCCCCTAGCCTCACAATCCCCTCAACAACATGGTACAGCTATATTGTTCAAATATGTTACCACCAGCTCCTGCACCGCCAGATTCAGTCCGCAGACGGCGGCCCATAGAAAGGGTCCTGTCACATACAAGTCATCCACTGTTCTGGGTGTCACTTCTGGGCCCTTGGAGCTGTCCGCATCCGAGAGTTCAGTACCAGATTGCCTCTTGTCCTCATCGGTGTCCGATCCCCTGGTCGAGTCTTCCTTTTGCGAGCCCGTTATTGCCGCCGCCGCCTCCAGAGCCCCCCGCCTGTCCGCCACCAGTTGAGCTTTGTTTTTGTTGCGGAGACGCTGGGATTGGTGCATCCGTGGCGGTTTCGGCTGTTCGCGTTCTCCCTTGTGTCTACGGTCAGTACCAGCTCTATACGATTCAAGCCAAGACCAAGCGTCTTCTGGCGTCAAGAAAAACTGCGTCGAACCATCCAGGATCCCCCTCAGGTTGGCCGGGAACAGCAGCGAGTATTGGATCCCCTCATCTTGAAGCTTCTTCTTGGCAGCTAGATACGAGGCCCTGCGCCTCTGTACATCCTGAGTGTAGTCCGGGAAAATTGTGACAGCGCGGTTCTCCACCGTGAAAGGCCCCCCTGAGCGCGCATTTTGGATCAACAGGTCTCTATCCTTATAGTGGAGAACTCTGGCCACCACAGGCCAGGGGGGGGGGGGGTTGGGGGGGGGGGGGGGAAGAAGGAGGATAGACCCTCCGGGGCTACATGCGTTTTGAACCAGTTCTCCAAATAGGCCACCATGTCCGTGCCTTTTATTTTTTTCCGGCAGGCCTACCACCCGTACAATATTCCGCCTATTGCGACTTTCGGATTCTTCAGCCCTCTTCTCTAGAGTCGCTAGGCGTTGCAATGCATTTTCTAGCTTGCGTTCCACCGTAGGTTTCAAATCCTGGAGGGCCACTTCATGATCTTTAACCTTGTCCGCCAATTTTGGCCACTTCATGATCTTTAACCTTGTCCGCCAATTTTGCGTGATCCGCTCTCAGGAGTCCCTGTCCTGTTGCCACTTGGGTTATATCTTGATGTAGAGAGTGGCGGCAATGGCCTCCAGGATTTTATCCAGGCGCTTGGTCAACCTCTGTTCTGAGCTCGTACCTGCAGCCTCCCCCTCCTCAGCACGGACGTCGTCATGCTCCATTGTGTCTTCCTTTCTAGGCTTCAGTTTCATTTCACGTAACGGTGTGACCCAGCAATCCACAGGCGAGTTTCCTTCAGCGGATAAACGACACCACCACCATCGCTCCTGATTATCACGTCCACCGTGTGCCGCCAGTTGACACCAGATATCGTCAGCTTGTGTACCCCAGAGGCCCACCGTCCACCAGGGGTCGCCTGCACAATACTGAACTCCAGTCACAAATGCTTCCAACTCCACCTCCACCTCCACCTCCAACTGCGAGACTCCCCAAGCGACATAGAGCGTTCACCCCTCTCCACAATGCCGCCCCAGGGTCCAGAGACTGCGCTGTATTCGGACTCCATGCCAGCCGTTATGCCACTGCTCCCTACGGGACAGCTACCCCGAAATATCGCAATCACCGTGCCGGGGCCCAGCAATGTTCTCACACCCCTACGCCCCTCACTGCATTCCAATCAGCAGCGGGCCAGGTTTCTCCAGGTGTGCACCGTGTCCAGCATTCCCCTCCTTCATTCCAACCTTGACGTGGCGGATCCGTCCATGTACCGTGTACTGTGGTGGGCAATATAAAAGTGTCTCCCGCAGCCCAGCTATGTCGCTTCCATGTCCACGCACCTCGGCTATGCAGCGCCACTGGCCTTTCCCCATCCACACCCCCACTGCGCCAGTATAAGTCCCGCAGCACTCCTCTCCTCCGGGCCAGGGGGCGATCCCACCGCTCTCCTCATCTTCGCCGGCACTTCGCACACTATATGCCGTGCTCGTCTCTCCGCCCAACACCCGTGGATGTACGGGGCCTCCGAGTCCGCTCTCCCAGGGGTGCGCTCCGTATGCTGCGCTCACAGCCGCCCCTCAGCTTGATTGGAGCCTACAAACCATCAGAGTCAAGCCAACAGGTAAGGCTCCTAATCCCAGTATGAGCGGCATCACATCACCAGGCCGCCGGGGGACACCCGCTGCATCTCGCCACTGCTACAGGCCGCCCGATCCGCCGTCTCTCCTGGCACCATCTTAGAAGCCCCGGACGGAATGTCCGCTCACCGATTCATGAGCCGGCAACCGTGGTAGCTAATTACTTGGGGCACCACTCCGGGGCGGCTATAGTCCGCAGTGTGCGCTGAGCATGCGACCGTAATGCGGAGCCGTACCGGCCTAGATCGCCCAGGGCTCCGCTGCTTGCTCTCAGTTGCCGAGCACCGCTGCCATTTTGCCTTCTCCTCGCCCTCCGCTCCGCAGGCGAATTCCGCCCGCAGCAGAGGCATCTCAGAGTCCCTCACGAGCACCGCTCCGCGCCGGCCGGCTTCCTCAATCGTTCCGGGGGTCAATTTTGTGGGTACAGCAGCACCAGCCGCTGTTTATCAGGATAATTTATGGGATCGGGCACGGAGCTAGCCGCTCACGCCGCCTCCACCATCGGCGCCCAAGCCACACCCCCCAGCCCAGCTTTCATTTGGCTTCTAACTGCCTTTCTCTACCCAGGATGTGGCATTACAGTCCGAGATGCTAACTGGGGAACCAGGTTAGAGTCTTGGCATCAACTCAATATCCTGCGATTCTGGGCGAATCACTTAAAATCCCCATCCCTATAAACATTTTTGTATGACCTAGTGTAATGGAACTGGTGTTCATGTAAAGTGCTTCAATAACCTTCGGGTCAAGCCTGCACAATATTTTGAAAAATGCACTGAGACAAAAACACCACATTGATCCCCATTTATTGGCCGATTTGAACAAAGTGAAACCAGAAAACCTGGACGCATGTGTCTTCCTCGCTTAAATTGTGTCATCAGGTAAATTATTGAATTCATGAAAACTCTTCTTCATTATCGTGTATAAAAGCACTTCATGATATGTGATTTCAGACTATCAGTTGTACAAAAATAACACTTCAAATAAGTACTGCGCAATGCAGTGCTTTAATGTGCCTATTACTGTCGAAGTATCCACGTTAAAGAACAGTAAATGTTGTAGCACCCAGGATAATATGCAGCAAGGCTAAATACTTATAAGGTCCCACAGGCGAGACTTCTTGGCTATGCCAATGCTTGTTTCAAGGATCTGGAGGCACGTGTTTTTAAACTGCAGCTTTGAGAACCACGTGAGATTGCTAGAATTCGCACAATTCGAGATCCCAAGGAAAAAAACATGTCAGGTGTATCCCCCTCAATAATTTTTTCTGTGCGTTTCAGAAGGAAGTACATCAAGCTAGATTCGGAAAAAAATGATAACGCATTTTAAAAGAAAAATAATATATAAGTAAAATCGGATTTAGAAAATCTGGATCACAATAAAGCACGTTCATACTGAACAAAACTTAAAAACAAGCTGTGGTCTAACACTTGAGGTAGAAATATTTTACTGGAATCTGATCTAATGCAGCAAATAAAGACCAATATGGAATTTCTTCAAGCATGTGTATTTCCATTTAGCTGCTTGATTCAAGAGGCCAAGTATATGAGCTAAGAAATGCAGTAGTAATAACTTCATCCTCATGTCACATACAGCAGTAGCGATCTGGTGTTTCCATTTTAACACAGTTCTGGACCTTTTAAAGGAAAAATACCATTCCAAAACAAGTAAACCTGCCTTATTCCCTTATGTTTTGCCAGGAAAAGATCTGAGTCAGTTCCTGCTTTCTGAATAGGTAACCTCTTCCATGGGGCTGCTGCGGGCTATGGCTAACAAAAAGGATATACTAGCTGTGCAAATATTGGAAAAAGAAGTAACTAAGGTGTAATGGATACAAAGCACAAGCTTCCATCCACTGCCATAATAGTACGATCAGATCAGTGACATTAGCATAGCTTTACTCTTGTTGGGGACCAGTCTCAATAACTTTAACTTTTCAAGTGTGGTTTTTTCCTTCTAAAGCGAAAGCAAGGGTTATATAAAATAAATACCCAAGGATTAAAATGCAAAGTAGGTTCTTAATCCTTGGAACGCTTATTGATGCTTCCAATAAGAGTGTAATTTTTGTTATTTTATTTTTTTCATTTCAGGCACACTGGTGAAATTTACTGTGTAATTGAAGAAGCAGAGTTTCAGCCTATTTCTCACTTTAATGTAATGAAGAGTAGGTTCTTCTTTCTTAACCCACCATCCAGCTCATCAGCAGCCTTCTTAGCTCACTATATAGCTAAAGGAAAGCAAGACCAACAAGCAGTATTTGTAAACGTCTACTGTGGCATCAGCAAAGGCTGCTAGACTGTGGTGTGGCAATATGCCAATGCTCACTTTTGAATAAGGGAGTTGTTGGCCAACACTCTGAACAGAGGCCTAGAAAGGAGAACCAGGAGAGCTCACCTCTGAGACTTCGATTGTGTGCTTCGATTCTTCAGAAAGGCGGTATTCTAGCATACAGAGTGAATTTAAAGCTCAAATGTATTGTGCATTGCAGGTGTAGGTATAAACGGAGCGCAGCCCCAAGAAATAAGGTAATCAATGCTTACCAACGGAGAAGAAGATGCAGAGAACCTGCAAGCATTTAGTAGATTGCACAGCAGCAGAGTGGAATATACTGTTGAAAAAGCAACAATATAGAGACTTGTAGGGCGGGCAAGAGTCCATGCACCTTTATCAAGCTGCAAAATACTGACAAAAGGAAAACTTCCACATTCAGGTAACATTGTAACCACTGCACTCTACAGAACTGCCTGAAAACCAGGATGCATAGTAACTGTCAACTTCCTTTCTTTACTACTAGCATAATTCAACAAACCTAATCTATACATATCAAAGTTTCACACAGGGCCCGGTTAAGCAGCCAGGTAAAGTACAAGTTGTGTCACAGGTGTTATCCCTTTGCTTTAGGAGAACGCCAGTCTAAGATGTGCATCAAACAGAAAACCCAATTCTTAGTTTAAAGACCGGCATTTCCTTCATGAAGTTCTTGCTCCGAAGTCAGTCCTTTTTAGGTCGAGCCTAGTGCGGCGCTGCTCTAGGAGATGACCTTTAGAGATTAGTCTGCTCTTAACTCGTGCTTTGTGGTGGCATCCACTTTGCAGGAGCGAGCAGCGGCATGCAGGGGCCATCTGTTTTCAATTAGCGTGGCTGCGCGCGCTTGTTGACATTGCTCTACTCTCGCAGGTGCAATGCCTCCTTGTCTCCGTGTGCCCGCACCCACAGCTCCTCTTTGATTGGTTTATTTCCCAAGACTGGGCATGATCTCTTGTTCAGCTGATAATGAGCACTCTTCCCCTTAGAGCAGATCACGTTCCTAAATGGTCACTTAATTTTGATTACAGGGGAGTGGCAAATGCTAAACCATACATTTTAGTAGAAAACGTCAAAGAAACCCACTCCGAATTGGTCCGATATGGAGGTTTGCCCGAGGTGCCCCTAATTACTAAACTGACACTAAGACGTTGTAGGTCATGCTTATTTTACCAGAATGTGTTGGACACCCCATGTTTTTTTTATTACAAATCTTGTGGTGCAATCCAAAATCAGTGACAAAATATAAACAATCAGCCTGTCAGTCTAAATTATTTCAAAAAAGTGTGTGTGTGTGTGTATATATATCGGCTTACATTGGGGTGTTTATTGTGAGACTCCTAGCGAAAAGCACTATGCCCTTTACAGGAGAACGTGTTTATGACCGGCTTATAACAAGGACACAACTTTTACGCAGTTATATCCAGTTAACAGGACAGCTTTGGTTTGCATAGTCGGATGGCGGCGTAGGGGTTGCTGTGCTTCTATTCACCCCGGCAAGCCCCTTCCGGCCTCGGATATTGCGCAATTCGGGCAGTATGGATACGCCTGCTCAGATAAGCTACCGCCTGTGACAACACCTCTTCTACGTATCTAGGCATGCACACCAACTCCTTCAAGGAGAAAACATCTGGGTTTTCCATGGGGGCGGTGTTGGGCGGGGGGCGTATCCACACAGGGGCGTACACCGACTAAAGTAAATTATTCTTGTGGCCGTACTCGGAATAGAATTAACACAAGCTGTTGGCACACCTATTTGCTGTACTTTTCCATGGCGCAGTGGGCTCTCATGGTGCTTGCTTTGTGTGCAGGGTTCATCCATAGGAGGTTGCTTATATGTGCCGTGAATATGACAGGAAGTGCTAGATGAGAAGGGCAGACCTAAGCCCTGAAACTATTTCAGTAGCAGAGCATAAAGGGTTGTTAATGGTGCCGCTGTACCGATCATTCTATGGAGGTGGAATACCCGTTGTTTGAGAGGTGAATTTGCAAGAGCCCCTAATCTGAAGACTCTGATGTTAATGGTAATAGGTAGATAGTCTTACAATGAACTGAAAATACAACACTCACTACATAAAGTAGAGCAATATACCTACATTATGGGGACAGTGCTTAAGATCTGTAAGAGAGCTAGGACACAACTTGCCACCGCTCCTTATTGTATCGATGACAGTGGGGTGTGCGATAGTACCTGACACAATCCACCCCTCAATTGTTTATTACCAATACATTCTCGCCATAATGTATACACAAGTATCCTCTGAACAATTATGTTCACAAATAAATGTGTCACTTAAATGCAGCGTTAAACTCCTAGTACCCAGAGTATAGGTGTCAATTTGAGGCACATGCAAGTAGTATTACCCGGGATCACATGATTAATGTATCATTTGCCACTAGTAGCCATCCCCATCCCCCAAACAAGGTGTGCTATATCCGCTCCCCCCACTCTCTGCTGTGGGGGTTTAGCCCCCATCACACCCACTGTTGTGGCTAAAACCCTCCAATCCATCCTCTGCTGTGGCTAAAACGCTCCATCCCACTGTCCGTTTTAGATATATCCCTCCCCCATCCTGCCTGTTTTGGATATATCCTCCCCCATTCCACCAATTCCATGCGTTGGCTTTCTACTGGTATGCCACTTGTTACTTCTGTGCCAGGTGCTTGCCAGTTTTCTTCTGCACTGTGTGACTTTGAGCCATCTGCGTCCTTGCAGTGTGTGGTTGTTTGGCACCCGGTCTCTATGCATCCGGCCTGTCTGCTACCTTTGGTCTCGTCCTTTTGGGATTACTGCTAGACCACTCCTGTGCATCACTCAGCACCAGCATCCCTACAGCACCGTTCAACACCAACACAGCACCACCTCAGCATCACTCTGCACCACCTGAGAACCATCAAAGCATTACCCCAGCATCACTGAAAACCTCAGTATCGCACAGCACCACTAGAGCACCACCTCGGCACAAGCACACCACCACCATAGCACTACGTCAGTTTAACTCCGCATTACCTGAGCACCAGCGCAATATCACCTCAGCACCAGCGCAGCACTACCTCTGAACCAGCACACCACCACCATAGCACTACGTCAGTTTAACTCAGCATGACCCGAGCACCAGCGCAACACCACCTCACTACCAGTGCACCACCACCTCAGCGTAGCACCACCACAGCATCACTCAGCACCACCTTAGCACCTGCGCAAATCTCCTCAGCATCAGTCAACGCCACCACAGCACCACCTCAGCATCAGTGCACCACCAGCAACACACTAACTCAGTACTAGCGCAGCCTCATCACTGCATCAGCACAGCAACACCCTAGCACCAGCGCACCACCACCTCAGCACCAGCAAACCTCAGCACAGCACCACCTCACTACCACAGGACCACCCCTCAGCATCTGCGTAGCACCACTACATCCTTCAGCCCCACCTTAGCACCAGCGCAGAATCTCCTCAGCATCACTCAACACCACCTTCGCATCACTGAGCTCCACCTCTACACAAGCACACCACCACCTCAGCACCATGTCAGTATAACTCCGCATCACCGGAGCATCAGCACAGCATCACCTCAGCACCAGGACAGACAAACTAGAAGACATTGTATATGTTAATTCTTTATTAAAATAGGTTGTTCATTTGTACATAATGTTTACTCGGTTATATATAAGGTAACAAAAATGCTTTTAACACTATTAGAACTATTCAACATGCTGTACAGCAGCCGCACTGCTCTACAACACAGCTTAAACCCATTGGCAAAGCCAATAGCTCTGGCAAAACACTTATTATTAGGTCCCCAAAGGCGAGACCTATTGGCTTTGCAGGTGGTTGCTGCTTTCTTTTCAGCCATTTACTGACAGTTCATTTCTTCCATCTCTTCTCCCCCGTGCCTGGCCCTCATTTGCTGGTGGCGACTGTTTTGCTTTAGCCTGTTAGAAAAACCGCTGTCCATGAAACGATTCACGAGGCCAAAAAACAAAGAATAGCAGAAGAACTCCAGAAAACAGCCACTATCTGTCACTGCCCCACATGAAGGAGCTCATACTGTTTATTGATCAACTAACAATAACTGGCTGTTTCACATATCTTTTATGAATAATCATATTATCTAAAATCAAGTTAGATCAGCTGATTAGTTCTGACAACGGGGTAAGCTAACCCCCATTCCTAATTCGTCCTTTTACAGCCTCCCCTGAAGGTTTCCACCAAAACAAAAATTATACTAGCACTGCTAACAAGACCAGAAGCTAGCATTAAGCACTACGCTAATGCCATTCCCCTTAACAGCTGTCCTATTTCAAAGACCGAACCATAGAGAGTGAACAAAGACAAAAATTAAAGGACATTACATGCTTGCTACAATCCAGAGTCCTTCTCTTCTAACTGTTCAGTTTCCTAAATGCAAAATCTAAAATATTTGCACTGAAGAGAGCGTAAGCATAGTAATTCTAAACTAACGACATGCAACACATTTAAAACATGTTAATGTTTGTGGTTACTGCCAGTGCTTTAAATGGGCCGGTACTCACCGGTACTGAGTACCGGCACTTCTTCATTTTCTCCCCTTGAGTACTGGCACTTTTTTCTAGAAGAAAGAGAGTACTGATACTCATGGGGATCGGACTTTAACAGAGGCAGCGCGCTCCTTTTTTCCCTCCAAGTTATACTGCGGCAGCACCTTTCAAGCACTGCACGGAATCAATCAATGGAGCTCGTCACCAGGACCCAGCGTGAGCTGCTTTGTAAATCAGAGCAGGGGTGTGTCTGCTGAGTCATTTGCTTATCCAAAGATCTTTCACAGTGGGCGCTAAGAGGGGGCTGTAAAATCTAATGGGTGGCGTTGGTAGGCACTATTCAGGACATAACAAAAAAACGTATGGGAAGGCTTTTACAGTCGCCACGCATCTGAATTGCTTTCTTGCATACTTCCACTTCCACACTGGCTGATTTCCTATTTCATCGACCTTGGACAGACCTTAAAACCAATCAAAAATGTGGAGATTGGCACCTGGTTCCCCAGTAAAGACGTTGTTAGCTCTGGCCCTAACTCCGGTTTACAAATATTCCAGGAGAGACTGGTTTATTTATTTTATGCGTTATTATATAGCGCGTACTTTACTCGAAGGTTTCAGAGAGCTCACAATAGGAACAGTAATGATACATGAGGAGCAAATTACAAGTGAACAAATTACAAAAGCAAACGTTAAGTTGCATGAGGCAAAAGTGACAATTGTGAGCAAACATAATACAAGAGGTAGCAAACGATACATTAAAGGAGGAAAAAGTGATACGTTTGCAGGTTACAAAAGCATACAAAGTACAAGTGGAGGTATAGTACTGCAATAAATGGCAGACACTCCAGCACAAGAACAAACGTTACATGAGGCAATGGTGGCACTTGCGCAAGTATCAAAAGCAAACAAAATGTAAGAGGTAGCAAACAGTGTGTTACAAGAGAAAAGTGACATGTGCATGTTACAAAAGAGTACCAGTACTGGACAGATGGTTCAGTGGGCTGTAGGCCACCGGTTCAATTTAAGGCAGGCTAAAGCAGCATGTATTCCTTTGGCGGTTGATAAAATGCATGCAGATTTCATGCATACAACCTTGGCACGGTCAAAAAGCTAACCCTGCCCCTTGTTCCCCCTTAGACCCGCCCTAAGCTCCGCCCACTGCTCTTTTTGGGGAGTACCTGCACTTATTTTTTTCCATTTAAAGCACTGGTTACTGCTAATGTGCCTTCCTGCTGAAGATACTGTAGTCATTTACTGCCTCCAGACTCAAGCCCTGTACTTCCAAATGTCTCTGCCTCTCTGTAGAGACGAACCCACCAAGGAAAGCAGAACAAATAGTTAAATTGAAACAGGCCTGCCAGTCCAATGTTTATAGTTTTTTGTGAGCTGAAATCTGATGCCTACTATCTTCTACATATTTAATTAGCAAAATGTTTTTCCACTGACTTACGGTCGAACATCCGCTGTTCAAAATATGAATCAATTTCTCCTGAAAATGTCACTGTTTTGCTAGCGCCTAGATCAGCGCATACTACTGGTCTAACATACATTAGAACTGGAATCCCTAGATGTTACTGCTGTTTTCTACAAACCTCAAATCTATACATTTTGTTAAGAAAACAGCTTTTGTGAAAACAGTATCTCCAAAGTAACTCATACAACATCTGTGATTTGTTTTGGGGAAAAAGTACCCAAAAGATTGGCAACTTGAAGAAAAAACCTGACAAAGGCAGCAGGCAGTTTTGACACAGAATTGCACATTTTACAACAACTTAAATACCATTTCTCTTTGGCATTAATAAATATGTGTTTCATGCAGGCATGTCAATATGTATACTTTTTAATAATGAAAATCCAGACTAACACCATAGCCAACATTTAAAAATCATAATATGTTGACGCTGACAATACTTAGCAGCGTTCATCTACTTAAACATGTACTGATATAGGTCTTGGTAAGTGCTTTTGATCAAGCTAACAAGTGATCCAAAGCACAATGTGATGAAGGGGTTTAGCCAAGTAAAGTCTGTGACCGGTCTTCTTGATTGCACATATACTCCGAGTTCATTTACAACAACATTTTGGAACAAGCATTTGCAATGCAATAGGTCTCGCATTAGGAAAGTTTGAGCTATTGGTATTGTAAATGAATTTTTTAAAATGTATTATATTGTATTGTAATTGCATTTATATATTATGTGTTGGTTTTGAAAATAGCGAAATTAATAGCTTTGTCATTTACAATGCCAATAGTTATAACTTTCGCAAATGTGACACCTATAGCATTTGTAATGCAATATGTGTTGTATTTACGCGAGTTAGATGTATTGATATTACAAATAACAATGTTTTTTTTTAATAATTAACATTTATTATAATTTATAATGGCAATAGCTTAAACTTTTGTAAATAACTTTTGTGAAAATTATGTTCAGTGTATTTTATTGTGCAGAAAATCCAAGAACAGAAGTGAAATATTAACATTTTTTGTGACATTTGTAATAAAGCTTGAAACATTAAGAGAACATATTTGAACCATTTGTTGTTGAATGGTTGCACAGATTAATGCTGCGGTGGCGCTGAGTGATGTTGTCGAGACGAGTGGGGGCTAATGTGTGAGGGGCAGTGTGTGAGGGCACAGTGTGTGATGGCGCAGTGTAATGAGTGTGTGAGGGTGAGGGAGTGTGAGGGTGAGAGGGTTGTAAGGGTGAGGGTGGGTGTGAGGGTGTGGGGGTGAGAGGGTGTGGGGGTGAGAGGGTGTGGGGGTGAGAGGGTGTGGGGGTAAGAGGGTTGTGAGGGGGGTGAGTGTGTGAGAGAATGGGGGTGAGAGTGTGGGGGTGAGGGTTGTGGGGGTGAGGGGGGGTGAGGGTTAGGGGGTTAGGGGGTGTGAGGGTGAGGGGGTTAGGGGGTCTGAGGGTGAGGGGGGGTGTGAGGGTGAGGGGGTGTGTGAGGGTGAGGGGGTGTGGGGGTGTGAGGGTGTGGGGGTGAGGGTGAGGGTGTGGGTGAGGGTGAGGGTGTGTGTGAGGGTGAGGGTGTGTGGGTGTGAGGCTGTGTGTGAGGGGGTGTGTGGGTGTCACTGAAAGGATTTACTTGACAATGCAGGCAGGTTCACCACACATTAAAACCCCATCATTACCCTGAACCAAGGTAATCTGTTGTCTGCAATGTAAACCAATGCCACAAACAGCCAAGTCTATTTTAACAGGCCGTGGACGAGCTTTAACTGCTATTGCCCACTGAGTACAGTGACCAAAAAGTATTTGCACAGGATCACACAATTTGGCTTGGTATTGGAGCAGAGATATCAGTTCAGTTTCAATATTGTGTATAGATTTATAGGAAAGAGCAATTTGTTGTCTTTGAAGAACTAAACTTGTAAATTGTATGCAATTTGTTCAGTGAAACTGACTTGCAAAGTACAAAAGCTGCATAATATATATATACATGGCATTAGCTTAGAATATATCTAACAAGCATTTGCAATGCATTAGGTCTCGCATTAGGAAAGTTTGAGCTATTGGTATTGTAAATGACAGTTTTTTATTTATTATATTGTATTGTAATTGCATTTATATATTATGTGTTGGTTTTGAAAATCGCTAAATTAATAGCTTTGTCATTTACAATGCCAATAGTTATAACTTTCGCAAATGTGACACCTATAGCATTTGTAATGCAACATGTGTTGTATTTACATGAGTTAGGTGTATTGATATTACAAATAACAATTTAAAAAAAGAAAATAATTAATACTTATTGTAATTTATAATGGCAATAGCTTAAACTTTTGTAAATAACTTTTGTGAAGATTATGTTCAGTGTATTTTATTGTGCCGAAAATCCAAGAACAGAAGTGAAATATTAACATTTTTTCGTGGCATTTGTAGTAAAGCTTGAAACATTAATAGAACATATTTGAACAAGTTGTTGTTGAATGGTTGCACAGATTGATGCTGCGGTGGCGCTGAGTGATGTTGTGGTGGCGAAGTGTGGGGGCTAATGTGTGAGGGGGCAGTGTGTGAGGGGGCAGTGTAATGAGTGTGTGAGGGTGAGGGGGTGTGAGGGTGAGAGGGTTGTGAGGGTGGGTGTGAGGGTGTGGGGGGTGAGAGGGTTGTGAGGGTGTGGGGGTGAGAGGGTTGTGAGGGGGTGAGAGGGTTGTGAGGGTGGGGGTGTGAGGGTTGTGGGGGTGTGAGGGTGAGGGTGTGTGTGAGGGTGAGGGGGTGTGTGAGGGTGAGGGGGTGTGAGGGTGAGGGGGTGGGTGTGAGGGGGTGGGTGAGGGGGTGTGTGAGGGTGAGGGTGTGTGAGGGTGAGGGTGTGTGTGAGGGTGAGGGTGTGTGTGAGGGCGAGGGGGTGTAGGGGTGTGTGAGGGGGTGTAGGGGTGTGCGAGGGTGTGTGTGAGGGTGAGAGGGTGTGTGAGGTTGAGGGTGTCACTGAAAGGATTTACTTGACAATGTAGGCAGGTTCACCGCACATTAAAACCCCATCATTACCCTGAACCAAGGTAATCTGCTGTCTGCAATGTAAACCAATGCCACAAACAGCCAAGTCTATTTTAACAGGCCGGGGACGAGCTTTAACTGCTATTGCCCTCCGAGTACAGTGACCAAAAAGTATTTGCACAGGATCACACAATTTGGCTTGGTATTGGAGCAGGGATATCAGTTCAGTTGCAATATTGTGTATAGATTTATAGGAAAGAGCAATTTGTTGTCTTTGAAGAACTAAAATTGTAAATTGTATGCAATATGTTCAGTGAAACTGACTTGCAAAGTACAAAAGCTGCATTATATATATATATATATATATATATATATATATATATATATATATACACACACACACACACACACATGGCACCAGCTTAGAATATATCTAAAAAGGAGGCAGGGAGAGTCCTCTCAGGTCGCAGGATGGCACAGGCTGCAGTCTACTAGCCATGTCTTCATCTTCTTGTTCTGCATGAAATTAAAACTAGAATCTCAGTACAAGTCGGGGGCATAGGTGGGACGAGGGGGGGGGGGGGGGGGGGGCATGGCCAGGATGGCTAAAGTGGCAGGCACCATTTAAACGAGCTCCGACTGAGCCCCATAAAGCCATAAATATCCTGCTGTGAACTCAAGCCTAAAATGACTGCCTCCCCATACAGGGTTTGAGGCAAAGCTGTGGCGGCTCCCTGGGGTCCGAGGGTGGCTAGTAGTACGAAAAGTGGCAAAAGACGGATACTATGAAATCTGGGCCTACCTGTGTTCCTGTGCTCGAACGGCTGCCTTTTCCGAGGCAACCCGGCCAGGGAAGCGACAACGGCGACTGCTGGCGGACATGATGGGGTCCTGTTGGCGTATTTTGGCGGAGTTGCTGTGCTCGCCTCCTGGAGTTGCTGACGCAGAGGCATGTGGCACCCGCCCGAGAATCCTGAAGATGAGGCATGGCATTTCCTCCTGACCCAAGGCTAGACGAGGGATAACTGAGGTGGCGCCGACCGGGAGCGACTCAGCGGCTGCCCTCCGGCAATAGAAGGTGGTGCACCTGACCCAGGAGACATGAGGTGAGTGGGGAAGACCGCCAGTGCTACCCTTAACACTGGGCCCGTCCGGTGCGGGTGGCGCGGAGTCACCACACTCGGAGGCACGCCGGAGAGCTGGAAAAACGAGCCAGCGCTGAGGGGCGCTCAGCCAATGGCGTGCTAGCAGGGCGGAGTCCCGGAGGCAGCCGAAGGGCAGGGGCTACGAATCCTGCACAGCCGCCGTCCTGCCCTGCCCGTGCACCGCAGCAAGTTAGCAGGCTGGAAGTTGTCAGCCTGTCCCTGGTCTGGAGCCCCTGGCCGCGTCGCCCATGCCCGCCCATCCATCCAGCTGGAGTCAAGGACCCGGCGCTCCATGAATCATTGTCCCAAACAGCAGCGGTGGGAAGAGGGGGTGGGTGGGTGTGTGTGCGTGTGTGTGCCTGCGCATGTGTGTGTGTGTGCCTGCACATACGTGTGTGTGTGTGTGTGTGTGTGTGTGTGTGTGTGTGTGTGCCTGCACGCGTGTGTGTGCCTGCGCGCGCGTGTGTGTGTGTGGGTGTGTGTGTGTGTGTCTGCGTGAGTGCGCCTGTTGTGTGTGTGTGCATGCGTGAGTGTGGGTGTATGTGTTATTCACTTGCTGAGAATGTGGGATAGGAGATGTGCAGGGTTAAATAACATCCGCAGGGTTACAGCCACCCATGACTATCTCGCACAGGGGGACATATGTATCCAGGAGACTTGGGCGAGGTCCACTTCACCAATTGCTGGCTTCCACGAATATTTCAAATCAGCAACCAAAAGGACGATCTTTGGTCGCCCGTCAGGGGGTCTGTCAATCTTCGTAAGCCACGCCTGCAAATTTAATGTAAAAGAACTATCTCTGGAGCCACCCGACCTACAAGCTATCTCAATAGAAGGACTGAGAGCGGACCAAACAACCCGCCCGCTTTTATTAATCAACTGTTACCTCAACCCTGCAAAACTTCACTCCCCACACGGCTTGGAATCATTCACCACCGCCCTGGAAGATCTATTAATAAGCCGCTTGCACCACGGTGACTTTAACCTGAAAGGCCTGGACCTGCTACCCATGGCAACACCTAGCAGGAAGTCAGCTCAACTGGTTCAACTTTTAGCAAATTACAACTTGCAATCCACCCACGGGATACAAAAAACGCGCAACTGCGCATGGTCCGCCTATCCGACCTTCAGGAATGTCTCCACTATAGACTATATCTTCATCAATGCAGGACTGGCTAACAAACTTCGCAACTTCACTGTGGACGACAGAGCCGAAAGCGACCATAGGCCCCTTCATGTCACATTCAACCTGACACGAGAACAGGCGGACCCCTACGCCGTAATTGGTATGACCACAGGCGAAGAACACCACTTAGTCCTTAAAAGAATAAAATGGTCGACCAATCTTTCCACAGACTTAATGCATTCGTAGCCAACAGGGTGACAGTACCAAGGCCACAAGATAGTGAATGTATAATACACCTATGGGAAACACTGACCAATGACTTATTGAAGTGCCTGGGCAACACTCACCAATCAAGAAGCGGTCAAAAAATGTCATCCCAGCCCACCAAAAAACCCACAGTCTTAAGCTGGCTAAGCAGGCACTTAACAAGGCAGTGAGAGCAAAAAAGAAAGGTATCCACCCGCCAGGTGGGCCTCCCATTGCTGTTTTGCGAGCTAAGTACAAAAAGAACATTTGGGATCTGAAAAGAAAAAGGACCGAACAGAATTGGCTGACCGCGTTTTCCATAATTAAAGGTAAAGATAATAGCAAGCTCTGGCGCTACATCAACAGCTTGTCATCAGGAGGCATACACAAGGTTAACAGTGTTGGAGGAAAAGTGTGGGAACAGTATGCAAAGGGGCTGTACACCTGTGAGCCAAAGCGGATGTCTCACTGCATCACCGGGTGGTCCAAGGCGGCGGCAGCTACCATCAGCTATGAAAGTGCTCCCAACGAAGAATCAAGTCTGACCCGACCTGGAAAATTCTTGGAGGCGGAGATTGCAAAGCACATCAAAGCCATCAGAACCGATGGTGCCCCCGGACCTAACGGGATCCCCGCACAGGTTTTTAAGAAAGATCCTGCATTCTTCGCTTCCAAACTTACTCCTCTATTCAACCACGCATTCGCAACCGCAACCCAGCCATTTTCCTGGAAAGGCTCAATCCTCTTTCCTATTCACAAAAAAGGTGATCACTCTAACCCGGCTAATTACAGACTGATAGCCCTCCTTGACATTGAAGCTAAGGTCTATGCCCGCCTTCTACTTAAGGACCTGGAAACTTGGGTGGATAAGAACGGCATACTCCCGCCCTCACAGACTGGCTTCAGGGCTAACTGTTCTACGCTGGACAACATCATAGCGCTTTCGTACCTCGCTAAGAAGGCCAACATGCCGAATAAGCTTCCCCTGTTCTGTTGCTTTATCGACTATTCAACGGCCTTCGACCGTGTGAACAGAAGCCGGCTCTGGGCAAAACTAGTCTTGGGGGATCCCTAGAGATCTTCTAAAGGCCATAAAAGCACTTTACGAGGGGACCTGGGTTCAGGTGAAACCAAGCGCCACATCTGCAACCACAAGAATTGCCACCAACTCTGGATTAAAGCAGGGGTGTGTTCTGGCCCCCCTGCTTTTCAACTTGTACACTGCAGACATGGGGCACGCCCTGATAGATGCCAACCTAGCACCGCCCAGACTGGGGAAGCTGGTTCTGGGTACACTCCAGTACGCAGATGACACTGTAATTATGGACCATACCAGGGTAGGCCTCCAAAGAGCCTCTAACAGTCTCGCCACGTACAACAAGGAGAACGAGCTACATATTAATGTGAGTAAGACCAAGATAATAATCTTTGGCAAACATCCACACAAAACAAAAGCTTCATGGTCTCTGGGGGAACACCGAATCACCATGGCCCCATCCTACAACTATCTGGGCACATGGGTATCGGAGAGGGCTACTGCATTCAAACATCTGAAGACGCTTAAACCAAAAATTGACAAAATAATTACATCTCTAAGACGTCTAAGCCACGGCCTGGCCAGTCCCTCTGCAGATCCGATGCCGACAGTACTCAGGGCTAAATTCACGTACGGCCATATAGCCTATCCAGGGGCTTTTGAGAAAGTGGTCCAAGCGGCACAGGTGAAAGCATACAAGATGTTGCTACGAGCCCCCAAACAGGCACGGAATAACAGGGTGAGACTGGAAATAGGCCTGAAACATCCTGAACTGGTACTACTGGGGGAGTTGCTAAAATACTACATCAGAGTTCTGAAGTCGCCCGAAAACACCTTGAAGCACTCGCTAAAAACCATCTTTGGGGAAGCGGGCTCCCCATGGCAAGCCAAGGTGGAACTAGCTATTGATCTTCTGAAGATCGGGGGGCGGAGTCTGCACTTACACAAAATACCATATTCCGCCTGGACAAAAGCCGTCAAGCGCCAAGTCCAGTCTATTTCCTTTGAGCTAGACGTTTCCTCGCTCCGGCCCAACCCGCTAACGTTGGCCTTGGACAAGTCCTACTCTCCCGGTAAAACTCAAACATATTTACAAGACTCACTAACAATCGAAGCAAGACGAAAAATTCTGTTTATGCGCCTCTTGGCCCTCAGGATAACGGACTTCAACCCACGTTGGGCACGCTCGGACGGAGCCACTGCCTGCCGACTTTGCAACTATCGCAGAGAATCCTGGCTACACTTGCTATGTTGCTGCACTAAGCTGGCCAGTGACCGACAGCGATTGCTACGTCCGGCACTACGCATCTTGGGCCACAGAACTTGCAGAGAGGCCTCGGATTGGTGTTTCTCTGAAACCACAACATGTTTATTAGCCAGGATAGGCAAGTTCATCCATCAAGTTAAAATGGCACTCGAAAACC
This sequence comes from Lissotriton vulgaris, assembly GCF_964263255.1. Classification (NCBI taxonomy): domain Eukaryota; kingdom Metazoa; phylum Chordata; class Amphibia; order Caudata; family Salamandridae; genus Lissotriton; species Lissotriton vulgaris. Next base: position 1,250,465,808 of record NC_141694.1, on the reverse strand, counting down.
AACTAAAGGATACCATCCCGAAGAGCCCTGTGACCCGCCGCCCTAAAGTTGGCAATCCACAGATAACACAGGGAGTCGCCGAAAAGAAAATGGTCCCATCAGTCAGAGGTATCCAACTGGGGCCGTATAAGGGTCTGATGAAGTCCACAGTGCAACTGAGGATGTCGAACTTTTACACGCCTTCCAGACTCTAGTATGCGAGGTCTCATGCTGACTCTAAAAACTTTAATTCTTTTTAATAATGTATAGTACCAGTGAACATAGTCAGTATCGAGACCACATAGCTGCACCATTGGTCCCTGACCGTTGTAGGCCGAGCGGGGGGGGGGGGGGGGGGGATTGCATTTCACTGTGTTTTATTTGAACCAAACTGCATGTTTTATACTGTAATGATTTTAAGTAATCGCACAGTTCATTAATAAACAGTAGATGTGCACGGCGCCAGGCTGGGCGTGCGCGCCCACGAGGTGAAATCGCCGAGGAAAAGCAAGTGCACATCCCCTGTCCAACATTCCCGGCAAGTCCACAACTATAGGTCTTTCGCTGGAAGAAGCGCTTCGCGCTGCTAACACCAGCGAGACCTCAAAATCAAGTGACTGTTAAACTGAGTGAGTTTCCCCAAAAATTAAAGTAAGCAAGTTTCCCCAAAAAATTAAAGTAAGCAATCTAAATATTGCCCTATGCTAGCCAAAGTTATTATCAAAACTGAGGCCTGCGAGTGCAGGTATATTTCAAGACCTACCATGGTCTAAATATAAACATGCTCATTCACAAATACTATAGAGAAGACGAGAGCAGAGCACCCATTAATTTGAATTCACATTACTCGTCTAAGAACTCCATGGGTTTGACCCAGGAATAACTGGGGAACACCAGGGCTTTTTTTATTAGTTTTTCCGCATCAAAATTGCATATAACAATTTTTAAATTCAGAACTGGCGTAAAATCAAGCAATGAAAGGATTTCATGATGAATATATACAGAAATTATTGGAGGTGTATTTGACAAAACAATGAAAAATATGTAATACAAACACATGCGGAATATCAAATGTTTTTAGATGAGAAACAGAATATTTTATTAAAAGTATTATTGAAATATTATGCGAAAAAATGTGTAGAAGGCCTTGTATTAAAAATTATAATGTAATTTTTAGATGCAACAGCAGGTTTGACTCATTCCATTAGTTTTAAAATATGGTCAAGGATATTGGACCAGAACTTGACAATTGTTTTATTTTAAACCTATGTTTCTAACATTTTATTGCTTAAAATACACTTTTTTTAAATTTCACTTGAAACACGCCAATAGAGCCCCTGCAGAGATCTGAAATATTCAGTCTAACATAATAGGACTCTTACAAAAATCCAAATCATGGCATAATAGAAGGTGAGGAATAATTGGGCCCAGCTATTATGAATAGGGCTCCTTGTTTTATGTTTGTTCTTTTTTTTTTACATTTCCATCTATATTTATCCATATTTATTTTTTGGCCATCTTATTGGTATTTATCCATATTTATTTTGTGTTTTGAGAATAAATAGAGTCATAAAATAGTATATTTCAACATTTATTTAACTATTAGACATGCACTTGTTGTGTTTAAGCAAATTAGGCAGCCCCATATAACAAAACACTACACCCAAAGGGGCATATTAGAGTTAAACTACAACAATGTATGTGAACATTTGCCTGCATTTAAGGAAATCTGATCCGGTTTTGTAAGTCCCCATTGCCTGTCTGTGCGGTGTTTGCCTGGAATACATGAAAGACAGCATAGTGAGACACTCACAAGAAGCACAATTTCTAGTATTTTTCTGTTTTTAAAAATAAATAAAGACAGGAAACATGGTTTTCGGTTTGTATTTATCTGTAAAAATCAGTACAAACGGAAAACTGGAAGCCTTAATTATAAATTACCTCACCACAGGGCACCTAATGAATTGCTTTACCTTACAAGATTTCTATAACATTTCGACCTAAGACAGGCTGACTTTTTGTAGATCTCCCCAACTCCGGTATTGATAGATACTATAAATATGTTCCTAAGAGGAGCACAACTCCATGTTTCCCTGTCAAACTGCCTCTAAATCGACCTCAATATTTACACTGGGTGCTAAAGAATGCTCACCGCCCCGGAAAACCACATTAGGGTTTACTACTCCTATCTCGTTGTACTTTCATGAGGGGAATCAAGACTTACTACCTTAACTACCATACACTCCCATCTGCTTCTCTTTTGTAATTGACTTCAGTCCCTAATTCTGAATTATTGTACTTACTTGGTTGTTCAATACTTTTACATCTGCTACTAAGGACCTACCAGAAGCCAACAAATTCCACTGTGTCGTGCCTTTCACCTTTGTTCTCCTCCCGCACGAGTAGAATATTTTAGCATTATGAGGTCCAGTGAAAATAAATTACCACACCTACATTGGGAACAGCAAAATAAAACAACAATCTACCTATAACACACAATGGTGTTGCCATGTCGATCTTTGCTAGAGAAAGGAACAGCAAGTAAGAAAGAGGTTGTAATATAACATTTTGTAAAACAATCAGATACTAAATTGCTAAACACAGGGACGTTTTAACATGTCAAGGCTGATGCAATAATAATAAGTATATACTTTACCATATCAACATTGCCCTTTCTCAATTTCTGGGCGATGGCAAGTCACAAAAGCAACACAATGTAAAATTTTGTACTGACTCAAGAGGAGGAATACCTACGACCCAACGCCTGGGACGCAGTGCCTGGGGGTCAAGGCAAAAAGGCTTTATGTTTATTTTGTGCTCTGGAAAAACTAACCCTCTTGCATGCAGGCCGGACCCTTTGACAATCATTTTGTAGTACCACAATATTGTTGTGGGAAAGAGGATGGTCTGTTGGTGCTGCAATAGCAAGATCTGTATCCTATAATAAGTTTAAAATGGTATAAATGATTCATAAGCGGAAACCCCTTACTTTTAGGGCAAGTACTCCTATGAAATATAGTGAACTGCAAGGCCTGCTAGCTTTGCCGACAATATGTCTATATAAAATCTTTAACTCTGCAAGTTTTCAAAATATAACTATTTGCGACTGTTTATGATGTTCCCAAAATGCTCCTTAATAGTACATACATTCATGCACAAGAAAAAAAAGCATGACTGATGATGGTTTGCTTTAAAATAAAGTACACCTAAAATTATTCTACAACTCCAAAAAATTTAAGTTGTTAAACCAAGATGCAATTTTGAGGACATATTTACGCCATTTTTTAAATGCATATCAAGATATATATTTGTTTATATAATAAACGTAGAGACAATCCAAAGAAACAAGTTTTAAAAAAATGACAGGCCTGTTCTTAAAAGAACAACAGTGCACATCACATCAGTGCAAATCCATAACTGGCAGGAATTAACACAAATGGTACACCTGGAAACCCGCAACAGTTACTAGTTTCTATGTATCCTCCAAACAAACATTTATGAAGTCCATTTTCGCAGGTGTATTTCACCTCTTGTGAAAATATGCCAAATAAGTTTAAATTCACTTGCTAAAACTTTTCTCCAGGAGAAAATGCTTTTCCCTACGTAGAACGTCCTTTCCCTCCACCCCACCTTTTTTTTTTAGAGAGGGTGGGGGTCCCTTCCCAAACTGGAAAAGCTTTTACTCCCACCCTTTTAAGGAGAACATAAATACCCTTCTCCCGGGTTGGCGGGAAATTTGTGAATACCCTTAAATTGGTTCATTTATGAGTGGGCACAAACTTCCAGGGGCATTCTAGCTCTGGTAACAAGCCCTCTGGCTTGCTACAAGTTCTTTAGTTCATCTGCTCACATGAAAATCTTCATGGTTTGTTGATCCTTTAATAAATGCGAATCCAACTCTTGTACGTGAGTGGCAAACTTAACCAGCTAAATAGGTTAGGGAATCGGGTCCGTAATGCTTTGCTTTTGACCTTTTAGAGTTCATATAGTTGTAAAAATGCAAATGTCCAGCTATTTCTATAGTACTAAATGTTTGTTCTCAATGAGGTAAACCGTGGAGACTGAAGACGAGTGAGATAAAGAGAATTCCCAAGAATTACAAACTGTGGTCAATTGGGGAAAGTTAAAACTGTGAGCGATCTTGTTGAGCCTCAATTGGTACAAGGGGCACCAGACTACAAGTATAATCTGGCTTTATTTACGTTGACACTTTGTGAAATTAAGTGAATACTTGAAAGTAAATTTGCCAGAATAATTCACAAGATACTTCCATAAAAACTAAAATAAGAAAGAGAGCAATGGTAACGAACGTTAAAAAAATTAAATATTCTGCAATAATCATAATTCTAGTGTAATGACGGCGATGGTATATTCACAGCTGCCTTAAAAACCTGCCATTCATAAACAGACCCTGTGAATATTTAGAGGTTTGACACAAATACAGTGCTAGTATGGTAGAGACCCGCAGATCTAGGATTATAACTATCTCGTTCTATGTACACATACATATTATTTGTCAAATCCTACTCCCCTGCAGCTTTCATTTCTTAAAACAGAAATTTTCCAATATCTTATATTTATTTGAAGAGCTGTCTATGTTGTGAACATGACCAAAGGGTATCAGATTACTATATATGCCATTTAATTACAACTCATAATATTCAATAATGGAGACAAGGCAGTAGTGAAATATCGTAAAAAGATGCATCTGCTACAGTATGCAATACACAGATTACATATTTACTCTAGTATAGCATAACAGTCCCCTCAGTGTGTCAAATTATATGCCAGCCATCCATCTTTGTGTACCTTGCCTCCTGATCCCCAATCAAGGTAGGGCTCCAGGTGAACTCCTGTTATGTAGCTAGGAGAGATGTTGAATTCCTGTAGCCCGATGCCCAGGACATATTGTTTGGGGTCAAGGGCAACAAGTTCTCATGTGTATTTTGTCCTTGGGACAAGTAGGCCCAACCCTCTGCAGCAAAAACTCTGTGGCTGCCAGTTTGCAGTACTACATTGTGGATCTGGGAAGGGCAGTGTCTGCAGCTAAGGTAATATGTTTGCCCATATGTTAATGCGGTTCAAACTTGTATTTATGGTTCATTAATTAAATGTCTTTATTATTAGGGCGAGCGCTCTAAGCAAATGTTGTAAGCTCCGACTGCACTGCTGACAGTGGTACCAGTATAAAAATGTGTACACACGTTTTCAAAGTTTAGCAATATGAGGCTATGTATAATGCTCACAGAAGGCTCTCTGATTTGATGCAAATATTTGCAGAAGCTTTAAGGAAAGATTAATGATTCTTTGCTTTCAAAATAAAATGAAAGCAGGAAAAAAACATTTTGCTAAACTACTGTAAAATCTCAGATGCAATTTCTTTGCAGCATCATTTAGTAACGTGTGTTGATGCATGCTAGAAGGTCTCCAAAATATTCATAATGGAAATTCAGTGTAACCAGTTTCAATAAGATTATGGGAAACAAAAATAAACAAGTATTGGCAAAAACAGTAGGTCTGAAATTGCTGGTCAGCTTTTTAGTTTGTCAATGTGTGACTTGTTTTGGCATGGTTATTTGCTAATCCTTATTGGTTTGGGAGCTGGGCAGGCCTCACCAGTATAACAATAATTGACAAAAGCAAAAATAGTTTTGGTTCTCAAAAAGCACTCACTGCCAAAGTAGTTACTGGCACTGAACAAAACTACTTTGTGTGCCGATATGCTCCTTGTGAAAGAGCAGAATGCGGTCGCTCACAGTGAAGCCAGCCAATACAGAGAGAGAAAGACGGAATTGTATTACACATAAAAGGTCATGGTCAACTCCAAATTATTAAACTAAATCTCAAAAGTGCACAATTTTCCTCTGATCCTCTGTATGATTTTTAAGGGTTGAGAAAGTCCTGGTCCGCTTGACCATCTGTGGTGAAACACGTTTTTGGCGTTGTATCTCCAGAACACCAAAAATATGACTTCTGGATTTATAAGGATGTTAATGACAATAAAGCAACAAAACAACATAAGACAAATGCATCTTCTTCATACATCAGGCTTGAACCAAAGAAATCACCTGTATGACTTTAGTTATCCATATTAACTGAGGAGGAGCATATGCTCAAAACCCAACTGCACAATTACAAATACGAGGTTGGAAAGGTCCAGTGCTTTGAGCTAAGCTTATCCCTTGACTTGTAGCAGGTACCAGCAAATACATCCAGGAATAAGATCCTTGACCTTCTCTGTACTGTTGATCAACATGATTGAAGCGTTTTGTCCAGGGTTCGAAAAATCCCCAAAATGGTACTAGTCCTGCAGGACTAGTACCTTGAAAAATCTCCTCAACCTAACTCCAACCTACTTGAACTCAGTCTCTGGAAGCGGAGCAAAGGTGACATGATAACAAGATTTAAAGGCATCTTTATTACTCATTACCTTTGTGAGCAATAAAATGCCTTTAAATCTTGTTATCTGATCACATTTGCTCCGTTTTCACAGACAGAGGACAAAAGTTAGTATGTCTTCCTACTAGACAGGAAGAGCGAGTAGGACCTAAAAGCAGCTCGACCTCGCTAAATTTAGCTTGCACATGCGAGCGGTTGAGTGGATTGTTTTGAGCCCTGTTGTCCCGGTTACCAGCAAGGCTGCAGTATGCAGGGTTGCTTTGAGAGGAGCAAGGTGAACTTTTGGTATTCCAATTAAGGTCACTATTTCGTGGTCTAGTCTGGATAAGACCAAAGCTTGCATTTCAATCTTAAAATCAGGTGGATGGATGAATGGTTCAACATTTTTGAGGAGGCTGTTGGAATAGAGCACTGCGTGTTGAAATGATGATGTGTGCTTCAGGCCTCGAGAAATCTACTTGGCCCCTCACTATTTTTTTGTTTAAATCTTTTTTATTGAGTTTTGTTTTTGGTTTGTAACTAACAGGTAAAGTGGAAGTAGTTGGCTTCGGTACACTCTATACACGCCATATCCCTTGTAAATCAGGTAGCTTAGACATTCTGACAATTCAGCATCAAAGGGCGTTTTCAACTGTCAAGCATGTTTCAATTGTTTACAACTAATACACTTAAACATGACCTTGTTTGTACATGGTGGGAGTGATTTATTGATGTTGGTTACGTGTTAGACGCAGTATTGTATTATTGCGTGTTGGGTAGGTGTTGTGTGTTTTGCCTGTGGTAATGGAATACCTTGCTGTGTTTCCAACAGTTGCAGCGGTCTGTGTCTGGTATGTTCATTGAAATTACCAATTGCATCGCTTCCCTATGTGAACAACTGCTGCAGTACGCATTAGGCCCAACTGAGTGTTGTGGATCTGTGTCTGTGGTGGTAGTCTGAATGTTTCTCATGTAGCGCATGCCATATAGACGCTTTGTGAGTGTGTCAGGCTTAGCCTGTTCTGTAACTGTGGAGTAGGACTAATAACAAAACTGTGACAAAACAACCTTTAACAGGTATGGAGTCTGGGCGTTGGGGGGGCTGGCGCTAGGGAGTACGGGGAATGGTAATACTGGTGTTGACGTCTGTACTGTAGACATTGTGGGTCACTGTTGGCAAGATTGTGGGCATGTACACAATTACGCTTGCTCTGCAGGTTGGTGTCTTACTTGTGACCACTACACTCCACCCTTTGCTTGTGGGCACTGCTCTATTCTGAGCACTCTAGGAATGCGTCCCCTGTTGAGCGCGGGCGGGAGACTTACTCTCTTACGTGTGGATCAATGTGTTTAGGATTACTTCCCAACTGGTAGCAATGGGGGTCTACCAGATCCCAAGTGTGTCCTCACATCTAAGAGCAGTACTTTTTGCTTTAGCCCAGTGGGCTAAGAAGTGTGGTGGGTTGGAGTCTTTCCATCTCTTAGTCATTTTTTTTTTTTTTACTTTTATTTTCCAGTTTTATCATACAGGCATTGTGGTGATGGCACGATACAGATCATAACACTGACATGAACAAAGTATAAGCATTACAAAGCAATCATGATACATTCACTTAAAGAGATGAATAAGCGAGGCGAACTATGGTCATACATTATAGACAAATAGTACTCAGAGCCCCCAATAACCCTGCAAATCATGGCAGAAGGTAACAGCAGTAGACATAGCAGCTAAAAGAACAGCCTGGCAGCCGTGAAGGAACCATGATCATACTCCGCAATAGACACCACCCCCAATATGCAGGCAAGAGTGGACACCTAACCCACCCCCTCCGGGACTATTCCGCTGGCTACTCGAGACCCCTGTGCTGCCCTGTGCCTGTCGATGTAGTCTCTATATGGACCCCATATGTCCACTGGTCTGGACGAGCTAGGTATTAATGTGGAAAACTCTTCACAATCTACATTGCAGAAGGCCAGACTCCTGAGCCACGCCTGCAGAGTGGGAACTCTCCTGCCACCTTACAACAATGCGATTTCCCGTTTGGCCAAAAGGAAGCTTTCTGACCTTCCGAGGGAAATTGAATACATAACCCAACAGTGTAATTTCAGGAGTGGGTAAGAGCTGCATGGAAAGCGTGTCTCCCAGAGTTGAGTGGAACTGGGTCCAATACTCCTGAATCTTAGGCCATGTCCACGCGAGGTGGGCAAAATCGGCAAAGGGAACCAAGCATTTCTGGCAATGATGGGGCCTGGTGTGATCTATTCTATGGGAGCGAGCGGGGGTGTGGTACATTCTGCGAAGGAACTTAAAATGGAGTAACTTGTGTCTGCTGTTCAATGAGACCTTCTTAGTGGCCCTACAACACTGCTCCCACTGATCGTCGGTAACAGGTTTACCCAGATCCCCCTCCCACGCAGCCCGCACCCTAGCGTCAGACACCGGCTGGAGCGCACAGTACTGTTTGTAGAGCTTTGAGACCAAGTGTGCACCAGGAGGGCTCTGTATCAGCAATGTCAGTGGCGGGGTCGGTTCAGGGGCGGAAGGGGAAGAAGGGAAAGTGGCCTTAAGCATGGAGCGGACACGCGTCTTGACAAAGGTGTCCATAAAGGAGCGATCACTGAATCGGGCCTCTTCCGATATCTAAAAGGCGTGGCCCTCTGGCAATAAGTCACAGAGGGTGCGAATGTGAAATTTCTCCAGGGTGCGTTGGACCAGGGTTTCCCCTGTTATGGGGAGCAAAGAAGGGTTAGGCAGAGGCAACTCCGGCGAGTACAACGAATCCAGTCCCAGCAACCTACGCAGTCTGCTCCATGCCCAACATGTAGTAGAGACAGTCTGCACATCTCGTGGATCTCGTGGGAATCCGGTAGGGAGGATAGTCAGAAGCTGGCGCGGAAGTACCAGATCTGCCTCCGGTTTCAAGTATGGAACACGTGCGTCCAGATGGAACCACACATGTGCGTAGCAGCATTGTGCAACCAGATAGAACAAGTAAAAATTCGGGACCCCTAACTCCCCCCCTGTTGTAAGGCAAAGTCAGGGTCTGCCAGGAGACGAGAGGAGTCTTGTCCCCCCCACACGAGTCGTAACAACAAAGTACACAGCTGAGAAAAACAAGGTTTTCGTCAGTGGGATAGGGATATTAGTGAAAATGTAGAGGAATCGGGGAAGGACCACCATTTTAATTATAGCGACCCTCCCAGCCATAGACAGAGGAAGGCGTAGCCATTTCACAATCTGGGACTCTAGCGAACTAATCGCCCTGCCGTAATTATGTCGAATCATAGTGGCTGTATCAAGATGAACATGCACACCAATATATTTGACCTCGTCGTTGCACCATTCCAGCGGGAACTCACACTCCCAGACAGTTGTGCTGGCAGTGAGAGGGAAAATAACTGACTTATGCCAGTTGATGCAGAGTCCAGAGAATTTGTCGAACCTAATAACATCCAAAATCAGGGGTTCCAGATTGATATGGGGCAACCGAACGTAGAGAACAGTATCATCTGCATACAGTGAGATCAAGGAGGGGGCCCGTACCAAACTGGAGGCCACGGTGCAAGTGCTTCTCCTGAAATTGGCGCACCAAAGTATCCAAGGCCAGAATAAAAAGTAGCGGGGAAAGAGGGCATCCCTGCCTCGTGCCACAAGACAAAGTGAAGGGGACTGAGAGAGCGCAGTTCAAGCGCAGCCTGGCGGTGGGCCTGGTGTACAGAAGGGCCACCGTAGAGACTAAGCATTCCGGCATGCCCATGCGGCGCATAACGGAGAGAAAAAAGGGCCATTCGAGGGAATCAAATGCTTTTTCAGCATCAAGGAGTACAGCAGCAGCAGGCGTGGAGGGGTCTATCTTTTGCTTGACAGTATACAAGGTCCTCAAGGCACGAAGCCCTACTGTGCCGGTGAAATGATAGATTCAATCAATAAGGACAGTCGGATCGCTATGACTTTGGCCAAAATTGTATAGTCAAGGTTAAGTAAAGATAGCGGCCGGTAAGAGCCACACAGTTTAGGATCTTTCCCTGATTTGGGAAGAAGAAGAATGACCGCCTCCCTAAATGTCGGGGGGAGGATGCCCACTTCCAGCTCTTCCGAGTATACCTCCACCAGCGGCGGAACCAGGATGTCTTTATAAGCCTTATAAAAATCGGCAGAAAACCCACCCAGACCAGGGGCCGAAGAGCTTTGCAGGGCATCGATGGCCTTCTCAATACTGTCCGGGGTAATGGGGACTGACAGAAAGTCCTGCATGTAAAGTTCTAAATATACCAAAGTAACTTTATGCCCCATCAGGTAACCAGTGACGATCAGGGTGCGGCCCTCAGTGTCCACTACTATGTCATGCAGAGCAAATGGGACTCGCTTGTGTATAAAGATTGCAACCCCTCGGGCATAGCGACTGTAATTGGAAAAAAAATCTATGGGAACCCCAACTTGCCACAACCGAAGTGTGGTCGGAAGTCGAGAAATGCGTCTCCTGCATAAAAACTAGGTCTATGTTGTGTCATTCAATATAGTTGAGGACTTGTCTACGCTTCCTAGTGTTAAGGTCTCGGACGTTCCATGTCATCAGCGACGGCCCGGGCACGTTCCCTAACTTAACCATTGAAACATCGTAGCAGCAAACGCATCACAATGCTGGTCTGATCCGTGCCACACCATCACAACTGGATCAAATACACTGACAAAACTATAGAAACTGTACCAACAATCCCCCCCCCCACCCACCACCCAGTCTCTTGCAAGCCCCAAAGAGGCAGTCCCCGAAATAACTAGACAGGTGCTTGAGCAATGCAACTAGTAAGATATCTATAGAAGCAGAGATCACACATAGCAAATCAACCCTACTAAATAAAGGCACTGCAGTATTCACCATAGGGCATGGCAATGCCACGCCAGTCGGGCAATAGTACAAAGAACATCATTGCATTAAAGAAAAAGATAAGTGAACATTTTACACTTAGCAAGACACAGTGAACTATTATGTAAAATCAATCATCCAGTCCCAGATTGGGAAAAAAGCTCAACACTGTTCTGGGAGTTCCCCTGTGGAGGCAGATCTTGGCACACCAGACGCCCCAGCACGGTTCTTTTTGTATTCCTGGCAGAATTCCTGCGCCTCAGTCGGAGTGTCAAACACCCGGAACCTGTCGTCCACATCCACCTTTAACCTTGCCGGATACAGCATGCCATATCGGAGACCCAGATTTTTCAAAGCAGCCTTGACCCCTTGGTATTTACGTCTTGCCTCCTGCACCATGACGGTAAAATCCGGGAAGAAAGCCAGTTTGTTACCCTGCCACTGGACGTCTCCTAAGTCCCGGGCGGCGCGGAGAGCGGCATCTCTGTCTCTGAAATTCATGAGCCTGGCAATGATGGGCCTCGGACGAGGCCCCAGCAATCTGTGGGCGCGCTCAATTGCGAAGCCCGGCGTGAACGTTTCCCTGCCGAATAGATCCACCAGAAGTTGTTCCACGAAGGTGTCCATCTGGCCAGTGGCTGTCGTCTCCGGAATTCCAATGATTCGGACGTTGTTGCGGCGACTGCGAGCCTCCAAGTCCTCGTTCTTGATGGCCACATCCTTTAGAATCTTTTCCATCCTGTCCAACCGCTTCAGGGAAGATGTAGCTCCATCCTCGACTTCCGACACTCTCGCCTCAACATCCAGTCGCCGATCATATACTTGGATTTTAGACCTCATGTCCGCCAACTTTTTGCCTAGCCCATCAAACCAGCCATCTAACGCCTTGAACCTGGCCTTCATTTCGGCTAACATGGCCGTGGTTAGGGAGGCAGGCTCTTCAGCATCGTGAGGGGCCGTAGCTTCATCTGACTGACCAGCGGAGACATCTGATGGGGCGCCAGCAGCTTTGTCGAATTGCAGCTTGCTTTGTTTGGGGTCCTTCTTCACCATCTTGTCAAGGGAGAAAAAGGGGGGTCCTGACGATTAAGGAACACAGAGGATGGAGGAGATATCGTAAACCAAGCGGCGTGCTCAGAGCTGAACTGTCGGGACGCAGTATGTTATCTGGACAACCACGCAAAAATCGGCGTGCACAATGCCTGCAGACAGCCAGTGGAGCAAGGGGACGTCCCCGAACAGTAGTGAGAGGAGAAACCCCTGCGGTCTACACAAGGGAGCGCTCGGACGTTAGTAGGGCTCCAGGTCTGTGCAGCAACTGCGCCGTGTGAATTAGCACCAACCGAAGCGGTAACGGTGACTGAGGTAGGTCCAGGTCACAGTGCAGCAGCAGGCACCTAGACTGACCTAGGCACCCCACCGAACTCAAGAACTACCGCCCCATCTCGCTCCTCCCGTTTCCAGCCAAAGTCATCGAGAAGACCGTCAACAAGCAGATGGCCGCCTTCCTCGAGACGAACGGATCCCTCGACCCCTCACAGTCCGGCTTCCGAGCCAATCACAGCACCGAGACCGCCCTCATCGCCGCCACCGATGACATCCGAGCCCTGATGGACAATGGAGAAACAGCGGCCCTCATCCTCCTAGACCTCTCCGCGGCATTCGACACGGTCTGCCACCGCACCCTAGTACAGCGCCTCAGCAACATCGGAATCCAGGACAAGGCGCTGGAATGGATCATCTCCTTCCTCGACGGAAGAACACAGAGAGTCCGCCTACCACCGTACAAATCAGAGGCCTCCGAAGTCATCTGCGGCGTCCCACAAGGATCATCTCTGAGCCCCACCCTCTTCAACGTCTACATGAGCCCCCTCGCGGCCATCGTACGCAAACACAACCTCAGCATAATCTCCTACGCCGACGACACCCAGCTGATCCTCTCCCTGACCAACGACCCCGCCTCCGCCAGAGCCAACCTGCACGAAGGGATGAAAGAGGTAGCCGAGTGGATGACGACCAGCCGCCTGAAACTGAACTCGGACAAGACGGAGGTCCTCATCCTGGGCTCCTCACCCTCCGCCTGGGACGACTCCTGGTGGCCTCCTGCCCTGGGCACCGCACCCAAACCGACAGACCATGCACGCAACCTGGGCTTCATCCTGGACTCCTCCCTCTCCATGACCAGGCAAGTCAACAACGTCTCCTCGGCGTGCTTCAACATCCTACGCATGCTACGGAAGATCTTCTGGTGGATCCCCACCGAGACCAGGAAGACCGTCACCCAGGCCCTCGTCACCAGCCGACTGGACTACGGCAACGCCCTCTACGCCGGTACCACCGCCAAGCTCCAGAAGAGACTCCAGCGGATCCAGAACGCCTCAGCCAGACTCATCCTCGACATCCCATGAACCAGCCACATCACCAGACATCTGAGAGACCTTCACTGGCTCCCCGTCAACAAAAGAATCACCTTCCGCCTCCTCACCCACGCACACAAAGCCCTACACGACCAAGGCCCGAGCTACCTCAACAGCCGGATCAACTTCTACGCTCCCAAACGCCACCTCCGATCAGCCAACCACGCCCTCGCCGCCGTCCCCCGCATCCGAAGAGCGACTACAGGAGGAAGGTCCTTCTCCTACCTGGCCGCCAAGACCTGGAACTCCCTCCCGACCGACCTGCGCCTGACCCAAGACCACCTCTCCTTCCGGAAGAAGCTGAAGACCTGGCTGTTCGAGCAGTAGCGCCCCCCCCCCCCCCCCCCCCCAGCACCTTGAGACCCTACGGGTATGTAGCGCGCTCTATAAGTGTCACTGATTGATTGATTGAAGCGGGGTTTCAGGTCAGCCAGCAGCCCAGATATAGCTCCTGCAGGGAGTAGATTGAATCCAACAACTATAAGCAAATCTCAGGGATGACGTCCAGGGCAAGCATGTACGATAGCTGCAGGCAACAAGGCAAGCAAGGAGACATCTCTAAGTGGCAGCAAGGGGGGGTAACCTACGCAATCAGCACAGAAACGGGATCAGGCAATAGAAGGGCCGCAGGTCTGCACGGCAGTAGTGGCGGTGACAAGCGCGCCAGGAGCGACGGCGCCGGTAACCATTGTGGGCCTAGGACATAGTTCAGCAGGAGACACCCAAACCAAAGCGGGGGCCCAGGGTAGCCAGCAGCTCCATCATCGTCTCAGCACTGTAGCAATCGAAGCCAGCAACTCGGGGCAATGCATGAGGGTGATTCTCAGGACCAGCCTCAGCTGCTCTCAGGCCACCATGTACACAGGAGGGGGAGCCAATACGCCCGACCAGCACCGCCGTCGCTCCCCGTCAAGGCTTCGGGGCCTCCCCGCAAACACAACCCCCTACCCGGCCAAACCAAGTACGGCAGGCCCAGGCTTGGGACCGCTCACAAGGCCGCAATGCCCAGTGAGCGTGCCACCGTTGACGGGGCCCGATCGGAGGAACGGCAGGAGGGGAGGGACTAGGAAGGCCCACAAGCGGGACAGTCAGGGAGCGGCAGGCAGCACCAGGGCAAAAATCGGGGCAGAACTCACCGTCCCGACAGCCACGAACACCATTGGCAATGGTGGTCGCGTCAGCCCTCCTCGCCGGCTCACGTTGCAGCCGTCCTGGGGGAAATGGTGCACCGCTCCAGGCATCCGATGCAGCTCTACATGCTCCGGGACCAGCAGGAAGGTGTCGGCAGCGTTAACGGGGCTATTTCCTCAGCATTTACGGCAACATTTCAGCCCGACCGGCGGAGCTTCAGGCGGATGCGGCCATCTTGGTCGCCTCCGTGGCAACGCCCCCCTTCATCTCTTAGTAATTAGCCTCATCACCACTGTCTAAGAACCTAGACATGACCTTCTTGTTGAGGCTTCTGCAGAATAGGTGCAGGAGGTATATGCGCCATGCAAAGGGGAGTGTGCGGCCAGTGCTTTGTGTTAACGCATCTGCCTCTGCCCGCCAGTATTCAGTTAGTGTGGGGCATCCCCATAGCATATGTACTAAGTCTGCATCTAGGTGCATCTAGGTGCATGCATCTAGGGCACTTTGCGTCTTGCCGACTGGTTGAACTTCGCAGGTGTGAGATATGCACGATGAGTGACAGAGAATTGTATTTGCCGCAAGTGCGCACTTCTGGGGACCTGGGTTGGGCACGCCAGCACTGACGCCCATTCCTTGTCCGTGAACTGGCGTCCTATGTCTGTCTCCCAGTACTGGTGGAGGGCCGATAGGTCTGCCGCTGTGTGATGTCCGAGTGACCCTGCAAACCATTTAACGAGGTGCCCACCAGGCCCCATAACGTGTAGATATTGGATGGTAAGGTGCGTTTCTGGCTCAGTGGATATGTCTCCCCATTTGGCTGTGATGGATGCCACTAGAGAGGGGTGTAGCAGAAATTGACCTGGGGGCAGCTAGTCTTCTTCCACCAGCGATGTATATGGGATTAGTGCGCTCTCACAGTATAGATCTCCCATGTCACGGACCCCAGCCGTATGCCAGGTGCTCAGTTGCGTCGCCGTGGTTACCACAGGGCCTCTGGGCGTTCCCTCTAGGGGTAGAGCCGGAGCGTATGGTGCGGTTGTTCGAGTAATGTACAATGCTCTGCGGAAGCACTTATATGCCATGTTTAGGAGGAGCGAGTCCGGTGGCTTGGTTCTGGAGATTGGATGGAATATCGTTGCGAGTTGTGTCAGCTGCAGCAGGGGTTGTATAGTCAAATATGATGGTCCGCAAACCATCTGGCGACCCATTGTATTTGGGCCGCCAAGTAGTACTGCTCCAGGTGTGGGACCGCCAGGCCGCCCTGATCTGTAGGGGGACAGAGTTTGCGGATTTCTACTACTACAAGAGGTACCCCCATATGAAGTCTTTTCACTATTTTCTCATGGGGCCGGAAGAAGGACGGGGTGATATAGTGTGGGAGGTTTGAGAAATAGTAAAGAAGCCTGGGCAGTACCACCATTCTTACTATGGCCACTTTACCAGCTACTGATAGAGGGAGAGTGTCCAAGAACACCATCTGGGAGAGGATCGCGGTTAGTGCTCTGCCAAGGTTACTGTCTTGTAGGTCTTTTGGGTTTCTATATATACGAATGCCCAGATATCGAAATGTATCTGCACACCAACGATCTTGCGTGCCTCCCAGCTCATATCCTGGGTCTCTGCATTACTCCCCAAAGGAGCACAGGCAGGACTTAGCGACATTTACTCGCAGGCCAGATATGGTTGCCAAATTCTGCGGGATGTTTTGGATATCCCTAAAGTATAGCAGGAGGTCATATGCATATAATGATATAGTGTGTGTGTGTGTGTGTGTGTGTGTGTCGTCCCCCAGGCGATACCATCTCATATCTCAGCGAGCACTGCCTCCGCAAGAGGTTCGATTGCCAATGCGAAGAGCAGCAGGGACAAAGGGCAGCCCCTGTGTACTTTTGCGCGGTTGGACATATAGGACCTTATTTTTACCCTCACTGTCGGGGCTTTGTATAGTAGCTTTACCATGTTGATGAATGAGTATCCCAGTTGATACTTGTCTAACACTGCAAATAGGTAGCCCCACTCTGGAGTCTAAGGCCTTTTCGAGGTCTAATATGAGGCAACCCGCTCTCGGCCATTGGGTCTGCGAATACACGGCGACCCTAATGTAGCGTCTGAGCTTTAAAAGAGGTGTTTCTCGAGGGTACACACCCATTGTGGTCCTGGTGGATCAGAGTGGGCACCACTTGCGCTAGCCTATCTGCTAAGAGTTTGGCCAGCACTTTGTAATCTACATTGAGTAAAGCGAGTGGCCTGTATGAGCCCAGTTCTGTGGGGTCTTTATCAGGTTTAAGCAGGGATACCAAATTGGCTTTGTACATGGACGGGGGGGGGGGGGGGGGGGGGGGGAGACGCTGCTCTGCTATAGCTGTCATGTGTACTTCGTGTAAGTAGGGAATGAGTTAGCTCAGCATTAGCTTTATAAAATTCTGCTGGGAATCCGTTCAGACCTGCTGTTTTACTGCTCGCTAGCGCCAAGATTGCATTGCTAATTTCGTCGGTTGCGGGAGGTTCGTTGAGCGTCGCTCACTGTTCTGGGGTGGTTTCTGGCAGTTGTATTGCCTCTAGGAACCTAGCTGTCTGGATCTCTGTCCAGGACGCTCTGGTCTGCTAGAGTCCAGTATAGTGTTGAATCATTGCCTCATGTATTTCGAGCTGAGTGTCCACCATCGGGCCCAGAACTGTTTTTAGAGCGGATAAGGGTTGGTGCGCCTGGGTTTGTTTTCTAAGCAATGCCAGTGTTCTGCTTGCGAGGTCCGCGGTAGTGTGTGTGCGTGCACAGTGCGCTGCGTAGTTATGGCACCGGAGCTGTTCTAACAGGTCTGCGTGCTCAGCTTGCAGTGAATCTAAAGCTCTCATGTCATTGCTCTTCTCCACCTGTTCCGTCTCATGTTCCAGCAATTTCTCCTCTATCCTAATTCTCCCAGTTATTTGTTTTCGCAAATTCCAGGTGGCTCCCATGCAGTGCCCTATAAGCGTTACCTTAAAGGCATCCCACTCGAGAAGGTGGTCTTCTGTGGTGTGGTTGTTATTTTCAAAGTAGTCTAGTATGGATGTACCTAATCAGAAACGGAATGCTGGGTCTTCCAATGCCGCTGGTTGCAGGCACCATGTGGTTATTGGTGGGTGTCCCATGTGAGTTGCAACAACAGGGGATTGGGGTCTGAGTGAGTGAGTCCCAGGAACTCAATGTGCTTGACATTTGGAAGCACGGCTGGTGACCCAACAAATCGATCGAGCCTGACATGCAGGTTGTGAACTTGAGTGAAATGAGTATATTCTTTCTGCCGGATTGAGCGTGCACCATAAGTCTATTGGGGTCCAGTTCGTGAGCCACTCCTGTAAGGTTTGCGCATTAGAGACTACCTGCATGTGTGTTAGGGGTGGGTACGATCTATCTAGGCTTACGTCTAGGACTGATTTAAAGTCTCCTCGGATGATCCAAGGGAGGCCACTCCATCACACCAGTAAGTCAGTGAGTTTTGAGCAGAAATGCGGCTTGATCTTCGTTTGGCGCATACACTAAGCCTAGAAGCAATTCCAGCCCGTTAAGTTTGCCTTTCACGAAGACAAACCTTCTTGCTGGATCTACTACCACCTCCTCTGCTGTATAAGGGAAACCCGCTTTAACCCAAATCAGTGCTCCACATACCTGTGATGAGTTATTTTTACTATAAACTTGGCCCCTCCAATTTCTGCGGAGCCATCCTACCTCAACCGGGGTAAGGCGTGTTTCGTGAAGGCAGGTGATCTGAGCATGCCTGCGTTGCAAGTATGCATACACTGAGTACCTAAGGGATGGTGTGTGTATGCTCTGTACATTCCATGTCACTGTGTTAACTTGCGTCATAAATGCTTTTTATAGTCCTCTGATAGTGTGATGTTTTGGAATCGTCTACAATAGTGATAGCGCCATCCTGGGATGCCTGAGTTGGGGTGAACTGAAATAGGGGGTAATGATGCGTCAACATTGCACCTAACTTCCTGAGAACGATGCTCATTCAAACTATGAGGCCTAACAGTGGCATCTGGTGTGTGTAACTACTTGTCCACTCACTATGGTGAGTCATATGTTATCAGGACAAACTATTTTTAGGGACTACTTTCATTGTACGGCGAGAGACTCCAGGTGACAAAGAACAGGTGTTCTTTAAATTCAGAAAGTGAAAGAGCAATAATGATGGCTTCAAATCTTGTTCCATTTGCTTTGTGTTATTCTCTCGAATTGTTCCTGATTTTGTCCTGGAGATAGTGTTTACAAAATCCTCTAACTTAGCAGTCAGAAAGAAAAATCAAGTGAACTGTGGGAGAACCGTGCTGTGTGAAATGAAAGGCTACAGGATGTCAGTTGTTTTCAAATACATTTAAATAGCTTGTACATTAATTTTACAAATATTTCAGTAGTTGGGAAGCCACTTTTTTTTACTTATTCTGATGTGTGATGGAAAGAATTATTTTAATAGGATTAAAACAAATCAGAACACCTTACTTGGTGATGTGCAAATGTAAAATATTTGCGTATACCCAATTTCCACAATATTGGATGTACAGTAAAATTACAGGTCAGTGTGAGATTTTGTGTCCATCTCAATGGAAATGTGCGGTCTGTAAATGATAGTACACTACCAGAGAAGACACATTCATGCATTCGCCCAATGAAAAAGCTATTGATAAATCAAGAGGAAAGTGACGGGTCATGTGTACCCTTTTTATGTGGGCTAGATTTTTATTATACATGGAGCAAATGTTAAGTCTATTAAATCAATAAAAAAGTCGTTTTTGTAAAGCAGACCTGCTGAACTCCCATATTTGAAGGTGCTCTCATATTAAATAATTAAGAAAAAGGCTACTCAATTAAAAAAATTATCCGCTAGGATCACACAATTTGAGACTATATTATGGGTCAAGAGCGATCAGGAGAAATTCTGTCATCAGGGAGTTCAGTTTGAGGAGTTTGAGCAAACCAGGTTTGGACCTTTGCCAACACGTTCTCGAGGTGGATAATATCTTCAACAGAAGATATTTAGGTACGCAGGAGTTTCACCGGAGTACTTAAGGTATGCTAGTTTGGAGCGATGGATAATCTCAGTTAGAGGTTCCTCGCAGCCGTTTAAGGAAGTGGAGCCTTGGTTACTTATAGCCTCACCTGGGATAGGCTGGCTAAATAGCCCTCCAATGTCATTAGTTGTGTGCAGTTACCTAGATAAGAGAAGAACCATTTGAGCACATTTCTTGCAAATCCCATTCTGTGCTAGAGCATGTTCACTAGGGTGTTATGTTGGTACTGTCAAAGGCTTTGGATAATCACACAGGATGAGCAGACCAGAGTTTTTTTGGTCCAAGATTTTGAAACAATCATTTGAAAAGTGCAGGGGGAACATTTCTGTGCTGTGGCCTGGTATGAAACAGTATTGGCCGCTGTTATACAGGTCACATTTTTCAGTGTGTTGACAGAGTAAGGTGAAGGCACATTTTTCTAGTGCTTTCGCCAAGAAGAGGAGGCTAGTTACTTGTCCGGAGTTGTTCAGATCTTTTGGGTCAGCACCAGGTTTTTTTTGGAGGACATGTGTCACTTTCTCAATTTTTAGCCAGCCTGGGATTGTACTTTGGGTGAGCGATGTTGTTGGACCTGGCCTCGTGGTGTGGCCCCCCCTCCTCCCGCATGGCGGGACCCGGACTACCTCGACCCCTGTTCCCCGGCCAAGAGCAGCACCATACACCCTCCACAAGTACCGCCCCTCCGGGCAGCCCCACAGCTCTTCCCAGGTGGAACTCGACCTCCTCTCCTCAACCCCCTCGGCTGGCCCGGACCCTTTCCCGGACCACCGTCTCCGGGCCAGCCGCCATCTTGGACCCTCCACGTCCATGCCTCGTGGCCTCGGCCCGACCCCAGCCACAGACCCAGCAAAGCCCCGACATCGAGGCACCACGATCCAACCAGGGGGTAAAGAGACCACTTGACGAATCAATGGGGGAAGGAGTTTCGATGGTCCCCCCATCCGCCTGGTTTCGATCGCCCCAGGCCTCCCTGGGCGCTGGCTCCACCCCCCTGCTGGGTGTCTAGACTCGCACATCCCGGACCCACCGACCTCAGAGTGCGAGGGTCCGGACATCAAAGGACCCCAGACCTATAACTGGGCAGCTCCAGAGCAGGTCGGCAGTTGTATCCTGGAGTCGAGAGACACCGAGACAAACTCATCTTCGTGAACCATCCTTGGAGTCCTGCTGGCGCTGCCGCTGCCCATCTTCGTGAACCATCCTTGGAGTCCTGCTGCCGCGGCCCATCTTCGTGAACCATCCTTGGAGTCCTGCTGGCGCTGCCGCGGCCCTTCTTCGTGAGACTATCCTCGGGGTCCTGCTGGCGCTGCAGCTGCCCCTACCGAAGAACCCTCCAGCTCGAGGATTGAGAGCTGTGCGCAAGATATCCCTGTACCAGACCGGTACCAAGACTGTCCCGCTACGCCCTTCCCACAAAGACTAAGTTTGAGAGGATCCCTGAATCCTGTTCCTCTGTATCGTTACGATAACCTGCCTAAAAGTACTGATAAAAGTGTTAAGAACCTATCTTTGTGTGGCGTCCATCTGTAGGGGGGTGGTTGCTCGGCTGTACGATCCTAGGAGAGGGCCCTCACCTGGAGGCCTCTCCCCCTTGCTCGGCCGACCCTAAGAGTTCCCTTCTAACAGAAGTGTTGACAATCTATGTCCATAGAGGGGAGAAAAAGTGACGGAGGTCTTTTTTCTGAGTGATGAGGGAACTGGGATAGTGAAGTGTGAGATAAATTTCAGTGAGGCAATTACTTTCTGAGTGTCTGATTCATCAAGGTTTTTTAAAATCAATGCATGTACTTTTTTTCTTTGGTTTTGAGGGGTGGTTAAGGGCTGGGACCAGCTCCTTGAACGTGTGTTCCTCTTGGGACGGGTGGGAATAGTTCAGTGGAGTCAGGTTCACATAATACTCAGTGATGACAGCTTTCAATTTTTATCTTCTCACCAAAGATTTTGGAGAACCCATCACATGTATTCAACCGCTGCAAGTAAGAGTGGTGAGGTGGGTGGGCCAAAGTCGAAAGACAACGAGGGAAAATAAAAGAAAAAACACTTACCTATTCCCCCTGCATCAACAAGTCGGCAAGCGCAAGGTAAGTGTCTATCTTTTTTATTTTCCCTCGTCATCTGTCAACTACCCAATCTCCCCCCCACACACACACACTCTTACCTGCACTGGGCACAGCTGTATGTATCACTGTGAGCAGTGTTATTGTTTGGGAAGGATTTGTGCTTAGTATTTTCAAACAGCAGTCCCAGGTGGTTTTTGCTATTTGCTAGAAATGTGCCCTTTCTGCAGGGTCACCCTAATTTTTTTGCATTTTTTGATGAACCCGATTTTTGGTGGCAATAGAACTCTGTGCACTGTACCCTTGCTGACCAGTGACACAACCCCTGCACACAGTGACTAAACCATTACACTTGGAATCACAGTTCCCATACTTTTTAGGTCGAGGCTACCGTCGCACTGCGAAGCAGTGGGGGGCGGAGCCGAAGATTTCATAACTTCAACAGTGTGGGGCTTTAACCCGCCTCTCTTCCATTGGTTAGCTTCGTAAATGGAGGCTAGTCATTGGAAGAGATGTGTGTCAATTACTCTTTTCCCCGGCTTGATGCGATCTGTGGGCGCTTGTCTCTTTTTGAAAGTCCCGCCCCCCACACCCTCCCTCTCGCCGAGGTCCCAGTCTATTCCTCCTATAATGTACCTTTGCTACCAAAAACTTCTTTTAAATGGTCACCCATGCACATGTTTTCCCAACACAGGGAGACTTTGAATGTTTTTGTAATAAAGTTTTACCGAAACAATGCTGCTGCTCCACGAGTGGTGAGACTGCACTGCTTCTGGCGGCCCCTGCTCTCCGCGGCTTCACCCATGCTTCTGGCCGGTCTCTCCGCTTGCGCGACAGCGCTGCTGGCCCTGCACCTCGTGCTGCGGTTCTTCTTTCCCTACTTCTGGCTGGACCGGAGCTACTTGCTGAAGGTGCTCTGCAGTGGGTTGCGCCTGGAGCTCTACAAGCGCAGAGGTCGCGTGGAGACGGTCCTGGACTGCTTTCTGGCCGTGGTAGAGAGGTTGCCCAAAAAGACGTTCCTGATTTTCGAAGGGCAAAGTGGACTGCAGGAGCAGCCGGGTGGCCCAGGTCTTTCTCCATCATGCATCGTTCAAGAAAGGGGACACGGTGGCCCTGCTCATGAGCAATGAGCCCGACTTTGTGCACGTCTGGCTGGGGCTGGCCAAACTGGGCTGCCGAGTGGCCTTCCTCAATGTAAACGTTCGCTCCAGGTCACTGCTGCATTGTTTCAACAGCTGTGGTGCCTTGGCGCTTGTGGCGGGGGCAGGTACGTATGATGTAACTTCCGCAAGTGACTTCAAAGCGATAAAGCTAGTTTAAGAAATCAGAGGATTCTTTATACAAAGTAATAGAGATGTTAAGTAACTTTAATGCCATGTGAAACCGTCAGTTAGCCAAGACGCTTTGCCAACGCACTTCGCACCCCCCTTCCCTCCGCCCGCAGCTCTCCTTCGTGTCGCACCCCCTTCCCTCCGCCCGCAGCTCTCCTTCGTCCTGCTCTCGCCCCCCCCTTCCCTCCGCCAACCCCCCTTCCCTCCGCCCGCAGCTCTCCTTCGTCTGTCTTCGTCCCAACAAAAGCACATACGTAAACACTGCCTTTCCTCTGATGCACCACGTGAAACTAGGCAACAACGACCACTCACCCCCAACTTCCGGGGCAGAGTCTACTTGGTTTTATTGTCCCCTAAAAATGTTAACCTGACCTGTATTTTCCTCTCAGTTAACTGTTTCACATCTCCCCCTTGGCACCTTACTCGCCCCCATCCTCACCGGTTCCTCCCACCCCTCAGCTCTCGCTCCCCCTGGCTTCACTCCCTCTCCATGGCTTACTCGACGGATGCACATCTCTCTGCGCGCGAACCCGGCAAAACAACATCAGGAAAGCACGGCCGACCCCGGCAGGAACTGGGGCTCACACAGTGTGGGACCCCGGGTCTTGTGCCAACCAACACCAGTCACATGGGTGGGATGGGAGGGGAGCAGCGCGGGAAAGACAAGGGAACCACAGAGCCTGTGTCAGGCACCGTCACACCTCAGGACAGGCAGGCTCGCGTCTCACGCAAGACGCGTGGGAGTTGGTAGGACCGTTGCAGATAGCCGTACCGAAGGCGCTCCAGAGGGCTGTGCTTGCTCCCCTGCCCCCTGGCTGTGCTTGCTTCCCTGCCCCCTGGCTGTGCTTGCTCCCCTGCCCCCTGGCTGTGCTTGCTTCCCTGTCCCCTTGCTGTGTGTGGGGGGCTCTGGGTGTGTGTGGGGGGGCTCTGGTTGTGTGTGGGGGGGGGGGGGCTCTGGGTGTGTGTGGGGGGGGCTC